>NC_030680.2:106178710-108578710 GCF_000004195.4 Xenopus tropicalis | reverse complement strand
TCATTATTCTTATAATGATGGGGTTCCTCTGAAACGGGAAATACTGGGTTTCATTCTCTGCTGTTTCTGAACAATAATTATGTTATAGCACCTGTAATCCTTTCTTATCAGAAATATATTTTGATATCCTGAACTAGTGCTAACCTCAATAAGCTTTAACCTGCTGTCCAAAAAGCCAATGTGTTTGCTCTAGTGTTATAGCCCTGATCTTTAGCCAGGTGTATGCAGGGGCGATTCTGAACATATTGCCGCCTGAGGCGGCTCCTGGATGCCGCCCCCCCCGCTCCCCAGCACTTACCTTCTGAGCGCAGGAGGGGGTCCGGGGGTGGTGAGATCGCTAGTGCGCTCTCTGCACTAGAAGAGCCGAATTTCCGGTTTAAAAAACGGAAATTCGGCTCTTAAAGTTACCAAGAGCGGCTTTTTGCCGCCCCTGGTAACTGGGGCGCTTCTGCCGCAGAAGCGCCCCTGGGTGTATGCTGCCTCTCTGCTGATTCCGCATAGGAGTTCATGGCCTTAGAAAATCATAAATTAGACTCCAGGCAGTAGGGGTTCCCAACTGCACCTCTTCCTCCCAAATATCCCCAATCACACAGGCTCTTTAGGGCTTTATGATCTTTCCCATATTAATTTGCAACTCAACATGTTTTGAGCACAGAAGTTGATTATTAAATTCGTAATAAATACACAATTTGCTTGCTTATGCTGTTACACCTAAGGTGGGGGTGCTACCTTAGTAGACTGACTTGGTTTAAAGCAATTGAGTCTGCAACAATCAAAAAAAGTTAAAATTAGACATCTTTATTATAATCCATTAAAACAAACCCCATGTACAAAGCCTGACGCGTTTCATGCTAATGGTCTTTTTGCAAGTCCACTGTTGCCATGTTGTTCCCCTAAAAAATCTTCTTGAGCCTTTTCCATTCTTTTAACCTGTGAAGAAACAGGAGAAGAACCAGCAAAAGAGCCTTCCGAAAAGTCATTACAATCCATACTAGAGAAACTCACTTTCTTAGGGGTAATTGTATTTTTAAGATAGGCCTGTGGGTATATCTCTGACTCTTTCTACTTTCTCTTTTCTCCTGTGCCCAATTATATAATTGTCCTTTATTGTAATCAATAGTGTCCTGAACAAATGTTCTCTTTTTATTTTCCATGACTTCTATTTCCACCTTTTTTACTCTTGTGCAGATTCTCTAAATGTGTCAATTTACTTTTCCACCCTTTTAAGTTCAACCTTTAATTGTTCATGTGTCTTACGTTTAAACTCTATCATCAATTCCATTAACTTAAAAGAGCAGTCAGAAAGTATTCTGTTCCAACTTGTAATAAAAACGTCATCACTTTCTATGAATGACGGAAACTTTTTTATTCTTAAACCCCGGGGAATCATTTGAGTCTCTACATATTTCCCCATAGAAGCTATATCCCACCAGGTATATAATTCTTTAGTTAACATACGTTCATATTCTTTGAAAGATTTATTCATTGAAAAATTATCTTGTGATATATCCAAGTTGGAATATACTTGACTAGCTTTACTTAATCTTTTATTGTTATCATAAAATTTTTTCATTTTCAATGTGAAAGTAACCTCACAGTATTAAACCAACAATAGTGAAAAAAATAATAAAAAAGAAAGAAATGTTTTTTTAATTTTTTTTTTTAAACTTAAAATCACTAAGATTAGTGCTGAGTCAGTTCTTTATTTGTAACTTGAATTTTATTGAATTTTTCAGTGTTGATTATGCAACTAATGAACATATATGTTGCATCAGCATGAGTATAGCAGTGAAGTAACACCTTTCAACAATAATAAAGTTTCATAACAAAAAAAAGTAAACAATGAGATATAGGTTAAGGAGGTACACTTGAGGGTTTTAATGAAGTTTCAGTGTTCATTAGCAAGTAATTCCCAGGGCGCCCAGATTTTAAGAAAGTTGGGAGTTCTGTTGGTTAACCTAGCGATTCCAGCCTCAAATACTTTGTTTGAATCCACTCTCTTTTTGATTTCAGTCAGTGTAGGAGGAGAAGGGGTTTGCGCTGATACACTTGCAGTGGATATGAAGGATCGCTTTAGAGAAAGAGGATATAGAGAAGCTGATGAAGAACGTGAATATATGAGAGCGAGTAAAACTCATAGGGAATCATTACTGAGCCTAAAACCGAAAAGAGAGGATAAGAGCTGGGAGAATAAAATATACTTCATTACAAGATACAGTAGGCAGTATAATAAAATAGTGCAGATAGTTAAAAGATTTTTGTCAATACTATATGCTGACCGCAATTTCTTTGAGACTTTGGGGCAGGGTATCAGCAGCATAGCGAGGAGAGCCCACACCCTAAGGGACAGACTATCTCTTAGTTTCTTTAGTAATACAGGTGGAGTTAAAAAACACTTTTTGGATGTCAAAGGGTGTTTTAAATGTGGCAATAGATGCTGTGTCACCTGTGAACACCAAGTCTCAAAGGGATGTCTAATTTTAACTTTTTTTGCTTGTTGCGGACTCAACTGCTTTAAATTGTATTGTTTCACTCTTTTGGTCACTAGAGGGCTGAGTTGGCATGTCTTGTTTATAGTTTTTTTGACTTTATATCCTTTTTTGGCTATTTTGTTAAACAGGTATAGGACGCATTATCCAGAATGCTCGGGACCAAGGCTATTCTGGATAAGGGGTCTTTCCGTAATTTGGGTCTCCATACCTTAAGTCTACTAAAAAATCAATAAAACATTTGTTCTGTTTTATTACTACAGAGAAAAAGCAAATCAGTTTTAAAATTCTGAACCATTTGATTAAAATGGAGTCTATGGGAGACGGGCTTTCCGTAATTCGGAGCTTTCTGGATAACGGGTTTCCGGATAACGGGTTTCCGGATAACGGATCCCATACCTGTATATGATTTTAATTGGTGCCCCAGTGGCAGTCACCTTTGGGATTTGATCCCCTTGCCCCTCCCTTTGGTGATCAGTATTGAGGCTATTTGCTAAAAAATGAGTTATAGCATCTACAAGGGAACCCTAACATGTAGGAAAGTAATGTGCGGTTTAAACAACAACAAAAAAATACCCACAGTAAAGCATTTTTCCCTAATTCCAGATGGGCTGCTGTAACATTGTATTTTTGTATTATATACTAATTGAATATTAGGTAGTGCTCATACAGGATATAAGGAGATCACGTACACTTGATTGTTAGCTTGATAAAGAGCCAATTAGGCTCGAAACATTGCTGCTGCGCATTGTGAAAAAAACAGCATTTTAATGAAAATGATGGAGTGCTGCCTATGATCGTTTGGATTCAAGTTTACAGGGGGGGGAGGGATTAATAGGGTCTGTTAATTTCAGGGGCAGGCCAAGCCGAATGGACGCCCTAGGCAACCCGGTCTACCACCTCGCCCCTGCACCTTTCCCTCATTGCGCCCACCACGTAATGACAACCAGTGGGGGCAAGAGAAGGGAGCGCAGCTAGGGGTAGGCAGGAGAGGTTCCTGCCTGGCACCCCCCAATCAATGTGCCCTAGGCAGGTGCCTCTTCTGCCTACTCCTAGTTCCGGCCCTGGTTAATTTTATAGCTAAGTGAGTGATACCTATTTGGTTAGGGTTGTTGTAAGATGCCAAAGACAGTTTCTTTTTATTGGGTCCATGAGGGCTGTTTGGGCCTCTTTGTACCTAAAAAACCAGGGCCTATTTTGTACCTCAGTCCAGATCTGTTGCCAGATACAGAAAGTGCAGAGATTTTTACAATATTGAGCATGTGTCTATGATTTAAGTAGTGTGATATGTGCTTATCCTTTATTTGCCTGTGATTGTACTGGGGTGCACAGGTGCAAAGAGTACAGAGAACCTTGTACTTACTGCCTTGCCTAGTCACATATAAGGTACATATATAAGGTGACAAACATTTCAGGTTACATCCTTACCAGCATTAATTTAAATCACCAACAATAAAACATATGCATTGTGTAATTAGGGTTGCCATCTAGCCAGTTAATGATCAGCTAGGGCCAGTGCCAGTGTTGCAGTGTGTACCATACACACAGGCAGCATAGGGCAGGCACACACAGGCAGCATAGGGCAGGCAGAGTATGGCACATACAGGCAGGGTAGGGCAGACAGAGTATGGCACACACAGGCAGGGTAGGGCAGGCAGAGTATGGCAAACACAGGCAGGGTAGGGCAGGCAGAGTATGGCACACAGGCAGCATAGGGCAGGTAGAGTATGGCACACACAGGCAGGTTAGGGCAGACAGAGTATGGCAAACACAGGCAGGGTAGGGCAGGCAGAGTATGGCAAACACAGGCAGGGTAGGGCAGGCAGAGTATGGCCCACAGGCAGCATAGGGCAGGCAGAGTATGGCACATACAGGCAGGGTAGGGCAGACAGAGTATGGCACACACAGGCAGGGTAGGGCAGGCAGAGGATGGCACACACAGGCAGCATAGGGCAGGTAGAGTAAGGCACACACAGGCAGGGTAGGGCAGACAGAGTGTGGAAAACACAGGCAGGGTAGGGCAGGCAGAGTATGGCACACAGGCAGCATAGGGCAGGCAGAGTAAGGCACACACAGGCAGGGTAGGGCAGACAGAATATGGCAAACACAGGCAGGGTAGGGCAGGCAGAGTATGGCACACAGGCAGCATAGGGCAGGCAGAGTATGGCACACACAGGCAGGGTAGGGAAGGCAGAGTATGGCAGGTTTTTGCTGCGCTACCACCATTGATATGGCTATGGTCATGCGATAACATTGGTGTGGTTTAAAAAAGAGAGTGGTCAAAACTGGCTTCCATTATCGGCCTTCCACCATGTAGGCCGGAAAAATTCCATCCCTTGGTACCACAGAAGTTGGACAGCACTGCTCTAGCTCAAGGCTTGACATACAGTTGCCTAGAAAGCTGTGGAATAATCCTGTCTTCCCCTCAACAATTCTTCATGTACCTCACCAACAGGACAATGCAAGGAACCTGCTTTATTTCTTATATATCACTTCCAGCAAACTTAATCTTATATTTAGCATGCTTCCAACCAGAGCTAGAAAAAAGGAAGAGGCAATGGGGATCCATATCAGATCTGGTGGGATTTTCCAACAATAAACCAATTCTGGTCCTCTCTTGATAATAATATCTGCAAAACTGCTGGGGTAACAGCAAAATGGACTATGATTATACACCAACTTATAGATGCCAAAAGGACTTTAATATATTGTATAGGAAATACAAATCACCAGACCCATCGACTTTGCAATTTAATTAAGAGGTTAAAGAGGTAAATCTATCCTATGTTTATAAAATGGCAGCTACAAAATTATCAACACAACCCATACCCTACTTCCACCACCATAATAGCAGATAATAGAGATTTTTTACCACTTTGAGTAATGGACCACTTGGAATATTTATACCCCTAATTGTGAGGTTGTTTTCTATCTAGTTGAAACAGTAATTAACCACCAAAGTATATTACTTAAAGTTATGTATTGTTGATGAGTAGAATGTCTTGTTATGAATAACCTTCATAATCATTAGTTGACTTTCCTCAAGTTTCACTAACAGGTTTTGATGTTGTCATTACCATTTCCTGATGCGCTTTCCAGTTGGCTCCTCTGCCACTTGGGACATGTTGGGTTGCGCTAATCTCATGCACAAATCCAAAGCTCTCATGGATTCTTCAGACTCAACTCATTTACTGATGTTTTGGCACACATCAAAGCTACATAGGCTAATGTATGCATGTAAAGTGGCTATACATAACATTGATTGATTGTGGCAAGCAGGTTGTGCAAATTTACACTTGCAAAAGATTAATTTGTATAATTAATATAATTAGTACTAAAATGGGTGGATAGAACCCACACTACCAAACTTTTAAACATTTAACAGGCAATGTGACTATATTCTGGTTTTGTTTGACACCATCTCTACCTTCACAGTACCAAATTCTAAGAAATTACTTTTTTTTATTCTTTTTCCTAGTATTTACAGTGCTACTGTTAAAATATCCACAAAAGAAATGACTGCACCAATTAATGATTGTTTTGCCCCCAATAAAGATACATTTCTCTCTGTTATCTTTGTTGGGATCAAGTACAAGACACAGTTTTATTATTACTGAGAAAAGTTAAATCATTCTTAAAAATTTGAATTATTTCATTAAAATAGGATCTATGGAAAATGGGCTTTCCATAATTCAGAACTTTCTGGATAATGGGTTTCCAGATAATGGAACCCATGCCTGCATATAAAAAACGTTGTTTCCCAATAATGACTGTGCCGTTTTATACTGTGGGAATTATTTACTATCAATAGTAGTAGTGCAATAGTAGTGCTACAGGCTGTAGTAGATTAGTGATAATATTTAATTGATCTTTTACACACAGAATAATACACACAAATCTGATTGGTTGATGTTGGTAACCGCACTGGCTTCATTTGCTTGTGAAATAGCATTTTGCTTGTGTTTCTAAATTAGCCTTAGGGGCTGATTTACTAAGACACGATTTCGAATCCGAATTGGAAAAATTCCGATTGGAAACTAACATTTTGCGACTTTTTCGTATTTTTTGCGATTTTTCCGGCGTCTTTATGATTTTTGCGTAAAAACGCGAGTTTTTCGGCGTCTTTACGATTTTTGCGTAAAAACGCGAGTTTTTCGGCGTCTTTAAGATTTTTGCGTAAAAACGCAAGTTTTTCGTAGCCATTACGAAAGTTGCGCAAAGTCGCGATTTTTTCGTAGCGTTAAAACTTGCGCGAAACGTCGCGCCTTTTAAGTTTTAACGCTATGAAACAGGCGCGACTTTGCGCGCAAGTGTTAACGCTACGAAAAAATCGCGACTTTGCGCAACTTTCGTAATGGCTACGAAAAACTCGCGTTTTTACGCAAAAATCGTAAAGACGCCGAAAAAATCGCAAAATTACCGATCATTACGAAAAAAACGCAATTGGATGCATTCGGCCCGTTCGTGGGTTAGTAAATGTGCCCCTTAGTGTTTGTACAAAAAAAATGTTTGTGTGCTTAAGAAATTTTGGGGCTGCAACACTGAATCTCTTCTTTCTTCTAAGAAACCGCGGGCTTGGGCTAGTCACTGGCAGCGCAGGTGGGACACCAACTGGTGAATATATAAATTACTGAGGAAAAGTCATACTTATCCTCTCTTTATGCCCCTGTGGCCAGATATTTGGCCAGAAATGTTAGTTTAGTAGCACAAATATAGAATTAAATTCAGAGCCATAAATCCAAACTTGTAGACAACATGTTCTTTTTAGTTTAATCAGAGCAATAGGATGAAACATGGCTAATGAGATGCAAAGTAACTAACACCAAATGGAAGTATTGGCATTGGCCCCTTAATAGTAGACACATAATTGTGCTGGTTTTAATGTGTTGGATGAACACAACTGCGGTGACCACAATGATGTGCTTGGCCACAATGATGCTGGAATTGTGTGGAAAAAACCACGGTGATTTGCATCCAAATCATCTTACTTTCCCCACGGCACTCGCAGTTGTAAATGATTTATTGAATCTCTTGTGAATTCATTACTGTTGTCCTTTGTTCTCACTCTTATTCTTCCAGGACTTATGGCAGAATGCTCAGGGCATTTTTGATAAAGGGTCTAAACTAGAGGCTTTCCCTGCCTCTCTGTCCCTCCCAAGGGCACCTGCTAAAGTTCTTTCAGCTAAAGGCCACCTAATGTGATTATGTAATTTAGGTTTGTAATTGTAATTTGTACATACCCATAAATGCCTTCAACTTTTCCACAATGACACTTTTACTTCATGAAAATATTTTTATTATAAAGGTTCTACAAAGTTGCAGTGTTGTGCAATAGGGAACAAGGGTAATTAAGCTTGTTACAGTATAAATACAATATACAAACACAGCCAAGTCTGAGGCCCCGCTTGAGAGCTTGCAGCCTAGAGTTACTGGAAATAATAAGGATCTTCTATAAGTATTCAGAAATTCATTCTGTACTTCTTCCCTCACCTGAGGCTGATGCTGTAACATAATTCCCAGATCATTGTTATTGGAACTAAGCTCTGTTGTGGGGTGAAAATAAGGGATTATACATTTCCCAGGCGCTTTCCATGAAAAGCTGTAAGACTGGATTTGTTTAACCCATATTAAGAATCAGGTTACCTTAACATTTTTTTCTTTTACCAATAAAAGCCACTATTCCTGAAAACACTGGTTTTAAATTCCCCTGTAGACGTTTTTTATCCAGAATTATCCAGAATGCTCGGGACCAAGGGTATTCCAGATAAGGGGTCTTTCTGTAATTTGGATCTCCATACCTTAAGTCTACTAAAAAAATCAATAAAACTTAATTAAACCCAATAGGATTGTTTTGCATTCATTAAGGATTATTTATATCTTAATTGGGATCAGTTACAAGGTACTGTTTTATTATTACAGAGAAAAAGAATAAAATGATAAAATAAATTTATTATTAATTATTAATAAAAAATAAAAAATATATTTTAAAATGTATTATTTGATTAAAATGGAGTCTATGGGAGACAGGCTTTCCGTAATTCGGAGCTTTCTGGATAACGGTTTTCCGGATAAGGCATAAAATCTTACACAGATGTTTCTTGGTAGTTTAGTGTTTTGCTCAGACCTGTAATAATAGTAAACAGGTATGGGACCTGCTATCTGTAAACCCATAATGTCCAAATTGCGGGAAGGCCATCTCCTATATTTTAATTATATAATTCACATTTTTAAAAATGATTTCCTGTTTCCAGGTAATAATAAAACAGTACCTTGTATTTGATCCCAACTACGATATAATTAATCTTTATTGTAAGATAAATAATCCTATTAGTTTAAATTAATATTAAAAGGATTTTTAGTAGACTTGGGGGCACATTTACAAAAGCACGAACGCTCCGAGCGTATTTTCGACTATTTTTTCGGGCGTCCGCACGACTTTTTCGTACGCCGCACGACTTTTTCGGACGTTTGCACAAAAAATCGGAAAGGTTTTACCACTGTTTACAATTGTTCGGTACGAAAATTTCGTGACTTTCGGATCGCCAATACAATATTATCGTGACTAATACGATTTTTTCGTAAGCATTTTCGTGATATTTGCGATCTTGCAAAATTTTTGTTTCCAATGCGATTTTTTCCCATTCGTGATTCGGATTCGTGGATTAGTAAATGTGCCCCTTAGGGTACAGAGATCCAAATTATGGCAAGATCAGTTATCCAGAAAACCCCAGGGTCCTATACCTGTAATTCTAAGGAAACACAGCAGATTCAGCAGTCAGGAGCTTTCCACATGAAATAGAATTCCCATTCATCTCTGCTGAAACAAAAAATTACAAGCAAATAGATTTTCACTTAAATTTGATTTGGATTTGATTTTGATGTTGAAAATTATCTCTTCAGAGTTCCAATTATGTTGTTAAAAAATCACATTCAGCTCTGTTATATCAAGGTGCATGTGAATGTCTGTTGGAAAATTAGGGAAGGAGGCCAAATGCTAATATTCCCTGGTCCCAGCTCCCTTGGAAATAACATTTGAATGGTAAAACTCTAAGGATTTAGTGACTGTCTGCACTCAAATATCACTGTAAAATCAAATGGTTATTTGTGGAAATATCACACAGCATTACTAGCTTTACATACAGTAGCAACTGTTTAGTAACACATAAACATACAGTACTGTCACATTTATTACACTGACTCTGCCATTACAATAAAAATGTACATCATTAAAATGAAACCCCACCTGATCCAGCATTGTTGGAAAGTGTAGTTTCATGTTAATGTGTTGTATTGTGCACATAGGCCGACAGAACCAGTCCAGCAAAACATGAGTAATGATATCACTGAAATGGATCCCCTCGCTGTTTAGGGAAGGTCTCCATTATCCTCCTAAATAAGAATAACGTGAATAAGAGGTTCTACACCAGGTTTTGGGCCACGAATCTGATTCTGCAACTTAATTTGGGTTTCCTGAGAAAAAAGTAAGAAACACTGGTGTAAATTCTACTTCAGGCTTTTACATAGACAGCCCTTTAGAGGGTGTGCGAGGTATGCATTTTATATACATTTATGCAATTCAACAGTAACAACTGCCTTTTCCCTGGGTATCACTGCTATATGCCTGACAATGTTTCTCTGTAAGGACACACAACCTATTGATAAAGTGTGACAATCATCTTGGCATTGTTTCCAGTTTGTGTCAGACCGTAGCCATCAGACAGTGAGCAGCGCCAACAGCAGTACAGAGGTACCGAGGAGTAGCTGGCTGAGTGCAGGGGCCTGTAGGGGGAAAAAAAACCCATTTGGATGAGAACAAAAAGAATCCAATAGATTAAGAGCCTTTTACTTTAATTTAACATACACAATCTCATGTCTGGTTAGAGTCTAGTCTAGGAATACATTTTCATTTTATTAATAAAAGGACAGGAGGCCAAGAGTATGCCTAATACATTTTACACCTATCATCAGTCACCAAGCCTTGGTACTAATGATGGCCTGCTCGGAGTGAGATCTTTTGTTTACAGGGCAGCTGCATGGATCACTTTATGATCATTCTTGAAGCTGTATGGGCAGTGTCAGACTGGGGCAACAAGGGCCCTCCTGAGAGCTTGGTATCAAGGGCCCAGTAGCCGGAGTCCAAAAAGAAATTCTTCTTGCTGAGAAATTCAGAGAAAAAACCTGTTGGAGCACTCACATAACACCAGACCTAGTTCCTACAGCACTTAATATCTTGTCATTTGTTACTGTAAAGGTGCCCATACACCTTCAGATCCTGGTGGGCGATATTAGGAGAATCCAGGCTAATTCCAGGGCCAAATGATCGAATAATAACAACGGGTATAGGCCCGTCGGTAGTGCCCATACACGGGCCAATTAGCTGCCGAATCGATCTAAGGGGCCAATATCGGCAGCTAGAATCGGCCCGTGTATGGGGGACCTTAAGTTACCAACACAGTTAGATTGTAAGCTCTACAGCACAGGGACCTCCTTTCTCTTACATCTATGACACTTAGCTCTTAATCTTTAATGTAACTGTATTTTGTATTTATTATTGTATTGACCCTTGTTTGTTGTGTTAATTTACTATTGTGCTATACAGTGCTACATAAGTAGCACTATATAAAAATATATATACATACATCCAAATGTTTCTGTTAGCAAAACTGTTATTTTTCATAGCTAATGAAGGTTTTCAATTTAGTAATATAACTACTGACGCATGGGTCACTCAGGAGGAAATAAAAAGAGACTTGAACATGTAAAGGTAAACAAAGGTCCGAGACCAGATAGTATTCATCCCAGGGTATTAAATGAGCTTAGCTTTGTGATTGCCAAACCTCTTTGGTTAATTTTTCATTATTCATTAAGGTCTGGCATGGTGCTGAGAGACTGGTGCCGTTATTGAAAAAGGAATTCTGTTCTAAGCCTGAAAACTACAGGCCTGTTAGTCTGACATCAGTGGTAGGAAAGCTTTTGGAAGGGCTAATAAAGGATAGAATACTTGAATACATTACAAATGACAATACTGTGAGTTTGTGTCAACATGGTTCTATGTGGAACAGATCGTGCCAGATTAATGTAACTGCCCTTTATGAGGAGGGAACCAGGAACATCGGCTCTGGGATGACAGTGGATGTCATCTACTTGGACTTAAAAAACTGAGTAATATTGGCCAGGGTAGAGAACTGTCTCGAGGATAGATTACAAAGAGTGGTGGTAAATTAATCATTTTCTAATTGGGTGTTGTTAGTGGAGTAACGCAGGGGTCAGTCCTTGGTCCTTTGCTTTTTAACTTGTTTATTATTGACCAAGAGGAGGGCATAGAGAGTACTGTTTCTTTATTTTTGATGATACTTTAAGTTCCATGCAGGATTCTGCCACTTTGCAGAGCGATTTGACAAAATTGGAAAACTGGGCAGCAAACTGGAAAATGAGGTTAAATATTGATAAATGCAAAGTTATGCACTTTGGTAGAAATAATATAAATGCAAGTTAAACACTACATGATAGTATGTTGGGGGAATCCTTAACTGGGAAGGATCTGGGGATTTTTGTAGATAAATTGTCTTATTCCAGGCAGAATCATTTTGTGGCTCCTAAAGCAAACCATGTGCTGTTTGCATAAAAAAGGCCATTGACTCAAGAGATGAAAACATAATTTGGTCCCTGGTAAGGCCTCACCTTGAGTATACAGTGCAGTTTTGGGCTCCAGTCCTTAAGAAGGATATTAATGAGCTGGAGAGAGTGCAGAGACTACAACTAAACTGGTAAAGGGGATGGAAGATTTAAACTATGAGGTGAGACTGTCAAAGCTGAGGTTATTATTGCTAGTACAAGATGTAAGACCTAGGGTTGCCACCTGCCCGTTTTTTGCTGTCCTAGCCAATGAAACAGCTGACACGGTCAGGGCCAGTATTACAAATTTACTGGCAATGTAGTTCATGGTAAATTTGTAAGACCCTAAAGTTCAGCCCCTGGCCCAGCCACTTAATCCCCCAATCTACATGAAACATAATTTTTTTTTCTCCTTTTCTCTTCCTTTTGTTTTTCCCAACCCATCCTTGAGCTGGCTGTGAATCATTGCTCCACCTACTTTCACCCCTTTCCCCACCTCCTTGTGCTCCACCCTTTTTTAATTATGGACCTCCCCCTTTTGTTTCCCCCCCCCCCCCTCTGCTGGCCGACATTACTTTTTAAAAAGGTGGAAACCCCAGTAAGACCAGAGGACAATGCCGTGGATACAGACAGACTGTAGTGGACAGCACAGACAGTGTGCAGGTCGAACGTATCTATTCCCTGATGGCTTTGGGTAATCTATTCTCCTCTCTTCTTCCTGCTATTAGCAAATTCTAGCTAGGAAACCCACCCTGCCAGACCTATATAAATAACAGTCTCTGTGGATGCTCTTCTGATCTGTGGCAATAAATTGGCTTATGTCTTTTCCCTGATCCCGGTATTAACTCTTTTCTGTTTTTCTCACTGCTGGGATTAAATGAAACACAAGCAAAACACAGAAAATGTAGAAAAGTGTTAATGCTCTTTACTCAAAAAAGGGCAAAAGGGCCCACCAGGAAAAATCCTGGTACTCAATCGGCCAGACACTGTGCTAACTTTGAGTCTTTAGGGATTTCAGGGTTTCTGGTGATTTTTCATTAGCAGAAGTGAGGTGTAATTCTAATATTGTCTTTACAAAGCTCATGCCATTTATATATTACCACAGTACTGTCCAACTGGCGGCCCGCGGGCCGCGTGCGGCCCGCAACCCCCCCTCTGTGTGGCCCCCCACCTGTCTGGCTGCTTTGATGGTTTACCTTTGTGGAAGCTTTATATGGTATCAGTACTGGCCCCCTGCATGGTTAACACCTCAGTTTCAGGCTGTAAACCCTCTGTATTGTTTTAAAATGTAATCCCCTGTGTTGTTCACACCTTTTAATCCCTACATTGTTTTCCCCTGCAGTGTTCACACCTCAGGCTCAGGCTGTAATCACCCATATTGTTCCCCTGTTCACACCTCAGACAGACTGTAGGGGCAGTAGAAACCCACAAATAATCCCTGCACACTACAGAAAGAACATATACTGAGGTGGTACTGCAATTAAAAAGTTTTTTAATATATAGTTATTGTGCAGACTGAAGGAGCAGTGCCAGCATTGTGTCACTGTATGCTGCCTGTGTGTGCCATACACATAGGCAGCATAGGGTAAGCAGAGTATGGTACACACAGGCCAAGTATGGCACAAACCAGCCAAGAATGGCACACACAGTGAAAATATGGCACACGCAGGGCAGGGTAGGGAAGGCAGAGTATGGCACACACAGGCAGGGTAGAGAAGGCAGAGTATGGCACACAGGCAGGGTAGGGAAGGCAGAGTATGGCAGGTTTTTGCTGTACTACAACCATTAATATGGGTATGGTCATGGTTTCAAGTGGGTGCGGTTTCAAAAAGGGGAGTGGTCAAAACTGGCTTCCATTATCGGCCCTCCACCACGTAGGTGGGAAAAATTCCGGCCCTTGGTACCACAGAAGTTGGACAGCACTGTATTACCACAATAATGGCAAAACCCAAGTTCTTACTTACCAAAAGCCTGACTCCTCCAGAATATGAAAGTTTTGGACTTTGGACAGAGACCCAATAAACCTTTGCACTCTGTACAACTGTGGCTCTGAAAGCAAAGAATGCATGTATAGATGTGAATATAGATGTATGTATTCACCACTCTTGGTACAACCTTTGCCCCTCATTGTTTCCAAAGGCAGAGAGAAACCGAAGAGCAGCCCTGTGTCCATTGACCTTAAAATTGACCAGATAAATGTCAGATGACTCTTCTTGGCTCACTAATTTTACTTTATTTTCTGAACAGGGCACTTTAATAACTTAATATTCCTGCCAACTTTGGCCAGTCAGCCAAACTGAATGTTCGGTGGCACTGTTGTTTAATATTCATTATATTAGCAGTGTAAAAATGTCTAATATCTTGAAAACATGAAAAAGAGCACTTTGAGTAATTTTAATTTGTTTTGCGGTATTATATTTCCTTTAATAGAAGACCATATTTTGTGGTTAAATGTGGTTTATTGTAAATTCTTATTGTAGTGTAGGACAGTGAATCCCCCTAGTGTACAAGGTTCTAGCTTGATGTATTACCACATTGTCAACCAATGTGAGGGTCTTTGCCCTGGGAAGATTATATAAAAGAATGAAAAGTGGATCCTGATCTGTTTGACTGAAACTATGCAGCCCAATTAAGTCCATCCTGGATGTGGCTTCCTTGAAGCAGGATCTGGACTAGTAATCATTAAGGTGAGACGTAATGATGATAAATGTAAGATTATACGCATGGGATGTAAAAATATGCGAGCCATTTATACCCTTAATGGGCCTGCACGATGCACAACCATAATGGAGAAGGACCTTGGAGTCCTTGCAGATAATAAACCTGGCTGTAGTAAGCAATGCCAGATTTGTGAGAGTAGGGGGTTATTCTTCCCCTTTACAGAGCGCTGGTAAGGGCCCATCTAGAATATGCCATGCAGTTTTGGTCTCCAGTGCTTACAGGGGATATTACTGAACAGAGGAGACAGTCCAGAGAAGGTCAACTAAGATGGTAAAAGGTATGGAAAGTCTCACTTAAAAACTTCAAAAAACTGGTCAAATTGGGGTTGTTTATGCAGGAGAGGAGGCACTTAATACATGATACACACAATAGCTATAAATATATAAGGGGACCATATAGCTTCTAATGCTAACGGCCTCCTGCTACACAAATTTGGAAGCCCCCTCATAGAGAAACATGGGGGATCAGACAGGTAATGTAACAGCATTGGGCAAATCATTTTAAGCCAAAGTTATAAATAGCATGCAAAGGAGATGTTATGATAGATGTGAAAAAAGGTGTCAGTATCTCTTTTACATCCGCAAATGCAGTGAGCAAAGTGCAATTTCAAGTGCAATCCATGTGCGCCTATCACAAAATGGAAACAACTGTGCATCGCCACAAATCGGGCCCAATTGCACCGACTATTTTTCAAATTTGTCTGAAATCATTTACTGTGTTTGCTGGCATAATTTTTTGTATTCCGTGTACAAATGGTGATTGATTTAGAAAGGGTTTTCAACAGCTGTAAAGCTGTGGTTCCCCTTGGTTGGTGAGCTAAGTTCCCCTTAGTTGGTGAGAGTTAAAAACAGGCCACCTAGCTGAGCAGTTTGGGCTCCACCAATGAGCTATGTGGGGTCAGCACCCTTGCAGGAACTTCTCCCAGTACACATCCACAGTGACAATGTCCTTGGCAGGACAACTCATCATGGGTGGCAACATTAGGCCAGAAGGACAACCTGTAAAAGGACAGTTCCAGGAGTGTCAGTTACCGTGAATATGTATTGTGATTCTGTGTAAGATAAGAAAACATGAGGCCTATGGCACACAGGGCAATTCCCGGCTGAAATGACCCCACTTGACTGAAAGTACAAGTGATTGTTGCTTAGAGTCATGGGCTGATACAGCTTTTTACTGGAGCAAAACAAAGACATTTTGATATCTATTGCAACCCAACATGGATGTCAGTGTATAATCTAAAGTGTAGGATCTGCTTGGCTACAGGCTAGTATCTGTGTGGAATGGGAAAAATTCCTTCCCTCAGGGAACATACATTCTCATAGTAAAAGGTTAGAAGTTTTCTTTCATACAAAATTAGTAGTAAATATTCTCTCTTATGATAATGACAGAATTTTCAGCCGTGCCAGCTACAGTAACTCTATTACCTGATCTCAATGGTTTCCTTGGTCTTTGGTCCCAGCCATGTGACCTGAATATGTGTTTTATTAGCATCAGAGGTGTGGCTCACTGCACTCTGTTGGCACATAAAGGCAATACAATTACTGCACAGTATAATTATCAGGCAAACATATAAAATCTTGATGTGGGGAATCAAGATGGACTGGACACATTTATCAATGCAGACACATCTATTGTTTCTTCGGAATGTATTTAAACTGCTTAAATCAGTCCTCCTGTTGGCTTCTAGTAACCGTCACTACAATTCACAACAAAATGTAGTTGTGCTGCCAATTATATTATCATAACTGATGCATTTTTAGATATTAATGTGGATACCTGTGGTTTGTTCATTACCAAAGGTGCTGGCTTGTGATGCATTTCATAAATCTGTTATTGGTTCTTTTAATGTATTGTTGTCCTCTTGGTTTGTGAGCTTACTGTTTTTAAGCTTCTTACTTTTTTCACATTATATACTCTATTTTTAGTATAATGCTTACTCTTAAATGACCGTATTTATCTACCAATACATGGATATTAAAGGCTAAAAGTATGCATCTAAAAGGGTCATCCAGCATTTATCACCAGGGATTTTCCTGTAGAAGAGGGCCAACTCACATTTGCAGTGTTGCAAGTCAGAGTCTGGGCAGCTGAATCGCTGACTTGGAAGGTTCCCAGGGGTTTGTGACCCCCAACGGCACGAGCCTGTATCAAGAAGCCTTCAAAAGGAATTCCCTGCGATGTGTTATTGAGTGTGACTGTTGAAAGAAGCAGATTTAGAATATATGATCTGATATTGCAATGAAAAAGTGATAAAGAAATAAGTGGGCTTCTTAAATGCCAATAATGAAATCACCCTAAATTAAATTGGTCATAATACTCTACATACAATAAACCCTGCAAAACTGACACCATTTAGCTTGTGTTTGTTGATAGGTCAATGGTGAGTTCTAAGCAAATTTGGTCTTTATTATTTTTTTTTATAGTTATTTAAATGATTTGCCTTCTTCTCCTGGCTCTTTCCATCTTTTAAATGGGGGTCACTGACCCCAGCAGAAAAAAAAATTGCTAAAATAATAATAAGGCTAAAATTTAAATGTATTGTTACTTTTTTACTACTTAATTTTCTATTCAGGTCCTTTCCTATTAAAGGAAAGTAACACAAAATTTTTTTAAGTAAAAAATCTATTCTACCCTTCCCCAATAATTGCCCTATCCTGGAAACCATTTATTATTTTGAATGTTGTAGTACAAAATACCTGTTAAAAGTTGGCTTCCGGTCATTTGAAGAAAGGCGATATAGCGATACTTATGTATAGGAAGGAGTCAGGCTAGTCTCGATCAATCGATCGGCGCATAGTGGATGCATCCCCTGATACTTCCCCTGCATCGCCTTATCGCCTTTCTTCAAGTGACCGGAAGCCAACTTTTGACAGGTATTTTGTACTACAGCATTCAAAATAATAAATAGTTTTCAGGATAGGCAATTATTGGGGAAGGGTAGAATAGATTTTTTACTTAAAAATTTTTTGTGTTACTTTACCTTTAATATTCCAGTTTGTTGAATTCTGATTCAAACAACTCCCTGGTTGATATGGTAATGGCAAACTGGAGATTTGCTGAACAAAAAGTGAAATCATTAAAAAAACACACATAATAAAAAATGAAGATCAACTGCAAATTGTCTTAGAATATCACTCTCTACATCATACTAAAAGTTAACGCAAAGGTGAACAACCCCTTTAATAGTATTGTTTTTTTATTTTGTAATATTTTTATTAACAGGGTTGTATTAGTTTCCACAAGATCCTGGAGAGCACACCCCCCACTCCCACTCCAATTTACCCCACCCCCACTCCAGCCTCTGGAAACTATGGACCCTGGGCAACCACCTGAATTGACCTTATGGTAATCAGCCAATACTTATTTTGCATATATGCACCTTGTTTTGTATTTGTGGCAGTATAATGGCAGAGAAAAGAAGTGAGTATGATTGGCATGAGGGTGGCAGTCAACTGAGAACTGAGTGCCAACTTCAGTGCTTTAGTTACAGCCTGCTTATCTGCATTATTTGTGGGAGTGTTCATCTTCAGCGATCAATGCATTTTTGCATGTGCTTTAAAAAACAGCATAATTGTTCAGTCCAACTTTATACAAATCCACCTTTCCCTTGATCAACAAGCAAGTAGACATGTTTCATTTAGGGAAAAGTTTGATGGTGCCTTTTTTTTAACTAAATGACTATTAGACAGCACTGTTACCATTAAAGGAGCAGAAAGAAACTGGTTAGAAACAGCTGAGAACACCTTCCAGTTTCCAGGAGTAAAAAATAACTGTGCCAGGTCCCTCTAAAATACTGTGCTGAACTGCACAGACTTGCCATACCTGTTATGCTTTGTCCATTCCCGTAGGTAGTATTAGACACAACCAGAGAATAAGGAGCTGCAGATGTTTGGGGTGAAGCTCCATGGTTTGGCTCCATCGTACCGCAGGCGACCTCTACTTTCCCATTGGGATAGGCAGCAACATGAAGGGAGCAGATGCTCAGTAATATAATTGTAGTCTGTAATGCAGAATCCATCTGTTGAATAAGTGGGGAAGTTATACACAAATTACATAAGAAAAGAGACATGTAATTACAGAACATGCATTTAACAGAATCATCGTTACCTTGTTAATGCCTTACGCCCCTCTGCCCACCTAGTAAAGACCATAAAAGTGATTTTTTTTCATTCTAAAATAATAATATTTGCTTAAGACATAAATCAGATAAAAATCTGATCTTTGGAATCCTAAAGGATTCTCAGCTGTTGGAATTTTATCAATTTACTAGTAATTTCCTGCTTCAAGAAGGTGAATGCAAGAACAGTCATTGAAGAAGCACAACAAACAGCATTGTGTTTTAGCACTATACAGGTCTAAGAACAAGCTTTTGATTTATAATACATATTTGCTGTACTACTTCCTTTCAAAAAAGGGTAGAAAAGCCTTTAAATTTAAAGCTACCCTTTTTTTTCCGAGTGGTATCTATTATTAGATTGATACATGGTTTATCTCACAGTGAGATCAAGTGCTTGTGTAAGGTGCAGCTGCCATGGAATTGTATAAACTGATACAGGTATGGGACTTGTTATACAGAATGCTCAGGAACTGGGGTTCAATAATCTTACAACAACTACTCACAAGCCCAATAATCACTGTGTTGCTTCAAGAATTTTATTATGTTGTGCCAAAACCAGAAATCAGTGATACTTATATAGTTACATACAGTAGTTACATAGTTACATAGGGTTGAAAAAAGACCAGAGTCCATCAAGTTCAACCCATCCAAGTAAACCCAGCACACACACT
Source organism: Xenopus tropicalis (assembly GCF_000004195.4). Taxonomy (NCBI): domain Eukaryota; kingdom Metazoa; phylum Chordata; class Amphibia; order Anura; family Pipidae; genus Xenopus; species Xenopus tropicalis. Next base: position 108,559,097 of record NC_030680.2, on the reverse strand, counting down.
TAAACTTACCTACCTATACACTCACATACATAAACTATATATACAACCACTAATACTAACTGTAGATATTAGTATCACAATAGCGTCGGATATTCTACTTGTTCAAAAACTCATCCAAGCCCCAAAGAACACCCCCTATCTGCCTATAATCCCCTCTAATGTACTTGTACAGAGTAATCATGTCCCCTCGCAAGCGCCTCTTTTCCAGAGAAAACAACCCCAACCTCGACAGTCTAACCTCATAGCTGTATACTTTCAGATGTATCATTAGAGAGAACAAAGCAAGAACAATGTATTAATATATAGTCCCTCTTAAAATGTACTTAGTACAAATACTCAGGGGAAAATAAAACATGCTAGCTCTTTGTTGGTGTACTGTGAGTTTAAAGAACACTGTGCTCTAATTTAAAGAACCATACTGAGGTTCCCATATCAACCTAAAAAAATTTTTGTAAACACTAAATTAAATATTTGCTCATCACAAGTAAATTACCCACTTCTGTTCTAAATACTAGCCTGCTAATGTGCAATCAAAGAATACAGTATATGCCCACTCCTGTTTTCTTTTTTGACACCACTGATATCAATGTAAAATGAGCATTAATGTTAAACTTTCATCTTGTTTCTCCAGTTTCTGTTCATTATACAAGTCTTATAATCTGCAAATATTCCATTCCTATAGAGAATTGTTTAAATTCTTGCCTAATTCACTATTCCTCTTAAACAAAACAGTTATCATCAGTGATGATGTTAATGTGGTGATGAAAAAATGTGTCTAGAAGATAATCATTCACAGAAAACAGATAGCTTGCTATATATAAATACTGTGCCTGTGGTGCATCTGGCAGACAGGATATGCACTTCCTTACCTCGATTCACGCAGACCACACTGATATGATGTTCCTCAAGCTCTGATCCCAGCACAATACCAGGTTCAAATTATCATCCAGCTTTGGGTGGAGCCTGTCAAGTAGCCTGGAGCCTTGCTAGTTTCTTTCATCCACAGACTTGATTTTTTGTACAATGTAATTACCTATCCAGAAACTGTGGGCTGGAAAGGTTTGGAAATTTTGAATCAGAATAAACATGAATTGGATTTAAGTACTGATGTTATTTTTCATGACTCATTTTATGGATGCAAACTTTGGTACTAGTTTAGGATTAGTTAATGTAATTAGGTCAGAACGAGAGAAAGTATACCTGTATTGCAAAGATAGGATCACACAGAAGTTAAGATATCACAGTTTAATTACCCACAGTAAATATTTTTAGATTCCAATATTTTTCTGTTTTCGTTTTCTTGCATTAAAGAAAAGTACACAAATTAGAGTGATGGAGGGCACCCCGGGCTAAGTTATACTTGCCCTTTAAAACAAATTCATTAAATTGAAAACAAAAATAGGTGCCAAGGTTTCAAAATCCCCCAATAGAGGATTATATATATATATATATACAATAGAAACCCACACATAAACCCTGCACACTATGAAAAGAACATACTGTATACTAAGGTGGTACTGCAATTAAAACATTTTTTTTAGATACTCTGGATGAGTTCTCTTGATAAAGGAATTTGAGCTGAAACACTGGGGTATTCTCTCCTCCAGAGTATCTTCCTTCATCTTTTTTCTGTCTATTGCTGGGCGGTATGTACCTTTTTGCTCACTGATGGATTATGAATGTATACCTTTTTGAATACAATGTTGTTATTACACAATAACTAAATATTAAAAAAATATAATTGCAGTACCACCTCAGTATATGTTCTTTTCATAGTGTGCAGGGTTCAGGTTATTACAAAAGAAAAGCCCTGATCAATGTTTTTGCATATTCCTAATCCCCATTTAGATGCTGAGTGGCAAAGTGTGGGACTGCCCAGGTCCATACCTGTAAGGTCAATTTTTTGAAACTAGAAAAAAAATGGACAGGGTCCCTAGAAACCCATATAAAGCAGTTGGGGTGTCATGCATTGTAATTTATGTATCAGGTGCATTGTATGCATTGTAATTTATGTATCAGGTTCACATGTAATCCTTTTGCATAACCATTGTAGTGTTTGGGATATGATCATTTGTAAAAGGAACATGAGTGGTAGTGGTGGTGGTGGTTTTGGGGGGGAGGGGGAAAGGGTAGGAATCGTCTCCAATGCCATTACCCCAGACACACCAAGAAAAGGCATCAGCATAGAGAATTATGTGAAAGGGCGGACCTCAGCAACCTGATGGAATTAAAGAACAGTCCATACTGCCACTCAAGGTGACAAACAGTATGATCAGACAGTAAGCTTGAAATCAGCCAATCTGTTCCCCACATATCAATGCACATACACACAGCTTCAAACTGCTGAGCTGCAGAACAACCAAACCACTGTATTCATGAATGTCATGATAAAAGCAAGAGTTATAAGTCCAATATTCAACTGTTGGTGACCGAGAGCAGGGGTGGGCCTAAGAAGCATCTACAGGTATGCTACTATGTTTGATAGATAAAATCTGATAAAGCAGGATGAACAAGCGATACTGTGATAGTTATTTTGTTATGTGTCCCCCCTTTTTAAGTTTAATACTGAAGGGTTTATAATGAGCTTCATTGGTACCAAAATATGTGGTTAGGATGCACTGTATGAGTAGTAGTCAGTTCATTGATATCAGAGGAAATATGTTATGGGAGACCTTAAAACACAAGAGTCTCCTGGTACCACAAAATGGCACCATGTATATACAGTTACATAATGCTGTATATAGGTATCCCACTAAGTAACCACTTCCATGCTCCAGTAATACCCCACAAAGGTCTCACTCAATTCCACTGGCCTCTAGAATTCTGCTCAAACACTCAACTTTCTCTTCTGCAAAGTTTTCACCACTGCCAACTTCTCTAGTAATTCCTAACCACTTCCTGTTTGTCTCATGGAGTAATGCAACTTCATGCTTCTGTCTAAATCCTAAAGTAAAACGTCCTGTGTAGCTTAGAAACAGCCTCAATATCAATATCCTGATTAATTAACCCAATATAGGTAGGAGGTAGAAGAATTATTCAGCCACTTAAAAAGTAAATCATTTCCAGTGATACAGCTGCCTATTTATTCAGATCCAAGACACATAGGCATTTTAGAAACCAATGCACCTGGGTTTAGTCACTTTTGGGATGTCATATATCTTGCAGTGTCAGGTGTGATGGTACAATCCAAGCCTTGAGTCACAATCTGTGTTTCAGGTTATACATACGAAGCAGTGTGGCTGGAATGAGGATGAAATTGCCCATCTTTCAGTGATCTCTCATTTCAAATGCTGGTAGGATGTTGCTGCCAGGTATCGTGGGTGTACCTCTCGGGTTTTCTGTGCTGATGCCATAAGCTTTCATGATCCATTAACAGAGATTCTTGAACCAAAGGGTAGGGTGCCCAACATGTCTGGTACAAGTGGCAAGTTGGACATAAAGGACTCCTTTGGGTAAACAGCCATTCTCCATGAATCACACTACCACTGATAATTACACCACTGTTGATGCTGCTGTTGATGTAATAGGGACCAGAACTAGATCCATCAAAAACAACAGTGCCCTTCTTGTCCTAAGGGAAAGAGAATGGCCATACTCCGCCGCTTAATAGGACAACTATCCTTCTAACAGTTTGGAATTGCCCCTTTACTGAGTTAAAGGTCTTGGCCAGATCAATAAATGCCAAATAAGGCATCTGGCACACAGAGAATATAATGTTGGTGGTGGATCGGCCCTGGGACTCTAGTTGAGGCTGTGCAGTTAGTGTCTAGTCCAACAGAACCTGATCAAATATCTTTCCTACTGTTCTAATGAGCAGTGCCTTAGTAATTAGTGCAGTACAAATATTACTGAATGTCCATTATTTATTCCAATATTAGTACTGAGCCTGCAAATTGGAGAGGCATGGGAGGATCATTAAAATCCCTGTAGCCCATTACAAATACAAACTAGCCAAAAAGGATGTATATCATTCATCACTAACCAATTCAATCACTTTCTGAGCTATTGGGCAACCCTTATTCTTCCTCTCACAATAAAGTATTAGGAGATGCATGATCTACATGGTATCCATCTGTAGCTGAGTGAAGCCCATCCCTAATCCAGAGAGCCTGCCCAAGTCACTGAGTACAGATGAAGGGACATCTTTCATGGGTGCAAAGTGCAAGACTTGTAGGCGGCGCACTGTACATTACAGGACCAGATTTCAGATAACTTTAGATTCAGAGAGGGTAAAGGGAAAGGGCTAAGAATAACAGACCATTGAGAGTAGGGGAGTTGACAGTTTGGGCACACAGTAAGTAAAATATAATAGTACTGACAATAATAAACGATAGATGGAACAAAGAGAAAAAGGAATCACATGTCATTGTATTACAATTGAATCTCAGCAGATAACAGAAAGGACAGCTCACCTAGATCTGGATTTAATTGTTCCTAACCTATATATCTTTTTGTTTACAATTGTAATTAAAGAATGCCAGAAAGATCCCTAATCCTGCTTGCTATGCAACGGTGAAATTAAAGCCCAGGTGAAACAGCCCTAACAGTACTGCAGGCAAAACTTCACCAGAATCTAAAAACAACTTAAAATTCTTAGTATAGCTATTGCTCAGCTGTATGTTTAGCTACTCAAACACATGTGCCATAGTAAACATGGCTACCATGGAAAGGGGTTGCTTTAACTACTCTGAAGATGCTGACTATTTGGACAGTCACTGGAAGAAAACTAATTTCTACACTGTGCAGCTGATTTGCTAAAGATTCCATGTTTTTCATGTACAGAATTTATTTAAACTGCTGGTTTTTGCTTTTCTATTTTTGAAAAGTCAGACTTTTTATTTGCAACTATACTTTTGTTTAATTTGGTGTCAAGCATTTTTAAATTCTTTCGCATTATATTACACCCAAAAATATTTGCCTGGTGGTGTAAACCTGTGCCAGCACTTTAGCAGGTTTTCCAGCATTCTTCATAGATAATGGCCATCTATGAGTCACTGTACTTCAGTTTGGGGGTATCACTCACTATGGGGGTTATGTAATAAAAGGCACTACACTTGCCCAGGTGCAGTAACCCATAGCAGGTAGAATTTACTTGTTTAAAAGCAAACATCTTATTGATTGCTATGGGTTACTACTACAGGGCAAAGTTAGTACCTTTTATTACATATAAGGGTATGTCCATATTCTTAGCTGTGGCTGCCCTTTTAACATGATATTCTGCACCTTGTGGTAGAACAGGCAAATGAGAAAAAACATGCAACCCATTGAAATGGGTTGTTCAATTTTGAGTTAAGTATGAACTAGAGCAGTGCTGTCCAACTGGCGGCCCGCATTCGGCCCGCGACCCCCCTCTGTGTGCCCCCCCACCTGTCTGGCTGCTTTGATAGCTTACCTTTGTGTAAGCTTTAAATGGTATCAGTACTGGCCCCCTGCATGGTTAACACCTCAGATTCATGCTGAAATCAGGCTGTATTGTTTAAAAATATAATCCCCTGTGTTATTCACACTTTTTAATCCCTGCATTGTTCTACCCCTGCAGTGTTCACACCTCAGGCTCAGGCTGTAAAGGTGGCCATACACGAGCAGATCGCCAAGCGAGCGGATCTTCCCCCGATATCCCCACCTACGGGTGGGCGATATCGGGGAGCATTTAGGTAAAAAAAAATAATCCGATCGTTTGGCCCTGGGGTTTATGTGGATTATGTAGGCGGCAATGGGGCAGTCGGATCGGGGACCGCATCAACGAGCCGATGCGGTCCCCGATCCAACCGGATTTTCTAACCTGGCCGATCGAGATCTGGCCAATTTCAGGCCAGATATCGTGTGTGCCATACACACAGGCAGCATAGGGCAGGCAGAGTATGGCATACACAGGCAGGGTAGGGAAGGCAGAGTATGGCACACACAGGCAGGGTAGGGAAGGCAGAGTATGGCAGGTTTTTGCTGTACTACCACCATTAATATGGCTATGGTCATGCGAAAACATGGGTGTGGTTTAAAGTGGGTGTGGTTTTAAAAAGGGGAGTGGTCAAAACTAGCTTCCATTATCGGCCCTCCACCACGGAGGCTGGAAAAATTCCGGCCCTCGGTGCCACAGAAGTTGGACAGCACTGAACTAGAGAATAATATTCTAAAACAATTTGCTATTGGCCTTCATTAATTATTATTTGTGTTTTTTTTTAATTATTTTACTTTTTGTTCAGCAACTTTCCAGTTTGGAATTTGGATAGTTATCTGGTTGTTAGGGTATTACTTATTACAAAGTACCTTAGTAACCAGGGGGTGGTTTGAGACAGAAATGTTAATAGAATTTTGGCTCCTGGGGTCCCTGAGAGTCTCTGTTGTTACTCTCTTAAATATTTTGCTGTCTGATAACCTATAGCATTTCTTCCCTGTATGTGGTGCTGTGAATTTATTTTTTCAAGCTCAAGCTTTTTTCAAGTGGTTAAATATGTAACTGTGTGTAACTATGGGACAGTCTCAACACAATTAACTATACCTGTAGTCCAGTAGGGCCCTCAGGATTTAGAGCTGCTGCTGTTTACAGTATCTGTGCTGAGTCATTTGGTGCAATACAATCTGTACTTGCATCATTTAGGGTGTAACGCTGCCTGCCTTAGCCTTTTAAGGTGTTTATAGAAGAAGAACATTATTTTGTTCCATCTATAAACTTCTTTAAACTCAGTAGTGCTTCATTTTTCACAACTGTTACCATGACTACTCAAAACAAAATGAATGGATGCCTGGTGCACCCAAGTCTCTAGAGGTCCTTTTGCCAACAGGGTTTATGTAATGAATATTGGGTATTTAATAATATCTAACTGCTGCTACTGCTTCCATCTGGTAGATACACTGACAATTGTCTGAGAAAAAATGCAGTGTGCAAAGATCAAATGCATCCCGTGAATAGCAGCAGGCAGCACATAGCAAGATTGTGCTTTTGTTTAAGCAGATGGAAGCAGTAGCTACAGTTAGATATTATTGAATAACCAATATTCATTACATAAACCCTATTAGCAAAAAAGGACCTCTAGAGACTTTGGTGCACCAGGCATCCATTAATTTTGTTACTTTGTAAACATTCAGTAAATAAATATAGAAAGGATGGCACATCATTCTACACATGGAGCCTTGTGTTTTTATATGAGTAGGAACAGCCACAGTTGCTCTGATGAGGAAACAGGAAAATAACTGTATAATATAATAAAGCAGCATCCTCCTGAGGGGAATTTGTAGTGACTAGAAAATGCACTGATTTTAAAAAAAATAATATTTGAATACTTGGTATAGTAATATTAGATGTCACATCTCATGACTAAGACATGGCCAGAAACCCGACTCCAGCGGTACTAATGCCGTCATTTGATCTGGAGGTTGCTCAGTCTCATCCTGCCTTTGGTGTGTAGAAGGGAGAAACCACAATATTTTCTATAGTTGGATTTGTTGCTCTAAATATAGAGTATACAACTGAGCTTTGTGTATGTTGATCTAAAATAGATATTTTATTTAAAGGATCCACAGCAGGTTTCCTGGCATTGTGAAGTCTTTGTATCCTTGGGTCTCTTTGTTTCTATCTCCCATAAAGCAGTTAGGGCCAGTCTTCCACATATTGCTATTCTCTTTGAAGGTGCCACAGCTATAAGAGAGCAGGAGTAGTCACAGGGCCACAGCCACTTAAACTTTAAACTGCACAGTAGAAAATAGGAACAATGTTCTTAAAGTATGGATAAAACTCCCACACATATGTAATAGTGACAACATCTGAAATTGCACTTTGATAAGAAAACTTGTTTGTATAAGGTCTTTAATGGGACAATATACCCATTTTCAACAAGAATGCAATAAATAAAACTTGGGCTGTGCATACTTTTTACCTAGTATTTTAATTAAAAACAATCTATTTCAAAATCATTTTTAATGTATTGTGCTGAACAGGAAAAAAAACAGGGAAACCAGCGGAGAATTAGATTCCCAGTGCACAGATTATCCCCTGCATCAGGAATCCCCAACCTTTTATACCCGTGAGCCACATTTAAATAGAAAAAGTGTTGGAGAGCAACACAAGCATGAAAAAGATTCCTGGGGGTGCCAATAAGAGCTATAGTTGGCTACATAATAGCCCCTATGTGGACTGGCAGCTTACATAAGGCTCTGTTTGGCATTATACTTGTTTTTTTGCAACCAAATCTTGCCTGCTTAGCAAAATTCAAAAATAAGCCCCTGCTTTGGGGCCATTGGGAGCAACATCCAAGGGGTTGGTGAGCAACATGTTGCTCCTGAGCCACTGCTTGGGGAACACTGCCCTTCATAATGGACATCTTCTTAATGATGCAATTGTAATAGTATTATTTACCTCATAAGGACCAAACATGGAGTTGCTTCAATTTCCCTGTCTGCCCTGTTTAGCTCAAGAAATAATAAAAACCATAGCTATTTTGTGATAAAAATAGAGGCAAAAAGTACAAGCCCTTTTCTTTCTGATGTCATTATTCAAATAAAAAAGTTTGAATAGAAAAACAGAGGCAAAAAGTACAAGCCCATTGCGCTTATGTTAAACATTGGATTATATTTCACTGTTTAAAAAGTTTTGCCAGATCTAAACTGCTTAGAAGGGCATATAGAACTCACGAGCCACTTGCCTACTTGCTCTTATCTGCACTAGCTCCAGGTGCCAATTAGCAGGTTGTGAGAACTTTTATGAATAAATTGAAGGTGAGATCCTGCAGCACAGGACATACAAGAAGTGCAATGTGTTGTGTCTCACTGGATCCTTTAATATGCCTTGTGCATGATACACAGTGTACAGCATGTTTCAGTGAAAGGAAGCCAAGTACCCAATGTCTGCCCTGAAAAGGCAGTAAGTACAGTGCTCCCTTTGTGTGTTCGATGTTGTGCCATTTGAATCACATACAAATAAAGGGCGTGTAAATGCATGCCCAAATCCCTATGTACAATTTACTTACTGGTGGAAATTTGTGTGCCTCTGGTAGTATGAGAGCCTTGTAGTCTCTACTTAAGCCCATGTAGCATCTCCCTGAGCTGCTATTTTAAAGTCCACAATCTGCACTTTAGCAGCCATAGCCCCCCAGTTGTGTTACTGTGTATTGTAATGGGACAGTTTGCACATGGGTGCATCACAATCTCTTTAACTTAAATGAAAAAAACAAATAAATGCAAAACTGCTGTAAAAATATTAAGTTTACTACTCTGTACTAGTTTAAAACTACTTTGCTAATGTACACTGGTACTATAACCTATATATATTGTAAAATGTTATTCAAAATGGTTTAATGTGTTTCCTGCACAGGAGAAAACTGCAAAGGTAGAGAAAAAGAAACTGGAATGTATTGTAGATTAATGAATGTGATTTTTTTTTTTTTTAATAAAGTATATGTTGTAACACCTAAAACACCTAAACCTATAATCAGTGGCACCATCCAGCAGATAGTGTATAATTACCTCAAACCTGGCTATTAAATATCACAGAAGGCACAACAGTAATACTAAAAATGTAAGGAAGCATAATGAGGTCAATATGTAGGTGTGTGTATATCCATATTCAAACACATGCATGCAGTAGATTCTATCTATCTATCATCTATCTATCTATCTATCTGTCATCTATCTATCTATCTATCTATCTATCTATCATCTATCTATCTATCTATCTATCTATCTATCTATCTATCTATCTATCTATCATCTATCTATGTGGAATAATAGGACCCCTACTCTAAAATGTATGAGTATTAGAGATCAAAGAGGTATTCAATGATCATATGACAACATTTGGGTAGTGGGAGCGCAGTTTTCCAGAATAGCGGGAGGGGTCAAATTTGTTGAAGCAGATTGATCAGAAATGAACATAAACAGATATTGCCCATCGCTCTAGGCAGATATATGGTATTGAGATTCAACCCTTGTCATTAATTATAAAGGTAATAAAAGTCAAAATAAAGGCCCCGTACAGGACACGAGACACTGTAATATTATTCTGATAATATTCTTATAAAAGTATGGGATACAATATTCTTTAAATGAGAAAGAAAGGCTAATAAAGAGTTAATCTCAAGCTGCAGGCATACCTTCAGTTCTCTCAATAGTGCCCTTAAGTCTCCCCATATTTCACCTGTTCAGATGATCAGAAGCCAAACAGCAAGAAAAAACACTGCATGTCATGTCACTGCATGTCACTGCATGGCAGAGAGACAACAAATCTTTTTACAGAGAAGTCAGTGCAGCGTTTCTGTGAGTGCTTATGGCTGTATTTACATAGACCTTTCTGATAAAGCTTAGACCCCTGTACTAAAGGGTATAGTCAGCTGGTCTTATAAATACAGCGCACCCCTTTTCTACACACAAGATTGTCCAAAAACCCTATGCATAAAAACGATCAAGAAAGGACAGTAGGTTGCACTGTAGAAGGTGACAGGGCCAGCAGGATATTGGATTTTCCATACAAACTGATGTGATCTGCTCTGACTACAGTACCTCTATCCAGCTGTAAAAGTCTAGGGGGCAGATTTATTAAGACACTAACGCTCGGAGTGTTCAATCGAACGCTCCGAGCGTATTTTCGCTGAATTTTTTGTCACTTGCGCGACTTTTTCGTACACTTGTGCGAAAAAATTGGAAAGGTTTTCCAGCTGCTTACAAGCGTTCAGTATGAAAATTTTGTGACTTTCGGATCGCCAATACGATTTTTTTCGTAAGCATTTTCGTGATATTTGCGATCTTCAGAAATTTTCGTATCCAATCCGAATTTATCCCATTCGGGATTCGAACTCGTGATTTCATGAATCTGCCCCTAGGTGTATGAGCTGGAAAACATTTCCAAAATCAAACCTTGAGCTTTTCTTTGGCATCCTATATCCCTGCCTACCCTAAACAAGCTTCCCCTTTATACAGAGATCTTTATGGAAACCTCGCTGTGCATAGCTGCACTAATATCTCAAAGATTATTATTGCTTAAAGGTGGCTGAATTGCCACACTACTTCAAATGCTGAGACTTCCCTACCCTAGCTAGAATACATAAGCAACATGTTTTTATATAACACAGAATTGTATTTGGCCCAGCCCACATATTTAGGTAACAAATGTAAATAAATGTTTTCCCTGTTGCAACAAGATTTTGACTGTGGGATTGCATAATTTAAAAGAATACACCAGTAAACAGGTCCTTAATTAAGTCCAATTAAATTCAATTATATTTTGTAAGAATCCTTTAATTGTGACCAGGACTTTTATTTAATTCTATAATGATGGATGCCTAGGTTAGATCCTCACGGGGCAAAAAAACACATTAGCTGAAAAAAAAAACAATGTCTAGCACAGATATTCCCATATACAAACCAAAATTATCAAGAAAGTTTTTGGCTTATGTTCAACATAGCCAGTAGCTTTCAGTAGTCTTGTTTTAAAGGCTTGTCACATTGGTTCCAAAAATGTCTAGCAAGGCAAATTCACTCCAAATTTCGCCCGAAATAGCTTTCAGAAAGGAGTACTGGGAACATGTAGGATAATGGCCTTCTGACTGAGCCCCCTCTATCAAGTACTTTTTATTTTTGTAACTTTAAGTTTTTATTGAAAAGGCATTTCAATGGTTTGCAAACATAAAGAAAAGGGAGAAAGTAAGAAAAAAGAAAAGGAGAGCAGATAGGTAAAAGATCAGTACAACATTCATGTTGCTTTTAAGTTTCAGTTTCCATGACATCTTTAATATGTTGACGTCAGTAGCCATGGAGACTCAGGGAGTTGAAGCTAACATTTCCCAGGGGGACCATATTTGTAGGAAGTGTGGAGTCTTATTTTGCAGCCGGGCAATACTTGATTCAAACATTTTATTACTTTCCACTCTGCGTTTGATTTCCGTTAATGTTGGTGGGGTAGAGGATTTCCATTTCGCTGCAATAGCGAGACATGTGGCCTTAAGAATATGATTGATCAGAGTTTGGGTAGATCTGTGCGTCTGTGAGAGTGGTTTGCCTAGGAGAAAAGTACTTAAGTCCATTGGTATTGTGGTTTGAAATGTTTTGTTGAGCAGGTCTGACACTTCTGACAAAAGTGGGGTTATGATTGAGCATGTCCAAAAGATATGAAGCAGAGCATCTCTCCGCAGTTTCTCCAGCATAAAGGAGGATGGTTTGGAAATAATTTGTGCAGTTTGGCGTGGGTATGGTACCAAGACATTAATATTTTGTAAATATGTTCCCTTTTTCTCGAGCAGGTTACCATCCGTCTTGCATTTTCCCAGATTGCAGTCCAATCCTGGTCTGAGAGGGGTTGAGGCAGAACCGATCTCCTTGAGGTTTGGATAATAGTTGGTATATTTTGGATATTAAGCCTTTTTGGGGGAGGCCGGGTTTTGCGAGTAATTCAAAAGTTGTAGATAGGAGTTCCTTTACTCTGTCGCTATAGGGTCTCACAAAATGTCTTAGTTGTAGGTATTCGAAGAACTGTAGGTTCCTTTGGGGGGGTTGTTTGCATGATATCGTTAAAGGGCGTTATCTCTTTGGTTCTTGAGTTCAGCAAATCACCTATGGTCTGCAGGTTAGTGGCAGTCCATTTGGTGATGTAGTGGGGTTGAGTTCCTGGTTGAAAGCCCAGGTTGTAGAGAAATAGTGTGTTGAGGGATTTGAGATTGAGTAATTTGCGTTTCCACCTTAGAGCATACCATATGGTTAGTGTGTGGCGTGTAGTCTATCAAGTACTTTGACCCATATTTGGTCCAGCTTCCTGTATATGCCATCCTGCACATGATTTTATGCTATATGAGTGTGCAATGTTGCAGTTAGCAGAGGATGATTATTTAAAAACGTAAATTAAAAAAAAAAAAATATATATATATATATATATGGAATAAGGTTCATCTTGCAGGCCAGTCAGCAATTTTTCTCACAGATAAATACAGCATACACTGCTCCCAATAACAAAAGCTCAGTGAAATGTAGCACAACTATTTAATCTTTAGGTGTACAGGCTCCTTCAGAGCTTTATGTTTGCAAAGAGAACGTTAGTCAATATTTAGTTTAGGGCTAGGTTCAGACATGTAGTTACATAGTTAAGGCATTTAAATTAGTCTATCAAGATCTGTTACACATAAAACCAAAATGGCACAAACTTACAGTATTATGGTTTTTAATGTATTCAAGTATCCCATCCCTTATTACCCCCTCCAAAAGCTGTCCTAGCATTGATGTCAGACTAACAGGCCTATAGTTTTCAGGCTGAGAACAGCATCCCTTTTTCAATAACAGCACCAGTCCCTTAGCACCATGCCAGACCTCAATGAATCCTGAAAAATTAAGTGAAGAGGTTTGGCAATCACAGCGCTCAGCTCATTTAATACCCTGGGATGAATACCATCTGGTCCCAGACCTTTGTTTACCTTTACATGATCAAGTCTCTTGAATTTCCTCCTGAGTGACCCATGCATCAGTAGTTACATTACTAGAACTTGGTCTATTAAAAAGGAAGCCTTCTTTAGCTGGCTCCTTAGTAGTTTAGACAAATGAAAAATAAGAGTTCAGATTTTCCCTGTTCTCATCAATCAACTGACCCCCCTGTGATAATAAGAGCCCCACACCTTCTTGATCTTTTTTTTACTACAAACTACTTTTACTTTACTAGACCCATGAGAAGTTGATAAAAAAAATGTAATCCAGTCTTTTATTGCAGTCACCATAGACACTGGCAGGTGGATGCTGTAGGCAGCATTTCACATGTCATACTTACGCAATAAATACAAACTGACATACAGTGACAGTAATACATGGAGTACTAGGAGTGTAATGAGGCCCCTGCCCTGAATTGCTAACAAAAGATGAGGAGACAAAAGCAGAATCGGGAAGTGCAAATGTCAGGGGGGTGCTGAAGCATAGGAAGACTAGAATAGGACAGCTTCCTCTAGAAAGTGATTCCTTATCTGGTTTAAGTACATGGATAAAGTGAAAGCTTGACTAAGGAAAATGGAAGGGAATTCCAAAGGTTAAAATGTTTTTGTAGTGAATTGTATAGACAATAGATTGTCCCAACCTAAGAGTAAGGACCGAGAGGGGGTGTATGGAAAGGTTAGAGCAGATATATAGGGAGGAGCTGAGGAATATAGAAAACAGAATGGGAATTATGAATTTTATGCAATACTTGAAAGGGTGCCAGTAAAGAGACTTAAGTAGTGAAGAGGAGGAGAATTATTTTGATGCAGGTGAGATAATGCGGGCAGCAGCATTAATGGAATGCAGTGGGTGCAGAAGATGATCTGTGAGATTACTGGAGTCTATCCTGAAGAGGCTAAAGGCTTGTTTCAAGGTTTTAAAGTAGTTGGGATGTATTTCTGTTATGTTCCTGATAAATGGCATTTCCAGGCACAGATCCAGTGTGGGCTCAGAAGGTGAGAAAGTAGTCTATTATGACACCTAGACACCTGCCTTGGGAGACTGGATGTTTACAGTAATTTTGAAAGTTAAATAAAGGGAGGGGTCCAGGTTTCGGGGGGAATATGAGAGGTTTGTTTTTTGACATATTGAGTTTCAGGTGCTAAGCAGCCATCCAGTATGCTTTAAGCATTGTGTTACTTTAGCCTTTGGGCTTTTTGTTGTGTCTGATATACTGCTTCACACTGTAAGTAGCCTGCATTGTGCAGGGGCTTTATTTTATATATTAAACGATTTTATACTATTTTCGATTCCTCTTCATTCCATATACTCTGAGGACTAAGGATACACTGCAATCAATAGCCGAATTGACTTCTCTACATGCTCTTATTTTAATCAAATCTGGTGAGCATTTACTTTGGATACATTGTGTGGGTGTGATACACTGCATTGGGCTGATATATAAGCACTTTTGATTGTTCGATTCACTAAATATATTTGCACATTTTGCACCAAATTAAAATGCTAACAATCTTTTAGCGTTTTAGTCACAAAGAAAGTTTTGTATGTATTGCACTAGTTTTGCTTTTGTTTTTCTCTAATTCCATGCGCTTCCATCAACACGATTACACACATCTGAGACCCATCTAAAAAGGGAGGGTTGTTCTTATGAGGAGGCAGCACACGATTACACAGTTTCTACTATATTGAAGATTTGGTTTCAAAGAACTCCACCAAGAAGCGCTGAGTATTTGGGGGACCACCCTATTAACTTACTTACTTTAGCCTGAATGGTATTATGGTTTAGATCTGGACAGAGGAGGTGGATCTATGTGATGTCAGCATAACAGTTGTAAGAAAAGGATTTGATGAGGTCGCAAAGTGAGCTACAAATGAATACAAGAATAGAGACAAGAATAGAGACCATACGACAGACCCTTGGGTAACACTGAAATAGAGTTCAATAGGCTAGAAAGACCTGAAAAAAGTGATACTGAAGTGAGGCTTTTAGAGACAGGAAGAAAACCAGGGTAAACACAGTCAAGCATTTGTAGGTTATTTAATAAGAGAGAGTAATAACTGCATCAAATGCTGCTGAAAGATCAAGGAGCTTGAGGATGGTTTAGTGTTACTGCTCCTTAGCAGCATGGATGTCATTGATGCCTGGGGCATATTCTTCATTTCCCAGGGTGCCACAGCCATGTGGCCTGTGCTCTGATAAACTTCAGCTACAAGTTGAAGTGATATAACCCTCCCTTTTCCCCTCCCAGCAGCCGATCAGCAGAATAATGGGAAGAGAGCAAAAAAAAACAAAACAGCTCCCAGTATATATAAGAATAGCACTCAATAGTGAAGGTGGCCATACACTGTAAGATTCACTTATTTTGCGAGGTCACCAAGCGAGCACATCTTCTTCCAGTATACCCACCTATGGGTGGGCGATATCGGACCAATTCAATAGTTTGGCACTAGTGCAAATGATCGAATTAAAACCGCTGGCATTGGCGCCACTGGATCGGGGACCATATCAGGCCAGATGTCAATTGGGGAGGCCTGTCGGTGGTACCCCTACACTGGCATATAAGCTGCTGAATCGGTCTAAAGGACCCATATTGGCAGCTGAAATTAGCCCCTGTATTGCCACCTTAGGAAATCCAAGTACAGCTTGGGACTCCTCCAGTTACATGAGAGTAGGAGAAACAATAGGTTACCTGAAAGCAGTTCTATTGTGTAGTGCTGGCTCCTGAAAGCTTGGACTCAGGCACAATGCACTGAGATGGCGCCTACACACCAATATTACAGCTAAAAAAAATACATTTATTAGTTCAAGAATATAATGTTAAATGGTAGAGTGAATTATTTGCTATTAAAACAGTGTAATTTAGAAATAAAAAGTATAAAAAAACTAATGACAGTATCCCTTTAAGTACTGGTATAAGTAGAACATGCTTGAAGGCATATGAAAATATTCCATTTAATGGAAAATTAGATTTAGATTCAGGAAACAACCAGTGTTGGACTGGGTCTTCTAGGTTCAACCAGAGAACCTGGCACCACTCCATTAGATATAGATAGAATAGGGTTTTATATAGGTTCATAGTAGAAATAAGGATACACTGATGGGAATTCTTCTAGCAGTATAAAAATTCAAATATTTTTCCTACTGATCTTTAACAAACGCTATGTGCTGCAACGTTCGAATTTGCGTCTACTATCAGCAATAATATAGCAAGAAAATGTTTAGAACCGGAAGGATTATACTGCTCATATCATTTATTCATGTGTTGCAACACATGTAGGACACAACTGCCCTTTATATAGAAATGCTCCTAGATTGGTGGCCCAATAGAAATCTTTTGGTTCTATATCAGGCCAGTCATACCCTGAGAATAATTATGCATGTGCTGTTTAAGGGGCCATGGAAGAAGAGAACAGCTTTGATTCTTTATCTATGGGGGCAGGAAGAAAGGTAAGTTCTCTGGGAGGGGAGTGGCATAGGGTCTACCACCTTATGTGGCAGAGCCCACAGTATCACCAAAAGTGAGGAGCATACACAGGTAGCCACAAACGTTATCAGCCTTTCCACCAGCTCCACTTTTAAGCTAGACCCCTCTTAACAGAGAACTTTCTGCTTAGTTGCTGTGTTTCACCCATTTAGTTGCGTGGGCTTGGATCCCACTTTTGTATAGTATGGTATTGCCAACTATCTTTTTATATCTCGATACTAGTATGCTGGTGTTGAACTACACATATCATCAGTGCATGTTTGAATGGAGCTGGAGCCATGATATATTTGGTAATTGGATTCAAAAGGCTGTTGAATGCATTAGGGTTGTTAATGCTTTTAAAAAACAATAAATATGGGTACATTTCTTTTGACAAATAAGACTGACTGCAGTTTATACAAGTAGAGCACTTAGGGAGTAGGTATCTTAAACCTGATACACCTTGTGTGTCTATCTAATCCACGCCTTTCACTGTTGTAGCCAAACAATAGGATCCAGTCCAACCCCCGATGCAGAATCTTCTCCATAAACAGATCAATGAATTACAGCAAAATAAACAAAAAACTGCTATAAACTAGAGACGAAAACATAAAATACATACTACTTATATACAATGTTTTGCAATATTTACAGAAAAGGGAGTGTGCATTAGGGAGGTATACATGTTTATACACAGCAATGTCCTCTTTGCACAAAAAAATGTCTAATTTACAGCCTGTACATTCCCCTTCTTTGATATCAGCAGTTATTTCCCAAACATTTCTCTATGGTATGTTGGTAATCTTACACTGTAATGCTCTTTGCGCAAAAAGGAAAACAAAAGAAAAAAACACCCCAGCAAAACTGTTGTCTTATTCACACAGAATGACCATGCAGTTTCAGCCCCATACATATTCTGAAATGAATACGACCATGTTCTTAGACAGCTAAGGTTTCAGAGCTCACACCTAACATAACAAAGGTATAGGATGACATAGGGTCCAGTGACATACTCATTTAAATGGGGCTTTTAATGGCCCCCACCACCTTCACCCCTCCCCTCCGCAAGGGGCCCCCAACACCCACCCAATCCCCTCCCCCGAGCGCGCCTAAATTAAACTTACCTGTGGCGCGTCGGGGGAGGGAGAGCAGCAGGTTAGTGGAGCGCCTTGCAGGGAGGTATCGGGTCTGTGCTGCCGGGGCCCACCAGATTTTTTTCCAGTGCCCTGGCGGCCCAGTTCGAAGCTGGTTTCCTATCAGGTCAGCTTATTAGGTCAACTTTTTTAAGTACAATCCTTCTATATTTAGAGGAGTGTCATGTGCTGGTAAATTCTTAGTTTTAGCATATGTCTCCTTTAACCCATTAATAAATACACCTATAAAAATCCCAGAATACAAAGTGAGTGCATTTTTTGTGATCTTCCCCTTATTGTCTCATGAAGTACATAGGAGCCAATGTAGCACTAGGAATAGTATTTCTGGCATTATATTATCCAGCCATATTTTTATGCCCTTTTTCAACCCTTTAGATGTACTTGGTCAATTCACCATATAGTGAAACTATGATAAAATTATATCAAGCCACAGTATAAATAAGTATAGAATAAATCTGATGCATGAATGTGTAGCTCTTTGCAAGCTGCCAACCATATAGGGCTAAGCTGAAATCTGTGTGGCACAGGATTCCATTTCATCTCTGCAATCTGATGCCAGCCTGTTTAGAAGCCAATGCAGCACTGTATTAGGGTTCCATTACCACAACCATAACTGTATACATATCAGTGCAGTCTGCAGCACACATCTAAATTAACTGCTAATTACTCATGCAGAATGTGAATGTTATATTAATCTGGTTTTAAAGGGATCATTTGGCAACATTACTTTGTGCATATATTGTAGCACTCCCTTATTTGCAATATGTATTGTGCAGGGGACAATGTTGAAATATATATAACCTCACATTAGGCAAATTTCCTGTTTTCTTTCACTTAGCTGGTAAAACCATATTGATGCAAACAGAATGTTTTTCTTCTCAAGTTCTGGGCCCACAGGTAGCTGTGGATTAGGAGGGGTGGAAGTTGTAAAATATTTTCAAAAATTAAATATTGGTCTTCAAGGGGAAGTCAAATTTCTAACTCATGCAGGAATCAGCCACTGATAGCAGCTGAAATCTGTTGGTGAGTGATAATCACTGCAGCCTTTTAAAAATATTATTTACATGTTGGTGAATACAACTTTATAATCTGTGACCGGTTCAGTTAAAATGATGAGGACAGCTGCACTGTGATTTTAGGACAATAAATTCTTGGTCTGTAGATAAACGCAGGCCGAGAATCTGCCCCTATGCTCCAAAAAGCCATTGCATCAGCCTGAGCAGATTTCAGTGCAAAACTGCTCATGTACTGTATGCAGGTCCAAAATCTGCTGTGGATGCAGGCACATCAACAAGCTTTTTGAAGTGTAGAATTCTGGGCCTGCATTTATCCACAGGCCAAGAATCTGCCCCATGTGGCAGTGCCCTAAAAGATACAGTAACCCAATATTTACTTTACATTGGGGCTAATTCTTTTTAGAGAGGGATCATGCATTTGAGGGATTTTAAATGCAGAAAGCCCTAAACTGTACAGACCTTTAAACAAGATAATGGCTAGAGGGTTTGTATGTCATGCTGAATGGCAAGCACCTGAGAGAATAGCAAGGGAACTGTAAAGTCTTGGTCCATGGTAGAAAGTGAAAAAAAGTGTGTTCTTGCAAAAACATAGACAGTGTGTATGATACACTTTATTTATATATTGCACATACAATAGACAATGTTAAACAGTAGTTCTCTAGCACAATTGCACATCAATGAATCACGCAGTGGAGCAATGCACACATAAGCATCTGACTCTTCATGTTCTATCTAACGTGATAAGGCTATAGGAAGACAGTATGATATATTTTATATTAACAGATTTTGTGTCACAGCACTTACAATCCTTTAAGTCTGCGAAAGCCTTTGCCATGACTTGCTGCATTTTTAGTATTGCACCTTTCCTTATACATTCTTCTCACAGGGAACACAGTGCTCTTGTTTTGCAGAAAAAAACTTCCTATAACACCTGACACTGTAGCATCTCAGGAATTACAGACCAGAAGCATGAAGCCTTGTCTAGGGGCAGCATTTTTAGCACCACTGTGTGTCTGCCATGTACAGGCAGCACCCTTGAGAACTTGGCCAGCTCGTGAGATTATTAGTATCTCTAGAAATGTATTTACATTTATTAAGAACAGCATCATTTATTAATAAAACGTAACCCTAAATCTGTTGAAAAGAGCTGCAAGAGCATACCTACAGTTCTACTAATGAACAAAATGTGCTATATGCAGAGCAAATCAAGCAGTGGAAGGAGGGCATCTGTTTCACTACCTAGGCATTAACGGTGATAAACAAATCATTGCAGGAATGTTTACCACATTACATTGATAAGCTATGAAACCTGCTTATCATTTGCTTCTTTATACCATGGAGATGGAGCATTTTCACCTCAGTTAAACAGGATGATTTCAAGATGATAGTTCTCTACAAGTCATACAGGACCTCCAAAATTACGGAGATTGACCAGGCCTGAGTTTCACAGCTGAAGGGGCAATACTGACCATTCTCATTGGTTAGTTCTGGGAGGCCTTTCCAGGAAGATCTGCAAGACAAAAACCATAAAGCAATGAAAGAAGCTCCATAATGCATGTGTTGTGAGATCTAGTGAACCAGTACTTTCAATATAATAAATATAAGAAACATATATATCCTGGATATTTAAAATATAAGAATATTAGAAACTAAGATCAGGAACTGTAATATATGTGGTGTGATGAAATGTAGGTTTCATGCCTGTCCTGCAGAAAAGGGTTTCCAATTACTGGCAAAAAAGTGAATCATGCAGAATAGTATTTATCCTGTGCTGAGAGATTTTTGTTCTTGGTATGAGTGATGCTTACGGATGAAAGGTTTTTTGACTATATAGATGTACAGATGTCATGTAACAGCATGGAGTCTTCTGTGTGCTTACCTTTCTAAGTGTGTATAATGGCGAGAGAGGACATTCTTCACCAAAACCACAGTTTTCTGGTATGATTCTCGATCCATCAGTTTTGCAAAATGTAACTTGGCACGCAGGAAATATCCTATGGGCCACATCCATTCCTAGGAGGAGAAACCAGTGCTTGCTGTAAACTTAAGCCCTATTGATATATTTCATTGAGATATAAAAGAATATATTTTTTACCGGTCCTTGATGATAATTAAATCCCTTTGACAAGTTGTAATTGTCATTGTCCAAAGCATTGTCGTACACTCCACAATAAACCATGTCACTATAAAACAAAAATACATTGGCTTTACACACAGAAATCATCATTGCAGGCCCAAACAATGAGCAAAGTGTTTTGATTTAAAAGTATTTCTTTAGAAATAAGTTCTACTTTTTCAGTACTGTATCTTAATGGTGGATACAAATTACAGAATAGGGAAGCATTCATTGTTTATACAAACTTTATTTCAGTTTTGAAATGCTTCTGCCTTTTACACAACAAATAAATGCAACTCCTTATTTCCAAGAAGCACATTATATGGCTAATAACTTCCTTATTCCCTTCTAGAAATGCATGTCAACTGGGGGGCGGGGTAAAGGTAGTTGCCTAAGGACTGGACTGAATTTATTAATCAGACTTCTCTATCTGGCAGTCTGTCAAACAAGTCTGGCTTTGGTGGTGCCAACTGTTATGTTTGGTCTGGGGCTAATTTTTTATCATTTCAGTTAATGCCCCTTATTCCAGTGAAAGCAAACAAGACTTACTTTTACAGTGGCTTGGCTGATCTGCCCTGACCTTAAAGTGATACTGACACAAAAAAACGACTTTTCAAAATAATAATGTGCATCAAATGTTAGCTATAGGTTATGCTGACCATTTTTTGTTTAAACTTTTGCTTTTGCCAGTAAATGTTACCTTGAAGATTGAACCCGACTGTTTTACAGCCCGACTGCCACTTCTTTCCCTGTCTGTTATCTATCTCTTCACTGACATCATGTGACAAAGGCGGGCCCTGCTCTTTTTTTTTCCTTACTTCTAGGCAGTCCGTGCATTGCCTAAACAAGTGACCTGTTCCTCCTCACATCTGAACTGTGAGTTTGCTGTCTATTAATCATGCTGTTTATTATCTGCTCGTGCCTGCATGACCTGCGTTGTCTCCCCTCTCCACATACTTTGATGCCGGACACAGCCCAGCCCCACAGACAACAGTGTCCTGCACGCTGATCTGAGAACCCACAGCCTCTAACTCTTTGCTGCCGGAGGTCAATTTTGCGAGTCAGGCAAGCAGCAAGATTGTGATTAGCTGCACTTTTCAAACTGAATGCATAGGAGGTGCTTTTAAACACCAACTGACTATTGCAGCACAAACATGGCAGCGCCCTCAGGCAGTTAAATAGGGGATAGTACAGGAAATATAAGTGTAATAGCCAAGTAGTTTTACACTGAAATGAAAAAGCTAATACAATAATATAGCAATGAGAGGTTTAAAAAGCATTTTGATTTTTGGTGTCAGTATCCCTTTAACCCATCTAAATAACTATAGGATGAACTGAAATGCTAACAGCAAGCCAGGCCAATTACCCAACATCTGTGTTTAGTCTCACTTGTGCTTTGGTGGCTGAACAGAAATACATGATTCTAGCAATGCTTCTACAGCTAATGGGAAGCCTTCCCAGAAAAAAAGAGGTTGTTCTACAAGCAAAGGGAAGCCCAAGTTCATATTATACCCTGGGTTTTGGATATGTTAGCAAGTCGGGTGTCTAGAAGCATATGACCTTATAATGTATATTTTACCAGGTTTCATAAAGCACAGAAAAGAAAGCATTAATATTGTGGAAGGCAGAGCAGATAGATACAGTCCAATAAAGAAGTCGATTCAGGGGGCCTGAAGTTTGTTGTAAGATAATGAGCATTAAAGACAATATGTTGAAAACACAATGTAGTAAAAAAATTGTATAGGGAAATTAAGTAATTAAAAAAAGAGTGCAGAAATCATCATTACCCCCCTGTTTTATTTAAGCAGATGAAGTCTGACTGAAGTGACTGATGTAGGAACCATAGAACATTGTGACATTGGGTGACACATGTGATGCACCACTAAAACTGCTCCATCTGTAGGTATTAATTACTTCACTCTTTTGAATTGCACATTTGCTTTAAACCAAATATAAATATAAAAATAGAGAATTATGCATTAAAACAAGCTAAAAATTATTATTCAACCCCTGGACCCAATAAGTCTTTTGTTTTCATAACTGTGTCAGACTGACCAAAGAAAGTTGCTGATTGGTTGCTATGGATTACCAGACCTGAAAAAACTTTAGCCTATGATATTTTTTTCTTACAAATACATACTCTGGGTCCAGTGTCTTCATTCCCAACGGGCCCATTAGTTTTTTCTCTGTTATCTCGAGAGCTTTCCAAGCATTCTTTGGAGTGAACAGTTCTGGGGCCTGAAACACACACAAGAAATATATTAAATGGCATATTTATTATAATGTGTAAGCAAGCAACCAATCAGCAATTGGATTTGAATGGTCACGTAAAAGTTAGAAAACTGATTGCCAATGGCAACATCACCTGTAACGTTGGCTTACACACTATAATAAATATCCCCCCCAAAAAATGCTATTCTGCGACAATTTGCAATTGGTCTTCACTTTTTATATTTACGGTTTTTGAACTATTTAGCTTTTTGTTTAGCAGCTCTCCAGTTCCCAATTTTGGCCAATTTAACCTAGCAACCAGGCAGTGATTTGAAAAAGAGACAAACATATGAGTGGAGGATGGCCTAAATAGACAAATAAGTATAAAAAAAAAAAAGTAGTAATAACAATACAATTGTAAGATTACTACAGAACAATAGTTTTTGAGCTGGGGTCATTTTAAAGCTGGAAAGAGTCAGAACAAGAAAGGCATATAATTCAAAAACTATAATAAATAAAAAATGAAGATCAGTTAAAAAGTTGCTAAGAATAGGCCACTCTATAACAAACTAAAAGTTAACCCAAAGGTGAACCACCCCTTTAAGAACCACAACAGCATATTACTGTATATGTTGCAATAGGTTTTTTTTATATAACAACCCCTTGTTTTTAATAAGCATTTCAGGCAAAATGGAAACAGGAAACATAAGATACTCTGTGAGTTCAGACATGCATCTAATATAAATACAGGGCATCTAAGAGGGGACTTTGTTGATGAGGAAAAATTAATGTAATAATCCAGATTTAATCTAGTTCTTAAATGTTGCAGAAAGTGACATTTTCTGGGCTTTCTAATACTTGGCCAGTATCTTGGTTTGCCATGAGGCATGCATTATAAATGTAAGCTTCTCAGCCCAGCCTCCAACAATATTGCAAAACATCAAACAGTTCTTAAAGGAACAGTTCAGTATAAAAATGAAACTGGGTAAAATAGACAGACTGCACAAAATAAAAAAATATTTGTACTATAGTTAGTTAGGCAAAAATATAATCTATAAAGGCTGGAGTGAATAGATGTTTAACATAATAGCCAGAACACTGCTTCCTGATTTCAGCTCTTTGACCTCTCAGTCAGTGACTTTAGGTGAGACCACATAGGAAATAACTGTTTAGTTTGTTTGTGAGCACGCAGGTAATTTAGGTCAAAGATCAGGCTTTCTCTTGCCTTTTCTCAAGATTGGTTACTGACTGCTAACAGCTTAGAGAGTTGTAAAGCAGGAAGTAGAGTTCTGGCCATTATGTTAGACATCTGTTAACTCCAGCCTTTATAGATTACATTATTGCCAAACTAACTATATTGAAAACATTTTTTATTTTGCACAGTCTATCTATTTTACATAGTTTCATTTTTACACTGAACTGTTCCTGTAAATGAGATGAGCAGCAGCATTCTTTTCACATACCTAATCCAGCCAAATGTGTATGCAGAAATACATTTATGTAAAACAAATGGATATAAAAGCAGTTTCTATAAATTGGCAAATAATTGTCTTCTTATGCCCACACTTCAGCATTTTACCTTATACCCGTGACAGTGTTATAGAGACTCACCACAACCATGGCCACAGGGAAGTTGGGTCGGAGCTGGTAATCACACCAGGGGCTGGAAGCTCCAAAGCTGTCCTTGTAGATACCACGCTTATGGACAAGGTCTGGGCGCTGCTCATTGGGATCAGAAATATTTTCAGATACAAAGAACTTCTTCTCAAAATTATCTTGGATGCGCTGGTTCCACTCAGAGAAAGTCAATGTCACTTCTCTACCTAAAGAGGAAAAGTATTACATGATAAAAAAAAAAAAAAACTAATTATACATCAAAAAATACTGATTAAGTGATGTTGTGGCTAAGTACAACTATAACTGATGTTCCTTCAATTAAGCAGAGGGCACATGTTGGTCCACAAGTGTATTGAGCAGATGTTTTATTTCCACAATGCAGCATTTTTCCCAGCAACTGAACTGCAACGATTAATGAAGGGCACTGCGGAAATCCTGTCGCTACCACCTGTTTCGGAGGCACAGCAGTGCTCAGTTCGCAATGGAAGGCTGAAAGGACAGTGGTCCAGAATGCAACAATTCAGAAGTGCAATAAAAGCATTTGATGCAAGTACCTTAATGAAAGTGATTTTACATGCAACTGACTGTAGGGAAAGATTTGCAGACATACATGAGACCTCAAGGTTTAGTTTGAAGTGTACCTCACTTATCAGTGACCAATTTGCTGCATGTATTTGTGAGTATATGGTGAATATTGTGACTGCTTCTTGAAAGATACGTAATACTTATTTTGCATGTCTTTTGATTTATTTTTTTCTTAAACATTTGTTTTGTTTAAATATAACAGTGCTTTATTTATATTTGTAGAACATAAAGATATTATAAAAAGAGGTTAACCACTCCCATCATCCCACACAATTTGCAGCTCTGCATAGTTTTTATCCTGTTGTTTTGCATATACCTTTTCCAGATACTTACCATCCCTTAGCACAGTCACTCCTTTGTATGGATACAGCTTCTTTTCACTCAGATCCTGAAGCCAACGCACAGTGGATTTACAAAGGCCAACAATTTCCACAGCAGAGCCATCTCTAGTATAGAAAATGTCAATAAAATTCAGTAAGTCAATGTTCCCTGGTATAAGTGAGAAGTAAGGCAGAGCAGCAAATGGACAAACTTTAGTAAGGCAGTGCCTCCTGCTGTACACAAACTGGAAAAGGAGATAACAGATATTGGATCATGGCTGTGGGTCACCAGGCATACAAATTGAAATAAATATCTACTATATGTAGATGCCTTAAAGATATTTAGCGCTACATTCATATTTAAGTCATTAAATAAGTATGAAGGGGAAGGAAAATACAATTCACAATATTAAACCAATATGAAACCATCTTATTCCTAAGAACAGATAGGGAACAGATATACAATTGGAGAATAGTATGAAAACAAGTTGAGTAGTTAAGAGTCTTAGATACTGTTGAGTTTGATGCATTATTTTTGTCAGCACCCAGCCTGTGCCCGATACTGGTGAGTGCCGATTCTTTACAAGACTGTATATAAATGTTTGATATATATTGCTATAGTAGGTTGTGTGCCCCCTCCTCAGCACACTTGCAATCATAATACTTTGGTGCCATGTTTTTCTATAGAGGAAAGCCCAGTTTCTTTATATGCCAACAGTAGTTTGTTTACCTGAATGAATGCTCTGTTAGCGGATACATATTACATGTAAGTGAAGCAAGTATTTGTTTTGGGAAAATTCAAATATTTAAGAATCAAACAGCTCCAAGCAGTAATTAGCAAACTGCAAGTGTTTTTCTAAGCAATGTAAGCATGCTACCTGTTTCAGGAAAAGCCCTTTATTCAAGTGTACACTTGCTATGAAAATACACTGCTAAGAAAAACACTTGCAGTTTGATAATTACTGCTTAAAGCTGTTTGATTCTTCTGTCTTTGAATTTGCTTATTATACTTTGGAGCAGTCCACACATCTGGAATCTACAGCCTTATGAACTTTGATTACATTAAACAATCTTATTCTTATTTAATTTTGCAAGTAGCTACATTATTATTATTAAAATAACATATTTATAAAGTGCCCCCATATTCTGTAGCACTGTACAATAGTTGTATGTACTGAACATACAGATCATATACAAATATTGACCAATACAAAAAGTAAGGAGGGTCCTGCTCAACAGAGCTTACAGTCTTACAATTACCTTGGAGTTGCTGGGATTCCTTTACTTCGAGCTCTCTCGCTTTCCCCCATTTTGTCCATCCATGTCCCACAATTTAATCTGTTTCCTCCAAATACAAAACCAGTTTCCAGATCTACTCCAGCAACGATATTAAAGCCTAAAACAAAATAATCAGGAGCTAGTAATAGCCAGGCAAACTTCCACAATTAGGACTTTGTATTAACCAGAATATATGCCTCTCAACTGAACAGGCATAAAACTGACATACATATTCAAGGATTCTTATATGATCGTCATAACTTTTGGGAGCAGATTTATTAAAATGTGAGATTAGAGTTCACCACAGAAGTGTATTTATCAATGTGTGAAAGTTACCATTCGATTAATATGCTTCTAAAAATCCCATTGGAATGAATAAAAAGTGGGTACATTTTTCTGTGGTGAGTTCTAATCTCACATTTTGATAAATTTGTCCCTGGTGTAAATGTGAAAATAATGATAAATACACATCTACCACAGATAAAACAAATGTATTTGTACATGCAGTACTTGTTATTACACAGTGCACAGAACTGTGCTTGTTGAAAAGGTAAGGGGGTGAGGTTATGTACTTTCCAGCAGCATGTAAATCAGAGTAAAAAAACACTGTAATACCACACTCACCTTCATCTCTCATGTTTCTGTCTATCTGAGGGCCAGCGTTCCTCTCCCGGAAGTTGATGCCCAGAGCATGGCGCTGCAAAGCCTCCTGTATAACTTCATACAATGGCTGATCCTATAGAAAGACATGTTATTACAACTTTCACCTTAACCCAAATTGACAGCTGCATAACAATTTATGACATGGACACCTCTGGTAAGTATGCGTGGGAAATGTATTTCATGATAGATGCATTATAAAACAAATAAAAAAACAAACAGATGTAAACTTTACAGCCCTGGTATTAATCACCAGAGCACTAGAGGAACAAATGACATATTTTACTATATATTTTACAGAATTATCCAACCAAGGCTATCCCTGTGAAAGCAGTTGCTTACCACTTGTCCTGCTGGTTGTGTGGGGGAATCATCTGTTGGGTACATCCTGGAGACAGGGCACTGTAAGATTGCAGAACCATTTGGAACAGTGATACAGTAATCCTGTATACATTGCAACCACCACCACACAGCATCACGACAGTTGTATCTAGCATATGTCCCCTGACCCAAAAGGTTAGGGATTAGCCCATGTCTCAGAGTTCCAGCAAATGCCAGGATAATGTTCCTGAAAATAAACAAAATAAAAAATTAGTACGAAAAGCAAACAAATCTAATTTTAAATGAAACAGGAGGGCATAGCTTGTTGTTACTTTTTTGAAAATTTCAAGCCTGTCTACTGCTAAAAACTGCAACCATATTCTAATTTATGTTTATAGTATTATAACCAATTAAAATATTGGTAAAAGGTACAATACAGTCAGGATATCACTTTGTGCTACCAAGGCTAAAGCTGGCCGTACACAGTCATATTTTAGTTGTCCAACGAACGTTCAGATATTGATTGTAGGTTTAAATGCAACAATCTAAAACTTAACATTCAGACTGAAATTGTAGGATAAATACCTAAAAATAGCAAATAGGAGGATGTTCTAAACATAAATAATTGGCAGACACCAATCATATGTAACCTGTCCGATCTAAACGACCGATCGGCACTGTATGAATATTAGTAGGACGATAATTCTGAGCCCGCACACAGTCCGAAAATGATTATACTGGTGCGTGTATGCCAAGCTTGATATTAATATAATGCTTTATCTAAAATAATGTTTCATAAAAATTCTGCTCTAAAGGGAAGTGTTTTAAACACAAGAACAATCATTACAAGCATGAGGCTGAAGGCAGAGTGCTTTTATACAGGTCATAGAACTCCGAGGTGAGTACTAATATCCTCATATTTTTAAACATGATAATTTGTCACGACTCACTGAAATTTGTGTATTATAATAAATAAGGTTCCCCCTGTTGTAAAATAAAATATAAGGATATTAGAAGTCACCTAGGAGAAATATTTTAAAGCACCAAAAAAATTGTTAGTCTTACCTGGCTTCAAGGTAGCTTCCAGTGATTAACAACAATCCTCTCAGGGATATGAATGTATCCCTTCCCCAGCATCGGAAAATTCCAGAAGAGAAATGAGGAAGACCTGAGTAAAACAATTCAGATTTAGGTAGGTCTAGGCATTTAGAAATCTAAGCAAGCATTTAAGAATACAGTGCATAAAAGACCAAAAGGCTAAGACTGCCAAATGGATTTTGTTATATGGTGGGGGAGGTGATTAGAAGTGGCTTAAAGTTTTTTATATGGATCAGAATGTTGACAAGACCCCAGTGAGGGTTAAAATGTGCTCTTTTTCTTTTTGGTGAAATAAAATGCAATTATAATACACTAATTTTTGTTTGAACCACAAGACCCTTAGTGCTGGTTGTGTTTGATTTGGTATATACATATATATATATAGAAAATGATCATCTGTGGCCAGCACACCCTTCAATGTTTCATCAAAAAATTTTTTATTGCAGATATATTGTTAAAACCAACGTTTCGGTCCTTGTTAGGACCTTTCTCAAGGAAATATGCAATAAAATTTTTTTTGATGAAACATTGAAGGGTGTGCTGGCCACAGATGATCATTTTCTATGCATACATAATTTTGGCTAAGCACCCCGCAGAATATTGAGCCTTGGAGTGCGGACACCATTTGGATTGACATATATATATATATATATATATTGACATATATATATATATATATATATATATATATACCAAATCAAACACAACCAGCACCAAGGGTCTTGTGGTTCAAACAAATATTAGTGTATTATAATTGCATGTACAACCGACGTTTCGGTCCCTTTTGGGACCTTTTTCAAGGTATATATATATATATTATATACATACATATATATATATTGCAAAGATAAGCCGGCACTCTCGTTAAATAAGAGTCAATAGTGCCTGGGTGCAGTATATATAAAGTATGTACAGAAAAAATGAGAGATGCCGCACTCACAGGTCTTAGTGAAAAATCAAGAAAATTTTTTTATTCAGGCAGACTAACGTTTCGGCTGATTCCCCAGCCTTTCTCAAAGTGAACACACATTACAGCAACCCCCTCATAAACCGAAAATGGCGCCAAAATTCCACTGGTGACGTCACTACCAGTGTAATACGTGATTGCCCAACACCAATGCATTTTCTATACATTGGTGTTGGGCAATCACGTATTACACTGGTAGTGACGTCACCAGTGGAATTTTGGCGCCATTTTCGGTTTATGAGTGGGTTGCTGTAATGTGTGTTCACTTTGAGAAAGGCTGGGGAATCAGCCGAAACGTTAGTCTGCCTGAATAAAAAAATTTTCTTGATTTTTCACTAAGACCTGTGAGTGCGGCATCTCTCATTTTTTCTGTACATATATATACATATATATTTATATATAAAAAATTGTTATATCAATATTTCCCCCTTCCTCTGATTCTTTCTAATGCTTATTTACACACCCTTCTTTAAAGAATCAAGACCAACATTTTATCTGGATATAAGGCACAGTTCATTATTACCAGCAGCTAAAGAGGGACAGCACTGCTCCTTTTCCTGTGTAATGCTGTTAAGGCGGTATGGGACATCTTGCAGAGAGGGTGATAGCACAGGTAAGGCAGGGAACCTTCCCACTCCACACATCTGCACAGATCCAAGGGCCAAGTGTTTAATGAGGGTGGATCCATTCTGAACAAAGCTGTGAAAGAATAAATAGAAAATGTATTAATACTTTAGTGTATACTTCGATTTCATCTATTTTAGGTTGTGCCTTTGTGAAACAGCTTTATAATGTGTCTTATTAAAGAATAACTACCAAATAATCAACTTTTTGAAAACATTTTTAGCTCTCTCTTGCAGAAAGGGCTATCGAAATGTAAGTCAAAAGACTCCAAAGGTCTTTCTTTAATTAAAACGTATACAGAGAAAATATATAGCCTTTGAATGCATCTGTAACCTAACATTGCAGGTGATATTGCAGGGTAGTGAATAAAGCAAATAAGTACCTGGACATCTGTTTCCATGCAGCATCTAGGAGGGTTGTGTATGCCCCCACCAGGATGGCATCAAAATAACATGGAATGAGATAACGTGGGATCTGCTTCAAATAGGAGAACATAGCCTGAAACCATTTACCCACCTGCAAAAAAAGGAAGTTTAAAAATTAATATCTATTAAAATCCTCAAATCACAATTAGCAGAGTATCATACATTAATGGCCTACTGACATTCCCTTACTGCAGCATTTGATCTTTGACAGAAAAATGCTATTGCCTGTATCTTGTTTTTTAATACAATTCTATTTGAAAGTGTTCCTTTAGTGTGCCAAGGCACAGAGACATTAATGGTTGTCGTCTATAAGTTAACGCTATTAGGAAATATACACCTTTTGTCAACCTAAACGTAGCCATATACGTTAAAAATCCGCTTGTTTGGTGGATCTTCTCTCGATATGCCGAGCGGGGGATATCGGGCTAATTCTGTCTGAATTACAACATATTGTATAGGAACTATTAGACCAAGGACCGCATCAATGAGCCGATGAGGTCCCTGTTTCGATGGGAAAAATCAAACCTGCCCGACTGACACCTGGACGATTTTTGGCCAGATTTTGATTGGGTGGCCCATCGGACAAAAGGGCTCGAATTGGCAGAATAAATCTGTCCATGTATGGCCACCTTAAGACTTAGTGCCTATGTTTTACTCTGGAAACAAGTAAGGCTTTTCTATTATAACAAGCTATTTGAACAAACATGTTTTTACACATTCACTCATTTATTATTTGCCATATGATTTACTTTTGTGGTCTGAAACTGCTAATCAGAACTAAGCACAGATCACAGCCTGTGCAAAAGAAGATCTCCCACTCCTACTAACACAAAGGCCGCCATCAGCAACTATGGGGCCTAAATCAAATTATTTATCTGCACCTCCCACCTGAACACAAACACATTATTCCAACTTTTTTGGCCAGGTAGGACAAAAGGTTAAATTTGATAAATGCCACAGTAACCACAGATACTATGGTACAAACCACCAAATCATATTACTGAACACCAGGGGTGTAACTATAGAGTAAACAGACCCTGCAACCACCTTAGGGCCCTACAAACAACAGGGGGCCTCTGTGGGAACAGCAGCTGTAATATATGTTTATGGAAAATACCTTATTCTGAAAGTTTTTACAGGTTCAGCGATCTTGCTGTGAGGCCTAGTCTTTCAATTGCTTTTATGTTCATGTAGGAGACACTCTTAACATCCAGTAAATTAATCCCAATATAAACAGCTGATGTTACACTATAATAAGTAGTTCATATAAATAGTTCTATTTATAAAATGTGCTAACGAGTCAGTCAGTTGACTGGGGGAAGTGGAATTTGCCCTAAGTTTAAACCTACCCACCTACCTGCCCGTTACACTTTTCTACGAACATAATTTATGTAAGTTTAGGGGCTCATATATTTTGCTATGGGGCCCAATAACTAGTCACTCCATTGCTGGAAAGTTCATTTAGGAGATGCTCATATCATTCAGGAAATAGGTTCCAATATAAACAGCTGATGTTACCCTATATAAAGTAGCCCATATAAATAGTTACAAATGAATGTACCAACAAGTTAGTTAAATCATTGGGGGGCATGGAATATACATAACGTCTTTTAATTAACTAGGGGGTCAGTGAAGTTTGTCATAATTTTAAATCCTACTCTTCTGTCTACCCCTGTCACACTGCTCTGGTGACACATAAGCTAAGTAATTTACTAGGCAAGTCACTTAATGTTTTTTGAGAGTATTATCATAAGCATTTACATAAGTTATGCAATTTGCGTAAATTTCACTGTGCAGCTGGGCCTCCCTTCCGACAAGAACTTGACTGGGACAACAGTAACCGATGGCAGCCCTAAGTGACACAGCATAGAGCAGAAAGCACGATTTCTATGAAAAAGTAGCAGATATGTGGGGAATTTTAACCATTATTTTATATGTTAATAATCCAAAAAAAAAGAATTGATGGTTAAAATTATAAGCTCCATTGAGAAAGGCCAAGCTCACCTTCTGTAACAATTATTTGATATACTCTTTTATTGCACAGCTCTGCAGAATATGTGGGTGCTTTATAGATATACAATACCCAAAAGCCATGAATATCCTATACAATATAACCTTATAAACGATGCTTAGTGATGTCATTAGTTATTATTGGTACTTAGTGATGTAATTTCTGTCACAAGACTCACTGAAACTTGTGTATTATAATAAATACATAATAAATAAAAGTACCCCTGCTGAAAAATATAAGGATATTAGACATTACCCTGGAGTTCCAGGACCTGTATAAAAGCATAGCTATTGAACTCCTCAGTGACTTATAACATCCTTATATTTTACAGGATGGTACTTTATTCACTATATAATAATACTAATAATAATAATGTGTCAGCACCACTTTTAGCCACATGTTAATTGACTAGGAAATATCTAAGTATCTAAATGTCCAATAATTGGTATTCCCTCATTTGTGTGGAAGGAGGGCTGCATCCTTGGTGCTTACTCACTTCTGCGCATGGCCCTCCACGTGCAATCAGACGGTTACTGACATAATCAATCATCCAATCCCCACACCTCAGATTGTCGCAGAAGGGATGCCCAAGATCATTCTTTGGTCTGATGTCCACCATCACAGATATTAAACCTGGAAGTGGAAGAAATGGTATAATATGAAGGCTATCAGGGACTTGCAAAGACCCGTGGGTTTCTGAAATGTATTTTGCGATGTCCCGCTGAGACCTGTAGCAAAATTTGCACACCTGCTGTAAAAAGGTTTCGCAATAACAAAACTGATGCTGATGGGGCCCAGATGCAGACGGTGCAGCTGTGCCCATGTCCCCCGAGGGGTTGCAGGCCCAGGTGCGATTGCTCCCCTCACCCCCGGTAGTTCTGCCACTGCCGTCTTGTCTTTCCTACAACCAGCAGAAATTTTACTCCAGGATCCACCTGCATTTCAGGATTATCTGTCCAAACAGTCACCTGACTTGCCATACATGCCCAGATGGTTGGGCAGTATGGTCTAAATCAACCAAACTGCAGCACAAATCTGACCATGCAAGCTTTAGTCAAAACAGACTGCATCAAACCCCTATTGTCACCCTGGCAGGTACAGAGAGCACTGTATTAGTAACAGCAATTGAAATATCTGCAAAAAGTGAAGAGATAACTTATGAATTTTGAAAAAAAAGGCCCATATCATTCTGAGTGTTTCAATGAAGAAACTCTTCAGGACTTCTTCAATGCTCTATTAAATTAAAACAATAAAATGCACTAAGCACTGTGTACCTTGTAGACCAGCATACTTTAGTGGGGTCCAGTTTGGGATATTGTAGCAGCCACCCCCATCTTCCTGTTCCTCCGAATCACAGCGGTACAGTACTTGATTAAGATCAGCTAGAGACAGTTTTGCAGCAATACTGTGGGGAAAAGAGGATATGGTGCTAATAAGGCACACCGTAATACAAAAGGGCCAGATCAGTGGATACTTCATTTTCAACATT
The DNA here is from genome assembly GCF_000004195.4 of Xenopus tropicalis. Lineage (NCBI taxonomy): Eukaryota > Metazoa > Chordata > Amphibia > Anura > Pipidae > Xenopus > Xenopus tropicalis. The sequence continues at coordinate 108,524,346 of NC_030680.2, read as the reverse complement.
GGGAGTCCCCATCAATCTGTTGCATTTAGCTTATTAAGTTGATAATGGTGCAATGCAATTAACATGTAAGTTCACTTTATTTGCTTGAATATAACTGGTAGTTGGTTGTACATGTGAATGTCACTGCTTTGCATGTGGTAATGTATCATATATTATGTATACAATTGTTGATTCAGAATGCCAATTTGTTGTGCAAACATAAATGTTACTGCAGTTTCTGTTCTGTAAGCAAGTAACTTACTGGACAACACACTGATGCTATTTGATGCAATGCTAGAGAAGTCAAAATTAATTCCAATGAGAGACTTTCATCTTAGCCACAATTCAGTACTTACGATGCAAAAGGCACCTTCAGGATAGGATGAGCCTGGTCATCTGGCAAACTTCCAGAGGTGAAGTGTGGTGTAAACTGGATCAGGTGACTACGCAGGATGCCTACTGATTCTTGGGCTTTAGGGTCCAAACTTACCCTATAAATAACACAGTGATATGATAATTAATATGTTTATTCTCAGATTGGGAATATATTTACCATTCAGTTTACATTCAGTTTACGTCTGCTGAAAAGCAAATAAATCCATTAGGATTGTTTTGCTGCCAATATGGATTCATGTAGTTTAGTTACCATCAAGTACAAGCTACTGCTTTATTACTACAGAGATAAAGGAAATCATTTTTAACAAATTAAATTGTTTACAATGGACTTTATGGGAAAGAGCCTTTCCGTAATTCAGAATTTTCTGGATAATGGGTCTCTGGATAAAGGAACCCATACCTTTCTATCTACTGTTACGAAATAAATACATAAATATATAACAAACAAACGAAATATATATATTATAGGCCAAGTAGCACACAAGTAGCCAGGGTGCTCAAAAATATTTTGTAAGACATGTTTGGCAAAACTCAGGACTTGTTAAATTCATCAGTTTTATTGATAATCAGTAGTCTGTATGCACTGACCATGTTGTTTATAGAGTTTTGGATACATAAATACATATGAAATATGAAAAATACACAAATAGTGTGCATCTTGCAGCTTGTGGGTTTAAACACATTTTGCAATCAAAGATAACCAACTTTAATATAAAACAGGGACTCGGTACCTGAAAATAATCACACTTCCAGGGGTCAGATTCTCGAAGTCTATTTCCTGAACAAATTCATTTGGTCCTTTGGTTGTGATGCCAGCTTGTTTTACAATCTTGCTTTCTTTCAGCTGTAAGGAAAAGCCATCCATTCCTCAGTGAAAGGATCCTTGTGCAGTTTAACATATACAAGATGCAATGAACTGCTGAGAAACTACCTGGATGTGCTCCCTGATCTCCACTGTATATTGGGGCAGGCCATTAATGAATTTCTCATCTTGTGAATATGGCTCAGCTTTCCGCTCAACTGTTCTTGCTTCTAGAATCACTTCCTCTATTTTTCCTGAAAAAAGGGAAAAATCCTGCAATTTACCCATCACAATAAAACAGAAATACAATGTCTTTTTGTCTCGGCTTTATTTACTGCATTACATACAGCTAAATGTTAAATGCATATATCCCTATTACATTCTTTTCTCCTTCTCCCTTCATTCCACTTTCCTCAAATTGTGTATGTAAAGTGTATGTAACCTTTTGTCCAGCTTCTGCACCTTTAACCTCTACTGTCTTTATCCAGCTTCTCTACCTTAACTTACCTACCCTTATCAATCTTCAGCACCCTAAGACCCCCCCCCCCCCCATCCAGCTACCGTAAACCCATTTTTCTGTCCAGCTTTTCAACCATATCTCCTTGTCTCTATTCAACATCTTTACCCTTAACCCCTTTGTCTTAAATCAACTTCTACACCCTAACCCCCTTAACCAAACCAGCTTCTCTACCCTAACACCCTCTTGTCCCTATTTAGCTTCTTTATCCTACTGCCCTTGCTGCATCTTTTCAACCTTAACCACTATTCTGTGCCTTACTACCTTCTGTAACCCCCATCTCTGTCCTTTTCCAGCTTCTACTACTTGATAATTCTGTACCTTTTTTAGCAGTTGCAAAGAATATTGGAAAAATATTTGTTTCATGATCACTGATCTCTAATGGTAGCTAAATATGTGTGATAAAGCACTAGCGGATAGTATTCATTTATTTCATTTAGAGACAATATTACTTGATAGAAATACAAACCAAATACTGTTCATGACAACAAACAACTGACAGCAATAAAGAATTGTCTGGAGATACCATAGTGACATGAAGGAGCTTAAAAGCAGTACCTGGAATACACATCTGTGGTACTTCCTTGCTATAGAAAGAGTTTTTAGGGTCTCTAAAGGCTGTTCTGGACACCGCCACCACAGACTGGTGTGTATGTGGACAATGACGTGTCACTGCAACTATATCCTCATCCACCTGATCCACATACACCTAGAAGAGGGCAAAGAGAAGGAAAAGTAAAAGAGGATAGCTCAGGAAAGGGGGAGAGAAAAAAACAGACTGAAGGAGGAAAAGAGAAAATGGACTGGAGTGAGAATATTATGCAGTTAGAAATGAAAAGGGAGAAAGATAAACAGAAAACAACCTCCAGACAGAAAACAACCTCCTCCCAAACAGCTAGGAAACTGAAGGTTCAATAAAGACACTGGGTACCCCTCTAATTTTTAATGTATTGTCTTACAAATATTTAGTAAGGGTTAGCATTAAATCTCAGTTTGCATGATGTGCCCAAAAGAAAATCACTTTTGATCCAATATTAATTACTTTAGACAATCCTAATTCACTACCAAGAATGAGAGAAGAAAATATGGGCTCTTTGCCACAACTTTGCTGCATTAGCTTACACATTGTTTTGTCAAAGCACTAAAAAACACTGGCACATGGTGATACAAGGTTATGCATGTTATTTGGCAGTGATCAGACAATTCCTCTGCAAGCCTTTCAGCTTTAGGCTGATGCTACATAGGGCTGATTCTCGGCCTGTAACCCATCTCACTTAGGTTCTGAAAAAGCTTTTGTAACAAACCATCAGTATCATCTTGAATGTAAAAATAAACAAGATTCAAGGATACACACAGAAAAAAAAGAGAGATATAGAAATATACAGACAGAGTATATGAATAGGAAGCAGAGTGCAAGCAGAGAGCATACCTGCAGGAATCCACGAGCTGCTAACTCCTGGTGAAGTTTGTTTAGAGCTCTCTTTCCAGCAATGATCCCACTTTGCCCATTCACATCTCTTGGGATAGGAGCAGCCATCTTTGGGTTCCATTTTGTATAAAACCTCTCTTCAGATACCACAGAGATCTGCCATAGGGAATTCATGTACATTCTCACAAACATTTCTAACTATATTTGTGCCTGTCTAAAATATAGTGCAACACTGAATTTATCAATATGTTTATACAGTGAATTTGATATGGATCAGAATAGTGCTTGTCAGCTCAAAGCAGCTAAATACATACTAACTGACACAAGTATAAGTTTTAATAAATATGTTTTGTTAAAAACTTTCCTGGCTAATTGTAATGTTCCTGATTTTGATAAACAGAAGATTATCAAACGGCTTGAATCCCCAGTTCAGCGTTTGATACATTAGTCTGTATTTACCAATTTATTTCACTTCATTTCAATTCTATTTCTATCTTGAACAACTGTCTATAACATGAACCATACAGTATTCTTTTCAGTATCCAGTTTTTAATATATTGCGAATATCAGAAAATAAACAAGATAGAAAGTTATATCAGACCTGATGTGGTACCAATTCATCATAACCACGGGTGCTTCCTGTAGCACAGCAAGCCATGGAAACAATGGCAGAACTGGGCAGTGAATCATAGGCAGATCGATGCTGAGTGGAAAGAATTATAATTGTCAGTGTAAGGAAATCCATATAGAACACTTTTATTACAGTTAGCCCCATGCAAATTCAATATCTACATACATTTCAACATATATAAGAGTGCCTGGTAGAGAGCTGCTACATTTTTCAATGGTAAATGTAGTCTGCTTTTGACAGCAAATACATTTACAGATAACTTTAAAATCAGAGTAAATGTTTACTTAAGGTATACTCAAAATTTTATTGAAATTATGTTCTCTTTCATTAGGCTTTTTTTATTTAATTTTTTTTTATTTATTTTTAATTTTTATATTTGTTATGATTTGCTTGTACCATTGTCCTTAAAAATGGAATCTTTCTGGTTAAGCAGTAAACTGTATGTAACCTTGTTCATAAAGCAGCAGTTAAGAGACTCAAAATGACTTACTGTAATAGGACTTTCATTGTCATGCGTGACATCCATGAAAAGTGCATGAGCGATACTTGGAACCAGCGGTCTAAGAGAGGGCTGGACAAACGATCCTACAGGCTCCCCACCAAAGCGATACACCAGTCGGCCTTCTTCATGGCTGTTATACGCACTCATGGCCTCTGTGATAAACAAGACATTACAGCTGGGACAAATGGGTTACAGCAAGATTTTATGATACACATTAACTTAACAAGATAGGGAATGATGTACAGCACAGTATCACATCTCATACTGCAGTGTTTACCTTTAAAGGATGTAAATTATTTATCATATAATAATTATATAGTTAAACTCTGAATCTCATTGGTCCCATGTTTTTTGTGTTGCGTTCTATGTGTAAGTTATTTTAACTACTATATCTGTATATTATACCAAAAACATTTCTTGTATAGTTAAATACCATTTAATGCAAAGTAGTGCATACCTTTGTTTCAATTGTGCAGTATCATGAATAACGTCAGAACATACAGTATATGGTGTTTCTATTATATTTGTAGATTGTAAGCTCTTTTGGGCAGGGCCCTCTTCACTTCTTGTATCGGTTACTGATTGCTTTATATGTTACTCTGTATGTCCAATGTATGTAACCCACTTATTGTACAGCGCTGCGGAATATGTTGGCGCTTTATAAATAAATGTTAATGTAATGTAAATGTAATATTTAATGATGACGTTGTGAGACATTTGTGAAAGACGTGTTATGTGTCAGACAGGAGTGACAAATACAGAGCAAACATGCGGTTAGAAAAGCCAGGGTTTGTGCTGGTTTATGACATGCAAAAACAAAGCGGCCTACCTCGTATGAGTGAGTTAATGCCCAGTCTAGTGACAAACACATTGTCCAGCTCTTCACTTCCAGTGAATAGTTCAGCCACTACATACAAATCCGGGCGGACTTTTCTAGCAACATCCAGCAAGTACTGCAAAAAGCACAGCCAGGGGTAAAAGGAATGTGGGAGGACAGATGGGGGCAGTAATAGGGAAGACAGTTGGAGGAGAGTATTTTGTGGAGGCAGGAAAGAGAGGGAGGTAAGGAGAAAGAGAAGCAAGGTGAAGAGTAGAGGTAATACAGCACTAGGCGCAGGCAGGACAGGGGGAGATTGGAGACCATGCAAGGGATGTGGAGAAGAAGGTGACATGGCAATCCAGAAACAAGGAAATGTTACCAGGAAGGAATAGAGAGATAAGAAGGGGAGTAGAAAAGAAACAGAGCAACATTTAGTGTTTGATTCCAGCAGTCATGTAAATACAGCAGCAGTTTCACATTGCTGATACCTCGAATGAGGCTTGTAATTCCCAGGCGGTTGACAAACACATTGTCGATGTATTCGCTGCCAGTGAAGAGCTCAGCAATCACATAAAGATTTGGTCTGACAGACCTGGCTGCAGCCAGCATCTCCTACAGACATAAAGTGCTGTGTGTAATACACCTCCATGTAAAGACTCACACAGCTCCTATGTACAGACACAACATGAGTCATTTACCTAACGCTCCTCCAAGCTCCCATATTAGTTTATGTATCGCATGAAAACAAGGGAATCCTACATGTGCATATATAAATACAATTGCTTTATCATAAATTACATTCACTATTACAAAAAGTGAAATGCATATATATTTCTGGTTCAAATTTTTCTAATACCACTTTTGATTGATCCTCAAATTTGCCTCCTTAAAGAAAATGTAAACCCTTAAAACAAATTAATGTTTTTTTTCTAGTTTTAAAGATATGAGCAGTTATTATGTTGCACATATAATTAATTTGAAAGAGCCTGCTATTTACTTTGGCTGAATGGACACAGTCAGCAGAAAATTAATTAGTGGGAAGAGGAACATCTTGTGATGTTGCTCTACTTAGAAATTACCAGAGAATTGTCAGTTTACCCCTCTCTGTTCCCTAACCTAATTTTCTGAGCAGAGCAACATCACAAGACTTAGGGGCAGATTTATCAAAATGTGAATTTAGAGCTTATTACATAAAAACTCACCCACGTTCTATTCGTTCCTATGGGATTTTTAGAAGTGTATTTATCAAATGGTGAGTTCTAACTTTCACCCATTGATAAATAAGCTTCTGAAAATCCCATAGGAATGAATAAAACGTGGATGAGTTTTTATGTATTAAGCTCTAAACTCATATTTTGATAAATCTGCCCCTTAGCTAAGCATTAATTTAGCTTCCTCTCAACTGTGCACAATTACCCAAAATAAACAGCAGGTAGTTGCCGAACTGATCCAGACTGTAATTAACATATTAAAATGCAAGTGAAATCCCTCCAAAACTGCATTATCTAAAAGAAAAATGTGTCACCTTCAGTCATCCATTGCTTTAAGGCCACGTGACATTAAGTTCAAATTTGGTTTGGCCAAGCATTCAGGATTTAACCGAATATGAATCATGCAAAAATCGCTGGCATTTCATTGAACTAAATTTTGATTGTATTTGAATGTCTTCAGATTTCAAAACTGATAGAATGATATCAAATACATTGTTGCACAAGAGAAATGTATAGCCGCAGGTTCCCTATATATCTTCTGTAAATAAACTCCAAAAACTACATTTCTAATGAGCACAAAAGTGTAGAAACCATAACCCTACACACCATTTAGGAGTGCCACAGGCACAACATCAGGAACAGTGTTTAAACACTATGCAATTAATTGTTTAAGAGATTCCAGCACCAAAATAACAGAAAAGCATCAATCTTTTCAGAACGCCTATAGGTTAGACAGCATATCCGCAAATAAATGAATAGAAGAGGAGAGCACTCAAAAGCAGAATTACTGCTGCAAAACGCTTCATTGCTGACCACCAAAAACACTTAAGAAAGGGCATGTAATGCCCGAAACATGTTGTGTTTTTGGTAGTGAGCAATAAAGGATTTTGAAGCAGTAATTCTGCTTTTGAGTGCTCTCCTCTTCTATTCATTTATTTCTGGATACACTATGCAATTAAATCAGGAGTGCAGTTTCTGGTTTGATATAAGTAGATTTAACTTATAAGATTCATATCATTTGCGTATCAAAATGAAATCGATGAACAAATGAAGATTGCTGGACCATTAGAAGGTTATATATGGTCAGGTATTTACACATAAGGTGTCTTAAAATTTTGTGCTGCTTTTAACGAAATACTGGAAAATAGTGTAAAAAAAAGTGTGGTAGTTTATAAATAAAAGGTTGTACAGGTATTGGACCCCTTATCTGGATCTCCCATAGACTCCATTTTAATCAAAAAAATCACAGTTTTAAAAATGGTTTCCCTTTTCTATGTAATAATAAAACAGTACCTTGTACTTGATCCCAACTAAGATATAATTTATCCTTATTGGAGGAAAAACAATCCTATTGGGTCTAATTACTGTTTAAGTATTTTTTTGTAGACTTAAAGAATAAGTAAACCTTTTTTTTTTTCTATCTATCAGTAAAATTACTCTAAACAGCCTCCAGAATTATGTATCTTTGTCCCAGCATTCTCTCTGACCTGGTTCCTCAGTCAGAAGGTGATCCTTTTTCTTTGCTTCCTTGTGCAGAGTGAAGCCCCGCCTCCACTTCCTGTTCAGTTCTCTCTTCAATTCAGTCAACCTGGAGAGCCTTCTGGGCATGCCTGGAGGCAGCAGGAGCCAGTCTGTGAATTAGCAGGTTTTTTTTTTTTTGATGAGAGACCAGAACAGGAAGTGGGGGCGGGGCTTCACTCTGCACAAGGAAGCAAAGAAAAATGATCACCTTCTGACTGAGAGAATGCTGGGACAAAGGTAGGTAATTCTGGAGGATGTTTAGAGTAATTTTACTGATAGAAAAAAAAGGTTTACTTATTCTTTAGTAGGAGATCTGAATTACCCGGAAAAACCCAGTTCCCAAGCATTCTGGATAATGGGTCCCCATACCTGTATTAACTTTAACCTCCATTTCAGTATCTAACAATTCATGTGTATGAAACAGTACTTGAATGTTTTCTGCAAGTAAGAATGCACAACGTATGAAATTTGCATATGCACTAAATCTCTAATTTTTTTATTTGACTGCATGCAGAATCATCCACAAAAAATTATCTTTGCTTTGCCTCCAATAAGGATTTATTACAACTTAGTTGGGATCAAATACAAGGTTCTGTTTTATTATTACAGATAAAAAGGAAATAATTTTAAAAAATGTTAATTATACGATTATTTAATTATTTGGTTAAAGTAGAGTCTATAGGATATGGGCTTTTCATAATTCAGAGATTTCTGGATAACAGGTTTCCAGATAACAGATTCCATATCTGTACCAGTTTTGGACAGGTTTTAGTACTAGACAGGCTCCTTCTCAGCAGCTCTCTCTGAAGGCCAAGTGTCAGTAACTGTCTAAGCATTTTGCATGCACTTGTTAACCCTTGGCTTGCAGATTTTCAGTTGAACAAAAAGCCTTCTATAAGAAGTATTAAAAAAATGCAAATACAGCAGAAACCACTATAAACAGGATATTATTGTGAAATGCAAAAATGCGAAACATTACAACTAAAAACAACTCAGAGGGTCCCTTGAAGGATTTTGATTTGGTTCTACTAAACAGAGATCTGAATGTTGCAAAAAGGCAGGGAATCAAGCTAATACAGAACAGAATGTGAATCCCCCCTCCCTATCAATTAATAAGAACTTCTTTTTAACTACAGTGTCAGCATGAATTGCAAACCCCTGAAAAATAACACCCCCTGTGTAGAGTTTCCTACCTCTGCCACATGGATGGGGGTGGAGTGACAGTTGTCCAGACGTACTCCGTGGAAATGTTTGGCTGTAATTTCTGTGTACTTCTTCATATGTTCCCAGAGATATGGACAGTCAGATGGTTTGTCACCATATCTTAGTTTAACACTGTCTCCCCAGCAGATTAACTCTCTTCGAACGTAAACATTGGAATCTGGAATAAGGAAAAAATATTCTCTGTTATTGTCCACAATAATTCATAATTACAAAATTAGTTCAACCAAAACCTTTGAGACAAAGAGAAAAAGGTGCCAAAAGCTTTTGGACAATAAAGTAATTGTCAGGGCCACAGAGGATGTAATTTTAATGTAGCAAGGGGGCACACAGATATTAAATGGGGTGGATCAACTTCAAATAAACTTTTAATATGTTATAGAATGACCTATCCTTAGTAACCTTTCAATTGGTCTTCATTATTTATTTTCATATTTTCGTCTTTTGTCTCTTTCAAATGTTTAAATTGAGGTCACTGACCCTGGCAGACAAAATACCATTGCTTTGTGAGGCCACAATTTTATTGTTATTTTTACTTATTATTCCACATTTTTCTATTTAGTCTCTTGCCTACTAATAGTCCAGCCTCTCATTCAAGCCACTGCCTGGTTGCTAGAGAAAAATGGACCCTTGCAACCAGATAGCTCCTTAAATACCAAATTGGAGAGCTGCTAAACAAAATGCTAATTAACTGAAAAACTGCAAAAAATAAAGACAAGTTGCATATTACCTCAGAATATCAATGTCTGCATCATACTTAATTTAAAGTTGAGAAACCCCTTTAATATTTTAACAAGCTGCCTTTCTTGAGATCAATAAATATGGCAACTAATTTAATATGGACTCTCCAAAGGACTATTAATTTATCTTAGATGTAATTAAGAGTTTAACACACTAACAAATGTTGATGTACCACTAGGGTAGGCGTAAGGAATGCTGATGCATGCTGTGCACCATGCCACTCCCTACATTAATAAAGGTACTTCCCAATCTTGTGTAATACTGTTACAAAACTTAAGGTGGTGCTCAAATCTGTAAACTCTGTTGCCCTGAAGCCCAATGCCTTGTAATATACATTCAACAGCAACATATGGCATTCAAATCCAGCAATTGTGCTAAATAACTATCTTGATTATTGAGAACTCTGCACAAAGCATTCATCAGGTGCTCTTACCAACTTATTTCTAAGTAGTCATTACCTCACTCATGCAACAAGAAAAGGGATGTAGAGATTCTGAGGGACAATCTCTTAGCCCAGTGCTGTCCAACTTCTGTGGTACCGAGGGCCGGAATTTTTCTGGCCTACATAGTGGAGGGCCGATAATGGAAGCCAGTTTTGACCACTCCCCTTTCTTTAAACCACACCCATGTTATTGCATGGCCATACCCATATTAATGGTGGTAGTACAGCAAAAACCTGCCATACTCTGCCTTCCCTACCCTGCCTGTGTGTGCCATATTCTGCCTGCCCTACCCTGCCTATGTGTGCCATACTCTGCCTGCCCTATGCTGCCTGTGTGTATGGCACACACAGGCAGCATAGAGCAGGCAGATTATGGCACACACACACAACATACAGTGACACAATGCTGGCTCTGCTCCTACAGTCTGCACAATAACTATATATTAAACTTTTTAATTGCAGCACCACCTCAGTATATGTTCTTTTTATAGTGTGCATGGTTTATTTGTGGGTTTCTACTGCTGTCTGAAGTGAACAGGTGAACAATGTGGGTGATTACAGTCTGAGCCTGAGGTGTGAACAATGCAGAGGGTGAACAATGTAGGGATTAAAAGGAGTGAACAACACAGGGGATTACACTTTTTAACAATACAGGTGGCCAGTTAATCTCAGTACTGATACCATTTAAATCTTACACAAAGGTAAACTATCAAAGCAGCCAGACAGGTAGGGGGCCACACAGAGGGGGGGTCGCGGACGGGGCCGCCAGTTGGACAGCACTTAGCCTTATATAAAAATCTATAGACAGATGTACTTCACCTTCCAGCTATTATAGAACTATCCCACATAACTACCCACTATAATCAGCCACTTCAGCTTCATTGACACCAAGGAAAAACAGAATTCCACTGCGTGTGATAAGAGCATCGATGTAAAATCTTGTGTTTATGTCAACATGTAATAAAAGCCAGAAATGGGTCTGTAACTTTACGCATTTATTTGTGAACTTCCACTAAGAAGGCTTTGCAACATATATCTGTATGGTTAACCATTAAAAGCATCACTTTAATTCACTGTAAATTCACTGAACTGACTCTGGTAGTCAATTACCACACACACATATATTCTTGACACTGATTAGGCAAGTCAATTGTAACCTCCTAATATTCACTTACAAACCTAAGAAACTGCATATATAGTCTTCCAGACCTGTTCCACTAGATATACTTTATCTCCCCAAAGTAACTTAATTACCTGGTCCAGCAAAGTTCCGCAGTGGGTCATCACCCATTACCCAGCCGTTGTGAGCCAAAAAGTAACAAGCTTTATCAGGCTGGTGCATCATAGACTCTTCTTCAGACAGAGACATATCTTTGAATGGAAAGGTAAAATATCTGCAAACAGAGGATAGAAACTAAGAAGGTTTCATGTGCTCTTTTATAAAGCATCTATCAAAGCCTTAAAGAACAGTGTACGGTCCACAAATTCACAGCTGATACTTGGAAAGCACAAATGATCCTTGGAAAGTACCTGGTCACTATGGGGTCTTTCTTCGTGATGGGGCCAAGCTTTGGACCCTGACCAGCCAATCGTTCATAAGTCATGGTACCCAAAATGCAGTTTACTGCCTAAAAAAAAGCAAACCAAACACACATAGTAACCACAATGAGCAGAAGTTGGGAAAAAGTGATAGATAACACAGCAGCCACCAAAATAAATAAAACATTTGGAAGGGGAAAACACATATAAACTATCTATAGGAAATATGTTTAAATAGGTCTATATAGTGTCAGGCTGTTCACCTGTTCATGGTGAAAGTTCATTTGTCTATGTTTCTCTGCGTTCAGCTCCTCCAGTCTCTTGCGGAACCAGGTGCAGCATTCCTCAATTGCAGAGGGTCCATTACTGCAAGAAAAAGTTATAGGCACCAACTTAAGATATTACAATGAAAATTCTTACCTACAGGAGTCATTGTTTTTAGAACTACAAAAATAATTGACAGCGTTAAAACTGTTGGTTAATGCTGAAATCAATGGGAACAGTTTAATACAGTTCTCAGTTTGAGCATTTTAAGGTTAAAAACCTCCTTATACTTGTGTTGTCAGGTAATTCCCAGTGAAGTCAATAAGAGGCAGATATGGTTTCAGGCTGAAACACATGGGTGAAGAAAAAGCCCTGAACACCTTTAGCCACACACTTAGGATGAAAGTAACTGTTCCTCAAAAAAAGCTACACGGTACTAATTGTGAAAGACTCAATAACAATACTGTCTGTGAAAAATATAATGGGGCATAGCTGGGGCAAAAGAAACAGATGCAGTGATTTATAAATATGCACCGGTGTACAAAAAAATAGATAGTAAATTGGATAAATAGTAAGTTAAATAGTATTTAGTTGTTCCCTTTTTATAAAAAAAAATAATATAATAAGAAATAAATTTAATACCATAGTTTTAGGGTTATACCCTGCTTATCTTTCTGATATTTAAATAAAGTGTAGAATTCTAATAGCCAGGGGATGGTGTTGGACTGTAACATACATATCATGTGGGGGTACAGGCAATGGAATTATTATTTTATATTCAGTTTACACACAGCTGTCCTCTTGCAGTACTAACCTGTGTGGTATAAATGTGTTGAGAGCTGTGTCCATATCAACAGAGCACCCAAATCGCTTGTATTCAGGATCCTGAATGATCATCAAGTGCTTAGGATCAGACTTGTTACCTTTCTTCTGTGCACCTTTAAACAAAGCTTCATATTAACCAATTTGCAGAATAAAGTTCTCCCCTGAGTTTAATAAAATAAGAAATGCGAGATACAAAACATAAGTTCCAGTGTGGTTAGTAGAATGCATTAATTTGCATTAGTTACTTACCTGAGGTGAGCAGAGCTCGAAACTGTTTCACTGCTTTATCAACTTCAACCTGGTAAAACTCCCATAGCTTGATTCTGGGATAGATTTCTTCCCACACAATACCCCGGATACTCTACAGAGAAGATAAATGAACTGCTTGCAGTATACGCAAATACTAGGAGCTATTTTTATCTAGTAATATAAAAATTAGGGATGCACCGAATCCCGGATTCGGGCCGAATCCAGCCTTCTTTTGATGGATTCGGTTTCGGCTGAATCCACGGCCCGGCTGAACTGAATCCGAATTAGCATATGCTAAATAGCATTCGGAAAGGGTTAAAATTTAGGGGGGGGGATTTTTAGCTGTGTGCTGCGCGTGGCAATTTTTAACCCTTCCTGATCCTAATTAGCATATGCTAAATAGGATTCGGCAGCATCCATCAGGGTTGGTTCGGGGGTTCGGTAGAACCCAAAAAAGTGTGTTTGGTGCATCCCTAATAAAGATATTTCATAGTGTTAACCAATTCTATCATACGTGCCACCCCCTCCATGCCTCCCATATACATTAAAAATAAACTGCAAGCCTTATATCAATCTATCCTGAAATTTGAAATTCTTCACATCTCCATTCTTGAACCATAACTCCACAATTTTTTCAGTACAATTAAAAAAAATAAACACAAATAATGGGTTGGGACTGATATCTGAGAAACACAAACTATATCTATATATGTATAAGGCTGATAAATTGGTCTTACACGTCAATGCTCCAGAACAAATTGGTACTTATAGTATTTGCCGACAGCCTACCCATCTTATATCTAGTAGAAGATTGGCAAAATAGCCTTGGGCAGGTTTAAAAATTCTACCGACTATTAATGTGCTGCTCTCCCAGTAGTTTGAATAGGTGCCTATTATGATATAGTCTCTGGCTCAGGAGCAAATGATTAGATTAGCCTAGTCCATCTGTCTCAAGTACCAAACACTAATATGCACTAAAATGAATAAGCATGCTAAGCATATTTATGTACCTGTTTAGGGGAAGCAATTTAAATATGCCTGCTGCCGAGTTACATGCTTGCCCTCTCTGTAAGTGTGCATGTACACTGTTATTTAAAAAACATATAGCAATAATTGTAAATATAGTGTTGACATGTTACATTAAAATAATAATAAAACATATGTGGAACAATGCAATAACTGAATATACATAAATACAGCTAACATATCTATAAATGTGCAGAGTCAATTTTTTTTTAAAAAAGCTAATAAACTACCACTTCATATTGTATGTTTAAGACCACACAGAAGAATTCTCTTTATTGTTGTTTATCTATAATGCTCATTATTCCCTGGGAGTGTTCATCAGTACTTGGGGTTTATAAGCTTAGCATCCCCATTCCATGTACTATGTCAGCAATGATTTGTTGTTTCTTCTACAGGAAGATTACATAACGTCACTTTTGCTTAGAGGGTAAAGTTTAATTTACGCACATTGAGTTGCTGGTCAGTTTTAATCAGTGCCGGAAGCCCTTTTGCTGCATACTTTCCCTCAGCCGCATCACAAGTCAGGTGCCACAGGGCCCGATCAAGAAGCCATGCTGGCTTAAGGTGAGGAGAATTCACAAGGTTGTATCCACATTCAGGGTGCTGTTGAATCCACTTGCTGTTGGCAGCTATACAAGACAAGAATGTGACAATGTGAAACAAAACAAAACAAAAAAAACAAACAGCTAAGATCTTAAGATGCAGAATTGATCTGAACTGCTAAATATAAAATGCAAAAGAGTTTAAGGCAAGCTTTGTATCATCCCAAAATCTTGTGTATGTGCCAGAATGGGGGACCTGATGCCCTTGCCCATGCACTGGCTACACAATTAGATGGTGAGAAGGTAGGGGGAATGTGAGTGCTGAATGGAAAGTTTATGTAACTGTCTGCCCCGCCTCTATGCCTGAGGCATAGAGGCGGGGCAGGCAGTATTTGATTGACAGCTGGGATTTTTAAATGCATTTATAATGGGTTCGAATGTGTTAATAGAAAAATGGATTTTGGTTTAATATTTCCTTTGAAAAGGACTTTTATTATACAGCTTTTTATGTCTAGGTGACAGGTCCACTTTAATAACAGTGCCCACAAAATGGCAGCTGCCTGCTGGCTGTGATTGTATATTTCCAAGAATGAAGGAAACAAGATTTATATCATTTATATAGTATGTGAAGTTAATTTTGCTTAACAAACACAATAAAAAAGAAATTGGAATTATTTCTTAGGGAGACAGGTCCCCTTTAACAAGATTTGTTTGGAAGGGGGGGGGGGATGGTTCATTTTCTTAACCATCTTATTATAGCTTTCATTCCCAAACATCAATTTTAACCAAAACCCTTTGGCTAATGGCACATCAGGCTGTTTCTCCACCTGTGAAGAACCCCAGGTAAAAAAAAATTTGATCCAAGGATCCTCTCCTGCTCCTTGCTGCAAGCGCACTGAAAAACACAGTGTCAGCACACATGAAGTAGATTTCAACACTTTAAGGGGCATTTACTAAAGTGCAACAAATTTGAGTTGTTGTTTTTGATGATGAAAATTTGTTGTGAAAAAAAAAGTGCAACTTTTCTGGGATTTATTATGCAACAAAACCGTGACAATTCCGAATCCAAATATACTCCAGCTAAAACCTGTCAAGGTCATGTAAAAGTCAATGGCAAATGTCCCTTTTTACAAGTAGATCTTTCTTTGCTTCGTGATTTTCTAGGTTTTTGGGTGTTTTGATGCTGGTTTTTATGCAACAATATAAAAATGTTGCGGTATTGTGCAACAAGTTACAAAAGTTGGGGTTTTAGCAACTTTTTCCTGCCAGTGCTTTTTCAGTTTGGATCTTTTGA
The DNA here is from genome assembly GCF_000004195.4 of Xenopus tropicalis. Taxonomy (NCBI): domain Eukaryota; kingdom Metazoa; phylum Chordata; class Amphibia; order Anura; family Pipidae; genus Xenopus; species Xenopus tropicalis. Next base: position 108,508,395 of record NC_030680.2, on the reverse strand, counting down.
AAAATGACTGACTCCTGTGGAAACAAGATTAGTCATTGCTTTTTAAAAATAGTATTTGCCTAGAATTTAAAATGTTGCTGTATGATATAGAAGTTACAGATGAAACAAAAACAGAGGTCCGACATTTATTAAAGTTGTTTTTGCAGATATCCACCAACAGAAGTTTCTCCATAAAAAAGTAAGACAGACTCTTTATCAAAGTCATGGTATGGTTAATAGGAGGTACAGCACAAAGTAATAAAAGGAAGTAGAGACTTAGCTAACAAAAGTCAGTTGGTTTCTACTGTTTATAGTATAACACATTTTGTGGTTTGCTAAATCTGGATCTGTTAGAGCGTACTGCTGTACGGCTGTACTCATTTATCGCTAAACAATACTTTATTTGAAGGGTCTGAATTAAAAATAAAATAAAACTTTGTTTATGATAATGAAATGTGTATGCCTGCTAGCTGCAATGCAATTGGTATTACCTGCCAATTTCTTAAGGCTATGTGCACAATGGCTCTTTATTTAAGTCAGATTTATTTAATCATTATTATACTTTATTTATATAATGCTGCCACAGTTACACTGCTCTGTCCAGAGATTATTCATTATTCACATTAATATTTTCCTCAGTGAAGTTGACAGTATTAAGTGCAGGGTCATTTTAATCAGCAGCCAATAAGCCTGTCGTATGCTTGGAACTTATGCTTGTAATGTGCTTAGGCTTAGGGGCACATTTATAAAAATATGCATGTTTCCATGCATTTCCATCAAACTTAATCATGAACAGGGGTGGGGGGGGGGGGGGAGAACAGTTGTAATTTTACTATGAAACATGGTGAAAACCGCTTGTGTTCAATCTATACTAAGGAATAGTTCACTTCACTAAAATACTGAAAAAAATTACAATGCCCTTTCTACTTGCATTGCAAAGCGTTTTCAGTTGGGTAAGTCTCTTCATTTCTCTCACAAAGCAGCAATTCTTCTATGCTATGACTGCAAGTTTAGTGCTCTTTAGGGTGAGGGTACACAGGCCTTTTATAAACCAGCATACTTTAATCAGTGAAGTATACCAAACAGCCTTCATCATCTAATGTTCACCTAAATTGGAAGTGCCTGACAGCTCTGTTCTATCTATTAGACCAGTGCTGTCCAACTTCTGTTGTACCGAGGGCCGGAATTTTTCCGAACTACGTGGTGGAGGGCCGATAATGGAAGCCAGTTTTGACCACTCCCCTTTTTGAAACCGCACCCACTTGAAACCACACCCATGTTATCACATGACCATACCCATATTAATGGTTGTAGTACAGCAAAAACCTTCCATACTCTGCCTGCCCTACCCTGCCTGTGTGTGCCATACTCTGCCTTCCCTACCCTGCCTGTGTGTGCCAAACTCTGCCTTCCCTACCCTGCCTGTGTGTGCCATACTCTGCCTTCCCTACCCTGCCTGTGTGCCATACTTGGCTGATTTGTGCCATACTTGGCCTGTGTGTGCCATACTCTGCCTTCCCTACCCTGCCTGAGTGTGCCATACTTTCACTGTGTTTGCCATTCTTGGCTGGTTTGTGCCATACTTGACCTGTGTGTGCCATACTCTGCCTGTGTGTGCCATACTCTGCCTGTGTGTGCCATACTCTGCCTGTGTGTGCCATACTCTGCCTGTGTGTGCCATACTCTGCCTTCCCTATCCTGCCTGTGTGTGCCATACTCTCCCTGCCCTATGATGCCTGTGTGTATGGCACACACAGGCAGCCTACAGTGACACAATACTGGCACTGCTCCTACAGTCTGCACAATAACTATATATTAAAAAACTTTTTAATTGCAGTACAACCTCAGTATATGTTCTTTTTGTAGTGTGCAGGGATTATTTGTGGGTTTCTACTGCTCTTGAGGTGTGAACAGGGGAACAATATGGGTGATTACAGCCTGAGCCTGAGGTGTGAACACTGCAGGGGGTGAACAATGCAGAGATTAAAAGGTGTGAACAACACAGGGAATTACATATTTAAACAATACAGCCTGATTACAGCCTGAATCTGAGGTGAGAACCATGCAGGGGGGGCAGTTAATCACAGTACTGATACCATTTAAAGCTTACACAAGAGTAAGCCATCAAAGCAGCCAGACAGGTGGGGGGCCACACAGAGGGGGGTCGCGGGCCGCCAGTTGGACAGCACTGTATTAGACTATTCAAGTGAAAGGAAGGCAGCAGGGTGCTTTACTGGCATTGGCTATCAAGATCCTATCTAAAACACTGTTTAGATGAATGCAGGGTTTTTGATAAAAGGATTAATAAGCAGAGTGACTAACTAAAGATAACTGCCATACTATGACAAATCAAGCAGCCATCTTGGCCCCTCCAGACCAACTCAACAGCTTATTTCTGTGTATAGGGTGCTTGGGATGGCCTTTCAAGACAGAAATCTGGCAGAAAATTGCTCATATATCTACAGGACAAGTTTAAAAACATTTAATTGGGCAACGACCATATTAGTGTATTGATACAGTGCTGCCAGTTTAAAATATGTAATTGTATAAAAAAAATGGAAAACTTAACAAACATAAAAAAATATCTAGTTTATAATTAACAGTGCCACTAGATAAGCCTGGCATATTTTCCTCACCTGTGTGATTATAAACCACATCTGTGATACTTAGCATATTCCACTCTTTTCTCATCTTCTCCACCAGTTTTCCAACATCATCCCAACCATATACTTTCCCAGGCCGGGAGAAGTCAGGATTTAGCTGCAGCTGGTCAGCAAGAGAATAACAGGAACGAGATTCTCCAAGTGTCTGTAGCGGTGTGAAATGTATCATGTTGTAACCTTTAAAATATAAAATAAATAAATGTAAAACCAAGACACATGTAAATGACTACTTGAAAGTAACAACAAAAAAAAGACTTTTGGCAACAAAACAAAGACATAAAATAATCTTCTTATGCTAGATGAGATTAAACATATTGCCACAAATAAATGGCTGCATTTGTCATAGAATTTCTATCAAAGTCTTCTGTATATTGTATTAGTGATAAAGTATCATATTTTGTTATACAAGCAAGCTGTTCTATTATTCAAAAGTAAAATGCTTTTCATGTTCTGAATTTACCTGCCTCCTTGGCCACCTTCAGTCTGTCCTCCCATTCATCCAATGGCCCCAAGCACTTGGACAGGTAAGTCTGAAGGGTGATGCAGTCAAGAGGGAGCGCTCGATTATCAGCTCCAACCCGGAGCACTGGATCTACTACAATGTATCCCTCCCCATTCTTCTGATCACTGCAAGAGTAAAAGCCAAATTTGTGTTGAACCAGTAATTTGGAAATCTATGCAGTACATGTTTTAGCAGCTTCAGTAGCAAGATAGGATAAAGGTTCTAAGGAAAATCAGGCGTGAAGGCCAGAATTACATTATATCGGAATAACAGGCTGCCAGCACAAGTGTTAGTGCTAAATATTTAGGATTAAGGACTGTAGAGAACATTTTATTTACTGGTGTGTTTGCATATTATTCATAATTCATGTATCAAGACTCTTCTGTTTATTTATTATGCTTCACCCCTACTTTGACATCTACATATTAGACCAGTTGTTCAATATTTCAATTGTAACTGGGGATATCGATTCTATTTAGTGCAGATGAATACAGGTATAATGCAGATTTTTCTACCTATCCACTAAAGTCACATTGTTCTGATGAAAACAATTTATAAACATAATAAATCCTGTATGTAGCAATATAAAATATACACAGTAAATACACTGCAAGTAGCCAGATACCTTTGAGGCCATATTTAAGTGTTTTGTTTTTCTACCTGTCCCTGCCACTTGTACCCTTTCTGCTGTAATTAGGCAAAAAGGTTGGTGGACTCTGGTTATGAGAAATACTTGAAATATTTTTTAAAAGTAAGCAAAATGTATGCACTCCTCCTCAATTCCTGCTGCTTCCATCCTTTCGGCAATCAGCCCAAATGAACATAAAAATATAAAAGTAAAGTTATTCACTAGACGTTTGGTTAAAAAAAAGAAACATGATTAGAGTTCCTAACTCACTTTTAAATTAAGGCACAAGAATCATACTGCACAGCTACTAATATGCACACTGCAAACTTTACTAGAACCTATGCTGCCATGTAGAATGCATTCCATTAAATCTTTGTCCCAAAATGCTAAAAAGCCGGATCAAAAAATTATTTAATAATGAACTTTACCTGCTATGATCTCAAGATCTTTTACATACAGGGTAAGCTTCTGGCTGCCATATTCTCTACCCTTGCATCACTTCCCTTCTCCTTTGATACAAAATTTGCATGTACCAAAAAAACTGAACTGGGCCTGAGCAACTGGGTCAGTATGGTAATGAAACACGATTGTATCTATTGATGGCAAAAATGTAGAAGGAGGTGCAGTAAAGGTCAGTGATAACGTTAATAAAACATTATTCTCATTCTAAAGGCATATTTTGTAAGCACTTAAAGGGCAGAGTTATTCCAGTGTCCCTGGTGTCATGTAGTAGGAAACGCATCACAGGAGTCAAGTGACACCATTTGAATCTCACGGTTTTTGCAGATGGCTGCCATGGGAAGTCTTTAAAAGTTTTGATTTAGGAAGCTGATGTGTAGGAGTTGGGTACTGTGTGCGTTGGCACTGCCCTTACTACCTCTGAGCCTGTCCTACCTCTTAATTATTATCTTGCTTGTTTCATTAACACCAACATTTATGAAAGATTCAATTAAAGTGTTTTACTTGATGAATACAGTTCTGCAAAATGAGGCTGTGACTTCTACTTAAATGCCTAGAAAGAGGCGTGTTATTTTTGAATGCAAACACAACATCTGAATGAAATGTTTTACTGTGGAAGCATTAGCAGAAGCCATATTGGCATGCTATGCTATGTTTGAACAAAGATGCATTACTGTGGTAGGGATGTACAGTTAAGACACTGACACTTACCCCTGCAGGAAATGGTACTGGAATGAACCAGCAATTTTGAGGTCCAGTTTACAGAACTTATCAGAATCTTCCTCTCGACCTGTTGGATTGTGCCACTGCAGGGGGTGGAAGGTCTGACGATCATAAACAGCACCAGGGGGTGGGTAGTTTGAGTATACGGTGACATCTTTTCCTTGCAGAGTGGGGCCAAGCCTGAACTGAAGCTCAAACCCTGGCAGAAGTAAAGGCATAAGAATTGGATTACAAAATAAAACACTTTCTCAAGCCTGTACTGAAATGCAAGATAAATCAGCACTGGCTCCTGATCTGCTTTATACCTATTAAGGGCTACACTACAGTTATACAGAAATAATAAATACATACCTAGGGATGTGTGGCCTATGCCCCCTCAGATCTAGGTGAGTTAAAATTCCCAGCATGCCCTGATAGCCTTTACCCATGGCTTGGAATGCTATTTTTTTTATAGTTATAGGGGTGCAGGTTTATAATGCTTTTCCATACCTTGGTAAAATGTATAATATTGCACAGTGCTAACCCTTCCTCTAAGAAAATAAAGCTTGGCACTGTGGTCGAGCGAGTAAAACGCTGGGCAATTTGGAAAATGTAGGTCTAGGTCTACCCAATTACCCAAACTAATAGATCGGGAAGGAATACCATTCACCCATTTAACTAATAACTGTGCAAACATACCAATAACATTACTGGTCAGATAGATCTTCCAATTTATCCTATTGGAACCTGCATGATTCTGTGAGGATTCCAGCTGAAATTGGTCTTGTTAAGATGTAAGCTAGTTTGTCGGAATACTGGGCTTACATCGTTTACTTGTGTGTATCTAGGTTTTCACTCTGGTGGACTGTGGTGACAGGCGAGCTGTAATTACTCTTGGATGAACTTGCCCCATAAAGTATAACAAAAAAATGTATTTTGTCAAATCTAATGATGGAGAAAACCACACATTCTAGTTATGCTATTTTTCCAAAAATGACTGCTTTTAATTATTTTCTACAGTAAGTAAATGTAAAGTGTAAACACAAATACATAATGAATGGACTGCTCTGAGCATGTTTTTAAGGAATAGTGACTATTGAAAGTCTTTTTCAGTGCCTCTAGAATGCAGATTATGTAGGTCAGACCAACTTCAGCCGCAGCTGGTTATTACATGAAAGAAGTACAAGATACTCAAAGGTCACCTCCAGGCCCCATTCCAGTCTGTTCACTGCAGTGACCGCTAATATTAGCCTGTACTGCTAGACTATATGCCACTGGTGTACTGTTTCTAAGGGCAATGACACCAGAAATATTTGTCTTAAATTAACTCTGCCAAAAGGTGCCCAGTACTCTGTATCTCATCATAAGGTCAGCAATGCATAATTTATGTGCACATGTCTGCTTTCACACTCACAGGAGGAGCCTGCTACAGGCACACAATGGCAAAATGTATTAAAACTCTTTTGATTTGTGTGTGTAAAATGCATGTTACCATACTGTTCAAATGTCCGTAGTATTCAGCACTGGCTAAATTAGCCTTACAATTACTAAAGGAACTACTGGAAATAAGAATGTCATGTTTCTATTTTAAATAGATAAAACTACAATACAGTGCTACAAATGCAGCCCCATACTTCAGAGCAGCAAGAAAGCTGCTCTATGATAAACTACCCTTTCTCATTAATGTCTATGGCACCCCTCTCTTTACTGAATTAAGGCACCCTTTATTTGGTGGGTTACCTAGGCCCATATCAGTACTTAAACAATCATTTCTTGTTAATTTGATAAAAATTAATCTTTTCTTTAAAAAATTTTGCTGTGGCCATTTTACACAAAATGACAGTCTTTTTTCAATAATGATTATGAGAGATTAATCATTGAGGCCATGCAAATAGTAGAAACAGCATGTTTATGTTTAACTGCCCCAGATGACCCAAAGGGCAAATGATTACAACTTCAATGTGACCCAGAGTGGCACGTGGAGTGAGGGAAGATGCTGCTCATGGGGGTAAGCCAGGAAAAAGCACAGTGAGATAGAGAAGGATGGTAAGGCCTGTTCAAAGAACCAGAACAGCTGAATGGGGTAGGTCAACGTTTATATTGAAAGAACAAAAGGTGGTTACCATGAATGACTTAAAGGAGAAGGAAAGGCTAAGTCACTTGGGGGTGCCAAAATGTTAGGCACCCCCAAGTGACTTTAATTGCTTACCATGTACCCCGGGCTGGTGCCCCTGTTAGGAGAAAACAGCACCAACCTGGGGTACCTGTAGCGAGCGCTTCCTTCTTCCTCTTCTGCCGGCAAAATCCCTGTGCCGGCGCATGCGCAGTAGAGTGAAACAAAACAGGAAGAAAGAAGCACTCGCAGCTACTCGGGCTGGTGCTGTTCTCTCCTAACAGGGGCACCAGCCCGGGGTACAAGGTAAGCGATTTAAGTCACTTGGGGGTGCCTAACATTTTGGCACCCTCAAGTGACTTAGCCTTTCCTTCTCCTTTAATGTTTTTTTTTTTTAGCCTAAAGCTACTGAATAACACTGTATTATCTGATGACTTGGGTATAGGGAGACCCGCATCTGGCTAGGGAACACTAGGCCCTAAAAGTAAAAATGATCAGTATAACCGAATAAGTTGCTGCATGTTGCATACCAACAACAGGCAATTTTAAGCACTATAAGTAGAGCACTCACAACTGTTGTCAGCAAATGATGGAATGATAATCATTAATAATCACTGTGTATGTCAAAGCAACACTACTTCCCATTGTAATCCTTATTACTTGTAGTAATCAAAACAACTAGTGTGCCACACCCCATATTTTCTAAGTAACTGGGCAAATACAGGTATGGCATCTGTTAACAGAAACCCATTATTCAGAAAGCTCTAAATTACTGGAAGGCCATAGACTCAATTTTAATCAAATAATCTGCATTTTTAAAAATGATTTCCTTTTGCTCTCTAATAAACAAAAACAATACCTTGAACTTGATCCCAACTAAGATATAATTTATCAATAATGGAGACAAAACAATCCTTTTGGGTTAAATTAATATTTAAATGATTATTTAGTAGACTTAAAGGACAAGGAAAGGCTAAGTATAATAAGGAGTTCAGGTAAAAAAGCATACCTCATTAGAGGTTGTCAGTGTAGTAATTTCACTTAAGCGTATGCGCACATTGTTATTATTGTGAGCACGCTTTCATCCTCTTCAGCCGGCTCTATCTCTGGAACATGCAAAGGAAAGTTTGCATATGCGCAGATGAAAGTGAAGGATGCGCATGGTGATGCAATCATGGTAAAGATGGCAAACGCAACCTTCTAATAGAGTGAATATATACACGGAGTGATTATTCCCTTTACAGGCAGTTTTTCTGAAAAAAAAAAAAAGGTAGCGATCTGGGAGAAGGGAATAAGGCTATTTAAATGAGCCACTTTGTAAAAGCAGGCTTTCCTTGTCCTTTAAGGTATGGGGATCAAAATTACGCATACCCTTTATCCAGAAAACACCAGGTCCTGACCATTCTGAATAACAGGTCCCATACCTGTACTGACTTTGCAGGAACTCAGAGTAACCAATCAGGAATTGTACCTTCATTATTCTACCTGTAGTAGACTAAGGGGCTGATTTACTAACCCACGAATCCGACCCGAATTGGAAAAGTTCCGACTTGAAAACGAACATTTTGCGACTTTTTCGTATGTTTTGCGATTTTTTCGGATTCTGTACGAATTTTTCGTTACCAATACGATTTTTGCGTAAAAACGCGAGTTTTTCGTATCCATTACGAAAGTTGCGTAAAAAGTTGCGCATTTTGCGTAGCGTTAAAACTTACGCGAAAAGTTGCGCATTTTTCGCGTAAGTTTTAACGCTACGAAAAATGCGCAACTTTTTACGCAACTTTCGTAATGGATAGGAAAACTCGCGTTTTTACGCAAAAATCGTATTGGTAACGAAAAATTCGTAAAGAATCCGAAAAAATCGCAAAACATACGAAAAAATCGCAAAGTACCGATCATTACGAAAAAAACGCAATCGGACTCCATTCGACCCGTTCGTGGGTAAGTAAATCAGCCCCTAAGTATAGCAATCAGTTAGCAATTCCCTGTGGTTTAATGCACTTTGGCAAATTGACTGTTATTAAATGAGCACCTATACCTTTAACAGACCTGTCCTGGAAAATGGTTAGTCCAATTAAGATGCATAACCAAATATGGAAGAGCTCTTCTTAAGGCTAAGGCCACACCAGGAGACAGGTTCAGCAATAACTCCCAAATGGGAAAACACAGACTGCATAAAGTGTGCCATATCTGCACAAAAATTTGAGCAGGAAGTTCTGAGGTTACAGTTCTACAGGAGAGACATACCAGAGGAAATTTTATTTATCCATCGTATAGACTAAGGATTGCTATACACTACCCGAACTTCCAAATATTTGATTTTTTGCCAGTGGTATATTGTACAAGAGACCATACATAACAATGGCCAAATACAAATGCTTCTGTTTATTCAGGCTGACAGCCCAAATACAGTTTAAAAGTGAAGTAAAGAGCTGCTCCTCCACTCCGCTTAGTTTGGCCAGATAAGTTATGACCTGTTTGCCGAATGTTCTATTGAAGATAAACAAAAATTGGCCATACTGACCAACAAAATCTGGGCTTGTATGGCCAAATGGTCACTGACGTGTTGCCCTGAAAGCTGAAAACACATAGCAAGGTGTGACATTACCCAAAACTACATTGTTCTTATGAAAATGGATTGAACTACGTTATGTATTGTCCTCTAAACACAAGTGTAGAAAAAACATTTAGGCAGACCATGATATTCAATGGCATCGTTTGCATAGGAAAATTTACATAACTGGGGATGCAGTAATTCTGCCTCAGATCATACATTAACTACATCATAAAATGTTGCTGCATTTGATTTTTAAAAATGTGTATTAAAATGATGTATCAAGTATGCTTACCCCAACCTTCAGTTCTAAATATTCACATTCTTATAAATGCACATATGTACTGCTGATTTTGCAGACAAGTATAATTTTTTTTTTCAATCTGTATACATGCCAATAAGCATTTTGACTAAAGTTGCCCAGTGTTTTTCTCCCCTCAAACCTGAACTGTTCACACAGAGACAAAGTACAGTATTCTAACCTAAACAGCAATATGGTGAAAGTTCTGTTGATCTTCTTCCAAAATCCTTTCTGCAATGAATTGTCATGGTGCACTGTGCTGGCAGTACATTCATTAAAATAATTCTGTGTTATTATATCTATGCAATACACAACAGGTAGCTGAAGGCTCTCTGCTGTTTACCATACCCAAAAAACTAAGCTCCTTACCTTGTTCAAGTCTGAAAAGTCTCTTGTCTAACTTCTCCATATCATTAAGCTGCAGAACCCGGACCTGCTTACTGTGCTCCATTGTGGTTTCTTGCTGCAACCTTCCTCTTCAGAGCACAGGGAGTTGGCAAATAAAAACACAAGCACCCCCTGAAGCATAAATATCAGAATTAAGCACAGAACGATTAAAGTTTTACCCAAGTCTTAATCTATAACTTACATCTTTTAAGCTTTTGATATTCTGCAAAATGTATCAGCTGTTTAGGAAAGAACGATACTAGGGTTTCCTCTAATTATAACAGTATCCCTAGCTGGATAGCGTAAATGCTGCTTGTCAGAGGCAAACAACTCTTATTACACAGCAATCCATCTAAATATATATTCAGCTCACCTCCTCTTCTGTACACCTCCTACAAAGACCCTCCAAATGTCCCTGAGAAACCCACAGAATGCAGGACGTGCAGAGTTATAGAGTCAGGACAGGACAAAGAGCAGGGACCTCCCACTAGAAATAGCACATCTCAGCCCTCCCTCTGCAATGCATAGTGCTAAATACACACTCACTGCTTGGATTCCTTAAAGGGGAACTGTACTTGAACAGTAGTGGATGATTAATAATTATTTTTCACAAACAGGCTTTTACTATGTTTTTTCTTAGAGTATGAGATTACATTTTACTTTAACTGTAACCACACAAATGCCCTGTTTGCTGTAGTGAACAGGAAATTACTGACTCATGCTGGAATCCTCCTCTAGAATAAGCTGATCTCAAGGTGGCCATACATGGTAAGATTTGCTCATTTGATTGGTCACCAAACGAGCAAATCTATCCCCTGAGATGCCCACCTTGGGCGAGCGATATCATGCTAATACAATTGCATTGCAATGAGGGGGATATGAAAAGTCGAAGCGAGGACTGCATCAACGAGCCAATGTGGGTCTCAATCCCACAGAAAAATCAAGCCTGCCCAATCGATATCTGCCCAATTATTGGACCTGAATCAGCAGCTCAAATTTGTTGCAAATTTTGTTATCCGAATTTGGTAGTTTATTGGCCTATGTATGTGTCTAAATATTGGCCCACCATCTGAATGGACAAATTGAGCAATGATTTGTTGATTTGACAACCTAGCAAAATGAACAGCTCTTTTCAATTATGCCCACCTTTAAATCAAGCCAAATGTGAGTATTTTTTTGCAATTAGAAAAAAAAGTAGATTGAGGAACTTAGAAGTAAGGAGCACTTAGGGTTGCAAGTTGTAGAGAGCCCTATACCTGCTATCTGCTAACAGCAGGGTTAAAGTACAGGGATTCTGAGCTCCTGCCAGCACTGTGCTCTGCACCTTGTGCCAGATTTTTATTCATACACAGGAAGCAGTGTGCAGTAGGGCTGCTAAGAGATGCCGGAACCCTTATCGCTCTTAACCCTTCACAAATAAGGGCTTATATGTCAAATAGATTTATTAAATGTTTTTTTTTTAAATTTAAAAAAGATTCCCCTTTTCTTTGTAATAATAAAACAGTACCTTGTACTTGATCTTAAGATATAAGTAATCCTTATTGGTGGCAAAACAATCCTATTGGGTTTATTTAATGTTTAAACAATTTTTAGCAGACAAAGTATGGCGATCCAAATTATGGAAAGATCCCTTATCAGGAATACCCCCAGGTCCAAGCATTAATATAACCCAGCTCCATAAACCAGTATTAAGGCAGGTCAAAGGGTATTGGGTCTAAGCCACAACATCCGAAGGGGAGCCCTGGGGGGAAAAAATACTGACAAATGATCAAATGACATATTGTTTATCAGTTGTCTGATATTTCTGGCATTTACACCATTTATTCTTCTCAATACACATGCATTAATAATCTTTCATATGAAACATTACCACTACTAGTCCACAGCATCTCTCTCTTCCTATATGCAAGCATTACTAATCCTCCATATGAAACATCAACACTACTAGTCCACTGCCTATTTCTCTCACAACCTGTTACATTTTTTATATATTGATTTCCCTTCCATGCACCTCACTTTTCACATGTATGGCTGTTATGCTTCAGTGCTCAACTCTCCTTTTCCATAGTTTACAATAATATATAATTGGATTTATAAAAACATTTATTGGCACACCTCAGCCTATGTCAAATGCCCAGACTATCGTACTCTAAAACATCTCTGTATGAGTCCTAAAGAGAGCTGGGGATGTGTGCCCCTCAAGCTTTATAAAGAACTACTTAAAGGAATAAAAGTTATGAAAGTGGATAGGGAACAGCCGAATACTGCCCCCTTATTTTCTAACTTAGGGAATTTCCGCTATTCCAGATCAACGCCAATTGAAGTTGAAAATACTGAGTTTAGGTTAAAAGCATTCCAAAATGTATTAATTATACACAATTATAAATAGATGGCCTTACACATTTCATGCCCCACAGGGCACTTAATCATCGGCTAAATTCAAACACAAAAACACACACTATTTAAAAGGGTAACAGCTAATCATATTCGTGAAAGGTTTAGCCAATCAGAAGTAAGATAAGTTCAACTCATTGGAAAGTTTCTATTGGTTACAAGTTCAAGTTTATAATTGTGCAAATACAAGGTTATTTACTATAGATACATTTGGCACTGAAATTACACATAACATGAGACATCTTATTCAAAGTTTAATCCATCAGGTTGTCTTGTACCTAAGTAAAATATAAATCTAGTTTCTCTTTTAATAAGATCATTCACCTCCTCTCTGGCTCAGAATCTGTCTATACCCATAACTGTTAAGTAGGATAAAGACCCATTTGTACATTCACAAAAATGTCTGGCAACTGTTATATTACACTTAATATCAGTGATATTTAAGATATGTTCTCTAATTCTTTCTTTTAATTTCCTGCTGGTTTGACCTATATATTGTATTTTACACTTTTCACATGTTAAGTAAATAACATATTTCGTGTTGCAGTTAATATAATATTTTATTTCATATGTCTTGCCTGTAACTGTGGAGGTGAATGATTTGGTTTTATTAACATAGTTACAGGTGACAGTCTTGAGCCACACAAAAATATATAATTGGACACAATTTACTGACAAACGCAAAAGATTGTACAAAGCAGATCGTAGCAGGAATTTTGTACACAAATCCATCTTGAAAACAACAAAAGATAAAAAAATTAGTTTTTCAGGTACCAATTTTATTATGAAAGTACCAATAAATCAGATAGTGGTGGCTGCTCCTCCTCTCCTCTTTCTCCACAGGTTTTAAGAGAAACACATATAAAAGATGTATTTTCGGAGGAAGAGAATTGACCAAGGTCCTATTCCTCTACTAAAAAACATGAAAGGCAACTGGCAGAAATGGAGAAACAAAAAGCTAATCCGGCGAAGAAGAGGAGTCCTAAAGAGGAGTCCTGTCCATTAAAGAACTTTGATCTGTTCAATACAATTACTGACATAAATAGATTTGTACATAAATTGTTGCTAGAAAAACATTTTTTTGCAGAAAGTGATAATAAGGTTGAGAGGTTGAAAAGGACATCCCTATTTTCTTGCGATCCCATATTTCTAACTTTAATGATATGAACATGGTGTTATAATTGGAACAGTTGCAGAAGAATAAAGAACCAGATATCGAAAAAGTTGGTGCTTGTAAGGTATGATTAAATTAAATTTATTTAACGGTAAATTTAAACCAAAATCTAACCTGCCGTTTCAGCCCTGAACGGTTAGTGGCAGATTGTATGATCTTTCGCACGAAAGGTCGCACGAAAGATCTAAAATCGCCACATGTGTGGCCACCTTAAGGCCCTAAAGAAAATGATAACATTGTAAAAAGAAAAGCAGACAAATGTGGTCAGGTAGTTGTACTTAATACAAATGATTAAAACAGATAGTTGTCCTTTAGGGCGCCCAATAATAACGGGCATCGGATATATAGGTGAAAACCTCTGCATATACAATGGTGTGAAAACTATTTGCCCCCTTCCTGATTTCTTATTCTTTTGCATGTTTGTCACACTTAAATGTTTCTGCTCATCAAAAACCATTAACTATTAGTCAAAGATAACATAATTGAACACAAAATGCAGTTTTTAAATGAGGGTTTACGTTATTAAGGGAGAAAAAAAAACTCCAAATCTACATGGCCCTGTGTGAAAAAGTGATTGCCCCCCTTGTTAAAAAATAACTTAACTGTGGTTTATCACACCTGAGTTCAATTTCTGTAGTCACCCCCAGGCCTGATTACTGCCACACCTGTTTCAATCAAGAAATCACTTAAATAGGAGCTACCTGACACAGAGAAGTAGACCAAAAGCACCTCAAAAGCTAGACATCATGCCAAGATCCAAAGAAATTCAGGAACAAATGAGAACAAAAGTAATTGAGATCTATCAGTCTGGTAAAGGTTATAAAGCCATTTCTAAAGCTTTGGGACTCCAGCGAACCACAGTGAGAGCCATTATCCACAAATGGCAAAAACATGGAACAGTGGTGAACCTTCCCAGGAGTGGCCGGCCGACCAAAATTACCCCAAGAGCGCAGAGACAACTCATCCGAGAGGCCACAAAAGACCCCAAGACAACATCTAAAGAACTGCAGGCCTCACTTGCCTCAATTAAGGTCAGTGTTCACGACTCCACCATAAGAAAGAGACTGGGCAAAAACGGCCTGCATGGCAGATTTCCAAGGCGCAAACCACTTTTAAGCAAAAAGAACATTAAGGCTCGTCTCAATTTTGCTAAAAAACATCTCAATGATTGCCAAGACTTTTGGGAAAATACCATGTGGACCGACGAGACAAAAGTTGAACTTTTTGGAAGGTGCGTGTCCCGTTACATCTGGCGTAAAAGTAACACAGCATTTCAGAAAAAGAACATCATACCAACAGTAAAATATGGTGGTGGTAGTGTGATGGTCTGGGGTTGTTTTGCTGCTTCAGGACCTGAAAGGCTTGCTGTGATAGATGGAACCATGAATTCTACTGTCTACCAAAAAATCCTGAAGGAGAATGTCCGGCCATCTGTTCGTCAACTCAAGCTGAAGCGATCTTGGGTGCTGCAGCAGGACAATGACCCAAAACACACCAGCAAATCCACCTCTGAATGGCTGAAGAAAAACAAAATGAAGACTTTGGAGTGGCCTAGTCAAAGTCCTGACCTGAATCCTATTGAGATGTTGTGGCATGACCTTAAAAAGGCGGTTCATGCTAGAAAACCCTCAAATAAAGCTGAATTACAACAATTCTGCAAAGATGAGTGGGCCAAAATTCCTTTCAGAGCGCTTTAAAAGACTCGTTGCAAGTTATCGCAAACGCTTGATTGCAGTTATTGCTGCTAAGGGTGGCCCAACCAGTTATTAGGGTCAGGGGGCAATTACTTTTTCACACAGGGCCATGTAGGTTTGGATTTTTTTTCTCCCTAAATAGAAAAAACCCTCATTTAAAAACTGCATTTTGTGTTTACTTGTGTTATCTTTGACTAATAGTTAAATGTGTTTGATGATCAGAAACATTTTGTGTGACAAACATGCAAAAGAATAAGAAATCAGGAAGGGGCAAATAGTTTTTCACACCACTGTACATTGACTTATTACAACCCTTGGTATTGAGACTACCCAGCTATTTGAGAGACAGTAGTCATGCCTTGAGTAGATTTCAGTGGGAAGAAAACTTTAGGTGGGGATATATTGATGTGGTTTCTTTGTACTCTTGCATACCCCATGAACTGGGACTAAAAGCCACTGAATTTCATTTGAGACACTACAATAATTATGACACAAATTTAATTTCCTTTTTATTATAAACAATTCAAGTTCTTTTGATACATATTTTTTTCTTGTTTGATGGACAATATTATTTACAATGCTGTGGCACTGCAATGGGTGCAAAATTTGCCCCCTCCTATGCAAATCTTTTCCTAGGATGGTGGGAGGAGAAACACGTTTTTGGTAACAAAAATCCTTTTTTAGAACATATTTAGTATTATGGTCAGTTTATTGATGATATTATACTAATATGGTCTGATACTGTTGGTCAGTTTCAAGATTTTATCACATACATCAACACAAACACATATAATCTCAAGTTCATATATGATATTAATTCTAAGTCTTTAAATTATCTTGATATAACTTTGTTGATTGAAAATGACACCATAGTCACTACTATTTTTCGAAAAGACTGCTCAGCTAACAGTATTTTAAATGCTAGATCGTGTCACCCAAAGCACCTTATACGTAATATACCCTACAGTCAGTTTTGGTCTAAGACGTATTTGCTCAAAAGAGGAAGATTTTATTCTAAAATCCAAAGATTTGCATAATAGACATAATAGAGAGAGAGGGGATATGCTCAGGAAAATCTGGAAAGTTTTATCTTGCCTACTCACTTTCAGTCCATAATTTAAACAAAATTAAGAAAATGATTAATAATAATTTAACTATTTTAAAAACCGATCCTAGGAAAAATTTTAAATAATAGTCATAGGTACGTAACCAGAAAAGCTAAAACTTTAGGTAATATATTGTCTCCTAGCCTCACTGAATCTAAAAAGACAAATAAGACTTGATTATCAACAGTAGGGACGTATAAATGTGGCTCGAGACAGTGTATCACCTGTAATTAAGTTAATAAAACCAAATCATTCACCTCCACAGTTAGAGGCAAGACATATTAAAAAAAATATTGTATTGATTTCAACACAAAATATGTTATTTACTTATCACATTAACATGTGAAAAGTGTAAAATACAATATATAGGTCAAATCAGCAGGAAATTAAAGAGAGAATTAGAGAACATATCTTAAATATCACAGATATTAAGTGCAGTTGCCAAACATTTTCGTGAATGTACAAATGGGTCTTTATCCAACTTAACAGTTATGGGTATAGACAGAGTGACATCGAGTCAGAGAGGAGGTGATATGGTGAATGATCTTATTAAAAGAGAAATTAGATAAATATTTTACTTAGGAACAAGACAACCTTATGGATTAAACTTTGAATACAATGTCTCTTGTTATATGTTATCTTGTATTTGCACAATTATTGCCAAATGTATTTATAGTAAATAACCTTGTATTTACACAATTATAACTCTTGTAACCAATAGGAACTTTGGTTCCAAACCTACCAATCAGTTGAACTTATCTTACTTCTGATTGGCTGAGCCTTTCAAGAATATGATTAGCTGTTCCCTTTTAAATAGTGTGTGTTTTTGTGTTTGAATTTAGCCTATGATTAAGTTCCCTGTGGGGCACAAAATGGGTAAGGCCATCTATGTATAATTGTGGCGATGATCTGGAATAGTGCCAGCCGTTTTTCCCTAAATTAAGCCGAAAATCCCTAAGTTAGCTCCCAATGCTGAAGGTCTGGGGCTTGAGCACCTGGACCCACCATACTACAGGGTCAGCTGCTAAGAGATGTTCATACAAAACGTGTTGTAAATAAAATTTGCCCTTATTTTCTAAGTTTAGATACTGATTCTCACAACAACAGAACAAAAAGTATGAAGAAACTGGTTTGGGGAATCACATAATAACAATGACAGTTATATAGCTCTAGTGATTATCTTGTAATTTTGTGATTATACTCATAATAAAAGTACATTATAAGTAACAATTTATAATACACAAGCACCATAAACTGTAAAATATATCCTTATAAATGGTGATCACTTGTGTAATGGCTTAATGAATTTGTATATTGTTGGCCGCTTTCTATGAGGATTAAATGGTCAAACGTGCAAGAAAGTTACATAGCTGTCATATTGTATCATTGGATGATGAAGCCTGCTGAGCTGTTATACCTGTATCCTATGTTGGCAATCACAATACAAAACATGATAAGACTGGTTTGCACAGTTGCACAATTAAAAATGTTTGCAATACAAAGGAATTTTCTGCATTTTGTCCCCTGTGCGGGAGCAATGTCAACATCAAAACTCCCCCTCTGCCAACTTCTAGCAGCAGCACCCAGTTTTTTGGAATTTTTCATTTTTTGATTTTACTTAAAAAAAATAAAAATAACACAGCTAAGCTTAGATCTGTATTTTATACAGACATCCAATACTTATACTTAATGAATCTGTGACTGTAAATATTGGACTATAATATTATGAAACTGTGTTCTGGGCTGCCATCAGGGAGGGCAGGCAGGAGTCTGGTCAGGGGCCTGGTTCCACTGGGGGACTGCCACAAAAGGATTAGGATTCTTAAAAAGTGGATTGGTGGAGGTACAGTGCCCAGTAACAGTCATATGGAAAGATGAAGGACTGCAGGTTGGGCAACAAAGCTCAGGAAGCACACTATGGGGCACATTTACTAATCCACGAACGTCCGAAAAGCGCCCCAATGCGGTTTTTTTTCGTAATGATCGGTATTTTGCAAATTTTTCGTAAATTGACGCGACTTTTCCGTAGCCGTTATGACTTTTTTGTGGCGTTACTACTTGCGCAAATTGTCGCGACTTTTTCATGGCCATCGCGCAGAGTACGAAAGTTTTGGATTCATTCAAGCTTCAGTATCGTGACTTTCCTTGGGCCAGTTTGGAGCTGCAGAGTGTCCTTGAGTCCTATGGGAGGCTTCAAAATCATGCAAAGTCTGAAAGGTTTGCCCGCCGTTTACGAGGGCTCAATACGAAAAAGTTGCGACAATATACGAGCAAATCGTAACGGCTACGAAAAAGTCGCGACAATTCACGCAAATCGTAACGGCTACGAAAAAGTCGCAACAATTTACGAAAAAGTCGCAAAATGTTCGTTTCCAATTCCAATTTTTCCCATTCGGATTCGTGGATTAGTAAATCAGCCCCTATATGTATTTATGCTCATTTGAGGTCCCAATAGCTGTGCTATGTACAATATGGAGAGGGAACCTGTGTAATCTCTGCACTAGTGGGGGACGACTAGGCTGCATCAACTCCCAAGCCCAAGCAGCAAAAAAAATCCAGATACTCATCAAAGGCTATAGGAGGTGTCTAAAGGCTGTTACATTTGCAAATGAGGCTCAACTAAGTATTGATTTCAATCAATTGGGGTGCCCAAATTTATGTGATCAAGTACAAGGTAGTGTTTCATTATTATAGAGAAAAAGCAAATAACTTCCAAAAACCCGAATTATTTAATTAAAATGAAGTCTATTGGAAAAAGCCTTCCCAGAATTCGGAGTATTCTGGATAATGGGTTTCCAGATAACAGATCCCATACCTAATATATATATATGTGAGTAACTTGCATTTATCCAAGCATCCCCACTAGTATCTTCAATAGTAGCTCAAGAGTAAAAAACAATAAACACATAGAATGAATCCAATGGGCATTATTTTGACCTTATTACATGTTACCATTTTGAGACAAGGGGAATTAGATTTAAGGTGCTGATATATATTGTACTGTCTTAGAAGGGTATATATTTGGTATATTATTTTTACACCACAACTTTGGTGCTATAATTAGCTTCATCTCACCTAATTACAAAGTCAGAATAATGTATTAATGCTGGTGCTAAATTGCACCAGTGATATAACCCATGACAACCAATCAGATCTTGCTTTCATTTTGTACCTTATAGTAGAGTGATCAACGCTAATTCTAATTATGCACCTAGTTAGAAAACTGGCATTTAAAAGCAAGTCACTTGATTGCTGTGTGCCTGTAAACAAGTACATCTGATTATATTTGCAAGAATAAAGAAGTGGAGCTTATGGCAACTAGACATTTGTCACTACTTCAGTTCCCACCCACAATACTTCTACTCCTGCCCCTCTGTAATGTCCTACCTTCATATTAACACCCAGAAGGGGAGTTTTTTACTGCACAGATATGTGCTTCTTGAAATATTGGCAAAAAATGTTGCAACTGGTAGTAGGAATGTGCAGCAATGAGAAGTGATGTTTGTGATTTCTTGGAGTATTCTTCTGAGCACATTTGCAATTTTTAGTTAGGTTTTTTTCCTAGCTTTTAAGATAACACACATTTTTAACTGCCAAAATCACGAGTTTAAAACAGCAGTGCCACCTGCTGGTAATTTCATCCATTCAGGCTAAGCAGAAAATGAAAAGGGGTGTACAGCAAAAATGAACACTTGTTTTTATAAAGTATCTAGCCCACTGACTTTTGTCATAAACTTTTTCACCAATAAACATAATTTATAAGATGAGAGCTTACTGAATTCTGCTTGTCAGAATTCTGCTCTTTCCCCACTGTGTCATGACAGAACAGGAAAGTAGAAGCAGAGCTTCATTTTACCAACAATACAGGTCAGATATCTATGTAGTTATGTCACACACCAACTCTTTTCTATTGGTTACATGATTTCTAACTCCATGATTTGCTGTTACTTCATGCTTTGACCTAAGCATTTTGCACAGATTGGTTACCTACTTGGCTCCCAAGTACAGGTATAGGACCCGTTATCCAGAATGCTTGGGACCAAGGGTATTCCCGATAAAAGGTCTTTCCGTAATTTGGATCTCCATACCTTATATACTAAAAAAATAATAAAACATTAATTAAACCCAATAGGATTGTTTTGCCTCCAATAAGGATTAATTATATCTTAGTTGGGATCAATTACAAGGTACGGTTTTATTATTACAGAGAAAAAGGAAATCAGTTTTAATATTCTGAATTATTTAATTAAAATGGAGTCTATGGGAGACGGGTTTTCCTTAATTCGGAGCTTTCTGGATATCGGGTTTCTGCATAAGGGATCCCATACCTGTATTTGTTTACTGTGTGATTTGAGGCTCTCTACAATATTCAGAATTCTTGCAAATGCTATAGAAAGCTGGAATGCCAATAGCATAACATCACACAGCTGACACATGTCCACAGGTTCCAAAAGGTGACTTCGCTGACATCATCCAGGGGGTTAAGGGGGGGGGGTCCTTATTGAGTCTACAAACCTTTTTAGTATTAACTAGAAGGACATCTCTGGAGTAGACAGCTCTACTAATTCATTTCTGTTAATAATGTAACCTATATTACAAATAAACATGTGAAATTTGTATACTTGTAAAAAGGTGAACATCCCCTTCAATTTAGTGAGAATGACTACAATCTCATGTAATAAAGCATGTATGCATTCCCATCCCACTACTCTAGAAATAGCACGGAGAGCTAATAACAGAATTAAGCAGGTGAAAGTGAGGAACAAGGCCACTTGGTACAAAAATGGCAACTGTAAGAAAACCAAGATCTTTTACTAAATGAAATGGAGGAGGGCAAAGGGCTATGAGAGCATTAATGAACAAAGGTGCTGATGGCATTCCCATTTCCCATAAACAACAGGCTGACAAAAGCTGATGGGGAATGGGGGGGAATGGGGGTAAAAGGATAAAGAGGAGAGACTCACCCACTTTCTAAGGCGCAATCGAATAACTGATTTTAACAATGACCAAAGCAATCAGGTAAATGTACTAATATGTACTAGTAGGGCTTGAATTCGCCTGCAGTAGTACAGAGCGATTCTATCTAAACACGGCCAGATTATCTCATAGAAATGGCAGCAGGCTTAAATCACACCGGCAGCTGTCACACACGGCACAACAGAAACAACAACATAAATAAAGACTACATTCTTCTTCTCACCTTCCTGTAACCTCAGCACTCCCACAATCCCCCTCTCCACCCTGTCAATTGTGCGCGAACAATAAAGTTTTTTTTCCCAACCTTTTTTTCCCCTTCAATTTGACGTAACTTTATTTATAACGAGTGGATGTTGCTGGTCGATTAACTAGGATTGTTTCAATGGAACTTATAGAAGCTCTAAAAGTCTTTTGATTTGTGATTTATAACGCACTGACATGGAGAACTTAGCGTATCCCGATATTTCCGGATAGTGGGCACTTATTATAGGATTATTACAGGCTGGCCGTGGTGCTGGGAAATCCCTCTTGGCTGGGGGTGAGTGGGCGGTGCTGTGCCACAGGGAGCTTGCGTGGGATTGCTGCAGTTGGCATGCCGGCGGGGCACTGGCACTTTCTCTGCGTTGCTATACCATAACCCGCAACTGATTACAGAAATGGACCTATCCCTGACAGCAGAATGCGCTAGCTCATGCAGCTTCTGCTCCTAATGCTGCGGCGACAGGCCCTCTTATAAAGTTGCGCCCGTACGTATTGACGTCACACGCACGCATTGGGCGCAACCTTATAAAAGGGCCTGTCGCCGCCGCTTTAGGAACAGAAGCCGCATGAGCTAGCACATATCGCTGTCAGTGATAGTTCCATTGCTGTCAGTGATAGTTCTGTGTATGGGGGGGGCAAAACTGGTACATAGTTATAACTCACTTATAACTGACTGCCTTCTCTCTATATTTGTATTTTATATGTAGGAGTTGCTATATTGTTTTCCTTAGGTAGTACAGTATGAGGGTATAGCACATTTGCATCTGATGCCACCATTTCAACTGTATAAAAGGAGTATTTTTTGAAAAAAAAAAAGGGGGTGTGGTAGTTGGAGCGTGGCCACAAAAGCAGGCGTGGTGCTTGTAATTTTTTCTATTGTTTTTTTTTAAAAAACATTATTCCCTATTAGACTATGGTTAGGCTACAGGCAGGTGTAAACTTCAATTTTTAGTTATCCTAAAGACCAGCAGGGTCAGCATTCTCCATAATAATTTGTATCTACTGTATATTTTTTTTGTAAGGATGGCTGAGACCTAACTTCAAGCCTGTGAAACCACCTTGTTTATATACTGTTATTTATATAGTGCCAACGCATTTCCCTGCCCCAGCGGAGCTTACCATCTAAGGTCCCTATCACATTCACGCACACTGTGGTCAATTAAGGAGCCGTTAAGCTGCCTGTATGTTTTTGGTGTGTGGGAGGAATCAGGCGTACCTGAAAAAACCACACAGACATGGGGAGAACATACAAACTTTCCTGCACATTGTCCCTACTCCAGTGAAGCTTACAAACGAAGTAGCCACACAATGGTTCATTTTAAATTTCATCAGGCTCCAATTAACCTTCCTGTATCTTCATGGAGTTTTGGAGTACCAGAGTACCTGAAGAAAACATAGGCAAACTTTATATTTATGAAGCAGCCACTGATTTTTTTATGTATTAAACACCTTTATCTGACTTATACCTTTAATGTAAAAGTAAAACCACCAACTCGCACCTCAATCAGCCATGTTCCTTTGCAGTTTGGCAGGGCCCCCTCTCCTAATATTGCTCTCCAAAAGTCAAGCTGGGGTTTTTCTCTCCTTTGTGGTAATACTGATTTGCAGCATGCCGAGGATGCACATATGCATGTTATCAGCATGGTCCTGGAGTGTTTGGTGCATGTGTGCTGCTAGGCTTGCCACCTAGCTGGTATTTTAGTGGCCTTGTGGTAAAAAGGGTGATTATGCTAATGTTATTAATAAGGGAAAAAACTAAAATATAGCAAGGCTTGCATTTTTCCCAGAAAAGGTGTTGACCCTATGGGCAACCAATTTTGCACTTACTCCGCATTATGATATGGCCGATCAGGGTGTGTGGATTGGAGGGTAGTGCACAGTGCTTACTTTCTGCTGATTTATTTCCATTAATAATAGTGATAGCTTGCTGCATTCCTCTTTTTAGAGAAAAAAAAACAACGTTGGCTCAATGTGGAACACCAGGCAGGGATTCGCACACTATATTTACATCACTGGGGTAACCATAGAAGCATGCAGACCCTGCAATCACCGGAACAGGGGGGCTGGGAATGTGAGGTCTGCTTTCTGTAAAACAATAGAAATTTCCCCTCCTCAGCTGCTTTCCTACCTGCAGGTGGGCGGGGATGCTGGTGGGGAGTGGGCATATGAAGAGCTCCGGGTAGTAATTGCTGTGCACTGGTCCCCTCCGAAAACTTTTTGTGGGGGGGGGTCCCAGCACTGTCACATTACCTCTAAGTACAACTTCACCTCTTATTCCTTGTAGCAGAGGAGTGCTCCAAGTGCAATTTTAATAAAAACAGTTTATTAAAGTATAAAACACACAATGTGTTTGAAATTCGCAATCCTACTGACCCGTATTTAACTGTAGAAACCTTAACCATTTAGGTACCCTTTAGTAAAAAGTTAAGTACATACTAGTTTAATAATCACATAAGAATAAAACATATATTGTTTAAAATGCCATAAATTACAATAGTCATTAAATTTAGAACTTGATTTCTTTAAAAAAAAAAAAAGCCAATTCAATTTCCACGTTAAAACCTTGAGGGAACTTGGTTCTAGACTCAAAAATTCTTTGTTTTTTCTGGAAAATTGTAATCTCTTTATTGATGTATTTTGTACAAACTCAATACCATAAAACATAAGCTGGGATCGCAACCATGTTTTTTTAAAAAAATGCTGTTCTAGTTGCGTTAAATGTTTATTTTCCTTAATCTTCTTAGGGGCATTTAAAACACCATTTATATGCTCTAAAATCCAACAAATCCTCTGAAAATGACCCTCCCATATAGATTGTAAGCTCTACTGGGCAGGGACCTCCATCCTCTTGTGTTTTTGACTCTTTGCAACTGTATCTTTTATTTATTTGTGTTTATTGTAATACTTTGTATTTATCTATTATCTTAATAACCCCCGTTTGTATTAATGTATTCTACTGTACAGCGCTGCGTACATAAGTAGCGCTTTATAAATAAAGATATACATACAAAATGACAATTGGTCTTCCCAATATACTGAAGATTAAAGGTACAGGTGGCCATATATATGAACTCCTTGGTTGTACACAAAATTAAATCCTTTATCTTATAAGACTTTTCTGTTTGAAAGGCTGTAAAACCTTAAACTTCCAATAAAAAAACACGTGCTTTACATTTCCCACACTTATGATTCCCAATGGATACTGTTGCTCCATTCCATGGATCTTTCCATTTAAGACTAGGAGCTAACCTGTTCTTGATGCTTCTTCCCCTTGTTAAATAATGTCTGGTTTTAATAGTAGAATCTTATTTAAAGTGGGTCAGCTGCTAACACACCCCAATGCCTGTTCAGGTTTTTTTTATTAAACCTGATACCACCGAAAAATTAGTAACAAAAAAAGGAAATCTTTCCTTTTTACTTTGCCTTATAGACCTTAATAATGTGACCCTGGGTTTCAACCTGGCCTTGGACAGGGCTGCCTTATCCATTTCAGAATTCTAATTCTTCGCTGTAAACCTTGAAGAAACCTTGCAGAAACATTTTTTCCGTTGAGTCTCAAAAACTGCATACTTTCAACTTGTAAATAAGAGTTGACACTAAAATGTGTGTGTGCCCATATTTAAAGTACCATTCACAACAAATAACTCCAGATGTAAAAGGACCAAAAAAAAAGTTCTGTGAGTCAGATTCCTTTTTTTGCAACTTCTGAATTGTATTAACAGGGGATGGGGGTATATATCATGGCATTACCTTTCCTTTAAAGGGGTTGCTCAAACGCAAGAACTGTTTTCTGCATAATCAAAGAAAATACAATCAACTTTGCAATACAGATGAATTAATGAATATATAATTTCCATTGAAAGCAGTATCTGATTGATTAGATTCTATGCACTCGTGGCTCTGACTCTTGAAGCAATGTAGCAGAAGCCACCTGGACCCTTAATCTAAATAACCATTTAATTTTTTTTTTAAATATTATACATTGGAAAATTCTTAGAATTACATTTTCAACTGTTAAAACACAGTTTTGGGATGAAGGTCCCCTTTAAGTGACACAGATTACATTCCCTTATTCTTTAAATGCATTAACTGTTACACTTACTGTACACACACATACACATACATATATACTTTCACACTCTGCACACTCATATAGTCACACATTTTGGGGTGCCATATAGCATATTAGGCATCAAACTACTCAGAAGACCCCTGGTATTCATAGTCATGTTATAATGATGGCATAAGATCCAGTATCTTGTTCAGAAGTTTAAAATATACTAAGTAAAGGATTGCTTTGACATTCCTCTTACTTGAACTTGAGGGATGGTAAGAAAAATTGCAAGCAGTGTGTAAATTGGTGTTTTTGTGAATGTTTAGCGCAAACGAAAAATTTCAAACGCAAACCTACTGTCACAAGACATGCAAAGGGTTCACAAATGGTATTTTTTGGGGACATAAATGCAAAATTTGCTGCAAAGTGAAAAATTGTGACCTTTTTTCCCATTAGCGATATATATTACATTCCCCCATAACAGTTTAAAAGACATTTTATTGGGCTATGTACTGATTTCCTCAGTTCAGTTTTTGTGCTCATTATGGTATTATAGGTGCCAACTTGCCCAAGTACAGTTGTCAGTAGCACCAATCTGTTCTATGCTGCCATTTTCTAATTTAAAGTAGGAGTTACTAATTGGTAGCTCATATTTTCGCAAATCAAAATGCCTGGTTATATTGATTATTCTTAGTTTACTGCAAGCTATATTTTTATTTTATTGATTATTCTTAGTTTACTGTAAGCAATATTTAAATTTTATTGATTTTCATTACCTTCACATTAATGATTATGCATGCAATACCACTCATTGACACAAGAGGGCGAATCTCCATCTAAATTTTCTCCATAAATCATATGAAGCCACTTGAACGCTCCTGTTTTCTAAGGGAATATCACTGGCTTTTGTTGCATATTTAACATGGAGAATAATTGCATTCTGATTTTGTAAATTATATATTTTAAAGAAATAATATAGGTGCTTCAGAAATGCAAATTGATCTTAGGGTGATAGCTCATGTTTTGTGGCTTTTTCTCTCCAACAAAACTGAATTTACACGAGATGTTGCCCAAGAGATCTGTTGTTTCCTACACACTTTCTAAGAGCCTGCTACCCAGAGCAAATGGAAAAATTGGGTAGCACTGTGGCACAGTAGGGAGCATTACAGTTTTGGGGTCCTAGGTTTTATTTCAGTCAGGACACTTTTTGTAAGGATTTTGTATGGTCTCCATGTGTGGGCTTCCTCCAGTGCTTCAACAATATACAGTTGAGTCATCGGCTCCTGACAAAATTGACCATAGTGTATATGTGTGGGAACTTAAGCTGGCAATACAATGGCCAATAAAAGCTGCTGATTCTGCCCTCCAGACTTACAGGGTAATTAATCAATGCTCCTATTTTTTTTTCCACAATTCAAGTTTTTTTGCACAAATTTGTATATTGGTTAAAAACCCCCACAAATGATGCTGTTTATTAAAGGAGAACTTTACCCCTTTACTAGTACTGCCTTGACCCCCCTCACCTCTTCCTTATCGCATAGTTTCTAACTTTAAAAACTGCCCCTATCGCTAACCCCAACCTAAAAGAGCAGAGTGGTGTAGCTGCGTACCTGGCCGACATCTTCCCTGCAACTGAACAGACTTCGAGTCTCTTCCCGATACGAACCCTGCTTGCGCATGCGCAGTTGGAGGTAGCAGGTAGTTGGAAGCATAGCGATACACTAATTGAGGACCAACAGATTTTCTTCCAAATCACAAAAGCCATTACCATTATCTATTTCTAAAGATTTTTTTTTAGAAAGGTTTTTTTTTTTTTTTAGAATACTTTTCATTAACCCATCCTAAAAGCCAAGGGGGTACAGGTATGGGACCTGTTTTCCAGAATGCTTGGAGCCTGAGATTTTCTGAATAAGGGGTCTTTCTGTAACTTGAATTTCCATACTTAAGTCTATTAAACTATTTACAGACTACATGTACCGACCAAAAATGGGAGAACCTTACAATTCTCACTAACAAATCTTCCACATTCTGCAAAATTCAAGAACTTAACTATAATGTATACTCTCATTGGTACAGTCTCCATAGTATTCAACAAATTTTATCCCATGCTGTCAGGCCTCTGTTCCAGAAGCTGTCAAGAACGTAGAACTATGTCATATATATTTTGGAGCTGCCATAACCTCAGACCCTTCTGGGGCAAGATAATAGCCCCACTTTGAAAATGTTTTCTTTTACATTAGTATCAACTGCATTTTAGCAGCTAAAATGCTAATTCCTTGCATCACCAGAAGGGCAACTCCTCATAAGGTAAGGTACTCCTGTTCAGCAGAACTGACTGGGGACCCTGATCTCAGTTATCTGTTTAAACCTTTTACTGCCTGTCAATGTCAGCGCCCCCACCCCACCATAACGGATAACAGATCTATCCTCTCATTACTTCCTTATACTTGGAAGGAGCTGATGGAGGTCTTTTAAAATGTCCGGGTGCATTTCCTGCAGTTGGCCACATTGTGTGTGGAGGTTTCTTAGCCCTGCGCTTACCACCAGAAGTGAGAAACCAGCGCTGCGGGTGCACTTGAGGTCTGGGCAGAGCGGTGCCTCTGAGAGAGAAACCTGAAAAGATACTGAAACCATTGTAGAAATACATTTTTCAAAAAATGTAAAACGCAGTTCACTAAGAAGAACAGTGGAGGCTCTGCCCAGCCCTGCCCCCCCCCTTCAGTTTTGGAGCTCCCCCCTGCCCTGCAGTCCCTGCCACAGTTTGGGCACAGTTCCCACATTTGGCCACAGGGGGGTGCAGGCCCCAGGAGCACCCAGGGTGGCTGAACTGGCCCTGGCCCGGCGCTCCCAGTCCTGGGGCTCCCTCCAAGGCATTTGACACTGTTTAGGTACAGTTCCCTCATCTGGCCACAGGGGGACACGGGCCCCAGTGATGCCCCCAGAAGTTAACCTTGCCGTGGACCCCTAGTCCTGGGGCTCACCCTGCAGACCTTGCCACTGTTGGGAGCAGTTCCGCTGTTTGGCCACAGGGAGGAAGGCCACAGTAGTGCCTTGGGTGGTTGGCCTTGACCCCGGATCCCCATTCCTGGGGCTTCTCTTGATTGCCCTGCATCCTCTACCATTGTTGGGGCGTGGTTCCCCTAGGGATCGCCCCACAGCCCCTGCCTTTATTTAGACACCATTCCCCTATTCGACCACAAGAGGGCAGCGGCTGGTTAACCTGGCTCCCAAACTGCTGGCCATGAGGCGGCTTGAGGAAAGGACCTTTGCACCTGGCAGTCCAACAGATTGCCAAGTCCAGAAGGCTAGATGATGGCAAACTCGCTTTTTTCGTGGCCAGCCCATAGTTTCATGAGCCTGGGGAAAGAAGCCAGCAGCCGGGGTTTCTAAACTACCACACAGTGTGGCCTAAGACATCCTTTAGGCAGGTTTCAGCATGATAGCAGTCCCTTGGCAGTGTGGAAGATAAGATAACACCCAAATGGGACACTTTGGTTGGTGGACCTGGCCCCTGAACCCCAAGGCAACTAAAAGAGGGGATGTTTCTGCCCGGACTCGAGGGCCTGCTCGGGAAGCTTATTTGGCCCAGTCTGGGGCAGTGGGGACAGGACACTTAGGAAAAATGAGTGTGTTGATCTCTCTGGAAAAGAGAGATCCTGGAAAAACAGGAGCCAGTACCATGCAAGGAGGACATAGAGCCATACCCACCCGCGAACTGTTTTAGGGATGGCAGGTGACAGTACAGATGGCCCTCGCCGGAAGTTGTGATGAGAACTAACTTGCCTTGCCCAGTGGCAGTTCCAGAGCTTTAGAGAGATGAGGCAGGCCATTCCCCCCCCCCCCCACATGGCACTCCCATGCTATGTCTTTAAGGCTCATGTGGGCAGAAGAACAGGACCTGAATCCCTCTCAGAGCCATCCTTCCCCCTCCTCAAGCCACCTCCTGGCCAGGGAAGGTTGAAAGGACAGGTCAGCCTCCTGGGGCACTCCAAGGGCTCCTTCAGCAGCAGCGTCCCCCCTGTAGACAAACAGGAGAACTGTGCCCAAACAGTGGCAGGGGCTGCTGGGCTAGCAATGGGAATCCTGGGGCCTGCCCCCCCCCCCCCCTTGCTGCCAAATGGGGGAACTGTGCCCAGACAGTAGCAAGGGCTGTGGGGCAGCATGGAGCCTCAGAACTGGGAGGCCAGGTCAGGTCCAGAGCACTTCTGGGGCCCGCTCCCCCCTCGTGGTCAAATGGGGGAACTGCACCCAAACAGTGGCAGGGGTCTTGGGGCAAGCAGGGGAAACCTCAGGGCTGGGCCTGCAGCGCCCCTAGTGGATTATTTTTTTTTTTAAATTTCTATTTTAATATGTTATTATTTACCAATGGATTTAGTATCTTTTTAGGTTTTTCTCTTTTATTTGGTCCAGAGCCACTTGCCTGCCTGGACCCCCCACACCCCTGCAGCACTGGCTGCTGCCTTCTCATTTTGGCAGTGTTCTAAGGGTAATGCTCCTGGACAATTAAGTAAAGAATTTAAAAAAAAAATATTGTGTGAAGAAAAACAGTTAGGAATTCTGAAACTGAATTACAGGTTTTATTCCTAACCAAAAGCACTGTGTTAACTGCTGCAACACCAAACTGCAGACTGCCGAATCGATTCAGAGTGAATAGTAAGGGTTAAAATATAACTTTTATTTTTTACAAGTTAAAAAATATATAAATCCAATGTATGGGGTCAAACCTAAAATAAACTTGATACATACATACTGGTGTATGGATACAATTATTCGTTCCAGCATTTACTTAAACCAGCAAACCAGTATTATACTTTGTAAATTAGTGTTTGTGTAGTAAGTACCCTGTCTGTGTCCAGTTTTATACTCACTGGATTATTGGCTAAGGAAAAAATTGGAAATGCTGGTATTACTTAGCCTTATTTGGACATCTTTGCATTCTCAGGATTGTCTCACAGACCAAAAATAGAATTCGAGGTTTGGTCGAATTAGAAAATAGTGAATATAGTGCATCCTTACTAGAATCACTGTATTCCTATGAGTATCGAACATTTAAAACATTTTGGTAGGCTCTGTGCGGCAAGAAATGTGGGCAAGAAATAGGCAGTTTGGGGTCTCAGCTAATTGTCAAATAGACGGGTTTGGTAAGCTGGAGCGCAATTGCGCCTCTGTCCCGAAATTCCTGCATATGTCTGGTGTTTGGGCACCAGATCACTGACCTAAAAGGGAATGAGTGTTGCTCGTGTGTCACCTCCTTAGATAGCCAGTGAAAAAAAATCACTTAAAATCAACTGCGTTTTGGCTGTATATCATCGGGCACAGTGGCCACAGGGCCATCATCCGAGGGGTACTGCAGTCAGGGGGATCATGACAAAGGGTCCCCTAAGAGAACTAAAAGTTTAACCCAAAGGCCATGGAGGGGGTGACGTTTTTGGAGTAGTGGGTTAAGTTTGGGGGGGGGTTAGTATTATGGGGGTGTCTGAGGTAAATAAGGGTTGTGGCCATGCATTGGGTCTCCACTATTTTTGTTGACACGGCCCTCTACCCAGGGTCTCAGGTGACCAATGGATTTCACTTTGGGGGGAGGGCCCTGCTAACTTAGTAGTATGAAGCCCCTGTCCCATGATTCCTGATGGCAGCCCTAAATGGTCACACTGAGATTGGGCAGAAAGCTCCACCCAAGGCTACACTGCATTACAGAACACTGAGATTGGGCAAAAGATTCTACCAAAGGCTACACTGCATTACAGAACACTGAAATTGGGTAAAAGGCTCTACCAAAGGCTACACTACATTACAGACCAACCTGCATTTGTAAGTCAAGCATCTTCCTAAATTATAAGGAGACAGTATTAATCTTTAAGGTCTTTGTGGTGATTAAAAATGTGCACACCAAGGGTACTTCGTTTCATTGAGCCCTCAACTAGCTCTTTACTGAGCTTCCAGCAGTTCCCTCTCTCTCAATGAGCAAACAGCAGCTCTCTCTCACTGAATGACCAGTAGTCCTTACACTGAGCCTACGACCTGCTCTCTGTCACTGATCGACCAGCAGCTCTCTCTCACTGAGTCCCCCAGCAGCTGCAGCTGTCTATCTCTCACTGTCTCCTCTGCTCGGTTTTTATTTTGCATCAGGTTCTTTCTGTCCATCTGTTTCCAGCAGTCTCATGCCTCAGGTTATTCAGGTGTAAATAAAACTGATATATTATGATTCAACAGACACAAGTAGTTCTGTAAAGCTAGAGTGGAAAGATCGCATAGAAAAGTTTACAGTATGTACAGTGTTATAGGAGTAGGAAGCAGCGGCAGAGTGGAGAGGGGTAGGGAGGCAGCACACTAATGACTGATAGAGGGAGAAGGGGGAGCTATTGGGGAAAGGAAAGAAGAGAAGGGGCATATTGGGCGAGGGGTGGGTGCAGAAGGGGGGCACAGAGAAGGTTTGGGGAGGGTCGAAGTGAACATGCCAAGATGGAAGAAAGGATGCAAGTAATACAATAAAGAGAGAGGATTGTTCTATACTGGGAGAAGTGCATCTCCCTGTTCGGACTCTATGCAAATCAGATAGTTTTCAGGTATTCAGCAACAGTCTCCCCACACAGACTGATAAAAGCACAGGAGGGGCCAATATCCTCTCCGCCAGACTCTCTGCCTTCAGAAATCTGCATAAGAGTAAGGGGTGGGCTGCCAGCAGTGACAGGTGTCAAGAGGGTGGGTCACTGGACAAGCCTAGTGACAGCTCCATGCTAACCTGCACTCACTAGCTTCCTGACAGTCTGACAAGACTAAGAGAGTCCCTGGCACTTGCAAAGGGAGGATCCTTACAGCAGTCCTTGCTTATGGTGTATCCATAGCAGCCAGTCCATCTTAACAGGACCATCCCAGCACAGCTGTGTCAGTCAGTGTGCTTCTCGCTACCTGCTCCTGAGATCCTGTGGTACAGCTGTTTCTGTGGCTGTCATTTCCTACTGGGGACCTGATACAACTCCCACACACTCAGTAAGCCAGTGGGTACCGGCACTTACTGAGGAGTGGATCGGATTTCCATAGAAGCACTGTGTCAGTGTGTGGAGACCTACTGGGGAAGATTGTGTGGGTACATCCTGAAGAGGTGATTGGAGTCCTATAGGAGCAGAGTGTCACAGAGTAAAGAGACCTACTGAGCAGCTGATCAGATCCCATAGGAGCTCAGAGTCAGTGTGTAGGCATCTTCTACTGAGTAGCTGATCGGATAATAGCACTGGGTTAGTGTCTGTGAAGCTGCACCCCCATTCTACTGAGACCCCCACACCGGCCCTGGCCAGTTTTCTGTCCCTGTTGCGGAGCTGCTAGGTGCTTCCCTGCATAGCTAGGTAAGAACTTATTGCTCATATGTTATGTGTTATTTGCCTACATAAGTTTGTGTTAGATACTATCATCCATTTACTGTGCATCGCATTTGGGGTTTTATAGATAATAAATACAGTAGGTTTCAAGAAAATAATGATTTGGTGACACTGATAGGACTAAAAGAGAATACTGCCATATTCTTCCTATTCACCTGTTTGGGTTACAAGGGGCAGCTAGGGGTTCCCTGTCCGTGGGCTCATCATTTCATGAGGAAAGAGCTGCAATTTTTCTTGAAACTTACTTATTATATTAGAATTTGTAGCAGTAATAATCTTATACTAAACAATCAAATGTTTTTAGAGAGGCTCACATGCAAGTATGTGTGAATAAGCCTCTCTTTTTGATAAATGAAAGAAATTGCTATCTGTGCTCATATAAATACCCTGCACCTGTTGTATTTTCTACATTTTTATTTTATGGGATAAAGATTGTCAGAATGTTGGATGGACTGAAAATGGAAGAAAATATACAGAACGTCATTGAAACTTCAGCAGCACTTTCCTCCCTGTTCGGTAAGTCTTATAGAATGTTCTAATCCAGATCCAAGTTTACGGTACATATTATTATGTCTATCTATCCATCCAGCTTTAAGTGAATTCTAGATAACACCTTACAGTCTCTCATATATATGAGTTCATGTCAGACCACTAAGTGTATTTTATATCTAAATTCTGTAGATCACCACTCAGTGTTTCTGAATTCTAACAATAAATTGCGCTACTTTTGAGCAGAATTCAGATCTGGCAATAATTTCCTGTGTATATCTGTGAATTTTAGCTAATTCAGTACAAACCCAGATATCAGGCTCTTTCGTGGGGGCAATCAGAAGGCATTTCCCGATTGTAGCTGAATTCTAGATTCTTGTAGATCAAGTCTACTCTATTGTTTTTGGGACTCACACATCTATTTTGGGGGAAAAAAATTGCTTCTTTAGATATTTTTTGTTTATTCTCTAAGGTAATCTTACAAATAGCGCTGATACAGATATTCACTGTTGTATTTTGAAATAACTCAAATTTAGCCCATATCGAAGATTTTCAAGTAATTGAAAAAAATAATAATTTGTGGATCTAGACACATAAAGCCTTAAATTCTTAAAAGTTTAATTTCCCCTGCATTTATTATGTTATATTGGATAAATGTTTACATCCGGGGAACCAGAACGCTAGATGCTTAGGATGTAAATAATGTTGTGCACCTGCATTTATGGGAGTGCAGATTTCACAGATTTACAGTAAAATTCTGACCCTGCACTGTTTTTATACTACTGGAGTTGCATACATACATACTGATAGATATATATATATATATATATATATATATATATATATATATATGTAAGAAAATAACCCATATATGTTGGATAGTTTTAGGGTACAGCTCTGTATCAAAGCTGCATTCTGTTTTAAGCTGTCAGTAAATATTTCTAGTTTTTGATGTCACGATAGATAGAACGAACGAACAAACAATAGGTAGAGAAAATTAAAAAAAAAGATGGAAAAACAGACATTGCCATATTTACAGTAGATTGAATAGATGGATGTATGGGCAGATATGGATATATTTCTGGTAAACTATAGTTGCAATAGATTTGATAGAAAGAGCTGCATAAAAAAACAATGTAAAGCACAGATAAGTGGCATATCAGAATACTGATAATATTCAGAATACTAGAGAAAGAGAGTAATAGACACATAAATAGTAGAGACTGACATACAGAGAGTACAACAGTGAGAATATTTTCAATATTAGAGAGAGATAATATATAATGATAGAGAGAAGAATGCTGAGAATATTCTAAATATTATATAGAGTAATAGACGTGGATAGATGCTGGAGACTGACACAAAGATAGAATAAAGAGACTATTACTTTCCTAATTTCATTCTTCCCCCAAAAAAATCTAATTACCCAAATCCCCCACTATTATGAATTTTTTGGTTGTGTAAGTTTTTCTTCTTGATATCGCTTCTTCCTTTCCCCTCTTTTTTTCCCCTTAAGAGGGTGTTTTATTGGAGCCTCCCGCACAAAGAGTAATTACAGAGAGTCCGTCCGGTGCGGAGCAGCATTCTCACCCCGGGCTGCATAGAGCAGATTTAATAAAAGGGATGGCACGGAGCAGATTAACCCTTCTTCTTCATGATGCCCACTGGCTAATTTCTGTATTAGATTTCTTTATGAGATTATCTGGCAGCTCAGAGCACATTCGGCAGAATGTAGAGGAACAAAGTGTCTGAATTAGTAAACTGCTATTTTACTGAGAAAGGGATATATCTTCTAAATCACCTAACAACTATTTATAGATACAGAATTGCATAAGACTGAGCAATATCTATCTATCTGTCTATCATCTATCTATCTATCTATCTATCTATCTATTCTCTATCATCTATCTATCAATCAATCTATCTATCTATGCATCTATCTATCTATCTATCTCTTTATCTATCTATCTAAAATCATGGAATAATAATATGCATTATATAGTGGTGGGACCACAAAAAATGTGTAAAATGAGGAAAACTTAAAATCAGGCTATGTAAATTGAGGTCTATCTATCTATCTATCTATCTATCTATCTATCTATCATCTATATCTCTATCAATCTATCTATCTCTATTTAAATGTTTTTGTGCTTATGTATAAATATATTGGCTATGTTCTCTTCATATGAACGTTCTGTGTCCTGTGAATGCATTGACTGTTATCTCCTAATTATATGGTGTGGTTCCCAGGTATAATAATGAGTAGGGCACTTGTACTGAAAGTCTCTACTCTCTGTGACTGGATCAAAGGCAGCAGGATGTATCTGACAATATAAATATTTGTATTACTAGATATGGATACCCCTAAATCTGAATTTTTCAGACTCATTTTGTTTAGAACCCACTTTATGAACCAACAATGTGGTGTATGCAAGTCTGTTTTTGAAAAAGGTTTCATAATAAATCCCACATTATACTGTAATTGTTATAAGTTTGAAAACTTTTTTATATTGTAGTCAATATGTTTATTTTCTTCATGCACTGGTATGAGCCACATAGTACAATACAGTGCACTCCTGCTGACACAAAGCTATATAAGTAAAGACTTGTAAAGCACTTAGGGGATACAATCTCATTATCAGGTCCACTGCTAAAAAGGAAATATATCTTCAATATACTTTAATTACAAAATCTGTACAGATTTCTGTTTATGTTAAAAACCCAGATCTTCTGCACTTCAGTTCTCCCTTCTCTCCTCTCACACGGACTTCAGCCTGCACAAATCTTAAACAGCGGGGCTGGTGGCTGCAGTGATTCAAACTGATCTCTCCGAGTTCTGAAGGGCAGGGAAGCAGCCAGGTTAGCCTTAGTGAGAACCAAACACATAAATTAACCCCAAAGCTGCTTCTCTGCCCTTCAGGACTCGGAGGAGGGGGAATCGTTTTGAAGCAGAGCAGCCACTGGCTGTTTAAGATTTGTTAAGGCTAAAGTCCATGAGTGAAGAGGAGGAGTAACTGAAGGGCAGAACATTGTTTTTTTTTTTTTAAAAGTACAGATTTTGTAATTAAAATATATTGAAGATATGTTTCTTTTTCAGCAATTGACCTGATAAGATTTCATTATTTATAATAATAAATGTATTTTTTTTTTATTTAAATCACAACAGGTAAAGGAAAACTATAGAAATGTACAGTTACTAAAAACACTTTAAATGAGAAATGATGTACCCCTTGTAAAATATAAGAATATTAGAAGTCACTAAGGATTTCCATGGCCATATATAAGCAAGAGTCAAGTCTTTGTATACACATCAGAACCTTCTATACACCAGGCTCAATGAGTTATGTGACGCAATGGGAGTTGATGACATAACTTAGAACCTATTATAAAGGTTTAATAGACAGGTTAGTCATGGCAAGTGTGTATTATATCCTAGCAAGTAAAAGCATATACCCTTCCACACACTTTATTGGCAGCACTCTCTAAGAACTCAACTAATTCAACTGGATCTTATAGTCCAAATAATCTGCTGTTGTTTGTAGAACTTATCTCTGCTCTCTCTTCTCTCTTTAACCTTTTGCATTGGCACTTGGTATAGGTTTGAAGAAAAGTATAATAGCCACTGATGTGATTCTCTTGTTACACCCATGGCTACAATTAATTTAAGCCCCTTTTAGTTCAGATTGCGTAATATATATAAATATATATATATATATATATACAGTATATATGTATATTTAGTAACTTGCCAAGCAACCAGAGAACATATGCACCACAGGTTATTACGCATTGAGCTTTAGTAAATTGCACTTTTGTTTGGTGTTGCAGGTCGAGGCATGGAGCAGAAGTGGGTATGTGAGGGATGCGAGAGGGTCATTTGTGACCGATTTCTTCTCCGAATAAGTGACAGTCTATGGCATGAACAGTGTGCCCAATGCTGCACCTGCAAAGAACCCCTGGAAAGCAGCTGTTTCTACCGAGACAAAAAGCTTTACTGTAGGAACGACTATGAGAAGTAAGTGATAGTGTCATCCCATTACTTATATACAGTTTAAAAAAAAAAAAAATCCACAATACCCATTTCAAAATTTCACATATTTTGTTTTTTTTATTGCCATTCAACCAATTAGACGTGTGACTTATAAGATTTTTGTTGATATTCGATTAAGTATGTTACTGACATTTTGGCAAAATGCTGGGATTGGTCACAGATTTTACAATGTGCTAATTCTCCTCATTCAAAGAAAGAACGATTTAATCTGTTTCCTCTGCTTTCTTTGCATTTGTTAAATAGCATTTACAAAAAATGACATTTTTTTAATGAATGTATATTGAAAAGCTGCTTGGAATTACTTTTTCATTCACAACAGTTTCTGGAGAAGGAACCCTTTTACCATTTGATCTATTAGATTATGTTCTTCTTGATCATTGAAAGAATTATAAAGAAACATTTTAAAGATTTCTGGGTCAATTTAGTTGGTAAAACAGTAATTTTAGAATTTTGAAATAAAAATATATGTTGTGTGGCTCCATGCATTATTTGGCATCTTGGCCATGATTTGTTGATAATGGCAACTCCAGTTGTGTTGTTTAGCAGTTATGCTTGTAAATGACCCCTTTTGTGTATTAAATGCATTTTGACTGTGCTGCTAGTGCAGTATTAATATCATTCCTAAACTAGACGCAAAGTGATGTAATATACCCTGCTATGTCATTTATCGCATAAAGCAAGTGCAAGTAGAATGTATTTAATAGCCATCTGTGTGCATTACAAAGAATGTTTTAATGCCTC
Organism: Xenopus tropicalis; assembly: GCF_000004195.4. NCBI lineage: Eukaryota > Metazoa > Chordata > Amphibia > Anura > Pipidae > Xenopus > Xenopus tropicalis. The sequence continues at coordinate 108,469,790 of NC_030680.2, read as the reverse complement.
TGTGGGTGCAGTCTTTAGCTCTTGTAGGCTAGTAGCTTGCCTCGAGGTACCTTGCTACCTTTATATGTTGCTAAAACCAATTTACACAACCTGTGTGCCATTAGTTAAAACCTAGAGTTTGCTGTGGGTTGTGCTTGGAACAAAGAAGATCTTGGCAATGGTCAAAAGGAGATGACATTAATCCAATCCACGGTTTCCTCTTCCTCTATGCTATGCTATGTTTTTTAATGTATGTGCTATACTGAGGGTTTCTTTGTTTGGGATTGCGGCTGCTTGGGTCCATCATTGCATCTTTCATGTAATCCATGGGATTCAGGGCTATAAAAGTGTCCATACATATAGATGGTTTTAAGTACTAATTGCGAAAGAAATATCATGTTGACTATTCTGGTGAATAAGATTACTAATGTATTTATATAGATGCACTGTCAGAATAAAGTAAACAAAATGATGTATGTATGAGCATCTAAAGAGCGTATGATTGCACAATGTAGTTCTATTTTTCCCATGTCTGTCCTATTCTATTTTTGTCTCAGGTTGGGATCATTTTGCTCAAGGGGTTAATTAGCCAACTCTTTGAACCTGCTGTTTTATACACTGGGAGGGATAACTGAAGTTATTCCTGGAATGTCCCGGAGGGACACAATAAGATGCCCCTGCTGGGTGGCAGCCCCTATAGTCTTAGCTTTTGTCTTCAAATACCGGTCACTTTTACTCTGCTCTTTTGGCCTAAAAGGTTATAAAAGTGTTAAATATACAAGATAGAAAAGCTAATTCACACATAAAGGGGCTGTGCCAGTGACATGAGTCTGTCAGGGATCCCATGTGATATTCTTTCATTACCTGCAGTCTTGTTTGCTTTGGTGCTGTTTCATAAAATGCCATCTCACACTTCCATTGTTTAGTATAATGTGATATCTAGTGACCATCACCTCCCAGCCACACTGATACCAGAATTAAATCAGTAGTAACTACTTTCGTCTGAGGTTACTTTGTGACAAACCATCTTCCTCCTGTGTGTTTAGCTGCAAAATATACTAAATTAGGATTCCATGTTTCAGCTTTCATTGGTTGCCTCATTAAGAATGAATGCATTATGAGGTTAGAAAGTGTGAACATAATAAACCTTCTGGGCACTAAACTGCTTCAAGTTATGGAAGAGGTGGAGTGTTTTATCCCCACCCACAGAGTTACTAAATGCTAGGGAGAGAAAATGATTTAAGTCTCCAAGTTAACCAGTACCCTTAGTGAAATACTTGCCTCTGTTGAGATGATCTCCATAGCAATCAAAGAATCAGAACAATTTTGAGGTAATAAACTAAAGTGTTATACTGAAGTCAAGGGAAAGTTTTTGGGTCAACTGTATGGCAATATGGCAGTTCCTCTTTATCTGTTTAAAGGCACATCCACAGAGTATCCTATGTCATTACATTGTACTTCAAAGGCAATATAAACAAATATTTTTAGAGTTATTTCCTCTCTGTGCCCTAAATAGACCTCTGTGCTCTGTACTTTTCACTTAAAGGTCCTATGTCAAATAAGTGCCAAAGTGTTGTGTAAATCAAGAGAAGCATTAAATAGCCATTTTAGGTAGGTCTTTACATAACTACATATTTATGTTAAGTAGGAAGAGGAGTAGTTCTTCCCTTAAATTTTAGACAGGATTATCTGTTCTATTGAGAGAAGGTATCTCATTGTTTTCATTTGTTTGCTCTATGTTCAGCCTTCATGTTATTTTTGCCCCAGGCTGCATGTTATCACTTCATGACCCCTTACTCCCTACTGCGACTCTCACAATAATTTCTCTTCCCCCTCAATCTTTCTTTCCAAATTCTGGTGACTTATGTGACTTAGTGGAGACTACCCTCTGTGGGGCAGCGTAACAAATCCCGTTTACTGAGGCCATCACTGTTGCTCACTGGACCTCCTGCCCCTCCTCACATACCAGATTAATATCATTCATGTGCTAGGGGAAAGCAAAAACCTGAACTTTGGGTGACACATAGCCAAGGATGGGGTGCAGTAAATCACAGAGGAGGCAACTTCCAATATAGAAAATGGGTGATATGCAAGACATTTCTTCTAATCAACATCTGTAGATATTTCCTTTGGCACTTGAGAAATAAAATGTTATCCTACACTTTCTTTGAAGGCAGTTTGTTACTAAAATGTATATCATATAATATATAGTACTGCCAGTCATAACTATCAAAAAAGATGCACGGCAACTTTTGCTAAACATTGTCAATGGTAAACTATAGCAAAAATATGTTAACTTTATATATGAGGCAGCTTTTTGCAATATTCATGTTTTTACATTTTAAAAAATATTTTAAAGTGTAATTTGGGTTGTTTCTTATAAAAACTGATATGCAGATTCTTTTTATATTCTTTACTGATTCTTGGTCAACTGGAAAGAAACCTGCTCATGGCATCCTCTTTTGTGGGTATTGTACAACACAATAGGAAATTTCTGCAGGAACATATGTCTTACTAGATACATCTACTCAACACTATCACTGAAACTGTGTTTAGTAAGATCATAACATTAGATTGTCTGTTGTCCAGGTAACTTGAGGGGTTACCAAGAGATGCCTGTGGTAGACCTGCCTGTGGTATTCTGACATTCTGATACCATTTCAGTCATAGGTCTTGATAGGATAAATTCACCTAAAAGTTGGTTCCTCATTTATAAAGTTTGGATTCAGTTCTACAGTCCTGAATAATTCCCAGCACATATGATTAGTTTCATTGCTTGTGTTGAAATGTATCGGAAACTTAGCAGTTGCATTGGAGATGCAGTGACTGCCAGTGCTATATAAAGCCCTTGCACCTGGGTGACCTTATGGGAGTAAATGTTCAGTATTGTGCATAGGGGCCAAAACAAAATCCCAGATGCAGAGGTTTATCCTAAAATATTCATTTTCATGGAATACTCTAGAGACTAAGCCTCGCCCACTTGGTTTTAGTGCTCGGCCAGGGCAGTATGATGATCGTATTCCCAAATGCAGACCAGTTTCACCATTATTGTGGCTAACAGTGAAATGGAATGATGAGCCACAATAAGGTGGAGTATGGTGGCATAGGAGTCTGCATGGTAAGGAATCGTCAAGTTTCCAAATTGATAGCAGTGTATTTAGGCCTCTCCTTATGGCACTGCTTCTTGGCCAGTAGTTCCACCTCAAGCATTTGCTATCCATTGCGTAAATAATGTACTTTTAACATTTCTTGTATTTGAATCATTTTTTTCTGCTCTCCTTCCAAATTCCTTTGTTTACTTATTTTCCTTTCTGCACGTGGGTGAATAACAGAACAATTGGATGCTATTTCTCTGCAGCTGTAGCAGATGCTAGATACTGGTTAATCCTTGTTATCTAACACAGTTCTTCAGCTTGCCTTTGTCACTTTGATCTGCCCACTAATCTCCACAGCCCTCCAAATTTTCAGATCCTTTTGTATCCCTTTTTTGTGCTGGGTTTACATCTCAATACTGAGTAGGGTGTCATTTGCAGGTGACATTTTACCTATGCTGTTTAAAAGCTCCTATCCGGAGATACTTTGCTATCTGAACCTGGAGATGAGTAAGTCATTTTCCTGATCATTAATCTTTAAAGATGAACTAATGTTTCATATGGAGGTAAAGCTTTAATGATGATGAGGATGAATAGCAAAGGGGTCCTGGATGAACATGAGGGATTTCTGACCACTAATAGCTCCTTTATAAATTTATTGAGCTGATCATAATATATTAATTGAAGCATTTAACCCAGGTGCGTTTTGTGCTTTAATTGCTTTTGCTTAGCTATTATAATAATAGAATATTTATAGTTTCTTTCTGTATGAAATTTCAGTCTGTAAAACTAGTGTACTTAAAAGGCAGATCATAGAAGCTATGGACAGGTAGGAGAAAATAATGGCATGTAATAGGATATTTCATCTGGGGTATAAGGACATTTACCTGTGATGTATTCCTAGGCTCTTAATTCCTAAGAACCTTAGCTTTCGCAAATAAGCCGGTATCCTGGCACAGCTCTTCTTATATCAGTGACTATAAAAAAAATACTGTTATAGCTGCTAGGGACTCTTTCTAATATGTGCCGCCTTGTGGAGAATAATAAAACCCAATTCTGGTGATTTCTAATGACACACACTTAGTTTTGTCACGTGCCTAATGGGGAAAAGGGCAAGAGATAAAGTCTAATTTTCATATGGAGCCTTATACCACTAGGTTTTTGCAGCTACCATATTGCATACCACAATAACAAGGCTGGGACCAGATGGCTCCTGGAGCATATTATTAGCACTTTTTTACTTTTAGGGTTAAAAAAATATTTAATGCTTTCAGTGACTAGTCTGCAGGAGTCCTACAATCCTTTTCTACAGGTCCATACCATCGATCTGCAAATTTCAGTAAAAGACATGTTTACTGGTACCATATCTACCGGACTCACTTATTAGTGCCCCCGATGCAAGAGCAGTGAAAGAGCAATAAAGGGGTTCAAACTTGCACCCCATAGGAACCATTTAAGAGCACTTGCATCTGGGCCAATAGTCTGTGCAGGCTGTGCTTTGCACTTTACACCAGATTAAAAGGGGCAGGGGACACCCACATCCCAAGAGGACATTCATGTGCTACCACCTGTTCTTTATGAATGCAGGGATGCCAAAAACCTTTGGTTTCTTTTAGTAATCCAGGGCCAACCTAAAGCGTGCAAAAAAATGGGTGCTTTTTAATACATTGCTTTTAATACAGCACTGCTACCATTCGGTATTGCTGCATTTAAAGGGGCAGGTACACCCAGGCATTGGAGCACCAGAACCTAAAAGGCACAGCTGCATTGCCCTCTGCATATTGTGTTATACTGTAAAACACAAGTCTCCTAAGAAAAAAAGGAGTTTTGTACTGCACGGAAGAGCGCAGTACAAAAGAATCATCAAAAGGTTAATTAGTTTTACCATAAAAATGTACATATATGGGGTCGATAAATATACAAACCAAACTCTTTCTGTGGGCACTTAAAGATGATAGGCTAAACTAAACACATGCCAACAGAGTGAAATAATACTAACTGTAACGTAGAGTTAATTAAAGTTAAGAAGTAGTGACACTGACTTCTGGGCAGAAAATGATGTGTGTCCCTGCATATGCTCTCTGATTTCTGCACCATTAGACTGGAACTGTTCATGGTTAAGTTCCTAACTTATGGCACCCTTGTGTGATATCTGTCACCTATCCTTTCTTGGGGTGATGTGATCATTCTGCCTCTTCGCAATTAGCTGCAGGCGTGTGGAAGTGTTTGCCTGTCCCTATCCACATAAATTCATCCATGTACTTGTAGCTTCCCTCAGTTTGCTGTAAGACATTACAAAGCTGTGATGATTCTCCAAGCCATCCAAAAGTTACACAAATGCAGTGATCTTGGTCTAAATTTCCTCATTAGAGTAAGGATTGAGCCTCTATTCTCAGAATCGGCCCTTGGGCAGAAAGGCTTTAGGAATGCATCCATGCAATGTGCAGTTTTGGATATTAGGTGCCTTCTGTGCTATTCTTTGAACATTCATAAATGGATCCCAGGAAGCCCTAATCAATGTTATCGCTATGTTACTATGTTATTGATATGTTAGCAAATTTTACTAAATAATTCCTTTTACTTTGACCTTGTCTTTTTTCTTATGAACACACCTATCCATAAAGCGTGGCACAGCTGAAAAAATGTAATTATAGGTCCAAAGTGAGGTCCAGGTATAGCAGCCCATAGCAATCATCTGTTGGATTGCTGTAAGTTACTTGACCTGGAGCAAATCTTGTGCCTGTTATTGCATTAGCCGCCATCAGCAAAGCTGACATTATACCTAAAGTGATTTTGTCCCCTTGGGAAACATGAGTAGTTGTGCAAATTTCTGGTATGCAATATAAAACAAATGCATGTACAGATAAGCCTGTATTGGAGGTCTCTCTTTGTGACTATGTTCAGTGGCAGTATTCACCAAACCAAGATAAATAAAATGGTATTTTGCTAGAAAGCATGGATAATTGTGTGCTTTGCTACTAATTCAGTTTAATGGGGGTTATGTAATAAAAGGCACTAAGTTTGCCCAGGTGCCTTATATTACATATGGGGAAAGGTGTTTAGCTGCTGTCCTAACACAATTGGGGCACAGGGTAAGTAAATAAGTGCAGATTTTATTCAATCATTGTCAACAAAAATGCATGTATACTGGCTGGGCTGTCATTAGTAGTGCCAAGGCCTGACACTGGTTTTCTTGCATGTCATACACCACTCTGTTCATATACAGTTTCATGCTTTACACCATTGCATGATATTTTATGCAGTGTTATTCTTGGGAGATTCAAACAAAATAGCTCTCCTGTTTCAGGGAATGCAACACTGATGGCACTGTTGCTACATTTATTTAGGGTGCAAATATATTCATTGACATTTTGTGAGGTCACATTCGTGTTCTAATCTTGGCCTGCATTTTGCTAGCTGGACCAGATGTCTTTACTCACAATAGAACTTTTTATGTGGAAGAAACACCAGAGGTCCTGTGTCAGTCTAGAAAGCATTTCAAGATGTAGCATAACCTGGGGGCAGGGATGATCAGACAAACAGAACTTGTTAGAAGCTTAACCTGAGAGAAGCAGAACATCTTCCCCACCTGTGCTCTCCCTTCAACCAGAAAAGTTTGAGAGAAAAAGCCTTTCAGTTCTGTAGGACATGCCAAAATGATGTCATAAAACATAAAATAAATGTCATCTGGTCATATTGAATGCAAAATATATGTGGAATGTAGGAAATGACTTAAAAAAAATGATCTCTTACGCTAAAACCAATAATCTATATGTATATAGGTATTTGTATATACTTTTGTGTACATTATATGAACCTCTGGTGCAATCAAAGATTCAGTAACATATTGGCTAAACAGCGCAAAATTAAATTTTCTCACAAGCCTCCCAAAGTGAGCAGTTTAGTACCTACCCAGTATTTTCAATAAAGCATTCTGATCATTTCTATATGGCTTGCAACATTGCACTCTTTGTTTTTAACATGACTGGCTAATATTGTTTTGACTGACACCAAGGAAAGCAGGCAGCGTGCTCCAGGGACAAGCCACCAGATGCAGGTACTGGCAATAGAATTTGTGAGTCCGTTTTATTGACAAAGTCCGTTTTATTGACAAAACACTTTTACGGCTATCATCAAGTCAGCAGCATGCCAGATAGCCTGTGTGTTTCATCCCAAGACACTTAATCATAGCCTGTTGTGTGCAAATGGAGGGATGTATTAATGGACAAATAATCCATCTCTCTTTACTACTGTATGTGAGACAGAGCATGGTATTGTTATTAAGTAAAAAAAGTTCTACAAAAAATGAAATATCAGTTTTAAAACTTCTAACCATAGGTGAATTTGTCACCTCATGATAAGGAAATCTAAAGGGAACTGATCTGACCTGACTTTTATTCTCTCAACATAACTCACACTGTAGATATTTTATGAACAGTAAATATTTCTATATAGTTTAAAAATAATTTTTATTTATATAATATAAAATGAATTATAAAAATGCTGCTATTAAGCTTTAGGTTCTGACCAGGAGAGTTCTAGGCCTCTACTATATGTACATGGAAGAGGCCATATTTACCATAGCAGACCCAGTGAATAGTAGACAGATGCATGTAAATGAGTCATCATTAACTTCACAGTAGCTAGGAAATACATTGGTCTGTTATCTAAACCAAAAAAATAAAGAAGAAAAATGTTAATATTTTTGTATATAAATTTTTCATTGTTAAATAAAATGAACCTACATTTGCTGCAACAGTCAGTAGTAGCCTAATCAGAGGTACCTCTTCTGGTAATAAACTGGTTAAACCAGCCCAGCCCAATCAGGTCATCCAGTGAGGGAGACAAAGCTTTTGGACATCAAGCAAGAAGCGCTCTAGGGATTGGCCAGATGTTTCCTAAGTTCATCCATCCAGCTGTGTAGAAACCATTTATATACCTGGACAGAGTTCCAGAATTTAGTCATTCTGTATTAACTCTTGGTTGGTTGAACAGCACAAAGACAGGCTATTTACCTTGAGTAGTACAGCCCAGGGTCGGACTGGGGGGTGCAGAACCCACCAGGACTGCCACCCAAGGGGCCCTGCCAGCCACGTCCACCGCACCCCATAGGGGCCCCCACTGCACCCCCTAACCCCCCATAGGGGCCTCCACTGAGCCTCCCTAACCCCCCGCAGGGGCCCCCGCCCGACATCCTCTCCTAAGCATGCGTAAATTTTAGGTGTCAGGGGATGAACACTGTCGGCCGTGGGAGCGCCAGCAAGGGTCGGGTCTGGGCTGCTGGGTCCTACCAAGTTTTTTCCTGGTGTCCTGGTAGCCCAGTCCGACCCTGGTACAGCCCGAGGAACATAGCATAACTCACCAGAATCTCTGAACACATTTAAATGCTCTATTGAGCTACAGCTGTGATGTTCCACACCTCTACTCTGTAAATTCTTCAAGCTGCACCATTTGCCACTTGCAGCTCCACTTTGGAATTTGTTACATAACACATTTGAATAGGAAATTCTTTTGCCACAATTGTAAATTTTATATGTAGTATCATCTCTATCGGCAGTAACCATGTTATGCTTCAAAAATTTGCAAGGGAAGTCTACTAAAACCCAAAAGGTCCTAATAGCATCTGACCAGTGAAAACTAATGGTTGAGCGGTTCCTATAGATTATTGGAAGGGTCACATTTTTGGACATGTTAAGACACAACAGTGTACATCTATAGTGGCACATATAGACCAGGTGCACATGTTTCTATGATAAGAACTTTATACTGAAAAAGGAAAGTGATCATCTATATAGTATGACAACACTCACTCGCTTTCATCTATGGATTTTCTTCCAAAGCCATATGTGCATGGGCTGTTGTAATTCTAATGGTTGATTTTCTAAATGTTAAATAGAAGGAATATGAAGCATCTTTTATCTGCATGTGTACAGAGAAATATTTATGTTAAAGGGTAAACTGATATTTTATGTACTCTATTTAACCTCTATTTTAATGTATGGGGTGGTAACATTATAGTATGGAACCCTTTTTATGTAAAATCATATCTAGTGGTTCAGGGTAGAAGAGCTGAAGGCCTGTGGGCCGAATATGGTTCAATATAGGATTTTTGGGTCTGTGTATGGCATCATTATTTTAATTAAATAAAAGAATTTAATTACATAATCACTGTAACATAGATTAACGAATATACATGTATACATTTTGCTGGATATTTGGATCACTATAAGGTGACATTTTGAAGGCATTGCTATAGTGCAGACAGATCATTTCTCATATGCAGATTTAGAATCCAGTGGATCCCCATTTATATTTGGCTTGACTGGATTACCCAAAACAATGCCTTTGGAATAAGAAAATGCACATATATGGCATTGTCCAGTTTTATTTTAGCAAGTAATCCATATCAATAGGAAGCAGCTCATATGTGTCATTGCCCTTTAAGCATGGATTGTACTAACATTCTTCTAGCCCTCTGGAGATTCTTGTTCTGGTTCCACCCCTGTGCTGTGTCACTCCAATGGATCTTCAAGTAGTTTACTTCTGTAACTATTTAACTATTTCAAACTAACAGCAATTTGCAATTCATGGTCATCCAGATGAAGATGGCAACTCTCAGGATCCCTTTTGGGGAGGGGGTTATATTTCAGCAAGATCTGAAAGGCTGAAGGTTGTCTATCCCTGAACTAAACTTTAGTATCTTCTGCCCTCCAAACACACAAAGATTAAATGCAGATTGTTTTAGGATTAAGGGTACAGAGGGCTAATGAATAATAGACTGTGCTGGAGGCCTGGCAGGCTATCTGTTTTATTTGGGCACAGTTAATATTCTGAAAATATTCAGTGCTGTAGATCAGCAGATTTTACAGCTCCAGGAGGTAAAATGTTTGAGATTATGGAATGAAAATATAATCAACATTCATACTGGCTGGATACTAATCACACAGTTTAACCATAGAGTCTAGCAATTGTATTTGATATTAAAGATAGACAAGCACATGGAGATTTTTGGACTATCCACTTGATTGGTTGGATATTGTGCAATTTGGTTACACGCATAGATGCTGAATGGTATAAAACTATGGGCAGACAATCAGTTGAATACCACTGGTCTGTCCCCATCATAACCAAGCACCAATAGTTTTGCTGAGACAGCCAATCAGATTTTCTCTTTAGAACAAACTGCTCTAAAGCAATCTTGTTAGAGGCTCATATCTGTTTTCATGGGGCTCCATGCAGCTGAGAGGTTAAATGAGTATGGCTGAACATCTCATAGAAATATATTAGTCCACTGTGATAGTTATTTAGGGGGCTCCCATGTGGAATACTGAGTCTGCTTTGATATTGTGAAAGTATCATGGTTCATGCCAAAATGAACACTATTTAAACATTAATAAAACACTTTTGATATTCTGAATTTATTTACAGCCTCACAGTAGGGGCAGTTCTTAAAAGGGGACCTATTTCAAAATGTAAAACTTAACATAATCTTCAGCAAATGAATATAATATTTGTTTTAAATACAATCATTTAAAGATTCTGTGCTGTTTCTGAAATAATCAACACTCTACATGCAGCTTTGTGCCGGAGCTAGTTAATCTGAAAGACAGGTCCATCTAATACATTATATAGGGTGCACACAACAAAGAATTTGACCTGTCAATCAAAATCTGACTCCAACTCCTGCATGAAGAAAGACAGATTGCTAAGAGGAGGATATCAAAGTGTAACAGTACAGAATTTCTAATTGGATATATTTAGAGGATTACTTTTTTCATGAGATGAACCCATGTTAAATGTAATTTTCTCATGTTCCCCTTTAACACAATACCCAGTTGTTTTTGTGGATTTTTGAAAAGTTTAGGTGTTTTAGGTATGGTTAAACTTCTGGCTAGCCTAGCTCTATATGGACAGGTGTAAGTATTGCTAGTTCTGACGGGCTATTGCACTCTAGAGGTCAATATTTAAAATATTTTAGACATGAATATTCCCATTTGGCAACAAAAATCATCTAGCTCAGTTCCCTGTTACCATAAGAAACTTGTGATGCTTTTAGCTTATACTTGAGTATATCTTTGCTGAATCCATCTTGGAATCCGACTGTGAGTTTTGACACCACAGAAACACATTTAGCAAAGTGCTTCTATATTTTACCAGGGAGAAATTCAGCACAGAACACAGAGATACAAAATCAACATAGAGGCACTGCCCTAATGTCTATAACCTCAGCTTCATTTGAGTTATGCCTTAACCAAACGAGTGCCAGCATATTCTGGGGATCTTGTTCTGTCTTCCAGCCCACTATAAATTCAGTCACTTATTGCAATTTGGTATTCACTTTTATTGAACAGACTGAGCATTTATGAACAGGTATTCCTTATTGGTAATGTAAATATTACTAGCACTTTAAATGTCCTGAGCTTCTTAACAACATTGCCTTTTACATCAGGGAACTCAGAATTCTCGTCTGAAAGGCAAAGCATATAAGTAGTTCCGTAATCTGTAATTCCCCAAGCCATGCTCTGAGCTCATAGAGGAAACGCTTTACATTAAAACAGACATTCATTATTTATGGCCACTGTAGGTTGAAGCACGATTATCTCCAGACAAGTTGAACAGTGCTGATATCTCAATTGTTATTAAGAGTAAAATTATCTCATAAGGGGGCTGATAGCCAGAGGACAGATTGATACACATGCAGCTGTGCTGTTGTAATGATTTCTCTGCTTTAAACTGTTATATTAATTGTTTTCTTAAACAAAATGTGTGTGCTGTTTTCAGTGAGGATCAATTTAAATTAAACTGGAATTTTGCACAAATGTCAGTACAGTTTATTAGCATGCTTTTTTTAAAAACCCCTTGCAACACAAAACATTTAAAATGCCTTTTACTACAGTATATTAGTTGATCCTCATAGCCATGGCAAAGGCCTTTAGCCTGAAATGGGAGGTGGGGCTGGGGGGTATTAATCCTTGTCACTGTCATAATACTTGTAGGCAGTGTCGGACTGGCCCACCAGGATACCAGGAAAACTCCCGGTGGGCCCAGGTGTCAGTGGGCCCTCCTGCCTGATCATTAGTCCTGCTTCATGGTCATTCCCAATTTCTGAATGGAAACAAAGAGGAGAAATAGATGGAAGTATAGATGCTAGCATGTAAATAAAAGAGACTAGGAGAATATAGATGTTGGGTGGGGAAAGGAGGAAAAATAGTTTGAAGAGTGGGCCTAGGGTCTAAGGTTTTCTGGTGGGCCCCTGAGGGCCCAGTCCGACACTGCTTGTAGGGTGTAGTTTGCTGACACTCACAGTGTAGGTCCACCTTCAGGCAGTGAGTGGCATTTACAGCCAATCACAGGATGAGCTATACACACCTGCTCCTAGTATACCTATCAGATGGAGGCCTTTGCAAAGCAGGACTGTTATACTCTGTGAATCCTGGAGATACCTACAAATAGATCTCCTTTAATGATGATTTTGTGATTTTAGTTCCTCCTTTCCAGACTAAAAAGTATATATAATTGTACTTTTAATAATTCTGTGGGGGCAACTGGGCAAATTTTTGGGGGATTTTCTTAATAAGAAATAGGGATGCACCGAATCAGGTTTTTTGGGTTCGGCTGAACCCCCGAATCCCACCATAAGGGATCCTAATTAGCATATACTAATTGGGATTTGGAAGCGCTCATGGCAAAAAGTTTTCATGTGATTTTTAGGATTTGGATTTGGTTCAGCCAGTAGTGTGGATTTGGCCAAATCCTGCTGAAAAAGGCTGAATCGTGGCCGAATACCTAACCGAATCCTGAATTTGGTGCATCCCTAATAAGAAAGTTAGATATGTAGCATATTCCACCCACATGGACAAAAAATGGCAATAAGTGACTATCTATATTTATTCAGCAGTGATCAGAGGCATTTAAGTGAATCAAAAGTAGCACACTTTCCATTGTCTGGAATGGGTGGCATCTACTGGTGGGTAAGGGTTTTGCATTTGGCACATATAGTATTGTCCCCTGTGAAACAATGGCAGTAGTCATAAAATGTAATGTGCTAGACTAGAGCATAATGGAGCCCTAGGATGCAGGAAAATAAGGTAAATTCTAAAGGAGAATAAAATAGGTGAAGCTAATCACAGTTTAAATCCTGCATCAATTATCTTGCTGTCCAATAGCATGGTAGCCCAGTGCATGAACAATCCTAGGTATGAGTTAGTCTATTTTAATTTGAAATACTATCTGTTTACAAAACACAAATTGTTGTCATGACAATCAACACGTACAGCAGTCTACAACTGAAACCCTTGTGGCCTACCTCTCTGGGAAGCTGAAGCTGTATTTAACTTTCCAGCCAGGGGCTATAATTGCTATAATAAACATAAGCTATAAAATGTAATTGGGGGAAAAGGGTTTATTTACAAAACAGGAAATTAACACAACCATAAAAATGGAAGCAAAATCTCCCTATGATGACTCTTTTAATTACAAACCAAATATTGATAGAGACAGTGGTAATAAAAAAACACGGCCAAAATGTTAATAAGCCTTGATGCACGCATGGCTGGCTACATTGCCACATATATACAGTTTGCTTTTCTGGCCCTCTAATTAACTCCTACCACAGTAGCAGTAAGCACAGTAACGTGTGCTCTTTTGTAAATCCCAGTCACTGGAAGCGGGTTATTAACCAACCAGGCAATCAATCACTTTGAGGCTAAACTCTGGAGGCTACATTAGGACAAGGATACAGAAGGGTTACAGACCTTATTCATGTTCTGTGGAAGTGATTGCTGTTCTCTTGTATTACTAGTCAATGTTATCAGTACAATGCAGTAAACCCACTGTGATGCACACAATCACGTCACATATTTCCCTTTCAATCAAGTTAGGCAAATACCTTTTTTGTTCAACAGAGAGATAGTATATGCAAGTACTGTTAGAAATATGATTTTTGAGAAAAAAAAGTTTATTGCATAGTAAAAAGTTTGAAACCCTAAACTTCAAGTATGGGGAAAACTGAATGTAAAAAACACTCTGCCAGTTGAGAGATAAATAATGTAGCTAATAAAAGGAATCTGGTATGTACTGGTTTTGTGTGTTTTCTCATTGTGTTGAATTCTCATTTAAGCACCAGTATGTGTTTATTTTATACTTGTTTATTATCTATGGTTGGGGAGCGCAAGCACTTTTCCATGCACTTACACAGTGCTATGCATTCCAGGGTAGGAAGTCTTATTGTAATCACTATGGTACCCATATGTAATAAACATAAAGGATATGGTAAATTAAGAATGTATTTTTATTAAAGTACATTTAGTTAGCCACTAACATTGATTTAGTAAAAATATTTCCACCCAATCAGCAAATCATAGAATCCCTTTAAGTCAAGAACTTGGCATCAGCATCACATATTAATTCCCCAAATGCAAGACTGCTTCCCTAGTTCAACAAGCCTTCCGCCTTTACACCTCATGCCAAGTACATAGTGTCATAAGGATGGACACAAGGAAGACCTGTACCCCCTGGGACCTGGGTGCAGGATGTAAGGACAAAGCTTTTTGAATCCTGTGCCCATTGGTTCTCCAAAACGTGTGTCCGAATTTTGAACAAGTTATGGGGCAGGAATGGGGGTGTCTATATGCTTCCCCCCACCCTGCACCCCATGAATGCACTACTACTCACCTGCACTACAGAACACAGGCATTGTAGGTCCTCTGTTCCATTTTTGTTCCTTTGGGCACTTATCATGGGACAGCCTGCTTGGCTGCCTCAGGTGGCATATAATGCAGAAAGGCCCCCTTCTAAAGTGAATGATGGTTAAAAAAGTGAATGAAAAATCGATGGATGGAATAATGTTCATCAGACAGTTTTGAGGAATAATTGTAACATTGTTTATCTAGAAGAAACCAGCAACTTACTCAGGGCTTTGTAGCAGTCCATGTTATGGTGCTGGGGTGTCATTCCTATTTAGAAAATCAGTCCATTAATTGTGACACAATGATGCAACCCCAAAATAACCAGAAATAATGACACTGAGCCTGACCCATGTGTTATAGAGACATTCAGTGGGAAACTGCAGGAAACGCAACACGTATAGCCTACTGTAAAAGGCGACGCCATGTGGCATTTTGTCATAACTCTATTTTTGTTTTGCTAACAGGTCACCAATAATCATTGTAAATTTTCTACTCTATATAGTCTAGAGGAATCACACTGCATATGGCTTGTAGGTGCTACATTAACCCACAAGTGATAACTGCCATGTTTTTAGACATGTATCTTGCTGTGTAACATATCAATGTGATTATTTACTAAAAAGATAACTGATGTGTGACAATTTTAGGCTTTTTGTCAATTGCCCTTGTATGGTGTGTACACCTTATTATGTATGTTTGTTTTTTTTCTTTTTTTGCTTGCTAGAAATTTAACACATTTCAATTAATATATATAATCCAGGATACAAACCCCAAGACATTTTAATCCTAAATCCCTTCGATAGCAGTTGCACTATATTCATACTAAAGGTATGCAGCATAGAGAACACGCAAGCCCCTGGAGGGCCAAAGAAATGGATAAGAAATGCAGCAAATTGTAGCTAGGGGCAAAATGTATTTACATCCTGCCGTGCCTGAGTCATCACATAGTCATTCTATTATTGCTCAGCTGGAGTCGTCGCCATGTTGACTTGTTTCCGTGAGTGACAAGAACACTTTCTGCTCATGGTTGGAGGAGACCATAGAGAAGCTACACATCCTATCACTGATGCTGTCTTACATCTAGAAACTGAGATTATTGTTTAGAAGGGAGGAAGAAAAAACTAGTTACAATATGCTCACGCAGTGTACAACAGAGAATGTTATCCATGCTCATGATACCAACAATGGCACTACACTGGTAACACAGTAGTTACAAGTCAAACACAAAGGTTACACAGAGACTGAAATGTCAGAGGAAAGAAGAAGGATAGAAAGGGATTGAAACCAATGACTGGTGATACAATGCAACTCCTGCTGGGCTCACAGTGGGATGGAGGGAATCGCTGTGCAAGCTTAATAATGACAACAGTGTCATTGACAGTTCAGCTATTAGTCATTAAATAGGCACAGACACACACACAATTACAAATTAGATTATATATGTGCAGTCAATGGCATTGGTGGAGAATAATACAAATTTAGGATGCCCTAGCATTGTTAAGGGGGACCAATAGCTATATATTTATATATAATTAAGTGCAAATCTTTATATTTGTGACCTCCTCTGCTGGTTAATGGTCCAGTTCATCTTTATGTCATATCAAAAAATGATAATTGAACACGTTAATAAACGTGTTATATTTGTCAGTATTATAACTATCAACAGCCAAATGCATTCTGATAAACTAACACTTTATCAGCTTTACTACAGACAGTATTCAAACTGTTTAGTTCAAGTGTTCAGGAAATTACCATTTATTTATAAAGCACCATTCATCTTGCAAATAATTGCTATAGTAACTTGAAATGAAGAAGATAAAGGGTCACTATTGCAAATGAATTCTATGTTGAATAACACGTTAACACGTAAAGCAATAAAAATGCAGAGAATTAAGTTATCCTCCAATATACTCTGGGAAGGTTGTGTGGTAAGTTGAACATTACAACCATATAATATCAATTGTTTACTTCCTGAATTTCCTGAACTATTTACTGCAAATACTGAAATTAATCTAAGACATCACCTGCATAATATACTCAGGGACTGAATTTTATGGCTGAGACAGTAACTGTTAGAATATATACAAGAACAGGATATTGAATCTGTCCACTTAATTTAAAAGTGCTCGTTCAAATAGCAGCCACCTGTAGACTCTTTGCTCTTCTGGTAAACCCTTTAGCCAGTCTATTTCTGGCATGTTTTTTTCATCATCAAATATTCCTCCCATTAGCCGTGTATCAGAAATGTGGTGCTCAATGCACTTTGAGGCGTTCAGGTCCTGTAATTGCAAACTTTCCTCTTCCCCTTACTTACCCACGGAATTCCAGTCCACAGTTAATGTATCTCTGCATCTTTAGTGCCCATGAGATGAAGGTCCCTAGAGGGTGTCATGACAATTTGCTATTTATTGAGGTCAGAAGGGACTAGAGTGGGCAAAAGGGCACACATGCACAAAGGCAGTATTGGACAGATTTAATTAAATCAAACTATTGTTGTGCAATAGATTAATACTCATGACAGACTGCTCAATTTTATTTAGCATGAGATTATTTAGAATAACTTACATGTTAGCAAATTTAACATTACTTTGTGAAAAATGTATTTTTCTAAAAGCTGTTTATATTTGTTATATAATATTATATTAATAAATATATAATATATTTATTACATCTGATGATTTTATGCCATGTGACATTTAATGAATTTACATGGAAATAAATAGAGAACTGACATGCAAGTTTTGTTCTAAAGCAGCTTGTGTTGTTTTTCAGTTAACAGAACAAAGTGTTTTTTCTTTGCACTGCTCACTTCCTATACAAAAGGCAGGGGAATCCACATGCACGGACAGTCGCTTCCTTTATATAATATTGGAATATGATTCATTTATGCAAATCAGCATACACTTAGGGGCACATTTACTAATCCACGAATCCGAATCACGAATGGGAAAAAAACGGATTGGAAACGAAAATTTCTGAAGATCGCAAATATCCCGAAAATGCTTACGAAAAAATAGTATTAGTCACGATAATATCATATTGGCGATCCGAAAGTCACGAAATTTTCGTACCGAACAATTGTAAACATCGGTCCGAAAAAGTCATGCGGCGTACGAAAAAGTCGTGCGGACGCCCGAAAAAATCGGCAAAAATATGCTCGAGCGTTCGTGCTTTTGTAAATGTGCCCCTTAGGGTCACATTCATTAAAGTACAAATCCGAATCACGAAATCCGATAATTTCTGATGATTGCAAAATTCACAAAAATTTTGTTCGCTTAAATACGAAGATTTCGTACTTACAATCCGTAAGTTCCGAAATTTTCGCATTGAAACGATCGTTTACAATTGGCGATCCAAAAGTCACAAAATTATTGTCAGACCAATTTAATTGCTTTTTATGATGAGGTAAGTAAGAAGCTGGACAGTGGGGATGCAGTAGATATAATCTATTTGGATTTTGCCAAAGCATTTGATACCGTTCCCCACAAACGACTGCTTTCTAAACTAAGGTCTATTGGTCTTAGTGAAGTCATTTGCACATGGATAGAAAACTGGCTACAGGATCGGGTACAGAGGGTGGTTGTTAATGGCACATTCTCTACTTGGAATAAGGTTCTCAGTGGGGTCCCTCAGGGTTCTGTACTGGGTGCCACTGGGTGATCGTAAACGGTGCAAAGCTCTTCCTGACTTTGAACCGGCCCAGGGTATTTCTGTAGAAGCTCACTTGTTGCAGTCTTATTCCTCTTCTCTATTTTTCTATTCAGGCCCAGGTAGGTGTATGTGCAATACTGCATTTTTGCATCTGTGTTTGGCTTTTCACTCTGTACATGTGCATCCAGACTGTAATGAAGAAGATAGTGGTGAGTGAGCTCCCACAGAAGTACCCCGGGCTGGTGCAGTTTTTAGCAATTAGGTGCACTGTTCGGGGTGTGCAACATTTTGGCACCACCAAGTGATTAAACCTTTAGTTGCCCTTTAAAAGGTAGAAAGAGGCAGAGTGGGAAGGCAAATAATTAAAAATGGATATGGATAACCCTATTCCTTTGTGTTGGCCCATCATTTATTATTATTTCTAGAAAATAATCTTGAATCCAGGTAAACCTATGCATCTTTCTTCAACCAATCATATTGATTTTCCAATAAGCAATGGTAACATTGAATCTCTCTGTCAAAGGTATAACAAATTAATATTATCCTTTATATAGCACCAATGTATTACACAGGGCTTTACAAACAATATCCCACTGTTTACATTAGTCCCTGCACTAGTGAGGGGCAATTCACATTATAAATGTGTTGGAGAGTATTTACTATGTATCATTCACAATTTTTTTTTGTACAGTTGGTAGCTTCAACCTTCCTTCACTGTCTGGTTCATTGCTATATAGGAGTAATTGTGAGCAGAGGGGCAGTTTGTTCTGGGGACTACAGTTATCAGGAGCAGGGTGGACAGTCCAGTTCCACCCTGCAATACCTAACTCGTGATGCCTTCTGGTAGAAAGGCTGGATAAGCTCTGAAAGAGAAAGAGTGTCAAAGTTTATAAGTAAATGTCAATATTGTAATGATCAGATTAGTTTTCTGTGGGCCAATCAGGATTGCTACATTGTTTGGCTTTTGCTTTGCTCTGTAGGAGGTGTGATTGTTGAATAAAATCCACTACTAAATGTGAGGCACTTGACAAAGTAGCTGGAACCTTTTACTCAAATAAAATCTAATGCCACGTATTATTTTATGAAATGGCCTCTGATTAATAGCACATTGTTCTCTGCTTTTTATACCTATTGTTATTTGTTCCCCAGCAAAATTCTGCTCATATTCCGTCATAGGTTTTATGGTAACTTTTTGTACAAGGAAAGAGAAAACTTTTTGTTTTTCTGCTAATACACTGGCATTCTGAGAAAAATTGTCAATTGTAGATTTTAGATTTTTTGAGAGCATTTTTATGCCAATTGCATTGCACTTGCATTTGTTAATAAGACATCTGAAAGGATGAGTGCAATTTTAAGCACATTGCACTTGAGTCCTGTAGTGTTGATTTCTGGCTGGAAGCTACTGTAACTTTGCTTGAATCAGGGCTTGTCAAGAAACTGTCTCCACAATTATGCTATTTGAACAATAGAAAAATGTACTGTTTATACCAACAAGGAAAATGTATTTTTTTCAGGAGGTACAGTTTACCAATAACAGCTTACAACAGACAGCAAAGGATAAAATGTCAAAAAATGTCCCAAATCCCCATGCCTTTATTCCTCTGTACTTCCAAACATTGCAGTTTAAATAAAAAAAAATAGTAAAAAAATAACTGTGTGGCTGTGACATCTCAACAGTGCAGACACTGAGAAAGATACCGAAAAAGTCATGTACCATGATAAAATGTGGAAGCTGACAGGACAGTGGAAGTGAAGGGTTACTGGGTAAAGAATTCTCCATTACACAGCAATATGCTGGGAATCAGCTTGCTGAGAGCAGGCTACATTGGCAGTCTTTGTTGAGAGGCCTTGTTAAGTATTAACTAGAGAACGACAGAGCCCGGCCTACTCCATGGGAACACTTTATCTCCTCTTCTCTGGAGCCACGGCCTGTGGTGTTTAATTTTTCTCTCTCGGTTGGGCAGCAGCCCTGTGCCGTTCCAGCCAAAAAAATGCTCATATTTGAGAAAGCTTAACTCTCCCTTGGTTGCCAGGTATTAAACGAAAACTTGTCTGTCACAGGAGGAGAGGGTCAGACTGAGAGAATAAGGGGTCATGTTAACTACTAAGGCAAAAAACAAACGGCAGGCTAGCTAATCACGTGAGGCGACTTTTAGCTATGGAGACAGAAATGGAGCTGAGAGAGTCAGAGACTTAGTAAAGACCCTTGGGAGGTATGTGTATAGTTACAATAGCGCCCTGTCTCTCATTACAAACTGCTATACAAGACCTGCTTATATAGGGCCAGTGTTAGCGCAGAGCAGAGAGGCCATTTACCCTGGGTCTCTATTCTCAGTGGTGGTCCCTTGTCAAAAAGAATCTTACATAATATTACAGTTTATGTGGCAATACGTTGTGCCGATACAAGTAAATTGGCAATATATTTATTGCTATTCTTGGCTTCCCCAGCTGCTTTAGAACTACAATTCCTAGCATTCCATTGGCAGCCAACAGCTAGATAAAAGTAAACTTTGATGCTATTCTTTGTGCAATTCTTTAATATTTTGATATTAGTAGAGTTGTCAAATTTATTTAGTCCTGTGAATTGGAACCTTAATATTTTCATATTTTGGGTGTGGATTTTTTACTAAACAGATCTTAAGGGGGGCTTTTCTGCAATATTATTTGATGCAGCCTTTGAACTTAAAGGAGAAGGAAAGCTACTCAGGCATTTTATTGGCAATAGATTATCCACAATAGTGAAGCTAGAACGCTATATTTATTCTGCAGAAAGCTTTACCATACCTGAATAAACAGCCCTAGAAGCTCTCCATGTTTGTTCAAGATAGCAGCAGCCATTTTAGCTTGGTCTTACTTCACTTCCAGGCAGCAGCGTTCAGGCAGGGAACAGCTCTCAGTTCAGATTACAGCAGAGAGGTGAGGGGGAGAGAGGAGCAAACTGAGTAGGCTTGTGCCATGCCCTCAGGAGAGGGCCAAGTCGACTGGGTGCCCTAGGGAACCCGGTCAGTCACCTCGCCCCTGCACCTTCCCCCCCCTCACGTGTGCTTTGGTGTGCATGTGCAGTTCCATCAAGCGGGGGATGGGGGATCAGGGGGTCATTGCCCCCACTGCGTAATGACAACAGGCGTGGGCAATGACAAGGGTGTGCGGACCAATTGTTGCACGCTAGGCAGGTGTCTCTTCTGCCTACCCCTAGTTCCAGCCCTGCATGCCCTGAAGGATTTTTCTGATAAAAGGATGTCTGACACATATATACAGAATAGAAGTAAATAAATGTGGTGTTTCTTTTCACTGAGGACTCAAAACAGCAGTTCTGTTAAGCTGGCCATACATGCACAGATATTATCGTACAAAACGTAGTTTCGTACAATTTTTTTGGCCATGTGTGGGCTCCAAATTATTATCCCGATAATTTTTATACCATGGTGATGGGTCATTTAGTCAGTCGGATAGACTAGAAAATGTTGGACCAATAACGATAAAATCTGTGCATGTATTGTGTATCTGACAATATTCTTGTGGGACCTGCAGTGCATTTCCAGGAAGTCATTTTCGTACAATTGGTGTCTGCCAGCTATTTCATGTTCAGAACATCCTCCGGCTTTATCCTGCAATTTCAGTCTGAATGTTAGTTTTAGATTGTTGCATTTAAATGTACCATCGGTTTCCAAACCTTAGTCTGAAGAAGACTAAAATGTGAACGTGTATGGCCGCGTTAAGTGTTTATGGCTGTACCGTTCCTTCTCCTTTAAGGTTCTTGTAAAGTGTACAGCCCTGTGTACATAAGTAGCCCTTTATAAATAAAGATATACATACAAGATAGCACTACACGCAATGATTAAATGACCACTCTTAATGACTACCAACATGTTACACTGAGTTGTACAAAAATAAAAGGGGTCAAGAAAAAGAAAAGACAAATGAAACAGAATTGAACCATAAAAGAAGATATTTTTGTGACTGTTTGGGCTATGACACACTTGTCTTTGGTCAGCAGTGGTCAAAATAAAGATGAATCTCTGCATATTTTTTCCAGTTGGTATGTAGATTAGTAGACACTTGTAGAACACCCTATGAACAGACCAGCCAAATATAAACAAGTTGTATGTGCTTTGTGCTTTACTGAATGCATAACCATCTACATATTTATATTATCAGCTTTTTTAGCGGGTTTTGGGGCTTTGAAGTTTGAAAACACAGAAAACATATTAAGTGCATGGAAAGTATATTGTGTATGAAATTATTATCTAATAAGCTACACTTTCCCCACTATCATCGGTGTATCATAGCTCAGTTCTGGCCTTCTTTATAATTATTCTGCTTTTTTCATTGGTTGTCTTGCTCCTAAAATATTGATAAGGCAGATATAAAAATAACAACATAATATTGAGTCATCAGAATGAAGAAATTCACATGGATAATTAAAACTGGCACATGCTAAAGATATTATTTTTAATAGATTCTGAAGGCAGATTACCACATTGACACATGAAATTAAATCTGAAAAATCTGGCCGCCCACTCATCATCCATCTGATTGTTTAATGATTAAGTTCAGAAGGCCAGGTTTTTGTGTGTTGCTCATGGAATGAAATTTTTTTAAGAGGTTTGGCTAGGGAAAATGAAAGCAATGGGGAAGATCCTATGGGGTATAGAATTACAAAAGTTGCTCCTCTAGGAAACACCTTGGAAGCATAAGCAAAGTGGTTGAGACAGTTTTGTAATTAAAAAGTTAGCATTAGTTGATCTCTAACTTCATTATTACAACTGTGCAAAATATTTAGATGCAGATGCATAAAGAGCATGTGTCTGATTTGGTTTGAGATCTTGAAGACAATTCTGCAGGTGAAAGTCTTGCCCAGTTTATCCTTATACAGCAGCAAAGCCTATGTTCATAGAAATGTCTATCACCAAACCACTGTGGCTGTTTTGTAAATTGTCTAATCCCCTAGTTTAATTAAAGCAAAATAAAAATACAGAGTACATAAATCAGTCTGTTGTTGGACTTCTTGAACATAATGTCAGCCGGTAACTACTCAGTAGGGGAGGATAAACCCATGAAGGAATCTATAAGGTCCATGTGTTAAATCCTCTTATCCCTTTCCCTCCTCCTTCCTTCTTTCACCACTGTCCTGCTGAGAGTGAAAACCTGACAGTATGCAGTTAACTGCCAACAGAACAGCCCCAGACCTAGTTAATTCTGAAAGTTAGTCATGGAAATGCACTGTTAAATTGAGCTGAATCAAGCACCACAGCCAAATACCTGAAGAGAAGCTGCAAAAGCTCGTAGCTCCCAAATGTCGTAGCTCCCAAATTGGCGTGTATAATGCTTTACACCCTGCAAATATTTACTCACTCCTACATTCCACTAGATGTATTTCAATATATATTTATGAAACAAATTAGTATAACAGGTTAATAGTGTTACATTTATTTTTTATTTGTAATGGTGCATTTATATATATGGAGGCTGGTTTCTGTATTTAGAGCACCTGTAGCAGGCTGTATGGAACTGGAGACCATGGATTTGCAGGACCACTCAATAACAAGACACTAGAAGAAAATCAATGTTCATAGGCACAATTAACCATTTTTAAAAATAGTATTTGCTTTTATCACTTTTACTACTGAACTGTTTAGCAAACCACAGAGACATAGATTATGCTGCACATTACTCTTTGTAGGGGGTGCAGAGATCATAACCTCAATTGCGATGCAAGGGGGGCTCATAAGCAAAATGTATTCCATATTTCATCACAGAAAACTAATTCAAAGTAATGGACCCAATACACAAGTTTGATCTACTTCTAATGTAAATGAGTTTCTTGTCCATGGGGTTGTGGGATTAGGACTGACAGTAGTGGTTGTGCTTTACTGCTGCTCTGTAACAATGGCCTCTGCTTGCATAAACTGACTTTATACCTGGTGTCTGACTGTGACTGTACAATTACCCATTCTGATTATAATTTGCACTCCTCAAAGAAGATCATTTCTGTTATACAAATTAGTGACCTTGATCATTGTTTTTTTAACCCCATATCCATTATGAAGGTCACTTGTAAATGACCAAAATGCTGGACTTAAAATGGACCATTAATACTAATAAGCAGTAGTTTGAGCTCATGTTCTCCTCAGTGCCGTGGTTTTCATATATATTTTTATTTTGTGACATGCACAGGGCAATATTTTTCATATAACATGTTCTGATGATTAGGATTTGTTATTGTTATTATTATACTATGTTGTAAAAGTTGTTCTTTATCACTTTCAGTATCGAAAAATGGAAATATTTGGCAGAAATTGGTTAATGAATATGTTAGCATAATCTTGCTGAGCAGGATGGGGAGTTCTGTGCAGAGAGATTGATGGTCTCTGACCTTGGGAACGTTTGGTGTCTGCAAGGAGCAGTAATTCTTTCACCAATTGAGTCCTTTCCTGCCCTTCTTATCAAGCTGTTTCCTGAAGCTTAAATGTATAAATGTGTAGGATGGGAAACTCTTGGCTTCATGGAAAGGTTTTATAACAATCTTTTGGTTTGATTGCCTGGACAGCCGCTTTGATCATTAGCACTGAGGGGCAAAAATTAACTGACATTTAAATTCCTTATGACTGAGCGCGACAGATTGTCCTTTATCTTATTACAGAATGTTCCTCTGCTTTGTTAATCACTAGGGTAGAGTGGACAATTCATACAAATAGACTATATATAGAGAGATTTTTGTACGCTGAGACATTCTGGGTACTGGACTGCCATCAGTGTAATCTTCATGGTGTAAAAATCTTTATTTGTGTTACAAGTCCATTCTTTATAGGCATATACTGCTAAGGAATTTGGCTATTGATCAATTCTAGGCGCCAGAGTACAAATGGGACACCCCTGCATTAAAACTGCACACAGATATACACAAAGCAAGTATGTACATTGGTACCTTACAGCATTTACCTTACAGAAATATTTGAAAAGTACCTTCATATTTTCAAAGTTCCAAAGAGATCCCCATAATACTGTTATTATATAGCATTACTTTGTAAGAAATATGCTATCCTTAAGTATTTAGCAAGTGCTTATTGTGCACACCATAAACTATGTACAACTTCATTCATATTAAGGTTGAAGACACACAGAGCTACTAGTAGCAGCTACTTGTCACGGCTACAGACAATGCTGATCATTTACTGATAATTGTCTCAATGTGTGTTTTAGCAGAGGCAATTCTCAGTATAGTCTATGGCAGGGTATTTTCTGGCATTTAGTAGCCATGACAAGTAGCTGCTACTTAGTAGCTCTGTGTGTCTTCATCCAAAGGGCAGTGGCACACGGGAAGATTAGTTGTACATGATAAATCTTCGCTACTGCAAGCGACTAATCTCCCCGAAATGCCACCAGCAAGGATGCAAATTGCTGGTGGGATGGCATACGTGTCGCTAATATAATATGTCCCTAATATAGAATATCTAGTAAAGATTTATAAATTGTATGGTTGGAAATATGTGCTATAGACAGTTTACCTAGCTAAGTGCCATTTTTTATGGTTATGTTACCTGCCACTGATCAGGGAGTGTACGGAAATACAGAAATATTGTTGCTTTTATTAGTGATTTTGTAATTAATAATTAAAAACATTAATTTGTTCCCAAGTGTGTACCCATAGGGAAAATAACAGCCACTCAATAAATTCTATATATTGCAGCTAGTAGTACTGGAGGAATACATTAAATTACTTTAGATACATGGTGAATGATGTGTAAATGATAGTTTGCTGTTATTGATATTTCTGGAGGTTAAGCCTAAATTCTACCTATTGTCTGGTTTTGATATCTTTGAACTATAGAAGGATGATTGATAACAACAATTTCATATATCTTTATCCTTGTTATGGGGTAAAGGGGCCCTGGCTAGATGTTGTACCTCCAAATAGATTTTAAACCTGAAAACTCAAAAACTTTTGACTGAGTTTAATGAAATTGAAATATTCTGAGTTTGTTTCTATCTTTAGCTTTATTCAAATGTATTTTCTTTCTTTTTTTATGTCTCAGTCCAATGTAGGATTGTTCTCCCTCATTAATATTTCAGTCGCTTGCCTTATTCCTATATCAACACTTGGACATGATGAAAGGCACAATTTTAATTGAAAATGTAGATTTTGCCTAAAATTGTTTGTGGGATCAGTGGCCCCTGTGCTGCTACTGCTTAAACAGCTGGCTAGGATCAGGGATTGGAATGATTCTCTTGTAGGCTATGTGTGGTTGGACAAATTAAGCTAGAGGCCATGTTATCCTGTCATGTTATTGCTGGAGTTAAGCAGATTAACTCGCTACCAAACCTTTAATGGGCTCTGTAAACATTCATTCCTCCTCCTCCTGACTTGTCACTTTTCTGGGGAAATATTAAGTAACCAAAGCTCTGGCCAGCAAATACATGCTGTAAAATAAATGTTTACATACTTTAATTGCAGGCAATGCCATCAGTTCCAATTATTCTTTGCCTTTTAACATTAAAAAAATGTAACATTATTCCAACCTATTGTATGCAACAGATTTATATCCATGATTTTCTTAGTTACAGTGTGTTCTGTGGAGACTCCAAATAAGGGCCACCTACTGACCAGGGAAAGCTCCAGGTTTCCCTTTGTGCCAGCATCAATAGGCGTAGCATACCTGTGCCTAAAGAATTGTACACAGACTAAAATTATGCCAGATAGACCTTCATGTCCAATTTGAGACAAAGTTTGGCAAACTGGACATAACTGTGCCAGACACAGCACAAAAGCTCTTTGCCTATATGCATCCACAATGACATTCCAGTTGCACTTTGCTCACTGCACTTGCAGATTATCTTGGTAACAGCTGTATTTGTTTAAAGATGTGCTTGGCCACAAGGTGCTGGATGCAAAGCATGGGTAGATGGTTATGGTCTAGGTCTTAATCATTTAAGGTGTTTAGGCTTGTAAGATCCTTCCCTGTGCCAGCTGCACCATGATAAGACTTATTAAAGTTTGGATGCTCTCTTCCTCTCAAGCCATGGTGCAAGCTCACGCTGTCAGGACTCTATGGAGCACTGAACAGCTTATGGGTATCCCACAATACATTTTTTTATAGCTCTCTGAATGAAATAATTGTGTGTTTTTCTGAAATTAAAAAGCTTTAAATTTCATATCAGCCTATTACATCACCTTGAGTATTAAAGTGCACAACTTGTGGTTTTCCTGCTTATGTAGTATACATATGCCCTTATAACTGTGTCTCAGTTGTAACCAGTTTACTCCATTTTCTACAGGCTGTTTGCTGTCAAATGTGGAACCTGCCTAGATACCATAACTCCCAGTGAGTTTGTCATGAGAGCACAGAAAAACGTCTACCACTTGGGCTGCTTCTGCTGCTGTGTATGTGATCGGCAGCTCCAAAAGGGTGATGAGTTTGTTCTGAAAGACGGACAGCTGCTGTGCAAGAGTGACTATGAGAGAGAAAGAGATCTGCTCAGCCTGGTGAGCCCAGCAGCCTCTGATTCAGGTACAGCACTGAAACAAATGGGGAAAAGTAAATAATCATTAATGTGTTACATTATGGAAAGTTTTAGTTTGTATTCAGGTACCCATGTATTAATAGTGCCTTAATCATAAAAGGGGGCAAGGTACAATGTGCAAAAACAAGCATAAAGCCTTTCCAACCTAGCTACAAACTCATAACAGTGACCAACATTATTTATGATTTTAT
This sequence comes from Xenopus tropicalis, assembly GCF_000004195.4. Taxonomy (NCBI): domain Eukaryota; kingdom Metazoa; phylum Chordata; class Amphibia; order Anura; family Pipidae; genus Xenopus; species Xenopus tropicalis. The sequence continues at coordinate 108,441,668 of NC_030680.2, read as the reverse complement.
TTGATATGCACCCCCCCCCCCCACCCATTCTTCCCCTTCTGTCTAATGGCTAACTTTCAAAGAGCTTTTTATAGACAAGAGTGTGTGTGTGAGAGAGAGAGATCGTAAGCTAAACCCAATTTTATTGGAAAAATGCAGAGGGGGGAGAGCGGACCAGCCGATCCCATATGCTGAGACTAATCTCCAAAGCTCTTACTTCAATTACAGACTCTGACTACTCTAGCACCCAATCCTAGGTAAACAGCAGCAACTCAAAAACCATCCCCATTTCCAATTAAGTGCCCTAACTCTGCCTCTTCCCTTAATTCCCCCAAACCAAAGAAGTGGCTATTCAAAGCACTGAAAGAGATGATCTACGCAGCTTCATTATACAGATGTCCCCTATCCCTTATCCCACATTGATGACAATCTCCTTTTGTGTAAAATGGACCACAGAATCATGTAAAGCAATCCATGCCCAGCTCATGAAAGGTCATCAAACACAATATGTTTTTTGCTTCTTGCTCTGGACTGAGGGATGAGGGTTAAGGCTTAATTAAGCACCACTCCTAGTGCCTAAGACGTTTAAGGAGGCACAGATTTCGCTAATTAAAACTAAGTCTCCTGTCCTTAAATTTGCATTGCTTTTATTAGATGCCTACTTTCTTCGCAAGCCTGTTTTCCTTTGTAGCAGGTGGTGACAAGCTGGGCAATATTAGGGCCCTAGTGTGCTAGCAATCCCCTGTGTGCTCATGTCTGCTCTTTCTCAGGCAGCTCCTGCACCAAGCATGTCTGTAGATAGACTATTGGATACATTGTTCTAAAGAAGATCTAACGATAAAAAACGTCTGTCATCATGGAGAGAACAGATTAGCCACTTCATTTAATCCTACACTTTTTCCACTAGAATATAATGAACAACTGCAAGAGGGACCTTAGGGAAATCTTTTTATTAAAGGGGAAGTATACCTGTTGAATAAGTGCCTCTTATGCTATTAAACAGAAGGACTATCGACACTCCTTGGAGTGTTATTATTATATTTTTATTTTTGCTTTGAAGTCTGTGAGTTTCTACTTGTGCAGACCTTTATATAGCAATTTGTATGGGTTTTTTTTTACATTATATACTCCTATATAAGAGATCCACAGAAAAATTGTAGCCATTTATATGCCCAGCAGAAATATTTAATGGATAGATTAGTTTGCCAATCTAATGTATTCAGCTGCACAGTTTATAACCTTGAAGGGTGACGGTAGATGGGGCGTTGTCACCCACACTAAATCTCCTCCAGCGCAGGAGACAAAACTTTGAAAATATACATATGTATTGGAGTTAATCTGAATCTGCATGTGTGAGACATTTGAAAATTTGGGAGAATGAACATTTGAATTGAAATGTTTATTTAAAAAAAAAAAAAAAAAACACTATCTATAAAATTGGAGGCATAGCACATCATAGCAGAGAATTACACAAGAACTTGGTGATAGTTGTGAAAATAAAGTAGTCCATGTAAATAAAGGGATTAGGGGGGGATTTTTGACATGACAGCTATCATGTATATCACTGAAAGTTCATTTTATTATTCATTATTTATATATACAGCACTTTAATGAAATGTGGTTATTGTTCACATCAGTAAGTGGAGCTAGCAATCTTAACACACTTTAACTTTGATAAAATATCTTTTTATTGGAAGCCAAATAACCTGCATATTTTTGGAGTGTGGAAACTAACTGGGATTCAAGATGGAAACCCAAATATATTGGGGTGAACTCCTTGCAATGCCCAGGTCAATTGAACTCAGGGTGCCAGTGCAACATGGCAGAGGTGCTAACCATTGAGAATCCATGTAATGCAATGGAGATTAATATTTTTCAAAACGGACACTTCCCATTTTGATGAACTATGGTTCCATCATTCTCCTTTGTTAAACTATATGAGTTACTTGTCAATTTAATCTATACATTTTATTTCCAGTTATTTATATTGCACTGACATGTTTCCACAGAGCTTTACAGAGATTATTCATCATTCACGTTAGTACCTGCCCCAAAGGAACTTACAATCTAAGGTCCCTATCACATTCACACACACTATGGTCAGTTTAGTCAGAAGCCAATTAACCTGCCTGTATGTTTTTGGAGTGTGGGAGGAAACCTGAGAACTCAAAGGTAACCCACACAGACATGGGGAGAAAATACAAACTCCTTGTAGATAGTGCCCTGGCTGGGATTGAAGTCAGGACCCCAGCACTGCAAGGCAGAAGAGCTACTGACCAAGCAACCATGCTGTGTATTGAATAAGAGCTCTGGTTTAAAAAAATACTAACAATATCTTTGCAAAAATATAAAGACATATGAATATCAGGCTTTTTTTCCCATGTATGTTGTAATATTAATAATAACAAAAATTTCCACAATCATTTCCTGCTGTTAGGTAAAAGTGAAGATGAAGATGATGCTGGGAAATTTGATGACAGCAAGGGTCCAGAGGATGGAAAAGATCAAAAACGTCCCAAGAGGCCAAGAACTATCTTAACAACACAGCAGCGCAGGGCATTTAAGGCTTCCTTTGAGGTCTCCTCCAAACCTTGCAGGAAGGTATGATTTTGACAGGAATATCTGTTGTTGTTCAGTAGCTATCTATTGAATATACTCTTCTTCAGACTGATGGTACCACTAACATAGGGGTGCCCATACTTTACCCAAGTGGGGTCTACACTTCTATAACATTACACTGAAGGAAAGATACATTTTGCATTCAACTGAACACCACCCATTTCTCAAGTCATAATAATTCAAGCAATGTGTAGAAAGCATCCAAAAGAGTAGGGTAATGGAGTTGTATGTTGAATGCAGTGATCTACTGGTCACCAGTTCAAGATCTACCCATAGTTTACAATCTATCTTGTGGTGATTAATAGTAGCCTCAACATTGCAGTCATTACTAGGTGACTGGTGTTGTATTCTGATCAATCAGTTATGTTGCTACCCAAGTTCCCAAGAAACTTAGTCTCCTAGGGGGTTGGTATATGTATTTTCCACAGTAAAAAGAGGGCACTAAAGATACACAAATAATGCATGTGTTTCTTTGTAAAGGTGAGAGAGACCCTGGCAGCTGAAACTGGCCTCAGTGTTCGTGTGGTACAAGTCTGGTTCCAAAATCAAAGAGCCAAGGTAAGAAATGTCAAACATTGGTGGTGTCTGGAATGTAAATATTCAGTGCAAAACATGAATCTGAGTTTGTAAAACTTTGGTAAAAATAAAAATCGAAAAGATTACATTTACAAACAAATCCAGTCAGTTTGTTATTCTTCAGTGTACATCACATTTATAGTAGGCAATGGAATTTTCCTTTCCTGCCATTTATATTATCATGCACTCAACTATCATTTTTCACTGTTTTTAATATAGAAATGGTTTATTAGAGAGCTTTCCTAACCTAACATTTTTTTCTGTTGAGTGCAAAGCAATCAAGCTTTTTTGTCAGTAGTACAGAGCAAACTGCTCATGGCTTGAGCGTGTTGGTTGAAGCTGCAAAAAATTTTGAGGAATTCACAGATAAATCAAGTATCGGTATCGGACCCCTTATCCGTCTCCCATAGACTCCATTTTAATCAAATAATTCATAATTTTAAAACTGATTGCCTTTTTCTCTGTAGTAATAAAACAGTACCTTGTAATCGATCCCAACTAAGATATAAATAATCCTTATTGGATGCAAAACAATCCTATTGGGGTTAATTAATGTTTTATTGATTTTTTAGCAGACTTAAGGTATGGAGATCCAAATTACGGAAAGACCCCTTATCCAGAATACCCTTGGTCCCGAGCATTCTGGATAACGGGCCCTATACCTGTATATACAGCACTGTTTGGCCTTAGTAGTCTGAAACTATTTATAAAATTGTTTTGCATGAAGGTAAACATCCATTACTAGTGATGAGCAAATCTCTCACATTTCGCTTCACCGAAAAATTTGCGATTCTTTCAAAAGTTTCTCAAAGCAGCTAAAAATTTGCGAAACAGTGAATTTTTTTTTTTTTCGCTGTGGTCAATAATTTTTCGCCATGCGGCGCATTTTGCTGCCCGTTTGGTGAAACAATCCGCCACTGGCGAAACACAGAGCTTTGCTGCAAATCCATGCCTGCCAAATTATTTAGCCCATGACTATCAATTACCTGACACTGGGTTGGGGAAGACAACCCTCTAGCAGAGTGCAGATAACATGGATTCAGTATGGGCCAGATACAATTTAATGAAAAAAAATAATTCTGTTCTTAATATTGTTCTATTTGCTGCTTTTCATACTACCACAGTGCAGATTTAGAGCTGTTATCTGAGGTTTAGTTTAACAATACATAGACAAAGGCGCAGTGAAGATAAGTAACAAGAATTGGGTAACAGACTTATAGCCTGCCTGAACAACTTACTGTAAAACAGTACATACTGTCAGTTTACAAGAAACCCAATCTAGTGCTTTATTTATAACAGATGAAAAAGCTGGCAAGGAGACAGCAGCAACAGCAGCAGCAGCAAGATCAGCAGAACCCAAGCCGCATTCCCTCAGGTAAGTGTTTCATTTCTCAGCAGTATTAACTGGATGAAATAGAGTCACTAGGGAAGAAAAGAGTATTACACTTTATACGTATGCCATTAATAATGCTAACATCATTAAGGTTTCTTTATTTTACACAACTCTGGATGCTCTACTACATAAAGCATAGGGATATATAATTTCCCAGAAAGATAACATTCGGACTGATGGGTAAAATAGCCAGAACTTAGTGTGCTAGTAATATACTGAAATGGCTCAGCAATCAGGACTGCCAGTGGGCTACAATGCACCTAACACTCCTGCAGGGCCTGCTGGTTTTGTTGTTACTCCCCTTGAACTAAAACTTTTATATTGAAACAAGCAATGTTCTGTCTTTCTCTACTTTAATCAGTACTGCTTCCCAAACAAATCACTGCACTTTTACTTTCCCTTTGAGGATATAGGAGTTGATGGTGAGGCTTTAAAAATTCTTTTTCTGCAACCCTACACTGGCTGCCTCTAATACATGCAGAACAAAATATACCCATAATGCAAAAAACACAATTAACATTGATTATTGTCACTGGTGTATATTTAAATTCTCATGTTATTGTTTTACAGCTCAAACACATAATTCAAGCAGCTCCAGCGTTGAAGGAATCATGAATGTTTTCACTACCCTGCCACAGCAGCAACTTCTTTCCTTAGAGCAGAATATTTACAGTGCTGACCCATTTCAGCAAGGTCTTACTCCCCCACAGATGCCTGGAGACCACATGCACCCCTATGGTATAGTATTGTAGTTCTTTGAGAATCACAGTCCAGTATATACAAACCTACAGGGGTTTATAAATGTTTTGTACTATTTCATGAGAACAATTTATTATTGACAAATGTTGGGCTCAAATACTGTTTAGAGAATGTTTTCAACCTTCAGGTAAACACCAAAATAAAGGGAAGCATCATCAGTGGGTTAACCCACTGAAAACCAAACTTTGTTATGTATTCTACATAAAATCACTACCTACCGATACCCTGATTTAGTTGTAGTTGAGTTGTACATTGTTGCCTTGCACAATTTTGCATTAGCTCCCAACATCTACAATCTACAATCAAACAGTCTTCACTTTCTGTTCCTATTGCAGATATTGGGCAACTGTACATGTCCTTCATGTGTCCATTGCCCTAAGTATTATAGGATATAAATGAATACTTTTAGAACAATACCCTTATTTTTTATGTCCTTATGTTCATTTGAAATGCATGTTAGACCCTATACTCACCGCAGGGCTGTCCAATTGGAGGCCTGCAGCCTAAAGGTATTTTTATGGCTTCCTGCTATGACATCATTATTTTAATAAAATCCAGCCTACACGGGTGATGTTAGATAAAACTGACTTGATATGTCCCAATAACTAGCAGCAGAGTTGAATTTCTGATTGTATGGCATTTAAGAATTGTGATTTTCTGTTTCCTTTTCAAAGGTGGTGAGTCCCTTTTTCACGATATTGACAGTGATGATGCTTCCCTTAACAACCTGAGTGAGTGCCTTCTACCAGGACCAGAATTAGGATCTATCCAGGGCAGAGTTGGAAACCCAATTGATCGCCTTTACTCTATGCAAAACTCTTATTTCACATCCTGAAGAGCCAACCTTAGTGCTAGAACAGATATTACGGAAACTCTGGTATCTTGGTGTTTGGCACTTTTTTCGATTATGCCACACTTTATTAAAATAATAGCAGACTGTTTCCTGCCAATGATTCTTCTAAGGACATGAAAGCTAAAACATTGTGTACACTTAACTTCCACAGTAACATTTTCATTGGCGCTGCAAGCAAACAGAATGCAAGGGTACCGAAAACACTGGCTGTTTTTTTGTGAGGCTAAAACCAAACATGCTAACTCTTGAACTGTCCAGCTGCTGTTAAGTCAACAGTCCACTGAATATCCTGAGCTGCTGCTACAACTGAAATATGGCCGTACAACTGGATTCTGGATTTCTCATAATTAATTTGAATAATGATGATCAAGTGCGACACTTGGACTAAACTAAATACGTCTCTAAACATACAGTAGCTGACATCTTTATGGAAACTATGGTGATAAAGCACCACTCTGCTACTCAGTATGCATGCAGTGTTACCAGAAGGAATATACAAAAACTGTGCAACATTGCTAATACCTGTGAACATCACCAGCAATGGTCCAACATGAATTCAGGTTGAAACAATACCTAATCGTTTGAACTGAAAATCGGTCTTACTATAGAGATAGAAAAGACAGCGTTGTTGGTACTTGTGCCATCAGCCATACACTGGAAAATAGTAGACTGATAATTATATTTTTTCGTATTCACTTTACTAACTGAATTGCTCTGATACAGATTGTACAGACAGGCAGCATTGTCTTTGGGATATATTTAATATTGCACATATGTGCACTTAACTTATACAAAATAGTAATTTGCATTATAATCTTGTAGTAGATAGGAAAATCTTGTGTCAGCCATTCTACGTGAATTAAATGTTCTTGTGTTTCATCCAATATGACTATACTACTGTATTTTAACAGCCTGTATTATTTAAATGGTGTATCAAGATGACGGGTGAACAGTCATCAGTAAAGATCAAAGTGGCCAGTTTACTAAAATTCGAGATCACAGTGATTTGAGAAAATCACGACAAACAAATATCTCAAATGTGTTTCAGTTTGAATTTTTAAATTTTATCACCATCATCATGTATTTATATAATAGCACATACATCTATAATCACATTAGCGACAATTTGCTCCCAATTCATGTTTCCTGGCTAGTAAGAGCCCATTTTTGCCCACTAGTGCAGTTGTGGTTCCTGTAGTCAGTTGTGCATAACACCGCTTTTATTAAAGGACACATAAACCCTGCAAACAAAAATTTAGTGAACAGCCTGTTTGAAATTTTTCAATACCTGCCACACTGGTTGTCCAGGGGTTAATAGTAAGGCTGCAACATCCCCTTAATCACTTAGATTTCCTTCTCCTCCTGAAACCCACTCAGGTTCCCCATCAAGAATTTGCTTTGACTTCTGGCTTGTGGGCATGCTCAGTTGTTCTAAGCTCAGATTACAGTCTAGCAGCCAGTGAAGAGATGGCATTGCTGGTTCCCATAGAAACTCAGATGTAGCTGTCTGATTCAATTTCTTTCACCTAACCTTCTCTTCTGAGCTCAGCTCAAACAAAGCAGAACTTTTATCAAAGACAGTTCTGCCTGTGTGAGCCTGTATTCTTGATGAAATGTATGCTGAATAAGGGTCTGTGTGTGTGTATGCTGTTGGCAGATTTAAATGTATCTGATTATGTATCAGAGGAAAAATGGGTGAAAGCTGCTACTTGCTTAAGAATAATGTGATGGTGCTGGCAAACAGAGGGAATATATGCAGTACAAATTATGCCATTTGGATGGAGGAGATGTGCATAACTGATATACATTGTAGGCAAATGTAGGCTTTACATATCCTTTAAAGGTACTTGCGTCAACATGTGCTCCTTACACTTATGCAAATAGTTGCACTCAGTGACGCTTATTCTTTCCTGCCTTCTGTTCCAAATCGGGCACTGCTGTGCCAATTGATGCTGGGGAACCCTGGAGCTACTGTCACCCCTGGACCAAGCCCTGTGTCAATCACCATAGTTCAGCTGCACCAAAAGAATAGGGCACGCCCTTTACTTGCATGCCGAACACCTGAACTGATGCCAGCGGACACTGGAAATGATGGCAGACTTCCAAAATGCATGTGCAGTTGATTCCATTATGGCGAATGTATGTAATTACATCAAGAGAATCAATTGTTTGCGATCTCAATGCTGCAAAGTGGGGAATAAACAGGGTAAAGTTTAACTAATTAAACCAAAAGGAAAAATAGAAAACACAATATTAACATAAATTATTATTAAACTTAAAAATTAGAGCTTCATAAGGAGCAGATATGTTTTCCCACCCACACAGTAGCCTACTTATAAGGCTGGCGTTATGAAATTTGTTCCAAAAAACATAGAAACATAACTATCAAAAGTATTTAATAACTCCTACCTGATTGTCTATTCTGAAAACCTTCAAAATGTCCTATAATCATTACGACCCTATCATGATTAAAAGTTCTTGACACGATACCTAAAGTATCGATAACTAAAGTAGCACCTGATGCCAATTTGCTTGGTATCCCAAACTTTATCAGGTGACGGAATAATTTAAAAATTAATGACCTCAATTAAAAAAAACAATAGGGAAAGGTTCTCATAATATAAGACTACTAAATAGAGTTAGCCTATTTAAATGAGATAACACATTTCCAGGTATATATACAGTCGGCCCAAAGCAGAGAATATGTCATCAATCACCCAAAAAACACAAAGCATAGTGCAAACTGACACTTTTACCTGTGGAAGATATAAAACTTGCAAACTCATTTATAATGTACAGGATATTAGGGATATATTTAGTAAGAAATACCAGATTTCTCAGTTTTTCACATAAAAATAAAGGGAGTGATATATATGCTCTAATCTTAAACATATGTCAAGCATAGACAATTCCCAAAATCTAATAAAGAGAAATAAAAAAATTGCCTCCAGTAAGCAGACTTTTTTTTTTTTGGAATTTCACAGTGGCAGATGTATCCATTGGAGGACTTACATTGGCTATTAGGAGAGGTGACACTAAACCTTACTTACCTTTCCAAAAAAGGTGAATATATGTATTTACTCACAAGTGCGATTTATTTTAAATAGACTTATGCTACTCAGCCGACAAGTGTTATGAGGACCTTACCCTGCTGGTTGTTTTAAGAAAAGTAAGTGGTCGTTATGTCCATGGAATGACAAAGCTTATATGCCCTGTGAAACGCACATCAGGCGCTATTTTACTTTTGAGTTAGGCATGTGTCACAAACTTGTGTTCATAATGGGACATTTACATTTATAGTAATTTGTTGAGGTTTTCACAGTACTCAATAAGGCAGGGTGATGGGTCAATGGAAAGATGTTAGTCTGATATATCATTTTGGGCCTTTAATACTGGCCACAACGACTGCTTCACATACATTTTCCTTTCTTAGAGTTTGGTCCTAGGAGTAATGTTATATGTATAGCCACCAAAAGTGTAATGTAATTAAAGGCATTACATTAATTCAATCGTTTTGATACTTCACAACACCAGGCATTATAAGTAGGCTACTTTTTTGTGCATGGGGAAACATTTATGCTCCTTGCTTTCAGCTTAGCTCCAGTTGTCAAGTTCAAATGTAATCAGGCCCCCGTATCTTTGCGTCACACCTGCCCCCTCCTGTTTATGCACACACAGCCATGCACACGCTTCCATTGTCGGGTCCGGAGCACAGAGGCATTAAATACTATCAGGTCTTGTGCACTTCTCCAGTGCTTCGGACCCAATTTAGATACAGCTAGTTGGCATGCTGCCCCTAGAGTCCTACCTCCCTAGGCCTGGGCATTTGTGGCCTTGCCACAAATCCAGGCATGATATTTTTCATCTCTTCCATTTGCTATTTTTCCTCAAAAAGTTAAGTTTTACATATGAATTCATGTCTTCCTATTTAGGAAACCTCAATGGAGTGGTGGTGAAGTTTTGATGGGTCTCTAATGAGATTTTTGATTTCTCACTATGCAAATATTCTGACCTGCACAGAAGGTCCTGACCTCTATTTTGGCCTCTTTTCTATTGTTTTACTAAGCTGAGGGAGGTGCTTATAAAGTTAGCTATTTATTTATATTTATTCATATAATATGAATGATTCATATTCATATTTCATTTATTTATTCACATAGTATCAGCATGTTATATAGCACTTTACATTTATTGATAACAAAGAGAAGCCTTACAGGGTTACACAATAAAAATAGGAGCCGAGGGTCCTGCTAAGAGGGTTAGGGAACATCTGAAACATAAAGATAAGGAAAATCATTGATGATTCTTTATGATAAGGTGATTTCTTATTAATCAGGGGACACTGAATATACTTCTCTATACAGCTGGCTCTTTAGGGAACATTTAAAGTTTTGTAAGGAAGGGAAGAGTCTGATAGGTCAAGGCAGGGAGCTTCAAAGACAGACAGAAGCTCAATAGAAGTCTTGTAGTTGGAAGTGCAATGAATTAAAGAGAAGAGAAGTGAAGGTCAGAAGCAGGATGTAGGTTGCATTTTGAAACAGAACTGAAATATAGGAAGGGGCTTCAATATTAATGGCCTTGAAGGTGAGTGGAAAAGTTGATTACCTTTAAATGTAGCATATAGTTTCATATGATATGTGGAACTAGCTTGAAGACTGCAGACAGTTAAATATAGTCTGCTGTAACATCTACTAAAGAATTACCCCTTATTGGAAAGAAACAGCCACATCTCTATGCATAACTTTGTAAATGTATTTATATAAGTTTACTAAAGAGAAGGGGGGGTTATTTTTTAACATACATTTTATAAACATAGTTAAAGGTAAGGCAACACATTGTGATTGTTGCCTAACTGGCATTGATTGTGCTTGTGGGGACAGACATTGTGAATAAGGGCTGGAAATGGCTCAGCCATCTCGGTTCACATTGGTACAGACAACCATAGGGGCTGGAAATGGCTCAGCCATCTCGGTTCACATTGGTACAGACAACCAAGTGATCGGTCAGAGAAATGGAAAAGATATTAAGGTGAAATTCTCAGTGCATTAAGAGATTTCTGCATCCTACATCCTACTACTCTGATAGTAGAGTCAGCTAGAGATACTGTAGATGAGAGAAGTTAGAGCCATGGCACACAGGGAGATTAGTCACCTGCAGTTAAATCTCTGCTACCACGGGCCTTCCCAAATGCCTTTCCACCTGCAAAAAAGTAGGAAGGCATACGCAGTGCTCTGTTTTCTGAAACGTAATAACTTTACTCAAAATTACTAGAAGGTTGGAGAAGATATTAAACTAGGGTCAGGGTAAGGTGCTATTTTAGTCTAAAGCTCAGGGTTAGGCCTATAAGCCAGGTAAAAACAAGAAACAAAAAATGCAAGGTCACACAGGGAAGCACAGGAAAGTGAGTATTTGTAGTTTACAGTAACAAATGCTACAAATATTCAAAGAATAAGGTTTAACCAGAATTAATAGAGGCAAATTAATTAATGTAAAAACCCATTTATTTTACGATGCTGTAAAATATGTTGGCACTTCAGAAATCCATATGAATATATTATAATAATAATAATAATAATAACAATAATAATAATAATACTATAGTAATGGGAGCATTGCAGACATAGGGCAAAACATATCTCCACATTGAAAGGAAAATGTCAGTTGTTATGAGGGCTTTTAGATAGCTGAAATTGCAAAAGACCTGGAAAAATACATAGTAGAGGAAAAAAATGTACTAAAAGTGTTATACAACAACCAAATATAAAAGAATGGACAGATATTTATTAAGGCAAACATTTAGACACCCTTTCTGCCGGATTTGCATTAAATGACCAGGGTCATTCTCCATTTTAAGTGTACCAATTGCATTGTCACTGCTTTTGGAGCCCACACTGCCCCAGAAGGGAAGTCTTTTGGTGGATTTACAAAACAGGGCAGAGATTTCACAGTACCGAGAGTCCCTCAAATCAGAGACACCCACTAACTAACTAACTCCATGTCATCAGAGAGATGATCCAATCCTGCCATGTAACTGACCATATTCACTTTAAACCAAATAGTTCCATGGAATAGGACAAGAGCCAGTGATCATTATCAACCCAGTAACATGCAGTGATCTCTGAACATCAGTTCAGAGATAGATACCTCAGTCCTACAGTTCTACAGCCGACTTTGGATCAGGATTTAGATACTGTCTGTCTCCTATGTCTTAACCGTGGCCCTATGCTGAGGTGACATTGCCTGTATGGAAGGGTACTTACAGCTATTTTCCTTGATGGAGCCAAAAGCTGTTCTTGCTTCCCTCCCTCTTTATCTCACTTTCCTAGAAAATGCTCTACAAGAGTAACTATCTAATTGGTCCTCGTTCACGGGGTCCCTGTCCCTTACTTCACTAGAGTAGGTGATGACTCTAGGGTAAGTTATGGCTTTACTGGGGCCCTGTTGATCCCAGGCTCAGTTGACCTTCCACCTGAGGCACAGAGGCAGCCAAAAAGGAAGACCCACCCCTTTGCTAAACACTATATTGGAGTGCAAAGGGTGGAGTCAACCTGTAAACCAATAAGGCATAAGTGCATAACTATAAACTGATACATGGGTCTTTGCCCAGTAACAGCAGAAAACTAAGGAAGTTGTAGGGTTTAAAGCCGTAGGGGCATATTAACCCTATGTGTTCTTACACATGCTTATCACAGCAGTGGTCAGATTATCGAAAGCAGGACATGTAAACGTATATATGAAGAGGACATTCTCTCTTAATTTTAGCTAGCCAAGGAGAGGCCCAATGCCTGTAAATTACAGTTGTTCATTACTGTAAGGGTTAAACTAGATATTTAAGCCTGGACTTACAGAACCCATAATCTGTGAATGGAGGTCACATCTTTATTTTATCCCTTTAGTTATGGCTGGATTCCAGGTGACACCTGTTCCAAATGTTCAGATAAAGGGGAGTGGATCAGCCAGCGCATAAATTAGCACCCGATGACAGACTTAACTACAGGACTGACCTGTATGCAGCTTATCAGCGCAGCAAGGAGATGGGGTGGGGGAGTATGTAGCGATGTGTTCAACATTGTAATGATTTCAAATTAGATTCAGCAGTTCAACATACTATATAAAATGAACATATTATTTAGCAGGAATAACTAAATATTGTGCTCCAAGAAGCTGCCTGAATGTGATGTATAGAAAAAGTAATTTATGTTGGCCAGATCAATTATAATCACACTGGCAGCTGTCTGTCTGTTTTCTTTGAAAGTATCTAATGGAAATATTTATATAACAACATTATGGCAAGGAATACTTTAAATTGATGCTTATCTGCAACTGTGAAATAGTTTTATACTTGGTTATTTGAGTTCAGATGTCATAGAAAGGCTCATTTACAATCACAAGGATTAGTGCTGGGAGCAAAAATGGTGTTGAATGGTGCTTTTTAAAGATGTACACAGTATGCCTGAACCTGTGGTGCAAGGGAGTAGTCCTGTACCTAATACTTTGATCGGGAAAAATGACGGTGGGCCCCCGTGGCCCAGACCCGACCCTTGCCTGCGCTCCTCCCCGACCGCTCCGCCCCTGGCATGTTAAGCGCACTCAGGGAAGGACGATGGGTTGGGGACCTTGCGGGAGGGGACATGGCCGACGGGGGCACCTGCAGGGACCCGGGGGCAGGAGCCCCAGTGGGCGTTGCACCCCCTAGTACGACCCTGACCAGGCAGTATGCAGAAGGCCACCTTTGCCTGAATAACCCATTTGTTGCATTTTGCACTGCATTACTAAATGAGCCCTTCATTCTTGACCAAGGGGGCACAATTGAAAGAGCACTAAGCGGTGCAAGAACTCATTCTAGGAGCATTTGTGCTGCCCCCTGCACGCTACACGCTGCACTGAGCACCAGATTAAAAATCATGCACAGCGTCAGGAGCGCAGCTCCCCCTGACCACCATTTACTAATACAGCACTGACCGTCCCAGTGCTGTATTAGTGAAGGGAGTTGCAGGTCTCTGTGCTTTTAAATGTAGCACAGAGGCCTGCAGCTATTTGCACCCCCCAGATCCAGTCAGGCAAAGGCCCAGGCCAAGGGCAGCACTAATTCATGCCACCCAAGCCGCACCGAAATTTTGCCCACATACGGAGAAATGGGAACCGGACGCGCAGAAAACTTCAGCACGTCCTCTCCCCACTGCTCCGTATGTGAGTTTAAATGGACGAGCAAAAAGTGCAAGTGCTTTGCATGCTGCATCAGGGTTCACAAATGAGCCCTATTGTGTAAAATTGCATGCCTTAACATTAACAAGTGAAATCTCTAGTGAATTTATAAAACATAATGGGATCCAGCAAGGAGGTGCACCACTGCTTTTCAGCCTTCCTTTGCCCTCCACTGCTTAGGTGCTCTATGCTTTTAAGGGCAGCATCTATGGCATGGGATTAGGCAGGGGGTGTGCCAAATTTGACCCCAATTATATTTATTTATTTATTTATTTACTAGTGAAGTTGGTATGGTAGGTTCTGATGCCGTGACACCCATCATCACTCATGTTTGGTCTATCCTTTATTATCTACTGACACCTGTCAATATAACCTATATACTGTATATGCAGCTCCACATGCTGTCTCAGAGTGCATTGTAAAATCCATGCAAATAAGTTGCACAAAACGAAGCAGATTTCACCTATATGTTTAAACCGAACAATGGAACATTCATAAAAGACACAGCATGAAATACAGTAAAGCATTTTTGACCAATATGAAAAAGGAATTGGACAGAAAATTAAACGAGAACCCATAGAATTGTATGTGTACCGTTATTTGTATTGGTGGTAGTATCTAAAACTGGAATATGCATTTGCGTGCATTATATTTGAGACTGAGAAGAACTCTATTTCCTCTATTGACAAAAATATTAAACAACATTTTTTTAAAAGGCTAAATTGCTGAGTATTGGATGACCTTCAAAATAGCAACCACTTAGGTAATAGCTACCAAAATCCAACATTTTTTTGTGTGCATTTGTTATACTGAGCTATTGTTTTGTGCTGTATCTACATTCATTTATATATTTCAGCCAGAAAATGTAGTTGGCAAGGGCACTGTTATCTTGATAAACTAACCTTCTTACAGTATGGTTTTTTTTATAAACTGCAGTATACAGTAGCCTGTTGTCTAAGCAGCCAAAGATTTGAATTTCAGCAAAGTTGTTCATCTCATTCTGGCCATGTACATATGAAAGATGCATAAAAATGTGCCCCAGCCCAGACCCCAAGGAGGCACATAGTGCATCCTGTAAGCTTTACAAGGCAGAGGCTGGGTCACAGCTGGCTGGACCTGGCTAATTGAACAGTTGGCAGTGTGTATCATGTGCAATGTGGATATTGCTTACCCACTACAAGCCACCTAATTAATATATTAAGGGACAAAACTCCACTAAAAATCATTAAAAATTGTCCTGTATATTGCAACATAAGCTGGACAAAAGTAATTCCTGGTCTGGCAAGCTTGCATCTGATTCATTCAGAAAAGCAACCTTTTAGTATCCATCTTGTATGCAGATGCCAAAGTAAGCCCCCACTCTCATCAGTTGCCAGATCTTTATGGACTATTACTTGCTGTTTGATCTACATTGCACTCTGTTAGAACCTATATCCCTGTTGCACCTACAGTATGCCAAAGTAAGCCCCCACTCTCATCAGTTGCCAGATCTTTATGGACTATTACTTGCTGTTTGATCTACATTGCACTCTGTTAGGACCTATATCCCTGTTGCACCTACAGTAAGCTCTGACCTGAGAAGGGTTGATGGTTTTCCAGACATGGCCTATAGCTTCAATAGCAATAGCAAAATTTGTGCATACCCCTAAATGATTAAGTTATAAAGTGGGGGTAAAATGAGGCTATAATTTCATAACCAAAATGTCTCTCTTACACACTCCTCTGCACCTACCAATATCAACAGATGTTTTCTGCATAAATCTACTCAAAAATGCACTCCCCTCTAATTAAACAGGCTTTGTTTTTCTATAGATTGCAGCACATTTTAGCTGGAAACAGGCCTGACCAGTTTTACACCCTTGATTCATTCAGCTTTCCAACACGCTGTGATGATGCCTGTGGTATCAAATAGATAAGGCAACACTTTGGGCATCTTCTTACATAAGGTAACTCGGGGATATTTTAACAACTCTTTCTGGTTAATAGAACAAGGCTGCTATCTTGCTTTTAACAAAACTAAAACATGATTGTGACTTTTACATTTTAAGCAGTTTAAGCCTTTCTGGGATTTTAGCTGGTGAGTAGAGCGCTCTGTGCTTCTGCTCCCACTGGTGAGATTGACATGCAGAAGTACTATTCCCCCTGCACGGCAGTGTGAGCACAATAGCCATGTCACAACAATGAAAGTGATCAAATACCACCATGCAGTTACAATGAGGGGAAATACATTTTCAAGAAGTTCAGGGGTACTCTGAAACAGATCTTGTTTCTTGCCTGTTTGAAATGTATTCCTGCAGACAAGGGGTCATTCATTCCATAGGAGCCACTATGCAAGCAGTGCTCAGCCGTGCATTAAGTTTACACTAAGACGTATGAAATGAATGGCATTGTTCTTAAGGATGAACCCCAATTCATACCAACCCTGAGATACTGAGCATCTTCTCTTCTATAGTAGTGGATTTTATGAATTAGTAAAACGTAGAGCCACTAATTATTCAACTTTCATATCATAAATGCACCCTTTCATTATTATGATTTTTATTATTATTGCTAGATATTATATTAATTACAGTTGTATGTAATACTACTAATTAAGAAAATCTTGTAATCTTTGCACAATCAATCAGGTTAAAGTTTCAATAAAAAATAAGTCACAAACTAACAATAAATAAATAAAATTATAAAAACAAAATTAATCAATGGTTTCCAAATAAATATTAGATCCACCCAAGGGTACATAGAGCAGTGGTTTTGGAAGGCCCAGCATGAAGGCTAATTATGGGGATATTTCTTCTTATAGATACTCCTGTAAGCTCAGCCTTATGGTTTATTAGGAGTAGAATTCAAGTTATTTGCTGTCCTAAATGTTCTTTCAGCTATAGTTTTATTACTTACACAATGTCTTCATATACCTACAGCTGTGCTATCTAGTAATGAGCGAAATTTGCAGCAAATTTCCACATTTTGCCCCTGGCGAATTGTTTTGCTCGGCACACATCAAAATAGGCGAATTCATGGCAAAAAAAGATGCTGGTGAGAAAAACGTCATGTGACAAATGCGTTTCCTGGACAGGGACAGATTCGCTCATCACTAGTGCTATCATCTATGGCAGTGATCCCCAACCAGTGGCTCAGGGGCAACATGTTGCTCCCCAACCCCTTGGATGTTGCTCTCAGTGCCCCCAAACCAGGTAGTGATTTTTGAATTCCTGACTTGGGGGCAAGTTTTGGTTGAATAAAAACAGTATTTACTACCAAATAAAGCCCCCCTGTAAGCTGATAGTGTGCATAGTGGCCCCTAATAGCCAATCACAGCCCTTATTTGGCTCCTCCATGAACTTGTATGGTGCTTGTGTTGCTCTCCAAGTCTTTTTACATTTGCTTGTGGCTCACAAGATCATGTCATAGTCATAGTGGGTCATATCATAGTTAAGACATAAGATGGTTGCCTCCATCAATGGCTGCACAAAAAGAATAGGGTACACATTTCACTCTCACACCGGAAGCCAGAAATGACACCAACCAGGTAATTTTGATGCTTTCGCTGGAATTGCATCAGGCGCATCTACCCCTGGAGATGGTTGGTGACTTTACTTTTTTTTTCTTTACTGAGTTGATATTACACTTTATTTTCTAAATCCATGTCAATACAGCTAATTTTCTACAGTGGGGGAAAAGTGTAGAACAATTTAAAGGAACAGTAACACCAATAAATGAAGGTATTTTACAATAATTAAAATATAATGCACTGCTAACACCGGTGTGCTTGTTTGAGAAAACACTACTTTGGTTTATATAAATAAGCTGCCGTGTAGCCGTTCAAGCTGGAAAAAAGGAGAAAAGACCGAGGTTACATAGCAGATAACAGAATTGTAGAATTCAATGGTATTTTATCTGTTATCTGCTATGTAGCCTTTTTTTCCAACTGCAATGGCTGCCCCCACAGCCATTCTGTTAATACATTTTCTTTTTTGGTGTTACTGTTCCTTTAAGGACCCAAGACCCAAAAAAAGTTTTAAGCATAACAAAAGAAAATATCATTCTAATCAGCAATTCAAAATAAATTCATTAAAGATTTACAATCTTTTAAAAGTTCTTTGTACATGTAATTGCTATTGAAAGCTGTTCTCCTCTAGGTCTTTTAATCAGCTTTAAACAGCTAGCTTGGAACAGTGTTTCAGGCGTCAGAGCCAGGAGTGCAGAGAATGTAAACAGCAGGACATATATTGCTTTTAAAGGGGTTGTTCACCTTTAAATGAACTTTTAGTATGATGTAGAGAGTGATATTCTGAGACAATTTGCAGTTGGTCTTCATCTTTAATTATTTGCATTTTTTTGAAATATTAACTTTTTGTTTAGCAACTCTCCAGTTTGGAATTTCAGTAGCTATCTGGTTGCTAGGGTACAATTTTCCATAGCAATCAGGCAGTGGTTTAACTGAGAGAGAGGAATATAAGTAGGAGAGGGCCTAAATAGAAAGATAAGAAAGTAAAAGTAACAACGACAATTAACATTGAGTAAAACTCAGTCAGAAGGGGAAGGAAATGAATTCAAAAACTATAAAATTAAAACCAATTATAAGGTTGTTAATAAAATGCCTTCTATAACATACTAAAGGTCAACTGAAAGGTAAACTGCCCCTTTAATAGCAATTACATATTCCAAATAAAAACAACTGAACACGTGTATAGGTGAAATTTTCTTAGAATTATGTTTCCTTTCACTGTGCAAAAACATTTTTTGAAGAGGACCTCTCTCATTTCTTTGAACAGTAGTTCTTCATGGGACTAATGGATAGAACTTGTAGCTGTAGCCCTAAAAGGTGTGTGAATTTCCCTTTAACTTGTAGTGTGTAGAGCTAGTAAAACAACTTAGTTGCAAACCAAAAAGCATTCACAATCAGGAAGCATCAATGCAAGTTAGAAAGGTGCACAATCAATGCATATAACTTGCAGCAGGTAACTAAGAGGACTTTATGTCAAAGAAGAAATTTGCAGTTTGAACAGCATACTGTCTCCTGATTGGTTAACATTGCGTGCATGCTAAATAGGAAATGACTTGGTGACTCGGGAGCCAGAAGGTGCAGGAACACCAGGCAAGCAACCAGAGCAGGTGAATCTTTTGCTAGATCTCTTATCTTAGCAACTCAGCTCAGTTACGGGCTCTAAAATTGTAGTTAACTAATAAGTTGATCAGTGCAAATATGCTTTATAGATACATGCTGTGAATATAAATGTACATTATGTGTGTTTTTCTTTTATCCGTAATGCGACTTAATTACATTTTTCTTGCTTGTTTTGCTACATCCTGTCAGACAACTGTGAAGTGGATGTTCACCAGTTAAACATATTTCCCCTTGTCTATTAGCTCTATATAGGAAACACAAATTAATGGCGGCATAAGGAAATTTTGGCCCACATTTCAATGTAAAACACAATGAATGGAACAATTTATCTATAGATTGACCTAATATGCAGATACAGGGAGACTTATTCTTCCTGCACTGACTTTTTGCTATGGGTTTCTATTATTTATTTCAAAGTGCTTGGAATTTATTTTATCCACTGGTTAAACTTAACAGCATTGACAGTCTTCAAATGTTTAAAGCACCAAAAAGAAATTGTTAGTGCTAGGTCAAGGAACCCCCTATCCCCCGGATTTGCCCCCCTTACCACCAAAGTAGACATACTGTGTAAAGCACCAAAAAGACATTGTTAGTTCTTAGGCTTATATACAGTATATGGTATAAACGTCTGCAAATGACTGTACAGGGAAGTGGTGGCTGAGTGTAAGAATACTGCTATTGTTATGTACATGTGTATCACTTCTTTATATTACACAAACTCCAGTGTGCAGTATTCTGAAGGTAGAAGACAGTTACCTAGCCCACCTTGGAATAAACACTATGTGACCACGTGCAGGAGGCCAGTCCTAATGTGATAACATCTCACCCAAAATAGTATGTGCATTGTGCACCTTCAGGGATCCAGTTACTCGGCACTGGCTGGCAGAGTCGAGTTCAAGCTGGGGATGACTAACCAGACGCATTAAAGGGTTTTGTTATTGAAACTCAATATCAAGGAAAAGGGGCAAGCTTGCTGAGCCCGGCAGGGCTTCTCTACAGCATAGACTGATGCATATCATTCAGAATCTGCCACTGGGGATCTATGTATTGGGCATCCAACACCCTTTGCCTGTGTGGCTATAACACCAAACGGTACCATAGCACTTATAATGTAATACACCCATGAAAGGGAAACGTTTCCAACACGGAAACATTCACAGATTTGGTCCTTGCAAAAGTACTAAGACTTCAAAATTTTTAACTCCACCATAGCCACAGAGGGATTGGGTTTCTGATAGCAAAATGGCTGAAAAAGTAACATTTAGTTATTTAAAGAAATAATTGAATTTTATTATATCCTGTGTCTGGTGAAGTCAGGGAGTGAAAGAGGTCAACTTTGGGTACTCACCTTTTCAATTTGGGTGGTATATTGCCCTGGGTTGATCTTCCAAAACCCCAACTCCGGGCCATGGGTTTTGAACAATTCTTTGATTCATCCCCTTCAGGGCCACTATAAGGTACCCCCACAACTGCTCCAATAAATTCTAATAGGACTACCTTCAGGTGGCATAGAAAAAAGTCTGTTTACTGAAATAGACATGAGGTCCAGGCTCACCAGCCTGTGCCAACAGTGTTGGGAAAAGATAAAAGATCACACACATTTTAATATATCCTTTAGGAACATTGTGCAGGTGGTAGATGCAGGCAGCTCTGTGTTCAGAGGAAGGTGCAACCCTTTGCATTTCATTCTAGGAGCAAAAAACTTTGCTCTCCATTCTCAAAAAATTGTGCCTAAATCTGCAATCAGTGTGGCACTTTGTGCTTGTGTTTGCACATTGCCCCTGGCTTTGTAAATGAAGCAATATGCTTTTTCTGATAAGTGACTACTTTAAAGATTACAACAATAATAATGTATGTAATATGCTAATGTTCTGGGTTATCCTTTAAAATATCCAAGCAGGGAATTTCTGCAGATGTATGTATGTACATATAACAACTCTTAATTGCTCAACAGAGAACTATTACCTTAGATATAAATCATGTGACCACCCAAAGGGGTTCATTTATTATGATGACAATGTCCATGGTGAAAAAAACAGGAACAGAGCAACACTCTGCTTTTTGCCCCTGCCCCCTTGGACTACTGCCTGCCTCTGTATGTGGCCCTGCCTGTGCCTGATAGCACTGCATACAGGAGAGGCAAACGGTCTCAGATTATAACTTATAACCTAATAAAGGTCTTCCTTGTGCCCCTGAGGTGTTTTTTCATCTCCTTTGAACCATTACCAATAAATGACTCCACTTGTATGACCCCACACCATACCCATACTGCAGATTGAATACGCTTGAAGAGAGAAACATACAAAAACTGTAGATATAATTTACCTCTAATAACTGTTTTTGATCTGGTTTGGATTAGAGACAGGTGATTTTAAAGGAGAAGGAAAAGTTAAAGTAAGTTAAAGTAAGTTTTATCAGAAAGGTCTATGTAAATACATACACAATTCTTGTTTCCTTTTTTAAACATGTTCTTGGGTATCTGACTTCCTCTCTTCATTCCCAGGTGCAGAGTCTGTGCAGCTCTCTCCTCCCTCCTACTCCCCCCCTCCCATACAAATTCATAAAACTCACTCTCCCCACCCTTAGGAATGTGTAATGTGAGCTACCAAGCCTAGAGCTGCAAACAGGAAGCTACTTAAAATGGCAGCTGCTGTCTTAAACAACCAGAGAAAGCTTCTAGGGCTCTTTACTCAGGTATGGTAATGCTTTCTGCAGAATAAATATAGCGTTCTATGTGGCACTAATGGCAGTAAAATGCCAAAATGACTTTGCTTCTACTTTAAAGTACTCATCAAAATCTAATTATATCTACTAATCTACAATATTTAGTAATGATCCAATTTTTTCCTGTTTGATTTTGAATAAAATTTGTATTTCAAGTTTAATTACATTTGCTACACTGCAAATGAAAAATTCCCATAGTGCGTTTTTCAAGACCTTAATAAAGGTGGCTTATTGGCATATACACTGAATCCAGTATTTGTTTTAGATTTATACCAGTAGTTTTTGCAGGATTTGGTTCATTATTTTGATACAGAATTATGTTTATGTGTTTTCCCTGTTTGAATTTAAATAAAAATGGCATTTTATTTTTGTGGTTTACTAAAAGTTTTTTTTAATTTATCCAAATGTTTCTTTTTAATCTAAAATGGTTTGTGAATCTGTTCTAACCTATTTGTCACAGAATGCAAACAATTTTCAAAACACTATTTTAGTTAATAGCAGGGACTTTTTTCCTCTGCAGGAAAAACTGAAAAATAGGGTAGTTGATTTTTTCCCAAGGGAAAAAAAATAAAGTGTTCAGCTGAACTGAATGTAAACCCTTAGTGGAGTATGTAATAAAAGAGAATAAACCATTGGCAAAAAAGCAAATGAAAATTGCATATGGCAATGGAATATTGCTTATTGTTATTGTTTATGTTTATTACTTTGCAGATTATAAATGCCCATAGCACCCTGTTTAAACGCTCCCTGAAGGAGGCATATTTAATAGGTTATTACTTTAAGAGGTTATTACTTAGACCACACATTGGTACAAACTAGAAAATGTGAAATCTGATTTAATAAATGAGACTCTACAGGTTCATAAAATGAATATTTATCATGCGCAATGGTAAAATGAAGTACTAAGAATAGTTTGCGTTGCGCATCATTTTAATGTTCACGATTTTAATGACATGTGACGTGCATATGACATGTGTCATGTGACTCATTTTGCTTACTTTTAATAGGTTTGGGGATGATGTCTTTAACATTGCAATTTTTGGAGAGTTCTAACATTGTTGGTGCTTAATTCAGTAATGGAAAAATCCAAGTACAGAGCGGCTGCCTGAAATCCTGAAGTGTATGCTGGTGCTGCCTATCAAAAGCCCAAATCCCTTACATTCCTGTGTGCTAAGCCCAGGTGCACATGACTATAAACTCCTTATGCACACTGCAGCCCACCTCAGAGACAGGCCTGTCAGGGAGACAAGGTGCCTTTTGTCCTGTTCTGGCCAAACTGAACTACAGATTGAAACGTTCTCCCAAAACATAGCTCACCTGTTTATTGCTACAAACCTGTAACTTCTTTCAGCACCTTGGCGCAGTGAATTCACAGTCTTTTTTCGGGTTCTATTCAACATCTTTGATCCTATTGCTCAAAGAATTAAACCTTGCACTTTATGCACTGTTACACTCTGCCTGGAGTCTATCAGACTTTTAACTTCAAACCATATTAAAAACATTTAATTCTGTTTATCAAACTCAACTGATGCTCACTCCTTGATAGATTTAATGGAGTACTGTACTTTATAGACTTTGGGTCTCATTTAACAATGTTTCTGCAGAAAGTGAGGAGCACTAAGGGGTGCAAAATGGTGCCACAGTCATTCACATTGGACAATGCTGCACACGGCACCTTGCAACAGAATAAATATACAGTGCAGAGTACAGTGGTGATGGACACATGGTGGCTATCTCCTTACCTTTAAGACGTACAAGTTAAGGGCAGGTAGGGGTAACGCCTATGATCCCATGTCTGACCCTCATAACTACCGAGCTGCACTGTATTCATGGGACAGATGCTTCTTTAAACAGGGTACAAATGTGCAAAAAACATGTTTGTGTGATATTTTTGCTTTTTGCACCATGCTCTGTACTTGGCACTTGGACTTTTTACACTGCTTTTGAAATTGTCAAGAGAACCCTTAACTTTATGCGGTGTCCACTTTTCTTTTATGATTACCGGTGTATTATTAATGGCAACAAAGCACTGCTCTTCTCACATGGAAGGAAGTGTTCCTTCCCTATGGGGCACATTTACTAATCCACGAATGCTCCGATTGTGTCCGAATTCGTTTTTTTCGTAATTAGCGGATTTTTTGCGACAATTCCGTACTTTGCGCAACTTTTTCGTATTTTTCGCAACTTTTTCATACTTTGCGACAAAATTTGCGCGGCAAAATCGTATAGTCATGCCGAGTATGAAAGTTTTGAATTCATTCAAGCTTCGTTATCGTGACTTCCCTTGGGCCAGGTTGGAGCTGCAGAGTGCCATTGATTCCTATGGGAGCCTTCCAAAATCATGCACAGAAGGATCAAAGTCGGAAAAGGTTTTCCAGCATCGTTCAATACGAAAATTTTGTGATTTTCGGATCGCCCATACGATATTTCGTGACTAATACGATTTTTTCATAAGCATATTCGTGATATTTGCTATCTTCAGAAATTTTCGTATCCAATCCGAATTTATCCCATTCGGGATTCAAACTCGCTTTCATGAATGTGCCCGTATGTTTCTTTCATTAAATATATTTGCATTGTGTACACATTTTTATGTCTTCTCATAAAATAATAAATCAAAGAAAGAATGTAGAACATCACATTACCATTCATGCCAAATGTTATCCTAGTAATAATGCTTGTTACACTTGCACCACTTTAGGCCGGTGCCTTATATAAAAATATAGCCCCTAGAACAAGCAGGCAATACTAGGAAAAGCGGTCCTCCACACAAAACCAGTTTTAGCGTTATTTCTAAATATAATTGCTATTGGAACTGTATCTGGCTATTTAAATTAATTGCACACTGCCTCCTTCTACATTGTTTCAAGAGTCAGACCAAATACTACTTTCAATAGAAATTACCGTGACAAATAACTTTGAAACTGCTGAAAATAGGAATGAATGCATATAAATTATTTATTTTTTCATTATAAAAGAAAACAGTTTCTTTGTATAATAAAATACAGTATATAGTTTAAGTGACTCACAGTTAGGGGTCAAGAGGGAGTTTACTGCCACCTACAGGTTGAATACATTGCAAGAAATGTCTGTATATGGCTTATAACAGAGTTCAACAACTCCTTAAATACACGTCCTTTTACATACAGTGTGAAGTAACTCATCATATTTATATTGCTACTTCTAAATAATATAATAAATAATTAATGTAATTAATAAATAAAATAACATGCATTTCCACACTAGCTTCATTTTTGTCTACTGCTACATGTCATACACAGTGTTACACAGGGCTATTTAAAGTAGGTGTCAGACAAATTAATTATTTAGGAATACATTGTATTTCCAAGAGCATTTAAATATGACAGAAAGTACTGAATTCCTGGGTGCATGAACTATAATTATTATAGATTAAGGATCTCAAAACACATGGGAGGTATATGTAAAGCTGTATATAATAGTTTACACCAAGTTGTAAAAGTTGGTGTCAGATATATAAGTAAAGATTATATGCCCCAAAGGGGCAAAGAACGAACAATAGTTTTACTTATGAATGAAATAACTATAATATTCTGTATTGGGATAATTGAGGGAAGCGTACCAAATTACTAAAGGAGGCTCAGGTGTATAGACCCCAAGCCTATCTCCAAGAATCCAATCCCAAACTAATTAATAATCATAGTTCAATCAATTAGCTCACCGATGTCCAATGGTGGTCTGGGTGCTCAAGGCCCCGAACCTGTAGCTGAAGGGAAAATCAAAATCTTTTGCACAGCTTTTACAGCTTTTGTGAATCTGTAAACTATTTAGCAAATTTATCTGCCAATGGAAAAAAGATTGCAAAGGGTGCAGTGTTTGTTATAAAACTACTTCCTGAAAAAGTACATTTTTGTGCACAGGATACACCACCTTTAAGCAGCCCTTATGAATGCGTTAAGTGTAATTTAAAGGAGAATGCAAGTCAAAATTTAAAAATCATACTGCCCAATAGTCCTCCTATTGTTTAGTAAAAACGCCACACTTTTGGCTCACCTAATCAAATATTTACTCAGTCACACTTACTTCACATTTTCTAGAACAGGCAGCCATCTCTAAAAAGGTATTCTCCCTTCCTTTCCCTCCTTGCTTCATGCTGCACATGTGTTTCATTCCCTCCCCCTCCCCTCTGCCAGATCCACTTCTGATTGGCTGGTGGGCATGTGTAGCTCAGAACAGCAGACAGGATCAAGTTACACACATGCTCAGAGAATAGGAAGGCTGCCGCTGGCACCTACAGGAAGGGGAGAGGGATTTCAGTGATGTCACTGTAGTCTTGACACTGCTGTAGGCTGCCAGCGGCATATCTCAGAGAAGCAAGCAGGGATCTGGGAATTTAGATAGGGAGTAAGTACTTAAAAAGAATGCCTTTAGACTTACTTTTAATTTATATTAACCTTTCATTGTCCTTTAAACTCGCAATGTAATAACTAGCTGTGTAATGAAGAATAGTACATTCCAAAGTGCAAAGTTTTGTTCTTACTTATGCACATTTTTTTTCGCTGACAGCTTTTATTACATTTGCCCCTTTGGATTTGTTTCATCTAAAGAGTGGAGGTCAAATCGAAATCCTGCAAACATTTCTTATATTCAGTCAAACCTCAAATACAGTCCATGATTGGGTGCATCCCTGCAAAAAAACATTTAGCTGTCATATTAACTGTGTTATACACAAGAAATCAAAATTGCTTGTTTGATTTTATTAATGCTGTAGACATATTATTTTAGAGCACTTGGTTGCTATGGGTGGCACACAAGTGGTTAAAGCCCTCGGCGCACCTCTACCCACCGCCCCCCTTCCACCAGGTTCATGGTTTGTGGGACTGAGAGTTCATCTGCAGTTCATCAATATTGTGGAAATCTATTTTACCCTCTGTTTCATTCCGATGATAACAGGCATAATTGTCCCTCAGATCCTACCTGTGATTACACCTCCATACACACAGGCAAACAAATTGCTGGAGCAAGGAATCCTGTGCTAGAGTCACTCACACTATTCACGTGTATACTCTGTATACCCTGCAACTCTACAACACTCACATTTATATAGAGCTAGCGAAAGGGCACAGTACTTACATTTATACCCAGTTAAAACAAATATATAGAGTACTCAAAATTATACACAGCTAGAGAGCACAGTACTCACATCTATACCATTTTTAAGCAAGTTATAAGGCCTCATTTATGTCTGCAAGCAAAGTGGCCAACTTGCACACCAGACAGACTGCAAATATTTGGCACAATTGGTCCTTGTGCCAAACGATTGGATCATGGTGATGGGAATGTAGGCCACTGGGTGAGGACCATATCGACTAGCCAATAAAGCCCTTGCTCTATTGGGATTTTTAAATCTGAAGATTTTTGGCCAGGTATTGGTCAGGCAGGACCCATACACACACCGATAAGCAGCCATTTTGGTCCAGAAGGCAAAAGTTGACAGCTTTTGTCAACCCGTGTATGAGAACCTTTAGAGCAAGAGCAAGATACTCACATCTGCTGTAAATACACCAAAGGTGACCATACACTGTCAGATTGGCTTGTTAGGTGAGGTCACTGGTTTAACAAATTACACTTATATATACTTACAACTGACAAGTTTGTGCTTTTTTTATGTACATGATCTGTTAATGGCAGTAGAAACATGGACACAACCAACCCCCATAGATCGGAATGGGGCCCTTCAATTCTATTTTTATTTTGAGCCTCTTGTTTGTTAAATTATTTTAAGACCCCTGTTAATTCTACACCTGCCCCATAATTTGCTAGCTCGATATAAATAAATAAATATAAATAAATGCTTATGTGTAGAAAGGGCACTCATGACCCACCAAAAGGAACTGGATAAATTCTTAATAAGAACAAGCATCAGAAAAGTGCCTCAAAGCTATGGAAAATAATTGGAGCTAGAGCCACATTGCACCTTAGCTTGTAAGCCCAGTTTTTGTTGGCAGCATAGAGATCAGGCAGGTGAGCTGCAGCAATAGGCTCTTCCATTAAAATGTGAATAAAAAGCTGCAGTGAGACCTACGGTAAAGCAAAAGAAAAAGAGGAATGGCAAAGGGGGGTGTGGGCTGAAAGGAGGGAAAGAAAACATTTGGTGATCAAACATCCAAGGGACACTTCGCATATTGTGTGTAAATAACATATTTGGTGATGGCTACAAATACTCTGTTATTATTCGCAATTAATAGAAATACAAAGGATGAGTCCTTTGAAGTCAGCTGCTGAGGCGAAGCCTGTGACATCAGAGAGATGGGAGATAGCCACAGAAACAGACTGGCTCTTTCATTTGGTCTCGGTCCAGTCCCGGCTGCTCTTTATAGACTTCGGTTGACAGACATGTGGCCGGCTGACCTTACTGCTGCTTTATCACTCAGGCTGAGCTAGGTCCTGCTCAGAACAATCCTGCTTTGTGCACACAATGTGCAGGTGAATCCTCACGGCTCATTGGCTTGAAGCAGCAGCTTCTTCATCCTGCACCAATCTAACAGCAGTCAGCCATGTAGCACCGTGTCTGTAGGATTGTGTTCAGATGAAAGAAGATGAAAGATACAATTTATCTTTGAACTGATTCTCTATAACTTGATAAAAACAGAACTATTCTCAAGGATAGGGAATCGACTGCTCATAACGGAGGGCAATATTAATTACATAGTGTGCTAAACTCCACCGCACCACAAAGGATCTGTTTCTACAACTTACTTAAT
Source organism: Xenopus tropicalis (assembly GCF_000004195.4). Classification (NCBI taxonomy): domain Eukaryota; kingdom Metazoa; phylum Chordata; class Amphibia; order Anura; family Pipidae; genus Xenopus; species Xenopus tropicalis. Next base: position 108,412,692 of record NC_030680.2, on the reverse strand, counting down.
CTTGTACTGCTCTACTGCAATCCCTCTGCATTGGTTAATGCCTAAGTATACACCTATGTCTCTCACTAAATATATATATATATTGCTACCCAAAAAGCATTTGGATACATGTTCATAGGTAGAAAGGTGCACACTGGGAACCTTTACCAATAAAAAAAAATACTTTTATATAATCCATTAAAAAAACAGGTCAATGTATTGGTCTCCTTCTAAGACCTTTTTGCAAGACCAGAGGGTTGATTCACTAAAGGTCAATATTTCGAGCGCTATTTATAGCATGCATTAAAAATGTCATTGCGTTTAATTTTTTGCATCTTAACGCACAATTCACTAAAAGGATACTTCTGTTAATTTAGACGCGATGCTGTTTGCGTTATTTAAGTCGCAAAGACTATTTTCGTGCAGTATTTGACGGATTGTGCTCTAATGAACGCATCGCGCACAAATAGTCGCCGCGTGCGGAAAAAACGCATGCCATATTAGCCATACACGGCATTACTTTCGTAAAACTACTTTTTTTAAAATGACCATTTCCCTGCAAACTGGAGGCTGCATCACTCTAGGGCCAACACAGACTTGAATAAATAACACTGCAAAGTCCATATTTTATTGCCAAAAGCTCATTAACTGTACTTTTCTATAATTACCGCCTGCCTCAAGTAGGTGTTATTTTTCACACAGACAAACGCGATATTTAACGCATCTAAGTGTTTGTGAATCATGCGTTAGTATTATTTCTGTGCGCAAATTAACGCATGCGATAACGCACTCGATAATACTTTAGCGAATCGCGCATTTTTTTCATGTCAATTTTAACGCAAAAAAAGTGTGATAAAACTTATCGACCTTTAGTGAATTAACCCTTAGGTCTAAAAGAAAAAAAAAAAAAATATATATATATATATATATATATATATTATAAGTGTTAATTCAAATGTTTTGAGCACCTCAGGGACAAACTATATACAGGTATATTGTTTATTATATCTCTACCCATTTAATATAAATATGGTCTTCATAGATAATGATATTGAAGTTTTGCTATACAGATCTAAATATAATGCATAACAGTTATTATTATTATTATTATTATTCCACAATGCCAGCCTCTTACAAGATGTTTTGACTTGGCTGAGTTTTGGCCTTTTCCCAGGTGCCTCTATTTTCTGATAACAGAAGCTGGTTTATCACTAGAGGAGCTGGTCCAGTTGTCAGGACAACTCAGGAACAGATGACATAGCAATAGGTGGCATTGTCCCTTCCTAGAGATGAGCCGTGAATTTTCTTAACACATTGTGACATGCTGTCCCTCACAGGGTCCAGCTGAGAAATTTTAATTACAAACTACAGTTAGACAGTATTCAGGAAAGAGGCAACAGCAAACTAGTATCCTGGACTCTATATTTAGTTTGATTAAGAAGTCAAAAGTTTCGCTATTGGTTCTTGTCTTTTTTTAAATAATTCATTATGTTTCTAGAATTATATAGAAAAGAAAGAAGAGGAGTAAAACTGGAACAGGCAGGTTATAGTAACAGTTATCTAATATAATGCATCTACAGCATGTAGTAAATACTCTCTATCTTTTAGTCATGTCTATATCATGCAGTTCTGAGATCTTCAAGTTTTCCTTGTGGGAATGAGTATTTAGCCTGTCACATGAATGGGTGAAGGAGTGGGTGCACAATCCGTGTAAAAGTGAAGGCAGCTGCAGAAGAAATAGGCAGTCCATAAGAAGGCTGCACTTTATGCTGGAGAGTGCATGGGGCTGTTGCCGTTGTGCAGTCTGTGAATGTTAATACCATACTCAGCCATATAATGCCAAATTAAAATGCATAATATAATTTTGTAGTTTAGAACTGGAATATTGAATGAAAAGACATACTGATTTGTGGGCTACTTATACAAAAAATCTTGACTTAAATAGTTAGTTCTCTGCCACATATACTGCCTTCTCCCATCATCTCCACATAAAGACCTTGTTATTGCACTATTTTCTCCTTCTTTTGCCCGCTTCACTCAATATTTTAATTTAAATTTCTCTGCTGTCCTCTTCTTTCATCCATTTCTAATTCACTGCCATTTTTATTGTTCCCTCTGCATTTACTTAAAACTGCATGGCTCCTTTTGTACCATGCTACGGTAAAGCTGGCCATAAACATTAAGTACAATTTACCCATCAATGAAAGCAACCATTTCAAGCTAATATTGTCTAGTGAAAACTACCTGCTTAGTCCCACAAACTATTGGACAATGGGCAAATTTCATTGCTAACAATAAAAATGTTTAAACCTGCCTCGAATTTGAAGTCGAAATGTGCTAGAGCCCACTAACCTTGCTATAATTCAACAGATTTGATGGATTGCACTGAAATTGGCCATTGGGGATAAAAAAAAATCTTAACGTGAATGGCCACCTTAAGAATAGGTATGAGGCATGGGGGATCCCATTGTAATCTCATTATTACTGGTAGGATCTTTTCCAAATTCAAAGATGAACTAGCAATAATAAAATAATGAGTTTAAATTTACAAGGACAGAGAAAAAATGATGCAATTTATTGCTATAATGTCAGGCCCATACTGTATATCCATGCATAAAGTTGTTTGCAAAGTAACAATAAAAAAGTGCCCAGTGCTTGGTTCCTTAACCTTATAAAGTGCTATTAAATATAGTCTCCATGATACCGCTCTCCTTTAAACATCCTTATCAAATTAAAGTTCAACAGTCAAAATAGAAAAAAAATTAAGTTAGCACCAATTTACAAACAATTATAATCTCAGTGCCAAAGCCCCTTTCTTTCATTAGTACTTATCTAACACTGCATTTAGAATACTAAAGGAAGTTCATTATTGGCCAGAGGGGAACTTACAAAGCATTACAGATGGGGAATGGGCAGAAAGAAATTGACATTTTCTATTTAAAGCACTTTATTAGATAAAGCAAGATAACACTGCTGTTGTAATGATGTCTGTGTATTTAATAATATTGCATGTACTATTGTAAATAAATACTACACTTTATTCTGTTTATATTATCTGCGCCACTGGTTATGACTCCTGAAACAATGTAACAGACGTAGAAGACAACTAACATTTGTAACAGAACCATGAACGACTTCAGAATACTAAAACAGGGTTAAGAAATACTGTTATCAATTTACATTTACAAATAGCTTTAAAACTCACTCTAAAGTGCAAATTCACACTGGAAAGTGACATTCATTTTTTATTATGCCAAAAAAAAGTTTTGGTTGGATAGCCCCTTTTAACTATGGAAAGACTGGCATAATAAACATATAGACCTATAGACTGGTATATGATACCATTTCAACCCAAGAGACCTTTCAGGATGTCAATATACCCATGGAAGGTGCACACCCTTGCACATCTGATCTTCTTTACCCACCTATAAGTAAGCTGAAAGGATAAATAAAACCTACATTTGTTTTTAAATGGCAACAAAGGGATTTGCGTATGAAAGGAAGGGATTTTTGGTTCCTCAACTGACTTTTAAAGGCTCATGGACATTACACTTATTGCCAGAGCTTTTATTAACACAATAACCTTACTACTTATGAAATGCACTTAGTTTGCCCATCAGCCTTATTTCTGGGTTCTGGATGTGATCAAGCAATACCCCTATTGCAATGCTTTTCTGGAGCTATATAACAATTTTAGCACAAAAGACTTGAATTCGTGAAAAAAATTCAAATTCTAACATTGATACCCCCCCCCCTTAAACATACTGGGGATGGATGTCAAAGAGCAGCCAGCGTCCTGCACTGAGGTGTTTGCTGGTCAGAGAGAATGTACAGTAATGGTAAGCAAATCTATTCAACCAATCATTCCTCAAAACTGAATTTAAGCAGTTATTTTTTTCATTGCTAAACTGGATCATCTTCTAATACATCAAGGTGATAGAAACACAGTGCTAGTATGAATAAAATATTATTTGAATTGGAGTTTACTGTGCAAAAGCAGTGATGCTTGTTAGTGCATGTGTTCTTTCCTGTAACAGAGATGAGAATACAGGAAGTTTTCTGCATAATCTGACAGGGTCACGCAGTGTCAACTGATAAGTGTGAACAGGGAATAAATCTGTGTCAGCTCAAACTCTGTTACATATCCTTTTGTATTTGTCAGAAGTTCAGTTCCCTAATTCCCATAAGACAATATAGTCCCGCCAAGGATTAGTTTTACCATCTTATTTGGTACTGCCATGTCGAATCAAAGCTTCCTTTCTCAAGGGTCTGCGGATAAACGCAGGCTGAGATTCAACCCCTATGCTGGGCATCAGCCTTTACCTGTGTCTGCACATGGAGCCATTGTGGTGGCCTGGGTGTCGGCACACAAAGAAGGTTTTGGCATCAAAATGCATACTCTTGCCCTGCCTAGCATTAGCCAAATGATTTCACAATAAATGAAACAAAACATGTCCACCAGCATTTTTAAAGAAATAAGAGGCCACTATCCCTTTCTTCCCAATCTTCTCACCTTTCTCACGCTCTTTCTTATGTGCTTTGGTAAAAATGGGTTGGCATTTACACTAGGGAACGTATTCTGAAGGATCATATCGATTAACATATTGTGTGGTAATTAATTTGGTTTTAGAAGAGGCATTTAAAAAAATGGTTTGCTTTTAATGAAGAAATTACTGGAAACTGATGTTAAAAGGTTTTGTAAAAAAATTATGCAATTATTTATGTATCCAGCAAGCAGATTCTTTTACGCTTAGGGGCTGATTTACTAACCCACGAATCCGACCCGAATTGGAAAAGTTCCGACTTGAAAACGAACATTTTGCGACTTTTTCGTATTTTTTGCGATTTTTTCGGCGTCTTTACGAATTTTTCGTTACCAATACGATTTTTGCGTAAAAACGCGAGTTTTTCGTAGCCATTAAGAAAGTTGCGTAAAATCTGGCGATTTTTCCGTAGCGTTAAAACTTGCGCAAAAAGTTGCGCTTTTTTCGTAGCGTTAAAACTTACGCGAAACTTCGCACCTTTTAAGTTTTAACGCTACGAAAAAGGCGCAACTTTTCGCGTAAGTTTTAACGCTACGAAAAATTGGGCGATTTTACGCAACTTTCGTAATGGCTACGAAAAACTCGCGTTTTTACGCAAAAATCGTATTGGTAACGAAAAATTCGTAAAGACGCCGAAAAAAATCGCAAAATACCGATCATTACGAAAAAAACGCAATCGGACTCATTTCGACCCGTTCGTGGGTTAGTAAATGTGCCCCTTAGAGTTCTATATGTGCATGGAAATAATGGAATAATAAGAGTTAGGAAATATAGTAAAAATCAGAGTAAGATGAGATTAGGGTTCTCAAGGAAAGATGTGTTCTATCGATCAAACACCATCCTACAAAATCTCCTGTTAAGTTTAGCCCTAAAAAATACTCAAAAGCTGAACATGCAACTAGTTTGGCCCATGTAGAATCATTGGTATGCATGGGAGAAGATAGGTAAAATCTGGTTTTATGCTGCCTTGTGAGCAAAAGGTTTTTTCTAAAATTCTTTGAAGTTCACACTGACATTTGCAGCCCCTGTTTTTCCCATTTTGTTTCTTTCTCTTTCTACAATGAGGCAAGTAGCCATTTTGCCTATTTATCTTGCAATCCAGAAGAACAGCGATTACTTCATGTAAAATATTTGACATAAAGCGATCCCTATTCTTCTGATGCTTTGTCTTCTGCTGAAAAAGACAGTTGTACTTAAACTCAGTTCTTTTTACCAACAGCTGCAGCCTAGATTTTAATGGGTAGAAATAATTTAACAAGTAAGTTTTATGTGAATAGTTGTACTTGTAATTCCAGTTAAATATCACTGCTGGGTAGGGAATCCCCTTAAGAAGGTTTTAGAGCAGGTTCTGGGAAACTGTAGACCAACCTTATCTGAAGGAGGAGAATTGTATGTATATCTTTATTTATAAAGCGCTACTTATGTACGCAGTGCTGTACAGTAGAATACATTAATACAAACAGGGGGTTAATAAGATAATAGATAAATGCAAAGTAAAACAATAAATACAAGATAAATACAGCTGCAATAAGTTAAGAGTCGAGGACACAAGAGGATGGAGGTCCCTGCCCCGTAGAGCTTACAATCTAAGGGATTAGGAAGGGAGGCATTAGGACAGAGCCAAGGAGCTTGTGAATCCTTGTACTGGATTTGGTGATATTATTATTGGTACTTGTGTGGACAGCAGAGACTATAAAGCTGTTTTCTGTGTTTTTCTGTAAGATTATGTGGACCTCTAGTTTATTTTACCATCATTGTACAACAACCAGTCTCCTATTCTTTGTTATTGTGGTGTGTTCCCTAAAGGATTAATTTGGACATTTTGCTACAAAGCTACCTGGATGGGAAACCAGCAGCTTGGAACGACCTATGGAAATGATATGTAAGAGCAGTGTTGCTTATTTTATATGTATATAGAACAATAGCAGAGTGAGAACCATACACCTGCTGGCATTGCAGCCTGCACCCACTGTTGCTCCCTAACATGCGTCCCTGAATGACATGGAAATTATGAGGTGGGAGGCAGGATACCTACATGCTTCCTACCCCTCATAAACGTCACTTAAAGAAAAATAAAGTTACAAAGCCAGAGGTGTGCCTAATACCCTGAGCTGGTGCTCCTGCTAGCAGAAAACTGCACCGGCCTATCTGTGACCGTGTAATCCTCTTTAACAAGAAAGTTGACATTTTCACCCTTCTGCACATGCGCTGGCCTGGGATTAGGCAGAATGAAGACAGACAGAAGGGGATTGTTTGGTCACAGATAACCCGGGTGATTATCTGCTAACACGAGCACCAGCCCGGGGTATCAGGTAAGTGATTACAATCAGAGGGGGGTGCCTAACATTTGGCACCCTGCAGTGATTATAACTTTTCTTCCTCTCCATTCTGGAGCACATAGACCTGCAACAATTTGTGCATTGCATGAAATATGGTGGATTATACTGTGTGCTGAACTTGGTAAATAACCCCTCAAGTGTGTCCATATTATAAAAATAGGAGAGCCAGGGCTTCCCCCCGTTTGCAGCAGGAGACAACACCAAACATTAAAAAAAAATCTAAAATAGTTTCACCAATAAAGAGGTAACCCATAGTTAATTACTGCATTAACATGATTTAATATTTACTAACAGGTATCATGGACTATCCCTGGTTTGAAAATCATCATCTTCAAGGAATCAACAAAGTTTTTCACCCTGGGGGATATTCACACCTCAAAAGGCAAATTCTCACATTCATCATACGGGTGATTTTGCACCCTTTTGTAAATCTAGCTGGAAGGCAAGTTTTCTGTGTCCCCACTAGCAATAGATAGAACTGTTAGGAGGACATTACCTTTGAGCATACAGGGCAGCTGCTCATGGTCCAGCATTCCAAGCATTTGAGGTTTGATTAAAGCTGGAAGGAATAATTTTCCTATCCTTGCTGGTCATTGCTCATCTGTTGTTTCTAGAGCACTGTGGGGAGCTAATTAGAACTGAGGTGTACAGCATCTGAATCTTGGCCCGGGAAAATGCCTACTGAGCACACTCAGCACACAAACTGCTGTTCAGGTATTTCCAGACTAATAATTAGGTTATTAATGCCCCGCTGTTTTGTGACTTAAGTGGATCTGTGGCTAGTTTGGCTTTCCCTTCCTAAACAGCTCTCTTAGTTCAGCCTAAGAGGATGGAACTGCAGAATAGAGGGAATGCATAGTATATGAGAGAGTTGTCAGAAGGACCAGTCTGCAAAAATGCAAATGCAATTGTGCCTACAAAGGAAATACATGATCTGCCTAACATCTCATTAGCCCTCAGCTCTTGCCCTCAGATACCATGAAGCCACACAGTATATTTAAGGGCTATAGAGGCAATCAGTCATTGTTCAAGGCATCTTGACAGATCTGTTTGTATACATTCTCCAGTATAAGGCAGTACAGTATGTTAAGCCATAGCAGGATTTTAGAACTGCAATAATTAGATATGATAGTCATATGGAATGTTTGGAACACAGAGTTTTCAGGAAAAATGGGTTTTCCAATAATGTAAAGCATCATACAAAGGGATGCACCGGATCCACTATTTTCAGATTTAGCCGAACCCCTAATCCTTCGTGAAAGATTTGGACAAATACTGAACTGAATCCGAATCAAATTAGGATAAGGAAGGGTTAAAGAGAACCGCGTGCTGCACACGGTGAAAATTTTTCAACTTACAGTATGTGTTTATGTGACAAAAAGTTACATGATTTTAAGGTATCAGATTAGTTTGGCCAGGAGCGTGGATGCACCCGAATCCAAATCCTGCTGAAAAAGGCAGAATCTTGTCCAAATCCCGAACCGAATCCTGGATTTGATGCATACCTAATCATACAGTAAGGCTGGTTAACTACATACATTTATTCATTAAAAAAAACTATTGGGTTGTTTTGAATCAGCATGGATTTATGCAGCTTTAAACACTGATTTATTATTACAGTGACAAAGCCAAAATAAAGCATTGTTTATATAACACAGTACCAGAAAATTACATTGTTATATTTCAGAGCTTTCTGGATGATGGGTTTTCAGATCATAGATTCCACCCCAGTAAATGTAGCGTGTCGATGTCCAGTAATTGCCATTAAACAATTGAAGTATTTACTATGCTAGAATAGACTCAGTAGTTGCAATATGTTATCATTTAACCTCTCTGTACATTGGTTATTGCCTGGGAATTTTTTCTGGATCTGAAACTTGTAAAGCGAAACATATAGTAAGTTAAGAGTATGAATACAATTTTCAAGATTCTTTTACAATTAGATATATTCAGCCTCTGAACAAGGTTACAATCATTCTTATTCTTGTGTGTGAGATCCCCATTAAGTAATGGTAAGAGAGATACCCTTGGATGTACGCAGCAAAGCACTGCTGCACGATGCTGGAGCCACCCTTCCCTGCAAACTGTGCCTGAAAGTCTCCAAACAGCTGGCATAAATGTCAGGAACGATTACTATTAGGGGGTAAGAAGTGACACCCAGTTGGTGTTCCCTGCTGCCAGCAGACAGATGTGGAGAGTAGCACATGCTCATGAGCCCATGTCTGCCTCTAATTAATCACCTCTCCTGCAAAGTGATACAGCAGTGTCCCAGGTAGCAGGAACAATGAGGGCCCAGGCAAGTCCCTGCTCACACGATGTCTTCCCGCACAAGATGCTGATGCCCAATATGTTTCCTCAGTTATTTTTGGAAGGACATTCTTCCTGTATCCGAGCAGAAGTTCCAAAGGAATAAAAAGGTATAAAAGTGCATTCATGTATTTGATGGAAATAAAGAAATATGCTACACAGGGAAAAATCACCTGTCAGCGAGAATGGGCAATTTGGGTGTAAAAGTCAGAGCTAAAGGGAGGCCTGCTTTCCATTTATTGATAACCATTTATGGCAGAAAAATACTCTGTGTTCATTTCGAGCTTTGCAAATCTAATTTTCTTTGTTTTTAAAAAAATAAAAAGGGTATTTTCAATGTGTCTGAGCAACTTCAAACAATCTCCTACAACCATAAATGCAGGGCAAGACTCTTTCTTCAATCTATGGCACCTAAGGGGTCAAAGCCCCTTCTGAGGCCAAATGGAGAGAGAGAATTGTTTTTTACCTTCCTCTGGATCAACTAGCAGGTAAGCAGGTTTCATGTAGATATAAAAGGTGGAACTTGATGGATGTGTCTTTTTTCAACCTAACTTACTATGTTACTATGTAAAGCATTTCTGATCCACAAGAATGCTATGTGTCTGTGCATACTATCAAACCCAGTGTGATTCCCAATGTCCAACTGAGATTAAACAAGCTGCAAGTGTTTGCACTGGCCCTTTTTGCGGCATTGTCTGTTTTTAATCAGTGTGTCTGTCTTGGGAGATAGGGCCACATAATTAGAGCAATGGAGCCCAGATATTGATATTGGTTTGACCATTAGAAACTGAGCATAAAGCAAAAATGTTCTGGGGTGAAGACACAAAGTTCGAAAATGTCTAGTATCCCACAGCAACCAATTATATTTATGCTTTTAAACAGCTTACAAAAATGTTGTTGCTAAGTGTTACTAGGCCTGTAGCAAATGCTGCACCTTTAATGCATTACCTTATTTTACATTTTATTCACCACATATATATGGGGTCATTTATAAACACTGGAAAAATTAGAACCTGGACAGTAAGCGATGGTAACCAATCAGATGATTGCTTTTAATCTTCAACCTGCAGCTGACTGACAAAAAACTAATCATTGATTGGTTGCTATGGGGTACTGCCCAGGTGCAAATTTGCCCGGTGTTATGGGCTGATTTCATCCTAACATGATAAATGATCCCGGGAATATTAACTACAAAGCTATGGGGCCCATTAATGGAGGATTGCTATTTTTAATGGTTACTGCCCTGTAAAAAGGGAGTGATCAATAACCATTCGAAGGTGTGCCTTGCCAACCAATGAGAACACCATGTCTGTGCACTATTATATCCATTCTCATTCCCAGTGTCCAACTGAAATGAAACATTCTGAAGCTGCTTACATGATACAGTTTGCTTCTATAAAGAATGCTATGACCATTGTACTATTCACCTCTATAAAGCGCCTCTATGGAGAATGCCATGATTATTGGCCCATTCAGCTCTATGGAGAATACCATGATTATTGGCCTATTCAACTCTGTAGAGAATGTTGTGTATTACATCAAATGCACAATACATAAAGGTAATTTTAATAGAAGAATTGTTTGTACGTGTATGTCTGTGTGTACAAATCCCAGCTTGCTCCTATCGAACTCTTTCTCCTACCACTGTTGTCAAACATGTCAAATTGGGTGAGAAGTAAGTAACTGCATTTCAGACCATCAAAAACTGGCCTTTTCCTAGAAAAAGGAAAGAAAAAAGGCAAGCACCATTAAAATCTGTGAAGCATCTCATGTTTTGTCTCTAAATATATGCATTGATCTCAAAAAGGATAATAATTGTTTGCTGAACTATCACTTGTATACAACTATATATGCTAGCGCCAAACCAATGCCTTTTGGGCAGGGTTTTTTTAACTGCTTGTATCAGTTATTGGTTCTATTTGTATGTAAATCTGTATGTTCAATAATAACAATGTGATCCTACAGCAATTTAACCATAACTCTTTCCTAAAGTCCCTTGTCGGTACAAGCTTTTTCCACAAGGTGGCAGCATTGTTACATTCAATTAGAGAATTACGATTTTTTTTTTTAATTTTCTTTACTAGATTTTACTAGATTTTGATCTAGTAGGATAAAAACTGGGCGGTTCTTATTAATAAGGCATAAAGTTTTGCACTTGAAAATAAAAACAAAAATTTCACCAGATATAGTTATTGACAGTTTATTAAATTGCAATATTCCGCAAAAAGTCTGGTGTAAAACTGTGTTTTTTTCTTTGCATTTGAAAAAAAATGAATGTTATATAAGTATTTTTGCACGTATTACTAAAACTTGACACAGAATAAAGCCTGCATAATGCCAAAATTGTCACCATGTTTTATCACCTCCTAATGAGTGCCATTAATATGCAATATTGCCTATTGCCGTGTCTAATGGGCAAGATGTGATGTGATATTTAGCATGACAGGTGTCCATTGGCTGTGCATTTATGATTGTACAGCTAAAGACTAGAAGAACGACACGTTCAGTGAAAATCAATCATTTATAATTGCTGTTCATTGACAGGCTTGCATATATAGTGAAAACTCCATTTTACATACCCTGATTTCAAGTTTTCCCACATTATACACCATTTTTCAGTGGTCCCACCTGTATATTATGCATAATACTTTTCCTTGATTTTATATTTCCCTGGATTTATGCAGTTCTTTCCTGTTGCCCTAAAAAACTAGCATTGCTCTTTATTGATACCTGTATATCATTTGCAGTAGTGAATGAAGCTGGGGTTGTCTGGAACATCTCAACTTTATTCCCTAATCCATATTTGTAACGCCATATTTTCTGTCATAAATTAAGTAAATTACAATATTTATAGCAGAAAAGTGCATGGGCCTAAGCTGTCAGTTGAGTAAATAGCACATTTTCAATGATAATGGGTGAGTAAGTTTTTAGTCACTAGCCTACAGAATGGGCAGCATTCCTGGTCCCCAGAGTCCAGAGACTGTTTAGTGGTTAGTGTATTATGTATATGTATTCCAGGTGTGCTACGGCTCCCCCTAGAATTTCCCATCATACTCAGCCAGCATGGCGCTGACTGTTTCAATTTTCTGTATTTGCATGTTTTTTGTGTTTTTTTATGGCTTTTGCAAAACAGGACAATGGTGACAGTGGCATCAGTGATTCAGTAGAAGTAGAAAATCATTTTAGGGCCCCTAATCTTTGGGAATATAATATTTTTTCATGAACAGGTTCTGCCTTCTCTATAGTTATACCCCTGAATAGAGGTAATGTATTAAATTCACAATGTTTGCACTGGGTCTAGTTGCCCCTAGCAAACCAATCAAATGTTGGCTTTCAAACAGGTTAGCAGTATATGGTTCCTTGCAGGTTGGGTTTCTATATATGCAAGCTTTACAACTTTATTACTCAAGGTATTATGCCATAAAATGACAGTTTGAAGTGCTTATGTTTACAGTTAATTTTGTGGACTATTTACAGGTCAAGCACAACAGGAACTGACAAAGTGGGCATTTTAGCTTTTGCAGATGACCTTGCAGGACTATATTTTATCAGTCTATGAGCCAGACGCGCAGTCATTATCCCATCATACACCGCAATGTACAAAGCAGTAGGAGGTTATCAGGCAGCAAACTGTCACCAAAGAGCCAGATGACAGCTGGAGAAGGCAGCAGGACTTAGCGTAACTTGATGACAGCAGTTAGAACAGGCTTATTGCCTTCTGAGTGCTGTCAACCTTCTGCAGCTTTGTAAGTCCTCCTGCCTCTTTGCGCTCCCTGCATTCTGTCATCTCACTCTGTGGGGCACATATTATATAATCGCATATTTTTTTTCCACACAAAAAAGTTTTACAAAACGCTAAGGGCATTGGCTTTACCTTTTGGCATCAGTTCCAACTAGTGATGAGTGAAATTTTTCGCCAGGCATGGATTTGCAGAGAAATTCCACATTTCACATATTCAATCCCTCTTATATTGATATATCAGACTCTCATTCAAACCACTCCCTGGTTGCTAAGGTAATTTGGACCGTAGCGACCAGATAGCTGTTATAACTCCAAACTGGGGAGCTGCTAAACAATTATTGAAATAGTTCAAAAACTACAAATAATACAAAAATGAAGACCAATTGCAAATTGTCTCAGAATGTTACTCTGTACATCATACTAAAAGTTAACTCAAAGGTGAACAACCCCTTTAATGGGTGCAAAAATTTGCAGCAGAAAAAACTTGCAGAGTGAGGAAAAAGCTGCGGTCATGTCAAATACATTGCGGATAGATTCGCTCAACACTAGTTCCAGGCAGGGGGTGAAATTATTGGCAGTCAAGTGATGTTTCAGGGGTGTAGTTATGATGTCAGGGGGCAGGGTTATGATGTGGCGATCAGCGATTGGCTGATCACTGCACCATTAACTTAAAAGTCTGAACGTCCTAATTTGGAAATCTGGACAGACAGTTTTCAGCCAGACAGCTCTTCCTCTCAGCTCTGGGCTGGACGGGTGGCAATACAAAATTGCTTCTGCACAACAGAAGCATCATTACCCTTTGTGGACTTGAGTAATTAATATGTAACTATCAGCCATATTGTAACTTGGGCAAGTAATAAACCACCATTTGTGGCTACATTTGGCCATACTTGGTATCCAGCCCAACAGAAGGATATTGCACATATATGGCCACATTTCTGTTGAATGATAGAATAAATTGAAGAGCAACCAATGCCTGGCCAAGTCAGAACTGCACCTAAGAACCATAGGCAACAAGAACCACAGACCCCGGCTCATCAAATGCCTGCATCCTACAAAATCTTTCATGACCTTGAACTAGGGGTGGGCAGGCAGAATAGTTTTGTGCCAACCCACCCCCCCCAGTGTTGCACCATAGGCATGTGCCCATTCTGGCTACCCCTATTTCCAGCCCTGACAACACCTGCAGAGATACGGCTCATCTTCACTTCTTCACTTCACTTTCAGTCGAGTGATGGAAGTGTTTCCATCAGGACCTATAACCCTATATATCCCAGCATTCCAGGATAATTAGTCAATATGCCCCCCGAGAATGCAACAGTTTGCCCAAACATACTGTATAACATACTTTCTACACATACCCTTTCCAATTCATTTTCTAGTCTGCCATTCAAAACACTGCCGGGTTACGAGGCTAAAAAGGACGAAAGTTCAAAACTGGGTTGTGTATTAGATGTGCTGACCCATAATAAATCCATAAAACACCTTTTAGTTATAATTGCATACTTCCTGCAGATACAGCATTTAATACTTTCACCCACATTTCTGCTTGTGAGTGTAGGGGAGCAGCATTTTGTGCTTCTAGTGCATAATTGCAAGCTCTTGTGTGCAGCCCTATTTTGCATTTGTAAAACCCACTTATCACTGCCTCCTTCTCTTCTACGGCAGCCAATGGTTGATTGCGGTAATATAAACCTTTCTTTTGCATGTTCAAACAGAATATCAATGGGTTTTAATATACACAAGGATGTGATCCAGCCCGAGCATCTCTGCTTCCAAAGGCTGTCAGGTTTCATCCTAATGACTCAGATCTTGAAAGCTCTTCCCTTCATCTCTCTCCTCCTTTTGTCTCCGTGCAGCAATTGTCAGAACTTCAGACCTTGCTGAGCTCCTCTGCCCCTAGAGGTTTTCCTTCTGCATTGAACTCATTAAAAAAGGTTGCATCCAGTCCATGCAATTCTCAGCCTCAGTGACAGGAGCAGGGACGTGGGGAGAGGGAGCGCAGGCCTGGAGGGCAGGAGTGCCAGAGATGAGATCTGTTGCCATTGATTGTATATGGATTCTTGGCCTAAGGAAATTGTGTGGGGACACAGGGGGTTTTCATGGGAGACGATTTCCAAGTTTTTGCACACAATGAGTTTGTGAGAGATTTCTAGGTTTTAGAAATCCAAGAGTACAATGTTTTAATCTAGTATTATTCCCCTTCTGTGCAGTGCGGCAGTATTCTGTCTGTTGGTGTTGCTAAAAACAATAAAGAATATATTTGTGTTGAATGAGTTGCAGTTGGTGGCACAGCAAAATATCACACTGCCCCTTTCCATTCAGTAATCTAAAACAATTTCCCCATTAGAAATAGCTGGGTAGCAAACAACTGCAAAAATCAGCTTGGCCACTAAAAGGCGCTGTTTACTGTAAAAAAAACCTGCAGTAGTATCAAGGCTACACGGTCAGACCAGAAAATAAGGAGAGCAGTCTGCAATGGAGCATAGAAAGAGAAAAGTGCTGCTTTAAAGAATAATAAAAATTCCCAAATGCCAAGTATCCCTGAAATGTTAAGCAGTTGTATTTTAAAGGACCTTTGGGGCTAACATGATGCATGCTTATAAAGGGTCTTTAGTAATTCACCATTTCACAGCACCATTTATCAGTGCTTAGTTATTGCGTTCAAACACCATTGTACAATATCTGTGTGTGTGTGTATTTATTTGGCTAGCTACAAAAGTGCAGATCTCTGTATAGATTCTGTCCAAATTAGCCTGGAGTATTAAATAATAATTTGATTCTTGTGTCACAGAAGGATGCAACAAGCACCAATATTCAGAAATTACTATAACAATATGGTAGAGACATGTTATTACAATACGACAATGCCTGAATATTTACTATATTTCAACTAAGGTTATATTACTACAGACCTGTCAGTAACCCAGTTCATGACATTGAACTGCACTGGACACAGTACTGGATTATGTGCATCCCTGCCATTTGGCACTTTTATCCCATCCTGCTGGACTCAGCATATCCCAGATTAATGTCTAACCACCAGAGCATTGGGTGATTCTCCACTCAGTGAAGATCTGGTTTGTTGACAGTAGTCCTATACTAGCTGGATACCAAGGCATAATGCAGTTTTGTTCTGTATTCAGCATTTTTTCTCAGGAGTCAAAATGATTTTTCACAGTGGTACAGTCCCAAGTAGGAAAGATGCATGATTCCAATAACTGTGCCAAAAATATATTTGTCAATAGCAGTTGTTTTATTCATGCTGCTTTTTATATTTCTGTATAGTTAGTCCCACTGTATTACTGGACTTTGCCAAGTACTTCATTTTGGTGTACATAGTTCTATAGCAAGAATTATGTTTTTACATGCATAATTAGTACAAAAGTAAAGCTTGCCATAATTTAAGATTACATTACAGGTTTACATTGGCCTTTAATAAATCTGTGAACATGTTTTTCATTGTTGCTTAACAACATACTAACCTAGAATGCTAACAGTCGGCACCACACATTTGTGTAACTGCTCTCAGGTTGCAGAGGGTTTTAATCTTGACATGAAGAAGGCCTAAGCAGTCTGAAAAACCTTAACCTTAGTAGATCTGTGACTAGTTTTACCTCCTTTCTGGAAAAATATACCAAATTAAACTCTTCTTGATTATTAATGCTGCCACCAATTATCAGTTTTACTGGTCAGGCTGGTAAAATACCATATCTGCAACATTGTTTTCTTTGGGGCATATTTATCAAGGTGTTGAAAAAAGCTTGCCAGAATGAAATTTCACAGCTCTTGTGTAGAATTTGTAGAGGGCTATTTGTCAAAGGATGAACTTTCACTTTCACCTCTTGATAAATGTGCCTTGAAAAATCCTATACAAGTACCATAAAATCAGACTCTGGCAAAACCACACGGAGCTCTATTTTCACGCTTTGAGAAATACTGTATACCCCTTTGTGACAAGAAAGGTTCAAATGTTGAGGCAGAAAATCAGACAACAGTTTCTCTAGTAAAATATAAAAATATATTTATATAATGGCCGCAGATCATTAAATGGGTAGCGTGGCATGTCTGATTAAGTAGGATAAAATTCTATTGAATGGCAAGGCACTGGGGCAACGTGACACAATGGGCCATGTATTTGTTCCATATTTTGCTGGGCTAAAGGTTATGTTCCTAAAGAGGTTTAAATTTTTTGTGTATACCACAATCTGTAGAGTGGTTTGTAAATGTGTGTATGTGTGCAGAAGCTCATGGCTTAGATGGAATGTTGCACAGCACTCTGTAAGGCATCGTCATCAATATACAAATAATGAATGGAACCTGTAAAGTGAAAGTGACGTGTGTTTTATTTGTAATAGGGTTTTAGGAGTTATTAGGTATATTGGTTGATTAGGCATATGATACAATAAATAGACTATAGGCAAATAGAATATAGGCAAATTTCTTTTAGTTTGTTAATGAAGCATTTATGATGTTATTATAGGGGTGCTAATGTAGTTCAGTTATTGTAAGCATATGCTCTCATAGGCAGCCAGTAAACAACATTAAAATAGGCACAATATACAGAGGCACCTAATAAAATTCCTCTCTGCTCCATCAGCAAACATGCTGCGTTAGATATACTCATTAATAACAAGGCTTTATTGTGTTGGCCCTGCAGACCCTCCCCGTCTGTCCACTGGGATCCTCTTTCTGTTCATAAGCAGATCCTGCAGGTTTGAAGGCCAGCATCTAAATGGAAATATTATTTGAATATGGATGCTCTGCACTGCTCTATCTGGCTTCTCCCTGGATATGGGTTTATTGTTTTCCTTGAAATTACCCTGCCTGATTTACTAGGATAAAGCCCAGCCATGCTGGCTCTCTTGTGATTAATAATTTGAAGACATTTACATTTCAATACAGAGTCTTACCACTGGTTTCCTCTAATTTTTCCCCTACGGAGCTTTGGAATATCCCTATTGGGGCAGGACAGACAGCATGCTCGGAGATGAGAAAATGCACTCTCTCGAAATATATGCCAGGTTTCCTTTGTAACTCTCAACTTCTCAAGCATCAACTGTTTCTATTAAACAAACATCACATCTGCATCCATCTTGGTGCCGTGATTGTGTACTATTTCTTATTTCTATAAAGCTCAGTGAGTTTCCGCAGCTCTATATCATACCAATATACCAGCTTTGAGCTTTTAGGATCAAATGCGTATATATGAGTTTTTGCACCAAGTGGGAAATACAGAGAAGACACGCAGTCCTTGCTTGGTGCCACATGCACACATTCACAGCAACAACACCATGTTATGCTTCAGGGCCAAATACATTTATATTTAACTTTAAAGGGCTAGTTTACAATCACAGGGGCAATTTCAGGCAAAAGTTGGCATGTTTTATACCCAGAATGCAGTGTTTTCCCATAATTTGCAGCCTTAAAGGGCCTGACTTAATTGCGGAAGATGCATTATGCATAATTGCATGTACGTTACAATGTGAATGAGACACAGTTATGCTGAAAATCATCTGTTTTTAGATATCAAAATGACAACTGTGCCCTATTTTTTAGTTACAACTGTGCTGTATCTGCAGAGCGATTTGACAAAATTGGAATACTGGGCAGCAAACTGGAAAATGAGGTTCAATGTGGACAAGTCTGGGGTTTTTGTAGATAATAAGTTGTCTAACTCCAGTCATTCGGTGGCTACTTATGCAAATAAAGCGCTGTGTTGTATAAAAAAAAGGCATTGACTCAAGGGATGAAAACATAATTTTGCCTCTTTATAGGTCCCTGGTAAGGCCTCACCTTGAGTATGCAGTGCAGTTTTGGGCTCCAGTCCTTAAGAAGGATATTAATGAGCTGGAGAGAGTGCAGAGACTGCAACTAAACTGGTAAAGGGGATGGAAGGTTTAAGCTATGAGGTTAGATTGTCAAGGTTGTTTTCTCTGGAAAAGAGGCGCTTGCGAGGGGACATGATTACTCTGTACAAGTACATTAGAGGGGATTATAGGCAGATAGGGGGTGTTCTTTTTCCCATAAAACTGATCAGCGCACCAGAGGCCCCCCCCCTTTAGATTAGAGGAACGGAGCTTCCATTTGAAGCAGCGTAGGTGGTTTTTCACGGTGAGGGCAGTGAGTTTGGGGAATGCCCTTCCTAGAGATGTGGTAATGGCAGATTCTGTTAATGCCTTTAAGAGGGGCCTGGATGAGTTCTTGAACAATCAGAATATCCAAGGCTATTGTGATAGTAATATCTACAGTTAGTATTAGTGGTTGTATTTATAGTTTATGTATGGGAGTGTATAGATTGGTAGGTGGGGGTTGTGTATGCTGGGTTTACTTGGATGGGTTGAACTTGATGAACTCTGGACTTTTTTCAACCCTATGTAACTATGTAACTGTGTATCAGTGTGGGAACCCTGGAGGAATCCCCACCTTTGAGTTGGCAGTAGTTCCAGGGTTACCTTGTGTCAACAGACGCACTGCATGTGACTGGAAGAAGCAGGGGGGATGGACTCAGCGGCATTTAGTGCAAGTCTGTAGAAGTGCAAGGAGTGGCATTAGATGCAAGTACAGGTATGGGACCTGTTATCCAGAATGCTCAAGCCCTGAGGTTTTCCTGATAAGGGATCTTTCTGTAATTTGAAGATCCATACCTAAAATAAACCCAATAAGATTGTTTTGCCTCAAATAAGGATTAATTATATCTTAGTTAGGATCAAGTGCAAAGTACTGTTTATTTACATTTTTTTTTAATTTTTTTTTTTTTTAAATCTTAGCTATTTGATTAAAATGGAGTCTATGGAATATGGCCTTCCTATAATTAGAAGCTTTCTGGATAAGGGGTTCCTGCATTACAGATCCTATATCTGTATCTTTAATAAATGGCGTCACTTTGCGCAACCACTACTACAAACTTTGTGCAACTGCAACTCCACTGGTGGTTTATAAATGAGCCTGCTTTCTTTTTTTATTATTATGTTAAAATGAACATTCCCTTTCATCCATAAAATGTAGCAGTTTAATAAAATATATGCATATAATATGTTTTGTTCAAAAATGCATCTATACTTAACTTACAATAAGACCACAACTTACATGTTAATTCTTTTATAGTGTATCAGTCATTGCTGCAAAATGTGTATCAAAATATAAATATGTTTTTACATTTTCATATTTTGTATTTTACAGCATCTGAGATATAAATGGTGCATTGGTATGGTTTCATTTCTTTCATTGTCAACCATCTGTGTCAGTAGTGCATAGCAATAAGTTTCTGCTGAACTACATAAGATTTTTGTTGTGCTTCCATCTATGCTACAGATTGCATCCTTCAAGTCTAATGCAGTAAATGATATTACTGATATTAAAATCTGATCTGTAAACTACATGAATACTACAAGTATTTACATTGGACACAACAGGACTGTCGAAAGGGAACACTGCATGTAACTTTCTCATGTAACAACATTATTTTGATTTTCAGGCAGGGCAGGCAGTAACAGAGCAATGCAGAAGCTATGCACTGGCACATGTAGGGTTAACTGGCATGCACACTATAAGAGACACACTATATTGCAGGGAAATCAGACTAAACAGGGTGAAGCTACTGGCACATACAAGAAAAAAAAGACAGGCAAGGCAGGGAAAAGTCAAAGGTATGGCACCACAGGGGTTAACAAGGTTAACAAGTCCATTGTCCAGGCAATAGGTAAGGGCAGGCAGAGTAAAGCCAGGTCTTTACCCAATGTCAGAAAGCAAATATACACTAGCAAATATAAACTAGCAGGAGGGACAGAGTAACAAGCAGCAGGATGATCTTACAAACTGGCAAGGAGCACTGTCATTAGTGGGGCTTTAAAGTTGTGAATTTCATACCACTCACCACCCCAATGTCACATTCAGATCACCCTGGTGTTTAGTGGAGCTGCACTGGTCCCGTCATTAATGTCGCTACAGAGACACTGTCACCACTTCCAGACCATCGTGAACACCACAATCAGTTTATAACCTTCTTCCTTACCCTGTGTAATACTGATTTATATTAAAGGAACAGTAACACCAAAAAATAAAGAGCTTTAAAGTAATAAAAATATAATGCACTGTTGCCCTGCACTGGTAAAAGTGGTGTGTTTGCTACAGTAACACTACTATAATTCATATAATAAACTGCTGTGTAGCCACGGGGGCAGCCATTCAAGCTGGAAAAAAGGAGAAAAGGCACAGGTTACATAGCAGATAACAGATAAGCTCTGTAGAATACAATAGTGTTCTATCTGTTATCTGCTATGTGCCTGTGCCTTTTCTCCTTTGAATGGCTGCCTCCATGGCTACATAGCAGTTTATTTATATAAATTATAGTAGACTTTCTGAAATAAACACACAACTTTTACCAGTGCAGGGCAGCAGCACAGTATATTTTAGTTACTTTTATACCCTTTCATTTTTTGGTGTTACTGTTCCTTTAAGCTTGCATATATGTATGATATTGTGTTAGTAATCCTAAGAGTATCAACATTAGTAATTTTGTATTTACTAATACACATCAAGAAAAGAGTTTAACAGCTTCACATATTACAATGAAACTTATCTCAGGCCCCTCAGCCTTGTTCCTTTTAACTTGGCTTTTTACTTCAGCTAAGCCTTCTTGACCACTATTAAGAATCCTGGACAACAAATCTTTATGCCATTGACTTTTACATTTCCCTTGTAACCATAATATTTCTATTTTTAGGGGATGTGCCTTTGCAAATGAAGCAATCAATTATTTTTTTTTTAACACTTTTGGTTGCTCCTTTGGAACACTTAGGGGCCCATTTACTTACTCACGAACGGGCCGAATGCGTCCGATTGCGTTTTTTTCGTAATGATCGGTATTTTGCGATTTTTTCGGAAAATTATCGTGACTTTTTCGTTACCAATACGATTTTTGCGTAAAAACGCGAGTTTTTCGTAGCCATTCCGAAAGTTGCGATTTTTTCGTAGCGTTAAAACTTGCGCAAAAAGTTGCGATTTTTTCGTAGTGTTAAAACTTGCGCAAAACGTCGCGCCTTTTAAGTTTTAACGCTACGAAAAAAGCGCAACTTTTCGCACAAGTTTTAACGCTACGAAAAAATCGCAACTTTCGGAATGGCTACGAAAAACTCGCGTTTTTTCGCGCAAATCGTATTGGTAACGAAAAAGTCGCGATAATTTCCGAAAAGTCGTAAAGGTGCCGAAAAAATCGCAAAAAATACGAAAAAGTCGCAAAATGTTCGTTTTCCAATCGGAATTTTTCCAATTCGGATTCGAATTCGTGGGTTAGTAAATCAGCCCCCTTTAATATATAGGTACTAAATTATGTGTCAATGGAGTCTGTCTTGTAGTCTATGTAGAATTCTTGTAGAATTTAAATGATTACTTTTCCCTTCCTATTACCTTTTTTATATCTGTATAAGAACACGTGTATTGAAAACTGTATAGGTTTAATAACAGCCATTTTCGCTCTGAATTCCTCTTTTATTTCTTGTCTTAATATAAATACTGTTTCTTTGCTTTGAGTCGTGTTTAGAGGAGTCATAAAGTCCCTGGTAACCAGGAATAAAATAGATAATATAACCTGTTAGGGCTCTGGCACACGGGGAGATTAGTCGCAGCGACAAAACTCCCTGTTCGCGGGCGACTAATCTCCCCGGATTGCCATCCCACCGGCGAAAATGTAATTTATGAAACATTCTCTCTTTTCTGTTAACTTCTTAAACATAGGAGCTACAATCAATGCAAGCAATATACATATTAAAAGAGCCAAAATGGGACAAATCTATAAACAAACCATTATAATAATATTGGAATCATTTACAACTACCGGACAACAGCAAGTCTGACATGCCCAGTTTCCTAAATAATCTTGGCCACACATTACATTCTACTGAAATGTGTGAACAATGAAGCTGAATGTGAAAATGATGCACTGTGTGATGACAGGTATGACTATTGTCAGAGCTATGTGTTGACATTACACGCAGTGTCGCAAGGTGTAGGAAATCCGTACTGTGTGTAGGGAGGGTTTACTAAACAATATAATAATATTCTATAAAGTACAAGCAGCACAGTATGTGGGCAAAACTAAATGACTCCTTACAGAACCCAAAGAGTGGTAGCAAGATTAAAGGAACACCAAAAAATGAAAGTGTATAAAAGTAACTAAAATATAATGTGCTGCTGCCCTGCACTGGTAAAAGTTGTGTTTACTTCAGAAAGTCTACTATAATTTATATAAATAAGCTGCTATGTAGCCATGGAGGCAGCCATTCAAAGGAGAAAAGGCACAGGCACATAGCAGATAACAGATAAAACACTATTGTATTCCACAGAACTTATCTGTTATCTGCTATGTAACCTGTGCCTTTTCTCCTTTTTTCCAGCTTGAATGGCTGCCCCGATGGCTACACAGCAGCTTGTTATATAAATTATAGTAATGTTACTGTAGCAAACACACCAGTTTTACCAGTGCAGGGCAACAGTGCATTATATTTTTATTACTTTAAAGCTCTTTCATTTTTTAGTGTTACTGTTTCTTTAACCACAGGCGACTAATCTCCCCGTAGGCCATTACCCTTAGGATTGCTGACACTCCGACCTTTAAAGAAAGCTGGGCATTAGCAGTCTAAAACTACTAATATCTCAGAAACTACTAATTACAGAACATTTTTACAGAAAATAAATAAACATTGCAAATGTGCTCAAAGGACCACTCTTAATAATTAATTCATTTGAGGAGTTTAGATCTCATGTAATCCTTTTCCTGCCAGCAATCTCATGGGTTTAGTTGCACTTGGGGAAAGGTAATGTGTTTTTAATTTAGAGTCCAAAAACACCTTTTCAGTCTCCAATCCAATGAAGGTATTTGCCAATCCTTACACCATTACAAGTCGATATTGATCCATGCAGTCACATTCTTTGCACAAGATGTGGGCTGAGTCAGACCTAAATGGAGAACTTCTGGGGTTTTTGTAGTAAGCATAGTAGTAAATCACAGATTTAGTTTCATTATTATCCTACATTATACAGGTATCCAGACTCCATGGGTCCTGGGGTATTCTGGATAAGGAATCTTCCCATCTTGTATATCTCCATATTATAAGTCTACAAAAAAATAATTTAAACATTTAAAAACACAATAGGATTGTTTTGTTTCTGATAAGGATTAATTATTTCTAAGCTGGGATCAAGCAAAGCTACTTTTTAATTGTTACAGAGAAAAGGAAATCATTTTCTGTAATTTGAAACTTTTTTCTGGATAACAGATCCCATACCTGTAAAGGTAAATACTAACTTAAGATGAAAGTATAGTATTAGAAACGCTCTTATAAATATTTGTTTAAAGCCATGGATAAAAAAAATAATGTGTAAAGATGCAGCTACTGAACCTACAATGTGCACTTTTATTTACCAAAGTGAAGTCAATGGTGTATTTCTAATGGTGAATTAGTAACATGATACGCATTACTCAATTTCAACATTATTTTACACCACCCTAGGCCTGGTAAAACCCACTATTAACCCACAAGTCAGTGGGACGAATTCAGGCAAAGGAAATTCTGACTTGAAAACTGGTGCTGTTTTTTATGTAGCTTTTTTTTCAAACCGGTACCTCTTTTTAAACCAAAATTCAATTATTTATATGCATAAATTCATTGCATGTTATAAATATGTGTGATTGTATATAGCATACCATGGCTGCTAAATTGGAGCTATTTGGAACATTTTAATGCCATTTTTTACACACCTTTCTAAATACGCCTTCAAAAGATGAACCAAGTGCCTGGCCATGAGTGTCCTTCAGCTATGGACAACCATAAGATGCATTTGAAATATCAGTAAAGGCCAGTCATGGGATGCAACATACAGCAGCTGGATTAGCATGCAATTTAAACAGTTACTAGAAATGATCAAAGTGAATTTTTAGTGGTATATTTCATGCATCTTAGGGGTATTCTATATTTTACACATACAGCATATCACTTAAAACCTTTTCCTTCAAGCCTGTAATCTAAGGCCTCAGCAAATTGATTACCCACAAAGTACCCCTACCCTCTGCTCACATACTACTCACTAGCTATTGGTTCATATCTCAGTCTGCTGTACCATAGTCCTCGCTCCCCGGGCCTTCTCCTACCTTTAAATATAGCAGCATGGTCGGGACTGGGAGGTGTGGCATGAGATCCTAACCAACAGGAACTCTAAAGCCACACTGGTTACCCTCACCTTATGTCTCCCTACCTCTCTTAGAAAGTTCTTGCGAGCAGTGCCCTTCTCTTTACTGTCTCCTAACAATATCCAAGAGTAACTGCGAGAAATGCTAGTCTATATATGTTAACCATTTGGTTATTTGTATCACTTAACTGTGTAAAGTGTAGTATGAAATTATGGCGCTATATAAATAGCAATACTAATAATATGTTTATATGGACTTGAGAGGACTGCTGTGCTACAGATATTTACTGTATCCAGAGGTGCTGCTGTATAGATAAAGTGATAAATGATATTTTAAGCACTTTTATTAACTGCAAATATAGGGTGTAATAGCCCTAACCTATATATATTGTATACTGTAATTTATTTTATTATCTTTTTGCAGTTGCATTGAAATATTTTGGGTAATTTTTCATTGGAAAATCTAATAAATTACATTATTAAAGCCCACAACCATCTTGTTCCAAACAAATCCACTAACATGCATTTGTTTTATTATTCAAGATTTGAATTGCCTTTCTGTTAATTGAGGTTATTACAGTTTATTACATTGTATAAAGCAGGGAGGCTGTATTGGTTCTGCTAATGATTATTTTCACTGGCCACTCATCGCCTAGACGAGAAAGGGTTACAGCAGCAATGTAATGACAATAAAATCAGTTTTGCAAGTAGCAGTATTGGCATAATGTGGAACAGGCCATGTTGTTTGAATTAATGTTTTTAGCTATAAATTAAATATGAGAGTTTCATGCCAAGCTCGATCTGTTTGTTGGCAGTGACGTGCTCTGCGTTTTCCGAGATTACAAAGGTTTGTACAATTCTTCTGAAACCTGCACCCTATCTGCTGGAAATGCCGGTGCTCATTGGTGGCTTTGGTATTTGGATACAAAGGGTCATTTTCTGTGCTTTATAATTGTGTCCATTCACCTAGTAAGTCTTTGAGATGCCATCGAACGTAATTACTGTCAGATAATTAAACATCCACAATGAAGAGAAACTCTACCTTGGCGGAAGTGTGAAAACACATTTACACCTAATGAAACTGGGAAGCGTAGGCTTCTGCATAACTGACATTTGGGAAGCCACAAAGTGACAGAGAATGAAAAGCCCTAACCACAGAGTGTCCTCTGAGATGAAATTCAGATGTTTACAGAAAGAGAGCATTTTTTTCTGTTCTTGGGAAGTCACAACTGGTTTAGGCAGGACCTGAAAACATACAGCAGTAAGACTCATGATGATGGATATATTCTGCAGCGCTACTGCAAGGCAGCCATTTCTGGGATGCAGTAGCCTGAGACAGCCATTGGAGGTGTTAATATTAAGAATAATAACAGAGACGGGTAAATGCTTTTTCCCAGTAACAATCTGAACTAATATGTGTACCTTTGGAAGGGAGGCAATGGTCCCCTATCTGGAGTAGGCCACGCCACAAATGAGTGCAGGACCAATAGGAAAAATTCATTAATTGTATAAAATATATGCTTCCCGCACCCAGAGACTAGTGCATAAATTTGGCCAATTCACTTTGCCATGAACTGTCCAATCCATTTGGTCACATAAGTCACTTCAGGAAGTAGTGATATATCCAATCCCACTACACCATCTCCCAGCAATCCCATTGAATCATCCTGTTCAAAAATAAAACCTCCGATGATGCCCTTCCTTGGATAGGAACTACATTGATGGGGATGGTCAAATACCCCACCATTTTGCCATTGGATAATTGTTTGAATGCTGTCCCTGAAGGCACAATTAAAAATAGGGGCCTGTATAAAGTTATGTATATCCTTCAGGGGTGTAGCTTTAATGCAAAGCGTCACATAGGCAGGCCATGGAGGTGAATTCATTTCCAAAGAAACCACAAATACAAAAAGATCCCTGTGATAGTGATGGGGGCCTAAATGAGGTGCCACTGGCTAGTCTTCTTGTGTAGCATAGGGTATTCTCCCTATTCTTAGAGGTTGGTATTCCATATAATGAATTTCTTTCAGATTTTTAATTTTGCTAAATATGGATTCCAGTTACTTTCCCTTTGTGAAATCATAATGACTTTCTATGCATTTCCTTAGGAGATATTCACACCTTAGAGCCTTGTCTGTAATTATAAGATACAGTTCACTCTTTTTTTCCTTGAATAAAGCAAAATAATAAAATGGAAACAATACTACGGCTACTATCTGTGCAAAAACCAATTAAAATATCTCACTTTGCTGAAGTGTCTGGCACTTCACACTGGCCGTTGCAGCTACTCAAGAGTCTGAAGATATTTTTTTGCCAGAAGAAATGGGAAAGGAAAGCTGTGCCAATCTCTTTGGATGAAGGGTTATTATTAAACTTGGCTTGGGAGTGAGGGATAAAGCTGCCTATTTTATCACACTATACAAGAAATAATATAGAACAGGCATTGTCTGTAAGCGAAATGTATGTCTTTCTGTCTAGTATAGCGGAAAGCATTTTAATGCTTCCTGCAGCCAGGCACCTGGTTGTCATAGGGAATGACACAAAATAGTGTCACATATCTCAAACCTTTAGATCTCTAGCAGCAAAACTGCAGATCCCAGCATTCTCTGAAAGCCAGATTTAAGGCACTAAGGCTAATGCCCCACAGAGAGATTTCTCCACAATGCCTTTCCACTGACAACTAAGTGAATCACCAGTGGAAAGGCATTCATGTTGCTTTGTAATGAGTTTCTCAAGTTGCGCAATGGTTCCTCCTGCAGGCAACTTCACACGATTTCGGAAAAACGAAATTCACTTTGTTGCAGGTGGGAAGGCATTGGGGAGATTAGTCACCCACCGTAGCAGGGATTTAGTGCGGGTATCTATTACTGATAAGAATAAAATGACAAAAACAGGAAAAAAAACCAGTAAACTTAAATGCAAAAAGAATAGATGGTCAAATATAATTTTGTATGTGTCCCAAGTAAATATAAGCTTTTTCATGCATTCAAGCTTTGTGTGTAAGCACTAGTTCCTATGTTATATTATCAGGAATGTATTCAAATAAAAGAGCTTGGGGAAAAAGACTCACAGGAGAATTTAGAGGTAGAGGTGTGGGTGATACATAAAAAGAAATTGCTCTAAAATGAAAATTGCCACAAATGCTTTTCAGACATGTGCTGTTGTTCCTGTATAGCTGCTTTGAAACACTCTTAACAAAAGAAGCAAAAATGAGAGTGTTCTCAGGAGTAGAAGCCAAGTCTGTGACTAGGGTATATATGTATATTTATATATATGGTAGTAGATAATGACGGCACTCAAAGGATTTACTCACCCAAAAGAAAAATTATAAAATCGAAAAAAATCACATATCAAATGCAGGTGGTGAGGATTTATTCGTCCAACGTTTCAGTCCATTATTTGGACTTTCGTAAATCCTTTGAGTGCCGTCATTATCTACTACTATACAATAATCTTAGCTCTGGCACCAAGGTATCGACATGTTAGATGGATGTGCTCCCCACTCTGGGCTATATTTATATATATGGATAGAGGTCCTAATGTGGACCAAATGTTGTACACAAGTCATATATGAAATAAAGACATTTTGTTGTTTTTATTTTTGAAAGTGCTGGTCCTTACCAAACATATAAATGTTTTCTGTTTTTACCACCATATTTTCTTATCTTACTGTGTTCCTTAATCAAACCTCATTGAGGGCTGGGTAATCAGTCTAAAGGAGTTCATACATGGGTAGATTTAAGATGGCGATTTGGGTAGCTAATCTGGCTGTATATTGAGTGACCTCGCCAAATGAGTGGATCTTAACGTGTATGGCCACCCTAGCATCCCTAAAGATCTGTATATTCCAGGCAAATGTTTGCTGGCTGTATTAACTGATGTGGGGGTTTGCCTTCCACTTAAGGCTTTAGTTCTCCTTTAAACAAAAATTATATGCTGAGCAGCATACCCTTTAAATAATAAGCTTGTTGCTCACATCAGTTGTAAAACTCTGAATTTAGAGGCAAGATGAGCCTGGGTTTATTTGCTTTGGTCAATCACATGCACAAGAAATCATACTTTTAAAATGAGAATTATTTGCTTTGACAAATATTGGGTGATTTTGCTTTGATTTTATCCTTGTTATTCTCCTCAGAGATACTGGCCTTGTTTTGGTGCTTATATGTCACAGATGAGTGATAACATGTCGGGTTATGAAGCAGAATAATACATGTGATTCAGTCACTGCTAGCTGTGAAGGTTGGCCACCCCTGCCCTCTTTACCTCTGTGCCACAGTCAGACTTCTGTGTCCCATGTACAGTGGTAACCCTCTAATACCATAGCTACAGCAGTCGTTCAAACATTTGTATTAGCCCATTGTTCCATATTTATCATATGACTAGACCTCTTAAACAGGATTAGCCCCCTCAGTTGTGCAGCCAAGTGTCACACTGCAGCCAGAATATCTAACCTGCAACATTCCATCTACAGCATCCCATGAGAATACTTGTAAGCTCTTTTAGGCAGGGCTCTCTTCACCTCTTGTATCGGTTATTGATTGCTTTATATGTTACTCTGTATGTCCAATGTATGTAACCCACTTATTGTACAGCTCTGCGGAATATGTTGGCACTTTATAAATAAATGTTAATAATAATAATTAGGGCCACACCCTCTACTAAGTCACTTAAAATAACTCTTAACATCTTCATTTACTAAACAATTTTGAGATAATTTCATATTTTTTCTAACTTTTTTTTAACTTATAGAACATTTCGGAATGTATGGGAAAAGTTTGCTAAAATTCCAATTTTTCGTGGTTTTCGTTAATTTCCATAAAAAAACATATTTTGCGCAAGGACTATGAACAATTCTTTAAAGCTTTGGTTAAACTTTCCTCGGGACAAGTTACCATTGAGTCCTGTGGAAGGCTTCCAAAGCCAGACATGGAAGGCATCAAAGCCAGAAAGTTTTCGTGGCTTAATGGACTTTTCGGCACAAAAATTTTGTGACTTTCGAAATGTAATTGCAATATTTTCTTACGCCGATAACAGACATTTTAGAACATCAGAAATCATCGTGGTTACTCCGAATTTTTAACATATAGTGATTTAAGCCCAGAAAAACATTGGATCTTAGTAAATGTGCCCCTTAATCATAGCAGGGTGTAACAGCACCTATTTTGAATAGGCTTCAATGAGAGTACCAATATGGTGGAATGGGTGTGCTCTAATTTGAGCCGTTGGATTATTGGTAAGTCAGTTTGTACTTTGTGATTGGGTGGGACCTTAAGTGTCTCTGAACATGGAATGTGCAAGGCAATTGTTCATGGTACTCCAATACCCTACTTTTAATGAGGAATTCTGTCTGAAGATTTGCTCATTGAGTGATGCACTTGAAATAAGTCTGTTTTACCCTAATCCACTTAGAAAAAAAGCCTACAAATAGCTCTTCTATGTCTACAACTGCAGAGACACAGGCAAGCTCCTCAAATTTAACTGCTAACCTGGTGGCCTATTGGTACAGTCACACTTAATTTATCCAGTCTTCAGTAAGGGCCCTTGAGTTTCTAAATCACCTTCAGCATTCCGCAGTGAGTGTCTCATCTAACAGTTATTCAGCTGCCATTGCTGTAGCCATGGGATTGATGATGAGCTAGATAGGGAGGAAGTTGGGAACAGGTATACAGGCCAATAAGAGGACTGTAGAAAAGGTAAGACATTTCAGACAGGTCACATGTTATACTTTTGTTTGGAGCACCATGATGGTTAAAATAAGTAACATATTCATGTAAAATGGACATTGGTTACTAATCCAAAGACTCATTTGTAAGCACGAGTGCAATGTACTACCTTGATGCCATTCAGAAAGGAACTTGTGCAGATACATCATCCTTAGCAATTTAAAGCCTTTTCTGGTTAAACACAAGTGCAGTTTTTCACCCAAGGGAACCCTGGAATTACCACCAATAGCCACAACTGACTTTCAGCAAGTAAATTGAATGTTAATGCTTCAAAGGAATCCTTCTATAACACTCTCAAGTCACTGAAAAATGAGTTTTATTTGGCAAAGACTAGACAACATTTCAGACACTTATTTTTTTATCAAAAGGCAGTTGGTATTGTTGAGCAGCTCATTACAGGCACTGGATGCTAATGCTGTTATTGAGACTGCACACAAAATCTGAGGCATCCCACAACTTCTGCACAATTTACCAAAATGAGTTCCTATTTGCATCTGTATTGCTGCACTGAGTGCCAGTTGAAGTGGACGCAACTTAGTATGCCTGCAATTATGCTGCATTTCTGGTGGCCAATGCTGCATTATGGATGAAACCCATATTAATTTGGGTCTGCATATTGCCATTTGTGAATTGTAGTGCCTTTATAAATATCCCTTCCTATTTCCAGTTAACATGTCAATACTTATTGCCTGGAGCACCTTCATGTGACTTTTTTTCTGCGTCATAAATGCCACAAGACATCAGTCCACTTAAGCCAGAGATACACTTCCAGTAATATTGTAGCACAAAGTAAAATTGACGGTCAGTGTGAGATAAATGATTCTTTATTTGGAAAGGCCAAAGCATTATATTATCACTGTAATAAGTAGAGGCCTTTAGGCTAAGGTCACATGAGTGACTTTTCAATGAGACTGTATTGCTGCAAAATGTCCCTTACCTGACAATGCCTATACCTCAAGACAAATAAGCCTGCTGTAGCAATCCTTAGGGAGCTTCCATTCATGGAGATGTCTCAGCCACCTTTATCTGCCTTGTGGCCTGTTTTCCTGCAAGGCAGATATGTCACACCAGGCTTTCTTCCACTCATATCTCGACAGTCTCTAGGACTCTCCCAGGGACCTCATTAATTGCTTTGCCTCCTTCTAACACTTGATATGTTTCAAAGCATCACAATCCTGTACTTCCCTGGTGGGGGCTACTAATATTCTTGACTTTGCATAAAAATATTTTAGGGCATAATATTGACCACTCTGCCAATAAAATGCCCGTATCTTAGAAATGTTTTAGTATTATTTTAGTTGGTAATGGCAAGGAAGCATTTTACCATTTCTTTTTTTACAGTGTATAAATGAGGCTTCTCCTTAGGAAACACTTGATTTTGCAGGATAAGCAATGCACTACTGAATATGTGTTGAAGAAGAGAGTAAAAGTAAACCATACTTCTAAGCAGGCCATATTTCCCCTTTAAGCATGAATCTCACTGAATGAATAATTACAAGCCATATGGCACAGCACACAATCTGGTGGCTTTGTTTTCAATCACATCTTGAGCCTCTGCAATATTTTTGTGTTTTGCAAGTTCCTTTATTGAGCTGAACCCAAACGGCTGTGTGAATAACACTATTGTTGCTATGTCTCCTTCTGGGGATGTGCTCCAAATCATATGCCACTCGTGATAGACCCCAAAGGTGCCTTGTATAAAGTTGTATGTTTTTTTTTCTTTTTTAGAATGGCCACATTGTAATAATGATACTATTCACGTAAGCGATTATAACGATATAGGAGATAGATACTGGCAAGGCCGCTAGCTTGCAACGTCTATGGATAGGAAGAAGATTGATACTATGTGATACATTGTCTTGACGAGACAATGAAAAATAACCTACACGGCAGCTGTGTCAATATCAGACTTGGTAATGTGCTGCCGGCTGCGGCTTCCATTTAATCCACTTCTCTTTTTTTTTCTCCTTCCCCCGCTCGCAGACGATAAACGCTTGTTGCTTTTCTCAGGGGCTGTCCGTCAGTCCCCGGCCTTGCAATATTCCTCCCAAGCTTTCCGACGTGGCTTTCCATTTATTTTAAAAATACCATTTCACAGGCTGCTGCCTTTAACTAGCTATTATACAGTGCTCGGCTCGAGCCGAGGAGATTGAAAAGTGACAGAAACAACACGTTTTTATGAGAATACAGAATATTGAAAATGAGGCCTGGTTTTTTTTCCCCCCCTCTCTCTACAGATTGCAGTTTTCACGACAGCTTGTATCTAACAGCCGCTCTGCCGAGTGCATTTGTAGTAACACAGAGGATGTCACTTTCAGCATTGTGTGGAAATAGGAATGCAGTGTCAGCCTGCCTGAGAAGTCTTTAGTTGGGGTGCTTCAGGTTAATTTAAAAGCTTCTAGATTGCAGCTTGGGGGGATATTGAAACCTTTTACTGGTTATATGAATAGCAGTATAGCCTGTTCCCATTCCCTAAGCATACGTGGCTTTCTCTTTTATTATCTGATGCCTTGAATTAGAATGAATTGGATATAATACATTACATCTTCAGCAAAGTTCTAAAATACCCATACCTACCAAAAAACAGACATCTAGTTTTACATAGACACTTATGTTTTCCATAGTGCTTTTCCTTGGACAATTAAAAAATGCCAGCTTAAACTCCCCAGAAAAATCCATGCAGGTTTACTATGAACAAGAGTTGTCCTGCTTATTAAGTGATATATAAATCTTTATACTTTTGTGTAAAAAGAAGACTTTCCTAAACAAAGCATCCTGGTTACACTCTGCTGCCTTGTGCAAGGGGACCTTTATAAAGTCATACAATGCTCCCTAAGGCACCATGTACCCTTCCCTAAGGTTACAGATTACAGAAATACTTTTTGTTTTTATGATAAGCTTACTGCTCTTCTGCCATCTAAACCCCTCATATAACTCATGGCACCATCTAAAGTAGCTGACATCAACATATGACAAAAAAAATCTAGTTAGATATACTGCTATATTAGCATACTACCCCCATTAACTGGTGGAACATTGTCCTTCTTTAATGCATTGTTGTTCACCAGATTTACACCAGTTATTAACAGGCTTTTTATGGGGAGAATAAATGTCAGTGTCAATTTTCCTGTCTTCACGTCACTGCTCATCACTTGAAAATAAGTGTATTCACTGAGAAAAAAAAAATATATAAAATATAAATAAATTACCTGGAAATAATAAAATAATGTGTTCCCTTTTGAAAAATGTAAAGCTTTCAGACTCTAGATGCCCCTGAACATATCAAGGCAAGAGGCAGTAGGTATTGTGTTATATATATATATAGCCTATATGTCAAAAGCACTCACGGCAATAGATGTATAAACAGTCCGTTTATTCAATCATCGCATCCACATGTTTCGATCCCCATAGGATCATCATCAGGATGGAGTGGTGAGTGCTGATTTTTTCTAGAATATATATATATATATTTATGGTTTTTTTATATATATATATATTGTGACATGCTGACTGCCTGTACACGTAATTTTAGGGGAATTAGCAATGGTAGGCAGGCAGGCATGCAGAGGATCTGGAGCATAGAGACAGGGACACCACATCTTCAGGCAAAACAAAGGTTTATTTGGGCAAATTCTACCCCACATACAGCTTGAAGGAACACAGTTCATCAACATACAGTTCATGGATGTGATTTGTCCCTTCTTCAGGGCTCTCACCTTCCAGGGTTAGTTCGACACTCTGGAACACTCAGGCTTCACATTAAGCCTTGCTGAGCCCTCTCAGCACTTATCCATCGGGTCATAACTCCCTCTGCTCCCTGCAGTGGCAGGAGGCACCCCCAGCTCTTCTGGGAGTTCCTTACACAGGCAGCCCTCTCTGCTGTTCAGCCTTCAACTCTTTCTCTCTCTCTAATCACCCAGCCCTTTTATTGGCTGCTCATCTGCAACCCAATCAGGCAGCTACCTACAGCTGGCCAAATCAAAATATGTTAACTGGAGTATGGAATGGGAGGGTCTCTCCTGCTTTCCCTCAATTCACTTCAGGGAACTATTAATTTGGCTTTTCCTAAGCCAGTAACTTAAACACAGCATCACCTGCTGCAAAACCAGGCATTTTACCTGTCGCTACCTGTATCCCACCTTCAACACTGGTGGAAACACACCAAATAATGATCTTTCCCATTGCCTCTCTCACAATATATAAATA
Source organism: Xenopus tropicalis (assembly GCF_000004195.4). Lineage (NCBI taxonomy): Eukaryota > Metazoa > Chordata > Amphibia > Anura > Pipidae > Xenopus > Xenopus tropicalis. Next base: position 108,377,666 of record NC_030680.2, on the reverse strand, counting down.
TATATATATATATATATATATATATATATATATATATATATATATATATATATATATATATATATATATATATATATATATATGGTTTAGCCACCTGCTATTGCTACAGGCACAAGGGTTCTGTATATGGACCCTAAGGGCTCAGCAATTGTGCCTGTAGCATTGGCCAATGAGATAACTGGTGAGACATAATGCCTTGTTATATATCACTATTATGTTTGCCCAGGGCCAGTACTTGGTGGATATGTGTTACCACTTTCTCACTCACCAGACAATCATGCATTTTCTGGTGTGGGGCTTTGTGAACATAAGCTTATTTTACTGACAAATAAACTAATACATTAATAACATTACATTATTAAATTCCAGAATATCTATTTTTTCTTGAACCACTGAAACTTGAACATATTCTTACTGGGATTTCAGCTGTTGAACTCCACTGAAACAGGGAAGAATGGTGTTTATGCCTTTCAACTGACAAGTGAACATCGAGCAATTAAACATAATGTAATATGCAAATGAGCTGGATCCCTTAATGAAGTGTAAAAGGAAGTGATGCCACTGCATGAAATGAAACCTTTATGGAGAGTGAAACATTGCTTACAATAATAGCTACCTACAACTAATGGAATACTAGTCCGTGGCTTTTGTTTCTAAGTTAAAGGTAAATGTACCCTTTTATGATTGTTTATAGTTCATTTTATTTTAGAAATGTCTAGTAAAACTACTGGTCAGAGATTATCTACAGGAGTTACTATACTGATGATTTTAATTGACATTAAATCATATAATGTCATGTAATGAAACATTGCCCTTAATGGTTATTTGTCATAATGGTGCATCATCATCATCATTATGTGTATGGCGGTAGCAAGTTGTGCAGCACATTACATTAATTACCTTGCAAACAGGGGGTCTTACAATAATTTAACAAACTAGGGTTACAGAATAAAAATGGGATCAGAGGAACCTGTTCACAGGAGCTTACAGTCTTAAGGATGTTTGGCTTTACCAGGAAACATTTAAGCATTTCTGAGATGTGCAGCCCATTAGCCCATTTACCCAATAATACAATCTATTAAAACAACAAAGAGATGCAGAAATTGCCATTAAACACCCACACCTCAAAAAGGTGCTTTACTGTGACTTATTATATAATACCACTAAGGATAATTTGCTGTTGTACCGTGTTTAGGGGGATAACACTTAATAACTTCCATTTTTTAAAAATGTACTTATTCTGAATTTAATATGATTAATGTAATTTAAATTAATAATAGAGCTCTGAAACTCTGTGACTTTTAAACAATTGTGTTTTTAGATTTTTGTACATTTTATTCATCCTAGAATTAGAGCTTTCAGCAACTGCCACTAATGGGAATATTGTAATAATGTAATAAATGCAATGTAAGGGCCAGTCCTTCATTTCATATAATTGCTATGAAACCATATATTTGCTATGAAACCGGTGACCAGTAAATGCTACTTGCTGATTGGTTCCTATAGGTTACTATATCAGGGAAAAAACGTTTTCATTGTACCATACACCAGTATATACATACAGTGGTGTGAAAAACTATTTGCCCCCTTCCTGATTTCTTATTCTTTTGCATGTTTGTCACACTTAAATGTTTCTGCTCATCAAAAACCGTTAACTATTAGTCAAAGATAACATAATTGAACACAAAATGCATTTTTTAAATGAAGGTTTACGTTATTAAGGGAGAAAAAAAACTCCAAATCTACATGGCCCTGTGTGAAAAAGTGATTGCCCCCCTTGTTAAAAAATAACTTAACTGTGGTTTATCACACTTGAGTTCAATTTCTGTAGTCACCCCCAGGCCTGATTACTGCCACACCTGTTTCAATCAAGAAATCACTTAAATAGGAGCTACCTGACACAGAGAAGTAGACCAAAAGCACCTCAAAAGCTAGACATCATGCCAAGATCCAAAGAAATTCAGGAACAAATGAGAACAAAAGTAATTGAGATCTATTAGTCTGGTAAAGGTTATAAAGCCATTTCTAAAGCTTTGGGACTCCAGCGAACCACAGTGAGAGCCATTATCCACAAATGGCAAAAACATGGAACAGTGGTGAACCTTCCCAGGAGTGGCCGGCCGACCAAAATTACCCCAAGAGTGCAGAAACAACTCATCCGAGAGGCCACAAAAGACCCCAGGACAACATCTAAAGAACTGCAGGCCTCACTTGCCTCAATTAAGGTCAGTGTTCACGACTCCACCATAAGAAAGAGACTGGGCAAAAACGGCCTGCATGGCAGATTTCCAAGGCGCAAACCACTTTTAAGCAAAAAGAACATTATGGCTCGTCTCAATTTTGCTAAAAAACATCTCAATGATTGCCAAGACTTTTGGGAAAATACCTTGTGGACCGACGAGACAAAAGTTGAACTTTTTGGAAGGTGCGTGTCCCGTTACATCTGGCGTAAAAGTAACACAGCATTTCAGAAAAAGAACATCATACCAACAATAAAATATGGTGGTGGTAGTGTGATGGTCTGGGGTTGTTTTGCTGCTTCAGGACCTGGAGGGCTTGCTGTGATAGATGGAACCATGAATTCTACTGTCTACCAAAAAATCCTGAAGGAGAATGTCCGGCCATCTGTTCGTCAACTGAAGCTGAAGCGATCTTGGGTGCTGCAGCAGGACAATGACCCAAAACACACCAGCAAATATACCTCTGAATGGCTGAAGAAAAACAAAATGAAGACTTTGGAGTGGCCTAGTCAAAGTCCTGACCTGAATCCTATTGAGATGTTGTGGCATGACCTTAAAAAGGCGGTTCATGCTAGAAAACCCTCAAATAAAGCTGAATTACAACAATTCTGCAAAGATGAGTGGGCCAAAATTCCTCCAGAGCGCTGTAAAAGACTCGTTGCAAGTTATCGCAAACGCTTGATTGCAGTTATTGCTGCTAAGGGTGGCCCAACCAGTTATTAGGTTCACACAGGGCCATGTAGGTTTGGATTTTTTTTCTCCCTAAAAAATAAAAACCCTCATTTAAAAACTGCATTTTGTGTTATCTTTGACTAATAGTTAAATGTGTTTGATGATCAGAAACATTTAAGTGTGACAAACATGCAAAAGAATAAGAAATCAGGAAGGGGGCAAATAGTTTTTCACACCACTGTATATTGAACATTGAATGCTACTAATGATACTGCAAAGATGCCCAGAACAAATAGGATTCATACCCCAGTACACAGAACTACTATGGATTTTGACTTACAGCAGCTTCACCTTAGACAAGCTGTACTCTCACTTAGTGATGTGCAAAGTATAGTATATACATTTCAATAAATAATAGCAAATATAAGTGCTGTAGGTCACAGTGGGTGTCATTACAATATAAATGCCAGTTCCCAAATCAGGTGCTGGGTGAGTGCTCCAAAAGGTAGTCTTTTAGTTTAGTTTTAAAAAGACTGAGGGAGGATTCTCTCCGGAGGAAATCAGGGAGGGCATTCCAAATGTAAGGGGCAGCAAGGCAGAAAGGTTTAAGGCAGGAAATAGCAGTAGTAGTGGGGGGCGCAACCAAACGATTGCTCTGCGAGGAACGAAGGAGTCGGCCAGGAACGTACGGAGACACAAGGGAAGAGATGTAGTGAGGAGCAGAGAAATGGAGAGCTTTGAAGGTTAAGAGAAGGAGTTTGTAAGATATTCTTTGTTTAATAGGAAGCCACAATAAGGACTTTAGCAGGGGAAGGGCCTGAACTCTCTTGGATGAGAGGAGGAGAGTTCTGGCAGCAGTATTTAATATAGACTGTAGGGGGAAAGATGGAAGTTAGGGAGGCCAGTTAGTAGCAGGTTGCAGTAGTCAAGTCGAGATAGGATGAGAGCATGTATGAGCAGCCTAGTGTTGCAGTAGAGAGGGACGGATTTTGGCAATATTGCGTAAAAAAAGTGACAGGTTTGATGTTAATATGGTCAGAGAAGGAGTGACAGGAGTCAAAGATCACCCCCAAACAACGTGCCGAATCAACAGGGTCGATGAGTTAGTAAAGGGGGGGGGGTAGGACCAGGCTTAGGTGGAAAGATCATTAGTTCAGTTTTTGTTAGGTTCAGTTTGAGGTGGTATCGGTTCATCCAATTGGAGATAACTAGCTCTATATTTTTTTCTCAGAAAAATACCTTCCACACAAGCAAGATTCACACTGTTTCATTTATTTTCAACGCGGCTGAAAATCTCAATGGTTTAATAAACTGGGAAAATTGTTTTTTATTGGGGTAAATTTTCACGGTTATTTTCTTCAATAAATCCAGACTATGTGAGGTTTCCTAAAATACTCGCTTGTATATTTGCATTTACCATATTTTATCTTGAAACTGAGAAAATATGGCAACTTTATATTTGATAATTCTGCCCCAAAGCCTCCAGCAAAGGTGCAATTACAATTTCTATTTCTTTTCTTCACTATAACTGGGACTGATAAAGGGAAAACCTTGTGCTGGTGATTTATTCCCATTATGGATTATCCCCAGTTCTGTGTTAGATCTGACTTCCTTTATTTTATTATCTTCTAAACATCCTGTACTGATATCAGCAGGGACAGTTTATGAGTATAAAAATAGAAGGAACTAATAGGAAATAATTGACCACACATTCTTCTTTCCACTTCCACCTCTTTGTACCTCCCAACATTCCCAGGGCAATTTCAAAAATGTTAGAATCTCCACAATAGAATGAGAATCTAAATATGCAGAGCTACACAACCAGTTACCCAATAAAGTGTAACCAAATGGACACACATAAACAGGGAGGTGCAGTCTGGTAAGTGGGTCAGATAAACATTATTTATGGAGTGCCCCGCTGAAATATTCAGAGCGCTCTGAACAATAAAATACATAAAACATTAACAAGGGCTCATAAAAAACACAATCAAGCAGCAGAGAGAAGCTGCCAAGATACCATTAATATACAAGCTTGTTAAAATAATTAAGCCTTAAAGAGATAGAGCTTTATCCTCCTGTGTCTGTTCCCTCTGGTGTGCTAATGTCTTTTAATTCCTAATACTTTTCCCAGTAACAGCATTTGTAATCTGACTGTTTAAAAAGAGAAATTTAGATATTTAGTGGTTCAGTGCATATTAAATTCTCTGGTGCGTTCAGCTTTGTCTTGAAACAAGAAAGGCTCGAAGCAGATTGAAAGGCTTGAGATAACACAGAAATCAGAATACCTTATTAGAAATTTGGAAAAGAAATCCCAAGGCTTATAAAAACTTTCTTGCAGAATTTGGACTTTAAATGCAGATGTAGTTAAAATGCTTCTCTGGGTCCAATTAATCAGTCACTGGAGTGATTATGAGATGAAATGAGCAGAGTCTCCTCACTGGTGCTAAGTTTCCCATCTGCACTGGTCAGGGTTGCAAGCTCATAACTGCCTATTTTGAACCTGTTGCACTGAAACTAAATGGGACATCAGCAATGAGATCCCAAGGGCTTGCCTGCCATCTATTTTTGCCTGAAAACTACTGCAGCTTGTTCCTCACCAGAAAATTTCATCTAGGCAATGTAGGCTATGCAGGATAACTTGGTGTGGCATACAATTCCGCATGTCTTGAGTTACACTGCTACCTCTAGTAAACACAGTATGTAATTCAGGATATGGGCATGCCCATCTCTTACCCTCTCTTTCTTCTCTCCCTGCTTGTAACAAATGGACATAGAGAACAAAAACTATTATAAAGTAGCCAATAGGTAAACTCACGTTGGCAGATAATTACATGCAAAGTCAACTGACCCCACCCTTTGTTACAGAACTATTTGCTCCTCTTAAGAAATACCTTGTTCTATATGGCTTGATACAAACTTTGGATGGTCTAGTCCAGACTGCCAGGAGCAACCGCAGCTAATATCCCAGCAGGTTAAAGTGATTAGTTGCTTTCTGAGCAGTCAGTCTCTCCATGGGATCTCTAAAACAAATATATCAGTGTATAAAGGTAGCCAATAAAAGCTGTTGACAGACAGAGCTCACAGATAATTGCCCATACATAGTGCCCTCAGACGGGCCAATCTAAATGATATGTGGCCAAAAATCGGTCAGATGTTGAATAGGCAAATGTTTGGGTGAGTGTATGGGCTCGTTAATGCGCTCCTCTTCCCGATGGCGTACATCTCATCGATATGATCCAATTGTTTGGCCTGAGGGTCTAAAGATCTGATAAATCTAATATTGCCCACTTTGAGATGGGCATATTGGGGAAAGATCTGCTTGTTTTGCAATCTTGCCTAATGATCAGACCTTTCAGCGTTTGACCACCTGAAGGCTCACCATTATGTTCAGGTTGTTCAGGTGCCGGGACTCAAATTCCACTGCTGCAAAAAGGCTATCACAAAATATAGAAAATCAGGTCTACACTGGGAATCACCTAGTGTCTTCATTTATGTATAATATGTGAATCGAATGTAGTATGTATGATAAGTAACATTAGGGTGCAAATGTAAGATAAAATGAAAAAATATTAAGAAACTCAATACTGGGGTATAAAAAGCCTTAGAACTTTCTGGATTAATATGTGACAGCTGAGAGTATAGAGTAAAACATATATTCTGTTCTGTACTTAACATTTGTACTGTACCCTAAGTACACAAGGATGTATGCACCACAGTTCTAGTCACTTAACTTGTGTCTTTTGACATGTGCCCTAACTGCACATATAAGTACATATAAAAAACATTACTGTGCTCAGTTTTGCAGAAATATTAAGTTATGGCAACAATATCTCTCCAACGTGTCTTTGTGTGAAAGAATATCAAGTGCCATGCTCAGCAATCAGTTGCTGCAAGTTTTCTTTTTCTCTTTGATGATCTGGGGACAATATTTAAAGTGACTTTTCAATTAATCAGAGCTATCTGAGCCTATGTTTTTATCTGTTTGCTGGGAGTGGGGAAAGTCTTGCCAGTGCAGAGGATTTTATCTTATTCCGTCAAAAAGAACATAGAAATCAATTTTTACCAGTCTGAGTTACGGCTGGGAATCCATTCCTTTTAGGTCAGCCAGAGAATTAATCTATTGAGCAGCTCCACAAATCTGCTGACATCCCAGCATTTTAAGAACACTAATTTTTCCTTTTACTTTTCCCCTGAATTTCTTAGTTTTGACCAAAGGGAAGCAATTGCAGTGACTTATTCTCTTTCTACATGCCTTTTTCTACTTGCATGCTGTGGAATTGGCTTAACTTCTACTTTCATATACTGAAAACTGTAGCAGTGTTGTGGGTGTGCCTACAGTTATTGATCCAGTCTCAGCCCCTCAACTTCGTGTTTTGTTGGTTTATACAGACAGTTTTGTTTTTCTTCCCTCAGTTATGTATCTAATAGATCTGTGGGAAATGTCACAATATCCATGGCAAAGCAGTTAGGACCCTCGACTCAATTCACTTACTATGCTAAACAATAAACCATATCCCTTACATTACAAGGTGCAAGAGGTCCTTGTCATCTCTCTGTCCTAACACATTTACAGCCAGCATTCTGATATCTCCCAATCACTAACCTGTCAGTAACACTTACACGAGGCAGATGATGCAAGAAAAAGCTTTGAAAATAGAAGGTAATCACATGCCTAATGCCATACACATTTCACTACCTTAAAAAAAAAGAAAAGAGAAGCCTTAGCCCTTATTTATGGAATTATGGAGAGAGACATGAAAATGACTTCTTTATGTCCATGCGGCTAGCTATGCTTCCTAAACTGTTGGTTTAATAACAGTGGTGCAGCCTAATAATTCACAGACATAACCCTAACTTGCAGACAGCCTGTTTTCATATTGATATTGATAAAGATATTGGAACAGGGCTTCTGGAGGCTAGGACTTGGAAAGGTCCAAATATACTGTATGTTCTAATATGTTGCATTGATAAGATCTAAAAAGATCTAGGCCTACGCTAGATGGAAGCCATGTTTTAAATATAAAAAATGGTTGTCTGCAAGTTTAAATTCATGTCTCATTTTTCTCTAGCAGTTGCTTTCTTACCACTCTTTTTATTGGTTCAGTCAGCCTCTTTTCATAGCAGCTCATAGGACCAAAGTGCTGGGATTTTCCATTTTTAATCTTTTTGAGATCTATCAGATTCTGATGGGGCTGCTCAGAGCTACTATGATTACAATTATAATCCAAACAGCTGGCAAAAGAATTATTACCTTTAATATCAATATTGATCCTCTACATGGGTGATCATCATTGAGTGTTAAATCATTGGGTTGAGTGCTGGACAACACACATAATGGAAAGAGCAGTTGGCCACTGAGCTCCAATGGTGTTCCTGTGATGTCATCAGTTGATTAGGAAAGAAAAAAGGTATTCCTTAGATACAACAACCTCAGTCATTGTGGATTTTTCTAAAATTTTTGTATGGGGCAGATAGTCCTGTAGCCTGCCTGTGGGTTTGTGCTTTTATGTAAGAATCGATGGGAGTGAGCAAGTTTTAACCCAGCAAGTAGCTACTGAAAAAACAAAATGCAAACGCGTTAATTGCTTCTTATTTTTTGAAAAGCTGACTTCTCTCTTAGAGTTCGGCTTTTTCACTCTACTGCGCATGCGCGCGAGTGAACAGGAAGGAGGAAGCGCTCCAGGTACCCCAGGCTGGTGCTGTTTTCTCCTAACAGGGGCACCAGTCCGGGCAAAAGGTAAGCGATTTAAGCTTTGCCTTTCCTTCTCCTTTAAAGGGCAAGGAAAGGCAAAGTCACTTGGGGGTGCTAAAATGTTAGGCACCCCCAAGTGACTTTAATCGCTTACCTTATACCCTGGGCTGGTGCCCCTGTTAGGAGAAAACAGCACCAGCCCGGGGCACCTGTAGCGATGCTCTTCCTCCTTCTGGCTTCGTTTCGCTGTGACTACACAATAGGCGCATGCGCAGTAGAGTGAAAAGCTGACTTCTCTGTTAAAGTTCGGCTTTTCACTCTACTGCTCATGCGCACGCTCGTGAAGACGGAAGGAGAAAGCGCTGCAGGTACCCCGGGCTGGTGCTGTTCTCTCTGAACAGGAGCTCCAGCCCGGGGTACAAGGTAAGCGATTCAAGTCACTTGGGGGTGCCTAACATTTTGGCACCCCCAAGTGACTTTGCCTTTCTTTCTCCTTTAAGTACCACCTGTCCCAAGTAGGTGTTAATTTTCGCACAGACTAATGCGATATTTAGCGCATTTAACGCTTCATATGTGTTTGTGAATCATGCATTAGTATTATATCTATGTGAGAATTAACGCAATGCAAAGTAAATAACGCATGCAATAGTGCGTTTTTTTGCTCATGTGATATGCGTTTTAACGCATGTGAAATTACTTTGATGAATCGGTACTTATTTATCGTGTGCTTTTTAACACAAAAAGGCATGCAATAAGCGTTATTGCACTTTAGTGAATCGGCCCCTATGGCTGCTATAAGTAACATCACCGGTAATGTTTTATTGGACTTTTTACACAGCATGATAAATATACCCCTATTGCTTCCCTGTTTTCTAGCTCTCCTGCTTAGTGTTCTCCTCACATCCCCTACATTTTCATTTTTCACCTTCTGCACTAAATTCTAGTTGGGTTTATATAAATGTGCATTAATCAAGCCCTACAACTTCATAATTCACAGACATTGATGCAGAACTCATAGATCGCATAGAAATAAAAAATAAAACCGATGGAAGTTTTGCAGCAAATTTAGTAAGGGAAAGCAGGAAAGCACAAATGCCTCTTCTCCTCCCCTCATCTGTTTTCTTCCATTTCTGCTCTCCAGATATTAAAAAGGATCTTAAAATTATTAAAGAATCTTTCTATTATGTGTATCAAGAGACTGGCTCATTCACATTCCTTTCGTCAAGGGACTGGGTACATGATTATAACAGGGCCGCATTGTGACACTGCTGCATTATTTACAAACAAACCAATGCCCATAAACACCCAAAGAAATTTTTACATTTATAATTATTTTTATTTTAATAATTGTTGCTATCAATTATAATTATGTTCCTAAATAGCAGCCTAATCTACAGTAGATCAACATACAGTACAACACTACAAAGTTCTGGGGCCTCAGTGAGCACTGGTGCTGGGTTACTCCCAATCCATTTAGGAGGTTAGACTTTACCAGTATTTCCTGGGTTCCCTTCAAGCTAATGTCCTTACACAACTCTTGTCTATAAATTTCCTACTGTCTCTCTGTTCCTCCCTCTTCTTAATTGGTCCCATTTCAGTCCCATTTCTCCTTTGGTTTCTTGCCCTTCCTCTATCAAGCTGGTCACCCATAGAGAGAGATGTGTTCAGTGGATTGTAGACTTAGGCAACGCAACTTTTTTTTATGTGACTGCAACTTATTTGATGCCATCACAACTTTTTTCTCACTCTTTGAATTTTTTGTAGAACTGAATTTTTGTGCCATTTTTATGAAAAATATCGCCAATGGCGAAATGTGGAATTTCGGAATTAATCCATTCCTGAAAAAAGAAAATTGATCACCGTTATCAGTAAAAGTAGTTTAGACATACATTTTCAAAACAACATGCTATTTATTAAGATCAATTATGGCACTTGGGGCTTTGCTTTTTACAATTATGGGGGTTTGAACATATTATCAAATACTTTGAAACTCAGTTGATATAGGTAGACCCTGTTACCTTCCTGCACACATTGGTGGAATTTTTGTTCAAGTGCACTTGCGCACGAAATGCGTCAGGCGTGATGCTTTTAATGGATCAATAAAGCTGTTTTTTAAGAGAATATCCTTGCTGTCCAGTGCTTTGGAGTCTTCATTGTTACATGGTATATCTTCCCAAGCTACGGGTTCGAGACTTCAGACACCCGGACCAATATTGGAACATGGTGGGTCCTTTTCAGGGGCGGGCCAAGTCGACCGGATGCCCTAGGCAACCGGGTCGGCCACCTCGCCCCTGCACCTACGCAATAGTTCATTGCCCCCACCGCGTATTGACAAGCGGCGGGGGCAATGAAAAAGGAGCTAGGGGTAGGCAGGAGAGGTTCCTGCCTGGCGCCCCCCAGTGTTTGCGCCCTAGGCAGCTGCCTCTTCTGCCTACCCCTAGTTCCGGCCCTGGTCCTTTTTAACTCGATCTAACATTTGACAATGTTAGGAACACTTTAACTTTTTACAAACGAGTGATTGGCCCAGGGTATCTACACCTGGGTCTTTTCCTTACTTGGTATGTACTGGATTGATTAACTGGATAAGTGTATTGAGTTTTCCTTGCATGCCAAGCTTCGTATGATTTTCTTTTTTACTTATGTTTTTTCTTTTTTGGGTATTTTTTCTTTACACAGTACAAGCTGCATACAGCTAAACATTTAAATCCTTAAAAATACTTTTTATGTTGCAAAGAAATAAAGTAGTACAGTTCTCCTGCATGCTTGTACTACTAATTTAATCTAAAACTAGTCTAAAAACAAGAACAAATAACAGATACAATGAATAAATGCCATTTTTATATGTGTACTCTGACAAGAAGCCAGCATATTCTGGAAGTGTTCTTGCTGTGTAGGTTTCTGCTGGCATCTCATGGCTCTAAGGTAGGATGGATCTCAAAATAATAATAATTTAGCATTTTAAAATGGCAATTTTGCATTTTAGGCCACCTGTCATCCAACTGAAATTCTAATTCTTCCAGATTTAAAAACAACACCCTGGAAAGCAGAAGAGATGTCCTAATAGACCGAAAGCAGAACAATGACCCAGAAAGAAGGAAAAGTTGCCAGGGCTGAACATGAGAGGTGAGAAAAGAATTGGGAAGCTCTCCCCCATAAAGAGATCCCATAGGTTTTTTATACTTTCTGTTTCTCACAAGATGTTTCCAGTATTTTCAGACTTTTTATCAAGGTTTTAAGTGCATACCTTGGTTCAGATTAGATTAGTCTGGTAAGCATGGTATAATATGTAGAATGGATGGTATGCATTAGTGTTGAGCAAATCTGTCCCATTTTGCTTCGCCAGAAAATTTGCAAAACGGTGGAAAATTTGCAAAACACATTTCTGCACAATTTTATTTGTCGTCCGTGTCTCTTTTTGGTCACCCGCATGTTTCTTTGGTCGCTCTGTCTTTTAATTTGTTGCCTGCACATTTTTTGACACGACTGCGCCCTTTTTTTGACGCGACCGCGCCCAATTTGATGCAAGGCTAATTTTTTTACGCACAACAATTTTTCTTGCGCCAAATTTTTACGGAAGTTTTGCAAAACAATTCGCCAATGGCGAAATTCGCTCATCACTAATATGCATATCTCTTCACTGGCTCCAATCAATTATAATTATGTTCCTAAACAGCAGCCTAATCTACAGTAGATCAACATATAGTACAACACTACAAAGTTCTGGGGCCTCAATGAGCACTGGTGGTGGGTTACTCCCAATCCATTTGGGGCCTCTAGAATCAAATTCTAATTACTAACACTTGTCAATAAAGCCGCTCCCTATATCTCAGCTCTGATCTCAAAATACACTGCTTAATACAACTTTATGCTCTGCTTCTGACCTTCTCCTCTCTTAGCCTCTCTTCTCCTCTTATGACTTCATCCCATTCCCGACTGCAAGACCCGGGCTTCTGTGCCTTGACTCATCAGACTCTCCCCTTCCTTACAAACTTTCAAACACTTCCTAAAGACCCATTTATTCAAGGAAGCATATTCAATGTAACTTGATTAATCAGACATTTATGTATCATAGTCAACAATCTGTTTATATATTCCTTTTGTTTAAAATGTACCCTTAAACCTTTTAGATTGTAACTCTTGCATGTAGGGCCTTCTGATCCTATTCTTACTCTGTAAACCCTTGTTCGTCAAATAATTTTAAGATCCCTATTTGTTATAAATGAATGTAAAGTGCTGTGTAATTTGTTGGTGCTATATAAATAAATGATGATGATAAAATGTAACATAATTTTTTACTAGGAATTATTAACTGATTTAAACTTGAGGAAGTTTAGTATATCGCCACAATTTCAATCTCTTATAACAGTTTTTGCAACAAAATGGTTGCATTTCTGGACTTACAAAGCTTGTTTGTTATAGATAACATTCTTTCCTTTTCTTAAAGATCATGATTATAGTGATGATGGCATTCTTCAAAAGAGAAATAATGGGGCAGATTCATAGAAATGGTCTTATGCTACCTATACCACCTATAAATCATATGTTCTGCATTTGTATAAAAAAGATAGTGTGTATATTGGAACAGATTGTAGCCTTGCACTGGATGGGTGCTACTGATCCATCATGAAATCAATGATTTCTTCTGGTTCCATGTACTCTCACTTCCAACGAGCTCATATCCCTAGCCCTGGGCTGCCAAAAGTAATTAGAAAAAAATATTACAAGGTGTTGGCAGTGATGGAAACCTTCTCAAGAGAGCAGTCTTTATTGGCCTATCATGCGACAGAATGTAGCACACTAGTAGCCATGTGCCACTGTGCACTACCATGATGAGTTTCTAAATTACAGTATGTTTAATATTGAAGCTCCCTTCCTTTTTCCTTACAATTAATATAAGGTAACTACAAAAATGTATGTGAAAATTACATTTGTATAGTACTGAATTGTACTGTACGCTGGTAAAAAGAAGGTAAATGAGATAAGAAAAAGAAATGAATCTGTTTTGGCTGTATAATTTGATTTTCTGTTAACCTGTGCATAACATTCATGGCAATAACATTAAGTGATTTTGCAGAATGGATGTGCATGGCTTTATTACAACCAGGTGGGAAACCTACAAAAAACAGCCAAGGGAAGAAAAATAATTCCCCTCCTGAATTAAAATTTGAATTCTTTACACAGAACCTGTGACCCCCACCTCGTCCATCACACACCGACACCAGTCTGACCCTGACTTTTCACCTCTTGGTTTAGGACTTTCTGCAGTCAGTATAAAGCATGTGTCAAACTTTAATGTATATAATCGCTGCCAAAATCCCTTATTGTTTTGGCTTCATTTCTTCAGTCATTGTGGAGCCATTTTCTTTTGGTGCTTTGAACCCAGAAACCCCCCATTCCTATGACTTGTAACATTAATTACATGAAACTGGACTCCTATTACTTCTAGCCTTTTGCCCATTTAGAAGAAATCCCACATAAAAATGTATCGGCTCAAAGCTGCATATCACTGGCAAATTGATCACTGGTATGGAATAAATCAGACCCATGGAGAAGGCATTTCCTTGCAATTGTGAGTAAACATAGAGGCAGGAGGATCAGACATAGAGGTATTAAAATTATCAGTGCGCAGCAGAAAGGGCAAGCGAGTGTTTTGGGAAAGTGTACAGACGGCCTGCTGATTTCTGCTGAGACGCATCATTGATAAGGAAAGTTTTAATGAAGCCTTGAAGGTGGCACTCATTGCTTGGCACAGTGGCTGTGCCTGAGGTTTGCTGTCTCTTTGTAGCATTAAAAACCTTTTTTAATTGCTTTGCTTGGCTGTTAAAGGAACCTCTTCTCATCCAACTGGCATTTTACAATTGGCAAGTATGGCAAATTGCTAGACTGGGCATTTTGAGCACATTTCTAAATTACAGTGATTATCAGGTCTTTTAGCAGTGGGCACAGGCCTGACAGCTTTGTATTTTGGATGCACAGGGGAGAATGTACTGGCAATGTGCACGAAGATCTATGTAGTAGTTTACTTGTTATATACCATGTACTGGCAACTGCTAGGAGAAATGTGTTTATATGTTACCCTCAGCATGTGCTGGCTAAAAGCCAACATTATAATCATTAAAGGGAGTTATTACTACAGAGCAAGCATTTGCTAAACCGCTACGTAAATATGCAAACTGCGTGCAATTTAGAGCAGATTTGGATAAATTTCTATTAATATAAGCAAAACTAACTTAAATACATAACATTTTCCCTGCATTTCTATTTGCTGTTATGGAAATGATCTCATTCTCCACCTAATTAAGCACTTTTGTGCCTACATTAAATAAAGCCTTCTCTGTGTAACAATAGAAGCCTTCACGCAACCGATACCACGTACAGAGGCTTGAGTATCTACACCCTTCTCAGTCAATGCTGCAACTATTAAAAAAAATCCCAAGAAACAAGAAGGTATATTGAATTTTTAATTTTTTTCAAATTTTTTTTTATCTCCTTAATGCCTACAATTAATAACATTCAGATTACAGCAAATTAATTTTAGTACAAATGTACAAAAGGTCATTAGAGCTCCCCCCTTGTGCACAGACAAAAAACTGCAAGGCTGTCCCTGCCTATATTTATATTTGCATTTGTTATTGACATTTAAAACAAAGGGTCGGGACCCTTGGATCAATAGGGTTACTATAGAGGTGTGGCTGGTGGTTTATGGGGGTTGCAGTTAGTAGGACGGGTGGTTTGGGGCAATAGAGGCTGTAACAGGGTATAAGTAAGAGAGATGGCAGACATTTTACCATAGCATAGAAGACAGCTTTTCTCCCTCCTGCCCATGGGTTACTGGGGAGATTGGGGTGTAAGAAAGGGCAGTTATGGCCATTTGGTTGTAGCAGGGAGGTATGTTGGGCTGCCCTATGGGGCAGCCAAAAGGGAGGAGGGAGACATAAGCGTGTAGTAGATCAAGTGTAAGAGATAGGCCTAGGGGCTGGGTTCCAGTAAGGTGCCCTGTATGCCTTTCCACCCAAAAAGTATTTGGTGTAAGGGTAAGTTAATGGGATAGGAAGAAAGTGGAAAAAGGGACCTGAATATTAAGGATCAACAAGTCTGTACCTTTACAACAAGTTAATGCTGCATTATGGTTGTATATAGTACATAGGCATAGTATCTGATGAAGGGAGGTTAATCCACCCAAAACGTTATCTTTTGTTTTCACACTTTGTGGCCATAATATATAGATAAGGTACCATCTTAAATACAGTTGTGTGTACTGCCCCTAATTCATTCCAGATTTGATACCCTGCTAGGTATCTAGGGTTCAGCTGCACAGCCACCTATCCACTGCAGCTTGTGGGCAGGAACTATAATACAGAGATGGGCATGGTTACAAAGTCCAGTTGTAGAATTGTGGCTCAGCAGTGGATACTATCTAAAGAGCTTTCCATCACTCACTAGACAATGGATCCACCATAGGGTTTGTGGAAATGAACTACAACATTTGCCACCATTCAACGAAAGATGTAACAAGAAGCATGCTGGCAAAAAAACTGATCTAGCCTATGAAGATGGAAGACTGAAAAGAAAGAAGGAAAGAAGGAAAAGGAAAGAAGTATATTTGTAATTATATAATTATGTAATTATATATAAGATGTAATGACAATAATGAATGAAAGGAGCAGAGCTGTAGGAAAGGGCATGAAAACGAATATATGTATTATTTAGTAACATACAGTAAATCAGTTTTGCTTTGGCATATTATAGAAATTTTGAATGCAACAATTTCAGCTGCAGGGGTGATTCAGTTGTTATTTTTATTCAGAAAAGTGCATCGCCAACTTTTCAAGAACTACCCATATTTTAACAACTCCTTCATTAGTTATCTTATTACTTTTTCAGAAGCTGATGCCACTGCACAGAGTCATAATCATGGCTATATATTGCTATAGCACAATCCATGCCACCCTGCCACAGCTTCTCTCTGTGTGATCCCTGCACATTGTATCCCCCATCAGCACCAGCTTTGCTCTCTGTGAATATTCCATTGATAGCAGGGAGTGCCTTGATTTGCTATACAATATCATTATCTCTGGAACTCTTGACGTGATTATAAGGACAGCAAGTCTCTATGTTTAATGGCCCCTTTGTTAATTACAGAGAGAGATGGAACGATAGCGTTGATTCCATAGATGTTTATCTCTGTTCACTGTAATTATAGCAGCATTATTTTCTCCATGGTAAAAATGTTGCTATCTTAATTTGTATGTTCTGGATGTTGCTATGCAGGGAAAACAACATTGTTTAAGAGCAGGATTGTCAGTGTGGTATTTAGCAGATGTAGAAACCTACACAACAACAACTTAACATGCAGATATTTTAACTGTGGAATTGGCAACTATTAGGAAAGTATGGGCACAATTGAGAACCAAAAAAACAGTGCCTCACATTCTGAGAGAAATGACACCACAGAGGTAGCACAGTATTCAATAGAGTGTAGCTCAGCCAAAAATATGACAGACTTGCTCCAACTGTTTCTTGACCCAGGTGTCCATACTCCAGGTCCAGCATTTGGAAGGGAATGCAATGATGTGTAAGAAACCAAAGCAGGACTCACCCTGTATGTCTTGTGACCCGGGTAAAGACTGCTCTGGGTCCCACACCAATGGAGGAGCACAGTCCAGAACTTCCAAACTTTAAGGCATAAAAAGCAATTCTCCCAGTGGTCAGAGTGCCAATGCCCCAAACCCATAGCCAGGGAAGAAGTCACAGTTTTAATCCATAAAAAGGCTTGGACTGTAACTAAAATATCCTTTATTACAGATTAAGCATTAAAATCCACCTGATGTGCTTCATTCACAAGAACGTAATGATAGGCTCTATGGCTAGGATTACATCTTTTGTGGATAATCTTTTTTGTGCAGGATCTTTTAACTACAGTCCAGAGCACAAGCTTTTTTACAGATTAAAACAGTGTTAGCACAAACACACATATTTTAGTGCCCATATTTAAGTGTAACTTAGGATCTTTTGAGAATAAGCCACAAAATAATATTGGCGCTGTATATAGAATTGCTTATTTATTGCATGTGCATAATTTAAACTTTTTTACTTGATTAGCTGAGATATATTATTTAGCATATTGCATATTTTCTTTGCATTTTCTATTGAAAAAAATGAACCAATTTGTAAAGTTGCCACACCCATACAAATGTATAGCCCACCCTTGGTTCTCCATCAGTAAGCTGACCCCAGGGAGGCCAGTTTGACAGTCCTAATCTAGAATGTTAAATGTTAGCAGTTGGGATCAACTCCTAGGTCCGCTTTAAAGAAATAGACGTGAGACGGGCTAATGCATGATGTTTGAGCTCTTGGGAGTTTCTCCTCAAGACTTTGGTTACATTCACCTTTAAATGACCTTGTACAAATTGCTTTGCTTCCCCTTAAAAAAACTAAAATTGTCTGTTTTCTTCCTTCGGTCGACTTTGATTTTTACAGAATGTTTGTCTACATTGTTCTTGTACAGTTCAAATCAGTCTCTGCAGTTACATGTTTATAGGTACAGAGTTATTGCGGTCAGTTGGGAAAGTTTCCACTTTAAGCAAATATTTCACCGGGATTTTTGTCTCCTTTTGAAAGAGCGCAGAGAACTGTCCTGCCAGGAAAAGATTATCATGATGAGAAAAACACGGTTTGTCGTCTTGCATAATCCATATTTATAGTGAAGTGGAAATGAGAAATGTGCATGAAAACAATATATCTTAACTGGGCTTCATTTACTCCTCCACCCCCTGCAACAGCCATGGCATTAACTGTTTTAACACTGCTATCTATGCCTGCTGTATGGCCAGGTTACTAAATCTGTCACTATCTTGCTAAGCGATGTGACTGTGTGGGAGCTAAACACTGCCTTTTTAGATTTAGGAAGGAATTTGGCATTTATTGATCAGTTTATTTACATTTTATTTACTGAATTTTCAAAGGAGACATAAGAGTTTTTAAAAATCATCCTTATCATGTAACCAATAATGAATAATATATGGTACCTGTAAAAATGAAACATCTACTACATAGGTCTTCTCTGGTCCCTGCCTGTCCCTGAGTGTTACTCATGGTACTAATGGTCCTCCTGCAGAAGCACAGTAGGGACGTTAAAAGCATCCTTATAGATTGTAAGCTCTTTTGGGCAGGGACCAGTAGGGTGACCTGTATCACCCGCTTTCTTCCGGAATAAGTATGACCATGTATTTGTTTTTCATTAAGTTAGATGGTCAAGTTCAAAACTTTCCTAATGTTTCTAGCATAACATGTCAGCTATAAACAATCTGGTCACTGAGCTTTATTTTTTAATATAGAATTCAAATGAACATTTTTTTCAAACCAAAAACACTATATCATTAGTTGAAGAATAAGATCAAGAGATGTAGAAACAAACCAAGTACCATTGTGAGTATTCCCTTCTCATGTTACTGGCTGACACAGTAAGTCATTTTTCCCCAGCACATAATCAAAACATAATAATTTATGTCCATCTCCTGAATGTACCTAATATTAAATGCAACATTCTTAGAATGAAACATTCTACTTTCTCTGGATTTCTCTCATTTCTCATGCTGAAGTATCCACTGATCAAACTGACTATTTTTAACATATTAGATTTAGGGGCTGAAGCCAATAGATTTGGGTGTGAAGGCATTATCACTTCAGTGCTCCTGTGCCAGTTTCTGGCAGTATTCACGTCATGTGTGCATCGTGCCCCACTTTATTCACACTTCTGTCATTGCTCGCACCGCTTGTGCATCAAGTTCAGCATTTGTCACTTTTCCATGTTGCCAGTCCTGTTTCACCCTCAGGGGCTGTTTCCATGTGGGGGGTGTAGTAGAGGCTTATACAACTCTTGTTTCCTGAAACCATGAGCTCCCTGACACATACCTATAAAATTATAATTTTTATGAAAATCTTTTAATAAAATTTTTACTATGGCACCTGCTTTACTCAGTTTTACTCATTTTCTAAATTTAAAAGAATGTTTCCGTTGCCTTCTACCAAAATTCTACTGAAATGCTCAAAACTGGCAAAATCGCATTAATCCTATGGCTGGATGAACGAAATCTCTTTGGGAAAAGTAGGAAAAGAACTCATGAATATTTTGTTACCTGGGAAGAATGTGTCCAAGCCAACTGACATTGAAGATAAACATTTCAACGGTATGTTACTGTTTCAGTAAATATTCCCATTGCTACTTCTTCACTTTCATCTGACCTTGCAGGAAATATTGCTGCAACTTTGGGGCTCTCATATTAAGCTCAAAATAAGATGTAATCATTCACAACTGAAAATGTGGTCATCTGATGATTGATCCTTATGTAGAAACAGTTGCTCTGCTCTTGTAATCTGATTGTTCAGCCAGTAAATTGGATAATCAGGTTCATTCAATCCGGGTAACCATGTGTGGGGCTAAATTACATAGAACTGGAATGTTTGCTATAGACCATATTATCAACCAGCCTGCGGAGGGCCATAATAAAAACATTTGAGAGTTTTCACCTATAGGAAACAATTAGCAGGTAGGATTTTCTTATTACAAAGTGGGTAATTAGATTTTTATTTCATTACATCCCCCTCTCCATTGGTTTTAGTATTATGGCAAAGTTTGCCTCTGTTTGTATATAAACTATATGTTTTGCAGTATTGGTTACCTATACCCATTTTGTGTTCTGTGCCTGGGCCTTAATATTGACTCTCCCTAATTAGTGATGAGCAAATCTGTCCTGTTGAAAAATTTGTAAAACAGCAAAAAATTTGTGAAATGTGGCTACCGCACAACTTTTTTGACAAGACTTTTTTGAATGCGACTACAACTTTTTTGACACAATGGCGACTTTTTCTCCCCTAACCAGTATACTTCCTTGTTCAGCATGAGTACAATGAATACAACTTGCACTGAACATACTTTTTCCGATTGCTTTTATTTATGAAAATGTTTTTCCTATTTCTTGAGCTAAAAATGGCAAACAAGTAAATTGAAGCTTCTTCATGTTTGGTCCTTGCAAAGTAGATAATTTGATAACTAGTATACAACCCACTCCCCTAAACCCTGTGTTGTGATTGTTTCCTTAGTGCATTATACAGGGGGGTTATCTGTGCCCTGGTACAGATATGGGAGGAGTTATCCAGTATTCTTGTTACCTGGGGTTTTCCAGATAAGGGGTGTTTCTGTCATTCAGATATCCATACCTTAAGTCTACTAAAAAATTATTTATACATTAATTAAACCCAATAATATTGCTTTGGCTGCAATAAGGATTAATTATAAGTTGGGATCAAGTAAAAGGTCTTATTATTACAGAGAAAAAGGAAATACTTTTTAAAAATGTGAATTATTTGATTACAATTGAGTCTATGGGAGATGGCCTTTCTGTAATTCAGAACAGGTCCCATAATGGGTCCCATACCTGTAATTTCATTATCTACCGTGCAAGGACCAAACATGGAATTGCTTCAGTGAACTTTTAGTATATTACAAACATTTCCTATCTTAGAAAATTTTTAATTGATATTAATTTTTGAAGTTTTTTTTATAGTTTTATCAATTATTGCTCTGCCAAGAAAACCTATGGTTCCGTGTTACTACAGTTTTTGGTATTGATTTTTTACACTATGCACTAGGCAGGTGGGGGTAGGCGTACAGGTGTCCCTCATTGTATTACATTCATTCGTATGACATTCAGCATACATCTGCAGAGCACATAAATGAAGCACTTCTCAAATGAGCACTAAGGGCTGAGATTTTGCTGATTTTGTGCCCCTTAGTGATCTAGTACTTTCTTCCAGGTCATGATAAATAACCTTATGGGTTCTTCATAATATATATATTTTTACTATTCATGTCAATGAAACTCTACAAAAATGATGATTAATGTCACTGCAATTTTGCCATTTTCTTGCCTAAAATTACAGCTGCTAATTAAAGTAAAACCACATTCATATTTTGAGTTGAATAGTTGAAAGTACTTTTAATCACAAACACATACTGTAGTTTGCAGTGTCATTAAGACCTTACTGCCAAAGGAAAATAACATAAGATGAAATGATTACTAAAAAAAAATGCAGTGATTGCAATTTAACAATTTGGTGTATATAAAGGTTTTGATATGGCTAGATGTCTACGTTCTATACATTTAGCTTGTGTGGTAAGGAGTTGCACACCTTCTCCTTATAAATCTTTCATTCAGGGATCCCCAAACTTTTATACTTGTGAGCCACATTCAAATGGAAAAAGTGTTGGGGAGCAACACAAGAATGAAAAAAGTTTCAGGGGTGCCAAATAAGAGCTATGATGGCCAATTGGTAGTTCCTATGGGGACTGGCAGCCTACAGGAGGCTCTGTTTGGCAGTACACCTGATTTTTACGTAACCAAAAGTTGCCACCAAGTCAGGAATTCAAAAATAAGCACCTGCCTTGAGGCCCCTGGGAGCAACATCCAAGGGGTTGGTGAGCAACATGTTGCTCGCGAGCCACTGCTTGGGGATCACTGCTTTAATTATTTGGTGCCAGTCCACTGGTGCCCCCAAACACCAGAATCTACAATCAAAAGTCCACTTGACAGCACTCCAATATATAGATACAAATGCTTATATTTAGGAGTTTATCAAGAGCCACATAGACTTAAAACATTGCTATTTTGTGCCCTAAACTGCTAAACAGCTAAGAATTTTAGGAGAATGTGATCTGCCATCTACGTGGTGCCATTGTGTTTGCAAGGAGGCTGAGGTTAGGAGGCTGCTATTCCAGTTCTGAACCTATACAATTCATGACAAAATTATTTTGACATCTCTTGCTAATAATTCATTTTGCAAAGAAATTAAGTTTACTTTGCCAACTTAGTTTTTGACATGTTATGATTCGGGCATTCCTAACATGAAATTGGGTAAAAGAATGGCCTTTTTACTGCTCATGGAGCTATAAATTAAAGGAGGCATCAGAATGCTGGGAAAGACTTGTTGTATGGTTAGAGTACAGGTCATGTTATGATTTCAGATTTCTTTAGACCGGTGTGACACTGGAATTTAAGCCACTTGACATGAACGTATATAGTTTGATCATTGAGTAAAAGCTTCCAGGCAGCAAGGGGCTGGCCATGTGAGAATTTGTGGCCAAGATCTTCACTGATCACTGAACATTCTCTGTTCTTGGAAGAGTCCAGCAACTGAGATTATCACCTCAGCATTTTGTGTAGAGACAAGTGAGTGAAGCTGTGAAAATGCTGTCAGCGACTGTAACCAGTACTGGGTGAGTGCTTGAGGCAGGGGACGGTGATAGGGGATCTGATGTGTGATAGAAGCCTTGCTTTCCTGAGCAAGTGTTGCTATATGGGTTTTTGTTTAGTATTGTAGAGAGTAGGTTCCAGAGTTTCTATCAAGTTATTTAAAGTGCATTTTACAGTGACAGTAACTTACTGTCTCCACAACTTACTGTTCCACAAAATTGTATTTATGTGGATATCTGTGTTTGTAATTATGATATTGAATAATTAGCATCAGAAATATACAGGTACTTTGGATTTACACATGGCTTATAATAATAATTATTTATATAATTTCAGACCGTAGGTGCAAATGACTACATTTTCTATTGAGTGAGCTGTGCACTGTTATTTTATCTAAAAATCATTATTTTTCATTTTGCTTTTATCCATTTGCATTAGGCCTGTTCCATACAATACTCAGGTATATTGATTTGCAGACATTTAAATATACTTCAGTAACAAACTGTTTATTCAGCTTTTCTTTTTGCTGTTTGCTTAAAGGGCAAGTCAAATTAAATTCACTGGGTAGTACCAATGTGTTAGGCACCCCACTAGTGAAATGTATCTCTTACTTTAAACTTCAGGCCGGTGCTTCTATTTGCTGAAAAGTGCACCAGTCCTGGGTATGTTCCCTTGAGTGCCACCCTGCTATGTCTGCTACAATCCACATTGTTGCTCAGGACAGCGCTCATGCACAGTTTCAATTAAAGTTTGAATTTGAACTCTACTGTACATGTGTGCTCGGCATGCTGGATCCCTTTTTCTTGCCATCTATATGAATAACACACACGGCACACTGATTTACTTCTTATGTGAAGAAAGGCCACAGCTTTATTTGAAAGTATTAAAATCATAAAGTAAATATCTTTATATTCCAAATCCAAAACTTACAATTCACGTAATACAGTCAGCCTGTTTATTCTTTTTGCAGGCTGCCTAACTTATTGTTCTGCCATACCCAGCCAGAATTATACCAGATATATTTTATTACTTTTGTTAGTATCCAAACACATACCCATACATACCCAAACCTCATTTGATCTGCTGCAACTAAATTATGTGTGTTGTTGTTTTTTTTAGAATTATTATTATTTAAATATATATATATATGCATGGGAGAGTGGGTGGGATTAATGCCTTGTAGCCTGTTCCTTTGAAGAAAAAGATAAGAACCCTCTTGCTTACAGCCTTTTATACCCCTCTCCTTGCACCACCTGATCATACCTGACTACCATTCAGCCTATCCCTACCCAGCTTTTTATCTCAGCACACCTGGAGCCCAACTATTACAACATATGCTCCCCAAACTCTAGTAGCTGTCTCTAATGAGAGTTAATCATGTAGTCGCTGGGACTTACAAATGCCAATGTACTGTTGCTAGCTGCTGTTCAATGTTCAGCTAGGGCCCAGATTTTTCCCCTATCTGTCAAGACAGTGCAGAGGATCAGTGGGGCATTGGCCCAGCATCTAAGGTAAGTGATTATAGTCACTGGGCCAAAGACCAAGTATTTAAATGTGCTTAGTATAGGGTAGAACACACTTATTATAAAGCTGAGTTTAAAGAAAATCCACTTATTAACCAAAAAAATATATAATAATAATAACCAATAAGTGGGATAAGTAGGGCCAGCCTTGGTGTAAATAAAGCCATGGGCTGCTCTCACTAATTGGAAAGATGATTACACAAATATTGGCCAAAGCTGCTTGCATTATCTTACCATTCAGTGCATAATTATTGCAAAAATATATACTTATGGTGTCCTTTGTGCTTGCACAAACTTCAAAGGCCAGCCCTGGGGGCAAGTTATTGGGGTACAGCTATCTATCCTAATTTAGAATAGCTGAAATCAGTGAAACAAATTGCTAAAAATGTATTTTATAAATATCAGCAGCATTGTCTCGGAGCTTGTAAAATGCTGGTTAACAAAGAAGCACCTTGATCTAGAAGTCTGTGATTCAATCTCATACATACTCTTCATTGGATCGGCATGCACACTAGGGTATTTAAGTCAGCGTTGTTATTCACAAGCTGAAAACAAGAGCTCAACCTCTCACCTGCTTGGTGCGGGCAGCCTCCGAAATCTAATGCAGAATTTCATCTACATTCCGTCCATGCAAACTCATTTTCTATAATCATCTTTTTGCATGCACAACTGCTGCCTGTGGCGTTCAGGCTCCCAGGAAGGGTGATTACAGCCTTCCTTGGGGGTTTGCCAATCATATTCCATAGCAAGATGCATAGATCCTTTCTAGACAATGTCATTTACTGCTTTAACAAACATTCTGTGTTGCAGACACATCGTATTGTATCAGCTCCTGGGCGTGCAGTGATTTCAAACATTACTTTTCCTGTCCATACAGACACCAAGATGTGTTGGATTGTCAAAGTGGGGACCAGAGACAGCTCCATTTATTGTGAGTGAGCATATTGAAAAACAATTACACGTGGCAGGGCAGGAATCAATCAGCTCCAGATAGACAGCTGAGAAGATATCCGTTTAAAGAAAGTCTAAAGGTTTTGATCTAAGGTGGCTTTCAATAGTATGGCTAAACATATATTGTTCAAAAATGGGTTGTAGAGGACACCAATACTTGATATCAGGGCCAGGACTAGGGGTACGCAGAAGAGGCAGCTGCCTAGGGCACACCGATTGGGGGGCGCCAGGCAGCCTCTGCTGCCTACCCCTAGTCCGTGCTCTTTAGTCATTCATTGCCCCCGCCGCTTGTCCTTACGCGGTGGGGGCAATGATCCATCAAATCGCAGCGCGAACGTCGCCCCTCCGCGTTCAACTGCGCATGCGCGTCAAAGGGGGGGGTGCGAATGAGGAAGGTGCAGGGGCGAGGTGGCCGACCGGGTTGCCTAGGGAGCCCGGGCAGCTTGGCCCGCCCCTGCTTGATATTTAACGTGAGTTTACATTTAAGCTACACTAGTACTCTGGTATGGAGTTGCAGGTCAATGTCAGGACTGGTGGCCTTCATTAGGTAAATGTATAGCGTATATAACCTAGTGTAAAGGCCAGTAAGTTGAAGCTCACCAGTAGAAATGCAAGTTCTGCATGGCTCGGGCCCAGAGCTCAAGGAGGTAAACCATACATGACATATGGCAGCTAATCACAGATTCCAGGAACAAGAGTGACAAAAAGGAAAGAACCCTCTATTGCTCCATGCAGAGAGCTACAACTCAGGGGTCACAAATCCTGGTAAATCAACACAAAGGGGCGCACTCTTGCACTTGCTCCCCTCCCCAGGGTTAAATGAGCCCTATGACCCCTTTAATCATAATTATATATACAGTATATATATATATATATATATATATATATATATACAGTAGAACCCCCATTTTACGTTTTTCAGGGGACCATGGAAAAAATGTAAAATCAGGGAAAATGTAAAATCAGGGAAATGTGTTAAAGACACATAAATGTCAACGATTTATTTCACAGGTTTTAGCAGAAGTACCGAAACAACTTATTACAGTACTGTAAAACATTTTTCATTTAATGCATGTGTTTGCTAATAGTTTGAATATCACTATAAATTATTAAAAAGAGGTGGAAAAGAATACTGTACAGCACTGTATTTTTCTATCTAAAACAAAAATCTGTACTCTTTTAACGAAAATCCGCACCTTGTACAGCCGTTCCCCATACTTGTCCAACTCTCGCGGTATTTTGTAAGCTCCCAGATAGGCGCACATGCGCAGTATGAAATATGAGGCAATAGTGGTGACGCTGACCTTCCTAAGATGGCGCTTGTGATTGCAAGACATGGGGGAAACTTTAATTCCTAAAGTAAGCTGTATTTTCACCTTAAAACTAAGCGATTTGCTAGGGGGAGGCATGATAGAAACAGTGTAAAATGCAGGAAATTCATATGTAAAGTGCGGGAATAGAGCCCATAGGAATGCATTAAAATTGGTGGGACCACAACAAAATGGTGTAAAAAGCGGAAAAACGTTAAATCCGGGGACATAAATTCGGGGTTCTACTGTATATTCACTGTCAGTTTTGAATCTGTTGAAAGGTGGGTACACATATCTTTTTTCCTATAATGCAGTGCACAATATCTTTTATACCTTTTTGCCGGAGGAAGGAACAGTTCTTTAAACTGTTATTGGAGGGTGTTGATAGAAAGCAGATAAATATTACACATTTTAATAAAGAAATCCCAGGGCATGAATGAATGGTTACCAATGTTTTTTTTAATTAGAAGGTTATTAAACTTGTCTGTAGCTATAACACATGTTTATAGGAGTACAAGAAGAATCCAGAGTAAAAAGAGAATATTTCCCTTACTGAAACTGCTAATGGTACTACCCCATTTTCAGTTATATTAAATCCTATTCTTCTCTCAAAAAGTTTATCCAGAATTTGTGTAGATTCCTCTTTCCCTAAAAATAGGGTTGTAACACTAACACCTGAACAAGACACACAAGGACAGCCTCAATGACTAGGGGGCACATTTACTAATCCACGAACGGTCCAAAGGCGTCCGAATGCGTTTTTTTCGTAATGATCGGTATTTTGCGATTTTTTTTCGGAAATTGTTGCGACTTTTTCGTAGCCATTGCAACTGTTTCGCAAAAAGCCGCAACTTTTTTGTAGCGCTACGACTTGCGCGAATTGTCGCGCCGAGTACGAAAGTTTTGGATTCATTCAAGCTTCAGTATCGTGACTTTCCTTGGGCCAGGATGGAGCTGCAGAGTGCCATTGAGCCCTATGGGAGACTTTCCTTGGGCCAGGTTGGAGCTGCAGAGTGCCATTGAGTCCTATGGGAGACTATCCTTGGGCCAGGTTGGAGGTGCAGAGTGCCATTGAGCCCTATGGGAGACTTTCCTTGGGCCGGTTTGGAGCTGCAGAGTGCCATTGAGCCCTATGGGAGACTTTCCTTGGGCCAGGTTGGAGCTGCAGAGTGCCATTGAGCCCTATGGGAGACTTTCCTTGGGCCGGGTTGGAGCTGCAGAGTGCCATTGAGCCCTATGGGAGACTTTCCTTGGGCCGGGTTGGAGCTGCAGAGTGCCATTGAGCCCTATGGGAGACTTTCCTTGGGCCAGGTTGGAGCTGCAGAGTGCCATTGAGCCCTATGGGAGACTTTTCTTGGGCCAGGTTGGAGCTGCAGAGTGCCATTGAGTCCTATGGGAGGCTTACAAAATCATGCAAAGTCTGAAAGTTTTGCCCGCAGTTTACGAGCGCTCAATACGAAAAAGTCGCAACAAGATACGAGCAAATCGTAATGGCTACGAAAAAGTTGCGACAATTCGCGCAAGTCGTAATGGTTACGAAAAAGTCGCAACAATTTACGAAAAGTCGTAACGGCGCAAAAAATACGAAAAAGTCACAAAAAGTTTGTTTTCCAATCGGAATTTTTCGGATTTGTGGGTTAGTAAATCAGCCCCTAGAAGTTACTGCTCTGTAGCAGTTGTGGGGTCTTATTTCCCCTTATTGCTAAACCTCTGCCCATTGTAATACCGAGTGTCTCTTCCATTAGCTTTATTTTTAGCAGAATTCTATTTCATTAACAGAAATAAATGTTAAATTGTGTTTCATGCATATTCCAAGGACTAATTATAACTCCTCTTTGATGAATTTTGTGTTTCCAAAAGGTATGGCACTAAATAGTGCCAGAAAAACCCTCTGGCCACTGCACAAACAACCCTCAGAGAGGGACAATACAACCCCAATATATGGTACAAATGACAGAAGAGAACAAAAATACATCCAGTGTTGGGAGTAGAGAAGATTTTTTTTAACTTGAAGAGGGTCTTCTTCCTAGAGTCAAGAAGGACTTTAGAATGTTATTAAAATGTTATTAAAACATATCAAAATATGCCAATTTCTTTCAGGTTCTTCAATAAGATTGTAAGGCCTCATGCTTTTATGCAGGTCATGGAACTCTGTGGCTTCTAATATCCTCATATTTTACAACAGGGGGTACTTTATTCACTACTGTATATTATTAATAACATTAGTTTATAAAACTATAAAGCAACACATTTTTATAATTATTTATTATATTATATACATGTTTTAGTGACATATGACTCAACTGAGCACACAAGTATTTCTACACCTATTAAGGATTTGCTTGCAAGGAAGGTATATGAACTGTATATACCAGGGCATGTGTATTTATTCATCATCTTGCTATCAGGGACAGTACTTTACTCTGAAAGGACAGGGAAAGTATCATAAGGGATGCCAGAATCCCAGTCAAACACTGCCCAGTTCTCTTGTAATACACATTAATTCACTCAATTTCTATTTGAAACAAACATGCATCTGAAACAGTACAGTATGTAGAATAGGCCTGGCTCCTGTTCTGGGTAGGCCAATGGCCACCCCTACATGCCAATTCAAGACCAGCGTTTAAGTCATGTATGTTCAACTGCAATAAGCACAAAGCAACTGAATTGCTAGACTACAGAGGACAAGAGGAATGATTAAGGAGATATACAATTTAAAGCCTGTTAAAAGTTAAAACTACAGTATAAAGTATAGTCAGTAACACCTTCAAAGAGACTATATAAAACAAAGGTAAATCATTAATCATTCACTTAATGATTTAGACAAGGCAAAAATTCAAAGTAGGGTTTAGTGGCCCTTGAATGCTAATCCTTTTTCTATGATAACAGACTAAATGAGGTGAAATGTTTATCATTGGCAAATGAAGAAAGAAACTTCTCTCTTTTGGATGAAAGGGCTTTGTCTAGTGAAGCTCTCCTGCTGGACACCATGCTGCTGCTGGAAGCCCACAGAGCATTATAAATCTTCATCAGACAGAAAGATGAATGTCAGTCATAATCGAGAACTACAACCACATCACTATTACCTGTCCCCTGCGAATTACAAAGGCTTTATTTGTGGCTAGTATCATAGGTGATTGCGTTAAAGCACGAAGGTTATTTGTAAGAAGAGTAGGCTTAATATCCTTCAAACGGCCATTTAGATCTAAGGATGAAAGAGAAGTCTGCATGTAAGGAAAACTTTGTGTCTTGTAGGATCATATCAGCTGGGAGTAATTATTAGAAAAGCCATTACACGGTGATATTTGACCTGCTGGTATTTCTTACATTAATTCTGCCACATCAATCAAATATGTATCTTGTGCCTTTGTTGGTACCTGAATTTGAAGTGCACCATTTTATAGACTTTGTTCATAATTATTATTATCCTTTTTTCACATAGCACCAACATGTTATGCAGCCCTTTTCATCATTAACATCAGTCCATGCCCTAATGGAGTTTGCAATCTAAGGTCCCTATAATATTCACACTCCTGGTACAAGCAAACATAATGGTCTTTAATGGTATATTTGGTTTGATGGGGGTGGTGGATGATTTGAACCACTTAAATACTGTGCTTATTTGAGTGCTGATGTGTTGCCTTGCAGCACTGCAGCTGTGGGTTTATTTCCTACATGGGTGCTATCTGCATGGTGCACATTTACACTGGGCTTAATTGGCTTCTTCCCAAATACACCACTAAGTTATTTATGCTCTTATAAACTTGAGCCTTGGTTTGAGTAAAGTTCTAGGTAATATACACAACTGTGCTTTAAATCATAATAATTAGAACTAGAATGGAAAGTTTGAGAACAAACTTCATGTTGGTTTGAAAAACGTGAAGTCACTAAATGGAATCTGATCTGTTGTTTGCTCCGCCTACTTTTTCTAGCCTTGGACCACAGTTATATAGTAAAAATCTGATTGCCTGTTGGTGGCTCTGCCCCCTTTTTCTAACCTGGAACTGCAGTTACCCAGTGACTAACTCTGCAAAGTTTAGGGACCCTAGGATTAATAGTTAAAGAACGGCAGCAGTTTAAATTTAAAGCAATAAAAGTCAAAAGGTGATTGGTGGTTAGTGGGTGTGCCCACTTTTTCTAACCTTGAGTCGAAGTCACCCAGTGACAAACAGTGGGCACCCCGGCATAAATTGTGTGAGAATGGCAGCATTTTAAATTTAAACTAATAAAATTTAATAGATAAAATCTAATTGGCTGTTAGTGGCCCAACCCAGTTTTCCTATTTTTGAACTGCAGTCCTCTAGTGACCATCCCTGCAAAGTTTAGGGACTTCACCATTGAAAGTAAATAGGTGAAGTGTGATTGGCTGTTGGTGGCTCCGCCCACTTTTTCTAACTTTGAACATACCCAGTGACTAATTTTGGAAAGTTTAACAACCCTGGAATTAATACTTAAATAATGGCATCAGTTTAAATATAAACCAATGAAATTTAATGGGTGGAAATGGATTGGCTGTTGGTGGCTTGTTCTAACCCTGAATACGAAGTCAGTAACTAACTGTGCAAAGTTTGGGAACCCTGACATAAATAGTGTGAGAAAGGCAGCATTTTAAATTTAATCCAAAAAAATTCAATAGGTGAAGGCTGTTGGTGGCTCCACCCACTCTTTAAAGCCTAAAAATGCAGTCCCCTAGTGACCCTGGTGTTAATACTGTGAGAATGGCAGCAGGTTGACTGTCCCCATTGAAAATCAATAGGTAAAATCTGATTGGATGTTGGCGGCTCCACCCACTTTTTTCTAACTGTGGACCACAGTTACCTGGTGACTAGCTCTGCAAAGTTTGGGGACCTTAG
Organism: Xenopus tropicalis; assembly: GCF_000004195.4. NCBI lineage: Eukaryota > Metazoa > Chordata > Amphibia > Anura > Pipidae > Xenopus > Xenopus tropicalis. Next base: position 108,346,173 of record NC_030680.2, on the reverse strand, counting down.
TATTAATATTTAAAGAACGTAGCAATTTAAATTTAAACCTATAAAGTATATAGGGGAGTCTATCTGTCTATCTGTTGTTGCTGTTGTTGGCCCCATCTACTTTTCTAAACATAGTCACCCAGTGACCAACTGCGCAAAGTTTGGGGACCCTGACATTAAACATGTGAGAATGGCAGCAGTTAAAATTTCCCCACTGAAAACAATGAAAGAAATGTGATTGGCTTTTGGCGGCCCCGCCCACTTTTCCTAACCTTGAGTATGTAGTCACCCAATGACTGACTGTGCAAAGTTTGGTGAAATCTGATTGGCTGTTGGTGGCTCCACCCACTTTTCAAAACTAAAACCGCAGTCCCCTAGTTACCAACTTTGAAAAGTTTGGGGACCCTGGTGTTAATACTGTGAGACTGGCAGCAGGTTGAATTTCCGCCAAGTTAATAGGTAAAATCTCATTGGCTGTTCACAGCTCCGCCCACTTTTGGGCATTCAAAAATCATCATATTTTCATTCAGGCTGAACCCATGACTATGTGATTCAAGTTTGGGGAGTGTAGCCTCAAAGCTGTAAGATTGGCAGCAGTTTCAATATCCTATTAAAGTCAATGGGTGAAATTTGATTGGCTGTTATTGGCCCCTCCCACTTTGGGTCATCCAACAAATTATGATATTTCATTCGGGGTGACCCCATGATTATGTTATTCAAGGTTGGGGGATGTAGATTCAAAGCTGTAAGTGTGGCAGCAGTTTGAAAATCTTCCCTGTCAAAGTCAATGGGAAAATTGGGGTGTTCGGAGCGGCGCTACAAAAAGACGGGGGGCGGGATCACAAAGCACAAGCAACCTGCTCCGCTATAGGGCGAAGAAGTGTGGGGAGTTTGGGTGTTGTACCCCTAAAACTGTAGGAGGAGTAGCGTTTAGAAAACGGGGGGTGCTTAGAATAAGAAGAAAAGGCAGAAGAATAAGCTGAAGTGGAAGAACAGTATGTTGGGGTTTTTTAACTCAACGTAATTAAACACTATTATCTGATATAGTATGAAAGTTAAACTTATCAACAGAGAATGATTGCTCAGTTCATATTTACTGTATGGGTGTATTTATTGAGATCCTGTCTATGGTTTATCCTGGTTCTTGTTGTCTTTGTTTATCTAAAAATAAAGATATACATAGATAAACAATCTATATATATTTGTAATTGCTTTATTGAATTTATGGGGCATTTTGGATTTTTTTCCCACTTGCTTTGCACTTTTGCTGTTCTAAGAGAATGCGCCATTTAGTTAGGAAGTTCAGAAAGGGGATCTTTCAGCCATTTCCCATAAACAGATTTCTCTAAGTTTGCTCGACAGGAAGATTGCAGATTATAAATTATACAGTATTTATAATCATGAAAACATCTGTTGTAGGAGAATTCCAGTGTCTCAGGCCAACTCAAGGCTCCAGGACACAGTGTGAGGGGACTGCTCCAATCAGCACCTGTCTGTTCCCATATTCTATTTGATTTTTATGATCTTTGACATCAGCCTTCACAACAGATGATCTATCTGCACGTCTGCCGAGCTGCCTTTTTTGGCTGACTGCTGCTGACTCAAACTTTATCTCTGTTTATATATGCAAGGGATGAAGACAGAACTCTTCAGGCTTTGCATTCTGTTCTTTTTCTGCCATATATGTCAAGCCCTAACGAAATTTGCTAGAATTCTGTAGTTACAGTTGTGACTTCTGTTACCCCGAGTGTGATGACTTTTATAATAAATGGTAACGTTCACTTATATAGCTCCCACTTAATTCAGAACTAAAATAATATCCACTATGCAGGCTGCAATGACTTGCCTTTATTTGTTTCACCATAAAAAGTGTAAACAATTCATATCAAATTGAACTGGCAAAAGGTTTGAAGACAAATTTGGATATTCCAATATGGCAAAACCTTGCTTCCTTTAGAGATCAGTAAAGTCTACCAATGCCTGAATGTCACACATTGGACTGAAAATACTTCTTTATTGTGGCGAATGGGAATTGCTGCTAGAAAAACATATGAGTTATGTAATTGTGAGACATTGCCTTTGAAGAATATTTCTCGGGCACTTTCCCTGGCATTTTCCTGCAGGCAACAAAGCACTCCTTATGCCATCACCCTTATTCATACAGCTGTAGCTGCAAAACGAGTACATTCATTGGAGGGCTGTCTTGAACATTGAATATAATCACTCACTTGAAGATAGCTTTAGTGATTGAAGAGGTTTCTTTGGATAACAGTCATACATATTATAAATACCGCCTCATCTATTTGGAGACAGCGACACTAATCATTTTTAGACATATCTGGAAACAGTCTCACTCATCTCTGAGGAGACATGACAAAAGCCACGGTGAAATTAATAGACAAAAGCAACTGATGTGAGTGGCTATCGCTGTATGAATGCAATGCTATTTCCATTGATCTGGCCTCCAGCCAGCCTTTTGCAAGGACAGAGGGTGCTGTCAGTCACCCTGAGAATCACTACTCCTCCTCACTTCCTGGACAGACTGTACACAGTGGACTTGGCAAGTTATATGTCAGCTTGCTGTTATGTTGATTGCTAAAATGTAAATTGCAGACCCAGAGCAAATTTTCTGCATAAATCCCCCGTACTTAATTACCACTGTAGAATCAAGTACTAAAAAGAAAAAATACATATAATATCTGACTAGGGCAGATTTACTAAAATGTTAACAATTCTAATATCTTTATTTTAAAAAATTCAACTAAACTCATTTACACGAATGGCCGACATTTCAAATCCAAACCGAAGAAGTCAGTGTGGGAAATTGTCGCCCCAAAAACTAAAATTTGTCATATTGTCGAGTCAAAAATCTGAAACCTCTAAAGTTTTGAGGCAAAAGAAGGATTTTTCAGGAAAGGGAAGGGACATCTGTCATTGACTTCTACATGGTCTAGGCAAGTTTTGCTGGCGAATTGTCGGATTCAGATTTTTAGCCGTTTGGACGCGTAGTAAATCTTAAAAAAGTTGTGACTTTTTTTTCCTCAACTTTATGTCCTAAAAATCTGAATCAGAATAAAAATTATGATGGTTAGTAAATGGCCCCCATAGCGTCATACTGATGGTAGGGGGATGCAGTGTTAAAATATTGAGGTGGAGCTAAATGCACCATATGATATTCTTGCCACATAATTTTGGGTGAACTGTAATTTAATTTTGGGGATTTGGGACCTCCAGGAGGCTGATTAGTATTAGTATTAAACATTATGAGAAGTTATATTATCTCAGAGATACACCTTTCTGTGTACAGGTATGGGATCCCTTATCCGGAAACCTGTTATCCAGTAAGTTCCAAATTACGGAAAGGCCATCTCCCATAGACTCCATTATAAGCAAATAACTCTAATTTAAAATTATCTTCTTTTTTTCTGTAATAATAAAACAGTACCTTGTACTTGGTTCCAACTTAGATATAATTAATCCTTACTGGAAGCAAAACAAGCCTATTGGGTTTATTTAATGTTTAAATGTTTTTAGCAGATTTAAGTTATGGAGATTCAAATTACGGAAATATCCCTTATCCGGAAAACCCCAGGTCCCGAGCATTCTGGATAACAGGTCCCATACCTGTTCTGTTAATGTACTGTATGTTGATGCCTTATTTTTCAAGCGCAACCACAGAGGATTAAATCTTATTATACTGTCCATTACTGCAGATATAGGGCCGTTACAGTTTAATGGTAAAGGTTCAGTGCGTAAACTATAGTAAATGTGATAGAATGTTCTCTTGGCCTTACCAAGCCAAAACATTAGTCTAGTACTAATTTAAGAAGTGAAAAACACAAAACTGCATTGATTAAATTTACAATTTAAACACACACTTCTGCACTTGTGTCTTGTACTAAAATTCCAGTTGCTTCCATATTGGTAATATGATGGAAGATGCAAAGTACAGATGGCATGGAGGCAAGAGATCCCTATAATTAACACCTGCCTTGAGCATATGTAACCTGCAGGGCTTCCTTTACTTGTTGCACCTGCATGGGCAATGGGGCATTTGACTTACGCCTAATGAATTACACACAAACACTGTCTGAATGATATATAATCTATGGGACGTTACAGGGAATGTCCTTGGGCCACCCAAAGCAAGAGAAAGCAAGGTATGACTCTTGCCTAAGTTAGGGGATACATTATCTTTAATACATCTGAATACAGAACTCACCCCCATTTTCTCAATGACTAACTATAAAACACACATCAATTTAGAGATTTGGTTCTAAAAATGCTTAAAAACAAATGTAGTGCCAAAACTATGACAAGGTTGAGCAAACAAATATGAATATATGTAACAGGTTTTGGAATATGGAGTACTTACCAGTACCTTGTGCTGTGATGGATCTTACCCAGGCTGGCTTTGGGCAGTAAGAATTCCCTGCAAATCCCAGTAAAGTACTGAGCATTGCAGGGAATTGGAGAGTTTCAGTTTCTTCTCAGGTGGGTCCTCGTGTTACTGTTGGAGGAAGGGTTGACCACACTGATTCCATACATAGAACTTGATCTTACAAATTACTTTGGCAAGAGTGTTTCTAAAAAAGCAAATGAACTCTTTATTGATGGAATAGCTTCACAATCTCTTTGGTGGTGCTGATGTTGATGGTACCAGATCAAACAGTAAATGCTTCAAATACTTTTTACTATCAGTCACAGATGTGTTCACAACACTCAGAGGTTGTACTGATTTCTTTGGTGCAACAAAAAGCAAAAGCACTCAGGCTACAAGGGAAAATCCTTTAAAAAATTTATTGCGGAGGTGCAACGTTTCGGAGCAAACCTAGCCCCTTCATCAAGTATCATGCTTGATAAAGGGGCTAGGTTTGCTCCGAAACGTTGCACCTCCGCAATAAATTTTTTAAAGGATTTTCCCTTGTAGCCTGAGTGCTTTTGCTTTTTGTTGCTTTGCAGTTTTGGGAGGGTGCCGATCCCTCTAGCAGAGTGCACCGGGCGTCCAATTTTGGAGAGCTAGGGTGTGCGGAAACGGTCTCTGTTGTGCTTACTGATTTCTTTGGTGACACAATCCCCAATGCAAGGCGAAGCTCACAGTAGTCCCTTGCCCAAAGGATCACTCGCTCATGCCTGAGCCTAGCCGCTATAGTTCCTGTACTGAGGGCACTGACACTGCAGGGTGCTAACCCTTACTGGCCTCCTTGTTGGGGGCCCATTTACTAAAGGGTGAATTGTCTTTTTCTGGCGAAAAATTTGCCACAAAGACAATTTGCCGTGCATTTGCCAATTTACCAAAAGGCAAAGGAGACATTTAGCTAGTGAAAAACCTCAGCTCTAGAGAATTTACGTCCCTGTTTTGCTATGCAAATTTTCACTCAGGTGAAGAAGTGAAAATTCAGTAATTTATCTAAGGGAGACATTTTCTCTTCATCCCCTTTTGATCAAAGTCTATTTGGCCTGGTTCTGACTTGAATGACTGAATTGATGAAATAAGATCCGCAAAGTGACTATATCAGTGATATAAAATCCTGCATTTCCATAAAAACGTCAAACCCTGCATCACATCACATTCGTTTTTTTTATTTAAAGTGGTATTATTTATATACAGTAAGTTGTAAGTCTTAAAGGTTTTTATCTCATGCACCTCCTGTATTGTTACTGACTGTGCATTTCATACATGGTGACTGCCATCCTCTCACAAACATTTTTTTTATGTTTAAATTATTATAAATAAATAATATTATCTTAACCTGTTAAGTGTTCGTGGTTCATTAAAGTCATTAACATGTGTATACTGTTTGTCCAAGTATTAAAGGAACAGTAACACCAAAAAATGAAAGTGTATAAAAATAATTAATATATTATATACTATTGCTCTGCACTGGTAAAAGTTGTGTGTTTGCTTCGTAAACACTACTACAGTTTATATAAATACCCTGCTGTGTAGCCATGGGGGCAGCCATTTAAATTGAAAAAAGGAGAAAAGGCACAGGTTACTAAGCAGATAACAGATAAGTAGCATAGATTCCCATTGTATTCTACACACTTTATCTGGTATCTTCTTATGTAACCTGTGCCTTTTCTCCTTTTTTCAATTTAAATGGCTGCCCCCATGGCTACACAACAGCTATTTCTATTAACTACAGTAGTCTTTCTAAAGCAAACACACAACTTTTACCAGTGCAGGGCAACAGTACATTATATTTTAATTATTTTAAAACATTTTTATTTTTTAGTGTTACTGTTCCTTTAATACACTCAGAAATTTCAACCCCTGTGTTGCAATTTGCTAGAAAAAGCTTGTTAATGTTGTTGTTAAACTGTAACAATAATATTTAGAAAAATAATTGGCCATTTTTACTAAGTTCAGCAACATCATTAATAAACACACACATCTGTCCTGTATATAGACACTGATTTCAGTTAACACTAACTCACATATGCTAGCAAATTTTCTCTGAAAGATAGTGCTGCTAGAGAAAATTTGCTAGGAAAAATATGTGCCATCAAAAAATCCTTGGTGAAAATGCACTTGCATTCTCTTGCTGCAATGAAAATTCCAGTTTGGTGAATAAGCATATTCTCCACAAATTACCACCTGACGTATGAAGATTTTCACTCCTCTCAGAGCTTCCGTCTCTTTACACCATCCACGCCCACTGCGCTCTCTCGTCTTAAACCTTTCTATCTCGCTGATCCTTACCTCTGGAACTCTATTCCTGAATCCCTCCGTCCCTCCGTAGGGAACACTCACTAACTCTCTTTAAGAAAAAGCTCAGCTGTTACCTTCTGGAGCACTAAGACATTATTTTGCCCAGTCCTGCGCTTAAGGGCAAATGCCCATACCTGGTGCACTCTTACCTTCCAGTTTGTGCCTGTATGTTACCCAACCACTCAGATTGTAAGCTCTACGGGGCAGGGACCTCCTTCCTACTGTGTCTCATACCACATGGTACTTATATATATATACATATATGTATTTATTGTATTTATTTATTATATCACTCGTCCTCCCTGTGTGTAATTTTGTATTCTGTAAGACTGTACAGCGCTGCGTACCCTTGTGGCGCTTTATAAATAAAGTTATACATACATACATACATACATACATACATTCATCCAGGTCATGGTATATCTAGTATAAATAAATTTAAAGCAACTGGACTTGTTAAGAAGGACTTAACAAGTCCAGTTGCTTTAAATTTATTTATACTAGATATACCACCTGATGTAGTTAGCGATAAGCTTCCTGAGGCGAAACGTCACGCCTTAGCAAATGTGCCCCCTAGAGTGAGCTATTACCAATCTATCCTACTGCTACTGAAACCTAGTTCTGCAACAGGCTCCCAGAACACCTCCTCCAGCAAGTGGGGAACCAAGGAGACATGCTGGCCTATCCTTTTATAACTAGGAAACCCTGAAACCCTCTGGTCAACTACAGAACTGCCAGGAAAATATGGGAACTCCCCATCCCAACTGTAAATCAGGCCCAGTTGCCTCTCAAGGAAACTGAAGAGACAATTATGCCAACGATTTACATTCTTGCCGGTGGGATGGCATTTTGGGGAGATCAGTCGCCTGTGGGAGCAAAGATTTATAGCGGCGACTAATCTCCCCATGTGCCACTGTGGCCAAAACCTTCCCACAGGGAACTAGGTTGTCAAAACCTTACCCCCCCCCCCCCCCAACACACATATATAAATGTTGCAAAGCTGGAATCTATCATTTATCTCTCTACCTATGTACATCTCTCATTGATCCATGGACAGAATATTAGGTTACCTGGTTTCGACTTAGAATGAGTCCATGCCTTTTTCCTATTTCCATCACTTGTTTTACACAGCAGCACCTCCTCCATTTTGAACTGTATATTCTAGATTTTATTAACCTGTTATAGTCTTGTATTTAGTCTTGGTTAAAATGCCATAGTCTCAACAATTCAACTAGTATAAGTCCCTTCCTAAAATGTAGTGCGATATTACTGTATATGCAATCAGCTAAATGGAGTGAACAATACACCAATTGCTGTACACATGGATGGAATTATTCTGTGATGATGTTTATAAAGTCTATGGTTCACTTAGCTGGGATGGGGTCATAAATATCCTCTGGAAAGCCATATACTGCCCTCAGGTTTCAAGTTAAATTGCCCTGCTTGGAAAGAGAATTACCAGGCCCAACCCTCTAAAACATAATTATAAATCTATGCCAGCAAAGGATTTACACAATTCAGCAGGAAAATGATACTGCATAATGGCCTTTTTGCTATATATTCCGTGTATTTCTTTCTCATTCTCTCCTGGTTATATTCTTCCCACCTTTGAACCTATTCATTACCTGGTGTTAATTGAACTGCCTTTCCTATCTTCCCCTGTCAACCTTTGGTTTGTATTCAGCGTGTGCTTGTATTGGGAGACTTAATGGTAATGCTTATTTCATGAAGTGGAATTAAATCTAAACAGAGTGGCTGCTACGCTCTTCAACCTTGGAAAGAAAATAGAGTCTATTGTTAGTTATTGTGTGGCTTCACTTTAATTTCTTTTGCATAAAATGTATAGCATAGAGTTCAGTGTGCACATTACATTATTTTCTTTCTGTATAAATATATGAGTGGGACTTATTGTACTGCTTCTCCAAAGACTTCTCCAATCAATTCGGCAAAAACTGAAGATGGTATTCTGCTGAGCCATGAGAAGACATTTCGGTTTCACCTTTGGCAGAAAATTTACAAAAACATATGTATGCATATACATCCACTGATTATGTAACTTGTGGATATCAAATCCTGGATGGAGATCAAAGCCTGTTTGACACTGGTGGTTTACAGAGATTGACAATAAAATCCTACACTATACAGTGCACCACAAGAGATGGTGATGGTCTTAGCTCTCAGGTCTGAACATCTTAGCACGGCAGACAAAAACACTGCCTTTTTTAGTGGTCAGACCACACAACAATGATTGCCAGAAAGCTTAGCATTGCCACACAGCACTGAAATATTGGACTTAATAATGAATTGGGCACTATCAGTTTTCTCCAACAGTCCAAAAAATATTTTGATACATAAACTGAATTCTGATGAAACTGAGCCAGGTATGTGTGTGCACATGAGTAGTGTTTTGTGTGTATGTGTGAACACATGTGTAGGTTTTTGCTCTGTTTGTGCAAGATAAGAAGATGCAGGTATCAGAGACAATTACAAGCACATACATAGCAATTATGAGCGATGGCCTTGGCTCTCACTTCGGTCTGAGCTTCTTAGTTTAGCACAAGAGACAAACACATCTGCTCATTTTAGACACCAGTGGCTATATGGGAATAACAGAAACCCAATGACTTCATTGGAAAAGAGTTAAATTTACATATGAAATATTATCCTAAGCAGCTCCCCTGATCCACAGGAGATTCTTATGCTGCCAAGTACAAGCTTCATTCTGTTCCCAGACTAATGTCACACGCAGCTCAATGTTGTGTACAGAATGCACAAGGCTACAAGTAATAAAACTCTTATTTGTAAAGCAAATTGTGTACAGATGATATAGCATCAAGGATGATTTTGCGGAGATATAAATTAAAGGTATAGATGTAATAGCATCCAGAGCTTAGATCGTAAGTTCTTCAGGGCAGGGACCTCCTTCCACTTGTCTATTTTACACTAAGCACAGTATTTCAAATGTATTTTGTTATTGGCTATATTGTACTATTGTATTGACTCCTGTCTGTTCTATTAATTTTTTGTTTTAATGTACGGTGCCATGTACATAACCTTATTGAGGATAAGGTTATAGAACTCAATTTATTATACAAATGGGCAATACTGAATGGAATGAAGATTTAGTTGGCATCAAGGATAGGTTCGTAGAGCTGCATATATTATTTAGAGGGACATATCATAAAGAAAGTGGGATAAAGCATCAAGGATGAGTTTGTAGAGCTGTTTACAATGTTATAGAGCGGCATAATACAGCTTAAAGGAAAAGGTTCGAGATAAAGCATCAAGGATGAGTTTCTGGAGACATGTACATTAAAGTTGATATTATATCATCATGGGTGAGGTTGTGGAGCTGTATATATTACCAAAAGAGTGATTTCAAAAGGTAAAGCTTGGAGAATGAGATCAAGTTATAGCTTGAGAATATAGGATGAAAGTTGAGCTTGTGAAGCTTTATATATTATAGAGGGGGTGATAGACCATGAAGAATGAGTTAGGAGATACACCATTTAGGGTAAGTTTGTGGGGTTTCATATATTATGGACAATGATAATGAAACATGAAGAATGACTTGGGAAGAGCATCAATTATGAGTTTGTGTAGCTGTATATATTATGGAAAATGGTGTTGTGGTATAAAAAATAGCTTTAAAGATGGGTTTTCCAAACCATATATATATATATATATATTAAGGAGGTGATGTAACAACTGGAGGAACAAAAGAGTTATTGAAAGTAATAAGAAAAGCTGTAAAGAGTAATATGGGGGATCTGGAGGGATTAAAAGGTTATTCTGGTACTTAGCATTGCTTGCCAAGGGCCTCTAACAGGCCAAACTTTCATTATATCTGACAGTCAGTTAAAATGATTTATTAACAGGTTTACACAACTATACCATAAAGTAGAAATGCATAAAAGGGACATCCAGCCTCCAAATGAACCTGTGACTTTCAATGCTGTATATAATTCATTCTCCTTCTTGCTGCGTATTATGTTTTTCTGTGGTCCCCATTTTACTGGCTGTGTCCCTCTCATACTATGTCCTATTCCCAGTGGCTTGCCTGTGTTTTGCTTTCTCTGTATTTCTCAGCCCCAACAGGCCAGCAATGCTTATGGGACACAGGCTGCAGGAGAACAACTTCACAGGTTTCTAATGTAGAGTGCTGCATGCAGAAATAAAACGATATATATATATATTTATTTATTTATTTATACATGCAGTTGATCAGACTGAGCCTTCTTCTGTTGTGGAAATACTATTTTACTTAGGCTTTACCTACTGTATATGTAATCCTTTAAAGCAGACAAGTCTTCAGTAAACACGAGTTCGAATCCCAAATAGGAAAAATTCGGATTGGATATGATAATTTCTGAAGATCACGACTTCTTCGTCGCCGTCGCGACTTTTTCGTATCTTGCGCAAATTTTTTGTCGCAACTTTTTCATATTGAACGATCGTAAATGGCGGGAAAACCTTTCTGACTTTGATCCTTCTGTGCGTGATTTTGGAAGCCTCCCATAGGAATCAATGGCACTCTGCAGCTTCAACCTGGCCCAAGGAAAGTCTCCCATAGGGCTCAATGGCACCCTGCAGCTCCAACCTGGCCCAAGGAAAGTCTCCCATAGGACTCAATGGCACTCTGCAGCTCCAACCTGGCCCAAGGAAAGCCTCCCATAGGGCTCAATGGCACTCTGCAGCTCCAACCTGGCCCAAGGAAAGTCTCCCATAGGGCTCAATGGCACTCTGCAGCTCCAACCCGGCCCAAGGAAAGTCTCCTATAGGACTCAATGGCACCCTGCAGCTCCAACCTGGCCCAAGGGAAGTCACGATACCGAAGCTTGAATGAATCCAAAACTTTCATACTCAGCGTGATAATACGAATTTGTTGCGACGGCGACGAAAAATGCGCGCAAGATACGAAAAAGTCACAACTGTGAAAAATATCGCAAAAATAACGATCATTACGAAAAAAACGCATTCAGAGTGTTCGTGAATTGATAAATCTCCCCCTAAGTAAAACATTGTGAATACTAAATGCCTTTTAATACCTTTCTATTCAGGCTACCAGGTTCATTTCTCTCATCACATTTATTACTGAGGGCAATCAACCAGCATCAGTAATAATTTACAATTATTTTTAAAACTCCAACTTGGCCTCAGGATCTGCATTTAAGAGGCTCCTTTCCCTTAAACATTTTCATGTTATTTAAGTTAATCCTTGTAAAATCATATCATATACAGTATATGATCAATATTGACTGGACTTGTTGGCCACCACTGCTACCTCATCACATGCAGCTATATGCTCGTGAAGGCCAATGAAATTGTATGTTTAGGACATAAGAAGCAAAGGGGTCATTAGATAAGAGACAGGGGTAATGTAATAAAAAGCAATAAGTTTGCCCAGCTGAAGTGCAGGAAGCATTTACTGGTCATCTGTTTAAAGCAAATATCTTAATGGTTTCTATGGGTTACTGCACCTGGGCAAGCTTAGTTGCTTTTATTTTATATGGGGTATACTGTCAGATTGACTGTCAAACTAGAGAAATGTGCAGTTAATTTGAGTCTCTGTCGCTTTTTCCTGGGTGGTAGTGCAAGCATCAAGACTTTTGTTGTTACTTGGGAAGGTCTAGATTAGCACTGATTTATTTTTATTTTACAGTTTTTGCCATGCAGAAGGTAAAGATTTTATATCTGATAGACTCCCCCATATGAAATTCCCACCATGGGTCTGAATAAATGACAGTGATGTATTGATTCCACTCCTACCTTCTAGTTCTATAATGGAACCGCCTGCAAGCAAAATGACTCAGTGGTGTAGGCAGTTACATCACTCAGGTAATCGTACCTTGAAGGTATCCACCCAGAGGTTTATTTGGCCAACCACTCCTTTTAGATACAGTATGATTATTCCATTTAGTTGATTTATCTTTTAAACATTTAAGGGAAATTATCTCTCCAGAGGAAAAGACAAAAGTTTAGCACATTTCTAGGTCACTCTGGTCACTCACACTGTGAATGGGTTTGGCCACTTGTGTGCTTGGAACAGCTTTAAACATGGCACTACATTCTGTCAAGTAGTAGTGGAGTTACAGTAAAGGCTAATTATATTATTATATTTACCGTACATGTATTTTATTAGTATCCTTTATTTTAATATAGATTACATATTGTGCAGCACTTCACAGAGGATAGGGTATAATGACATCATTTTGCAATCAAAATCATGTTTTGCTATCATGTCATTTCCTTGCCCTAGCATACATGAATATATGGAGATATGATTGGGGGTTATGGAGTAGTAGTAGAAATCTGTCACTGGTTGAAACATACCGGTAATACATTAGCATTTTAGTATCTGCTTTTGTATTATGCTGCTCTATTTTTATAAGTCAGTATAACCGCTTGTTCTGAATTTGTCTGTCCAAAGTCACTTGTGTCAAAGTGAGACCTGACACTTACTAAAGCATTGGGCCAGGTGAACAGAGGAAAAGACTCTATAGGTCACTAATGCTACACCACAAAGATAGAAGTTAGGAAGACATATTTATGCATCCTTTAGGTGTGCATCTAACAGAAAACATGAGTGTAGGGGGAGACAAAATACCACTAGCAGATGCCTTCATGAATATAAAGGGGGAAAAAATGAGCTCTGGTTTAACAGATGGACTAAAGATGTGTGATGCAGAAAGATTTACCAGTCTAAATAATTCAACGTAATGTTGTGTGGCATCAAGGGCTGTTTGAGGCTGCAACCAGCAGACGGTACAGATGGGAAGGCAGGCCAGGCCTTTCCCTCAAAACCTATTAAAAAACATTTCTGCCACTGAGACAGTATGCTGCCGAGCCACAGAGAGACTGGTGAGACATTACTATGCCTCGGGCGCTGTTGTGCAAGGTCACTGGAGGAGTTAATGTATAAGGCTGTGACTCACAACAGTGCTGCGGATACTGGATGAGATGCCCTCATTCTCCTTTTTTGCCTTACTTCTTCACCTACTACATCCTATTTTCCATCTTTGCTGTCAGTTGCAAGCACACAATAGCTACATCTTCTAACCCATTTCTCTCCTCATATTTATCCTACAGCAAAACCCCAATTTTAAATTGATTTTCAGTTTTCCCACATTCTACACTGTTTTTATGTGGCCCAACTTTTTTATAAAGCACAATACATTTTAACGATTTTACATTTTCCCTGATCTTACGCCTTTTTTTTCTTGTCCCGTGAAAAAAGTAAAATGGGGTCTTACAGATTTTTCATTTTCTTTATATGGGCTTCAGTTTTACAGCATTGAGCTGCACAATTTGAGTTTCATCATTTTATAAGGATTAGTTTATCAGCATCCCAAGAGCTGCAGGGATACCTTAAGAGTTTAAATAAGAACACAAAATGTGTATATTTTGTAAACAGAAAGTGGAGGGCACCCTTCACACCAAATTCTCTGCAGTTTCATTTTCCTAATTCACATGCATTTTGTTTAGAATATATCTGTTTGACCTGTTTATAATTATAAGATACTGTTTTGCTCATGCATAACAAACCTGTATCTAAAACAAAGAGAACTGTGTCTAAAATCATTTTAATCACTGGTAATGGAATTAAAATGTTGTACTTTGTTGCACAGAAACAAAGACAAATAGTGCAAATTATAAACCATGGCACAAGCCATGCACCATTTTTAATTATTAGCGTAATGTGCAAAACCCCCAGCACTAGTAGGAGCACTGGGCCAACTGTGCTCAAGACAGAAACAACCCTCCATTACCTCCTACTGTATGTTTAGTTTATTGGAGCCAGATTCAGGACAGTTTCCATTTCCCATCTATGTGTGGTTTGATGTGCGGTTTGACCGGCAACCCACAAGGACCAGCTGGTTTACCCTTAAGTCAGATGGGTTTGGATTAAAATTTGGGAGACCATTGTGGGTTGAGGTTGGGTGCGGGTCAGAATGGGGAAGTACAGTCTTCTTCTGCTCCTGAAGTTTCCTTGTCTTGGTTCATTTTGCGGGTTAGGTTTGTGGTTTAGTGTCAGGTGTTTATCTTGACCCGAACATCACTAGTGTGGTTTGTTCCCTTGCTTACTGAGTAGGCAGATGTTGGCCAAGGCTTTATTCGGTCCTCCTGCAATGTCAAGGAATGCAAGCATTGGTTTTAGCTATGATGAAATAAATACAGAGCTGTTTAAACAAGTGTACCACTATATTCATGTTCAGCTTTCTAAATTCAACATATGCTCTTGGCACTTTTTATTGCAATGGTTTTGCATACTTCAGTTAATACCACTCAGCCTGAAACCTCTTTTTTCTGGCTTGCACCTTTGTTTCCTACCTATCAACTAAGTTACCAGGACTAGTAAGTGTGATAATTGTTCAACTGTTTTCATTTATAGCTAATACACACACACATATATATATATCTCCTTTTACAAGAGATTACAAGAGAATGTTTCTGAACAATGATGAGGAAAGAAATGAGTTAACCCTGCTGTGTTGCCAATATCCTCTTGTTGACCTTCAGAATTGATGAAGTCTCTGTAGCTCTCCCGGGACTCAGGTAAACTTTAACCTTAGTATCGCAATGAAAAAAAGCAGCCACCCCCTCCGCTTTCTGTATTCCAGAGGCTGACCTGTGTCAGTAGTGTGGGTCAGTGCCAGATATTTGTTTTGACTGGATGGCTGTAATTAATCAAATTGCATGAAATGCCCAGACTGAGATGGACTTGGATTAAAAGCTGCACTTCTCTTCAGTCAATCAGAAGTTTTATTTTCTGCTGGACATTCATGTTACTTAGTTAAACATTTTGAAAATATTTATTTTTGTAAGTTGAAGATATAAGTGAAAAAAATATGAGTAGCATTTCAGTAGCTAGAGATACAATGGGTCATTTATGACGACATTTATACGTGTGCTAAAATGAACACAAATATTGCATTTATTGATGCTATTCATGTAATGTCCAAGCACGTAGTTATTAATCTATTTATTTTAGTGATGGCCTATTTCCGTTTTTGCACCATTCTGGCTCCTTTTGATGCTGTTGAACCCTGGAGATACCTCAATCCTGAATATGGTGGTAAGTCTACTGTTCCCACAGTAGGTTGTGTCAAAATGTGCAGCAGACATGCATAAAAAAAAAACTTTCACTTTCACAATCACAACTTGATATTACAAGCTTTTGCATTTGTGTTTGTTTTTTATGAACTGGGTGCAATTTCATAAAAATCATGACAGTATCTCTTTAAACTGTGTTTGGGTGGGAGTGATGGGTAGTTCACGCCAAGGGAGCAATCAGTATGCGTCCAGCTAGCAAGTTATATCACAAAGGCCTGCATGGTTTGCTAATATTATGGGACCTGCCTCACTCACCCTTCTGGTGCGATCCTCTTGGTTTCATGCAATTAAGTCAAGTGCATATGCAATTAAAAGGCCAACCATGGACACCACAGCCCCGCACAAAGGGGCACATTCATTAAAGTATGACAGGTCCGATTACAAAAATGAGCCTGATTCCAAAATCATGCACGGAAGTTTCAAAGTCAGAAAGGTTTTCCCGTCGTTTCAGATCGGAAAGTACGAAATCTTCATATTCAAGCGAACGGAATTTTCGTGACTTTTTCAAGTCATCAGAAATTATCGGATTTCGTGATTTGGATTTGTACTTTAATGAATCTGGCTCCATGATTGTCTTTAAAAGAAGTCCAAAATGGAAAAACTGGCAACCACCTAAAGTAATGATGGCACCATTAGTGCATTATGTTCCTGCTACAACTACTCAAGTTTCCTTAGTTTAGGGGAGGATTTTGAAAGTAGCATTTCTTAGGAAGCGAACTGAATAAATGAATGAGTATTGGTATTTCTTAGGATATAATTGTGTGTTGACTGAAGTTAAATGTTTTATAATATGTTGAAATAGGAAAATCATATTCCTATGGGAATCTAAGAGCTGAGTGAAATCAAATCTTGATTTGTATTGAAATGATTGAAATATAAAATCTATGGTATGCCAGTAACATCTTATTATTTTAATATAATATCAATGCTATTATGTACTATTGTTTTTCAATGTTTTATCTATTTCCCCTGAAATCTTCGGAGTACATTGAAACAGAATTGACCTCTATATCTGTGTATAAAATAGACCCACAGATACTGCATGGCATGAGTACAGATTTACAGAAACAAGACAAACATCTCTGGCCCAAAAATCATTTAGGCCAATAACGTTTTGAAACATCTGTAACTGCAAATGACCAATTAATTGGGGGTGTGAATTAATATAGTTGATAAAAGGTCCAGCCTGAAGACTGGATATGGTTTGAAACTACAGTATTTTGACTGTTGCTTCCATGTTTTCACTTTTACAAAAATTACATTTGTGTCCTGGGATAAATAGGTAAATATATTTTGTATGAGTTTGTATGCCACCTTATCACTTTAAATGCGAATGCCTGTGAAAGTGGCATAGTGTTTGCCTGATGATGCATGTTATATAGAGAAAACTTCACTCGGCTGCATGTATAATTTATAGATGTTTAGCTTTATAAGGATGAGTTGGCAACCCTAGTGCCTCTTAGGGGAAAGTCTGCGGGATAGTTTTTTGTTTTATATTTCTTAATTACCACAGTATTGTTCCTGAGTAGCTTGTGCATATTAAATCTGAGTTCCATAACTTCTCTGCCATGGTCTTGGTAAAATAAAGGTTAAAACCAGCCCTGCAGCAGTGAAAGCTGAGCTGTATAATAGAGTTATTAGGCCCCTCTTCTTTAAGCCAAACAAAGGAAGTTCAAAAATACATCCTCATCTTTTAAGGTCTTCAGACTGCCTAATCTGAAACTCCTGGAAAAGGTTAATGTAATCATGATGAACTGAGGCATGCAGAACACGTCTAAATCACAGCCATCAAGTCACTGCACATTCCTCTAACACGCATGGCCTGCAGAGCTTCTTCCAATCGCAAATACATTTGCTCTGAAAGGCCACTTTACAATTAACCCTCTTGATTCTAAAGGGTCCTGCAATCAATTAAAATATCTGAGACACAAAGAGTAACAGGGAGCGAGGGTGCTCCGGCTGCACCAAGCAGCTGAAAATGAGCCAAGCAGAGGGAGATGGAAAGTGTGGCCGCATTAGAAACAAACTAAGATAACTGCAGATTTTTCTAATAACAGGATTAACACTTTTTTTTTTTGCATTTAGCACATAATGTGTAAATGCTTTGTGTTAGAGGCCTGTGAGTCCAACAGCTGTTTCAAGTTAAACTCCCATTTTCAAAACTAGAACTTTTGAACCATAAAAAAAGGAGGAGGGAGCTCCGCTCCAAGTTCTTTCCTGTGTTACATTTTCTAGGCGTACATCACATTAGCGGCTTAGCCCATAAGTGAGATTAAAAAGAAATTGTAGCTTTTAAATATATTCACCGTTGGAAGAAATTATTTTGTTAGTGTTTCATATTGTCTTCAGTAAAAAAATATCTTACTTATTGTATCATGTGATGCTTCCATGGGTTCCTATTGAAAATTTCACTTTTCACTTATAAATAGCTAGCTGAGCAGTTTCTATTCTATGTATAAATGACTGATTAAATAAAGCTTTTGGGCACAGATAAGACAATCTATTTAGGCTGCCCAGTACACTCAGTACAACACCTTATGGAGACATAGGGGCACATTCATCAATGTACGATTGGGTCCAAATGGGAAAAATTCATATTTTTTCTAAGTTTTAGAACTGTGGGTATTTTCTGAGATTTTTTCGTTAATTTCCGCAACTTTTTCATACTTTGCGACAATTTGTGCAACAAAATTGTATTTTTTTGCAACGAGTGCAAAAGTTTCAGATTCATTCAAGCTTCAGTATCATGACTTTCCTTGGACCAGGTTGGAGCTGCAGGGTGCCATTGAGCCCTATGGGAGACTTCCCTTGGGCCAGGTTGGAGCTGCAGAGTGCCATTGAGCCCTATGGGAGACTTTCCTTGGGCCAGGTTGGAGCTGCAGAGTGCCATTGAGCCCTATGGGAGACTTTCCTTGGGCCAGGTTGGAGCTGTAGAGTGCCATTGAGCCCTATGGGAGACTTTCCTTGGGCCAGGTTGGAGCTGTAGAGTGCCATTGAGCCCTATGGGAGACTTTCCTTGGGCCAGGTTGGAGCTGTAGAGTGCCATTGAGCCCTATGGGAGACTTTCCTTGGGCCAGGTTGGAGCTGCAGAGTGCCATTGAGCCCTATGGGAGACTTTCCTTGGGCCAGGTTGGAGCTGCAGAGTGCCATTGAGCCCTATGGGAGACTTTCCTTGGGCCAGGTTGGAGCTGCAGAGTGCCATTGAGCCCTATGGGAGACTTTCCTTGGGCCAGGTTGGAGCTGCAGAGTGCCATTGAGCCCTATGGGAGACTTTCCTTGGGCCGGGTTGGAGCTGCAGAGTGCCATTGAGCCCTATGGGAGACTTTCCTTGGGCCGGGTTGGAGCTGCAGAGTGCCATTGAGCCCTATGGGAGACTTTCCTTGGGCCAGGTTGGAGCTGCAGAGTGCCATTGAGCCCTATGGGAGACTTTCCTTGGGCCGGGTTGGAGCTGCAGAGTGCCATTGAGCCCTATGGGAGACTTTCCTTGGGCCAGGTTGGAGCTGCAGAGTGCCATTGAGTCCTATGGGAGACTTTCCTTGGGCCAGGTTGGAGCTGCAGAGTGCCATTGAGTCCTAGGTTAGGCTTCCAAAATCATGCACAGAAGGATCAAAATCAGAAAGTTTTTTGCGTTGTTTATGATCGTTCAGATATGAAAATTTCAGAATTTTCGGATTGTACTGCAATATTTTCAAATGACCACAATGCAAAATTTTTGCGCTTTTAACGCACATCAGAAATTATCGGATTGTATCCAAATTTTTTTTTTATATGTCCAAAATTTGGACTAAAATAAATGGGTCCCATAGAGGCAAAGAGGGGAGAGCAATCACCAGGCTGTACCATGATGCAGAATTTTTTATCACAAAAAGTTTTGGGTCTCAAGGACCTGAATGCTCTCTCCACTATCTCTTTTGAAGTAAGTTATTGCTATGCATCTTGACGATGGCATGCCAAAGAGAAAATTTGGAGCAAATGTGTGCTGTTCTAGATGCAAAGAAAGCTTTTTGAGCTTTACCTTATGGATAACTGTGACCGATCCTTCAGTCAACATATGTGGAATACCCACATATGTTGCTAGGTTATTTTGAACCCTATTAACTACATAGCCGCTGAATTTCAAACTGGAGAGCTGCTGACCAAAAAACTAAATAATCAGAAACCACAAATAATAAAAATGAAGACCAATTGCAAATTGTCTAAGAATATAATTGTCTTTATTGCACTTAAATTAATTTAAAGATGAACAACCCCTTTAATATATATCATTTAGCGACCTCCATGCAGCAGTGGAAGAAAGACTACGGGGCCCATTTACTTACTCACGAACGGGCCGAATGCGTCCGATTGCGTTTTTTTTCGTAATGATCGGTATTTTGTGATTTTTTCGGACTTTTTTGTTACCAATACGATTTTTGCGGAAAAACGCGAGTTTTTCGTAGCCATTCCGAAAGTTGCGATTTTTTCGTAGCGTTAAAACTTGCGCAAAAAGTTGCGATTTTTTTCGTAGTGTTAAAACTTGCGCAAAACATCGCGCCTTTTAAGTTTTAACGCTATGAAAAAAGCGCAACTTTTCGCGCAAGTTTTAACGCTACGAAAAAATCGCAACTTTCGGAATGGCTACGAAAAACTCGCGTTTTTTCGCGCAAATCGTATTGGTAACGAAAAAGTCGCGATAATTTCCAAAAAGTCGTAAAGGCGCCGAAAAAATCGCAAAAAATACGAAAAATTCACAAAATGTTCGTTTTCCAATCTGAATTTTTCCAATTCGGTCGGAATTCGTGTCTTAGTAAATCAGCCCCTAGATGTTGTACTAATGTGCAGTGTGCATGTAATAAAAAAAACCTTACTGCCAATAACTTCATACAAAGGAAAATGATTCACACAAACAAGTCATATTTATTCTGTTAACAACTTTTATTATCCTGTAAATTCATTTAGATTTACTTTGGTTTAACATCATAGATTAAACTTTGAATCTTTGAAATGTGCTGTGGTTCTACTAAATCCCAAACTGGATCCTTGATTCAGTCTGTAGTTTCAGCAGCTATCTGGTTGCTGAGGTCCAAAATATCTTAGCAACCTGAGAGTGGTTTGAATGAGAGATTGGTATATGAATAGGAGAAGACATTAATATTAAAATAAGTTACAAAAAGTAACAATAACAATTATAACAATAGTAACAATAACAACTGTTACCTCAAAGAGCAATAGTTTATTGGCTGCTGGGGTCAGTAACCCCCTTTGGAATGCTGCAAGGAGTTAGAAGAAGGCAAATAATTCAAAAACTATAAAAAAAAAAAAAGTAATGAAGACCATTTGAAAAGTTACTTAGAACTGGTCATTCTATGACATACTAAAAGCTACTTTACAGGTGAACCACCTATTTCAAATAGCACCCTTTCTTGATCTCATCACCTACAGTTGTTGTGTCCTTTTCTGCTGTGATATACAATTCATTGACTTCTTAAGGCTGAAATATAACATTTTCAGAATATCTTTAGGTGCATGTTAGCCCATGTGGAATTTGCCCTTTGCAGGTATGAAATAAAGTGGATTGTGATTTTAAGATTAAGATTTATCAAAATGTGAGTTTAGAGCTTAATACTTAAACACTCACCCATGTTCTATTCATCCCTATAGGATTTTTAGAAGTGTATTTATCAATGGGTGAAAATGAATTCACCATTTGATAAATATGTTTCTAAAAATCCCATAGGAATCAATAGAATGTGGGTGAGTTTTTATGTATTAATGTTCTCTTTTTTTATTTATTATACGTTCTTTGTATTGTACTGACATATCACACAGTGCCTTACAGAGAACACACCCTCTCACTAGGGTCAGACTGATTAGAAGCCAGTTAACCTAACAAAATGTTTCTGGACTGGGGAGGAAACAGACACAGGGAAAATGTTGAAAATTGAACCTAGGATCCCACAATTTTCCGCAATGCTAATTACTATACTTCCATATTGCCCATGTCCTGTGGGAGTTTCTAATTGAACTGAACTGTGTTTTTTAGAGGCAAGAGGATTCTTACTTTGATCTCTCATGCATTCATAGCAAGAGATTGGATTTGCTCAGTGAAACACCATAACATCTATAGTTTGTCAGGCAAGTATGAAAAACTAAAGAAAGAAAGAAATGGTGAGCAGTGGTTGTTTTGGTAGTAGTTACATGTCAGATTGTACCAAAAAAAGGGCAGTGTCTGAATGGGGATGAACTGCAGTGATGGGAGGAAAAGAAAATGCAGATTTATCAAATGACAGATTCATTTCCTTATTTTCCTTATGCAATTAAAACATATTTTATTGATGAAAACACATTTTCTTTGTGTTAGCACCCTGTGGGCTTAGCTAGCAGAACCAGCCCAATGGTTCCTTAGTTTGCTAGTCTTAAAGATTTAAAGTAGGAAAACTATGATTCAGCTAGTTTATAAATAACAGTCTTGTGTTTTTTCACCAGTAAATTCACATTAATCACAGTGTTTCAGATTTCAACTGCTACTAAGATACCCCAAAATGAGCCTTCACTTGTCATTATATATAGGCTTCTGGGTGAGAGGGGAAGGTGCTGCCTTAGTCACAATGCTTTATAGTGAATGGGTGAAACTTAGGAGCAAAGTACAGATGAACCAAAGCACAAGGGGGAAAAAGTATTCTGTCTACCAGATATCGCAAACATAATGTGATATGTATCCCATGACTACAGTAAAATATAAAGTATGATTCTAATCAAGATGCACTCATTTTGGAAGTGCCAAAAAGTGCACACAAAAAATAATCTTTGTTTACATGTCCATCAAGAAAACTGGAGGGAGCAGCATGGTGGCTCAGTGAGTAGCACTTCTGCCTTGCAGTGCTGGGGTCCTAAAATCCATCCCTGCTAGGGTGCTATCTGTAAAGAGTTTGTATTTTGTTACCTTGTCTTTGTGGGATTTCCTCCGGGTATTCCGCTTTCCTCCCACACTCCAAAAACATACAGACAGGTTAATTGACTAAATTGACCATAGTGTGTGTAAATGCAATAGGGACCTTGGATTGTAAGCTTCTCTGGGGCAGGGATTGATGTGAATGATGAAAAATCTCTGTAAAGCTCTGCAGAAATGTGTTGGCGCTATATAAGTAACAGTTAATAAATATAATCCAGGCACTATATAAATAACAGTTCATAAATATAATCCAGGCTACATAGTTCTTATGCCTATTTAGGAAGATCTGTTACTATGCTACTAGTTCTTAGGCAGGACTACATTCACAGAGAAGCCAAAGGCAGTTTGCCAGGGGTTCTGAACAACACAAGCAAAACAAGTGGTTTAGACAGAGACAATGTACTAAGATTTGTTTTTTTAGTATTTTTTTGTGTTTAACTAAATTGATCTTCTCCAAAAAGCATCCAGTTTGTTCCATTATGTTCCATCTGAAACTTCTGTCTGAGTTGCCGAAATATAAAATGTTTTAACCATGCTGTTATTCTGCCATAAATACAAAGTGCCTGAATTTTATATCCTTCTGTATCCCAAAGCTGAGGGAATGTGCCACAGACCCACAATAACAAAATGCTGGAAATGTCCAATAATATTATGAAATAGCAGTTTGCTGTTTGTTGTTTTCTATGAAGTATTACATGTTCTGACAAATCAGGTCTCAAATTTGAAGTCAATGCCAACTCATCACCTACATATCATATGCTGGAGTTTGCCGAAGATTTGTCACCCACCTTGAGTGCCTAAGCCAACATATGTGGCACATCTTCTGGAGCAGCAAACAAGAGCAGACAATGTTTGGGGTGAACAGAACCAGCTTTTAGTATGGTAATGGCCTCTTGCCTTGTACACCACAGGGCATATGTTCCTGCAAGAATGTCTGAGAAAGGGGTTATTTCTCATAGAGATTCTGTTAACTCGTCTCTGTCAATGCCAAGCTCTGCACTCTGCACAATCAATGCTAATTGCATTGGACGGGGGCTATGGGCTCTCACCTTTCTTTTCCATTGAATAGGATTAGGGATTGTGACATGGGTGATTAATAACTGTTCTGCAGACAGTCTGACTGGGCAGCCAAAGATTCCTATTTAATGCATTCTGCACGCAATCTACTGCAAGCAGCTGCTGCTTATTTCAGTGTTCTGATATCTCTTGCTGCCGTTTGCACAGCTTTTATTTTATTATTTTTTTTTATCTTCCCATAGCCTCACCCTCCTGTCACTGCAGCTTTAAAGGTGCATTCACTTCAAAATTGAGATAAAAATAGATTATTACTATTCAGACCAGAAATATTCTTTTGTATGGTGTATGTTATGTTATCTGCTGGATTTCCCCTCCTTGGTCATTTTATATATTTGATGAAACAAAAACTATTAAATTGCAATAGCAATCACCATTATTTTTCCAAGGGAGAGTTCTTTTTTGCACACATATAATCCTCTCTGAGCTTCTTGAATATGACATTAATAGAAGAGGGAATACATCTTGAATTAGGAGAATAAGTGTCACCGTTTGACAATAGAAATCACAATAAATGCAGCTGAAAGGATCAGTGAGTGGGAAGAGTTTGGAATAGGGAGATAAAATGCCACCTTTTTATACCTTTGCACACAGTTCCCCTTGGAGTTATGGAAAGGCAACCACTTTATGTAGTCATGAGATGTTCAGATATGGCAGAGCAATCTTCCGTTCTGTAGCTGCCATCAATGGGGTTGGTATTTATTATTTTCCAACTGTAATTCTTATATTCACTGTAAGTGTTTCTCAGCCTACAGCAAACTCCATTGTAATTAGGAATTCCATAGATTATTTGTCCATTATAGACTGCATCCCAACAAAGGAAGTTGTTATACATTGACGAGCGCAAGTACACAGCACTAAAATGGAACCTGAATTTGAATTGACTTAATTTACAAAAGTCCATGGCCCGTAACATGCTCCTAACAATTTGCACAGCATCAATGAGTACTGTATGCCCAGCCTGCTCTGATGAATTATGTGCAAGTCCACAAATTGGAATTACCATCAGGTTGCATGTGGTGGCCGTTCCAGGGTTCCACTAGTGGGTGTTATCAATAGGACCCACTGACTTGCATCAAGCAAATTGGTCACATATGTCACTACTAGTGACATTTCTTGGTTCCCCCCAAAAAAATTTTGTTATAGCATAATTCACAAAGTGCACACTCTTGTTAATGAATGCATTGCTGCAAACATTGCGAGCTGCAACATAATGCTCAGCGTTTCTTCCATCACTGCATTGTGGGTAAAAACATGGAGATTTTCATCTGAGAATTGTACTTGGCATTCTGCCCCACACTTGGCATTCTGCCCCACACATGAAGCTTTATGGTTCTAAGGATAACATTTATTACAGTATAAATCTACATATTGTGGCTGCAGATCCTTAATTCCAGCTTTCAGACAGACTATTTTAGTCTTTTTACATATAAGATCATGTATGAATCCGGCTTCTGCCTCTAAAAACCCTTGTGTTGTACTTGGTAATGCTTAAAATATCTCCTTTACATAGAGATGCATGGACCTCTATTAGGGTAGGCATTGAAAGCATGCCAGGGCAATGGGGTGGGGCTTCATACAGCTACAAAAACTGAACTCAGTAGTGCTGGAGCCTAAACAATTACTGATCTTGAGGTGGGAAAAATGAAAACTATTGATAGAGTTTGTTACATTTGATAGAGTTGTGTAACCAGAGATCCTTCAAACTGGTGTTGAGCCCCTCAAGTCAGTCCAGATCTGGGCTTTGACTGAAGTCAAATCCATAAACCCTCTTGTGACGAGTTTCTTTACACAGTAAAACCATGCCAGGTTCCAACCCTGGAAAAATTTTGAATCACTGCAGAATATGATTTTAATTGGTAATTTTCTCTGGATCCAAACCATTCACATCAGGACCAGAGCAAAATTAAACAATGACCATTGGAATCCCTTGTTAAGCTATGTCTATGCCCTGCAGTTTAGATATAAAAACGTCAGAAAAACATTCCATAGACTACTGCACCACACTTGCCATTTTAATGAACATGATTATACAGCTATGGCATCTATTATATGGAATGCTTGGAATCTGGAGTTTTCCAGATAAGGGATCTTTCTGTAATTTTGATCACCATGCCTTATGTCTTCTAAAATGCATTTAAACATTAAATACATTCAATTCTTGTGCTTTAGTTGCAATCAAGTACTAGGTACTGTTTTAAAATTACAGAGAAACAAAGATATTTTTTAAAAATTTGAATTATTTGCCTAAAATGAGAGATGGCCTTTCCACAATACAGAGCATTTTGGATACTGGGTTTGAGTATAAGAGAACCCATTACTGTAAGCATGTAGCTGAATTCTGAATTTCTGACCATCCATTTTTAATAAATATAAGTCACAGGATAAGAACAAACACTAGGGATAGATTTCTGGCCAAATGAGTATCAAAATCCTTCTGTGTGGTTGTTTTAGTGTTAAAAACCAGTAACCTCTCCAAACACAGAAAGACTCAAAACCTGGGAACAATGCTAAAAATTAGGGACAACTGAAAACTATGCCATCTTAGTTGCCTTCAATAGACCTGTGTCGTATATTGTCATAATGTCCCTGTTCCTAAGAATCTGATTTTTATTATTCTTTGTAACATTGACCACATCCTAATTATTGCAGAATTGCTTCTCCCAGGTGATGGGACACCTGGGACCTTGTACTGAAACACTGCTTCAGTGCACTCATTTTATTTGTGCCTCCTGGAGGAGTTAATGGCTTGGGGTCTCTGCATGCTGCTTTACCCAAGTCACAAACACAGCTCGAGACCCCTGGCATACACAGAGATTATAGCAGCAAGCATGAAAACTCCTGTCACTGAGAAGGGTATAAACATCCCCAGTACATTAGGAGCAATGGTGCAGAAGAAATTGCATTAACAGTTTCAATTTAGCACACAATTACTCACCAACAGAACTGTGGCCATATTTTCACTGTAATTATTGTTTTGATTGCATCCAGCTATTAACTGAAGCAATCTGATATGCATGTGTGACTACATATATGCAGGGGTGCTTTTTGCTATGCCCCCGTGTCCGAGGCCCCTGTAGGTAAAAAGAGCCCCACATTAAAGGTTTAATTATCTTCAGTCTTGTGGTATATTCAACAGGTCTAAATGCTGATTTATAACGTTTGGGTCTACCATGTTAACAGGGGAGTTACTGGGGTCCCTGAGATAGTCTCAATTATCAATTAAAAATGATTTCCTTTTTCTCTGTAATATTAAAACAGTACCTTGTACTTAGTATCTAGTAGAATTAAGTCTAAAACAACTGGACTTTTCTGAGTTTTTTCTTGAAAACGTTTCACCACTCATCCGAGTGGCTTCTTCAGTTCAAATGACTGGTAGGGAATTCCCCGGTATTTAAACTCTTGATGGTAGTAGAGTCACAGACATCCAATCACAATGGTTCCATTGAACTTGTTCAGTTAGGTGTTAGCTGAAACTGACAGGTGTAAGAAGGTATGATCCAATCACAATGGTACCAAGATTCTCATTGATGAAGGTGTTAATCCTTCAAAGTACATGACTGGAAGTGTGAACTGTTGTGAAACTGCCGGGGTAAGGATGTCAACGCGCCATTGTATGTTGGTGACAAGCGGTGTCTCAGGCCCCCTCCTCTGTTCAGGGATGGTTTTTCCAGGTTGGCATAAATGGCCTCTTTCACACCTCTTTCAAACCATCTGTCCTCTCGGTCCAAAATATGCACGTTACTGTCCTCAAAAGAGTGACCTTTTTCTTTGAGGTGTAGATAGACCGCTGAGTCTTGTCCTGAGGAGTTTGCCCGCCTATGTTGGGCCATTCTCTTACAGAGAGGTTGTTTTGTCTCCCCAATGTATAAGTCTGAGCACTCTTCACTACACTGGACAGCATAGACCACATTACTTTTCATGTGCTTGGGTGTTGGGTCTTTTGGGTGCACCAGCTTCTGTCTCAGGGTGTTGCTGGGTTTGAAAAACACAGGAATGCGATGTTTGTTGAAAATTCTCCTAAGTTTTTCTGATGTTCCAGCAACATATGGAATGACTATGTTGTTTCGCCTGCTGTGTTCCTCCCTTCTGTTTGTAGGTCTGGTCTTTCTGTTGGTCTTTGATTTGGTTTTGATGAAGGCCCAGTCTGGGTACCCACAAGTTTTCAGAGCTCCTTTTAGATGTTTATATTCTTTCTCCTTGGCCTCTGCATTGGATGCCACAGTTTCAGCCCGATGATGTAGAGTCCTAATTACACCCAGTTTATGTTCCAAAGGGTGGTGGGAATCAAACAGCAAGTACTGGTCTGTGTGGGTGGGTTTCCTGTATACTTCAATATCCAGGTCCCTCCCCTCTTTGATAACTATAGCACAGTCCAAAAAAGCCAGTTTGCTGTCTTTCACATCTTCCCTTGTGAACGTGATGTTTTTGTCCACCGAGTTTATGTGTTTGGTGAAGGCTGGAACCTCGCGTTCTTTAATTTTGACCCAGGTGTCATCCACATATCTGAACCAATGACTTGGTGTTGTTCCCTTGAAGGTGTCCAGGGCTTTCTTTTCCACTTCTTCCATGTAAAGGTTCGCTACAATTGGAGACACAGGCGAACCCATGGCACAGCCATGTTTTTGTCTATAGAAAACGTCCTTGTGCTTGAAGTAAGTGGTATTGAGACATAGGTCCAGTAAGGAACAAACTTGTTCTGGGGTCAGCTTTGTTCTGCTGCTGAGGGTGGTGTCTTGTTTCAGCCGTTTCCTCACTGTATCAATTGCCTCGGCAGTGGGTATGCATGTGAACAGAGATGTTACGTCATAGGACACCATTGTATCATCGATCTCCAGCTTTAACTCCTTCACTTTTTTGACAAAGTCCATGGAGTTCTGAATGTGGTGTACTGTGTTTCCAACTAAGGGGGCTAAACACAGTACACCACATTCAGAACTCCATGGACTTTGTCAAAAAAGTGAAGGAGTTAAAGCTGGAGATCGATGATACAATGGTGTCCTATGACGTAACATCTCTGTTCACATGCATACCCACTGCCGAGGCAATTGATACAGTGAGGAAACGGCTGAAACAAGACACCACCCTCAGCAGCAGAACAAAGCTGACCCCAGAACAAGTTTGTTCCTTACTGGACCTATGTCTCAATACCACTTACTTCAAGCACAAGGACGTTTTCTATAGACAAAAACATGGCTGTGCCATGGGTTCGCCTGTGTCTCCAATTGTAGCGAACCTTTACATGGAAGAAGTGGAAAAGAAAGCCCTGGACACCTTCAAGGGAACAACACCAAGTCATTGGTTCAGATATGTGGATGACACCTGGGTCAAAATTAAAGAACGCGAGGTTCCAGCCTTCACCAAACACATAAACTCGGTGGACAAAAACATCACGTTCACAAGGGAAGATGTGAAAGACAGCAAACTGGCTTTTTTGGACTGTGCTATAGTTATCAAAGAGGGGAGGGACCTGGATATTGAAGTATACAGGAAACCCACCCACACAGACCAGTACTTGCTGTTTGATTCCCACCACCCTTTGGAACATAAACTGGGTGTAATTAGGACTCTACATCATCGGGCTGAAACTGTGGCATCCAATGCAGAGGCCAAGGAGAAAGAATATAAACATCTAAAAGGAGCTCTGAAAACTTGTGGGTACCCAGACTGGGCCTTCATCAAAACCAAATCAAAGACCAACAGAAAGACCAGACCTACAAACAGAAGGGAGGAACACAGCAGGCGAAACAACATAGTCATTCCATATGTTGCTGGAACATCAGAAAAACTTAGGAGAATTTTCAACAAACATCGCATTCCTGTGTTTTTCAAACCCAGCAACACCCTGAGACAGAAGCTGGTGCACCCAAAAGACCCAACACCCAAGCACATGAAAAGTAATGTGGTCTATGCTGTCCAGTGTAGTGAAGAGTGCTCAGACTTATACATTGGGGAGACAAAACAACCTCTCTGTAAGAGAATGGCCCAACATAGGCGGGCAAACTCCTCAGGACAAGACTCAGCGGTCTATCTACACCTCAAAGAAAAAGGTCACTCTTTTGAGGACAGTAACGTGCATATTTTGGACCGAGAGGACAGATGGTTTGAAAGAGGTGTGAAAGAGGCCATTTATGCCAACCTGGAAAAACCATCCCTGAACAGAGGAGGGGGCCTGAGACACCGCTTGTCACCAACATACAATGGCGCGTTGACATCCTTACCCCGGCAGTTTCACAACAGTTCACACTTCCAGTCATGTACTTTGAAGGATTAACACCTTCATCAATGAGAATCTTGGTACCATTGTGATTGGATCATACCTTCTTACACCTGTCAGTTTCAGCTAACACCTAACTGAACAAGTTCAATGGAACCATTGTGATTGGATGTCTGTGACTCTACTACCATCAAGAGTTTAAATACCGGGGAATTCCCTACCAGTCATTTGAACTGAAGAAGCCACTCGGATGAGTGGTGAAACGTTTTCAAGAAAAAACTCAGAAAAGTCCAGTTGTTTTAGACTTAATTCTACTAGATACTGTATATCATGACCTGGATGAATGAGAATCTTCATAGACATACCTTGTACTTGATCCCAAGATATAATTAATCCTTGTGTGCAGAACAATCCTATTGATTTTAGACCTTAAGTATCTGGGCCCGAGCATGGTGGATAGCAGGTCCCTTACCTGCATAGGGTATGCTCCACACTTTTATTTCTTTCTATTTGGTTAACCCTGTAAGGAAATATACCTTTCCCCAGTACCTGCACAGTAATGCTGTTGTAATATATGCATGGTGTGCGTGTGTGTGTGAACTCCACTTACACTTGCTGCTTACCTTGTGACTGCACTTTTTTTATTGGCATATCTAGGCTGCCCAGAGAAGTTTGATGCAATATGGGGTACCTCGCAAGATTTAGAGGATGTCAATAGAATTTAACCTCTACTCTAGTGAATTGTATCTTGTACCTCTATCTCACTTCTCTTCTTTTCTTTAATTTCAAATTTAGCAAAAAAAAAACCTGACAAATAAATGACATTATATAAAATATATAATTTATCATGTATCCAGGCATTAAAGCAATATTTGTCATTTTTTTTTTATAAAGCATAGCACAGGGGTGTGGTCAGTAAAGTCAAGTGTTACCAATAGGAGGGCACCTGTTGGATGGAGATGGTGCCCTTATGCTGATTATCTGGGAACTCTGATCTTTCTGTGCCAAGCAAATCTGGGGAGAGCTAGGAGTGTCAGGACAATCCCAGAAAGTCCCCATGTATTGTCCAAACCTGTTCTAACTAACATTCCACACCGCACATTAAATAAATCCAAGGTAAGGAGATTCATGGAATAAAATATCCATCATTTACCCAGGAAGTATGAATGTATATTTATATTAGTTCAGGAATCGGTTGATTCAAATAAAAATGTGCTTCTTCAAAAGAAATCATTTTCCCTTCAGAGGAGCAAGCTCTGCTTTGGTGCATATTTATAGCAGTGAGTCGGACATTTATATCTGAGCTGTCAAAAAGTATTGGTTGGAACAAAAATATGCTTGTAATAAAAATGCATTGTTTTGAAAAAAAGCAGAAACCACTGACTATTGGTTTCAAAGAAAGCCAGAACAAGTAAAGAAGGTTGATTTAAAGCAGAAGGGATTAAATACCTTTGTAAAAAGTCATTTATCAATGGGCATGAAAGGTGGATGATGTCAGGAAATAGGCAGGTTACTAGGAATTTGCAAGTGGAATGTAACAGAGAGTGTATGGGTGTAAGTGTCTGTGTGAGCATGTTACATGTGTGCATGTGTGTATAAATGTGTGCTGTGCCTGAACAGTATGTGAGTTTGTCATTGTGCAGCATGCCCATATATGTATGTGCAATTTATGTAGCAGTTCTTTCATACAGTATGGGATCCATTATCTGGAAACCCATTATTCAAAAAAGCTCTGAATTACGAAAAGGCCACCTCCCATAGAGTTCATTTTGAGCAAATAATTTTTGTCTGTAGTAACAAAACAGTACCTTGATGAAAGGTAAGCTACATGAAACCATATTGGTGACAAAACTAGACTATTTGGTTTATTTAATGTTTCAATAATTTTAAGCAGAGTACTGTTAAAGAAACATGCAAAAGTTAATTGAGCTGCTTCAGCAGTTTCCCAGGTGCCCTCAGCCATGTGACCTGTACTCAGATAAACTTCAGTCACTCTTTACTATAACAGCACTCAATGTTAAAAATCCAAGCCTGGCTCACCCAAGCCATTACTCCTCCAGTTACACGGGAGTAGGATAATCAATAGGTTACCTGAAAGCAGTTCTAATGTGTAGCGCTGGCTTCTTCTGAAAGCACAATGCACTGAGATGGCGCCTACACACCAATATTACAGCTAAAATAAAATACATTTGTTGGTTCAAGAATAAAATCTTTCTTTAAAATGCTTTAAGCTGCAAATTTCCAGCATCCCAATTCTATTCAAATGCACACATGCAACTTCAAAACACACTCACACATCCACACAAACACACATACAGGTTCATTCCTATATAAACACATTTATGTAATTTGTACCCCACCTCAGACTGATGCCCCAGCCTTTCTAGCTTTTAGTTTATTAATCTTCTTTTACTTTGTCCCTGTGTGTATTTTTTTTATCCTGTAACTATTTGAAAAAGTACCCATATTTTTGGAACAAATAAGACTTTCAATGCAATTCACATATGTTGCTATAGCAATGAACTTTTCTGACTTTGGGGGAAATATAATAAAAGTCGTACACAGAAAAAAAAATACACAAATAAGAACAAAAATGTTCCATACACATAGCAGTTATTAATATTCCTTTGATGCAAAAATAACAGCTTCTTCAATAAGACATTTTTTCCATACACTCCGCACTGGTGCAAACTATAACGTTTGAAATCTTTCTTCCACTGTCAGATGAGCTCACTAAATACTTTCCTGGATCGCAAAAGCTGTATTAAATTCTGTTCACCGAGAGTAAAAACGTTACTGCAAGTATTTTTTCTGTTAGTGACTTTTATTACATTGGCCCTTAAGCTTTATTCCTTTTTTGCAAAATGATCTGAAACAGTCCAATATGTCTGAGTGACTGTATAAATGCTAAGCAAGTGGTAGATCAGGGGATCATGCGGGGTTTAGTTGAGAAGACCCAACAAATACAAGGATTATCTACTTATAAGAGAAGAGCCTGGTTTGTGTTAAGCACATGTTAAAGAATAATGGAAAGGTTTTGCATTGCAGACACAGATGATAAAAACTATTTGGTTGGCATGGGGGTCTATGGAAATGTGGGACATAACATTTTCCTTTTTGTGGAAAACAAAATGGGAGCAAAGTTAATCAATCTGGCTAACTGATAAATAACAAACTGAGCTGACGACACAAAGGAGAATATTAAAAAACTGGGGATAACTGGTAACTTAGACATTAAGAGAAGACTGGCTTTAGTGGGAACCTGAAATATATATATATATATTGCTACATTGTAGAATTTAGCTGTACAATTATAGCTATTAACTGGCCTAGGAGAACAGTTACCTCTTTTTCTGGTCACCACAAATATCAGTTTAATATTTATCATATATCCTTATCCTTCGGTTCCAAAACTAAACAGGTTCATTAATATACAATATTTAGGCTTACAGGCTTTTCCATTCTAAGTAAGTTCTGGGAACTCCATTTATGGACTTCTATGATATTGAAGGGAGGATTATCAGCAAATAAGCACAAGAAGGTGGAAAAGTGCTCTACATACGCTGACAACAAGCAGCCTACTTGTAAACCTTTAGATCTTATGAAGCACTGGTATTAAGCAGATCTTTCTTGTTCCCATGGGGGCTTTTACAGAGTTGTAAACTGCCTCAAGAAGGAAAGCGAGAAACCCAGAGAAGCTAATTGTGTGCGCACTACCACAGTTTGCACGTTTGTCTAAATCCTTAAACTGGCAGTAATATTTTATAATGAAAATGTAAAATATAAATGGTGAGCTCAGCTAAAGTGACATGGTTATGGTCACCTAGTAAATTCCTATTCTTGCAATCCCCTCCCCAGGGCAAAATTGTCCATAGGACCCTTAGTAAACAAACCTGAGCAATAGTGAGATACATACTGATCCTGGGACAACAGAGATAGTAAAGTATGTGTTTGTCAACTGTATTATTACACTTTACTAAAGAGGACAGAAGAGTAGTTTGCTTCATTGCTCAGTGGAACATTTGCCATTACAGCAAGGAATTAAACACAAACTAAGCAGCACTGAAGCAGAAGGAAACTTATACAGGTATAGGACCTGTTATCTAGAATGCTCTGGACAAAGGCATTTCTATAATTTAGATCTTCATACCTTAAGTCTACTAAAAAATCAATAAAACATTAATTAAACCCAATAGGATTATTTTGCAACCAGTAAGGATTAATTATATCTTAGTTGTTTTATTTTTACAGAGAAAAAGGAAATCAATTTTAAATATCTGAATTATTTGATTAAAATGGAGTCTATAGGATAAAGGGTTTCCGAATAAGGGATCCCTTACCTGTATTATCATTTTACATTATACATTGTAAGGAATTTTGGAAAATATAAAGAAATATATAATATGTTCAGAAGTAAACATAGTTTTTTTTTTTTTTTAGAAAATATAGGCAGGCTATGCTTGGGGTTCTGAAGGTGAAATGGAACCTAACCTACTGAGTGCATTGAATGTTAACTGCCTTTATAGTAGGCTAACACAATTTTGTTTGCATATAAATTATTGACAGCAGTTTTGATAAATGTCTATAAAGAGGAGTAATATTTGGAGAGATTCAGAGCCAAAGAGAAACAATCATATCAATGACAGTAAATGGATCTTAAATATGAATGGTTTCATTTACAGAAAAAAAAGCCCATAAATGACATGCTCACAATGCACTTATTTAATCAGGATCAATACACAGATCTGTATGAAGCACTTAATAACTGGGATGCTGAAAGTGACAAAAAGCTAAACACAAAGGGGCAGATTTATCAAAGCGTGAAATTAGAGCTCACCACAGAAAAATTCCACCACTCTCTATTCATTGCGATGGGATTTTTAGATGCGTATTTGTCAATGGGTAAATGTTAGGGTTCACCATTTGATTAATGTTTTACTGTGGTGAGCACTAATCTTACACTTTGATAAATCTGCCCCAAAGATTAAAAGAGGTTCCACAGTCAATGTTAAAAGGCTGAAGAGACAGTGATGAAGAGTTCATTGGTTGAGTTTAGATTGTTAAATCTCAAATTAGCCCAACTCTAATATACATAACATTTTGCCAAAAATATTTAACAGTCTTCCCCCCCCCTACGAAGTTATGACATGGCAGTGTGTAAAAATAAACAAACTGGAAAAGCTGGGCCCCTTCACAATTTATAGCTGAGGAAATTGTAAAATTAGATTTGGACAAGTAGTAAGCATTGCTGCCTTTCTGAGGTCCTTGGCTTGACTCCAGCAAACAATCTTTCTGCAAGGAGATTGTATGCTCCGTGAAGGTTTCCCGGTGCTTTGCTTTCCTCCCACACTCAAAAAACATGCAAAAAGGTTAATCAGCTCCTGACAAAAATGACTGTGTGTGTCAATGTGATAGGGCCTTACACTGTAAGCTCTACTGGAGCAGGGACTAATGCGAGTGATGTAAAGAGTTGTGGAATATGTTGGCACTACATGAATAAAAGATAATAATAATAACAATAATAATGATGATGATAATAACTAGGGATGCAACGAATCCACTTTTGTGAAGGATTCAAGCGAACTGAACCCAAATCCTAATTAGCATATGCTAATTAGGTTTTGGAAGGGTTAAATGTGGCTGCGTGCTCATTGCGCCACAAACATTTTTCAACTTTCGTGTTTATGTGACAAAAAGTTACGTGATTTTAAGGTTCCAGTTCAGCCAGCCGAATCCGAATCCTGCCAAAAAGGGACGAATCTTGGCCAAATCCCGAACCGAATCCTGGATTCGCTGCATCCCTAATAACAACATTAATCTTCAAGTCATCAAAGTAAAACATTTTCAGTTTTAGATTTAGATTTCTTGTCAAAATCTCAAATTCATACATGGTGTTTTTTTAGTTTTTTTTTTAGTTTCTTCTGGGAAAAGGCAGAGGAGGGTATGTTTCTGTGTGGCGTATTGCATATGTAGCAAAGAAAACTTTAATGCGTCCTCCTGCTGAGGGTAAAAA
Organism: Xenopus tropicalis; assembly: GCF_000004195.4. Taxonomy (NCBI): domain Eukaryota; kingdom Metazoa; phylum Chordata; class Amphibia; order Anura; family Pipidae; genus Xenopus; species Xenopus tropicalis. The sequence continues at coordinate 108,310,130 of NC_030680.2, read as the reverse complement.
TTCTGGAAAGGCCATAGCTGCCCTGGTTCCCCTCATTCTGACACCTTTGGTGACAATAGGTATAAAGATATTTACATTGTTATCATATTTACATTGTTATCATGTTTTATTATGTTGTAATGCCCCAAACCATTAATAGGTAGTGTGTGAGAAATGAGCATGTGCTGAACCACCACCTAGCTGGAGATACATTCAAAGATATAATCAGGGGAAAAGTTGTGAACTGCTTTGGACACCAGGGTCAATATTTGGATTGTATCCTAAGTAGTAGTGAACAGGGGCAGACTGGGCCATTGGGACACCGGGAAAAAACCCGGTGGGCCCCAGCGTTCCAGACCCGATCCCTGTAGGCACCCCCCAGGCCGCTGGTGTCTGTCCCCTGATGCGTTTTAACTTATGTGCGCTAAGGGAAGGACGTCAGGGGCCCCTGTGGGGGTTAAGGGGGTGCAGTGGAGGCACCTTGGGTGCAGTCCGACCCTGGCAGTGAAGTCAATGTATACAAACTGGAATAGCAGAGAAAGATCAGTTGGTATTGGGTATTAGCTTAGCAGTTGCATTTATTATGGACTGGAGACATGAAAACTGGAGAGGCTGGCCAGTCAGTAGAGTGTTGCAATAGGTAATATGGTGTCTGGTGGAACAAACAATCACATTTTTAGAGAATTCTATAGGTGGAAGTGATGTGATTTAGTTATTGATTATAGAAGGAGTGAAGTAAAAGGCAGAATCAAAGATTATCCCAAGAGGCCTGGGAAAAGGATTTGAGAGTGGCGTTATTAATTGTAAAAATGGTTTCTGGGAAGATGCGAGTGTTGGACGGGAGCTGCAATCAGTGCACTATATATTAAACCAACAACAAGGTCACTACACAGATATGTTCCTACAGCCAACAAAGTAGTAAATAACCAGATAAGAATGCTGGGTGCTGTAGTTCACAACACCTTTAGAACTATAAATTTGACAGCCCATCCTAGGTTAACTTATCCTCTAATTGTTTTCCTGACATATCTCTGCAAATCCCTATTTGTTTGTGAGAACTGAGAAAAGTAGTTTATTTCACTGAACTACTCCTGTTACCATGGCAATGGTGAGGTGCTGGGTGCTATAAAATTATCCTCCTCCCTTGATAAATTTCACCAGGTTTAAGATAGGAGAGAAACTTAACAGCCCTTAAAAATAGGTTGAAATTAACATACCAGCCATTTAAAGTGATGTTGAATTTTTGCGTTTACGCGTCTCTGCTTTTCTTTCCTTTATTTGCAAATTAAAGGGCCATTGTGCTTTCTCTTTTATTTTTCCTTTATATTTGTTTAAAGCTGGTCTCAGTAATACCAATCTGATTTCTCAACATGAGATTTACTTGTGCAAAAATTTGTATGTGAGAGACAACTGATATAAGTTATAAGTGATGGGCCATTTAATAGAGTCCACACTCCAGTTGGGGGAAACAAAAGTCTTTTTTTAAAAAAAAATAGCCCCCTGCAGTGCTAGACTGCCCACATCGGGAGAGAGCTCCCAGTCTGGGCAGCCATGTTGTGGCACTCGCATGAGCATAACTAGCAGGTGCTACAAATCGCTTATTATGCACATGCGTGTGATGACACATCCACTGTTCCTATGTAACACACATGTGCATAATGAGCCAGCTGGGAATCTCACTCATTATGCGCATGTGTTCTGAATAATATGCCCCCCCCCCCGAACTGCTTTCAAGTATCCCATTGATTCTCCTACTCCCATGTAACTGGAGGAGTCCCAAGCCAGACTTGGATTTCTTACTATTGAGTGCTATTCTGTATAAAAAAAAAAAAAGTACTAACACGGTACTAACACGGTTGCATTCTAAGCAGCCTCTGCTATCTACGCTGCAATTCGGGGCCCCATAGCCCAACTGGAAATGGTGACCCCGTGGTTCCATTCGGCATTTCATTTCTATAAACTACTGATTATTAGTGCTTTTGACAAAAACAAACAATTTTTCCAACGGAAAGTATATTGTAACAATACATTGTATTTGCATTCATTTTTAATTCTAGCAAGCAGGTTTGCTGCCTCAGAGTCATATTGGCTTCTGCACTCTTATTAATTTGTGTAATCCTTCACAAAATATTGCAGGCTAAATTTTAAAAAGTATTCGAAAACTGTTGATATACTAACTAGCTTAATAATCATTTCCCATTTAAACTACTGCAGATCTGTATCCTACCTGTGGATTCAGTGCCTCCTACATATGGATTCAGTGCCTCCTACATATGGATTTAGTGGCTCCTACATATGGATTTAGTGGCTCCTACATTGGAATAAAATTTCATTAACTATTTTTGTTGGAGTTTCTCTAGGGGGCTTATTCACTATGTTTTTTTTTTCTTAGGCAACAAATCTTTTCATATAGTTTCCAGTACTACCTATATGCTTATGATACTCAACCCAAGCTGGCCCACCGTTCCACAATGACTTATATACCCCCCCCCCCAACTAGAGGGATGGGGCGGATTTAATGAGAATAAATAAATAACAGTGTCAATCAGTTTCTGTGTCGGAAGTCAGTTTGAAACAGGGCAGGGAAGAAAGGGGCTTGGCAGCAATTATGGGCCACCACCTGTCCATAAACCAACAGGGAACAGTAGGTCAGCCCAAACCAACCCAACAACAGGTCTGTGAATATAAGTACCCTCCATTTGACCTGGTCTTTGCCCAGGAAGTTGAATAAACAGACCAGCCCTGTTTGGCCCACTTCTCAAGAAGCTATACTGTGCAAAGAGCCACTTCTTGTCAAGTGAGCAGACCTTCTCATTTATGGCTTAGAATAATTACCAGTTTATGACCAACAATGTACACTGAACTAGGTTGTTGCTGGCATGATGAAAATTGGTATTTCTGTCGACTGACATAAATGGCATATCCACTCTAACTACTTGCAGGGGGTGAACACTGCACTCACTTGTTATGTGGTCCTGACAAAGGCCAACGTTTCATGTGTTTTTATTTTACATAGCAGGGCAACATTTATTTACTCTAAGATTAAAATAGGCAAAGGTACCCACCTGAGTTTGACTCCATGGCACATATTTACTAAAGTGTGGATTTTATGTTTTTTTATGTGGTTCTCCTTCCAGTTTTGTATTTATCAAAAGGCAAGTACATTTCTCTTTTAACTAAAATAATGATTTAATTAAAAAAAAAATGGGCAAATTTTAAAAAACGATGATAAAAATGCTATTGTATAAAATGCATCAGAAATCATAGACTTAGGTTTCCAGGAAACTGTCCCAACATATTGTAAATGCCCCAGAAGAGATAGCAGAAGAGCAAGTGGACAAAAACACAATAAAATCTCCCCTAGTCTCTCCTTACATCATCATGTTTTCAGGTTTGCCATGTTGGATACCCCATTATTTCCATTAATTCAAATAACACCATATTTATACTTTTAAAACAACAAAAGTAAACACATATGTTTTTAAATAAAAGGCAAAAAGATAACACAAGGAGTACCATCTACTTTAATTTACTGAATAAGGCTAATATATTCCACTTGGCTATGAGAATTTCTGTGGCGCTTAGAGAATTTCACAAAAGATATGGTATTGATTTAAGACAGTGTCCAAGCACAGGGAACCAGGGACCTCACTCTGATTATGATTAGAATCATAATTTATAATATAATAGGAGGTTTGTGAAGCCATTTTCTTTTTCAGGTTAATGGGCTTTTGTTGAACAGTGAAAGAAAGAAAAGATAACTCTTCTAGGCAGTTTTAAGAAGTTTAAAAGGATTTCTAATCATAGACTTCCTTTGAATTATTGCAGTCAGTTAATTAGCTGGGGATGTGTCATTGTTTGAGTTGGAGAGGTGGGACTAGGAGATGAGCTGCATCGCAGTACATGGCAGAGATTTCACAATGGAATTATCTTAGGAATGACGAGGGTGAATGAGCTAAAGATAAATGGATATTAATGTGTGCTAAGGTTTGATTTGCAGGCATAATGGAAATCTAAACCATGTTGAGATTCTCAGATGTATAATTCTGACATTTGAAATAAGCTATTCATCATGGAAAACTGTCTGAACAACCATAAAGCATGATATGGTTCCTTGCTCAGGTTACTAGGGAAACTTTTTTAGAAACATTTTTCTGTAGGTTCCAGATAATTGGTGGCAGCCATTGCAATTTTGAAAACAAAGTCTTGTATTACAGTCTGCTGACCTCTAGATTGGATTTGTGGCCTAAGGTGGCAGAAGAAAATGGAGCATAGTTAGAACATACTGTATACTGAAAAACAGGCATGCACTATATACAGCAGGGGTCCCCAACCTTTCTTACTCGTGAGCCACAGTCAAATGTAAAAAGCCTTGGAGAGCAAAACAAGCACCATAAAAGTTCATGGAGGTGCCAAATAAGGGCTAAGATTGGCTATTAGGCAGCCTCTATGCACCCTATCAGCTTACAGGGACCTTTATTTGGTAGGAAATCTTGTTTTTATTCAACCAAAACTTGCCCCCAAGTCAGGAATTCAAAAATAACTACCTGGTTTGGGGGCACTGAGAGCAACATCCAAGGGGTTGGTGAGCAACATGTTGCCCCCGAGCCACTGGTTGGGGATCACTGATATACAGGCATAGGCAGTTTGAACAAGGTAGGCAAGGTATTCACATGGAACAGGCAAGGAAGGATTGGTGCAAGCATGGTAAGGAAACAAGCACTAGAACAGGTACCAGGCAAGGTAGGCACAGACAGGCAAGGCTTGCAGGAGTCCAATAACAAGGTACCAGTGTGTTTGCAAAGTTTGTGGTTAAAGTCCAAGCAAAAGACGCTGGAAATATGCAGGAGTGCCAGAATAACATCTTGGATGTTCCTGCCTTATGTGTTTGTGACTTTCTGATGTTGACACCACTGCATTGGTGAGGGCACAGCGACAGTAAATTGTAGTATGCAAAGTCTGAATAAATGATTTATGTAATAATATTATATTATGATATAATGGAACTGTCAGTAATGGATTAACAACTAGAGTAACTGATGTGTGCAGGGGAAATGCAAAACATACTTGTATTGTGCCTAAACAATCCTGTATAATATATAAACATACTTGTATAATGCATTGTATGTGAAATTTGCCAAAGGCATATGAATGTCCATATTACTGAATGAAATAATAGCACACACATTGGCTATGCCCTTCTGCACAGCTTTCACTATGAATGTTACATATGGTATAACTAAATCAGTAAAATAACAAAGCACCTAAATTTGAGTATGCCCCAATATAAACATTTTTTTCTGGTGCAGAATAGCTACAATCTAAGCTAATTCATGTTACCAAGTAAGGGCTGGCAATAAGAATTATGGCATGATGATTATTGTAAGGCTGGAATTACCCATTCTTTTTCCCAATAAATGAGTTTATTAGAAACATGATATATTTAATATTTTGAATTTTAATATGTGCTATTTAAGCATCATCACAACCTCTAAAGGGCAACTTGCTTGTTTCCATCACTCTTTTATAGGGAAAGAGGTAATGGTCCATATTTGAAAATGAAGCCAGGTAGGACATGGGATTCTACAAATAATGTAAAGTGCATCTTTTTTATGGGACTGGCATAGAATATGCTTGAAACTGCAAGCTTTAAAAACCACACAGGGTTCTTTTTCAACTAGAAAATCATTTTCTACCTGAATAAGAACCCTGTGAAGTTTGAAAGCTTGTAATTTCAACCATATGTTGGACCAATAAAATCTATAATTCAGCCACTTCTTTCCTTTCTACTTGTGCTCAGAACAAATTGATAATCGCTTTTCACACGCCTTCAACATTTCTCTAAAAACCTTACCCTTTCCTTCAAATTTGCTACCATGCACCTTCATCCTTGTCATGGCTTTCTGATTTTTATATGCTTAATCAAAACATGACAGTTTTAAAAAGCACCTAAGATACCAAATACTAGGCAGCTTTTCCTGGAAACAACTTTGCAACTGATCAAGCCATATCACCATCTTGTGTATGTGTTGTGTACTTCTTATTATGTTCCAACACATAAACAAGATGGTAACATGGCTTGATCAGTTGCAAAGTGTAAGCCATACATGTATAGCACTTTAAGTTTCATATGATTTTTGTATGGATTTGGCACCCTGCCATTTCCAATCAACATCCATGTACAATGGACATCTGTTGGTTCAGGGATCAACCTTATTTGAAAATGGTATCTACCAATGTAGCATATCTGCTAGTATATTGTACACTGGCAGATGAGGAAAAAGCACCACAGCTCCTCTTTAGTGATCAACAAAACTGCCCCCTTATGCTTCAAAGAAAAATCTGCAAAACCACTGAAAATTTGTGAAATGGTGAACCTTTTGCCAAATGTGTTGGAGTCAATAGCCGTTTTTTCTCAAGAATTTTCTTTCAAGTGCAATGGGAATTGTTTATGTGGGGGAAAAAATGGCAGTGAATTAAAACTCAAAAAATGCTATTTTCACTACAATTCCATACCAGGCAAAAAATGTCTGCACCCCTACTCGTCTTCACTTCACGTGTTCCAATAATTTGGCCTGTGTACCTGAATAACAGATCAGCTCTGTAATAATAAAACAGTACTTGCACTTAAGAGTAACTAAGTTGCATGAATCCATATTGGTGGCAAAACAGAGGAACAGAGATTTGTTGTTTAACAACTGTGTTCACAAAGGAAAAATAACCAGATATAGTACTTAAATAGGATCCAGAAGAGGATATTTAAATAAATGTTGAGTATGTAAAGACTAATTATATTTGTATTCAAGGTTTAAATAAAGTTGTGTGGTCAAGAAGAAGTGAATATTTAATGTTTATAGTTTAATATACATACCTTATGTATATACAAAATGCTTACACAATTACAAAGCTGTAGTATCTATAAAATATATTTCAGGAATTTCTTTCAGTCTAAAAGAAACAAAAGTTCCACCACAAGAACTGTAGGTTAATTAGTGTTCCAGATTCCCAAGTCAATATTCTAGAACAGTGCTGTCCTACTTCTGTGGAACCAAGGGAAGGAATTTTCCTAGTCTATGTGGTTGAGCGCCGATAATGGAAGCCCTTTTTAAATCACACCCATTTAAACCGCACCCATATTAACACAAACTTTTTAAGACCATATCCACAATAATGGTGGTAGCACACCAAAAAGACAATTGGTTGGTTATCACTCATCACTCGTATGTGAAAAAAGTTCATATATATCATAGTCATATTAAGTCATACCTTTAAATCCACTTGACTCCTCCCCTGTGCAGTGGCATAACTATACATACAGCAGATCCCGTGATTGTGGGGGGGAGGCCCGGGCAGAAGGGGGGCCCTGACCAGGGGTCTGCTGTACCTTAGTCCCCTCTCCCCGGGCCAGGAGGTGCAGAGCAGTTGGGGCCAGGAGGGGGGACGGAGGGGGAGATACTGGTTGCATTGGGCCCTCTCAAAAGATTTTTCTGCAGGGGGCCTGGCAAGACAAAGTTATACCACTGCCCCTGTGGGTAGCACAGTAACAAGCAACACATAATTACACACCTTAGGGACCATATAATAACTTCCAGATGCTAACAATATCTTAGAACAAACCCCTGTTAGGTTCACCTCCCAAGGGTAGCATAAGCCAGGCAGAGTATGGCACCCACAGGCAGCATAGGGCAGGCAGAGTATGGCACACACAGACAGCATAGGGCAGACAGAGTATGGCACACACAGGCAGCATAGGGCAGGCAGAGTATGACACACACAGGCAGGGTAGGACCGCCATACACGCACCAAATATCGTACGAAACCTCGTTTCGCGATGCGTGTATGGCTGACTTAAGAGGAGTAAACAATCTTAGAGGACTGAACCATGGAGGGGCTTAGAGGTGTAAACAATGCAGGGGCTTACATGGGTCAACAATGCAGGAGCTTAGAGTTTGTATTTGGACTTTAAGGGGGCAGGTTAGGTAGTTTATGTGTAGGTAGCTAGCAGCTACTTATACATGTTCATACCAACTACAGGTGACATTAGGGTCCTAATGATGACAGCCTTTTCTAGAAACAAGAGAGTTTGGACTCAAATGTTATCCAGAATAAAATAAAATAAAGGGGCATTTACAAGGATAAGCAATTCTGAGCAGTTAAGTGTTGGACCTGGAGGTGTACAACTCCAGTAACAGACTGAAATCACAAACTAAAAGAAAGTTCACAAGTAATACAAAAGATATCAGAATAATTCATTCTGCATTGGTAAGATGCCAAGTGGTTACTCTTCTTAACATCCAAACTTAACCATCTAAACTAGGCTTGAGTTTTTTTTAAGTAATTAGATGCATTTTTACTCTGAAAGCTGCTGGAGAGGCATCGGGCATCAGATTAAATAGAGAATATGACAGCTGAAAGGAACATTGCATTAACTTTGTTTGTTTATAACATTAATTTTCTTGCTAACTCTGCTTTTCTGTTCATTTCCAGTAGCCTACACTTTTATGTCTTCTCATTATTTGTGTCGCTCTATTTTGTTCAGTTATGTGCCTGAGGAGGACACAAACCTTTTTCTTTAGCCAATAAAGGTCACATTTATATATATTGATCCTGAGATTTCAAATAATTTCAGGCAGTGTAAGGCACTGGAAATAGTGGACAGCAAGTATTATTTTCTTGCCGTTTAAAATCTACTAGAGCCAATTTAACTGCAAGAATCTATTACACTAGATTATGAGCTTGTTTTGTTGCCCCATGCATTGCAAAGGCTTGGATTAATCTTTGAAGTACAGGTTGTGGGTCTTCTCCCTTAGACTGCAAATACTGTTGTTCAGTTCTCCATTTCTGTGCCAACTCTGTTGCCCAAGTTCCCTGCCAGCCTATGATTAATGATCCAATAAAGCACAAACACTACAGGTTCATTTCCTTGTTTATTAAAAGTGCTGGTCAGATTTTCTTTGGAGTGCCAGCATGCTGGATTTCTTACATTTTAGATTGCAAGCTCAGTGTACCATTAAGAACAAGCACAATGCTTCAGAAGCTGGATGAAATGCTACAAACTGTAGGAGATTTATCAAGACTGTGCTACATTTAGTGCAATGTTTTGCCAGGAATCATATTTCTCCCATAGATCTCAATCTTTAACCCACTATGGGCAGATTCATTTTAATGAGAAAAAAATATTTTATGATTTATTACATGAAAACTTATTGGTGAGATTCAATTTCAAGAGAATTTCTTTTTCTCATAGACTCATGTTTTCATGTGATAAAGAGCGAGAGAGGTTTTTCTCATTAAATTGTATCTGGCTCTATGGGAAAAACTGGAATTGAATTAGGACAGTGATCCCCAACCAGTGGCTTGTTGTTTACCAAACCCCTTGGATGTTGCTCCCAGTGGCCTCAACGCAGGCGCTTATTTCTGACTTGCAAGCTTTGGTTCCATAAAAACCAGGTGTACCACAACTGTAGGCTGCCAGTCCCCAAAGGGGGTTCCAAATAGCCAATCACAGCCCTTATGTGGCACCCCAGGACCTTTTTGCATGCTTGTGTTGCTCTCCAACATTTTTTACCTTTGAATGTGATTTACAGGTAAAAAAAAGTTAAGCTTTTCTCATAAAATGAAATCCAGCACTATGCCTCATTTTTGCATACAGCAAATAACTTGCATAAAAAGGTTGCTCAAAGAGTTCAAAAACACCAAGTTATAATAGCCAATGTGTGCTGGAAACAACTCCATGCACCTATACAGCTTGTCTGAGCTATGATGCCAAATTGTGCCATCTGACAGTCAGAGCTTAAAGAGTGGTACACTTAAATTATTTAGGTGTTCATGTTTTATGCACCTTTCTTTTATACAGCTATTTTATTACCTTGTATATATTTGTGTGTGCACTGTGTGCAATCAAATTGTTAATTAAATCCTTTAAATTGTAATTGCTGTCTGGCATTGTCTGAATAAGAACAAGATTTTTAACTCATTTTCTTCTTACCCAGCTGCTCTATGTGCAGTGCCAGTGATTAGAAATACTTTGTACTTGGCCTTGTTTGAAAGCAGGAGCATGAGGTACAGTCCTTTGTGGTTCCCGGAAGTTGCCCTGCTGGTGTCTTTGAGTGCTCAAGTAAAAAAATGTAATTCTGTATGGAAGAAATAATATAAAAATGAACATGAACATTGCAATCCAACTGGCTCACTATCACCCCAAGAAGTCCTTAAATCTGTCGGATACAGCAAGGAAATTTTAATCCAGCATGTTTAAAAATCCATCTGCCTAAAATGGAATATATGACTGCTAACATTCGGGGTACCCAAGAGAACTGGAAAAAGATATGGTCTAGATGGGACTATTATATAACTAATCCACTTGGGCAGGGAGATGCCACCCCAAACCAGCAACTCTAATCAACCTGAGATATAATGGTAAATTTTATCCCCCCCCCAGAAGACACTGGGCTTACCCATGTTCTTTTCCAAAGGTTTTGAGGTTTCTCCGCAACTCCCAAGTTATTTATGCACTTACTCCTATTTGGTTAAACCAATGCTGTATATCTAAGCACAGGCTTTATCTGCTAACTTTAACTTATTCTCAAGTATTAACATGATTATAAGCTATTGTGATAGTAAACTTGGCCTCTTGTAATGGGAAATGTGTTCTGTAAAACATGAGCCAAGATAGCAAATATAATGCAAGTTACAAATGCATGTAAGTTACAAAAAAAAAAAAAAAATCCATCTGCCTAATGATATTACTTGTTCTTCTAAGGTACAATCTACCAACCATGACTGCGTGGCACCCACTGCCTCTCAGCAATTCCACATGACTGCCAATGGAATCTGTATCATTTGCCGACAATTTCTCCCAACAGATGTTCGGTTAGATGTCCACAGATCTGTTAGTTTGGTAATCAGGTTGAAGACCAGCTATTACAGTATTTGGTCACCTGTGGGGTTCTGATTAAGCAGGCATTCTAGGTTACTAAAACAGAACCTGTTGTTGTGGACAGTATTCTTCCCACAACCATTCTGATCCATCACCAATATTTTATGTCACGGCAGCCACCACTACTTGCAGTACAAATAACCCACATATAAATTTAACAACCCAAACCTTGTTCTTTTGGAGCCGTTCTAACAAACATGCATTATATTTACTATCTTGGCTCATGTTTTACAGAACACATTTCCCATGCAGCTTTATGGGAGCGCCACATCTCCGGGGGCACCATAAGAACAAGTATAGTGTTGTGTTTCTATGTGCCCGTGGGCTCTGAGGTTCTAGCTACTCACAGGTTTCCTGAAGAGAATGCAATGTTTGCTGAGTCTGCGTCTGTCTCTCAAACCCCTGTGGGTTTTTAATAGAAGCCTGGAGGGGGAGGACATGCAGAGGATAGAAAATGCTGCGAGTTAATTGCACATCGACACTATAAGTGTAAATAAAAACAGAGAAGAGAGAGATAACAGGCTGCTCCCCAGGACCTTATTCACCTTGGATCACACACAGAACAGCAAGTGCCTCCATTAAACAGCTAATTTCAAAAAGCTCAGGTTAAAAGGGGTTAACAGCGTCTTGCCTGTAACACATGATTGGTCTTTATGAGGTTACTGCGTGCGTCTGTCTGAGGCCTACAGATGATGCTAAAGAGACTATAATGACAGCAATTCAAAGCAATCTAATTATGCAAACGCGAGGCTAAACAATTTCATCATCCCTAAATTAGATCGTCTTAATGAGATAAAGACACCAATTAATCCTGAATTAATTTCAATAGCCCATTTCAGGCAAACACTTTAATATGCAAATGTAAATGAGAAACAAAGCCTAGCATGCACTGGCAGAGTTCAGGAACCTCTGGGTTTGCAGCTGGCCGAGGTGTAAACAGAACGGCATCAGAAACACACAAATGCTTGGCTGATAAGGCCCATTTAACACAGTCAGGTCATGTTATCAATTTGCTTTGTTATTATTCCCGTTGTTTCCCTATTGAGCATCTCCCTTCTATCTGCTAAAAGAATATGTGTTTCCTTGGCATGTATTGTTCTTATGGTTTCCACCTCAGTCCTATACTACCGACCACATATTGAATCCACATCCCGCATGGCTAATTAAAACTTAATTTAGGTGCATTCTGCAGACTGAACTGATTTATGTGCAGCCATGCAGCATGCTTCTAAATGAATTGCTAACTAGCCATGCAGGATGTGAATCTATATTTGACTGGTATAAAAATAGATAGATCGATAGATAGATGATAGATAGATATAGATAGATAGATAGATAGATATTTTTGGTACTGAACCGTTGGTACTACAAACTTTACCATTCTTTCAAGAGGACTAACCCTGAGCAAAGACCCTAAACCTGGGTCCTGCCTCTTATCCAAGTCTCCATCTAAGGTTTATGCGCAGATAACCAAATACATATTTTAGAACCATAATATTAAATATTAAAAAGAAACAGAAAGAACAAGACTCTTAACCATTCCCTTGCCAAATGGGCAAACCTTTGGAGTTTCTGCAGCAGTGCAGTGGTTAAATATTCATTAGCAGAAATGATTTGGAAGTGCTGGAGCATTATAAGCGCGTCCTGTGTTATGGGAGGCAAGCAATCCTCTATGGAATCTCTGCAAGCTCACTCGTTTATTAATGAGCATCTTTCCTGTGTTACTGAGATGTATTGGGCTGGGACTCCCCCAAGTCTGAGCCTCGGACATAGATAGCTAGCACTTTTTTTTTTTTAATTTACCTGGCAGGCTGTGGGGAATACATGATCACTCAGGCAGCCATTGCAGTTTGAGAGAGAGAAAGCAGTCAACAGCTTCATGCTGCCTGGGCTTCAGACAAGACCCTTGCTCTTTGATAACAGCATATATATATATATATGTATATCTGAGAGTAGATATTAGATTGGAAACCATAAGTACTGGGATTTCCTTAAAAGAAGCTTTGGTGTTGATAGTATATGTTAGTAATGCTTTGAACTGACATATATTTATATAGAAGATATATTATTAGAGAAAATGACTTCATATGTGCCTGGATTTCTGTGCTTTATATTGTAAAAATGGATTTGATATTATTGGTCCAAAACATGACATCACCACTGTGTAATATTATACCTCATTCTACATTCAGGGGCCCCGGCTGACCTCCATGATAAGAGGCCAATATAATTAAGATGATATAGAGCATTCTTTCAGATTGGAAAAAAAAATGAAAAACTGCCTTAGCCAAGAGATGAGAGGACGGAAATGACATTGATTTTACGACAAGCTGAAGTGCTGCTGCCAGAACCCAGAATATTTCAATTATCTCGGAGCGGAGTGGAGCGGGAGGTGGCTGATTTTCACCTGTGAAACAGTCCCATGCTGCATTGCTGCAGCTCTGTTACCATTACTCCCATCCTCTCGCGTCCTTTTAGGGCACACTGACTTCATGTGTCCTTCAAGCTTCACTAACTCTACAACAACACTCTTGGGAGCTCATATGTTAAAGAATTTGAAAGATTATTAAGAGGTGACTCAAAGGTGAGAACATTTCTATAGAGCAATAATATTCTTATATGCGGCCATCTAGTAAGGCATTTAGGTCTTTTATCACGGAACAACATTGTAAAGTAAGTGACTTATTTATTGGCCATAATGACTAATATGAGGTTGGTAAGTGGTATTTAGATAAAGTGATGTGAAAGCTGTTTAGGATTATTGTAGGAATATTGGCATAGCAGCAAAATATAGATGAATTCTTCACTTTTTCCCATGATGCATATCTTCACAGCTTATATTTAAACGTTAATGGTGTTGTAGGGGAACACAGATCTTAGTTTAGTATTATAACCTGCAAACTGTTCACTCTCTGGTATGCTAAGGTCTGCTCCATCTTTTGGTATATAATTGTTGCAGTTGCAGCAATGGCGTAACTGTAGAGGAAGCAGACCCCCCCCCCCCATGAGGGTAGGCCTGGGCTACAGAATCTACTACTTCTATAGATGTACAAACTATAGTATCCAGCCGCCTGCCCTAGCCACTCTCCTACCTAAAAGTGACCAGGCGTTGCAAGCTGGAGGGGAGTGGGGCAGTTGGCTGAATACAAGGGTGTGGGTTGCTGTACGTGCCTGGTCCCTCTGCAGACCCTTACCCACCTGCTCTGAGCCCGAACCCTACCCGACCCAGATAATCCCATCTATTGATAGACCTGTGCCCTACCCGCCCACTGGAACCAGTAAGTCAGCAGTGTAAGGTCATTACACTGGGGTTTACCCATAAGTCCCATGGGTTTTGAGCTGGCCTGCACATCACTAGTAGTTACACCACTGTGTTGCACCTATTACAACATATATTCCTGTGCATTAAAGCCAGATTTACCTTGAAAGACATTCTTTGCTCATCCTACCAAATCTAGAGGAATGCACTTAGTACACATACTTTAATACTTTTTGTACATCATGAAAACCTAGGAAAGTTTAAATTATTTCCTTCCTTATTTATATAGAAGCAAAGTACTCTACAGAGCTTTGCAGAGATTATAGATCACTCACATCAGTCCCTGCCCCAGTGGAGCTTACAGTTAAAATCAAAGTTTTATTTAAGTATATAACACCCCATTTAGACACTCCAACATTGCTAAACCTGCTGTAGTCAGAGAACCCGTTTTTATAATACAGTGGCACAAATAAAATTTAAATGCAAATCGCAAGTTTTTCTTGCTGTCCATGTTGCTAGTCTTAATGGGAAAAAAATGTACACAGCAAGTTTATTTGTGGGATTTCTTTTTCGGGGGAAGGATTCTGTCATAATTTTTATGCTATACTTTTTATTTCTAAATGACACTGTTTACATAGCAAATAATTCACTCAACCATTTAAAATTGTATTCTTGAACCAACAAATGTATTTTTGTATTAATGTGTAGGCAGCCATCTCAGTGCAAGACCCCGCGGAGCGACTTATTCATCCGTGATAGATCGCTGCTATCGAAGGTGAGTAACCGCTATGAGAAGCCGCCGGTGGAAAGCCCATCACCTCGCTTCGGTTTCCGAAGTGGTGCGAAGTTTCCACCTGCAGGCAACTTTGCGCAACTTTGGATGCAAAAGGCTTTCCACTGGCGACATCTATAGTATTGCGCAAGTAACTCGCTTTGTGGGGTCTTGCCCTTAGAAGGAGCCAGTGCTACACATTAGAACTGCTTTCAGGTAACCTATTGTTTTTCCTATTGCCATGTAACTGGGCTCAAAATTTTTGTGCCTGTTTTGCGAAAAAATTCGGCAACGGCGAAACTTGGAAATGCCTGGTGAAATAGTCCTTTTTTCTTGCCTCCCAATGCTTTCTTCTTCACACTATGCATTCTTTAGCTGCCATTTAGCTGCTTATCAACCAGATAAGATCCACAATGCAGCACTTAAAGCTGGCCATACACGTGGCGATCCGACGATGTTTCGTACGACCATCGGTCGCACGAAACATCGTCAGATCCGCCACACACCATTCAGGGCTGAATCGGCAGGTAAGGAGGTAGAAACAATAGGATTTCTACCTCCTTCTGCCGATTCAGCTCTGAAGGGAGAATTTTGGTCAGGCGCCTTCTATGGCGCCCGATCAAAATTTTCTAACCTGGCCGATCGACGAGCCGACCGATTTCAGCAGCTTCCTGCGACATCGGTCGGCTCGCTGACATACCATACATGCACCGATTATCGTACGAAACGAGGTTTCGTACGATAATATCGGTGCGTGTATGGCCACCTTAAGGGCTTCAGAAAACTTGCAGCCAAAGTAGGAATCAATTGAGGAGAGACTAATTCATAAAGAAGCTTATGCTGACTGCTTACAGTTACATATTGATATGTATGCATTGATATTGAGTCATTTACCATTGCAACAGGAGCAAGACATAAGGGGTCAGTTACCACAGCAATTGGCACTAGTATTAGTGCACTACAGGGCACACATTTTCCCCTTAGGCCTATGCATGGAGCATTTGTGCCCATGGCCAGTGCAGACTGCATGTTGTGCAAGATTAAAATTCTAGTACACAGTGTAGAGCCCTGTATTTAATTCTTGTAATTATAGAGCTCCCAGTGCCTTGCAGTTTAGGCACACCCTAGGTTTTGCATTTTTATTATAATTTTTATTATTATTACCACCCATCTGCTGCATGTCTGTAAGCAACACTGGTGGGAGACAAAAATACAAGACCACAAAGGGTTGTACCATCAGCCATTGTCTGCAGAGCAAGGTGCAAAGTACAAAAAACAGGGCACTTTGTGAGGGTTCATTAAACACATCAGAATATCAAATACAGCCCTTTGCAGAACCCAGTTGGTATTGTTGATACAGAGGGGAAAATCTGTCATTCTTGCCGGTTTCACCTCTAGAAATTTACCTTCCAGTTGCCATTTGGAAACTCTAATCAGGATATTGCCGTTAGGATTCATTCTTGTAACCTTTATATTCTGACTTCCAAATATACACTCTACATATTCCACTGTAAATCTGCAAAATATCATAAATAAACTCACATTTGTGTCAGTTATTTGCTTTCCTGAAAACTGACAGATTCTGTTATTCATCAGCTGGGATCTAGCACAACCAAAGAGAAGATGGACATTGGCCTGGCATTTAAAAAAAAAACAAAAAAAAAAAAACAGGACAGATTTGGTGTGAATACTCCTTAGCTGCCTTCTAGGTGTCACCCTTGTGATCTTAGTTACCTTCTAAAATTGCTCTTTCTATTTTCTTAATATTTTTTATAAGTTTGGAATAACAGTCAGGGCCCTTTGTTATCATTTCTGGAATCTTTTCAACTTGGAATTTCTGCCCATTTTCAGGAAATGTTGTATTTTATGTTGTCACATCTCATCAGACCTCAGCCGACAGGGCTGCAGGGTGTAGAGCTGGGTGGGGGGAGGTCTGAGCTCTGCGTGCAAATGGATACTGAAGTAATAACAAAATACACAGCAGTCACATTTCATTAAAGCAGAGCATAGCAGCCATTCCCATTTTGGTGACTGGAGAGACAGTCTCGAGATTTCCAAAACAAGAAACACTTCATGTTTTATAACATGAGCAACAATGCAAATATGTCTGTGCTTACCCATTGCCTCTAGACAAGCGTGCATTCCATTTTAGCTGTGCAATCAATGTATTTGAATTTCTGTCCTACGTTATGATATGGGAAAATAAACTCACCTGACATAGTCAGGAACAGAATTTTTTCTTTTTATGATGTCATTTATATTCTTTCCCAGTACTTGGCTGCCATAGAAACACCCTAAACCATTGAAAAAACCCAAAAAGCATTTGTGTGAATATTATTTTTCAAATACATTTTCTCTTATTTTGCGTCATCTTTTTTATTTGATTTGGGGTGCCAGAAACATACCCGAGATTTAGTTCAGTTAGATTCCACAAATGTAATCTATGTAATGTTTTTCTTGCCACTGGTAGCTTCTACTGATGGAAGACTAATGGCACACTGATCCAGTGCCCTCTGTCCTTTGTATTTGTGCACTGACAAATATATTATATTTTACTTCTAGTCACTAGATGGCAGGGGATTCCCCTGAGGAAGTTCTAGACCAGTTTCTACTCCATGGCACTTGAAGGGAATTTCCCTAGAGAGACCATATAAAGGAAAAACGTGTGTGCCACTCTCTCCTTGGCTGATGTGAGAAGAAGAGTGAAAGTCACCAGGTAGCCTGAGGTGTGCCACCTGAAATGAGTCAACAGTTAGGTTAGCCGTAAAGCTCACTTTAGGTGGTGAATGTAATTGGTAAGCCAGCCAGTTGAGCAGATGAGGTTTCAACAAGGAGTAAGGAAGGGCCAGTGCCCCAGCAGTACCTCTCCAGATATGGACCCAGTGAACTTAGTACTAGATAGGCCTTAGAACCCTAAACGCAAGCCTGACCCATGTAGCTGTAGTCTGTACAGTATGGAACCTTGGCTTGAAGAAGAGAAACAGAAGTGTAGGCATCAGGCAGGCCCAGTGGTTTTAGAACCCTTTTTCTATTTGTTGGAATTTGCTTGGGTAATTATTAAAGAAGATATACTGATAGCTGTAAATAAAGCTGTTGCTGTTTTCATCTGCAAGACCATGTGGAACTACAGTTTATTCTTCCCTAATTGTGTGACCACAAGTCCCCTAGGTGTGGTGGTGCGAATAATTTGGCTAGTTTTTACTAAAACATATTGGGCACTATGTTGCAGACAGGCACGGGATCAGTTTGTCAGCACACACACAGAGCAGATTTTGGCACAAAATGCATACTTTAGCGTTTCCATTATATCTTGTAGTAGGCTGTTCAAAGCTAAGTTTTAATTGGGTTCACTTTGCAATTCAGAAACAGATAGTGGGTTAACCCTACCTGTCAAAGCTGCTTAGTATTATTACAAAAATTATGCAATAAAACTTGTCTATACACTATGAGATCTGCTTTTTTGGCAAGGATGCCAAAAAACAGATTCTTTATTCGTTTTGGCTACCCAATCACATTGGTCTGACTGTTGGCCAGGGTGCCAACAATGGGATCATATAGCACCAGGGACGGACTGGGGTGTCTGATCCACACCCCATCTAGGGCCCCAACACCTGCCCACTCACCTACCGCCGCCCCCTTCCCCCCCCCAAACACTTTATACTAACCACAATTGGTGGAGGGCGAGCATCGAGGGAGCGATGGGGTAGGGCAGGCAGGGTTTTCGTCTGGATCAGCAAGGTTCTTTCACAGTGTCGCGCTGGCCCAGTCCAACCCTGTCTTTTCAGATGTCTGTACTGGCAGTGCAAAGGGTACAAAGCAGGGCATTAGGATTCCATAAAACAAAAATAGAGCAAACTTAGGGCTGAAATGCTGAATTTTATCACTGTAAGCAAAGCAAAGTCCTGCCAGGGGGGACATCTTGAAATCATTTAGATCAGGGGTGTAAAACTCAATCATATAAGGGGGCCGAAATCTAAAACACAGGCGGGCCAAATTTTTTATTAATATACTTAGTAAGATACTAAGGGGTATAGTTATCGCAATGTGTAAAAACATTATTGGTAATGCTTCACTCCACTTTTTACACAGCATGATAAATATACCCCTTAGTCTTAGTTACTATGTCAGGAAAATGGAAATTGATCAGGCTGGATGGTCATACACACTCACCAAGGGCCACATTAAACAGCCAGGCGGGCCGGATTTGGCCCCCGGGCCTTGTGTTTGACATATATGATTTAAATTTAGAGGTATATAATAGAGAAGTTTATGTTCATCTGTGCCTTTTAGTGGTCAAACATGTCTGCTTACACAGATCCCTAAAGTCACTGGTTTATCTGATGTCTTGGCCAGAGATAAACTAAATAAGTCCTACCCAGCTCAATTTACAGAGCTTATAGATAGTACAGAAGTCCTGTGTAGAGGGCAAGGACAAAACAGAGAGGACATGCAATGCCTTAATATGGAGGCATTCTCTACTACTGCATAATGTAAGTAACAGCTTAAAAGGTTTAGATTTTCAGACTGTGAGGGGATTATTTATGTATAATGACATAAGCAAGCCATATATGCCTTTAATAGGGAACAAGGTACTTCTTAGTCAATGAGGATATATCATCTAAATTAGAACAGTCAATTGTTTAAATGGGTTTTGTGCTAACAGACTGTCGCTCTTCTGCTCAGAAGGTGATATGTTATTTGGTGTTCAGTTAAATCTAAATAAGGTCTTTTGATGTACAATACATGGATGAATTCATTGTATTGAGTGTTTGCAAAGGTGATACAAACATTCAGTTACAATAGGTTATAATGGGCTGTTCCTATCTCAGTGAAGCTATGACCCAGCATCCCATATTACTGTGGAGGAGTGCCATTCCTTTGCTGGTCAAGACCAATAAATGTACTGTCCTGTATTTCACAGACACCCCCTCAACCTGAACCCCCCCCTCCTCCTGTCCACTAGTCATAGGGAGGCTTGAGCTCCTGCCAGCGACTATTGATTTTCACTTCCCAATCTCCAAGCTGGATGGGAAGAAAAGATTAAAAACACTTTGTCAGTCTGAAGTTGAATAAGAATCTTGCACTGGGGATGCCTTTGTGTGAAGGGGTCAAGGATGGTGTAAGAGTTGAAAAGATTAACTCTTCCCCTTCTAAAAACTGCTTGTCTTCTGCTTGTTACAAATATGCTTGTTTTCTTTATTATTACTTGTCTTTAAGATGTGAAAAAAAACTGCCAGGTATCTGATAATAACCTCACTAAAAAAGTATTAATGTTACTTCATCCAATTTCTGCAAATATTATAAAGGTTGATATGCCCTCTAGCTATCGCCTTGGGCTCAGTGATAAATAGTAAAACAACAGCAATGAGTTGGCGACATAGAAATATATAAAAAGTGGGTTGGAAAAGCAGATCCCATGCAGTCAGTGATGTACTGACAGTCTCCTTATGTTTGCTGCTCACATTCTTTTTTTCTGTTCTATAGGCTGCAAGCCCAGTTAGTCACAGTGAATGCATGAGTGTCACTAGAAGCAGTTGAGTAGTATACATCATGATCTGCAGCCCATGTGACTTGCTCCATAGAAAACAATTGCTCATTGCTCATACTTTCTCTAGTGTCATCACCTAACGTGTGCCAAATCTAATTCTTAGCCATTTTAAGTACTAGTTGGCTGTCATAATATAATAATAAAAATAATATATATACCATATGTACACTGTTACTCCAGATAAAGGCTTTGGTGCAAATAGCTGGCCTTTGAGACATGAAAAAAGATGAGACAATATCTTTTCATTCAGTAAATTAGCCATAAGTATATATAAGGATTCGGTTTATTGTACTGCATTAGTAAAATATGTTTGTTTGGATTACACAGGAAATTCACAAACTTATTATAGAAACATGCCAGAGCAGATTCACTAGCATTCATTCACCAAAATTATGAAGTACTATGAATAAAAATGTTATAGGTTTAGTACAGCTGCACTGTACGAATGTATAAATCAATTGCCAGCTTGTTATTGGCTAAATCTTTATCTGCGATAAAATCAGGCTTGCACCTTAAATGTCCCTTATTGGTACAAATCAAAATTGTAGCAACTAAATAAACAAGGTGAAGTTGTGATTTCCTTTAGTTTAAAGCCGTGTTTAGCTGCTAAATTCTTTATAGAGGAAAGCTGTCACATATCTTACTTTATTTATCATTCCTTATCTTAGGGCCTTACATTATGTAAATGATATTTACTTTTTATTTACTCTTTTAACGTGTGGAAGCTATTTCCTTATCTTGCCAAATTGTGCAGGATGTCAGGACTTTGTATGCACTTTGCATTGGCAATGTTATTATGGACAATAGATTTAACACGCCGGACTATTGAGAAAGGGTAGTGGGGTAAACGAGTGTATTTTACTATGTTGCTCACCTCTGAGGCTTCTATCCACATTGCAGCCTGTATGTAGTATCTTTGGTATATATTTGTCTAGTTAAAAGAACTAACACTAACTTTTATGGGTGTATATTTCTTGCAGTCACTTTTCCAACCATAAATAGTGCAGCCAATATTATTCTGGTTCCCCTGTAAAAGCACTGCAGGCAGTCACCCTTAGATAATTTAGCCCCCACAGAATCTCTGAATAAAAGAGGGCTGGTGTTGTGTGGGTGGGAGGGTTAGTGCAAGCTTCACCATGGGATGCAATACCCAGTAAGTTGGTAAGACTAGAATTGATACGGATATGTTAGTGTGTACAATAAATAGGGTTTCGATCATTATTTTCCACTTGAATGCCCTTCAGAAGGAGGTTGTGTATGTTTCTAGAGCTAAGGGTAATGGAGAGCACAGTAAGCAAGGGGGCCCCATAAATGAGGATTATACAGATTCTTTACACTTAAGGAGCTCACAGTAGCAGCACTGACTCGTGTAGAGTGATAGAGGATTAGTAGCCTGAGTGAATGAACAAGCACCTTAAGCACTCAAGTGTGTCCACCAAGGAGGCATTTGTTGTTGGAGCCCAGAAGTAAGCACTTTAACAAAACATCCACTGCATGTAATTGTTGCTTAATAAATAGATTTGCACTTCACACATATGCCTCTCTTCTAGATTAACCAAAGGCTTATCCGTAACACTCAGGAGTGTAGGCTGTGTTGTTAATGAGCAAGCCAGAAGGGCCTAGCTATAACAGTAACCCTATTAAGAGTAACAGTCTTAGTTAACTTCCTCCTTCTTTTTGTTTGAAAGTTTAAAAAAGAACAAATAAATAATATGCATATTATAAAACAAGTATTTTATGTACTTGTACTTTTAGTGCATTTTCTTATACTGTATCTGCATTTACCCTTTAGAAGCATTGCTATACAGTATATGAGCATCACACTTCACAATCATACTTTGCAATCGTTATATCCTATTTGAAATAACATGTAGGTGTTTTACATAGCTTTTGGCTGAGAGGTCATGATCTATTGGACAGCAGACTTACTCTTTTCCATACTGTAGGAGCTTTAACTATGTGTTGGGTGCTTCCAGCTGCCCTCCTACTTTTTATGGATGTGAACTATAATTCTTTTATTGCAAAGGCACATTCCTACGCTGCCCGCTGCCCTTGTCCACTTCTCTTTCCTACCAGCCACTGTCACTTGTCACCAAAAGCGTTATCGTGTCAGGCTGTCCTTGTCAGCACAGGCAGGAGAGCCCCTGAATTGCCCTGCGTCACTTCACTTTGGCTGAGCCCCTCTGAATCCATTGACTCACAGATGATAAATGAGCGGCAGCGGCTGGAGGCCTGTGAATTGGTTTGGAGTAGATAACGTCCGATCGTATCATCTCCTGCAGAAAGAGGTTGACTGGGACCATCCATTACCTCTGAAGGCTGGGACCTGCAGGGCTGACACATATATAATGTGATGCTTGACCAGAACAGTCCATATTCCCCTGTTTTGAATAAAGCAGCCCTAAATGTGTTCTGCAGTTGTCTGTGGCTTCCCAAACGGAAGATAAATGCTTATGAAATCACAACTCTCGGTGCCCCATTTTAATATAGATAATATATAGAAATGTACTTTTTAATATACAGTAAATTTCACTACAAAGTGTTGTCTATTCTTTTAAGAAATATAGTCTGTGTACCTGTGTGTGTATGTACTGTAAGAATGATATGTGCTATGATGGCTGTTTCAAATCGCAAATGACTATTGCTGTCCTTTTCAAAATAAAACATTCTTCAGTGCAAACCTCCTCTATATGCTTTTTAATGTGTTAAAACGCCGATGTCAGAGCAGATTTAAAAAGTGACTATCCTTGAGAATCTTGTTTCACAGTTCAGTAAACTGCTTCCATGTCTTTTGACAGAGACGCTGAAGCATTGCTGTTGTTGCTTTTAGGGTTAATGCAGCCTATTCGTACTTGGACCATTGGAGGTTCTGCATTATTTACAGCTAGCAAACTCTGAGTGCAGACAGACAGCCTTCTGCAAGGCCAGCACCCTGATGCCTACCTGTCATTTACCGCTGTGATGTACAGGAATGTGGAACAGCCGTTCTGACACATGATGTTTAAGCTCACAGCGGCTGTTGCTCCAGTTTTAATGCAGGAGAACAAATGAAATAATCATGGCAGCTTTATGACGTTGCATGAATTTTTCATGAGCATTCATAAAATTTCACGATGCCCTCAGCTGGGAGAGATAATTTTTAAATACTGTGTTGATGTCAAGCGCGTCCTAAATATTGCATGTTTAGAAAGCAGCAGGGCTGAACCTAAAGGTGGGAAGGAGGGATGAGAGGTAAACCCACATAACGAAATTAAGGACGGCGCAACCGTAACAGCAGAGCTAGAGATATCAAGGTTGTACACCAGCTACATTTATTAGAGGATTGATTTTTTGTTTTGTAATGTTCCTCGGTTATGATGTCGTCGGGGGAGGCGGAAATATTGCATCAGATTTCCTACATCTTTCAGGACAAGTGAAAAACAAATATAACTGGAGGCCTGTACTTAGCACCTGCTAAAGGCAGATCTATCAACAAGATATTCAGATAAACTAGTAGTTTCATACAAGCTTTTCCCTAAATGTTTAAACATTTCATTTTTGTCATTTCCAAATACAAGTACGGTATACATTATCCAAAAATCCCATTATTCAAAAAAGATCTGAATTACGGGATGGCCACTTCCCATAGATTCCATAGAAGCAAATGGTTCTAATTTTTAAAAATTTCCCTTTACTCTGTAATAATAAAACGTTAGCTTGTACTAATCTCCATAAATCCATATTGGTGGTAAAATAATCCCTGTTGGGTTAATTTCTTTTTTTTAGCAGACTTAAGTTACGGTGACCCAAATTAGGGAAAGATCCCTTATTCAGGTGCAAAACATTCTGGATAATAGATCCTATACCTGTAATATATTCTTGGAAAATAATTAAAAATGTGTATTTGTTTTAAATAAATGATAAAAAAAATTACAGGTTTGGGCCCTACTGTGTATAAATACTGTATAACTTCAGATATGTATAATCATAGCAGCTCTGTATATTAACACTAACAGAATGCACTCACAAACATTTTCTTGGGTGGATAATCGGCTAATAATTGAAACAAAATATACAGTATAGAAACCGTTTAGCTTTCAGCATGCCTCTAAATTAATTGCTAGAGATAGTGATACTGTAGAGGGATTTTACTTGTCTTGTTTAATGACCTGGATTTCCTACCAAGTGTTGAGGAAGAGTGCTTGTACCTGCTGGGTATGGTAGTCAGAGATATTTCTTCTGCAATACAGTTGCATGCCACAAGGTAATGACACCCTGCTGCCATAAACAAACTCTGAAATTGCCCCATCTTCAATGCACTGTTTGGTTTTCCAGAACTGTCATCAAATCAGTAGCATGAGCAAGGCCAGTCAAGCAGAGGAAGCAGTTAAATAAGACGCGGTGTCTGTAAAACAGTAACAATCTAGTTCTATGTATAGGCTGGTGACTCTGTTATTGTAATTCTGATTGATCCTGTTAGTCATCAATCCATTAACAGACTTAAAAGGATGAACTCCTGCTTCTATTATCAAGATCCAAGTTACTATAATCCAACAGATTATATCACAAAACTATTCTCAGTTTTGGACTTCAGGTCTAGAATGGTTGACACCAGGCATGCTGCTCAAAGCCACCATAGACAGAGGCTTTATATTGGGCCTGTGTGGGGCTGTTGAGGCCTTTGTGTACTTAAAATTGTGGGGCCTATTCTGAATCTCACCCCATGTGTTATGTCATGTGCCACATTAATTATACATAAATAAGCAGATCCAGCCAGACCTTTTGCAGTGGGCGGATTATGCCATTGGCAAAACTCTCAAGTGGCTTAGCCAGTGTCTGTCAAAGTCTTATCCATTTACTGCATTTAATTTGTAGAGGCCATTTTCCAGCAGTTATGATGTCCAGCTAAGTTCTAACGGTTCAACCACTGAACTACCACTGGTCAATTACATTTCTCCAGTTAAAGGAAAAGCATAAAAAAACTAGTCCAGTTCTCTATAGCCTAGACCTCCATAAAAGTAATCTTCAACACAACCTTTAGCATGGAGAAGCAGTGTGGCCACCTTATTCTAAGCAAGATTTGAATGATCAGGGCACAGAATAATACCAAGGAATTACCAAGGAGTTTCCAGGAAATGGCATTGTTACTAAGATAGACATTAACCCTAAAATAAGACAAATATTTTGTGTGAGATGGTGGAGGGGAAACTGAATGGAGTTATGTACAAGTGCTCTTTAGTCGAGTCAGAAAAAATGATTACCTTCCCTGGCAAAGGAAAACAGTGCCTACGCCATCAGCCATGAGTTAAAGAAAACAGGGATGATAAATAACGTAAATATGTTGGTTGCGCTGTTGCTAGTTGTATTTTGAAAATTAACACTTAGCACAGGTTCGACAGAAGGACTTCCCTTGGCAAACACTGCCCTGCACTACTACCAATTAATTGGCTAAAGTAGAACCTTGTCACTGGATGGATTGCTCCATGGAAAGAAGAATAACCAAAACCATTGCCCAGATGCCCATGTCTTTAAGTGACCTTTTCCAGGTTTCGAAACACTTACATAAGTCTTGATTAGTATTGGAGCATCTCTGTGTTTTACTAGAGTATATTCATGTTGTCCTATTCCCCATAGATACACACTGGTGTATCATGTCAATACTGTTATAGTTTTTCGCTAACAGTGCAATGAATATTCAGTCTACTTCCTCCTAAAAGCCCATGTTAGAACAGTTAATTTGGGGCCTGAAGCATGTTTGCCTTGTAAGTCTGCTGAGTCGTGGTGTAGAAATGTGCCTCGGGATGCTACTTCATTTGCTAATTTGTTCTTCTCTATGCTTGCAAGGCACACAGACCACTGTACCTAAACTGAAAAATGGGAGTTACTTACCAGAAAGATCACATGATATATGTGGTGTTTATTCAGCTACCCCAAGGCTCAAGATGAACTCAAAATTAACCATTTTAACCTTTTTTTCCAGCCCATTTGACTCCAACACACCTCAGTACTGTGTTACTACTATTCTTTATATTTATTGCTGATTTCAAAGGAAGGAGATGGAAGGGGACAGCAAGCCTACATTCTTGTTTTGTTTCATTGGGATTTTTTAATTTAATAAATACTTCTTATTTTCCCATGTGAATTAAAGCAATAGTGACTCTGCTCTTTTAGAAAGATGATTTATTGGATTTTGCCTTTCTCATTTTTTTTCGGTTACAAAATAAGCCAAATTAGCCACAATGTGTATACTAAAAAGTATACAGGTACCTGAGCAGCAGGAGTTTCACTTTCCAAGGCAACATAAACAGTGGTGGCACTCAATTATACGTTGTACAAAAACTTGCCATGTCAAGAGGGTGGTCCAGGTGCACCAGCCACAGACCCTTAGCAAAGGGAACAGCAATCCATCAATTAGCTTTAAACATGTAGGGAATATGAATATGATGGTTTTAATGTAATCATAGATAAAGATTTTTTACACCAATCTACATTGTAGACAGAAACATTTCACTACTCACATTATCTAGGCTTCATACATGTGGTACATGGTGCAAATTAACACGGGGTCCCTGCTCCCTGACTTCTCCAAAGGTAATAGTCCCTCTGGGGTAAGATGGCTTTACTGGGGCCTTGTTGAGCCCAGGCTCAGTGGAACATCCACCTGGTTCAACAGATGCAGGCCAAAGAGAAAGATCAACCCCTTTGCAAACACTATGTTAGAGTGTAAAAGGGATTGTTCTACCTATGAACCAATAATGTACAATATGTAAATAGGAAATCGGTTACATGGGTCTGCCCAGAAACAGCTATAGCTATATTTAAAGCTTTAGGGATTGTTGACCCTATAGGTCCCTACACAACAATGCATCCTACATTTATAAACCCAAAATGGCAAAAACCCTCATAAAATCTGAAGTTTAAATACAATCAGCATTTAAATCAGCAACTTAAATGCAATATTTAAACATTTTTAGTAAGGAGACGGCACTATACAATATGTAGATTTTTAAGCAAGAACAATACATTCATTGTATAAAAGTCCGTAAATAAAATCTTAATGTACTATACCGAATGAACAAAGGTGTTCTGTATATAGGTAAGAATACAAATTATTTCATTACTTTTCAGGATTTGCGGCATATCATTAGGCATTGGACTAAACCAACCAGTACATCATGGCTGGGCTATACCAACCATCCATCGCACTTGCTGTTATCAACCTAATCCTATGCTCTAACAGTGACGTTGTTATGTTAACATCTAATATGGGCTGTTTGCAAAAAGTTTAAATATTGTTTGTATTCCCTCATGTGATGACATTAGTCATGTGTAAGCAGGATGTCATCAGACAGACTTTAGGGTCAGGTAAAGTATTCTATATTTTATTACAGTAAAACAAACAGTAAAACAAACTGTCAAATATATATACTGTACATACACACACACACACACATATATGTGTGTGTGTTTTACATTTTTTATTTCAACTGGTACTGGTATCCTACAAACACTAATTTTAAAGGGGTAGTTCACCTTTGAATGAACTTTTAGTATGTTATAGAACAGTGCTTCCCAACTGGCGGCCCGCCCTCTGTGTGGCCCCCCACCTGTCTGGCTGCTTTGATGGCTTACCTTTGTGTTAGCTTTAAATAGTATCAGTACTGAGATTAAATGCCCCCCCTGCATTGCTCACACCTCAGATTCAGGCTGTAATCCCTCTGTATTGTTTAAACATGTAATCCCCTGTGTTTTTCACACCTTTTAGTTTCTGCATTGTTTTCCCCCTGCAGTGTTCACACCTCAGGCTCAGACTGTAATCACTCCCATTGTTCCCCTGTTCACACCTCAGACATTGTATGTAGTGCCTGGTCTATGCTGCCTGTGTGTATGGCACACACAGACAGCATAGGGTAGGCAAAGTATGGCACATAGGCAGTATAGGGCAGGCAGCGTATGGCACACACAGACAGCATAAGGGAGGCAGAGTGCTGCCTGTGTATGCCATACTCTGCCTGCCCTATCCTGCCTGTGAGAGGTGAACCTGGCAGGGGTTTGTTCTGGGAGTTTGTTAGTAGTTGGAAACAGCCATTAAATGGTCCCTAAGGTGTGTAATTATGTTGCTGGGGGTTGCTGTGCTATCCACAGGGGAGGAGGAGGCATATGGATTTAAGGGTGTGTCTTAATATGACATAATATAATTCTTTCATATTTGAATAACTGTTGATATCCCCGCAGTGAGGACCAAGCATTTGGGGTTTTGCTGCACTACCACCATTGTGATAAAATGGGTGTGGTTTGAAGTGGGTGTGGTTCAAAAAAAGGGGGAGCGGTCAAAACTGGCTTCCATTAGCGGCCCTCAACCATGTATGCTAGAGAAATTCCGGCCCTCGGCACCGCAGAAGTTGGACAGCACTGTTATAGAATAACCCATTCTTAGAAACTTTTCAGTTGGTCTTCATTTTTTATTTGTATAGTTTTTACATTTTTTTGCCTTCTTCTGACCCTTTCCAGCTTTCAGTTATTGTTATATTTCTAATCAAGCCCTTTCCTATTAATATTTGAGTCTTTCATTCAAACTACTGCCTGGTTGCTAGGATAATTTAGACCCTAGCAACAAATAGGTGCTGAAATTGCGACCTGGAGAGTTGAACAAGATGCAAAATAATTCAAAAACCACAAATAATAAAACATGAAGACCAGTTGTAAACTGTCTCAGAACATCACTCGTTACATCATACAAAATGTTAATTTTAAGGTGAACAACCCCTTTAAGAGGGCAGAACAGAAATCTGTACACCTAACTTAAAGAGAAATAGATTTAAATAGCACTCAAAGTGAAATGTGTATTTTTTATTTTACCGGATAACATATGAAAAATGCCTTTGTCACCCAGTTTTCCCAGCTCAGGCATAAGAATGAATGTAATACTCTGGCTTTAATCATTTACTGCAATCAGTAAAAACTAATAAAGTACCTTTAGGGTAATGTCCCATGGGTAGATTAGTCATGATAAATCTCTGCTACCACAGGCAGACACTATCCCCAAAAAGCCTTTTTCCACCAGCAATAAAGGGGATTGCCTACGCATCGCTTCAGTTTTCCGAAGTCGCACAAAGTTGCCTGCAGGAGGAAATCCAAAGTGATGTGTAGGCCTTTCCACCGGCAATTCCCTTTATTGGCAATGGAAAGACTATGCAGGGAGATTAGTCGTCTGCAGTAGCAGAGATTTATTGCAGGGGACTAATCTCCCCTTGGGACATTACCCTTAATGTTCAGTCTAAGCCACCACTAAACACATAAAAAAGTAGCATATCCAGGCATAGACCTTGGCCCATACAGTGTACAGATGGTTTATCAGGGGTCACTCTAGCCTACTCCTACCAAAAGTAGTTCATAAAAATACAGAGAACTGCCCCTTCCTGGTTTTGGTGCGTAATGGTCTTTGTTCAAATGGTAAATGATTATTATTTTCATATACCTAGTGGAAATGTACATTTACGGTATACCGAAATCCATCACTGGGACTTATGTAAGTGCAGTGTATGATGGTACTGTATGGCCAAAAAATGTACTGCTTACCCTATAAGTCTCCAGACTGATCTGAGCACTTAACGCATATGATTAGTATTTGCTCATTGATTAAAATCAATTTATTAACTTATTTATTAAAACTCTGTGAGGCTGCAATGTTATTGTTACTGGTATTACTTTTTATTACTAATTTTTCTACACAGGTCCCCTCATCAGCATCTCATTCAAACCACTCTCTGGTTGCTTAGAATCTGGACCCTAACAACCACATAACTGCTGAAACTGGAGAGTTGCTGAATGCAAAGTAAAATTATTAAATTAAAAAACTCACAAATGATTAAAAATGAAGACCAATTGCAAATTGTTCCAGAATGTTACTCTATACATCATGCTAAAAGTTAACTCAAAGGTGAACAATCCCTTTAAAAGTAATAAAATGACCCAGCAAATAATGCCAGTGGTGAGCTGTAGGACACTGTCAGATTCTGCAGGACTGCAGCATTACTATACTGAGCAACCTGTAGGGTAGAATGTTATGCTATGATTCCCTGGACAGATCTTGCTATCTGCAATCCTTAAAATAGTGAGGAACACAGACAGCATGTATAGTAAAAAACGGAATATAGACCCAGTCCTACTTTAAGCAATCGCAATGTCACAGTCATCCATATGGTGCTACAAAACAGCCAAAAATGGGCACATTATGGTGCACTTTAGTAATATATGTACCTGTATGATTTATCGCATATAAACACTACATCAATGTTTAACTCATGTCACTGTTGTTTTATAAAGATGCTTGTGTGCATGACAGTTGTGTGCATGTCGAGTTGTGTTACTAATATCGTATTCAAAGCCATATAGTGTAAAGAGCACAACTTGCCAGCAGCATCATGGTTAAACATTACTGTCAGGCAGCTTGTTAACAATATTTGTGAAGGCACCTGTGACCATAGAAAAGACCCTCTCATAATGTTATTTTTAACCTCCTTCATCCTCCCTGGCAGAGCCCACTCTGCAAACATATCCTCAGAAAATGGGATATAATGATTCATGGCAGGGTGACATTTGTGCATGAAGCAAAGGCCTAAACACATCCTGACGTCTCGTAACCAAGTAACGGCCCCTGTATTTTTTACATGCTGAACAAGAGAAAAGAGGCCGGCTCCCATAAGGGGCCTTGAAGAATTAGCATGATTCAGGTTGCACATAATTAAATCCCAGTAAGTGGCCTTCATTCAGCTTGCAGGGGAGCACTAAGATAGAAGTAAACATGGAAGAAATGAAAGGGAACAAGCAATTTTTCACACCCCATAGCTCAGTTAGATAGTAGTAAAAGATGTATCACCAACAGAAGGGCTAAAATTTGCACTTGGATTATAGTAAAATATGGAAACAGGAGCCCTCCTTAAAGGAAAGCTTTAGAGAAATGGCACCAGGGGCGATTCAAATTGTTTTGTCAATCAGGCAATTAGTAAGTCAATAGGTGTTAACGAAACCAACAAAATCTACCCCTATTTACTTGTACAGAAATAGCCTGAAAGCATGGATAGTGCGCTTGTCACAATACAAGAGATTGTACATCCATGCTTATTAAGGATTGCCATACAAGGGGTCATTTTGAATGCTTTATCCACTACCAAATGAGCTGCTACTACTACAAGTAAAAAACTCATGAAATTGCTTCATGTGCCATTGGCTTTACAGGCAAAGAGACTACTGGAATAAAAAAAACATGATTAACAAACAAAGGTAGGCCTTCAAACAGCATTGACGTACCTTGAAACCATTTTTCTACTAACTGAGTGCAGTAGAAGAATCTAGAAGGGATTAAGAGGCAGACAAGGCTTAAGGAACATTACTAGCACAATAAATGCTAAGCCAATATTTTTCTCTACAAACAGATTTTTCTACTCAACGTTGTTTAGCAGACAAATGGAAATTTTTATCCTCCTTAATACATTCACTCATCACTACAGCCCTCTTTGAGCCATGGCCCATCCCAGCAATCACTTGAATAAAAAAAAGGCTGTCTATCACAAGTACTTCTACCAGTAAGTGAATTAGAGTTAGAATCAGCCATTTTTTTGCACTTTGTCCACTGTGTGGGGCATTGTGCAAGTAGTCGCAGGCCTCTGTGCTCTTTTTTGTGTGCAGAGTGCAGAGACCTGTGGACAGTGATTAGAATTAAGTGGGGGCTGCATTAGGCTGTGCTCGATTCTAAAAGGGCAGTGGAGGGGGGGGCACCTAGATGGGCCAAGCCGAGCAGGTTGCCTAGGGTGCCCCCGGCAGGCTTAGCCCGGCACTGAAGAGCACTAAGGGGCACAAGAGCCTTATCTCTCAGAGCACTTGAGCCCCCTCTACACTGTGCTGGATAAAAAGTGTAACTTCCTGCTGTTCCTATCTTGCCCCTCACACAAGGTAGGGGGCAAGAGGTGGACGACACCTATGTGCCTCCCCCCGCCCAGCCCTTTAGAATATAGCGTAGTCTAACACAGCCACACTCAATTCTAAGTACAGTTCTCAGGTCTCAGTGCTCCAAAACAGATCTCAGGGGCCTGCAGCTAATTGCACAATGCCTGATGCAGTGGGGCAATGTGAATTAGCCCTCTTTTTACTTTGATACCTAAGAACAATACCCTAGCATGGTATTATGCATTCACCTCTACTGGAGCCATAACTCACCCTCTAGCACAGAATACATTTCTGAGCCCCAGAGAATAGAAGTAACCAGAAAACACGTCACACCCCAGGAAAATAGCTAACTGCGCTCATATAAGAGCCATCTCTATGAATATAGAAAACTGTATTTCACTCGAGAAAAGCAAACCTTACACCTAGTGAGAGCATTACATTATTCTAAACTTCATTCTGCAAAGAGGTGTTTTAAATTGACATGGAACCAATTATAATAAACAAAATGAAAGCACAAGTGTCTCTCTGTATATTATGGTTAAGTGCAAAGTGTCAGACAATGCAATACACCTTTCATAAGCAAAGTAAAACTGTGACATTTGGCCCATACAGTGCAAGCAAGTGCAAAGTATAATTAAATGAAGCCTTTGCAGCATACACTTCCTTTTTGGTTTAGGTATAAGGGCACTTCTTAATTAACAATACCAGTGTCCCTGGCTTCTGCTACTATTTTTTCTCAACAATCCTGATCTTAGCAATATCAGTTGTCTTAAAAGCAGTTGTGTGTACTCAATAAAAAGAAAAAGAACCCATAAATCAGCTAAACTGAATATCCAAGCAGGAGTTGCTTTAAAAGCTTGATACTTGAAGGAAAAACCTATTTTTTTGCTTCATGCAAATGGATGTTGCTATATTTACTGCAAATGTCACACAGTGAATCTTTTTTTTTTATTTTATTTTATATAAGTTAATATATTATTTTACCTGTGTAGGTAGGAAGGGATTGCTGCCAAAGTATTTCCCAAACCCTAGCTGCAGCTTGCCTTGGCAGTCAGATTCCAATTAACAATTCCTTGGAGCCCTTCAACTGAGAAGATGGTTAAACAGTATCCAGATTAAGGGTGGGAATATAATTATATGTTGTTAAAATGGTGAGCAGCAAAGAGAAAGTCTGGAGACAGGGTTCACAATCTATAGCTAATGCATATGACCCAGCTGTAGAGGGCCGGCAGTAAATAAGTGATAAGCAGAGTGATAACAAAATTGTATCCCTTCCAAGGGCTGTGGTAGACGCCCGCGACAAATCTCCTTTGTTGTGGGCGACTAATCTCCCTGATATGCCATCCCACTGGCTTGAATGTAAATTGTCTCTCAAGGCAACTTCTGCGATTTCTGGAAATTGCGGTGCCGCATATGCCATCTCAATAAAATTACTACAATTACTATTGCCAGCAATAAAATTACTACAAATATACGTAATTAATCACAGTTTGTATTTGTATTCTTTCTGTCAGTTAAATTGGCAGGGTAACAATAACATTCCAGGCCCTCTGGCCTTTCATCAGGCATGTAGTTTTAAAAATAATGGAATCACCTGCCCAACTGGTGTCCATAGTTCCCCGGTTCCCAACCAGCTGAAGAATATGACATTGAGCACAGATATGTTCCACAGTGAAACACAACAATGGAATCTTAGTTCTCTAGATCAGTGCTGTCCAACTGGCGGCCCCTCTCTGTGTGGCCCCCTACCTGTCTGGCTGCTTTGATGGCTTACCTTTGTGTAAGATTTAAATGGTATCAGTACTGACATTAACTGGCCCCCTGCATGGTTCTCTCCACAGATTCAGGCTGTAATTCCCTGTGTTGTTCATACTTTTTAATCCCTGCATTGTTCAACCCCAGCAGTGTTCACACCTCAGGCTCGGGCTGTAATCACCCCCATTGTTCACCTGTTCACACCTCAGACATTGTAGGTACTGCCTGGACTATGCTGCCTGTGTGTATGGCACAAACAGGGAGCATAGGGTAGGCAGATTATGGTACATAAGCAGCATAGGGCAGGGAGGGTATGACACAAACAGGTAGGGCAGGCAGAGTATGGCACACACAGGCAGACTAGGGCAGGAAGGGTATGGCACACACAGGCAGAGGATAGGGCAGGCAGAATATGGCACACACAGGCAGCTAAGGTCAGGCAGAGTATGGCACATACAGGCAGCATAGGGCAGGTCGAGTATGGCACACACAGGCAGCATAGGACAGGGAGAGTATGGCACACACAGGCAGCATAGGACAAGCAGAGTATGGCACAAGCAGGCAGGGTAGGGCAGGCAGAGTATGGTACACACAGGCAGGATAGGACAGGTAGAGTATGGCACATACAGGCAGCATAGGACAGGCAGAGTATGGCACACACAGGCAGGGTAGGGCAGGCAGAGTATGGCACACACAGGCAGCATAGGACAGGCAGAGTATGGTACACACAGGCAGGGTAGGGCAGTCAGAGTATGGCACACACAGGCAGCATAGGACAGGCAGAGTGCTGCCTGTGTGTGCCATACTCTGCCTGCCCTATGCTGCCTGTGGGTGGTGAACCTAGAAGGGGTTTGTTCTGGGAGTCTGTTAGCAGTTGGAAATAGCCATTGAATGGTCCCTAAGGTATGTAATTAGGTGGTGGGGGTTGCTGTGCTATCCACAGGGGAGGAGGAGGCATATGGATTTAAGGGAATATCTTAATATGACATAATATAATTCTGTCACATATGAATGACGGTTGATATTCCCGCAGTAAGGACCAAGCATTTGGGTTTTTGCTGCACTACCACCATTGTGATAAAATAGGTGTGGTTTGAAGTAGGTGTGGTTTAAAAAGGGGAGTGGTCAAAACTGGCTTCCATTAGCGGCCCTCCACTATGTATGCTAGAGAAATTCTGGCCCTCGGCACCGCAGAAGTTGGACAGCACTGCTCTAGATCAAATAGTGCTTTACCACCTCTTGTAATTCCCTATATACATTTCATAGCACATCACAATCTGTCACTACTTATTGTGCTTGTGGTGGGCTTTTTGGACTTCTGTGTACTTGAAATGCCAGGAACTATTTTGAATCCCAGTCTGGAACTAAACACCATTCGGTTTGAACCTCAATAAGTTTCTGACTGCACAGCGAGTTTGGGAGCTGCTAGCGAGTTTTGCATGTAATTTAAAGTGTTGCATGTAGATTAAGTGTATAGTAGGCGTTAAAAACAAAAAAGGCACTTGGGGTTTACTGTGCATGCTGGGAGTGCTGGCTGAAAGAAGGAAGTAAGTGCAATTAACTAACTGCTGTGTGACTTGTAAGGGCTACCTGGCTGATTGAGCATACTAATTAAGGGGGTGGAGTAAATCTGGTAAATTCTCAGCAGACTTTTGGCTGTTTGGTTTGAACCTCAATAAGTTTCTGACTGCACAGCGAGTTTGGGAGCTGCTAGCGAGTTTTGCATTTAATCTAAAGTGTTGCATATAGATTAAGTGTATAGTAGGCGTTAAAAACAAAAAAGGCACTTGGGGTTTACTGTGCATGCTGGGAGTGCTGGCTGAAAGAAGGAAGTAAGTGCAATTAACTAACTGCTGTGTGACTTGTAAGGGCTACCTGGCTGATTGAGCATACTAATTAAGGGGGTGGAGTAAATCTGGTAAATTCTCAGCAGACTTTTGGCTGTTTGGTTTGAACCTCAATAAGTTTCTGACTGCACAGCGAGTTTGGGAACTGCTAGCGAGTTTTGCATTTAATCTAAAGTGTTGCATGTAGATTAAGTGTATAGTAGGCGTTAAAAACAAAAAAGGCGTTTGAAACTTAAAAGGCACTATACAAGGGATTGCATTCGGGAGACTGTAAGTACCCAGTGGCAATATGAGTTGCAGTATGATTGCTGGTGTTACTCAGTGTGCATCTTGCCGCATGTATGTGGTCCTGGAGCAGCAGTTCCATGCAGCATTCACTTGTGAGAGATGCAGGTGGGTTTTCCTCTTGGAATCTGAGGTGCAGAATCTAAGAGGGGAACTGGCAGCACTGAGGGCAGCTGCAAACATGGGGGAGAACAGGAGGCTCAATGAGCAACCACTGGCAGGGGCCGGTGTAGTGGGGGGTGGAGAAGGGACAGTGGAGGTTAATGAGGGAGACAAATTTGTAACAGTTAAGAGGGGAAGTAGGGGACACAAGGGTAGGGGGGCTGGTTCACAGCTTGTACAATCCAACAGATTTGCCGCTTTAGGTGAAGATGCTGGGGAAGACAGCTCTGAGCTAGCATGTATGGAGCGGGCTGACTCTCAGAGCACCCTGGGAGCCGGCACCTCTAATACAGGTGGGGGGAATAGTGCTAGGAAGGGAAGGCAGGTTATAGTTGTAGGGGATTCAATTATTAGAAAGGTGGATAGGGTAATTTGTCGCAAAGACCCTACATGCCGAACTGTGTGTTGCTTGCCTGGTGCTAGAGTTCGGCATGTGGTGGAACGAGTGGACAGATTGTTGGGAGGGGCTGGGGAAGACCCGGTGGTCTTGGTACACATAGGTACCAATGACAAAGTTAGAGGAGGGGGGGGGAAGTCCTCAAGAACGATTTTAAAAAGCTAGGTGCGAAGTTGAGGGCGAGGACTTCCAAGGTAATTTTCTCAGAGATATTACCTGTGCCACGAGCAACATTAAGAAGGCAGCGGGAGCTTAGGGAGATTAATGCGTGGCTGAGAGATTGGTGCAGGAAGGAGGGCTTTGGGTTTCTCCAGAACTGGGCTGATTTCTCAGTCGGCTACAGGCTCTTTGCCAGGGATGGGCTGCACCTCAATGATGATGGGGCAGCTGCTTTGGGGGAAAAGATGGCTAGAGGGTTGGAGGAGATTTTAAACTAGGAATGGGGGGGGAGGGTGCAGAGGGAAATTCTGTGGTAGACAGGATAGATGAGGTAGTGGGCATAGTAAGGGAAAATGGGGGAGGAGACTTGCTTCGGGATACTGATAATGGCAGGGAGGCCCATAAGTTGTTTACACGTCATTCTCACGCCGGAACCAGTATTAAATGTATGTTTACCAATGCAAGGAGTCTGACTGGTAAAATGGGAGAGCTGGAGGTACTGGCGTTGGAGCGGAAATATGATGTGATTGGAGTTGCTGAAACTTGGTTGAATGAGTCTCATGACTGGGCAGTTAATATTGGGGGGTATACATTGTTTCGGAGGGACAGGGGCAATAGAAAAGGAGGAGGAGTGTGTCTGTTCATTAAGCAGGAATTAAAAGCAAATATTAGGGAGGAAGTGATGGGGTTAACAGAGGGAGCTGAATCCTTATGGGTTGAGCTTCTCACAGATAGTAAGGAATCTACCAAACTAATTGTAGGGGTATGCTATAGACCCCCTAATGTAAGCGAAGAGGAGGAGGCCCAGCTCCTGTTGCAAATAGAAAAGGCTGCTAGTTTGGGGCAAGTGATAATAATGGGGGATTTTAATTACCCTGATATTGACTGGGGCAATAGTACTGCCAGGACAGTAAATGGGAACAAGTTTATAAACTTGCTGCATGACAACTTTATGTCACAAGTTGTTGAGGAGCCAACCAGGAACCATGCTATACTAGATCTAGTGATCTCTAATGACCCAGAACGTATAGCAAATGTGCAAGTGGTTGAACCCCTGGGTAATAGTGACCATAATGTTATTTCATTTAATGTTTGGTGCAGGAAACAAATTTACACGGGGGCAACAAAGACACTGAATTTTAGGAAGGCAAATTTTAGCTCCTTAAGGGCAGCGCTTCAGGGCATAGATTGGGGCATTATGTTTTCTGATAAAAATACAGAGCAGAAATGGTTGTCATTTAAAATGATATTAAATCATTACTGTTCTCAATTTATTCCATTAATAAGAAAAAGTAGAAGTGTTAAGAATCACCCTATGTGGCTTAACTCTGAGGTAAAGAAGTTAATAGGGAGAAAAAGAAAAACTTTTAAGAAATATAAGTCAGAGGGGACAGTAGCTGCGTTTAATGATTATAAACACTATAACAAGTGTTGTAAAACAGCAATCCGGAAGGCAAAGATAGAAAATGAGGAGCGCATCGCGGCCGAGGCCAAGACTAACCCCAAAAAGTTTTTTAAGTATATTAATAGTAAAAAGATGCAGGTTGAGGGTGTGGCCCCATTGAGTTATAATAACAATATGGTTACAGCGGATACAGAAAAGGCAGATGTGCTTAACCAGTTCTTTTCTTCTGTGTATACAGTAGAGGAGCCAGAGGGCCAAGTCCCACCCAATAGCTGCACTGTTGCCTCAGCTCCAACTACACAGTGGTTGGCACAGGATATGGTGCTTAAAGGGTTACACACGATAAATGTAAACAAGGCACCTGGGCCAGATGGAATACACCCTCGGGTACTGAGAGGGCTAGGGGCAGAATTGCAGTGGCCCTTGTTTCTGATATTCTCAGACTCTCTTTCATCAGGTATGGTACCTAGGGATTGGAAGAAGGCGAATGTCATTCCCATATTTAAAAAGGGAGTAAGATCTCAGCCTGGCAATTATAGGCCTGTAAGTTTGACATCCGTGGTGGGCAAGTTATTTGAAGGCTTGTTAAGGGATCACATTCAAAATTATGTAGTGGAGAATGGCATTATGAGCAGTAATCAGCATGGCTTTATGAAGGACAGGTCATGTCAGACCAATTTAATTGCTTTTTATGATGAGGTAAGTAAGAAGCTGGACAGTGGGGATGCAGTAGATATCATCTATTTGGATTTTGCGAAAGCATTTGATACCGTTCCCCACAAACGACTGCTTTCTAAGCTAAGGTCTATTGGTCTTAGTGAAGCCGTTTGCACATGGATAGAAAACTGGCTACAGGATCGGGTACAGAGGGTGGTTGTTAATGGTACATTCTCTACTTGGAATAAGGTCCTCAGTGGGGTCCCTCAGGGTTCTGTACTGGGTCCACTTTTGTTTAATTTGTTCATAAATGACTTAGGGGAGGGTATTATAAGTAATGTATCAGTGTTTGCAGATGACACTAAACTCTGCAGACCAGTCAATTCTATCCAGGATGTGACATCCCTGCAGCAGGATCTTGACCAACTGGCAATCTGGGCAGCTAAGTGGCAGATGAGATTTAATGTGGATAAATGTAAGGTCATGCACCTGGGATGTAAAAACATGCAAGCCCCGTATACCCTTAATGGGACTGCACTAGGCAAATCCATAATGGAGAAGGACCTTGGAGTCCTTGTAGATAATAAACTTGGCTGTAGCAAGCAATGCCAGGCAGCAGCTGCAAGGGCAAACAAGGTTTTGAGCTGTATTAAAAGGGGTATAGATTCACGGGAGGAGGGGGTTATTCTTCCCCTTTACAGAGCGCTGGTAAGGCCCCATCTAGAATATGCTGTTCAGTTTTGGTCTCCAGTGCTCAAACGGGACATTACTGAGTTAGAGAGGGTCCAGAGAAGGGCAACTAAGCTGGTAAAGGGTATGGAAAGTCTCAGTTATGAAGAAAGACTGGCCAAGTTGGGTCTGTTTACACTGGAGAAGAGGCGCTTAAGAGGTGACATGATAACTATGTATAAATATATAAAGGGATCATATAATAACCTTTCTAATGTTTTATTTACCAGTAGGTCCTTCCAACGGACACGAGGGCACCCACTCCGTTTAGAAGAAGGGAGGTTCCATTTAAACATTCGGAAAGGATTTTTTACAGTGAGAGCTGTGAAGTTGTGGAATTCCCTCCCCGAATCAGTCGTGCTGGCTGATACATTATATAACTTTAAGAAGGGGCTGGATGGATTCTTAGCAAGTGAGGGAATACAGGGTTATGGGAGATAGCTCTTAGTACTAGTTGATCCAGGGACTGGTCCGATTGCCATCTTGGAGTCAGGAAGGAATTTTTTCCCCTCTGTGGCAAATTAGAGAGGCTTCAGATGGGGTTTTTTTGCCTTCCTCTGGATCAACTAGTAGTTAGGCAGGTTATATATAGGCATTATGGTTGAACTTGATGGACGTATGTCTTTTTTCAACCCAACTTACTATGTTACTATGTTACTATGTTACTATGTTACTATGTTACTATGTTACTATGTTACTATGTTACTATGTTACTATGTTACTATGTTACTATGTTACTATGTTACTATGTTACTATGTTACTATGTTACTATGAAGTGATAGTGCTCAGTGCTGCTGCTGAGCACTATCACACACCCAAATCTTTACTTCCTGTTGTGTATTCCACGCACACCTCACGCAGGGGCTGCTAGAGGGGAAGAACCTGGTCCTTCCATGGAGATGCACAGCAAGAAAGGACAACCAAACTCTGCACATGGACATCTGCTCTGTATGTCACTGTTGATGATCACAAATACTAGACTGAAAAACCAAAAAAGCAGAGGAGATAAGTTTGGCAATATAATATGTTGCTTGAGGTTCTAGTCAAGTATCCACAGCTTCTTTACACTGTACAAATTTGTTGTATTTTGTAATATGACTAGTAAGCGTAGGTATGGGATCCCTTATCAGGAAACCTATTATCTAGAAAGCTAAGGGTCATAGGAAGGCCATCTCCCAAATCCATTTTAAGCAAATAATTTGAATTTTTATTTATATTTTCTTTTTCTCTGTAATGCATCCATATTGGTGGCAAAACAATCCAGTTAGGTTTATTTCATGTTAAAATGTTTTTTTTATCACAGAAATCCAAATCATGGAAAACCCCAGGTCCCATACTGTACTGTATTTGCCTTGTTAGCCAGATGTGGACTGCTCTGCAGAGTCTCTCACACTGTACCTTTTGTATCCTTGGCTAGGATGCTTGGTGTGTGTTGTCGAACAGAGTGCCACAACTAGCCAGACTGACTATCATCTTTCTATATAAACACTTCAAACACACAAATTATAGTAAAACAGATTTTTTTTTTTAATACCCACTTGTATGTATGCAATCCATCTGAGATATTGTAGCCAGGCTAGATGCAGCTGGTAGATAAAGAGACCACCGTACTTTAT
The DNA here is from genome assembly GCF_000004195.4 of Xenopus tropicalis. Lineage (NCBI taxonomy): Eukaryota > Metazoa > Chordata > Amphibia > Anura > Pipidae > Xenopus > Xenopus tropicalis. The sequence continues at coordinate 108,268,698 of NC_030680.2, read as the reverse complement.
TCACTGCTTTCAAATTGTTGATGTGCTGTCACTGCTCTATTTTGCACATGGTGCTATATACCCTAAGGCTGGACCTGTCTGTATCAGTGGGTAAAGATGTATGTAAAAACTGTTCCAATGCAAATGCTGATGTTTGTTTTCCATACTTCATTCCTGCATCCTGCCAAGTTCCTTTACCTCTCTGTGCCTCAGGTGCACATAAGTACACTGGATTTTGGTACAGGGGAATCAAAGCCAATATAGTAAATAAGGTCATATATATATATATATGACCTTATTTACTATATTGGCTATTTATAAGAGAGGGGACCTGGGGTATGAGTCCTGGGGTTTTCTGGATAAGGAATCTTTCTGCAATTTGGATGACAATACTTTGTCTACCAAATATCATTTAAACATTGAATAAACCCAATATAATTGTTCTGCTACCAATAAGGATGTATTATAACTTAGTTGGGATCAAGTACAATGTACTGCATTGTTATTATAGAGAAAAAAGATAATCATTTTTTAAAAAAATGTGAATTATTTGATTAAAATGTCTATGGGAGATGTCCTTCCTGTAATTTGTAACTTTCTGGATAATGGGTTTGTAGATAATGGACTCCATACCTTTATTATACAAGCCATCTGCGTACCTCCTGCTCTTTGAACAATGAATATTCATTTAAAAAGAGATTATTTGAGATTACAGAAACACTACAAATTACTAAAACAGCTACAACAGAAATAATAATATACATATTTTTCTTTCTTTCTATCTTTTCTTTTTTAAGGCTGATAACCTAACGCAGGCATTCTTACATTTATTAAGCACTCCCGGCAATTTCTCCAGTGCAGCTGGGCAAATATCTATGGCAACGCAGTGAAATGCAAAGTGATCTCATTTACCATGTATCTAGGGCTCATTACATGCAAATGAGCTCCGGCGTGTGTCGTGGGGATGAGCAGAAATAGCAGACCTGTTAGTGCAGGGCAGCAAGCACCGCAGTCTTCTCAAATGGGCTATTGCTGTCCACATAAAAACTGTCACCTTCTGCCAGAACAGGCTGGGCCGTGACTCCCTTCCAACAGTAACACAATGGCAATCGACAAAGCACATCTACATTCATTATTATCACACAGTGATGTATCTGTTTGGCTTCCTAACTTGCAAATAAAAGACTTTATCATACGAGGGAATCTCAGAACCAGTTATTTAATGTATTGTTTTTCTCACAGAAGACTCCTGACGTTTTACTGGGGCTGAGTCAGCCATCTTTGGGTGCTGTAATGATAATTACTAACTAGAATACATTTATGCCAGGGTAGTAAGCAATAACAACCAATAAGCAACTTGCTTTAATCAGTTTATGAAGTTGGAATAACTAAAGCAAATAAGCTGCTAAAGGTTACTGCCCTGGTGCAAACATGCACCTTTGTTTGTACATGAGGGCCACCATCTCCAATCTTATATGAAGCTGACAATGGAATTCAAAGCAGAGGGCACTACATAAGAACCTTATATTGTAAAAAAAAAAATCACATTGGGCTACACAATAACAGTAATGCAAACACAGACAAAGTATGTATATACATAACTATTGCAGCAAGAACTATTGGAGGATACTGGGAGTTGCAGTTCTGCAAAAAAAATTCTGAACCAGACAAAATCCATTCTGCATGCTCTAAAACAGTGATCCCCAACCAGTAGCTTGTGAGCAACATGTTGCTCCCCAACCCCTTGGATGTTGCTCCCAGTGACCTCAAAGCAGGTGCTTATTTTTGAATTCCTGGCTTGAATGCAAGTTTTGGTTGCATAAAACCCAGTGTAAAGCCAAACAGAGCCTTCTATAGGCTGCCAGTCCACATAGGGGCTACCAATTAGCCAATCATAGCCCTTATTTGGCTTGTTCAGGTACCTTTTTCATGCTTGTGTTGCTCCCCAACTCTTTTTACATTTCAATGTTGCTCACGGGTAAAAAAGGTTGGGGATTTCTGCTCTAAAATCTTGAAATGTCCAGAGCTTGGGACATTTGTATAAGGTTCCAAAATAGATTCCAAAGATTTAGGCCTTCCCTTTTTCTGTTACTGGGGAAAATAAAAGAATGGAAGGGGACAGGCTTGGACTGGCAATCTGTGGATTCTGGCAAATTTCAGAGTGGCTGCTGTAAAATGTCAAAGACAGTCACTATTTATTGGGCTTGTGAGGGCTAAGTGGCCTCTGTGTACTTTAGGGCTACTTTAAATATCAGTCTGCAGTGCCGAGCCAAATGAAGTTGGCACCCAAGGCATGTCCTTCGCCCACATGAGGTGACAAGGTTACATCAAAGCTAACATCCCCCCACTTGTCTCCAACTTCGCTCGGCAACAAATCTTCTCCTCCTGATCCTCCTCAATGTTCAATGAAGGATTTACCAGACAGGATAGACCTAGGGGTAGCGACACAGAAGACGTATGTGCTCAGTGTCCCCTCTCCGTTGCCCCCTAGGCACTTGTCTCTCTGCCTACCCCTAGTTCTGGCCCTGTAGCCTTGTTCTGAGCCTGAACAAATTTTGATCCTCAAAGGGGATACTTAAACCGTTAAAAAATTGCTCTTAATTGCTTCTGGATTTACATAAATTGGGTTCAGTTAAGGCTAAGTTTTAAAAACAGTACAAAACAGGAAAAACAGTATTTTCAGCCTTGCAAACCATGCTGCAAGGTTATATTGTCACTATTTAATTATATACAGTGCCAAGGTATCATAAAATCAGTGACAAGAAGATTAGTATACGTTCAGTTTCATGGACGCAATTTGATCTTATTTCTATCACTTTGTGATGAGAGAGCACAGCTTCTTCCCCCCCCACCCCCCCGTACTGGGAATAATGGAGATACAAGGGTTAACCCACTGCCCATGTATTTCTGAGCCTTTCAGACCTCATAAAAAGCTGGTGATCTCTCCAGCATCTCAGCAGCTAATAATACACTGGCTGATTCTCTGCCCACAGGGAGATTGTCATCCATGCTAAAGTTTGACATTTTACACTTTAAGTAAGCGTAGCCAGCAGCAAAAAAAAGAAAGAAGGGGGAAAAAAAGTCACAGAGAGACAGATTCGTCTTATTAAAAGAAGATGTCACCAAAAGAGCAAGTCAACAAATATTCTACTGCTGCCCAGACATAGTCAGTAAACGGAAGGCGGAGGTACAGGACAGTAGGCCTGGCCTTTGTTTGAGGTATCACAGAATGTGTAAACTGCCAGCTCTACTCTTTGTTATAACCTTGGATTCCTGTGTGCCTGGAGCTGACTGGCTTGGGCAAGTCATGTGACTGAGAAGTAGAGAAGGTTATGGTGACAGCATGATACTTCTATTGCCATCATTTGTACCTTCTAAACAATATCATTTGTTTTATTAGCACTACTCAAAGTTTCTCTGACTCAGTATATCCCAGTAATTTATTTCATTACATTAGCATACCAGGCATTATTATTATTATTAACATTTATTTATAAAGCACCAACATATTCGGCAGCGCTGTACAATAAGTGGGTTTCATACATTGGACATACAGAGTAACATATAAGGCAATCAATAACCGATAGAAGAGGTGAAAACAGCCCTGCCCAAAAGAGCTTACAATCCCTTCTTCTTTCCCTTGCATTTCCTGAAAGCATTTATTGCTCATCCACTCTCTTGTCTGCCTATCCCTTTACTTTAGTAAAATTATTTATCAAATTTATCAGATTTTTAACAATTTGCATTGGGGACTATATGGCACATGGATATAAAGTTCATTAACATACCTACAGTATATACAGTGTGCATAGGAATATAATTGGTTTGTAAAATGACTATAATCTTTATACTGGTTTTTTTTGTTAAGATATTTAACAGTATTGTAGATTCAGTCTTATTTAGCCTTATAAATGCTGTTGATTAACTGTGCCCAGTTGAGGACAGGCATTCACTAGATACAGATTTATTAGACTGTAAGTGCATTTATATATAACTTCCATCTGTTATAAAGGATTCTTTGTGCCTGGTGTTACCTCCCATGCTTTCAGACACTGTCCCTGTCCACTAAGGTTTGCCCTCTGGCCATGGCATTGTATAGGATTACTACACATTGCTTTGATTGACATCCAGGCCTTGGCAGGTGACAAGAAGGATTACTATTATAATTAATGACACGTATTTATAAAGCACCAACATATTCTACAACCCTGTGTAATAGATAAGTGCAGAAATTAAATATACAGATTACATACAAAAACACAACCAATAATTGATACACAAGCAAATTAGGGCCCCGAATACAGAAGAAAATGCAAATCATGGCTTCTATTGGAAAAACAGAATCTCTAAGAACAGGCAAAAACTCCCATTCAGGCACCTTGGAAAAGTTTTATTAAAAAGGTATGAAAGAGAACATAAGAAATAAGGGTTACAGCGCCTTTACTTATCAGGTATAAAGTGATTTATAGTTTCTTATAACATATATTCCACTGTGGGTCCAATGAGGTTATGTGTGTGAATGTTATACAGGAGTATATGAATTGCAGTTTATTGGTGTTGTTGTCTCCTTTTAGCTATCTATTGATTGAGGAAGAGTTACATTTTTGAAAAAGACATGTACCTACATTACTTAGTGAGTGATGAAATTTTAATAAATTATATTGATTGGGTTAGAATAAAAGTAATTATTAAATCATATGGGCTGTACATCATAACCACTTCTTATCAGTATGCCAGGTGGAGATCTGTAGCCTATTGCTTTAGTGACCTATCATATGTTGGTTTATCTGCATCTATTTATTTAACTAATGAAAAACAGCAGTTTTAAAAATGATAGAACTCAAATGAGACAATACTATATCATGGTAACAGAAAATACTCCATTAGTTCAAGTACACTGTGTCTTGCTGATTTTTGGTGACCAAAGGCCATGACATATGAATCAATACACATTCCATGGTCCTGTTTTAGTTCAAATGTATAATCATAAAATGTTTAAGGGCATCTAAACCCCACTGCTGCAGCATCCCCTTAATAATTTCTTTCTCCTCCTTTAACTCGTTCCCTCCTATAGAAATTTGCTTTGGCTGTTGGCTAACTGAGCATCATTTTTTCTTTACACAGGTTACTAACCAAACCATCAGTCTAGCAGCCAATGAAGAGATGACAATGCTGGTTTTGCTGGTGATGGAGCTGGTGAACAGAGGGATATATGCAGTACAGATGATGCCGTGTTGATGGGGGGATGTGCCCAACTTATATACGTGGTAAGAAAATGTAGGGTTTACATGTCCGTTAAGCTTTAAAATGCTCCCACGTCTTGTAAAGATTCTGACATGGCTCTTGCCAAGGTGCCTTTCCCTCACTGGGGCTTAGAGGACCCATACTGTAATCCGGTTTAACATTTGCAATGGCTAGTATTGTTTTAAGCTATTTCTTAAAGGGATACTGTTGTGATTTTTATGGATACTTTTTATTTCGAAATTGCACTGTTTACATAGCAAATAATTTACTCTACCATTTAAAATTTTAACAAAAGTTTTTTTTTAGTTGTTACATTGGTGTGTAGGCATCCATCTCAGCGCTACACATTAGAACTGCTTTCAGGTAACCTATTGTTTCCCCTACTCCCATGTAACTGGAGGAGTCCCAAGCCGGATTTCTTACTATTGTGTGCTATTCTGATATCTACTGGGAGCTGCTATCTTGCTCCCTTCCCATTGTTCTGCTGCTGGAAGGATATCACTCCAACTTGCAGCTCAGCAGTAAAGTGTAACTGAGGTTTATCAGAGCACAGGTCAAAATTAAATATAAAAAAATCTATTAACTGATGCGTTTTGAAAAAAGCATGTTTTCCCATAACAGTATTCTTTTAATATTAGTCCCTCTGCCAACTAACTGTGCTTGCTGCTGTCAATGACTCCCTTATTTACAGGTGCATATGGCATTCTTTAATCAGAATCCTGTATGCTCTGTCTGCTACCCAGCTGGTGGTTCTACATTTTGAGTACTTCTCCCATGTCATGTCAACAGCCCAACATGGTACAATATACATCCAGCATGAAGTCATAAACCATTCTGCTTTTCTGCTCACCACTAAAGCAAATATGATGTTTTTCATGTCCAAGCACAAATAGTGTAAAAAACTTGGTTTCTCATGTAAATTGCAGGAGAATCCTATATGCATCTATAATGAAGGACGTAGCCAGCGCCAGCAAGTACACAGAGTTCATAACTAATGAAGGACAACAATTAAAATAACTTCCTACAACAAACATTTGTAAGGACATACAGAACAAAAGTCATGCCAGGATTACTGTACAGCACAGACCAGGGTTAATGCATTACTCTGCTTTGTAGAGATGTTTCATAGACCCCTCCAAGAGTTCTTGGGAAAGTCCTTATTACATTACATTACATTACATTAACATTTATTTATAAAGCGCCAACATATTCCGCAGCGCTGTACAATAAGTGGGTTACATACATTGGACATACAGAGTAACATATAAAGCAATCAATAACCGATACAAGAGGTGAAGAGGGCCCTGCCCAAAAGAGCTTACAATCTACAAAATATAACTTTACTTTGGTTAATCCCTTTTTTCTAGATTTATATGACTCAACTGATGCTTCCTTTGGTTGTTAGTGCTTTTCTTGTTTTGACCAGACCGATTCCTGGAAATCCTTCCTCTGGTTCCTGGTCCAGTATAACCTTTTCTTCTCAGCTTATCTCAGCATCTGTCAGCTCTGCCACCTTGTAAATCTTGTAGGAGGTTTAGTACCTGCCGCCTTCAACTTGAATGGTCAGCCAGCAGTTGTCTCCAGTGCCTTCTGCTCTTGAGGAGTTTTTTTTTTCATTTTTTAAAATGATTTCTATTTATGTCTTATGTTTAAGCCTACCCTTTACAGGATGATGCCTTGATGATGATTACTGGTTGCCTAAAGGATGAAAAGCCACTTTGATATAGCCCATGCAGGCTTTTTCACTAGTTCCATTTTAAATATTTTTTCTGTCTTCATTTTTTTTTCTTCAAAGTAGGCATTCCTATCATTTATCAAAGGGAGGATTGACTGCCCCTATGTTTCATAGAGTAAAAATTAATTAGGCAAATTTACTAACATAATCTGTAGTAGCTAGTATTTAGCAAATGTCTTTGAACAGCCTAGAGCAGTTTGACTTATAAAAGTGTATGTTGAGCCTTTCAACTAATGACATAGGTGTCATTTTGCTACTATGAGACATTTCTGAAAAAAATTTAATAATTGTCCCAGATCTATTATAAGTTTCTTCATAGGCAATGATGAAGCATATGGCATCCAGGGTGCCATGTTTGCTTCTGCTGAACTATAATGGGAGGTGATACACCAATATTTTCTTTGTTTTGCCTTCTAGTTTGTCCCTGGGAAATCATTAAAAAAACTATGTGTGTGACAAAACTATAGGACAAAAGGAAGGGGTCTGTATTATCTAGAGACATCATGACCTCAAACATATTCCCCTAATTATACTATCCCAGATTATTTTCTCAGTGAATAGATTATGCAAACTCAATGGGTTTAGTAGCAATATAAAGGTTGCTATGTTTTGTAAGAAAACAAAATGAAACCAGCACTGTAAATGTTAAACATAAAATTCATAGCATTGTTACACATGAGCGGAGCATAATGAAATATATATATATATATAAAATAAATATATATATATATATGTATAAATATATATATTTATATAGGTTTTGACTCCCCAAAAAGGGAGCAGCTGCTGTACATTTATATATAAGTTCTCTATTGGAAAGCCTTGTATTAGCAGTCTCCCAAAACAAAAAACGTACTATCCTCCTCTGCGTGAAACATTTTGTATTTATTTGCTTTCAAGGTTTTTTTTTAATCCTTAGCCCTGTTTTCTCTTTTAAGGTACATTTTTGGAGGTAATTTACAATTTTTTTTTACACAATGAAGCATATTTTTCCAGAATTCCAGCACTATTGCTGCCACATGCAGAGTTGCAAGCACCACAAATTTGCATGATGTACCACATGCATTGCATGCAATTGAAGCTAGCATCTTTAGAGTGGTGATTGAGTCATTTTTAGTGCACACTGTTGACATCAACCAGTGTCAGGCCTAAGGTTTAGGGTGCCCAAGGCAAGCCCCTGCAGCCCATCTTACAGACGGACCAAAGCAAGGTGGAGGCAGACAAGTACGTGCCCATCATACCTCCAACATTATGCCCTAGGCATGTGTCTCTTTTGCCAACCCTAGTTTTGGCTCTGACATCAACAGCTGTGGGAACCCTTGAATTACTGCCAAATCCAAGGTGGTGGTGGCTCCAGGCTTCTCTGATGTCAACAGAGCACAAATTATCAGAACTGGAAAAAAGGACAAAATGGCATTCAGTGTGAACTATGTGAAAGTGCAAGATGCATGTTTTGGGCAAATACATTTAATGAACAGCTTCAATAGGTGCACAAACTTGGTTCGATTTTAGTGCACTTATGGTCATAAATGAGGTTTCTTTTCTCTTAACATCACTTTTACTGCTCTGTCTATAATTTTATTCCATTCTATTCATTAGAACTGTGGAAACCTACACAGTTTAAATTTCCCCATTCAGAAATATAAGCTATTATGATAGAAAAATGAATTTCCAATCTCTTGTGAAGTATGAAAGGTACTCGCAATTATCAATTGCCACCTATACCCACCACAGCACTGATACGTTTTTCACACGTCTCCTTCCCACACACGTATATGAACAAATCAGACAATTGATTCAATAACCTTTAAAGGACACAGCTGCTGGCTGGAGATGAGCAGAGATGAGGATTCATAATGAAGGAGTACAAAATGACTGTAAATCAGCTCATTAGAAAGACACAAATGAAAAGAATCCTAGAGTCAACTGATCTTCTTCATGTCAGCAGCCTTATTATTTATAAGAGTGTTTAATTCTGTGTAAAGAGGTTTCTGAATTATAATTTTAATTGATGTTGAACATGTCAGGCTTATTCTCTATGTAAAACCTCTAGCTGGAGATTTGCTTTTTTAGTAAATTGTACAATACTATGTGGATTTCCAAGTTCTGTTTTGGTGAATATATAACAGTGCCAGATTAAGGCTCCCTGGGGCCTGAAACAAGATAAAATCCTAGTCCATAGCAGCAAATCAGCAAGTAGAATTTACTGGTTACCTGTCTGAAACAACTCTTTCTGTTTGATATGGGTTACAAGGCCTGGCGCAAGTTTGCAGGCCACATTTGTAAACATAAACAAAACTGTATAATGAAATTAAGGACACAAATGACCATGTTTTTTGTACAATGCCTCACTTGTAATGTTGGTTACCGTTTCCCTTTGGGACCAATGTAGGCCTTTACTGAGAGCAGTAGTCATGACCACATGAAGTGCGTTGAGCCAGAACTCGTTATTGCAGAAGTTTTAGTATGCAGAGCAGGACAGGCTGGTGTAAACCAACTAGGTAACTTTTCTATGTGTATGAACACACTTCATAAAGCATATCCCCTAAAGACTCCAGGGCCCCTGTCTCCTTACAGTGCCCAAGCTTCACACAGCATACCTTCCCTCTCAAGCCTCCATGACCTCTGTTTCCTTACAGCACCTAAGCTTCACCCAAGCTGTCTCTTAGTTTTAATATAAGGCTACCCATGCACTCACAATGCTATGCACTCATATTCCCTACCTGGTGTACAATCACCACTGGAGCTGTACCCCAAATACTGACTCCTTGTGGGGACCCACGCTGTCTTATACTAGCTATCTGTCTAGCTTTTGTTCCTAGAACAAGCTAGTTTCCCCTTCTACCTTTCTACCTCCCTAAAATTAATAAAACTATTTACATTAATAGAATAAAGTACTTTGTATTTATTTTATCTCTTTACACACTTTTCCTAGAATTTCAATTTAAATGTTGTTGCAATACACCAAAAAGGGCACAGATTACAGGCCACTTTTAAGAGATGGAGAATTCAGAGTGGGTGTAGTACTATTTCCAATTTGCTTGGCGCAAGTCAGTTGCATCCATGTAGAAACCCAATAGGGGAACTTTGGGATTACTGCCTGAATCAAGTTAGTGGGTAATTCCAGAATTCCAGCAATATTGTAGCAAGTGGAGTCTGTCCTGTTTTACCCCAAAGTTGCCAAAACCCCTGAAAATTAATGAAACAGCAACTCATTGAAGTCAGTGGGTATTTTTTTTACTGCTTTTTTCCAACACCAATGGACCAATGGCCTTTTTTATGCAAAATGCATCGAAATCAATAAGTATTTTTTCCATGTAGCATTTTTTTCTTGCAGAAAAAATTTCAGTGGGAAAATGTTGGCATGTTTTTTTGAAAAAATTCACCAATGGTGAAATGTGAAATTCAAACTTGGAAAAAAATTTCACTCATAACTAGAGCAGATGGAACAGGAGCATTGATGCTGGCAAGTTGCAAGGAGCATACATGGGCCTTAGTGAATACTGTCACATTGTTCTCAATTTTACCCTTCATTCTACTTCTCTGTACATGTGCCTCTTTTGTAAATGAACTTTTTCAACTTTTATTAAGAACTCTTTTACTAACTACCAATGCTAACACTGCCCATACATTTAGTGCCCACGTGGCCTATAAGTATAGTGCTAACACTGCCATACTTTCCACTGGATTAATGCTACCTACTCTTCATAGTCTTAGGGGCTGATTTACTAACCCACGAATCCGACCCGAATTGGAAAAGTTCCGACTTGAAAACGAACATTTTGCGACTTTTTCGTATGTTTTGCGATTTTTTCGGATTCTGTACGAATTTTTCGTTACCAATACGATTTTTGCGTAAAAACGCGAGTTTTTCGTATCCATTACGAAAGTTGCGTAAAAAGTTGCGCATTTTGCGTAGCGTTAAAACTTACGCGAAAAGTTGCGCATTTTTCGCGTAAGTTTTAACGCTACGAAAAATGCGCAACTTTTCGCGTAAGTTTTAACGCTACGCAAAATGCGCAACTTTTTACGCAACTTTCGTAATGGATAGGAAAACTTGCGTTTTTACGCAAAAATCGTATTGGTAACGAAAAATTCGTAAAGAATCCGAAAAAATCGCAAAACATACGAAAAAATCGCAAAGTACCGATCATTACGAAAAAAACGCAATCGGACTCCATTCGACCCGTTCGTGGGTAAATAAATCAGCCCCTTACTCTCACATAAGTTATAATGAAGTTATAATGATAAGACTGAAAGGTAGATTTTAGACAACAAAGTTATAGAGGTACAATTAATAAAGAAATATGCATGCCGAACTTCAGCAGCAGATGTTTTAATGTGATCAAAAGTCTTTGTTGCTTTAGAAAAGTTCTCCTATCACCTTTCACTGGATCAACATTTGGTAAGATTTAATAGGACAAAAAAAACCATCTTTTTTTATTGAACCCTTAGCTGAAAAGGTTCAAAACACTTCTTTATACTGACTTGCAATATAAGTATACATTTACTAACTTTATTAAAACAATTCCTAAATCCCCCTCAGTAAATCACAGTTCCAAGGCTTTTCATCATTCATAAAGTATTTCATTTTCTTTATTCTTTTGCCCTAAATCTCAGCTTATTCCACTGGAGCAGCACTGCTAAATCATGGTGAGACCTTACCTGGAATTTAGAAAATTGCAAAATTATACTTCAGCTTTAAATACCCTATTATATGGTGCTGAACTACCTGCTTTTACAGCAGCCACTGACTAATATTTGGCACAGCTGCAGTCTATTTTCTGCAATTACTCTCAAATTTTCCTACTGAATTCACTTCAAATAATACTATGTAATGGGGAAGTTGCATACATGTGTGTTTTCCATTTCTGCTACTGTGCTGCAATAGACTTTTGAATTCCCTTAAAATCGTACAATTACTAAATCAATATGTTTTTAACCTGTTGCTTATATGGAAGTTTCCTTGAATACCAGTTGCTCGGATGCTGAAGCTGGAGAATTCCTACCAGTTAGACTTTGGACCAGAACAGATCTTGCAACCAAACTTGATCATCTCAATGCATCTCAATGTGATACTGCAAACTGCCTTTTTTTTCTTTTCACTAAGATCCAATCCAGTATCTAGTTGGAAGGAACTATCTCCAGAAGCTGAATAATATTTAAACGCTATGTAAAATCTATGGCATTCACTTTGTCCTGTAATATGCTTTGTCAATGCATGCATGCCAATATGAAAGAGGACTGGCAGCATAGGGGTTAATAAGAAAACTCTCTTTTGCTTGGACCATAGAACGGAGCTGAGTGCCCCTACTGTTTTAACTTGTAAACTAATATTAGTCATGTTTTGATGATATCCAGTGCTAGACTCTTTCACCATATTTGTGTGTCAAACCATAGATTGTATTTTCCTTGAAAGCAATAAGGACAATACACTGGGGATGTGCTTGGTAACAGGGAGAATACAGTAATACAGGGCAGAAGAGAGAGGTAAAGACATTCAAAGAGATTTCTTGTCTTGAGGGATGAATCTGTCAGTCAAGGGGCAGAAAACATACTTGCAGCCAAAAAAACTTAATACTGAGCAGCAGTCTTCAAGGTAGTCACTGTTTCATCCTGAAAAAAAGGGCAACTCCCTGTACCATAAATTTTTACTCTTTTGTTAATACATGGGTTAACTAATTAACTACATAATAGTGCTATGCAATCACTGCTTTCTTTATATTCTAGTATGCCTAACATTGCCTCATATTTACTGCCCCCTCCCTCTATTCTCTCCTCAATGGCAGGTTCCCCTCTCATAATAAACTCCCCATCTTGAGTGCATTCCTCTACCAGTTAATCTAGCTTTTGCACCCCAGCCTTCAGTGCCTTACCCTCTCTTCTCTTGAATATAATCTAATAGCCCCACCACACACTTGCTTGCTTATGGATGCCTATCTCATGCACACATACCAAACCATAAAGCAGCACTGTCTAACTTATTACAAGTAGTGGGCCAAGTATAGTTTACACAGCAAGTTGGAGGGACAGATTAAATTAAAATAATGATGTCATATAGTAAAGTCTATGAAGTCTTTTAGCAGACTGAATTCCATAAAATTCCTTTGGCCCTGCCATGAACTTCTCTTTAGCAACTTTTCTCAGTTGTTACCGATATCTCTATATTTTAAGCTTTTGTAGGTAGACCTATCTAACTTTCTTGTTTAATTCTGCAATGCTTGTTTTCAGTTTATTATGTTCTTTGTTTGATATGATACCTTACCTTACTGGCACTATATATATATATATATATATATATATATATATATATATAAAAAATAAACAATTTCTATTTACTCCAAAATTCATATATTTAACATAATGTCAAGCTCTTCCTGTGAATACCTTTATATATACTGTATTTAAATATATATCTTAAATATAATAAAAGAATCATGTGCATCTATCATCATACATTTCTGAAAAAGGTTTACCTAGATAGCTTGTCCATCATTCAGTTTCCTGATCATTAATTCCTCTATTGGCTGATCCAGCAGATAGTAAGTTGCTTAAGGCAGTGAACACATTGGGGTTTAATGCTATAAAAACCCTCTGCCTTTCTACACTCGATTTCACCCAGAACCATGTCACTGATCGTTTATAGGGTTAATGATTGATAGCGCGCACAGCGGATGTGGAACTCACGTCTGCAGATTCAAACATATGCTGGTGGGCAGCAGTTTGCAGACGCATGTGTCAGAGTTGGATCTGATCAGTGATGTTTGAGCAACAGCATTGCTATAAAATATTATACTTGATTTCCCTCAGCATATCATTTAGCTGTAAAAATAATTGTAAAGATTGCAGAGACTTACAGATGGCATGCAAATACACTCTCTGCTCAGTTCTGGCTTTGTAGGGACGTTCAGAAGCAGCGCAGAATGTAGATCTTCTGGAGATCAGGATTTATTCATGAGTCAACATAGTTACCAGTTGTCTTTACCAAGTCTCGAGGCTCAGCTATTGACTAGAAAGCCATTTAAAGAAAACATTATTATTGTCTGGATAGGTAACTATCCAACTATCCAACTTGCACTTACCCTTTACAGTAAGCATATTTACCAGGATGGTGACCCTGGTGCGATTATGCTATATGTGCACTGTCCTCAGTGCACATGCAATGAAAATCCATGCAATCACAGGGAGACAAAAACATGTCCTGTTCCTAAAAGATACTGCAAAGCAGTCTACTTATTCTAGCCAGTAAGCCCCAAAAATTCTGCATCCAGGCTCAGACTTATTATATTTTTGTTTTGTTATGAAACACATAGTTAAACTATCACATAACACGCTTAAACCATGCAATATATACATTTCAAAAGGTAAATAAAATACACATTTTATATATATCATGAAATAAAATATTTAGAGTGTTCCTTTAAAGTTAAGGCAATGTTATCAATAATTATAAAATATAAAATAATATTTATTCTTAACATGTGCCAAATAAGACATATTGTATATATCCTATATTTTATATACTTTGCTCTTTTCAGGCAAGTCCAATGTGCCTTAAGTACATATTTTCACTTTGCCCACGCAGACTGTATTTCTGTTTCTTGTTTTCTGTGCATTCATAACATGGAATCTGATTATCCCCGCATCACTATTTTATTACTGACTTATAAAATGCAAGCAAGAAAAGGGGGAATTATTAAATATACAACCACATTAGCTAAATGGAACAGACAGAAATATTTAACTAAACTTCACAGCTAAACATTTCCCCCCAGGAATCTTATCATAACTAATTGAACAGATAAACTAGCAGTCTAGTAAGGGGGAATATGCATGTTTGTAATCTAGGCTGAGGTTTCCAGGCGATTTCTTCTTATCTTGTATGTTCCTTTGTATTTCCTCAGCAAATTTACATGTTTCAGAGGCACTTAGAAATGGCAGCTCATAAATGTCATTCACACTATCCACTGCTGTGAATTTTTCCCTTCATTTCTCAGCTATAAAATGCAAAACGCTCTGTAAAATGTTATCTTTTTATTAATGTGATCAGATGGCACTGGGGTTCCCATCCTTTCAGACAGAAAGAGGTCTCCCTTTGGTCCTCTCCATTTTTACTCTTTCACAAGCATTTCCATCCACAAACACACTCAACAATGTTGAATGCACTTGTGTAGGACTTAACAGAGCAACTCAGTACCTACTTAACTTTTGGTTAGCCATTGTGAAAATTTACTTTAATACTGCATTAAAAAGGGGAAATTTACCCTTTGAGTAAGATACATTTCTAGACACTTTCACATATGCTGTTGCCTTTACCAACTATCAAAGCACATCCCCCCAAACAACAGAAATTGGTACAGACATACAAAGCCAAATAGCCACTAGGAGCTTTTCTGGCATGCTGGTGGGCCATTCCAACACTGCCAGTACTATACCATTTTTAATAAGTCAATTCCCAAAAAATGTACCGTATATACTCGAGTATAAGCCGATCTGAATATAAGCCGAGGTACCTAATTTTACCTAAGAAAACTGGAAAAACTTGTTGACTCGAGTATAAGCCTAGGGTGGTGGTAATTTTTTTTTTTTTTTGTTCTATACTGTACTGTATGTGTGTAGCTTTAAATTACGGTACTGGTAATTAATGATAATTAATAGCCTTTTTCAAAGTGAATAAACAGCACACAAAGACCCACTGACACCTCCAAGCGGGTGCATAATAAACATAAATAAAAACAAACAGTAAAACAGTAATGTTATATCACAGAAAATAATAACACAAAAAAAAATATAACAAAAATATAATTATGGGACAGGTTAAGACATAATAGGACATTCACAAGAAAGAAAAAGAAGTGTTTCAGAAACACAACCTGTTTTGCTTAACTGCAACCCTCCTGTAATGCCGAGTGTTACATGGTATGGGTGCGCAGGTTTTTATTTAGGTAGGAAGGAGAGCAAGTGACAATGTCACTTATACATTAGTATTCACTGAAACGCAGAATGTACGCTTAGGCCATATAGAAAAAATAACTACCTCGAGTATGATCCCCTGCCAGTGGTTCCTGCTCCAGCCCGCCCTGCCAGCTCCATAGACTACCTGTGCGCCGCTCCCCTGCCAGCGGTTCCTGCTCCAGCCCGCCTGCCAACCCCACAGACTACCTGTGCGCCTGTTTGCGCTCTTCTGCACGCCGCAGTAGTTCCTGGGGCGGAAGTGACGTCACGCTCCCCTGCAGAAATCCCGGCCTCGACTTCTATGTAGACAGGAACTACTGCGGTGCGAAGAAGAGCGCAAACAGGTTGTCTGTGGGGTTGGCAGGGCGGGCTAGAGCAGGAACCGCTGGCAGGGGAGCGGCGCACAAGTAGTCTGTGGGGTTGGTGGGGCAGGCTGGAGCAGGAACCGCTGTCAGGGGATCACACTCGAGTATAAGCCGAGGGTGACTTTTTCAGCACATTTTTGGTGCTGAAAAACTCGGCTTATACTCGAGTATATACGGTAACTTACTTGAATGAGGGAATAAAGATGGCCACTAGATTGGTTTCCAAAAAAACAAAAACTGGACACCTTGAAAAAAATGCTGGTTGTGAATATGTCCCATGTGCCTTAAACCTTAAGGGCTCTGGCACACGGGGAGATTAGTCGCCCGTGACAAATCTCCCTGTTCGCGGGCGACTAATCTCCCCGAGTTGCCATCACCTGCCATCCCACAGGCGAAAATGTAAGTCGCCGGTGGGATGGCACACACGGCGGTGCGATTTCGGCAAATCGCAGAAAAAGCCTCGCGAGGCTTACATTTTCGCCGGTGGGATGGCAGGTGATGGCAACTCGGGGAGATTAGTCGCCCGCGAACAGGGAGTTTTGTCGCGGGCGACTAATCTCCCCGTGTGCCAGAGCCCTAAGCAGGATTTCTCAAACCTTTTTTTTTTGCGTCTCATCTGCAGTGCTGGGGAGGACTGAGTATACTGTACGTCTTACTCTTCCCAATTTGCTCCTTATACAAGAATGGTAAGTCCAATGCATTTTTGTATTTTGATTCTACAAAAAGAATAGCATTTCTGTTGTTATTAGTAAAAAAAAGAACCCTGGTTTAAAGAAAAAATTTAATGATTGTGAAAGCAAAGTAATGTACTTGTTGCACAAAAAGCCAAAGAATGCTATTTTAATCTCACCATTAACTTTGAAGTCTGCACAGAAAGTCTTACATTAAAAATAAGGCCTTTAAGCCTGTATGAAAGTGCTTTGAAAAAAAGCTTGCCGTGATTTTATAGGAAGTAAATGCAGTTTTTACAAGTACTGACTTGTGTATATTGCACATATAAATATATCTATAAAGTTATTTATATATGAAAATACTATAGGTATGTCAAGTCCCTGCACTTAGTACCAAACACTCTATGATAGAAGTGTAATTTACTCATAGGAAAAAGCTTCTTTGCTCACATAATTACTAATGTACCAAGCTATACATTCAGGTGAACCCACTGGACATGCAATCATTCTGACAGAATAGATGCAATAAGTAAACGTGCATTTAGTGCAACCGCATGAAACTAACCCTGGGGGCATACACAAGCTCTGTATAGAACATTTGCAGACTTTGCGCACTTTACGGCTTGGGACTACTCCAGTTACATGGGAGTAGGAGAAACAATAGGTTACCTGAAAGCAGTTCTAATGTGTAGCGCTGGCTCCTTCTGAAAGCTTGGACTCCGGCACAATGCACTGAGATGGCGCCTACACACCAATATTACCAGCTAAAAAATACATTTAGTTGTTCAATAATAAAATTTTAAATGGTAGAGTGAATTATTTGCTATGTAAACAATGTAATTTAGAAATAAAAGGTGGGTGATCTCACTCCAACTTGCAGCACAGCAGTTAAGTGTGACTGAGGTGTATCAAATCACAGGTCACATGACTGTGACACCCTGGGAAATGAAGAATATTGCTAGCCCCATGTGAAATCTCATTAAATATAAAAACTTGAAAAAAATTAGAAAAACGATTTCAATGCAGGATTCTGCTGGAGAAGATCTATGAACGGATGCATTTTGCAAAAAAAAAATGACAGTGTTCTGTTAAATTAGTCTGGGAATACAGTAGTAATGCCCTTAACCAAAACATCCACACAAGCAGGTTACTACAATTACTAAAAATATTGCAACTAAATTGTGTGAAAGTTTTGCAGTGGCTTGCAGCAGGCACAAATATATACTGATATTCTGCATTATAGGAATAAACTTGATAGAATTGCATAGAATATTTTGCACTTTGCCCATTAACACAAGGCCCATTATCCCATATTTGTTTATTTCAGAAAAGTGAAAAAGCAGCTGCCCTTTCCTCTCATTCCATTGCAGTCACTCTTTTTGTAAGGTAACATCAGGGTATAGATGAATGTGTTACTACCTGCTCTTTCAAGGTGGAGCAACATTTACATGAGCATTGCCATTTTTTTAATTTACTTCACTCAAATAACCTAATCATCCCATGAAGAGGTCTGTGGAAAAACTAAAATTAGAACTGCAAAATGATCCTAGTGTGAAATAAGTAATGTATTCAAATAGATTCACAAATGATTAAAAATCACTCATATGCAACACAGGTAATAGGAATCTGAAGACTGGTTTGTACTGGTACAGCTGGATACCTATGCAAATGATGTTTTAGATGATGATGCATGTACCTACTCACTAAAAGCGAATATGTTATACTGTATGACACCTGCAGTGTTTACATGCATATATTGCACATAATATTCTACTTTGACTTTCTTCTACTGCCCATAGGCTTCTAATGCTCAAGATTATGAATACACACTGCCAATGAGCATGCATGGTTTCATGATATAACTGATATAATTCAGTTACCCTGCATGTCAGAATAGGTACAAGGAAAACTCCATCACAGGAAGGGGCATGACACCAGCCAATGAGACTGCAAGAGAGACAGTCACTGGGATGGCGTGAAATGCTTCTATCCATGATACAAACAGCTTGTACATATAATTACTAGAATTCAAACTGCTCCTATACTGACAGTAATCTTTGTGTTTAGGAAAACTATAACAAGTCTTGCATTTTATTTACTATTTTGCATTCATGAGTTAGCCTCTGATTAAAGGAACAGCAGTACCAAAAAAATAAAAGTTTGTCAAAGTAATTAAAATATAATATACTGCTGCCCTGTGCTGGTAGAAGTTGTGTATTTGCTATAGTTTATAATGTAGGTGAGTGTGTAGCCATAAGGGTAGCTTTTGAAATTAAAATAGAGCTAAATGGCACAGGTTTAAACCTATAAACTCTGTACAACATCATTGTATTCTACAGAGCTTATCTCTTATTTGCTATGTATTCTCCATTTTCAAATTGAACGGCTGTCAATATGGCTACACAGCACCATACTTATAGAAGCTACTAGAAGTATTTCTGAATCAAAGTTTTACCAAGTGCTGGACACCACTGTGAGCAGGATGTGGCAAAACTGTGTTGGTGTAAACACTTAGCATATACTTTCTCCCTACAACTGTCATGGGTAATAACTATGGTGAACAAATTCCATAAAGCAATCAACTTTTTAATTATCCATTTATCATAGAGATCCAGCATCTTATGAAGGAATGTACTAAAATAAACTGATACAAACACTTTGAGGTGGGAGCAGCCTAAATAACTCATAACTCATTTTGTTTGGTTCTGGGTATTACACAGCCTACTGATTTGTGTTCTGCACTGTAGAAGTGAATACAGATCATGGCACTATGTAAATAAACTCGACATAACCATCACAAGGGAAAAAGGAAAGTTTGCCTCCTTATCATCCAAAGGACGCAAAACCTTTTAGATGAAATGTGTCCGTATAAAGATGATGAAGGTAAAATTATTCCAGCAGTTAGAAAAGAGAAGGGGACCACAGGGGCATAAAGAGGAAATGAGACAATGAGACTGAGAGTAAAAAAGGCACAAACATGGAAGGAGCTTCAGATAGCTGAGCGTGCAGGTAAAAATAAAACACTAGAAAACCCAGGTGGATTTTGGGCAAGCTGTTCTCATCAAGTCTGCTACTCCCTCCTGTCACAGCAACTGTCAGACGGGCCCTGCTCATAATGAAAGGAAAAATATTTTATTCAGATTTATTAATTTGAAAATGAAGCACGCCTGTCGGCAGAGGGACAGCTCCTCTCAATCTGTCATCGTTGAACCACGCGGTGCTGACACGGGGAATCATTCGTCTTGTCTACACTGACAGTCGGATCTCTCCCTTAGCTCTTCCTGGGGGATCACCCTGGGATTTAAAAAAATGGATAAAACACATTCCGACACAGAACAGCCTCTTTATTAATGCAAATTACACAAGGAGGGGAAGAGGGAAACCGCCGGAAAAAATATAAGGTAGTGACAAAATAAATAAATAAATGTGCCACACGCAGCAGAGGTGTTCCTTTCTCAGCCTTCAGTCCCCTTTCATTTTAATTTATAGACGTTTTCAGGCTGTAATGCAATGGAGCAGAGTCTAATATGACACTAATGGACACTTCCTACTTTTCAATGATCTCCCTGCGATCGTGCTATTTAGAATAAAGTCCTAGATTTCTCAAGCAGTAGGAGATTACTCATTACAGTCTCAGTTCCTTTGTAATGTGACGGAGCCTGGGTTTAAGCAGAGAATGCTTTATACTTTAATAACTAGGCTCCAGGGCCTACTAAACATTTGTTTCATTCTGTATATGTAGGTGGCGTTGTTTGTTCTTATTTTTCTGGTTTCTGCACAGTGCGGTAGAAAATAGTGACACTTTTTTGGAAAGGGATAATCATTTTAAAAGAAAAAAAAAAAATCACTGCTGTTTTCTTTGAACTAACATCAGCGGTACATGTACAGTAATGTAAAGGGGAAATAAAGTCCAGATTAAAGCTAATATTTATAGTTTTACATGGTTGTATGTCTCAACCAGAAGATATGTTTCCAGTAAATAACAGCCCCTTGTTTTAAAATTTGTGTTTACAGGTGTCAGCCTCTTTCTCCTACACTTCTGGTGCAATATGTATGTGCATATGTATGTGAGGATCACTGATGGACATGCATCCTAGGGTTGCACAGCGAGAAAGAGCAATGACCTGAAGCATAACTGAAGAACAGTCATGGCATCAGAGCATGGTGCAATGAATTCCCACATTTCACACCTGGCGAACATTTTTGCTAAACGTGTCAAAAAATTGCCATGCGGTCAGTTTTGCAGTGACATAAAATTTGATGCACGGAGTGTGAAGATGGCTGGTATGAGCTCTTTGGAGCACACTAACATAGTTACTTGATAATGTACCTGCAGGGCAGGGCATGACAATTTTCCCTTGAGGACCCAAAGGGGTACAGCAGAAAAAAGAAGGCTCACGGGGAGACTGGGCAGCAGACTGGAAAGAAAGTTTAAGCTGATGGAGGAAAGCTGAGACATGGTTGAATGTAGTTTAATATTTTTATCAAAATATAATGATATTTGCTGTTTATTACAAAAATGATTTATTATGATTTATTAAAAATAAAATATTAGACAGAATGCATATCTATCAACAATCCAAAGTCCTATTTGTTTAGGTTGCTTTGAGCAAAGGTGTTTTTAGGTGAAAACTGTCCTTTTAACATCAAGAACAAGGGACTGTCATTATGCAGAGAACAAGGAAGTCAGTTATGAAATATAATTTTTCTGCTTTATAAAACTATTACACTCCCTTAAAGATGACCCCACCCCATATTTCTCATTATTATAGATGATGGATTTCCAGAAGTTACATCATATAACTGTATAATTTGTACACTAAAACTGTGCTATATTACACAAACTTACTTTATGTCAATTGCCAGCATAGCAGGCCCAATAGGAAGAAGAGCCTGCAGTTTTACCAGCACCTTCCCTACCTCGGGCTCCTGCATCGCCAGTTTCGCCACCATCCCCACTGCCTGCACTTCCTTTATTACCTGCTCCACCTTCTTCATCACAACCTGCACCCCTTGCCACAAGCACCGCCTGTACTGCTGAAGGATGCAGGTACCCAGACAGATGAGTAACAGGGGGCAGTACACTTGCTGCCAGAGAGAACGGGGAACCTGGGGCAGCAGATGGCATACATGAGATGAGATTTTGGTGCCGATAGCCAACTCTCCTCCTCCTGATTTTTGTTCATCTTCATCATCATTTATATAGAATCAGCAAATCACACAGTGCTTTAAGTTTTAACTTATCTTTATCATGCAAGTAAAGAAAATGAATTTATTTGCATGTTTGTTTATTTTAATTTTCTATATAAGCCGATGAACAGGCAATATACCCCCCCCCCCCCCACACTGTTTTGCAGCCCCTGGTAACTTGCGGGTTGCATGGCAGCAGCACCCCTGAATTTAAGTAGCCCCAATTCAAGGGTAGGTGCTCCAACCCGGAAACCAAATATAGGCAATATACCCCGCCCCCCCACACTGTTTTGCAGCCCCTGGTAACTTGCGGGTTGCATGGCAGCAGCACCCCTGAATTTAAGTAGCCCCAATTCAAGGGTAAGGTGCTCCAACCCAGAACCAAATATGAAGAAAAAAAGAAATGACTATAGTGAATTTTCACAAATAAATTGACCTAATATTTGGAGGTGTTGAAAAAACTTTGGATTAATATGACCGCAACAATAACTGTTCTCAATAGCTATTTGTTTTGGCAAATTTTTTCATTAATTTACAAATTTTTATGCAAGTGAAACATGGCAGATAACTTATCACTAATGGTGTTAAAAATCTTGTCCAGTCTACACATTGTCCAGCTGGGAACCAGGAAACCTGTCCCTTTCCAGGTGGTTGCTTGGCTGCTGAGAGTAATCTGTGACCTAGTATTTCAGCTAAACCATATCCATTTCCTGCCCTCTCTTGTCCTAACACTCCTGAACTGTTTCTCCTGACTGCTCATGACCTTCAGTTTGGCTCTAACTCTCACTCTGGTTCCTGAGCCAGCCTGCCCTAGCAATTTCTTCTGTTTCCTGATTTGGCTCCTGATGTGTATTGGCTCTGACCCTGTCTTTTTTTAACTTATATTCTAGGTTTCTCTCTGCTCTGAATTGTTGTATCACATTATAGTTTTCTCACCTTACATATCCGTATAGCAGTTCTTGCACCGCTGCTCTCCATTTTTGGCCCTTCTGCTGTTTTCTACTAGGGAATCTGTAAAGATAAAGAACTCAGATTAAAAGAGAAGAAACCCCTTTTAACATAGGCCACTCTACCCAACCACATCATATAAACTTCTAAAAGAGTCTCAATTCTTGCTGTACCCCAGGACTCATGACATGTTTGCCATTATCACATATTGTTAAAGCCTCCACAGTTCTCATCCCCAATCTGAAGCATTAGTACTGAAAGTCAGGATTATTATTATTATTATTGCTACTATTATTAATAAGCAACAAAATATTCTGCAGCCCTATCCAATAAATGTATCTAAACTTTGAGCATACACATTTACAAACAAAGCAAACAATACCTAATACAAAAACAGCTTAAAATCTATCTAGTTTATCTGATTTCAATATTTCTATTATTGACCACTTCCTGCCATACATTAATATAATGTTTGGTTAGGAGTGGATCTTCCTCCTTCACTTTTAGTTGCTGACCCAGCTGGATGTGTTCCAGGGAGCCTGGGGTCAACAATGCCCAGTAAGAGTTCTGCCCTAGAGGGACACCCCCTCTAGTGAAGTCGGGGAGCTGGGACCCATGAACAAGGCTTTAGTCAGTGACAGGTTGGTATAGTGCTTTCTAGGAAAGTGAGACAGATAGATCTAGCTATAAGAGCAGCCTGTGCTCCAACAAGGATGAAAGCAAGTAGTATCCCCTAGGTTCTGCTTGCCTCGGTGAAGGGACCAAATCGTTTTCCTGATCCATGTATGCTGTATGGGATCTGTACCACATGAGGCATTGAAACCCTAGATGGTGAATTTTAAACTTTCCTAACCTGTGTTCACATGGTGTCACCTCATACTATCTCTGGTTATTGACTGTCCTGAAATTTACCATCTATTGCTGCTAACTTGCCTCATCTGCTCATTAGCATTACCCTGAGGATTGTCTTGAAGACGTGCAAAACTTTGCTTATGATTTGAACCTGGCCCATAGTGACCAGCTACCTGCTGATCTTTTGATTAGACCTGTAATAAATATTGCACCTTTTATCGCATGACCTCTTTAGAAAGGTATTTCTAAAAATATTTTTATTTGCTTTCTCCCTTATTTTCACTTTGCTTCTTTATTTCACCTTTTCACTATGGACCATTGTGAATAAGGCAGCGCCTTCCTTTATCACCCTTTAGGGCACCATTCTGAATACTACTATTTCTTTTGGATGTAACAACATATTTTCTTTGTCACATTGTCACAGATAACAAAGTTGGAAATATCTGAACCTTCAAAGAAATTAAATAGAGGAAAAAAGGCCTTTTTGTTTACTGTATATACCATATACAGTGTGAGACAGTCAGCCAAACTGCGGTTCTTTTCCTAAACTAGGCACCATTTAAAGATTATTCTTGTGTTTTGTTCCAAATCTTGCACATGAGAAATATCTCAACATTTTTCTCCCCTTCTTGGGTATTTATAATTTGTTTATGAATTGCATCAAAACTTCACAAAGGAAATATTTCCTTAAAATAAAAAAAAAAATAAGAAAAAACACAGATGTGACAACTGGTTTGAATGGATCTTGGCATCTTTGAGTTCCCAAATGAAAAGATACAACAAAATTGGTAAATATTTACAAATATCAAGAATCTTTTGTAACAATCACACCATTTGCACAACATTTGCTGAGATGCAGTAATCCCCTTTCTGCTCTGGTTCAAAACTGGATGGGTGACAGCCCTACTTTTGTGCTGGTGTGAGTTTTTTCCACACTTTCCCACTTGAGACAATTTGTTTGTGTTGCAATTAGGTAGTAGCTCTGACTGCCATAATGATATTGTAAGTATGGGACCTGTTATACAGAATGCTGGACACCTGGGGTTTTCCAGATAAGAGATATTTCTGTATTTTGTATTTTAGTTCCTTAAGTTTACAAAAAAAAACAATGTAAAAATTAAACAACCCAAGAGCATATTTTTAGTTAGAATAAGGTACAAGGTACTGTTTTATTACTATAGAGAAAAAGGAAATCATGTTTAAAATTGTAATTAATTTATTAGAATGGAGTTTATGGCAGATGGCCATCACATAATTAGAAGCTTTCTGGATAAGAGGTTTCCAGATCCCATACCTGTATTATAATTTCACATATACTCATAATAATCACTAAAAGTACTTTTGAAATGTACTTATATGTACCTGGTAATATATTCTGCAGTTTTTGTGATTATTAGCATTTTGTTTGTGTCAATTCAGTAACCCATAGCAACCAATCTGCTGTTCACTTTTATCACTGTGACTGCTCTAGATCTGTAAGAGCTAACTACTGATTGGTGTCTATGGATTTCTACTGCCATCTGAATCCCTGTATTGTTAGGCGTATTCATAAGGCAGACTCCAAATCATATATTCTGTTTCTATTAGTATAGCTTTATCCCTGCACCCACTGTAACTGTGCACCTAATGTTGCTATTTTACTCATTATAATGCATGACTTTCATAAATAATGTCACAATGATGCCGTGCAGCAGTAACTGTGCTTTTGTATTTTAAAATCCGTTCTATAGTTACTGTATTTCAAAAGCCACGAGCTTCATATATAATCGGAGAGTAACTCTACCCCCATAATCTACATAATCTTACAGCAAGCCTACACTTCACCCATAAAGCCATTAACACCCAAAAAGTAACACGCTAATTACACGGCAAGCCTGTAAAAATATTCCTGATGTTTTATAGCAGCTGAGCAAGAACAAAGCAGAGGGATGGAATCAGCTGGATGGTTTTGTTCAGAAACCTGTGCTGGTAAAAACACGAGCGTAACAAGGTCTCCACGGACTGAGGAATTAATATTTAATGCAGCTTGTCAGCAAGATCTTATACTTTTCAAAAAATTCTTGTTAACACAGGAGTCCTTTACCCTCCTCTATTTGACGTATTGCTTTCTATATGCTGCTGTTTGCACTGTATTTATTTGCATTACAATAGAAGAGCTGAAGATATGGAGCCTGCAAATCAGATGTCTCTCTTTCTCACACCTTGCAGAATCTGTTAGAGTCTATTTATAACAATCCCACAAAGGAAAGAAGCAATCGCTTCCACCTTTTGTGTTTTATTTCTGCACACCTATAGTTCTCATTCTCTGCTGATACAAGAGAGTGTGCATGCAGGAATGTATATGAGCTATTATCAGGATTCAGAAAATCCAAACCTATACAGATATGAGGCAGTATAGGGACTGTACATTCATGCAATGCAAATAAGGATGAAGGATACACAGAAAAGATCCATGCGTTCCACACTGCACCACAACCATAGAATACTCACCCAGTGCCATATTTGGCATCAGCTTAGACATGAACCGCCATTATGACTGAATACTGCATTCTAGGCAGGATCTGTAATCTAAAAGATGGGGTGTAAAAGAATGCATTAAAATGTAGAGACAGGCAATAGCCTCTTAATGGACAAGGCTGTTTTAGATCTCATGTTTTTAAACTTAAGCACTGTTATTGTGTTTGTGTATAGAAGTTGTGTATAATGCACCATATCTGGGATAAAAATAAAATGTGTACATATAAACTTCAATGTAAGTCATTTCTCAGAAGTTGATTTTACAAACTGCTTTTTCATAGCCTGAAGTCTTTCTAAACATTTACTGTTTAATTTGTATTCTTTTTGATAATTTAAGAAAGCTAAAAATATTAAAGTAAACTGTACCAGAAGCCACAGTAAGGAAAACATTAGGATGGTCATACCGCTGGATTAGTTCCTCGATTAGTTAGACCTTTCCTAACAATGATAGCATATACCTGTACTAAAGATACACCAATATCATTCCATATTTACCCCTTTTACTTCTCTTTATGGTCTTAAATAAGTTCAGGCACAATTATGGTGGGGCAAATTCATGCCAGGCCACAATTATGGTGAAAATGTGGGAAACAACCCCGCATTATGTTATTGGCAATATGTGCTGACATTCCATATATAAACGGGTGTGTGGTAAACAGTACCATGTTTGTCCCCTGATGGTCCTCGGTAAATTGTGAGTGTGCAAGTAATGAAGCAGATATAATTGCTGATTGCTGCAATGTCCTGGTCACAAATGCTCAGTAGATGAGCACTAATGGGTGCAATTTTGCCTACTTAATGCTCTTGTACTTGTGGCTGTGGCTTTATATTAAGATGGCCATACACTGAACAATCCTCTAGTTTGGGGGAGGTCGCCAAAAGAACTAAGAATTGTTCAGCACTTGGGCCATACCATTGGATCACATTGACTGTGTGATCGTGCAAGGGCCAAATCAACAAGCTAATGTGCTCTTTGCCCCAGTGGGAGTTTTAAACATGCCCAATCAACATCACCAGTTTGTGGCCAGATTTTGGTCAGGCAGGCCCATCTGAGGGCCCCATACATGGGCTCATAAGCTGCTGACTCTGTCTGCCGGCAAGTAAACTTTAGCCCTAAAAACAAAAGATACCAAATACTTTACTTCCTGGTTTAGTCATTACAAAAATCTCCCAAATAGGGAGTTGTTTTTTCATCTTTAGTGGTTCATTGTTGTTGTTGTTTGGGCACAAACATTTTTTTTTTTATTCTCAGCTAATGTATATAAAATGCATTAACACACATTGGTACTTGCTAACCACCCTGAAAAGCACATGATACCACCCCTGTATAATTAGGGTCACTTAGAGCAAGATAACGAAAAAATGAACAACAATAACAAAAAACAATGAGCAAATTATGTCAGTCTGATACTATATATTAATGTCTGGAATTAATAATTTACTGTTGTATTATGAAACTGTGCACTTCACAATCTCTTACATTATAGGAAGGGGAATTTACTCTTAGGGTAATGTCACTGTGACATTAAAGTAATCACTTGCTCCAGTGAGGAGAAAGCAATTCCTATTCTCGGAGACCCTGTGGGAGGCAGGGAGGGAACACACCAGTTTTTTTGTGGCTCATAGAGGCCTATTTGTCACATTTTGGGTGACTTCCCTTTGTGTTTAATTACTGCAGGAAAGTTACCCTGTGTGATGTTACCCTTAGGGAAATTAACTCTGATCTTCAAGTGGCATGATTACATGACAGATATTAAAGGGAAAGAATAATTTTAGAACTAGCATTTGTCAAAACAGATTGTGTAGGAAGGAAGACGTAGAAGAATACATTGTTTTCCCAGCCTGTGGAAATTCATCACGAACAAGGTCATATATCTGAAATTCAAATAAGGAATATTTTAAGCACTCACTGGCAGGAGGTGCTGCACCCATTGTTTCAGTTTGTGGACATTGTCAGTTTTTTTGTAATATGTCACTGTAATTCATAGCATCTGGAACATAAATATACAAATACTAAATGTAATGCTTATATGTGTTATATGGTACCCTACTGTCTTTCTGAAGTACTCAAAGAATTACACTTCTGCAACTTTCTTTCACACTCCTTGAGATGCCTCCTGGTCTTATAATAACATACAAACGTGCAGGTATGGGATAATTTTAATTCTAAAAAATATTTATTTTTTCTCTTTAATAAAAAAACAGTGCCTTGTACTTGATCCTAAGATATAATTAATCCTTACTAAAGGCAAAACAATTACTTTAGGTATAGTCATCCAAATTATGGAAAGACTCTTTATCTGGAAAACCCCAGGTTCCGAGCACCGTGAATCACAGGTCCTATACCCAATTAAATTTAAGATGCTAGACAGCAAGAAAAACCTCTATAAAAAATGGGAAAACACATACCTGTGACCATTTTAAATTCATCCTTAAAACAAACTGGATTCAGTGGGAGCTGGCTAACATATTGACACCCCCAGTCGGTCTTTCCTTGTCCTTTAAAGGGGACCTTTCTGTTAACTTTCAGTACGTTATAGATGGACCCATTCTAAATAACTTTTCAGTTGGTCTTCATTAATTATTTTGTATGTTTCTTTGAATTATTAAGGTTCCTATTTCAAGCCTGCAGCTAAAATGAGTCACTGACCCTGACAACCAGAAAACAGATTGTCTATAAAGGTTCAGTTTTATTGTTATTTTCATTATTAACTGCTTATTTTCTTTTTGGGCCCTGTTCTATTGGTCTTCTGTTCAGGGCCATTCTGAGCCCCATACTGTGTATATGCATAACATTTGTCAAAGCAGTTAAAGGGGCATATTTATGCTTGCCGCAAATGCTAGGGGCAAAGGGTGCACAGTTTTGGACCCATTAAACATATTTAGCAATCTAATGATATCAGAAGTTTATTTGTGACTGGTATATATGACTTTTAATACCCTTATAGTTTGTACTGGAGGTAAATGATTCCCTTATGAGACTACACCTTAAACATATGTATAGAAAACTAACAATTACCTACATTGTAAGCTCTACGGGGCAGGGACCTCAATCCTCTTGTGTCTTTGACTCTTAATTTATTGCAACTATACTTTGTAATTATTTGTATTGTGAAACTTTGTATTTATCTATTAGTATCTTAATAACCCCCTGTTTGTATTAATCTATTCTACTGTATAGCACTGCGTACATAAGTAGTGCTTTATAAATAAAGATATTCATACATATGTAGGGAAGTGCTATACATACAATTACAGATGAATCCACCTTTAAAGTGGCACTTGTAAAGTAGGGAGATCATCATTTTTTTTAATAATACATAGGTTTTAATGAGTTATGTGACACAAGTGACAAACACCATTTATAATCACTAAAGCCATATAATGGCACATGTTAAAACTGGCTGTAAACAAAGTTGTCTTTTTATATGATTAATGACTGACATATTTTAAGGAACAGAGGTTCTAATCTAATCCAGAGCAATACCAGAGTGTGGATACTATTGAGCCACTGATTCTTACATAGTTACATAGTTACATAGGGTTGAAAAAAGACCATTGTCCATCAAGTTCAACCCATCCGAGTAAACCCAGCACACAACCTATACTAACCAATCTATACACTCACATACATAAACTATATATATATACAACCAGTAATACTAACTGTAGATATTAGTATCACAATAGCCTTGGATATTCTGCTTGTTCAAAAACTCATCCAGGCCCCTCTTAAAGGCATTAACAGAGTCTGCCATTACCACATCACTAGGAAGGGCATTCCACAGCCTCACTGCCCTCACCGTGAAAAACCACCTACGCTGCTTCAAATGGAAGCTCTGTTCCTCTAATCTATAGGGGTGACCTCTGGTGCGCTGATTGTTTTTATGGGAAAAAAGAACATCCCCCAACTGCCTATAATCCCCTCTAATGTACTTGTACAGAGTAATCATGTCCCCTCGCAAGCGCCTCTTTTCCAGAGAAAACAACCCCAACCTCGACAGTCTAACCTCATAGTTTAAATCTTCCATCCCCTTTACCAGTTTAGTTGCACGTCTCTGCACTTTCTCCAGCTCATTAATATCCTTCTTAAGGACTGGAGCCCAAAACTGCACTGCATACTCAAGGTGAGGCCTTACCAGGGACCTATAAAGAGGCAAAAATATGTTCTCATCCCTTGAGTCAATGCCCTTTTTTATACAAGACAGCACTTTATTTGCTGTAGTAGCCACAGAATGACACTGCCTGGAATTAGACAACTTGTGATCTACAAAAACCCCTAGATCCTTCTCCATTAAGGATTCTGACATATATTAGATCTGTTCCGGTCAATAGGAACAGTAGTACTGCTCTCCTGTAGCTTTTAGCAGTAAGTGGTTGTGCCCTTGCCATAGCCAGCCTCTCACTTACTTAACTACACAGCATATAAACCCCTTTCTCCATCAGTGTAATAAGAAGTTATAACTCCAATCATTGATGCATGCTTCTGTAACCTCTAAATATCTGTCTGACAATGAGAAATTGAGAAATAAAATTGTAAGAATGGCATTAGCATAGCCTTGGACTGTACATCATTATATAGTTTTGTTGCATTACCACTTTTGGCGAGACAGGACCTTACTCAGTGAATAATGTGCTTTCTTTTAGTTAACTGCCATGTGCACTGACCAGTTACAGTCCTTGTTGTTTTATTCTGTGTGTTAAAATATAACATGATAGACAAAACATCTCAGAGTCATACATAGTTAATATTCTCGGCATAATAGATGAACATATCTTAATAAAGCATTCTATGTTTCTTGACACAAATGGCTAATCTCATTCCAGGCTGTCAACTATCACCTAGGATAATCACACTGGCCAAAAAACTTGAATTTCAAATGTAAAATAGTTGATGTTATTTAATTAGTCTAACAATGTATTTAATTGCCCCTTGTGGTCTCCATCTTGCACATTGCATCGGGTTCTTTAGATAAAAGCCATGTAATACCCTGACATTTTAACAAACAGTCATATTTATTTGTATTATTTTTACTAGCCAGTGAAATCCAGTATAATTTTTAAACCCCAATGTGCTGGATTACCATTTCATTTCTCTTTCTGTAATCCCACTCTTACATCTGAACAGGCAGCTCCCCACATGTAGAGTAGAAATCTGTCATTGAGCTGACCAAGTACAAGCACACATATGCCCCTGTGAGCATTCTCTGCTGAATATTAGGCGGGAAAAGACTGGATTACACATAGGTGCTCATTTATAAACACCGGGCAAGTTTGCACCTGGGCAGTAACCATTGCAACCAATCAGGTTTTTGCTGTAATTGTTCTACCTGCAGCAGGCTAAGAAAAGCTAATCACTGGTTGGTGGCTATAGGTTTCTACCCAGGTGCAAATATGCCCAGCGTTTATAAATAAACCCCAACATGTCAGACTGGGGTGCAAGGAACCCACCAGAAAACCTTAGACCACAGGCCCTCTCTTCACTCTTTCTGACTTTCTTTAATCAATTAATCATTTCTTTTAAAATACTGTCATATATGCTTTCCTCCATTTCTTATATTTCTTTCTATTTTCTATTTCAAATAGAAATGAGGAATGGCCATGGCATAGGCATACAAGGCAAATGGTTAGGTAAACAGGAAGACCCACAGGCATCTGGACCCACCAGGAATTTTCCCAGTGGGCCAGTCCAACACTGATTACACAGATAGAAACTAGGAAATACCCCAGTAGGTGATAGGATATATAGTTGTGCTGCACATTTACTCATATAGTGATACTTTATTAGAATAATACACTAATAGAACAAACAGGGGTCACTACAGTAATACAATACAAAGTAAATACAGTACAAAATAAGTACAGTTATATTCATATTTAAGGTTTACGTTATGAAGAGGCTAAAGCTAGGAGACCCCTGTCCTGTAGAGCTTATATTCTAAGTTACTAAAGTTAATTTTAAATGTATTTGCAACTAAAAGCATTAATTTTGTGTGTGGTTTTTGTGATCCTGCACTGCTGGACCTCACTCTTGAAACAATAAAACATTTGGGAGGGCTTTAATGCCCACCTCCAAATTATTAAATTGTGGGGCTTTCATTCTAAGGTCCTTATCACACACATACAGGGGCCATTAATCAGGAGCCAATGAGATTTATAGGGAAATTTTCAACATTCAAGTTTGAATTATTTCACAATTCAAGTATTTTTGAGCTATAAAAACTCGAATTCAAATTTTGTTTCAAAAACTAGAATTTATTAAGTACAAAAAACCTGAAAACTTGAATGTAAAAATTTGCGATCTAAAAGCTTGCGAGTTTCTATAGAAGCCAATGGTAGTTGTCCTAGGCAAAGTCAATCCATATTTGCAAACTCAAATTTTTGTAAGTATTGGAGTTTTTTATTCAAACAAGTTTTTCTTATTAATAAATTAGAGAGCACTCGATATGCAAGTTTATTCAATTTAGACAAACAAACTCAAACGCATAAGCTGAAAATTAGTACCGTATATACTCGAGTATAAGCCGAGTTTTTCAGCACCAAAAATGTGCTGAAAAAGTCACCCTCGGCTTATACTCGAGTGTGATCCCCTGACAGCGGTTCCTGCTCCAGCCTGCCCCACCAACCCCACAGACTACTTGTGCGCCGCTCCCCTGCCAGCGGTTCCTGCTCTAGCCCGCCCTGCCAACCCCACAGACAACCTGTTTGCGCTCTTCTTCGCACCGCAGTAGTTCCTGTCTACATAGAAGTCGAGGCTGGGATTTCTGCAGGGGAGCGTGACGTCACTTCCGCCCCAGGAACTACTGCGGCGCGCAGAAGAGCGCAAACAGGCGCACAGGTAGTCTGTGGGGTTGGCAGGCGGGCTGGAGCAGGAACCGCTGGCAGGGGAGCGGCGCACAGGTAGTCTATGGAGCTGGCAGGGCGGGCTGGAGCAGGAACCACTGGCAGGGGATCATACTAGAGGTAGTTATTTTTTCTATATGGCCTAAGCGTACATTTCAGTGAATACTAATGTATAAGTGACATTGTCACTTGCTCTCCTTCCTACCTAAATAAAAACCTGCGCACCCATACCATGTAACACTCGGCATTACAGGAGGGTTGCAGTTAAGCAAAACAGGTTGTGTTTCTGAAACACTTCTTTTTCTTTCTTGTGAATGTCCTATTATGTCTTAACCTGTCCCATAATTATATTTTTGTTATATTTTTTTTTGTGTTATTATTTTCTGTGATATAACATTACTGTTTTACTGTTTGTTTTTATTTATGTTTATTATGCACCCGCTTGGAGGTGTCAGTGGGTCTTTGTGTGCTGTTTATTCACTTTGAAAAAGGCTATTAATTATCATTAATTACCAGTACCGTAATTTAAAGCTACACACATACAGTACAGTATAGAACAAAAAAAAAAAAATTACCACCACCCTAGGCTTATACTCGAGTCAACAAGTTTTTCCAGTTTTCTTAGGTAAAATTAGGTACCTCGGCTTATATTCAGATCGGCTTATACTCGAGTATATACGGTAAATAAGCCCTTTAATGTAGCAGAATATAGTGATGTGCAGATCTGGACTCCCTGCTAGAAATAATACATCTTTGTGTGTGTGGAGGCTATAGGTAGAAGATACCTTTATTTCACTTGCAGATTTTTACCACCATCATCATTATAGTCATTTATTTCTCTAGCCCCAAGTTATGCAGCATAAATATGGTATTTTGACTGATTCGGTTTTCCTAGTGATGTGATGTAGATTGAGAAGAGCAGGAAACTTACAATGAAACCTTGAGGAATGTCAGCAGAAAGTGATTGAGAAGGAAAAGTCAGTAGAGTCAGTAGAGTACAGAACTAGGAGTGGGCAAGTCAAAGACTGCAAAGAGATCGAACAGGATAAAAAAAATAGAAGTGACCCTTAGATTTTGTTAACAGGGGGTCAAAGACTGCAAAGAGATCGAACAGGATGAAAAAGTAGAAGTGACCCTTAGATTTTGTTAACAGGGGGTTGTTGGCCATATGAATAGTTAAGTTTGGCAAAGTGGGTCCTGGTGATATTGCAGTTAGTGGGTGTCAGCAACTGGTCTCTTGTAGTATCATCCTTCATTAGTGTTGGTATGGATGTTGCAACCCAGTAAATAAATGATGCTTGGTTATTTTTCAATATACATCTTTTTTTCAGCTCAGCTTAAATCCTCACGTAAGGAATTACGGGTGGAGACATTCAAATACTCCTTTATCGATCTATGGCCAACAATGCATCCAAAACCACTGGTTTAATTGCACGGATATGGCCTAATAATTAGGAGCCATAGTAAAAAAAATTAATTTATGGCAGTATCAATGAGTGCTATTTGCCTAAAACCATGAATACCACTTTGGCAAAATTTGGACATAAACTTGGTACCAAAACACCATTTTTATTATTTAGGAGCCATAGTAAAAAAATTTAATTTATGGCAGTATCAATGAGTGCTATTTGCCTAAAACCATGAATACCACTTTGGCAAAATTTGGACATAAGCTTGGTACCAAAACACCATTTTTATTATCCCAAAAAAGCTTATAGAACTCTGCTCTGTGACTCCCTCAGCTATAAGCACTAATATAAATGCACCGACCCCCTTTCCTAAATGCAGATGCTCTGAGCATGACAATTCTACCAAAAAAAGGGAAAAAAGCAGTTAAATAGCGCTGTTAATCTTGCCTAAATATGTCCACACACATAAATCACATTAATCAGATGCAGCCTGCTCAGATATGTCAGACAAGCCCTATATATAAGGAGCAGGAAACAATGCATGTCCTTTGTTCCTATGAGCACAAACCAATCTGTGCCATTCTGTGTGGCTTGTCAGAGGATACAGCTTTAGGTCTTAATACATAAACGGCACATGTTTGGTTCCTTGTCAATGCAAACCACTCTGTGCCTTGAAACATAAACCATTCGATTCACAGACTGGCTCTGTACTCATGTCTTACTGTCTGAACATTGCTGGCACCATAATTCTCTTAGCTAGTTTCCTCTTTACGTATCCTGCATGTCGGTTCCCAGAAGCCCTCTGGATTTGCCCTGTGACCCTGATATATAAATCCAGGGTTGTGTTTATTTTTACTTTTAGCAATAGAGCTTTTTTTTCCATCTCCCCCAACGATAGTTATTCTTAACAGGGTCAATGACTTCTACCCAGCTAAATTGCTCTATAAAAATTGAATTTTATTGCTCACAATTTTTTGCAAGCTCCACTGGGGGCATTTTTGGCTATTGATCTGCACCTGGAACGGCTGCAGTATTTTCTGTTAAGCATGGAACTGTATTTTACTGTGCGGTTTAAAAATGTTTTTTACAAAAGAGTTTTAACCTTTAAAAAAGCCTAACAGTGGAGCAACAATGACACTGCAGACCCACTGCTTTGTTTTATTACTACTCGGTTGACTGCAAATGCTACTTTCCCAAATTGTATTCTTGATAAATATTGAATAATTATCATCATTTCATCATTTATTCATATAGCGCCAGCAAATTACACAGCACTTCACAATAAATTTAAACAAATAGGGATCTTAAAAAGTTTAACAAAGGTTATACAGAGTAACAATTTTACAATTAACCTTTACACCTATTCCATAGTGCGTTATAGACATTACACGTTATTCATCTCAGTCCCTTCCCCAGTGGAGTATGTTATGGAATGTTCTATTCTTACCAACTTTTCAATTGGTCTTCATTTTTTTATTTTTGATAACTTTTGAAATATTTGACTTCTTCTTTCTAGCTGTCAGATGGGGGTCACTGACCCCAGCAGCCCAAAAACTATTGCTCTACAATGTTCAGAACCTCTTCTATTCATCTTCCAGTTTCTCATTGAAACCCCTGCCTGGTTGCTAGGGTAAACTAGCAACGAGATAGATGCTGAAATTCCGCACTGGAGAACTTCTGAACAAAAAGTTAAATAAGTCAAAAACCACAAAAAAAAAAAAGAAAACCTATTGCAAATAGTTTTAGAATATGACTGTCTACGTCATACTAAAAGTTAAAGGAATAATGTCATGGGAAAACATGTTTTTTACAAGAGGCATCAGTTAATAGCATTGAAATCTGTTTTTCAAAAGAGCAAACAGATTTTTTTTTTATATTTGAAATGGGGCTATATATATATACATACATATTCTCCCTCAGTCATGTGACTTGTGCACTGATAAACTTTAGTCACACTTTGCTGCTGTGCTGCAAGTTGGAGTGATATCAAACCCCCCCCCCCCCCACCCAGCAGTTGATCAGAAGAACAATTTGAAGGGAGCAAGATAACAGCCCCCTGACAGCTGCATTCCTAAAAATGATCTCTGTGAGAAGAGCCGTTATTAGTAAAACACCAAAGTCTGGCTTATTACTCCTTCAGTAACACTAAGTAGGAGAAACAATAGGTTACCTGAAAGCAGTTCTAATGTGTAGCGCTGGCTCCTTCTGAAAGCTCAGACTCAGGCACAATGCACTGAGATGGCGCCTACACACCAATATTACAGCTAAAAAAAATAAATATATTGGTTCAAAAATAAAACTTGCAGAATGAATTATTTGCAACGTGAACAGTATATTATAGTACAGGTATGGGATCCATTATCCAGAAACCTGTTATCCAGAAAGTACCGAATTATGGAAAGGCCATAGACTCCTATAAGCAAATAATTCTAATTTTTAAAAATGATTTCCTTTTGCTCTGTAATTATAAAACAGTACCTTGTACTTGATCCTAACTAAGATATAATGAATCCTTATTGGAGGCAAAAGAAACCTTTTGGGATTATTCAATATTTAAATGATTTTTAGTAGACTTAAGTTATGGAAATCCAAATTACAGAAAGATCCCTTATCCAGAAAACCCCAGGTCCCGAGCATTCTGGATAATAGGTCCAATACCTGTAATAAATTCCATACTATAAAAATCGTGACCTTTTAAGTAAAAGCTGCCCCACCCCTTTAAGTGCAATGCAATTAGGAGTATGGAAAAAAGCAGAGTACCCAGAGAATCCCAAACACAGAAATCAGTGCAAACAGTGCACTAAACATTTAGGCTCTTCTTATTTACACTCAGTATACTGCAGTAACTGAAGTAAATATCTCCATGCAAATAATTTTTAATTATTCTTTAACAATTTTCAATGTCTTTGGCACAAATGCACAATGTAGTTCTCTTCTTTTTTTGTTTCTACATTTATACTTCAAACAATATTCCCCTATCAAATTGCACTGCACACTCAAGGCTGATTGATTTATAAAGATGTAATATTTTACTCCTGTACTTTTAGTGCGCAAACACAGCAATATTTATATTAGCCCTGTAACCTAGAAACACCAATCACCTATTTGCTTTTATTATTTTAGCTGCATTAGGCTGGTTGATGCCTATTGCATGCTATGGTTACAGGGCTAGCACAAGCTTTGCTCGACTGCGCAGAACTCTGTACATGGTAATTTAGGCATGGGAACTATTACAGTAGAACCCCCATTTTACACATTTCAGGGGACCAAAGAAAATTGGTGTAAAATCCAGGAAAACTTAAATCAGGGAAATGTTTTTTGCATTATATACTGATGGGACGCCCCTAAAAAGACAAGTGTAAAATGTGGGATACTAACATTTTTATGGTGTACTTTTTTTCTAAATTACACTGTTTACATAGCAAATAATTCATTCTACCATTTAAAATGTTATTCTTGAACCAACAAATGTATTTGTTTAGTTGTATTATTGGTATGTAGGCAGCTATTGTTGAGCTTTCAGAAAGAGCAGCACTACACATTAGAACTGCTTTCAGGTAACCTATTGTTTCTCCTACTCACATGTGACTGGAGAAGTCCCAAGCCGGACTTTCTTACTATTGAGTACTATTCTGATATCTACTGGGAGCTGCTCTCTTGCTCCCTTCCCATTGTTCTGCTCATCGGCTGCTGGGGGGAAACTCGGCAGTAAACTCGGCAGTAAAGTGTGACTGAAGTTTATCAGATCACAGGTCACATGGCTGTGGCGCCCTGGGAAGTGAAGAATATGGCTAGCCCCATGTGAAAATTCAAAATTAAATATAAAAAAATCTGCTTGCATTTTTAAAAAATGGATTTCAATACAGGATTCTGCTGGAGAAGCTCTATTAACTGATGCATTTGAAAAAGCATGTTTTCCCATGACAGTATTCCTTTAAAATCAGGGTATGTTAAATGTGTTTTCACTGTATCTGGAAGGTTTGGGATCTGGGATTTTCTTGTTAAGGTATCTTTTTGCAATTTGGAACACTCTGCCTTAAGGCTTGTAAAAAACATATTTGTTAAATATATATTAATATTAAACTTTATATCTGTAGTAAGTTCAACATTTTATATGAGCAGAAATATATTCCATGGTAAACCAGTGACATACCTTGAAAAGGCAAATAGTACAGCTAGAAATCTAAAAGGTGTAATGACATCTACAGAAGTCTTTGAGCAAAAAGTTGACAGTAACCAAAAAAAAAAAAATCTGTGCTATAAAATACTGTTATATATCGTTCCACACTGAGCTATTTTGGGGGGGACTTTTTAAGGCGCCTTTAGTGTTACATTTTTCAAGTTTCAACACATTATAGCACAGAAGTTACCAGCTACTGCCTAAACTCATGTCAGGATTAGTGAGGCATCCAATGTGTGCCAAGGAGATATGCAGGCAGCAGAACAATTCCCAGAATGCCCTTGGCATCTGACACAGCAGAATCCTTTCCCTAGTTAATCAGCGTTGCTTGAGCTGGTTCTGTCAGCTTGGCTGGATGTGAAGCAAGCAAGTGATGAGATCTTGCACATAATGGGGTCTGCTTTCAACACCTCAGTCTCTCCGTATTCATGTTCTGTTGTGAAATTAAAACCCTCTGCTTGCAAGCTAGTATGATGAAGCCCTGCTGGTTTACAGTTGCTATTCTCCATTTTATTTACTGTAGCACAACATTGCAATATATTTATTTTGGTGGATTTCTGCAAATGATTTGAGCTGCAAGTCAGCAAAAGTTGGAAAGCTGACAAATGAGCATCAATTCACCATGGTGCAAGCCATGGGCAAGGCCATTTTCTTATCAGAGATTATACTTGCGGGCAACAAACTGAAATGAATTACTAAGAAAGGGTAGATGAGCAGATCACCTGATATGATCAAGTTACATTAATGTTCAGAAAATAACAAAGCTTATCCCCAAAAAAGAGATCAACTGCAATATTTATATACAGGATTAAAAGCATTCATTATTACCCTAATTGTAGATTCCCCATATATTTCCAAGTAAGAAAAGTATCTTGCCAATGTCTTAGAAAACACATCATTTTCATTCCTAGTTATGGAAGTTTATGGTGGCAGTATGTACCCATCACTAAGACAAGTGATTTGATTTAGGACAAGCACATGTGGTGACACATGTATGCTCTGCTGTGTTATACAAATACAGTGGGTACTATGAAATGGGGTGTGAACTGTAAGGTTTGACAATGTATTTTAAGAGCACTGTATTAGTCATTGCACTACAGTGCATTGAGTAGGCTTTGCAAAGTATTGGGCCATTAAGGGCAGGTGAGATATACAGCATGGTCACTAAAGGGCTTTGCAATGTGCAGCAGAAAGGGCTGGGGGAAATAAATGTTGGACATATCAGTGGATTAACACTAGAAACTAAATTATGCGCTGCTGGCACACAAGGGAATATGCAATGTAATGAATGAACACTAGAGGGTCAGCTCACTACATACTCCAGCAACACTGGCATGCTTAATTTTGACTAGTGTGCTGAATTAACACTTATATTTGCAATGCCAGAGGAGATTAAAATGGTGGTGATCCAGAAAACAACTCATAACCCACAAATTAAATTCATATAAGGTTCTATACTCTTTTCTCAGACAAAAAAGTCATAAGCTATGTTGTTGAAATTGCCACCACTACCAACACCAATTTGCCAACACTGTAATCTCAGTCATTGTTTTACAGGGGCCTATTCGTTCTGTCTTGCAGGGCTGGGGTCCTAAATACGATTTCAGTTTGGGCAGTTTGGGCACTATATGCAAGGAGCTTGTATGTTCTTCCCATGCCTGCATGTGTTTCCTCCCACATTCCAAAATATACAGGTTGGTTATTTGACTCCTGATGAGATTGGCC
Organism: Xenopus tropicalis; assembly: GCF_000004195.4. Classification (NCBI taxonomy): domain Eukaryota; kingdom Metazoa; phylum Chordata; class Amphibia; order Anura; family Pipidae; genus Xenopus; species Xenopus tropicalis. The sequence goes on along the minus strand of NC_030680.2, from coordinate 108,228,085 downwards.
TCATTTAAAGGAAAACTATACTCCCAAACAACGTAGGTCTCTATAAAAAAAATATTACATAAACAAACTAATATGTAAAACCCTGATTCATCTAAATAAACCATTTTCATAAAAAAATAATTTTTTAGTAGTATGTGCTATTGGGTAATCCTAAATAGAAAACTGCCATTTTAAGAATTAAGGGCTGCCCCCTGGGATCATAGCACACAAACAGGCTAAGGTACACATACATGCTAGGCCCCATCAGCCAATTAATGGACACAGTTCTGTCTTTTGCTTCTATACTTCTTCCTGTTACAGTTAAAGCTGCATTATTTCTGGTCATGTGATGAGTGAGCACACAGCCCATGACAAAATGGTGGATCAAGGGAAAAGTTATAATAGGGCAATATTTATGATATATATATATATATATATATATATATATATATATATATATATATATATATATATATATATATATATATATATATATATATATATATATATATATATATATATATGTATATTCCAGTTTGACGAGATTCTTTAATAGGTTGCTTGACATAATATAATCTGTTGGTTAAGTATTCATTCTGGGGGTATAGTTTTCCGCTAACTTGATAAGGCCTTCGATTGTGAACCACTGGGGCAGGGAGTAATATATAAATCTTGGTAAAATGTGTGCAAATGATTGGATGCTATATAAGCAGCAAATAATAAATAAAGAGTCATTTCTAAATTGCCAGTTTTCTACACATTTAAATTTGCTGAATGGCAGAGTAGGTGCTGCCATACTAAAATACATGTGAACATTATGTTTTGGAGTAGACTAAAACACAGACTATAGGTTTCAGTTACACAATGTCATTCTATGTTTAGCATACTTCAAACCATGCATTTAAAGTTTAATTTTTACCAACAAGTCATGTTACAAACAAATTATCTAAAAAAATTTCTTACACTGAAGTTTATTTTCTGGTTCAAAAGCCAGTACCATGTTGTGCTCCTATAATAGTCCCCTGTTTTCAATATGGTTTTGGGATGATAATTCAGCAAAATATAAGTAAGTATTACTGTACAGACCTCTTTGGTGGTGTTGGTCCTTTAAACATAAATAAATACTGTTTACTATAAAATCTTTCACCTTTCCTGGAAAACCCCTGATTGTTCCACTTAATTTAATTTTTAATATCGTCTGCTTTAGTCTGGCAATTGGTAAAGCATTTGTAGGCATCTTCATATGTACTAATTCTTTACTCTGCTGCAGATGTGAGGGCTTATTTATGACTGTAGCCGCAACTGCTGTTGTTCAAAATTATACACAACTGTTGTGTGTGTTGAGGGCATTTATTATAAGTACTTGAGGTCAAAGACACTCTTTCCTTCTAGTTTGCACTTAGCAGCAGGCATCAGTCCCATCTCCTCTTCTGAAATTTACGCAAGTAGGTCTATTGATGAAGGGGAGCCCTCAGCTGCCACCACCATCAAGCTGGCATTTAAGGGTTCCTTCTGTGGGCTGTGTCAATAAACACAGCAGACTTGCATCCAGTAAAGCTGATCTCCAGGGGCAGGCCTTATTTTTTCTTAAACCATTTTAAAAAAAATATCCCTGCCAAGCAGTCTAGAGCAGTTGTCAATGCAGTTATTTCCTTTTCTGTGAGGGAGACTTTAGATATGTGACTGGCAGCCCTGAGGAGGCTGAATTAGGTTATGTTTTGTGTACAGTAGGTCACTGGAGTGAAGGAGCAATGTCTGGTGAATAAAAATAAATCTGAGTATCATACTCCTGAATATGACATTAGAAGCCAAATCAAAGTGTGAGTTTACAGAGAGGCTTGGTTCGGTGAGGACTGCGCCTTGTTTGACCCTTGTTGGACAGATATAGATTTCTCCTGCTATATTTTCTTGCTTTATATGAGCTGCTGTTACAAATACTACATCAGCTGCCACTCTGTCTCTTCCTCACTGTAATCTGTCTCTTTCCACTTCATCTCTCTGTGATTTTCTCAATTATGTTCCTGGTAACAGGCTGGTGAGATTCTAGCAGCAGCTTCATTAGGCCCTGATGCCTGTAGCAATGTGTGTGTCTCCTGCACATATTGATCCCTTGCCACAGCGTGGAACAGCACAGCGATCCTCACTCACAGTGCCAGGATTTGGCACAACGCACGCTGGAAACATTTGTGACAAGGACACAGTTTGCATTTTTAACCTTCACTGTGCTTTATATTTTCCAGCATAGGTTTAAAAACGTTCAGGCAAAAGCAAAGAAATGAACAAAAAGTGTTTATTTGCATAGTTACCCAGCATAACCGACTGCCACTCCAAACTTCTTTCATTTTTGCTTTTTTTTCCTCCCCCTCTCAGCACTACTCATTCCTTTTGTCTTGAATCATGCAAAAAAAAAAAAAAAAAAGGTTTCTAGTTCTGCAGCTTCACCAGTACTGCAAACACGAAAGCTCAATTACTGAACCAGCATTTGTATTTTCTAATATAATGGATATATATGGGACACTTGCAGTGAATGTGCTCGTGTTTATAATACTGCAAAGGGCAACTGGATGCTTAAGAAAGTGAGTGTTATTAAAAAAGCAAACAATATATTAGTAGTGTGAAACTGAAAGGGCAGCTTTGCCATCCAGAGAATCAGAAAGAATCTGGAGCTGCAGTCAATAGCAATTTCCCTGTTTAGATCGATACATTCACTGCCTTTCTAGCTGCAGAAATTGCTTTGCGGATTTGTTGGGGTAAAGAAAGACATGAAGAAGGAGGGGGGGTTGAGCTTGAGAGGAAGGCAGTGGAATAGTGGTCTTCTAATGATTCTCAGTGCAAAAAGATCTCTATAGAGAAAAACAGGCATGTTCCCTTTGCTGCCAGTCAGACCTAAAGTGCAATGCTCCACAGCACATTGCAGGCCTCTCAAGCACTTCAAATATTAAACAATTACTGTACCAATTATGTACAGAAATTGGCTTTGGGTACAGATAATGGCATAAAATAATGGTTCTGCAAAGCATTATTTTTAAGCATTGACTGCATTAGGGGGTAAGAAAGCAGTCTGTGGTGTCTATTAGGAGTGACTTGTACATGAGGATTAAGGGAACAATAACCTCACAAATTAAAATGCTCCATTGGTTTTTATAAAAAATGCACACATGGCTTGGAATTAATTATCATAAGAGCAATTTTGCACCAATGCCATATTCTTCAGTTTGTTTGGTGCAGTTAGAAACACTGGGGGTCATTTATAGACACTGGGAAAATGTGCACCTGGGCAGTAACCCAAAGCAATTAATAAGATGTTGGTGTTCAGTGTTCTACCTGCTTAAAAAAAGGTAATCACTGGTTGCTATGGGTTACCTAAAAGGTGTAAATATGCCCCGTTTTTATAAATGAGCCCTTTTGCCACTCAGTTTGCACTTACACACATTTTGCATCAATTATAGAAATCATATGTTTAATATATAGAACATACTTCTACTACAAAATAATTTTGTAAGTCTTTTGGGTGAAAAATGGAGGCCTACAGTTGACATCACTGAATCTACTGAATTTTGTTTCCATTTTTGTTTAGATGCTAACATTGCATTGAATTTTTATAAATAAATGTTTTCTATATCAAGGGTGGCCAACTGAAGGCCCTGGTTTATTACTCTTTCATTTGTGTATGGATGTCAGACTTGAAGACACAATCGGTGAGTTCACAGAACCTAGAAAGGGCATATCAGAACAAGACCAGCAAATATGATATGCTATCTATGCATCCTTCAAGAAAATATAGGGTGAATGTATTAAAGTTCATTAGAGCAATATAAAAATTCTCAAGTTAAAGAGATGCAGTAAAAAAATAAGCAATTTCGTTTTTAGTGATTGATGAGCTGCTAAATCCTGTTGTGTTTTTGCAAACATGTATTACACAACGGTTTATGCATGCTAAGTGAAAACTTCACACTGTGAACACTTTTTCCACTTACAACATTAGTTACATTTCCTTAAATGAGCCAATTTCAGAAACATATCAGCAGGATGTAGTGACAGATTTTGATGGTGTTAGAAATAATGTACAATTGGGGTAGATATGTTATCCACTGGATTAGATTTTGAGCAGCAATGGGTCTATTTTAACCTAATGTGAATATTATTGAGTGGTTTTTTTTTAATACAAAGAAACTAAGTACATATCTAACCTACACAGCAATTATATTGCTATATGACTTGTCTATCTATCATAGCAATCCTTTACATGCTCCTTTTAACAGTTCTTGCCATCTTCACCCTTGACTCCTCTTTTCTAGTAATGTGATAGCATCAGCCTCAGCCATAACCAAAATGTTTGGGTTTCTCATTCATTTGAATGACAAGTGACTTGAGGAAGTGAATTACATGTTGACCACTGCAGTTCTACCTTATGTGCTATAGGCCTAAATGTGTAACCACTTCATTACTGCCATCACCTGGCATGGTATTCCACAACCTCGCTGCCCTCTCAGTGAAGAATCAATAATTGTTGCTTCAATACAAATTTCACTTCCTTAAGTCTAAAGGGGGGGACCCTTGTTCTTTGTTCATTTCTATGTGAAGATCCCCCGCTCTGATCTGTTTTTAATGTCCTCTAATATATTTGCAAAAAGTCTTGCTTATGTATCTACCTAGTCTCCAAAAACTTTTTTAAAGTGGCCCCTTGGTTGGAAGCTGGCCCTATGTGAATCTGGTGGTACAAATAGCTTATGGCCCATATATCAGGAAACTGAGAAAACTTCACTTATCAAGTTTTAAACCACATAAATCATTGTTGTGCAAAGAGCAGATAATTTAATAAAGTGCATTTCAGGGAAGTCCTTAATAGAGACCTTCTTGTTCTGTGTTTGTAGCATCTAGCTTGTCTGTTTTTCCCTAATCTGCATGGTTTCTCATTTCCTCCCACACTCCACAAACAAACAGACAGGGTAATTTGACCACACTGTGTATGTGTATAATGATCAAGAATTTAAGACCAGTGGCATACTCAGTGTTTTCTCTGTTGGTGTAACTGCCAATCTGCTCCCATCTGGCCTGTCTTGTGCATTTTCGTGCTCAATTCCACCACGTGTGTGCGCTGATAGTGCTGTGTCAGCGCGAACAATAATAAGGCAGATTGAGGCAGAGTTGCTGTTTGTGCCTCTTGCCTAAGCTCAACTGGGGCAAAGACTGATATATAAATCAGTCAGTGCTTTTTATGTAAATTAAATTGTATATTGAATATAGGTTATAGAACTCTGAGGTGACTTCTAATATCTTTATATTTTTCAACAGGAGGTACTTAATTTATCACAATACACAAGTTTCAGTGAGTCATTGGGCAAAAAATTACATTAGTAAGCACCAATTATAACTGATCACTTTACTAAGTTTCACTAAGTTTACACAATATTCATTGCTTTTGTGTATCATACATAAATATATATCTACATAAATTATATAGAACACAAAGTAGCACTCCACATTATATTTCCTGTAAGCAAATATATCTAACTACTATATAGGCCTTTTAGGTATCCAATGTTTCATTCGCCTAAGAAGGACCTTAAAAAAATTGTTCTCCTCCCATCCTAAAGAACTATTAGGAAAACATTTTTCCAAAGATCCTAAAGACATTAGGAAGATATTTCCTTCTGTTCTTCTTCATATACAGTCATGAGTTAGTTATTCGCTGTTCCCCTTACCTCATGACACTTTCCAAGTTCATTACTCTTGCCAAATTATCAGCATGAAAGCAATATTGCATCTCGTACCCATATGTCACACACAGACACAGAAACTTGGGACACATAAAGCTCAGGCGTGCTCCTAGTGCAGGCACAGCCAACAAAAATATAGAAACACAATCAAACATTTACATGAGCAAAAAGCCATTCAGCCATGAGACTCTGTCAGATCCAAGCACACGCAGAAACCTCTCATTTTCACACAACGAGCCTCAGCAGTAGGAAACACTTTAAATATTTCCTGCAGTCTTTTCTGAGGAGATGCCGTATAGCTGGTTACGGTGGCCTGTAAAATGTAATGACAGTGATATTTCTGCTCACAGATACTTGTTTGAGAGCGGCTGTAAATACACCCACTGGCCTGAACCGATGTCTCTTTTGTGGCTGATTACAGACTTGGTTATGGGTTCGCCAAGGGGAAAATAGTCCTTTGCAGAGAGAGAGATTATCATCTGAAAAAGCTAGAAATTAACAGCTCGGGTCAGTGGCATCATCTGTGCAGTGCCTGCATTGTCAGAGGGTACAATATTTTTGTGTCACAAAGTATTTATATCTGTTTGTTAATAAATGCTGTTGCACCATGGAATATTATGAATTGTTACACTGCCACCCTATTGAGATCTCAGCATTCACTAGCCCCAACCAGACTTCTGCTGTCTAGTTTTCCTTATTTTTGAGAAAAGGGATTTCCAGGTATATGACATTACTTTTTATTAAACTAATAATATTTGAAGGGGTTGTTATTTTTACAACATAACCCATAGGCATCACATTTTATGATGACACTATAGCCTTTACTTATTTTATTCCAGTCCCAACAGTGGTACTACTAAGCTTGATAGTGAAGAAAGCTATACTGTTATATTTCACTTGTGTAATGATGTCCAATACATTTAATTCCCTCAAACTCACTGGCTACAGGGACTAGAATCCCTAGTACAGTAACACCGGGTTTAATCCGAGAATAGTCATGTATTACTTTGGTTATAGAAATGTAATTACTTTTCAAATGATCCCTTTTCCAACTTGTATATGTTAAGGAGTAATAGTAATAAGAAATTATTGGTCTACTTTGTATTACAGTAACTGAATTGTAAAGCTATTTACTATCTACAGAGCATGTCGTTTTTCCACTCCCTATTATATTGCCAGCAGCAGCCAATACATAACCATTAGGGTACAAAGGAAACCACAAGCAAATCATGTTTTCTTCCTTTTAATTTTCTGGGCCACAGTTCAGTGCAAACCTTCATTTATATATTCTGATTTAGCTGAACACTGAGTTTTTCAGCCATTTGAACTAGATGGTATGGCTATGCCCTAGAGCTATATTTGCATGTCATGTTAAATCCATAATCATAATTAGATCAGTCATATTCCCCGTTAAGTAAAGGTCCAGTTCTGAATATAATTTTATCTATATCTGGGGCTGATTTCATAAGTGACTATAGTTTGTCAGGCAGTCCATGCATAATTTCCAAGGTCTCATAAAGATATACAAATCTTGTCATTTATAATAATTCAAAAAAGAGAAGCTAGTTAGCACTCGGTTGACTGATTTAAAAACAATCCCTAAGCTTGTAACAATGTCAACACAAGCAGTTATCCAGTACACTGTGACAAAGGGGCACAATAAATAACTTTGTTGCATGTTATGCTAAAGGGACTATATACTGATTTTTCTGGAGGAAAATATTTTTTCAATGGTTTCACTCATTATGCCTATTAAGGATTAATTCAGTTTACTGTTAAGTATTTTTTTTGGTATTTAGTATATTTTGCAAGCGCATCTTGTTTTCACATTAAGTGTTCACATGCCTGGCCTTTTAATTCCTTTTAAAGAGGTTTTAGGACCATTTGTGATCTAAATTTTGGATAAGCCCTCATAGCTTTGTAAAGATATTCGTAAAGATATTGTCATCCTGTTAAAGTTCCAGCTATATACAGAGCAGCATGATGTGCCCCAAATCTAACATTCAGGCAAGGTCCCACTCTCCACTGCTTTGAGGACCCTATGGGGAAGGGGGGGGGGGGCAAGCGCTGCAGTTTTGAAATGTCCTATTAAAAGGATTGTTTCAAGCTCTACTACACTTTTTCAAAAACATATCCTAGGAAGTCAATAATATTTACAGTACAGGTATGGGATCCATTATCTGGAAACCTGGTATGCAGAAAGTTCCAAATTACAGAAAGGCCATCTCCCATAGACTCTATTTTAAACAATTGATTCTAATTTTTAGAAATGATTTCCCTTTTCTCTGTACAGTACCTTGTACTTCCAACTAAGATATAATTAATCCTTACTGGAGGCAAAATAAGCCTATTGGCTTTAATTGATGTTTAAATGATTTTTTTCGTAAACTTAAAGCATGGAGATCCAAACTACAGAAAGATCCCTTATCTGGAAGACCCCAGATCCCGAGCATTCTGGATAACAGTTCCTATACCTGTACCATAAAAAGTCAATGATGTTTACAAAGAAAATCCTACAAATGTGATACATTTTCATGGGAAAGTTGCTTTTGATATGGGTCCAGCAAGCTTCAAATGGAATACATAGTTCACGGGCAAAGATGTTTAGCAGACTATTAGAAAATGTTTTTTTTTTCTGGGGTAGGGCAGAGTGGGCATTTACTCTAGAAAAATCTTTCTTTTCTCAGATGCAGGCCTGAGAATTTCTGCTTTGTCAGGGCCATGTTTTCTGTTTTCTAAAGTTGATGCCAATAGGTAGTGGAATGCAAATGCACAATAGTAAATGCCCTATGTGTAACTTTTGAACTACTGTTTTTGCAGCATGAATTTGTTTAAAGGCCACATAAAAACATTCCTAGAGTGGCAGCTCTTTAGGGGGAGCATCAGGCTGACCCTACATTTAAAATAATAATATAATTACTTTTATAGTTTTATTTTAAGGCTATTATAACTGGAGGCTGATAAGCTTACTGTGTGATAAATAAAGTGTTTCTCTTTTTTATTCATATACATGTTAAAAAAAATTCAATTCAGCACACTGGGACCATAAATCAGGGTGCAACAAGAAACTGGCCTAGTGTAGTATAAATGGTACATCTAGCCCTGTGTATTTGGGAATCTTTGATCTATACAAATATATTTTACAACTTTTGTGCTGTTAGGCTGAAAGTAGTTTGGAAATGTAATATGTTAATTGTTAGTTCTGCATATTTGTCATTTCTGGACAGGAAAGTGCATGATTATTTGTAATGCTTGTCTACATACTTAGTTTAATCAGTTGCAGATACAGAGCCCCTTAAAATAAAGCAGAAATCCTGTAGTGTGCATGCAACATTTAGTAACTGTACTACAGCAGATGATAACTATCATGCTCTTCCTTTTCCCTAATTTGTACAGTTTTATAATTTCAGTGCTCATTGCTGCCCTTCTCTGAAAATGTATGTTATATATACTTTCAGTCAGATGCTAGGTTTATATTTAAGCTTTGTTTGGCTGCATGTAGGCTTTAACATTTAATGAGTACAATTAGTCAATGAAAAGCATATCATACAGTCTGTAATGGGATATATATGTTTTTATTTTTATCTATTTAACAATTTTCTAAGGTTTCAGAGAACTAAAGTTTGCATCTGATCCTCCATTTCAGTTTCACCCTCAAATTGAAATTTGTAATTGTCTGTGCTGCCGCAGAACTAAGTATTATAACGTACATAAATGTACTCATTACCCTTACATGACAGCAGGATAAGGGTTCAGAGGTTAGACTTTCCCTAATACTTTATCCTATCTGCCAGTTATACTATTTTTATATTGATCCTGTAATACTATAGGAATGCCTGTGACCTTGACATTTGCATTTCCAGTTCTTTACCACTGTTGCACAGTTAAACCCTAAGGCCCATAGAAGTTTTTTTTTGTGTGTGTACACACAATGAAAAGATTCACAAATTCTGACTGAACACTAGTTGCAGAAAAATGGGCGTGCATAGCTTAATACTCTTCCAGTGTCTTTATGTACTCTTAAAATGATATTTTTATTAGTTATGATAACACTAAAGGGGTGATGCATAAAGTAGGTTTCATTTTGATGCAGTTGTGAACAATCAGTTGTGAGTTGCAGATAGAATTCTAAAAGCTTTTATGACTTGAAACTATGAGTTACTAAATCAGAATAATCCTGTTTTGTGAACACCCTTATATGAGCAAAAGTATTTGCAGTTGATAGGTATCTTACTACTTTTTCAATTATTTCTATATCTCTGTTATGTATAATGTCCCAGGAGGTCATATTCAACCATTACAGACTTCCAGTTCATCCACATTGCCTCCTCCATGATAAAAGGGGACACTTAAAATGGACACATTGGGTGATCACTAACCAGTGGGTTGACAAACTCATTCATTTAATGAAACATTTCTCCTGTAAACAAGATTTTTAAGTATAATACCTGTCTTTAAGTCTGATAAGAGCAAAAACCTTATGAACCCTAGAAAAAATTTAAAAAACTTGGTTTGATGTCCTCCTTATAGCAGCCAGACCACCAGGCGCCTAACTGTTTTAAATCTCAACCTGTATATATATATATATATATATATATATACACCTCCTTAATTGCTTAATTTTGGCATAAAAAGCTGTACATTATATTATGGCACATGAGGTGTATTCTCTGCTGGAGTTTTTTTTTTTTGCTGATGGAGAAGTGCAGCCTGTCATTTTAATTAATAAAAACAGCTGACATGAGAATTTTGGACAGAAAACACTCTAATGCATATTCTTGGCCTCAACAATTCGTACTGCATCACTGCGAATGACAGCCTGCATGACCACACCTTCGCAGGTTTAAAACTGCTGGCAGAATTATAGTCATTTATGACCCGTTGGAGAATTTCAGAGGTAAGTGCACTGCACTTCTTCCTCTAGGTTCATTACCCCTTATGTCTTGTGTACCATGAGCATAATGCTGTAGTCTATCCCTTCTGTAGTAAAAGAACTGTTTTTCTGTGTTAAAATCCTGTGCTATCATGGGTGGAACTAATGTCCCATAAGGCATCACAAAGGTAAGAGTGATCACAGAACCTAGAGTAAACTCTTGCTGCTGCCATTACATCAGTGCACCCCTGTTCATGATCTGACAAATCCCTTAATACACTTAAGGGTCTCAACTCACACAAGCACATCATTTATTTCTAATCAATGAAAAGCCTATCGCCCCAAATACTTGACAGCGTTGTTGTAGTATTTTATCCCAACCACATGCAGAAAGACTTTAAACCTGTGACACCTTTGCTCACAGGTAAGCAGCAGTCAAAGTTGGGCAGTAAGGAAATGTATGCTAAGAGTGTTATAATGACAATTACACAAATGCATCACCTCTAAAGTCATGTATTGTAGAATGCTGCAGAATATGTTGGTGCTTTATTAATATGTAATAATAATAAAAATAATATCAGAGCCTGTTAAAGTGCTGTAGATTAGTGTCAGTTTATAGTATTACACATTTTAGGAAATGATGGTATCTGCTGCTTATGGAACTGTTATTGTCACTGATAGTATATCCCTGTGTCTGTATGTATATAATAATTCTACAATTGTTATTCTGTCCAACCAGTGCACCCTTCTTTTGCAACTACAATGAATTCTGGGACTTCAGTTATACTTGTTAACATTCTTTTGGCATATCTTTGTATATTTATCTAAGAATTTATGTGCTTTTAATACCCTAAATAACACTTTCTAGCCAGTGATAACCTATCAACTTCCCCTGACCTAGAGCAGTGTCACACAGTAACCACTTACCTGTTGCTATGTCTGGTTTCTTCAACATGGCAATGACAGTTGTGGCCAACCTGACACTCTCTTGCTAACACTGCACATTCACTCAACTGAAATATAAGTAACTATGCTGTGCAAGATTTTATCACTGCATAAGGACCTAACATTTCAGGGCACATCTACTAAGGGAATTATTGTGAATAAACAAATTACTGGGCCCTTCTAGCTTATGAACTTTCAGGATGATAATAAGGTGCAGCACTCTATACCCCTGAGCCCAAATCAGCTACTGAATCTGTTCTATTGTTATATTCTAGAATCTTTTCTATTGTTCTACCCCGGTTACTGGTTAAAGGGACATTACCTACCAGTTATTAAGTCAGACACCAATAGTTTAAACATAAGACACTGATGATTTTTATACATGATTTTCTTGCTTAGTCAAACAAGACTCACTCATATCTATGTTTAGTTCAAATATAACTATGGTTGTGTCTTTTTATAAACAGTTCTAAATGTACTTATATTTCTACTTATATGTTGCCTTTATTTTTAACTTGTACTTTAGTCTGGGCCCGCTGGGGGGACACTCCCACAGTGTGGGGACCGAAGAGCTTTCACTTACACCAAAACAAGCGAAGACCCAAGTGAACACCAGACCGTTTTATTCCCAATCAATCGCGCTCGGGTTCTCGGCAATACTAAGTTGTACAATAGCAAACAGGCCGATTTAGAGTCTGTAACACCGACTCAACTATTACGTAGGGCCCCTCAATGAATGGGGCCCTCTGCATTTTATTGCGTTGGCAGGCATTCATGAAGCACAAGGGTTAAGGTAAAACGAAAGCAAGTAGGGGGCAAAAGCACTGAAATCCACCCGGGCAGACCCACTAAAGCCTGGCTTTGTCCAGAGGAATTACTCCTTCTAAGATACCCATACACCTCTCCCAGCCTGCGCTAGCGCTTTAAGACCCCGGGGCCACTGCCTTCTCTTTTCTTTCTGCTCTTCTTTTCTCTCTTCCACATTCCCCACCTCTGAACCTTGTTGATTGACAAGAGAAAAGCTAAGGGGGAGGGGAGTGACCTGCCAAACTACCAATCCAAAGCCAAGGGGGGCGGTACATTACCTCCCAGTACGCCAATCGGCGTGACGGAAGGGGGGGCTAAGTCTCCATTCCGCGCTGTGTGCCAGCTCTGGAGAAGAGAGGGATAGACACAGGAGGGGAGGGAGGAAAGCAGAGTCTGAGCCCAAACAAAAGCAGGACACCGAGCTGTGTAGAACTTCCCTGGCCCGGTACAGACCCCACCCTCCCGCGGAACCGCCGTGCCTGGATACTGTACCTTTTCTTCTTGACTAGGACGGATTCCTGGCGCCCTGGGATTAACAGGAGGGAGCCACAACAAAGGCAGGAGAGAGAAGAACAATAAGAGTTCCCTGTGCGCTGCACAACACAGGCACAGGGTGCTGCAGAGCGGGGCTTGCTCCTGGAAATGGATGATCAGCCCAGGTTGATGCACAGCCACCCCGGGGTGGGGATGGCGGGACACCCCAGTCTGTCCCAACACATGCAGGATGGCACAGGAGCCAACGAAGGGGAGGGGGGCAGGAAGCAGGACATTGGGGATATATTACAGCAGATCATGACCATCACTGACCAGAGTCTGGATGAGGCACAGGCCAGGTGAGCTGGATCTTGCAAAGTGCTTCTTTCTCTCTTTTAGCAGCTTTAGGCTGGGACCCTGTGGGCATCAGGATACTATTTGTGAGCTTATACTTGTCATGTCCAGCCTGAGGCCCTCCACTTCTAACTGAGCAACAACTCACAGCATCCGGCTGTCAAGGGATGATGGGAGCTGTAGTTAATTGCTCCAGGGCCTCAGGGTGGACTTGCCTGATTTTTAGAATGGATGTGTGTATGAGGTTGGACCAGCAAACCACTTTTCCCCCATTAGCAAAGTAACTGCTACTGTTTATCAACCTTGTGTTATATGTGAACGTGTATCAGACAACGTGCACCATAGAGCTGACAATCTACCTCTGTACATGGTGCTTTGGTTTATATACTTTTTATTCTTAGTGCTGTATAAGTAATAAGGTTTACTGTGTGCAATCCATTTGCACGACAGTAAGTGTGTACAGTATATACCATGTACATGTGTGCGCTAAACTGTTACCCCTAAGCAGGAGGGTTGCATTGTCTTTCACTTTTCCATTTTTACGGCAACATTTTTAAACTGGTACTGACCCAGTGGGGTTTGAAAAACACCAAATTATGCAAAAAAAAATCTATTTATCAACAGTTTCTATCTAGATCTTTGATGTTTAGCTTGTGACCCTCCAGTTGTTGCTCTGTTATAACTTTCACATCAGCTGTCAAAAGGATTCTGGGAGCAGCAGGGGGGCTGCAGGTTGAACATCCCTGTCCTATATGTATGGTATATTCATTCCTTAGAGGAAAAAGAAACGGGCAGGAAGAAGTTCTCCATCTGTCAGGGAAGCACTAGAGATGTTGAGTTATCCTCTGGGCCTCAAAATACGTTGTACTGGCAGTTCCTGCATTCTAAAGATCTGTTTACAGTTGTTCATTGTGATTCACGCCATATAACTATATACTGCATTCTATAATACAGAGAGGGACTTTTATATGTCATAGGTGGGATAATAACCTCATGTACAGAACTCATGTCCAGGGCACACTCATTTACAAAACACACTGATTTTATGGGGACGGGCAGAGTTTTTGTATATAACATATTTTAATATACATCTCTACACATAATCATTAAAAGCATAGCTTCATTATATAAACTTTTTATGATGTTGGTTAATTAAATAAGAACAGAGGTTCTGTGAATGGGAGTAAACATGGATTTTTCTGCCAAGGAAGATTTTTAGTACATGGGAAATCCAAGCAATATAATTACCTTTGTTTTGTAAATCAGAGATTTAAATACATTACTTATTGCATGGACTACACTCTCCATCTAATAGGGTTGAATGACAGCATTAAATAAGCTTTGTAAGTTAATTGTTTGACACTTTCTTATATAGCTAAACAATATTTCCTTAGTAATGAGAATCAATGTAGAGGGTTTGCAGTGAATTCTCTGTTGTGCATTGAGAATTTATGAATGTTTCTTTTGGTTTCCTTCTACTTTTGCCTTTGTTCAGCATTTCTAAATATTTAAAGAAGGAGGAATCCCACAACACCTTTCTCCTATGGTATAAATTCAACATGTTAACCCCAATCGGGTAAATAGAAAAAAAGCAGGCTTTTCAAGAGAAACGTGCAGTTGGCGGAACTAAATTTGAAATTACAGCACTCCTTCAATTGGATTAAAGGGATTTTGGATGGCATTTATCTAAAATGTGTTGCTGTCGCAGAGAAATATTTCCCCTGTACATGTGCACATTGCATGTATATAATTTCAAGGCACATATACCATTTATAAATATATACATATTTAATATGTGTAAAAAAAAAAAAATATATATGTGCTGAAAACTTGCAGACTAAAATATACAATTGAAATTCTCTCGCAACATTGAAATTACAAAAGGTTGAAGTATGTAACAAAATGTACTTAGTAGTAAGAAGTGTATTTTTGCTTGACTTATACAAAGCAAGAGAGCAGACCTTTCAGAATCTGTTAATTGGACATGTCATGCCCAGCCGTTCCTTTGTCAGCGTATAGAGATTTGCAAAGCTACTATGAATAAACGTAAGTGTGGATCACTCTGCTTCAGTCCATTGTAGCCAAACAGCGATCTTTGCTTATTATCTATAGTATGCACTGTGGACTGACAAAGGCTGGTCAGGCCCCAGTGTGTCGTTTAGATGCCTATCTTCCACTGTGGCAATTTTAGCTCTAGGTATTTTAGTTTTATTGTATTCATCTTGCTGTTTAAATATAAAATAAATCCATATTTGTCTATATTCTGAGAGTTTTTTTGTATTTACATGTTTTTCTAATTTATGTTTTTATATATTTTATTTTTTTCAAGCAATTCGTTTTCCTTATCTGACAGGCAAAATATAGTAGTAATAAAATCTGGTTTGCCTGTTGGAACCCAAGCCCCACATTAATACAATTATAATTCCTTTGTATACTGTACTTGCTGCAGGACAGGCAGAAGTACACATATAATGTAAACTTCAGGCACTACACCTCCCACTTACCCACAACAGCATGTGGATTCTGGGAGATGTAGTTCTGCAACAGCTGGAAGGTCATGTCCCAGTAAAAGACGTCTATACATAAAGTGACAAATGTATGCAAGCCATAGTTTACAATCTTCCTGTATTCCGCTAGAATTGCATTATGGACACTCTTAAAGTATTAACAGCGCCCTGATGTAATTGAAACAGTATTTGATGTAACTAGAAGTATACATACAATGTACTAAATCTAAGTCTAAAGAACACTTGCAAGTCAGTAGCAATATAATTACTGTTTTTTTTTTTGTAGCTTAAATTTTATTTAAGAGAAAAATAAACATAACAGAGCAATATATGTGAGATTAATATAAAGGACACAGTATTGCAGGGGAGCCAAGAAGAAATTTGCAGTCTGTTAATGCTCTTAATCTACATAAGGGAATATTTAATATATTCAATATAGTGACCTTTAGCATTGCCATATATAGAACAGGGATATTTTTACCAGCTGAGCATAAAATAGAAACATTTTAGTGGAAAGATAGATAATAACAAAGGGGTTAAAACATGTTAAATATATTTACTATGTATGATAAAGAAGGAAGTTGTTTTCTGTTGCTCCATCTATCATACAGTGATAGATGACTTCTTGAAGTTTGCACTTGAACTGACCATTTTGAGTTCATTGTTACTATAAATACACAGGACCCATTTTAACAGTGTCCTTGCACAGAGGTAACAAATAGGCGACCAGTTGTATCTGTGTGTTTGTTCTTGTACTGCTTTCTTTATTTCATGTATTTATACCTTAACTATGCTAAATTCAGGTGAATATAGATATCAGTGTGAGGCATTATTGCAGGGTCTTTGGCAGTCATTAGCAGGTCATTGAAAAAAATCTATGAAAATATAAATAACTACAGTGGATGTACAGAATAAAATTTAATGTGTTGCATTATTTGCATCACAAATAAATTAACTGTTAAATCATCATGGAACCAGGTGTGTAAGCCATGCAGTTTGTATAACATATAATTCACATTATAGCACACTTTGTTCTTTTGTATGTGGTAGAAGTGCAGGGGAGCAATACTTAAGAAATCAAGAGATTAGCCATAATTTATATTGGTCAAGTTACAGAAAGTTCAGGAGCCAGGCAGATATTTTAGGAACCAAAGGGGGGCTGGCTTTTATGTAAACTTGTTTAAAATATCCTGAAAAAATTTGAATCCATGGCTACCTGACTTGACGATTTGTCCAGCAGCAGCTTATGCTAATACAATGTACAGGACATGGTGACTGTGTGCAAACACATAATTATTTATGCACGTTACACTGTACAGAACAGATTGTTACTCTACAGACAGAACATTAATGAAATGTACAGGACATAATTAGTGCATTCTTGACACACTGACTGCAAACAGTTCAGAAATATTCAGGAAACTAACAATGTGCATGAAAAGACAGTGTAGAATTTATTAATATAATGTAAAGAGACAGTAGTAATTAATTGTTTCAAAGAGTTGCTAACAGAATATCCAGCAATGACATACCTGTGGAAGAAAATATATTACGCTAACAGAATAAATATAGTATTTCTCTAGTGTATTGATCATGAAGTGTTAATGTTTTTACATACAGAATCCTTTATATTTCTCCAATTGCTTTTACTTTTATAAAACCAAGATCTTTTGAACTTCCAGTCCAAGAATCTTTTTTTACTAAAAATTTCAAATTTTGTAGCACAGGCATTTCAAGTAGTGTTTATTTTTTAAGTCTATTACAAATATTTGCACATGAAATGTGATACACATATGCATTCCCCAGCTATGACTATTTATTTTACAACTGAATTCAGTCCATTAGTAAAGTTGGCCATCAGTCTGTTCTTATTTCTTTACTCTTTATTTGTTCGACTTTAATAATGTGTATATAAATATCCATATAATTGACAATAGGAGCACTCTCATTATTTGTCGGGAAGCTTCTTTGATACGTGGCAAGGAGCAGTAGACATTTAAGTGTGTTGCTGTTAGTTCGTAGAGCACTTTTTTTCAGATGTTGGGGCTGTGTGTCGGTGTGAAACACATGGGGAAGAATCCAGGTTTACTGCAAGTGGGAGTGAAGCAAAAGAGGGAGAATGCAAACTTTCTGTATGAGAGACAAGCACATGGGAGGAATTCATGCTTACTCTACTTAGAACTGAAGCACAAAGACAGTCTAGGTTTATTCTGTGTAGGTGTTGCACACAAAGGAGAGCATCTAGGCTCACTGTATGTGGGTATGAACCACATGGGCGACTAGGCTCGCTATACAGGGGTGTGGAGCAACTTACTTTATGTCAGGCATCAGTCTTGGGCTTTCCACATATTGTCAGATACTGTGCAGTCAGAATCAATCTTCTGTGATTTGACCAGTTCAATAGCCAGATTGAACTGCTGTGATTGGTTGGCTTAAAGAGTGAATGATCTTAATGCATAGAGAGGAGTCCAAGCGTCCATATAGTTTTTCAAGGAACTAAAATGTTCTGAAAGCTTCCTATGATTATCTTAGTTAGCCAATAAAGGTATCACCTTTGTACCACTTTTGTTATTTTTTATTTCAAAAGGGTTACCCTGTTAACATTTTGACTGGCTAACACGGTACATCACCTTCTCCCGTATAGTTTTGTGATGTTTTTTTGTCTTTAATCTATTTCTGGCACCCTGATATGTCTGTGACATATATCTATGATCATACATAATGAACTGTTGCCCTGCAGTGGTAAAACTGATGTCTGGTTTAACAGTTCTAATGTAATTTGTATAATAAATAAGCTGCTGTTAGACCATGGGGGCAGCCATTGAGTCTGAAAAATTAGAAAAGGAACAGTTGAGCAGATAACAGATAAGCTCTGTAAAATACAGTGGGTGTAGATTCCTGTGCAAAGGTGGCCACACGTACCAATTTTCGATCTTTCGTGCGACCATCTGTTGCATGTAAGTTCGTTCTCACCCTCCACAGACGTTCAGGGCTGAATCGTCAGATATGGAGGTAGAAACAATAGGATTTCTACCTCCTTCTGCCAATTGACCCCTTCAATGGCGCCCAATCAAAATCTTTTAACTGGGCCAATCATCGAGTAGATGGATATCCGCAGATTTTTGCGATATTGGTCGCCTCGCTGAGTTGCCATACACGCACCGAATATCTTATGAAACGAGGTTTCGTACGATATCATCGGTGTGTGTATGGCCAGCTTAAGAACTAAACGCATTGTATTCAGCAGAGTTTATCTGTTGTGTTTCTGTTATACTGTTTTATTTTTACAAAGAAAAAAAAAATAATTAAAAAATTTAGAAATATTTGCTTATATTTTCAGTAATTCAGAGGCTTTCAGTAAAGGGATCCCATTCCTGTGTTTGTGTGTGTGTAAAACACAATTTTAGCAATAGGATTGTTTTTCTACCAATATGGATTCATGCAGCTTAGTTAGGATCGAGTACATGGTAGGTACTATTGTATTTTTACAGAGAAAAAAAAAACATTTTATAAAACTAGAAGTATTTACTCAAAATGGGAGAGGGCCTTCCAGTAATAAGGAGGTTTCTGAATAAGGGAATCCCATACCTGTGTGTGTGTGTGTGTGTGTGTATAATATAATAAGTACTCTTCTCATGTTTAAGTTGTACAGAAAGCATGTGGCTAGCTTCTCTTACAGTGACATGGTTAGCTTTTAATTAATAACATATGGGCAGCTCAGAAAAAGTCAATTTATTTTAGGAAACCAGGACAGCAATCTGGAGAGTTTTAGGAGAGGAAAGAGCAGCATGCTTCTAATTTCAGGCAGCTGAATAAATGTAAGAATAAGCACTCATGGTGCATACTGGCGGTGGCTTGGGCAGTAAATGCTTGTCAGTATACAGTATTCTGGCATTCACAGCTATACCTAAATGCAATATTAATTGTCAGTCTAGTGATTTGTTTAGAATGTCTTTTGATCCCGCTTCCCTTAAGGTTATTGTCTATGTTATAAATAATACTGGTGTGACTGTACATTGGATTTAAAGAAAGTGGATAATATACATCACAACCAGAAGGAAGGCTGACATGAGGAAATTGTCTTGCTTGTAAAGGCATGACTGCATGTAGTGAAGAACAGCCTGTTCTATTACATGATAACAAACAGCCAGCCGAGTGAAGCACTGTCAGATTCCTGCCACAGTACTGTGTGCTTATTGGGTGTTCTACAACACTGATTTTCAGTCTCAGAACTGCTGGTTCTCATTCCTGAAACAGTATAGCAAAAGCTACTTAATAGACCAGGGGTCCCCATCCTTTCTTACTTGTGAGCCACAGTCAAATGTAAAAAGACTTGGAGAGCAACACAAGCAGGTAGGTAGCCTCTATGCACACCATCAGCTTACAGGAGGTGTTATTTGGTAGTACATCTTGTGTTTATTCAACCAAAACTTGCCAGGAATTCAAAAATAACTACCTGGTTTGGGGGCACTGAGAGCAACATCCAAGGGGCTGCTGAGCAACTGGTTGGGGATCACTGTAATAGACCTAGTGAAGTTCTGACTTCTGCTATATTAAATCAAGAGTCAGAACCAAAGAATTAATAGGGGCAAATACTGCTTTTAACTAAAATTACATTGACAAATAACATTAAAATCATTAAGCATTCAATGGAAATTTGAAGGTTGCTTAGAATTTGAATTTCCTTTAATGCAAAAGATTGGAGATCCCCTTTACCTATGTTTAGTTTTTGGAGCTGTACAACCATTAAGCTTTTAGAACCGTGCAAAACATTTATTTGATAGCTCAAACATGAAAAATATTTGTAAGGAGTTCTTCCAAACCTTCGATTAAACCCTGGTGGCTAATACAGCATATTTGTTAATTTATATCTTATTCTGGGCTGGGCAAAGCTAATTTATAATATGTTTTTTTTAGTTAATGGGGAATTGATTGTCTGCATGTGTTTCTTTACAGGCAGAGAAACGGCCTAGTGTGCCATTACCCCTAAATAGTTTATCCTGACTAACAAATGCAACAATTTGACTCAATGTTATTGACTTCTGAGTCATACGTTTCATGTGACTTTTCATTAAACACAACACAATTTATAAGGGTCCAAACAAGCCAGCTGTTAATATAGAGATGAATGAACACTTAATTCTTAATTTAACTTTCCAAATCTGAGTGGCTGCAACTCGTTCCTACACTTGCAGTTGGACAGCATGGTATATGCATGGGCCTATGTAAGCGCATAGAAATGTACTGCTGGACTATTATCTCACTAATCTCACTGATTGCTGTCTGACTTGTCACAAGTAAATTGCTTGCAAAATACAGGGGTGCACAAGACCTCAACAGATATCTGTTTCCTCCATATGCCCCATCTCCCAAATTTGTGGCATCCCTGATCTAAAAGAAAATGGGATCTTCCCTCATTGTTCTGCTCATAGTGCGCAAACACATCCATGACCCCCACTTCCCACTCGGACTAGTACATCATGATCCCTATTTTTGCAGCTTTTTGGTGCCTATTTACCCACTATTACAGGGATACCAGCTTCCATATATACACTAGGATCCTGTGGATATCTTGGAATTACTGCCTCACAAGGCATCTGTTTATTTTGCTACTTTTACTACATGGTACAATATTGGGAATTTGTTGTAGTGTGATATATTTGGGCAGAACAATATGTTTTTGCCTGCCCCCTTGACAACCACAGACCTTCTTCTTAATTAACACCATATGGACAGTTTACTAAAGAAATGTATTTATTTAAGATCTAGAGGCATGTAATCAGGGGTATTGAATTCCTTACAGAGGAAATAGCATCCTCCTCCACATTTTAAACAAAGGGACACCATGATTATGGATAAGTATTTTTTTAGAGAATATTCCCTGTGGAATGTGACGAACAGACTGTGTATGTGACTGTCTTCTTTCTTTTCTCTCTCTCTCTCTCTCTCTCTCTCTCTCTCTCTCTCTCTCTCCTCTATTATTTTATTCTATTGTTCTGTTTCCACATGGGTATCATTTTACTGCTTCCCCTACTTGCATTTAGCACTGCATCAGATCTCTTGCTATAGCAACAGTGTGATTACTATTGCTAATCGTACTTGTGGCTATCAATACCAATCATATCACTGAGGGCAAACCAGCAGGCCTTTTAATCGATTATTAAATGTTCCAGAGTTCGTAAACTCTGAAATGAAAGCGAATCATTTGCAGCAGGATTTTGATAAGTTACATGTGATCCAGTGCATTTCTTTACAAAGTGTAAAAGTAATAGGGAACACCATGTTAAGAAGTAAGGGTGACTTCAGAATTTCCCAAGGCTTTTGATGAAAGATTTTCTTTTCTTCGATTTTAGCTCTTGTGAAATATTAGTGACACGTCCAAAAGAGCCCTTTATGTGTATTAATTATCAGAAGAGTTTACATTGATTATGTAGAGTTAAGCAATTAGAGTCATTGGTGGGGGGTGGGGGTTTGCCTAATAAAGTGACTAAAGATTGCCTGGTACTTTTAACATATATAGCGAATTTACAAAGGTTCAAAATTGCACCAGTGCAGTTGACCATAGAAACCAATATGATCTTTTCTTCAACTCATTATCAACTGATAAAAACTAATTGTTTTGGCAAGAATATGTTTACAATATACTACATATTTAAGTAAGAAATTTTGAAACGTATGTCAAGCATATGCCTTTAAGGCTATTTTAGTTCCATTTAGAAGGCATTATATTGCATATGTATAAATATGTGTCATAATGCAATTACTCTGATCCTGCTGAGGAAGCACTAGAGAGTTTTAGGTGCCAAGGAGTTATAGACAAATTTTTGACACACTGTGGTGCATAGTATAGAACTACATAATATATTGAGATCATTAAACTAGTTGTTGCATATATGTAAATACAAAAGGTCTTATTTTGCAATGGTATCAGAATGTGCCAGGTCCCCTTTTGGATGTTGAACCCACAAACGACCGTTAAATATCTCTTACACAATGTTAAGTAAGTCACATGTACTGGAATGCCCATATCTGTGCCTCTGCATTTTTTCAATTGGGTGCCAGATGGTAACCAGAAGAAAAGTACTTTGGCCTCCATGTGCTCTAAAAAT
The DNA here is from genome assembly GCF_000004195.4 of Xenopus tropicalis. Classification (NCBI taxonomy): domain Eukaryota; kingdom Metazoa; phylum Chordata; class Amphibia; order Anura; family Pipidae; genus Xenopus; species Xenopus tropicalis. The sequence goes on along the minus strand of NC_030680.2, from coordinate 108,205,317 downwards.
TGTACCCAATATTTCAAATCTGGTCTGGTTTGATAAATAGGACATTCAGCACAAGCTAGTACTTGTTCTAGTGGGTACAGATGAACACTAGAACCCTGAAAACTCCTTTTGTGTGTTGCTCCTAAGCGTACTTTATTAATACACTGGTAAGGCCACTTTAATGCAGTTGGGACTGTTGTTTTGTGAGTACAAAGCATGGCAGGTAGCTGCTTTTTTGCACTTGATTTGTAAATGAACAGCCCTTTTGAGGAATTAATATTATTATTAGTTCTAAAGCACCAGTAACACTAAAAAATACAAATGTTTTGAAATAATTAAAACATAATGTACTGTTACCCTGCACTGGTAAAGGTTGTGTGTTTGCTTCAGAAAGACTACTATATTTAATAGAAATGGCTGCTATGTAGCCATGGGGCACCCATTTAAATTGAAAAAAGGCACAGCTTACATAAGCAGATAACGGATAAGTTGCATAGATTCCCATTGTATTCTACACAGTTTATCTGTTATCTGCTTACTAACCTGTGCCTTTTCTCCTTTTTTCAATTTGAATGACTGCCCCCATGGCTACACAACAGCTTTGTTTGTATAAACTATAGTAGTGTTTCTGAAGCAAACGCACAACTTTTAGGCCAGTGGCACACTGGGAGATTAGTCGCCCTGCAACAAATCTTTGTTACTGCGGGCGACTAATCTTCCTGCAATGCCATCCCACTGGCAAGAATGTAAATCCCCGGTGGGATGGCATACGCGTTGCTTTGTTTGCCCGAAGTTGCCTCTCAATGACACTTTGGGCGACTTCGGGAAAATTAAGCATCACGTATTCCATTCCACTGGCGATTTACATTCTTGCCGGTGGGATGGCATTGCGGGGAGATTAGTCACCAGCGGTAACAAAGATTTGTCGCGGGGTGATTAATCTCCCCGTGTACCACTGTCCTTACTAGTACAGAGCAATAGTATATAATATATTAATTATTTATATACACTTTTATATGTAACCTATAAATGTGTATTTGTGTGTAATAGTAATCCAACCTACCTGTTATTTCTATAGTATTTTAACCCTAGATCATTTAGCACTCCCAGAGAAGGAGCTGCTGATACCCCCCCATCCAAGCAGGGGCCCAAGGCAAGGGGAATAGGAATTTCTTGCTTCCAGTTTTGTGTCTCTACTACTTACTGCAGAAAAATGAGAGAAATATGTAGATTCCATATTCTTTTTCTGTGTGACACATTTGTTCACAGTTAGGGAAATCAATATGTTGAATATTAGCACATTTGTGTTATGTGGCAAATCCTATGTTTATTTTGAGTTTGTTGTATGTTTGGATGTAGTCCTAATGAATGCCTATATCAAATTGTGTGTGTATATGTATATATATATATATATAATATATATATATATATAATGAAAAAATATCCACTCACAATAAAAGTTTTTCGTATTCATAAGTCCTGTGAGTGCGGGATATTTTTTCATAATGTCTATGCTTCTGACATTCTGCACCCAGGCATCTGTGACCTATTTATGAGACGTGAGTGCCTGATTTTTTGTGTCTGTGTGTGTGTGTATATATATATATATCATTTTTTATTTTTATTTTTTTTGTCGTAAGATTTGTAACAACATTCTTACCATTGCTAATTTGTAATGCAGATTGCATTTCACCTAGGGTGTTACAATTTAATGGTGTCACTGAATTCAAATAGTTGGGTCTAACCGTGTGAATGCAGGAAAAAACCTCTATTGTGGCTTGTATGTCTGTAGCCAACAAGGGGACTGCATGAAACACTCCTTATAACAAGCCTGTTAAGTGGATGTGTCCTTGGGTCATCACTTTTCTCTAGTATTGGGTCTGTTGTTAGTGTTGTTGTGTCATTCCAGCCCCCAAGCCTTATTATCCCAACATGTAAGGTCTAGCGAGCAGGGCCCTCCTCTTTTATTTGAACCAGTTTGTGTTCATATATCATTGTCCGGCTCTATGCAACTTGCCTGGAGAGAAATTACACTTATAACCACTTATCTCAAAGTGATATCTCAGGCAATGGCAGATGGTTTATCTATACCCATTTTCATAGGCGTAATTAGACTGAAGTGATGTGACTAAACATAAGCTGAATTCCTTGTAGGGTACCATGGTTATATCTGAAGGGTATATTTTGCACCACCTCAGTAACCAGTGGCTGTCAACCAGCAATTATCCTTCCTTAACAATCTAGTGCAGTTAAAATAATAAAACTGAATGCCTCTGTGGTTGCTATGGGTTACTGCCCTTGTGCAGATGTTGCACCTGTTAAATATTTTATCAGTAATAATGAGAAATAATAAATCTAAGGCACGTTTCAATAGTAGCTATTACATTCACACATTCTATTCTGCTTCTCTTGATAAACTCACATTATAACAAAACATTAAAACCCAAATGTTTATGTGTTGCAGAAAACACTGGTTATATGTAGCCTGTGCGTCAATGCAACTATTTATATACATGCCACCCATTGTTCATTGCCTGTGGATACAAATTATCAGATTACATTTCTTGATATTGTTTCACTTTCACTGTAATATCTTTATGTTTACACAGAACTAGATTGGAATATCTTTAATATGTGCAGGTTACAATAAATAACATGGTTTATTTACAAGCTTTTTAGACTAATTTCCCTGGCAATAGCTTCCACTTAGCATTGTAGGAATCCTAGCTGAAAAGTGGCAGTTTATTTTACATTTTTTTTCTTTTTGTCTTCTGTAAATTTTAGGTAGCAAAACTATCATTAACTTCCTAATGTAGCTGGGCTTTTGCTAGGGGAGAACACATGCAAATCTTCTGATTTTGAAATTGAAAATCATGAAATACTTGAATAGAACAATTTTAAGAGCGTGTTAACAAACCTGGGATAGTTGTGTAATGGATTCATTTTCTCTTTGTGCCGTTCAGTACAAAGCCTGTTCTAGCAGACAGATTGCTCCCTCTCTGACAAAATAGAACAGCAGTGCAGACTACTGCTTGTCCCACATCTGCAAAACTGTCTTCTAGAAAACTGTATATTATTCTTTTTCCTTATGTCTTCTTAGGACAATATTACCCAGGTAATTGGGCTAGTATATAAAATCTGCAGTGGAAAAAACAAAAGTCAGGGTTGAGTGAACTGCTGATAACAATAGCACTAATAATACCACATGAATTAATTTTACCCAGACCTCCTCTAGATCACAGTCACTATATAATGAAGCTATAGTTATTTTAGTTGAATTCTTTTGAAATGTACCCACCTCACTTGAAGCACCAACCCTGATATTTCTTTATCCTGATATATATGGGGAACTGTTCAGCAGTGTTTTCCTTTTAATAAAGGACCAATAAAGTCTTAAAGTGAAAATAGTTTTCTCATATTTTAAGATCATAGCTGTTGACCCAGCGCTTACAAATAAACTATTTCTTGGAAGCAAATGTCATATTTGATTTAAGAGTTTTTTTTTTTATAATATAGTTCTGTAGATAGCCATGAATGACCACTGATTTCTTTCTATTTATCTTCCTGTTTAAGAACTAAAACCATTGTACTCTAGACAGCTAATGGGTCATCTGCTATGTAAACCTGTGCCTTTTTGCTCTTTTCAACTTAAATGGCTACCCTTATTGATACACATTAGGTTATTTATATAAACTCTAGTGAAGTTGTGTTTCTGAAGCAAACGCCCATTTTTTGCTAGTGCCGGATATAATTAAATTTTATTAAATACATGTGAAACCCTTTAGTTTGTTTGTGTTACTGTACCTACTTTCTTACAGGCAAAAATCAGCAGCCATTTTATGCCTTATAATTTGATATAGAATAAATATTTAAAGCACTAAGGGGCACATTTACTAATCCACGAACGTCCGTCGTTATGATCGGTATTTTTGCTGCAGAGTGCCATTGAGTCCTATGGGAGGCTTCCAAAATCATGCAAAGTCGCAAAGGTTTGCCCGCCATTTCCGAGCGCTCAATACGAAAAAGTTGCGACAATTCGCGGAAAAGTCGCGATGAAAAAATCGCAAAATGTTTGTTTCCAATCCAATTTTTTTTCCTATTCGGATTCGTGGATTAGTAAATGTGCCCCTAATTCTCACAAGACTGGCACATATAGTAATTCTAAACTCTGTGGGCAAAAATGTTCTTTATTCATTCATTTATGGAGTAACTGCCTGCAAGCTCAATTGTCTTCATGTCAGGTGATTGTCACTCTGAAAGACGCTGATGCTTCCTTTGAACGGGGAGCGATTTGGAGCGTTTTGTACCACCGTTCGCAGTGCTACCAATTTGATCTGTTATATGGACCATTTATGAACACTTTTAACTGTTTTCATTTATGAAAACGTGATATCTTGTGTACCAAAAGTTGCAGCATTGTGTATTTTTGTGTAAATGGAATTATTTAGAAATGACATATACATTTTGTAACTCCTGTTGTATTCTGGGAGATGTAAATAGCATAGATGGGAGCACACTGACAGTCTCTGACATGCATAATTCAGCGTTGCTTTTTCTGGGAAGGGGAGTCCCTTTTGTAACTGTGGTGTTGCAGCCCTGGTTCTTGCCTGTGACTAACAGAGGACTCATCTGACACAGATCGTTAGTCAGAAAAAAATAACTTAAATGCAGAGACTTTCTGACCTCTCGGATCAGTGAAACGTCATCTAACTCTCTCTCGACCTCATTCCAGATACGTATGGAGGCAAAACAACTCTACATTGGCACATGGTCTGATCTGCTTTGAGGATCACAAAGTCCTCTCGCTTTTATCGACCTGTCACCACAACAATGAAAAATGCCCCAACATACCAGCAGCCCATGCTTAACGTGGGATTTAATATTACAGTCATATATAGTGCTTGTGTAGATTGTGTTAGTATGTATATTATAGTACATTAGTGTCAGGCTGCTGAATTGGTCAGATTATTGGGGGTCTTGTTTTAATATAAGTGAAAGTCTCTGTGATTTGTTCCTTTGCTGTTGGATTTCATTACAATGAATTGTATTGGCAGCTTAATTCACACACAGTTTTTAATCACACTCTGGCATGCTGGGAATTGAATTCAGTAGAAACTGAAGAGCCACAAGCTGAATATCCTAGAAAATGAAGTTATAGTAGAAATTCATAATGAATATGACTTTTTTTTATTAGAGACTTAAAGCCTGTTTTATTATAGTGTTTGTGTGCATGCTTTCATACCTCTTCTGGGCTTTTTCGGCTTGAAGAAACCAAGCAGTACCTCTCTCTTCTAGCAGTTTATATTAAAATGCACACATAACCACAAAGCTACATTAAAGTTCAAGGGGTCCTCTGCCCCAAAATAGTTTTTTTTTTTTTTTTGGCATTGACGCACCCCCATTGAAATTCTCACAATTTTTCCTTGGGACAGTGGGGGGGGGAAAAAAAAGCTTTGACCGGGAACTGCTATCTTTCTTTCCATGCGTGAGTCTTGCTTTTAAGCACTTGCTTTATTAATATGATGCAAAGTGCTCATGTGATGCTTGTTGTGAGAATCTTCCTATCTAATCCATGAAATCTTACATCTCCTTATCCCTCTCAATGTGCTGCTGGAGCAGTAGGGCCCATCACTTCTGTGGCCCATATTGTTGCAGGAGCATGCAGCAGTTTTTTTTTGCCAACAGGAATAAGAACCTTTTATATAGCCATTTTAAGACTCTAATAAACTCTTTCTTTATTTACTTAGGTTCATCCCCCTTTGTGTTAAGTGGCAAGGACCCCTGCCTTGCGTTGCTCATTAGGCAGTAAACTCAGTTGATATCTGCTGTGTTAGGTTACACTCATTACCTGACAGAACATATTTGCAGAATTAGAGGAAACACAAAGTCCCATAATATACAGATCATATAAATACTTTGTATATTACAAATAAAATTACAAGTAATAGCAGTTAGGTGATTCATATGGTATTTGTACATTGCATTGTTCTCCTACACAGTAACAAATAATTATTATATCTAATTTATTAAAAATGTCTCACTATGATGGGGTTAGCACTCTTTTTGATGGGATTTTAATGTCAGGCTCATGTCATCGCTAATAAACAAAAGAGTATCTATTGGTGATCTTCAACGTGGATCTGATAACTGGTACCAAACTACAGATTCCAGTATCCCAAAAAGATAGTAATGGTAAGTGGGATTCTGGTTATAGAGTTTGAGAAATCACAATAGGAGCACAGTTTGAAGATCATGAATTCTTGTATATTTCTAAATATAGGAATTCAGAATATGAATTCAGTCCTTAAATGCCTTCACAGAAATGCTGACATTACAAGCCTTAAGGTGACTGGATATTGATCAATATGGTATGATTTTAAATATAAAAAAAAAATCGCCTGATTTATTTATGCATGTAATGACACTTTTAGATAAAGACTGGACACGTAATCCTTAGTTTCCACTTGATTTCAGTTAAAGAAAAAATGTAATCTACTGATCACTCATGTCATCTTGTGAGATGGTCATCAGCCAAGAGGGAAGAGACTGTCATTCTAACCTGAAACAGAGTGGCTCATTTGACCAACTTCAGATCTATGGAAAAAAATATATTTTGCTCAAGCTGTTTTCCAAAACCTTATTGGCCAGCTGAAGTCTATAATGGGAAAAAGAGCATGTTGGGCACAGGCAAAAATGATAATTCTGCTTAGCTGCAAATGCACATGCTGAGTTTTCATTTGTATCATTGCATAAAAAGCCTTTTTTGAGCACATCTAGATATGTATCATATGATGCAGAAACTTGTATTTTCCTATTGAAAGACAGCAAAATGTAAGGCTAGAAGGAATTTGTGGTTCATTTGAAATGTGATTCAAAGTCTTGATAAGCTACGAGGGTAATGGTGCGATTACTAAACAGTTGTGAGAGATTCTGGAGATCTGATCTGCAGCTCACATTGCTTGGTGTTTTTCTTGGCTTTTTAGATGCCGTTATGCTAAAACATTCCTTTTGCATTTAGCAATCGACAAGAGTGAGAGGGATGAGAGAAGAAAGAGGGGGGCAAGAGCAGAATATTAGAGTTCAGTTCTATGTTTGTATTTACCAGAAGTGATTATTCTGGCTAGTCTGTCCCTGGCCTCTGTGATTGGTTAAGGATCCTAGATGGCATATGTGTTGGAGACCTGGCCTGGTTATTCAGTATTATGTACTATGTATTAGTTTTCCTTAAATTAAAACTATACCCCCAGAATGAATACTTAAAGGAGAAGGAAAGGCACCCCCAGTGATTTTTACCTTTCCTTCTTCTTTACCCAACAAATATTTTATATTATATGTGACCTATTAAATAATCTCTCCAAACTCCATTACATCCTTTCCCTTGACCCACCATTTTGTGATAGGCTGTGTGCTCCCTCAGAGATCACATGACTAGAAATAGTGCAGCTAACTGTAACAGTGTCGAAGAAGTGTGGAAACAATTCAATTAATTGGCTGATGTGGCCTAGCATGTATGTGTGCCTTGGCTTGTTTGTGTGCACTGTGAATCCTGTGATCCCAGGAGGTGGCCCTCAATTCTTAAAATGGCAGTTTTCTATTTAGGAGTACCCAATAGCACAGGGGTCGGGAACCTTTTTGGCTGAGAGAGCCATAAACACCACATATTTTAAAATGTAATTCCGTGAGAGCCATACAATATGTTTGGCCGCTGATGCTGCGGGGCAAGGTAGGGTGGGTCGCAAGGATGCCGGATGCGGATGTGATGCGGAGGAGGGTGTGGCCTGCGCTCGGCGGATAGAAGATTTGTTCTAAGGCTTAGAACACGTCTTCTATCGGCCAATCGCAGGCCACATCCCCCATTTTTTTTTTATTAAAGATTTGGAAGCGAGCCAGATGCAGCCCTCAAAAGAGCCACATCTGGCTCCCGAGCCATAGGTTCCCTACCCCTGCAATAGCATATACTACTAATAAAGGATATTTTTATGAAAATGGTTTAATTAGATAAAACAGGGCTTTACATATGAGCTTGTTTATGCAATGCATTTTTATTACATTATTTGGGGGTATCGTTTTCGTTTAAGATCCCACTACACTTCTCCTTTATTAGGTGGAGCGTGCCCTTGATTTGACCCTAACATCTTTGTCTGCACCTTTATGTGTGAATTTTGTAATCAGTTGGGATCCACTGTAATAATATGCTTTGTATTTTTGCAGAAAACACGCTTTGAACTGCCACAGAATGAAGCCTGCGCTATTCAATGTATTATGTGAAATTAAGGAGAAAACAGGTAAGAAAATAAGGTTGGGTAGTTGCGGCCTTGATGTTTCAGATGTCTGTACTGTTGGAGGGTGTTAAATGTGCACCTCTTTGACACAGATTAATATGATTGTCCAGTACGGACACATGCAAATGCCTTACCTTCTTTGGAAGTTTGATTTTATTCTGCTTTTAAATGAGTAGCGTGTCATGATTGTGGTATTTTGATTTTCTGTCTTAATGCGATAACTATGACTTTCTTTTCTTTCTTGCTACTCATACTTTGTTTTCTGATGTATCAATTAGATTGTTACCTTTTCTGTATCAGTCATATTAGAGCATGTCCTTTCCTGTGGCTATTTTTAGAAAAGAATGGTTAACCTCTCTGCATAGAAAACATATATGGGAAGGTTAATTATCTAGGTTCTAAGTCTAAAAATCCTACACGTCTTGCTGTATTCCAACTCTAAGTTGAAGCCTATAAAAAAAGTGATCATATCATTTCTTGGGTATTTTGATCTTTTTGTTGCTAAGAGTCTTATGCTGCCATTTAAATCTGCACATTATCCATTTCTTCATTACCCTAATAATATATATTATTATTATTTCCTCTTCCCAGACTTTGGTTGCCCAGCTAATGGCAACCTTTCACCTATTCTCTTTTACATATTCGTTCGTGTTGTTTGTGCTCTTAACTAGATGCTAAACTCTGAAATGTTCTCCTGTCCATTGCAAACTTCAGAAATACTTTTGCTAAATTTAGAGGCCTATTCATTAAAGCACGATTGACCACAAATGAGAAAAATTCATAATTTTTCTAATTGCTCAAGCTTTTCGTATTGACCCCGATAATATCATTAAAATAGTAAGACTTTTTCGTGGTTTTCTTAAATTCCATGAAAAAGTCATAATTTTCGCAAAGACTACAAACATTTCAGAATTCATTCAAGCTTTGGTATCGTGACTTTCTTTTTGGAACAGTTTCCGCACCGTTTACGATCAGTCAGATACGAAAATTTAGTGACTTTCGGATCGCAACCACAATATTTTCGTATGACCAAGAAAATAATTTTCGAGCAATTTTTGCACATCAGAAATTATCGCGGTTACTCTGAATTTTTCCAATCGTGCTTTTTAATTGGCGAAAATTTGTGCTTTAATGAATTGGCCCCATAGTGTTATTATATGTGCTGGTGTACTTTGCACATACCTGTAGTATTGGGACACTTATAGAGTTTGTTTCCCATGGTTTATCATATCTTTAAAAGATTATTGGCCAAAGCCTCTTTTGGCTTCTTGAAAGAAGGTTTTCATACAGTGGGAGTCTTTTTGTTAGATAAAAATGGTTTTGAGAGAAATTAAGAGAATATTTGAGGCCTTGTGAAGGAGAGAATTTCGTATTTACTGGTAGCTTTGAAAATAAAATCTGTAATGTAAAAATAATGAAATATTGACCTGTGTACAGGTATTTCTGTTGGACAACTACAGAGGGGGGATATAAAAAATAGCTAATGGTATTTAAATTGCAGTTGTCTGTTATATGTGCTTGTTTCCCCACACAATTGTCACATTGTTTCTGTTTTTAGTCATTGTTTTTCTCAAAGCGATAAGCCTTTCTCTCTAATTATTTAATTCTTCTTCGCTCTCCTTTCTCTGTCTCTGCTTAGCTAAGTCATAGCCATCAACCCACTCTTAGTCAGGCTTGAGTTAGTGCCTGACGGACAGTTAGTAAAAACTTTACCAGTTCTGCTACATTCCAGCCAGGTTCTCTGTAAGCCTTAAGTCGGTTTAACTCTTTACGTCTAAATATACACTCTGATTTTAATATAAATCAGAAGCATGCACTCAGATTTCTACAATGCCAATATGGAATGTAAATTCTAATTTTCTTTGCTGTTTGATTTAACAAAATATCACCTTAGCATGTGCATAGAAAATCACTAACAATTTGCATTCATTAGATATCAAAAATATATTTAACTGGACCACTTTAATCATTACATGGTAATTATAATTTTATTGCAGTATTACTCAAGAAATGGTGGAAACATCTTGCAAACCAAATGTGGGGCCTTCTAGTCGTTATTAAGACATAATTTGAGCTTCCGAAATAATTGAAATCAATGTCTGAACCATGGTTTTGATTGGTCTTCCACGACAGGAGACTGGGACAGAGTAAAAATGAATAAGCAATAACACAGTATTCATGTATAATTTAAAGTCCATTTGAGAGGTAGTTGGGTCACTTGATTTTCATGTCTGTGGAATAATTATTCCTGTATGTGCATTTTTTTTAATCCTTTTAAATACTAAAATTGCTATTCATTTTGGAGCACACATTTCATGTGTATCTTCTACTATAGAGGCTGGTGTATACTCCATTACCATTTGAGAGCAGAACCACACATATTCATGTGTCTGTGTGTGGACAGCTGAATACATTAACATCATTGTTTCAACTGCAAAGCTCACATCATTAACATTGCCATTCCATCATTTTTTGTGATCATCTCATTATAAGTAACATTATGATCTATCATGATATTTCCATAGTTCTGCAAACTATAGAACCTGAACCTGAAAGGTAGTGTCTTTAAGACAGGTTTATTATATCCGGGGAGCTCATTTAGGTGTTTTTTTTTTTTTTTTTTTTTTTTTTTTTTATAAGCTGCCATTTTTGTATCCGCATGGTTTTTATTATTGTTACATGCTAAGTGCTATGTAAGTTGCAATATACCTGTGAAAACTAAATATCCAGTAGTTGTGCACAGTAAATTATTGAATAGTTCTTCACAGGAATGGAATAAAATGATTATGCTACATCCCACCAGAAATTCTAGATACAACAGCAGGAGGAGGAAAAACATCATCATACATTTATCATTCGTTTTGGTTTCTCTGGATTTTCCTTTCATGCAGGGCCTAGTAATATACCAGTGATGTTCAAGCTGCATGTTGGTGACAGCATTACCTGTATGTGGAACAGGGATCCTGCTGTATCAAAGAGTGGCATTGATTGTAACAATGAATATCAGAATTGTGAAAAGTATAACAGAATATGACTGAATACTTCCGTGGGTTTTCTGCTTCCTCTCTGTGTCTGATTGATGCATGCCTCCTTTTGTCAGGCTAGTGACAACTTACCATCTGCTTTATCCAAGATTTTATTTTATATTGGTAATTTGCTGTTTCAGCCTGCGAAATTCCTTTGCTCTTGTGCCCTATAAATCTGGAATACCCAACCTGCAGTCTTAACTACAAGTCTCAGGACCCCCACATAGCATTAACAGCTTTATTTCAGTGGCAGTTACAGGCTAAATGGCCCTAATACAGGAATGGGATTCTTCATCCAGAAACCAGGAAGGCCACCTCCTATAAACATAATTTTAATCAATTCAAATTTTTATTATTTCCTTTTTCTCTATAAAAATAAAACAGTATATTGTATTTGATCCCAGCTAAGATATCAGAATCCTATTGGGTCTATTTAATGTTAAAATGATTTTTGAGTAGACTAAGATATGGAGGTTCAGATATTGGGAAGCAGTGTTGGGCCAATCCAGCCAGGCGCCCTAGGCAACCTTGGACCCCCCCCCCCCCCACGCTTGTGCACATGCAAGTTAGCGTATGATGCATGCACACAGGGACACAGAGTTGCCGTCAATAATCTCCCCTTTATTTCTGGGGGGCATCCCAAGACCCAACTCTCAGATTTTGAGATTTTTTGCATCGTTGCTGTCCTGATTTAGCAGACGCACATCTCTTCGAGTTCATACAAAGTTCACTTGTGGTGGTTTAGGCTTCCCCTGACTTCTTCACCTTCTGTCATCATAACTCAAGGGCAGACAGGACTTCATCCAAGGGAGGGACCCAGGCAGAGAAATTCCACACTTCCCTTGTTTAAAGGCGCTTTCCATTTGGAGTTGTGTGCCTGTGAATGGCTTTCATTGTTAATTACCATATACTTTACAAATCCACACTCTTTCCTTTTCCCCTCTGTTTAGGAGATGTACTGGTGATGATTGATATCTAACATACGACTTTAATACGCCAGGACAGGCTCATACTGTGTAGAGGTTCTGTTGAATGTAAAATGACCTCTTGACTGCAGATTATCAGTGACATGCCTGGATATTGCTGTCTTTCTGCGGAATGCCGGCCTGATTGATTATTTGTTGTTTTAATATGCCAGGAAGTGGACTAAATACCTATAGAGAGAGAGAGAGCATAGTCCTGAGTGCGCATGCAATCATTTGGAATAATTCTGCATTATTAACGGCATTTTTTGCTCGTGCATCATTCTAATGGATGACCTGTAAAAATTACTTGTTCTGTGCCCCAGCAGAGGTCAGGCAGCCACTGCAAGCACCAAGCACGTAGCTTACATTCCTGCATGCTATCCAAATCTGGCGTGCCTGCATGCCAACAGGAGACTGCAATTCTATATCTGCACAATAGACCCTGCATTCCAGCAACGAGTCTGTATTTTAGCATTTTGCATTCCATTCTGAGCCATGAAACTCTATTTTCATGTCTTAGTATGTCTAAGTTGCATGTTGTGTAGCAGTACTTTTATGTCTAAGTTGCATGTTTTGTAGCAGTACTTTAGGTCAGGGCCTTCTTCATCTCTTGTATCTTGTATAATTTGACATACAATTTATTTTAACTGTGTCCATGTGAAAATCTAAGACCTGGATTTTGTTGCAGTGTGTCTGCTTTCAGCAAATTTTACTAAAGGCTTTTTTTTTTTCCTTATTTGAATTCAAATAAAATTGACATTTTCCCTGTTTAGTCAGAATGTTTTTGTGTTATTTATTAAACCAATCTTTTTATTACCCTATTGGGTTTTTAGCAACAGATCGCCATTAAAATATGTTGCGACAATTGTTCCTAGTTTGCCAAATTTCTAACAGTTTATTGATTTGAAAAGTGGCTGGGTGTGTAGGTTTTTGAGGTAATCCAATACATAATATATATTGTTTGTAATATCTGGTTAGTACATTCTGTATACAGACAATGGCTCTCACTAAGTCTAATTTTGTAGATAAAGAATGGAACTAGATGCACAGAGTGCTTAGATAATGGGACTGGTGAAAGAAGCAGCTCCCAACACTGTATTGTTATGCTAATAGAATCTCTGCAACACTCATCGTGAGGGCTGAGTGTTTTATTAACACCATAATATTGTTATTAATACATGCAGAGAGCGGCCATGGAGAGGCTTGGATCCCTCAGGCATCAGATCAGTATTCCAGCTGTGCCAGACACTAAAAAAAAGAAAGGAACACAAAAGAATATACTATCTCCCACTTCTCAGCATTTTAACTCCAAATTATTAAAGATTCCGTCCAAGGGAGAAGCCAAAAGTAAAAAGCACTTGGCCATGAGACGTATTTCCCTTTTAAGATATCAGGTTTGCCTGAGAAGAGCTGCAGGCCTCTTTCTGTGTAATGGCTTTTCATTTTTGGCTGGATGTGAGACACTTATTGTAGTACTTACCAAAGAGTCTGATCATTGCATCTGACGGGCTGTAGAGGTTGTGCGATGTGAATTCTAAGAACTTTGTGTTTCAACAGGTAAATGCTGTTTTGGTGAATGGAATGGTTTAAGAATGGAAATAAATAGTGCTTTGGGTCACTATTTCTAGCACAGTACTGTAATCTTTAAATATATACCTTTATTTATAAGTAGTGTTTTTATCTTTTGCTAAAACTATACTAGGCGACAAAATCAGCTTTACCATCTCTGGCTGCTAGATTACTGTGATATTACAGCCCATAGGGAAAGCTTCAGCTGAGGCAAGCAGTGCAAAAATGCCAACTCCTATATATAAATGCAAGTATGCAAAGGAGATTGTGTAAATAGAAAGCTGTGCCCCACTTTCTCCAAATTGCATGGACAATCTTACCACTAAAGTATTTTTATCCATTTAAATGTCATACACAGAGACATAGGAAGGCTCAGGTGCAGTGTCTGCAATATAGGGTCCCATGCCTCCATTTGATAGAGTAAGAAGCTCTCCAGTTGTGAACCAGAAGGTTGTGAAGGGTTTATGACAGCTAAGATTTTCATGCATGCACATGTTTTTCTTATACTTTCCTAACTTTTACCTAATTTCAAATTAAACTGTATAAATACCTACTAGCTTTCACTCCCCAAATGATTGTTTGATCTGCACAAACCTGCCCTTTTGGATGATGTACTGACCAATCAGTGTGACTGTTTTGTTGGATCAAGGTAGTTTGGCCATCCAATAAGTGATCAAGTTGTACTAATATCTGACCACCATGCAGGTTAATTAGGCAGTACAGGTATTGGACCTAACTTAAGTCTGCTACAAATCATTTAAATATTGAATAAACCCAAAAGGCTTGTTTTGCCTCCAATAAGGATTAATTATATCTTAGTTGGGATCAAGTACAAGGTACTGTTTTATTATTACAGACAAAAAGGAAATCATTTTTAAAAATTTGAATTATTTGCTTATAATGAAGTCTGTGGGAGATGGCCTTTCCGTAATTCGGAGCTTTCTGGATAACGGGTTTCCGGATGAGGGATCCCATACCTGCCCTGTAAAATAATTTGCACAGTGGCCCGTCAGAATTTCATGTATTAGAACAGTGCTGTCCAACTTCTGCGGTACCAAGGGCCAGAATTTTTCCGACCTACTTGGTGGAGGGCCGATAATGGAAGCCAGTTTTGACCACTCCCCTTTTTGAAACCACGCCCACTTGAAACCACACTCGTGTTATCACATGACCATACCCATATTAATGGTTGTAGTACAGCAAAAACCTGCCATACTCTGCCTTCCCTACCCTGCCTGTGTGTGCCATACTCTGCCTTCCCTACCCTGCCTGTGTGTGCCATACTCTGCCTTGCCTACTCTGCCTGCGTGTGCCATACGTTGACTGTGTGTGCCATACGTTGACTGTGTGTGCCATTCTTGGCTGGTTTGTGCCATACTTGGCCTGTGTGCCATACTTGGCCTGTGTGCCATACTTGGCCTGTGTGCCATACTCTGCTTGCCCTATGCTGTATGGCACACACAGGCAGCATACAGTGACACAATGCTGGCACTGCTCCTACAGTCTGCACAATAACTATATATTAAACTTTTTATTGCAGTACCACCTCAGTATATGTTCTTTTTGTAGTGTGCAGGGATTATTTGTGGGTTTCTACTGCTCCTACAGTCTGAGGTGTGAACAGGGGAACAATGTGGGTGATTACAGTCTGAGCCTGAGGTGTGAACACTGCAGGGGGTGAACAATGCAGAGATTAAAAGGTGTGAACAACACAGGGGATTACATTTTTAAACAATACCATGCAGGGGGGCAGTTAATCACAGTACTGATACCATTTAAAGCTTACACAAGAGTAAGCCATCAAAGCAGCCAGACAGGTGGGGGGCCACACAGAGGGGGGTCGCGGGCTGCCAGTTGGACAGCACTGTATTAAAAAATTTCAAATTGTAGAAGACTGCAGTCAGGGTAAAATGTTCACCCTATAACATTTCTTTTGATGCAAACACATTTAACATGAAAATGTTATCTAAAAAATGATGCTCACTTTTCTGTAGAACATTTCTTCCAAAAGACGCATAGCTGTTCTATCTATAAGTAGAAGGTCTTGGACAGTGTCATTATAAAAGTAATTCTAAACAAAGTAGATACAAGACGTCACCCATTTTAACTAGGATATAGTTCTGCAGGTATGCAGAATATTGTACCCCCCATTATAATATTTTGAATATAAGCACCTCAGAGTTCAGTGACCTCGATAAAAACAAATAGCCTGCTGCATTGTGCTTTTATATAATCATCGAACTTGTTTGTTGTTTTAGAGGGTCACATGCTGGAGGGGGCAGAGCTACAGGTGGAACAGGAGTGGGAAATGGCAAATTCAGATATTCCACATTTACATTCTATTCAGCTGATCTAAAATCAGAATAGGCACCAATTTTCCTTGGGCAAAAAGCACTTTCATTTCCGGGAACTATTCTATCTTCATCATCATCATTTATTTGTATAGGGCCAGCAAATATGGCAGTGTTTTAAATTCTAACAAACGGGCATCTTACAAGAAATTGAAGGGTTTACAAGTAAAAATAGGATCAGAGGGCCCTACTCGCAAGAGCATACAATCTATAGAGGTTAAGGCAACTTTGAAACAAAAGGAATATGGAAAAAGATTGATTTATGATACATAAATAAATGTCCGATCAATTGAGATTCATTGAATTTGCTTCCCTAAACAGATGGGTCTTGAGAGAGAGCTTTAAAGATGAGTCTAGCAGCAGCATTTAGAGATTGCAGTTGTGGAATGCTGCAAGGAGTAAGTTGCAATAGTCAAGACAGGAAATGATAAGAGACTAGATGAGTGTTTAAGTTGTGTCTAAACAGAGTTAAGGGCATATTCGGGCAGTGTTGCACAGGTGAATTAGACTAGAAGATTAAGATAAAGATATGTCCAATGTTTCTGGGTTTTTCCAAGCCAACTGCTGTAGAAATCTGTCTAACTCCAGGGGCAGATTTATTATTCTGTGTAAAAAAACGGCAACAAAATTCGCCACACATCGCCAGGCTTTGCTGTGTAAAAAAATAAATGACATAAAATCAGTGTGATTTTTTTACGTGTTTTTTTTCTTCTGCTGGCATTAGCATAAAAGAATGGCATAAAATCTGGTGTTCGGACGGCGGACTTCTGCATTTTTTACACTGTTTTTTTTAGTGCATAATATGCCCCTAGGTGTTGTACAAGGAGTAGTAGAGCTGATTTAGCAGGAATAGCACATACCCCACAATGCCAAACTGTTTGGGGCTTTACATGCCCTTTCAAGGTGCAAGAATAGAGGTGTTTCAAGGTGCAAGAATAGAGGTGTTTAAAGAAAACCCCTGTGACTATCAGCCTAATATATCTACATGCCAGAGCTTATTTGAACCCTATTCTGTTCCTTAGTCGTTTGTGTTGTGAGTTCTATAGAGTAGATCACTAAATTAATAATGCCTTCTGTTGAACATGTACGTCTCTGCTGGAAAGACTGTAGCATGCTTCTACATATCTCATAGTTAAATGTTCCAGGAATTCATGAGGGAAAAGAGCCTGTCCTGGAATTAGAAAACATCTGTTTCCAAGTTACTCAAAGCCATTTTGTTAGAGGCAGATGTGCCTGTGTGTCTTTGTGTAAATCTTTCTCTACACATGTAATCGAGATACTGATACATTGGGTGCCATGAAAAGCAGGCAGTTAGTGCTTCACTTTGTATCCAATAAGAAATGTCAGAGCTGAGTCATGATACAAGTTGTCCTACCTGTACATTCACTCTAACAAGTGCCCTGTAACCCATTTCAAACCTTACAGACATGTGGCATCTGAGGAAGGAAGGCCACAACCACTTAACATTGCATGTTGCTGTAACACATTAATAAATAGAAGATCAAATATAGGTGCAGTATGGATTTTTTCATATACCAGTGGTGGAAGAGCTATTTTAATTGTTGACCTTCTCAGGTATAAAGTCGTTGGAACTTAAAGGATTTCATTTTCGTTTTTTTTTTTTACTCAACAAATGTGTGTTATTTTTATCTGATATACATGTTTCATGTATAGTAAAACATCAAGTTGCTTTCATATTTCCATTTCTCTCAGACTATTGGACCTGGATCACAATGTGATTTCTTATTTTCTTATGATGAAAATATAGAAAAGGACAGTTATAACGTTGTTTGTCTAAATGTGGCGCAATTATATTATTTTGAATTGTATTCTTCTAGCTAGTGGTAAAACATGAAGCCACTATCCAGGATTTTTTAAGGGTAGTACAGAAAAGGCTTATAAGGCATTTGTCCTTGACCCCCAGTGTCAGGGGGTACCACGAGGCCTGGGTGGTTGCTAAAGGTCATAATATTTTGTACAGTATTTTCACTGGCATGTGCAACCTGTAGGCCTTCTTTTTATTAAAATTCAGATTTCTAGTGATTTTAGATCAAGCTGTAGTAGTAATGAAACAAGCAATTTTATGCAGAGATTGCATATGTGTTCATGAACTCTTATATTGCACAGGGATGGGACCTGTTATCCAAAATGCTCAGGACCTGGGGCATTCCGGATAAGGGACCCTTCCATAATTTGGATCTCCATAACTTAAGTCTGCTAAAAATCAATAAAATATTGAATAAATCCAATAGGCTTTGTTTTGCCTCAAATAAGGATTAATTACATCTTAGTTGGGATCAAGTACAAGGTTCTGTTTTTATAATTACAGAGAAAAAGGAAATCATTTTTAAAAATTAGAAATATTTGCTTATAATGGAGTCTATGGGAGATGGCCTTTCAGTAATCCAGAACTTTCTGGATAACGGGTTTCCGGATAAGGGATCCTATACCTGTACTGTACACTGAATATCCCAAAATAAGGCTGCTTTCTGGTACCTTTGCTGTCAGCGTGTTCAGCTTCTGGCACATGCAGTGTCTGTATTTGTGGCTATGTGCCTGCTCTGTGCAGACATAAAGTACACCGTGACTCTCCAGGCAGTGGCTCCATGCCAGATCCGGCTTCAGTCCAAATCTGAATCTTTTCCAGTTACTTATATTTTGAAGGATTGCTTTGTAAAACTGCTCTTTTGAACTGTTCTGCTTTGGAATAAACATGCATGTGTTTGTACTAGTTGATATAGGAACACATGTAGGGCTGCAAGTTTGGAGAATGCTTTAGTACATTGCTTAGTGGTAAGTTTATAATATTTTATTGTGTCAGACCCACACCCTTATGTAGAGCCTCCCTGCCCCTTAAAGCTGCATATTTGTTCTGTGTGTGTATTGTTATTAATAAATCTCAAGTAAAACTAAAGGTTATTGTATAAAGAGTGCCTGATTTTAACTGCACAATAGATTTAGATGTGTGTTGCTATAATGCTTTTTATACCTTGGCAAAAGTTATATCCTAGTCTCCTTTTTCACACCACCAAGTTAAAGCTAAAGTCCCACGGTTTTAGTCCTTCAAGATCTCTGCTACTGCGGGCGACTAAGGCCTTTCCACCGGCGACTCCTATTGACACCGGTGGAAAGGCATTTTGGACGGGTCAGTCGCCTGCTGTAGGAGACATATATTGCGGGCGACTAACTCACTCTGTGGGACATTAGCCTAATACAGCAAAAAAATCCAGTAGCACACTGAAGATGCAAATCGTGAAAAAATTGTATTTTATTTGCCCAAGTACATAAAAACAAGCAAAGAGCAACGTTTCGGGACCCTCCGGACCCTTTCTCAAGCTAGAGAAAGGGTCTGGAGGGTCCCGAAACGTTGCTCTTTGCTTGTTTTTATGTACTTGGGCAAATAAAATACAATTTTTTCACGATTTGCATCTTCAGTGTGCTACTGGATTTTTTTGCTGTTGGATATTGACCCCCATGCAAGGTGAGGTTCTTCCAGTATTTGCACCTGATACCCGTTTGGGTAAGTTAACAGAGGGTTGAGCTCCCCAATACTGCTATTAGCCTAATACAGCGTCATGAAAGAGAATATATAGGGGCCAATGCATCACTGCTTGGTTCTATTTACTGAGCGGTAAAAGGTCAGTAAAACATTACAAGAACCCTAAGATTTAACATTGTTTTTTTCCATGCTGGAACACTTTGTTATAGCTCATAATGATAAAGCAATTGTCTCAATACTTTGTCTCCATATGCAATTTGCTTTGGTTTGTAAGGATTTGACTGAGTTCAGAGCTGCTGCTGAGCACTACCCCCCTATTAAACTGTATGGTGTTGGACTGTTTCAAGCAGTTGAATTCAATGTAATGAATTATCCAGGCCTGACTTTGATAAATTGGTCAATTTGTTTTAAACCTTCCAGACCACAAGGAAAATGTTTGGTAAATATAAAAAGCTTGAACTGTTGGGAATCCTCCTGGATTCCTGAGTTTAAGGTGGCCATACTCTTAAAATCTGCTTATTTGGCAAGGTCAACAAACAAATATTTCTTACTCCTAGTATGCTCACCTAAAGTGATGGTTTGTTTTCAAGGTGATGATCAAATTAGCCATATTATATATATATGTGTATGTATGTATGTATGTATGGCTAATTTGATCATCACCTTGAAAACAAGCCGTCACAGCAAGGACCACATCAAGGAGCTGATGCAGTCCTCGATCCAATGGTAAAATCAAGCCTGCCCTATTGACATCTGCCCAATTTTTGGCCTGTCAGAAGGCCCCACACACGGGCACATAGGCTGTCAAATCTGTTTGAATGACCCGAATTGGCAGCTTAAATCTGCCGTTTGGGGTTTTTGCCAATCACCCCTCATCCTGTAGGCAATAATAATTAATATTTGGTGCCTGGTTTCCTTCTTAGCTACAGAGGACTTCTTGACTTCCCACAGGTTTTCTCTGTTCCCTGTATATGCTTCAACTGAGTGGTGGACACGTCCTACCAGCCCTCCATCAGAAACAAGGTGGATGTAGACGGATGGCGGATGTTCCATTTAAGTCCAACTATCTGTTCTTTCTCTGGCATCCTACAGTGCAACACAGCTTGGGAAGGCATCCTGCAGAAATTGGAAGGGCTGCCTGATGCTAGCAAGGATTTTTCAAGAAATTGTCTTTGAAGCAGCACATTCCTTTTGTTTTTTGGGTGTATAATGCAATTGTAAATACTTATTTTTAACATTGTATGTCCTGTTTAAAGGAGATCTCAAGCTTAACAACAAAGTAGGGTAGAAATGCTGTTTTGGGATTATAGGTCCAGAGCAATCACAGCCCTTTAGCAGGGAAGATCTATGCCTCTGAAGATGCCCCAGTAGCTCCCCATCTTTTTTGCTGATTCACTGCACATGCTCTATGCTGCTTTCAGTTACCTGAGTTTAGAGAGAGACTCAAAATATTCTGTATATATAGAATATAAATGTTACAATATAAGGCTGACTAGTCCATAATTCAAATTATTAGTACATGGCAACTCTGAAACCAGTGCAATTAGCATCAGAATTTAACAATTTGGCTTGTAGAATCAGTTTATATGACAGGTGAACTTTTTCTGCTTAGTGATTTGTGAGGGCCCCTAAGCTTAGCTTCTCAACTGCTGCCCAGAGCTCACTTAGCATGTGAGTGTAACTGACACTTCTAACAATATCTAAGATGGGGGGGCTCCTGTGACAACTTTAAAGACCTGAATTATTAATGTTAAAGTGATGCTGAACCTTTAGGCTTATGCACTAAATTCAGTATATAAAATATGGCAATATTATTTGAAGAAATTGCCTTCTTTACTTTAGAGTGTTTTACTTACCCTGAAACCCATATGCATCTTCTACTATCTTAAATATAGGCATTAAGTCTCTTGTTTTTTTAAAGTGGTAAAGCCTCTGACCACCTAAGTATGTATATGTATATCATATACAGATCTATGTTGCAGTGTTGTGTATTTTTGTGTTTGTATTCAGTGTATACAACACTTGCTGACATCGTTTTTCATGGTATGTTAATATAGGTGCCCAAGTCTAGTCAGTTAGACTGGGCGCTCCCGACTCTTGGGTCCCCCGCAAGATGCTGAGTCTGCTGGCTGTATTGTTTTGCCCATTGTCCCTTGACATTTATGCATGCTTTCCTCCACTCTGTGCTAGTGCATGGTGGGAAGTTTGCAATCCCTGCATCTGAATTTTCATTACCCACTTAACAAATTCGAGGTCTGTCTAACCAAGGACGCCTCATACATTATGCTAATGATCTAGAGACATGTTAATGATATTTTAGGAGCCTAATTAGTGGAATATATAACTATATGCAATTTGGTAATGGGCTGTGAAGCAGCGGAGAGGGTGGCAGGAGTCTATGAAAAATGTAAAGTGTGTGTGTGTATATGTTTATGTGTGCGTGCACAAACTTCGGGCCTTTCTTTGGGCCCTCTCCTTCTGATGTTTGGCTTTTATAGACTTTTTCCTGTATGGTGTGATTTACAGCTTTAACAGACTTAATAAGTCTACTTTGTTTTAGAAGTAACATTTTTTGTTATAATGCCTATATTATTGAGATTTATACACTCTTCAGCCCTAATAAAATGTATTGGAAGGTATAGCTCTTTAGATAAGCTCTCGATGTTGCAGTGTATTATGATTTATCAGGCAACATGTATGGATCTGGCAGATATCATAGTTGTTCTATTTGTAAGGACGATTACATGTTTTTTTTAAGGCAAGAATAGCTTGATAATTGTTGGAGCAAGGGTTGGTCAAATAGGGCAATAGAAGGAAGTTTTTGGCATTTTGGCCATGCCTGTTTGGGCAATGGGGAAAACACCTGACATTGACCCTTGTGCCATTGTCCTGAAGTGAAAAGTGGGGTATAAAAATTTTTGCATTACACATGCAATGGAAGAACTGTTAAGATCTCTGCTGTTGTTATTAGAGTACAACCAGATCCCGTTTCTTTCAGATAGATAGATGGACTGCATTATAACTCGCTTGAGAAGGCCTGATATGGAAAGGAGAGCCTCATACATCTATAGGTCCTCCTCTAGCTCATGGAAAGAAAATGTAGAAATAATAAAACAAAATAAAAAGGAAAGTGAGTTTGTCACTAGTATGTTACTATATAGGGACATGGTTACATTTTCAGTTTGCAATGTAATTGTTAATTTGCTTGTTTCAGGTTCTGTTGAACAAAGGGTCCCTGCTCTGCAGCCTTGCACTTGATGTTACATGCAACCTTCCTAATGATTCTAGAGAATAGAACACGGCAGTTTGGGGTGTCCCTGTTGTCATCGTTCATTTCACTGTATGTTAGATCACATACATGCATTAAATGCACTAATGTAACTGGTGGGACATGATTATACATTTCTTTATACTTGCCATATATCCTGTATATTTTGCAATTGAGCATTGTGTTAAAGAAAAGATAAAATATATAAGCAATGTAGAATATCGGTACACAATCAGTTTACACAATCACCATGATCCTACATGACCATAGCACTAAGTCTTTCTATGCCCAATTCTCTTTCCTTCTTTCCTATTCCTTTTCATCCTTCTTATGGCCCTATCGTTTATTCCAATATCATATATTTCTTGTGTCTAGTTTTCTGTAATCTTTCCTTTATTTCTTTTTTTTTACTGAATGCAGCACTCTATCTTTTCTTCTGCTTTTACCTTATGTTATTTATCTCCACTTCCTTTTCCATTGCCTTTTCTCCCTTCTCACATTAATTTAATTCCTATTGGCCTTTTTTCCCCATTTTTAAACTTTCTCCCTCTCTCTTCTGTTCTGTTTTGTCTCCCTCCCCTCCTCTCATCCCTGATGCCCCCCCTTCCCCCCTCTGTTGTTCAGTATCAGCGGCTCTTCTCCCTCCAGGCCTTTTATCTGCTGCTTCTTTTTGTTCTTTGTAAAGGAAATGTTAATTTCTTAATCACAGCGTCCCCCCTTTGCTCATGGTTGCCATGCCAACACCCCAGGAGTAGATTTTGCTAATTCATGGGAGCTTTGTGTTGAGTCCTGAGCCCTCCTGCTGTTTCCATTTGAATATCCCCATGGTCTGGAGGCAGGAGGTGGGGGGAACAGTGCAGGAGCGAATCTATAACCGTCACAAACTCGTCTCACTGCGACTTAGTAAAAATGACACAAATTAATATACAGTATTTAAACCAGAGCGAGA
Source organism: Xenopus tropicalis (assembly GCF_000004195.4). Lineage (NCBI taxonomy): Eukaryota > Metazoa > Chordata > Amphibia > Anura > Pipidae > Xenopus > Xenopus tropicalis. The sequence goes on along the minus strand of NC_030680.2, from coordinate 108,181,429 downwards.
TTAATGGATGCTTTCAGTGCATCTTAGCTTTACTGTCAGTCGCTGGGTGGCTGGGCCCCAGGTCTAAAAGCCTGGGTATCCTGGCGCGTAGAGGAAATGGCAGCCATTTGGGGAAAAAAAAAGGAATCAAAGAAAAACAGTGGTACAGATTTGTTCATTTTCTACATAAACAATACTTTGGTTGTACCAGATAAAATATATGAACTATTCTATCTGTGTGAAAAGCATGTAGATTTCAGTGTAAAGCAATTTAATCTGATGTGGTATTGTGCTTTATGCACTGGTGTGTTTGCTTCTGACAATGGGAAGCAATGGGTTATATGCAGTGTTCTAACTGATAAAAGAATGTAGTGAATGGCAGTATGCAGGGTTCTGTGTTTGTTGACTGATAGCGGCATGCTGTGTTCTGGCCGATGGCAGTGTGCCTGTTGCGTGATGGCAGGTGCAACGCATGGCATATGGCAGTATACAGTGTTCTATGCTTGTTGACTAATGGCAGTGTGCAGTGCTCTCCTCCTGTTGACTAATGGCAGTGGGCAGTGCTCTCCTCCTGTTGACTAATGGCAGTGGGCAGTGCTCTCCTCCTGTTGACTAATGGCAGTGGGCAGTGCTCTCCTCCTGTTGACTAATGGCAGTGGGCAGTGCTCTCCTCCTGTTGACTAATGGCAGTGGGCATTGTTCTGACTGGTGGCAGTATGCAATTTTTTTTTCCAGTCTGTGAATGTGCTAAAAAATCTAGAAATCCTAATTTGCAGAACAAAGCAATTTATTTCATTTAAATTTGATAAAAATTACTTCTCAACCTTTGCTAAATAGAACCCATAGTATACTATTTGAAGACAATAATATGTAATAAAAGGAACAAAGTTTGTCCAGGAGCAGTAACCCATAGCAACCAATAATGCTTGCTTTTAAACAGCTGACCAATAAATGGTACCTGCTGATTAGTTGCTATTAGTTGCTATAGGTGTAGCAAACTTTGTTCCTTATATTACATTGCCCCCTAAGTCTTGTGAAAGTAAAAAAAGTCTTGTGAAAGTATTCTGCCCCTTTAAATGAGCCTGTGTGACTTTTATCAAATGGTATCTTGTAGAATTAAGTCTAAAGGTTGCCATACACATGACCATTTTATCTATACTTATCAGCCCGTGTATGGGCACGAACGATGGGCGTGCAGACCGACATCTTTATAGACAGACTTTTATTAAATTTCGATGCAAATCTTAAATTTATGATCCAGCACCCCTACCTTTGGGACAACAGTGAGATCAGAGCAGCGGCATGTAGATGTAAATCCATCTGAACAGGAATGATCCAATGTGGTACTTGCCTGATTGGAATGCACCTACCTGATATATATCCCTGGATAGATATTGGTTGGGCAGGCCATGGTTCTGGTGTGGGTAAGTTGCCAGTCAATGTTGGTCCATGTGTGACCAAGTTAACATTATAAAAACTGGCAGAGTATATGTTCTCAGTCAGTGCTGTAAAATAGTATAATTTTCTGTGCAACCTGAAGGGAATGCATAATAAAGTATGAAAGTATAGCTTTGCATTGTGTTTCTTGTCAGTGTGTCATTGGCTAGCATTTTAACATGTTGTATTCTATTGCTTGACCATGGCATTTGCAATAACATTGATCCATCGTCGGTAAAATTGTGGATCTGAATGGAGAAGGGTAGATCTAAGGTCTGTTGAACCTGTTGATCAGAGGGTCCATCTTACACTGTATAATGAATGGACAAGTGCAAATCTAGCAATTCAGAACCATTATTATTCTTTATATATAGTGAAGTGGAAGAGTCATGCATACTAAAAAAGAAGAAAAAAAAAAAATCTTAATGTGATTTTACTATTACGGGAGAGTAGAATAGAACCGTGACAGTACCAATGTAGCTGTGTGGACAATAAGGTGCCTAAAGGTGGAACTAGCACACTGCAGACAATAAAATATCTCCTCATTGTTACTGATGCTTTATACCAATTCCTTTTACCTCCCCCTCCCCTGTCTTCCATAATACAGCTGGGGGATGGGGAAAGACTGCTCATTAGAGAGGACACATTTTTCTGTTTTAATTTCCATCTATTAAATCTGCTTATCCCTGGGGGAACTGAATGATACCCTCCATACACGTATCCCTTGGAGGGTATATGCACTAATGCAGTGAGCATGATCTGTTTCTTTTTGTGCACAGGAAGGCTGAGTGCAGCAGCAAGACAGTCTTACTATGTATCTCACAGCATTGCTGTGTTCAGAATATTTCTCTGCTTCTGTTGAGCCTAAAACTAGAGATACCTGGGCCAACACTGGCTGCTAATTTTCCCACATTGCATCTGCCGACCAATTTTTGTCTGGATATAGGCCAGAGTTCTCAGATAGGCAGTGTCAGACTTGGCCTTCTAGGGCTCACCATAGAACTAGACATCCAGAGCCCACTATCACAACAACTAAATGTTCCAGGTGTGACTTAGGCCTATGATGTAAATTTAAAAGGGATGATGGGAATCATCCTTGACAGTGCAAGTCTGAAACTGTAGACAGGTTTAGAATTGATACTGGGGGTCTGCTCCATTGATCTGCTGCAATCACTGTTACGGAAACTCCTCTATCCTTATTAAAAAATAAATAAATGTATGTATTGAGTTGTGTATATATCTTGGTTCCAGCCATATGGGGCAGTTGATTGGCCCCAAAACAAGTGAATCTTTGATTGAATTGCCTGCCCAGTTGCAGACCCACCAGGAGAAAGATGTGGCCTCATCCTCATGTGGTTGGTGCCTGCAAGTATTTATAACCATCCCAATCATTATCTTACTTAGCCCTGATCAGATATTGATTCTGGCTCCATACACTGTCTAATAAGCTGACAAATCGGTCAGTAGCCAATGTCCACTCGTATAGCCAACTTTATCCTACAGCCTGATTTAATCTCAGGGGTTTATAATATCTGCATATACTATACGTTTTGCTGCAATGCCTGCAGAATCAAAGCATAATTTAGGTGCTTTTTGGGGCTTCCTACTTACTGTTCCTGCTGTACAGGGCCCAGAGGAACTGCTCTTACTAGCATGTTGTTAAAGAATGCTATGTTTTATACTGATGCATTAAAGTACATTCCGTTTTCATTGTTATACACTAATCCATGTTAGAAAGAAAATGCAAAGCTACTACTTAATTAAAACAATAGATGTATGTTCAACACATGCCTTATTTATTGAACTCACTTTAAACATGAGTATATATTGCCCCTTTAGTTGGCTTTCTGGTTTCTAACAGATCAGACCTGTTGATTTTCTCCCTCCTTTGACTCTATGCACCCTCCCCTCACCCTGGCACAGCCCTGCTGCTCGTTAGAATGAAAGAATGCTCGGTTTTAATTAATGATATGTAAATATCCTTGAATGGGCCACATTTGCATATTAAGAGAGATTTGCTGAATCTGCGGAGTAATATATTTTAATTAAGGATTAATTAAAAATAATGTGGATTTCATTCTGCCTGGCAGGAGCATTTGGGCTGCGTGCATGTGTGTTTCCCCTAATTCCCTGTCTCGGGGTGGAGGATTGCAATAGTGGGCTGCTTTGAGTAAAGGGGTGTAGGTGGGTGGATAAAAGGGGCGTATGGGTAGAAAGATTTGTGCAGGTTGTGGGAAGGAGGTTTTGAAATGTGAATGTCTTGTGTCTGAAGAAATGTCAGTCTGTGTAAATTGTGTATATAAAGGGATGCTAATAAAACTAGGTGTGGTAAAAAGGGCATGATGTACAGTTAACAGTATGAGTAGTGAGAATCAAGTGGACAGGATCTTTTACTACTGTAGGGTGGGATAATTGCACAAAATGCGCTGTATTTGTGGGGGGGCCGACATAGTCTGAAATTTTGTGACAATGATCTGCTGACATAAGTGCATTATTGCACCAGCACAGTTATCTATAGCAACCAGTCAGCAATTAGTAGTTTGAGTCAGAAAATTAAAGCTAATATCTAATTGGTTGCTATGGGTAACTGCCCTTGTAAATTTATCACCTGTTAGATTGGCACCAGTGTATGTATGTTTGCATATTATATGGCTGTAATATAGAAACAGATGCAGGCATATTCCAATGCGCTATGTTCTGAAGTAGGTAAACACATTCCCTGCTTCAGATTTGTCATTATTATAGTCTCTGTTCACTTTTCACCTCTTTCTTCCTTTTGTCTATTTTCTACACCTGAGAATGCTCTGGATCTGGCCAGAATAGTAATGGTGACATTTGTGAAGCCTGCACTCACAAAATATTTGCCAATTAAAAGCTGCGTGTGTTCTCAAGTCTGTGTGTTAGTTGCGTTTGCATGTGAGCTTGGATACAAGCACATGAAACAAACTGTGCTTCTCACAGAAAATATTCTGTGATTACAAAACATAACAAAGTTCACTTTACAAGACTAGATTTAAAGGCACTACAAGTCACAGTGGGCCCACTAGCCATATTGCACACATATTACCCACTAATTCCATTTGTGCAAAAGAATAAACTTTCACACATGGTGCAAAAAATCAGTGGCTGCAAATGCATTTTGAGTTGCCATTACTTTGTACTTGAGCCTGTAGCTACTGTCGGTACACGTTGGGGATAGATTGGAACAAGGAACTGGAGGGAAATTATATTCTATTGGGGTTTGCAGTTCAAGCAAAAGTGCCAGGCCTGGAATGGCAGTCTGGGGGTTCTGGCAAATTCCAGAGGGGCTTCTGTAATGTGGCATAGACAGTGACTATTAAGTGTCTGTTTGGGCCTTTGTGTACAATAAATGCCAGAGCCTGTTTTGATGTCCAGTCCAGCCTTGAATTGAACTATAGGCTAAGATACCCCTGTGCATTGGGCATTAGAAGGTCCCATTTTTGTTCAGATTTCTCTTTCTTCCACTAGGCCTCTTGTTTTTTCTTACAGCTTCTGAGACAGGAGCAGATATAATGGCCATTTGTTTCTAATTCAGTCTTTTCTGACCAAATGTACACTATTCGCCAGTGTATGAGTTCAAAATGATACAGTGCTGTCCTTGCTAAACTGAAAAGGGTATCCCCTTGTCTAAAGTATGTCCTCTTGGCTAGCTCACTAAATTATGAGCAAAAATATCACTTGCACAATGTGCACTTAATTTGTTTCCACACATTTTATTGCCCACATGAGCCATTGCCATCACATAAGTGTGTGATACATTGATACAAGTGATTAATATTACCATCTTATCTCTTAACATTTTTCTCTCATTTTTGTTAACATTTGACACTTTGTGTCCTGTTTCTTTTCATTTATAATCTCTTCTCCATTGTAATGTTAGTATTTCTCAGATTTATTTTATATTTCATCGTATTTCTTTATTATTTGCCATTTTCCCTTCCTTTCTTCAGCTATCTCTTTTTAGACAAACCCCCGTTGGTCTCTATCCCACACCTCATACCCCACTTTACCTCGACCTCTGGCTCTGCTTTAATGAGAATTCCTCCTAATTATTTCTTGGGCTGCTGCAGAGAAGCTGCAGAGCCTCAGATCCTGATATCGGGAACGTGACTGTGCTACTGATGGGGACGGGGGATCAATAATTTAGGACGCTGCCTTAATAGCAGAACTGACAGAGCTGGAAGAGGCAGTGATCAGACCCTGCTAGTGGAGTCTGTTGTTGTACAGTCACTTATCTTCCAAGCATATTGCTAACAAATATACAAATACCTGAACCTACCTTAGTGTGTACATATACACAGAGTTATACATTTATACTACTGTGTGTCTGTGTAGTATGCATGTATTGCCAATATTATTATTGAAGGGAGGTGTGATGGGGTATAACCCCATATAAAGAAGACTAGCTCATGTGTCCCTTTATCAAGATGCATTGGGCATAGCTTGCATATGCATTTTTTTATGCTCGTATTTTTTTGTTGTTTCATGAATTTCTCATTTCTAACTTTTAATGTGTGTCAAAAGCATAAAAATGTTGCATGTTGCTTTGGAAAAAAACACAATGGATCGTTAACCAAAAATGTAATCAGTTTGTTAAAAACCTGACAAATCTATGAAAAAAACACCTGTGTGTAAAGGCCCTTAGGGATTACCCTGGCTATACCCTATTCAGCCAGACCTTGTGTAACTGAAATACTGACATATAGAAATACCTGTTGGGTGTCAATGCAGTATAGATTAATAACAAACACTATGATGTAGTAACACATAGTTAGGTTGAGAATAGACACCATCAAGTTCAACCTTTTATGTCTACTGCTAGTTGATCCAGAGGAAGGCAAAAAAACCCTTCTAATGCCTCTCCTATTGGTCTAAGAGGGGGAAAAAATCCTTCCTGACTCCAAGATAGCAATTGGACCAGTCCATGGATCAATTTGTACCAAGAGCTATTTTCAGTAACCCTATATTTCCTCACTTGGTAAAAGCCATTTGACCCCTTCTTGACGCTATCTAATGTATTGGCCAGTATGGCAGGTTCATTGATAATAACTAATGCCTAGGAATTGTATTAATTGCATATAAAAATCTGTCAATTTCTTGTAAAGAAATAAGATACTGTGACTAACATTTAATATTGATAAGGACATATTTGGATAAAAGCACAAAATAAATATACCACATGTGGACTGCAGGTGCAAAGGGGACTAGGAACTGGATTTACTTCATGTTTAGATGCAGAATTTATACAGGGTGTGTGCATACCCTTCATTAGGTGTTCCTGCTCAATACCCTTACTGATATGATCTAGTACCTACATCACAATGTTATTATTCTTTTGCTGAGCTTGCTACTATGGGGAAGATCAGGATTCAAGATAGTTGTGAAGCAGTAATTAGAATTGGCAAAGTCTTAAGGTCCCCATACACGGGCAGATAGTAGCTGCCGATATTGGTCCCTTGGACCGATTCGGCAGCTTATCTGCCCGTGTAGGGGCAGAACCGAGGGGCTTGGCCGACCGATATCTGGCCTTAAATTGGCCAGATATCGATCGGCCAGGTTAGAAAATCCAGTCGGATCAGGGACCGCATCGGCTCGTTGATGCGGTCCCCGAACCGACTGCCCCGTTTAGAATTCGATCGTTTGGCCCCAGGGCCAAACGATCGAATTCGCCTACATGCCCCCCGATATCGCCCACCTGTAGGTGGGGATATCGGGTGGAGACCTGCTCGTTTGGCGACATCACCAAGCGAGCGGATCTTATAGTGTATGGGGACCTTTACCCAAGAAAGGGAAATACAGGATGGGACTATGCTTGCTTATAAATAAGCTGCATGTCTGTTGCTAGCTTACTCCTTTTATCCACCACTCATGAAGGTGTAAATTGGGACTGTCACCCTTATATATGTATACTGTTATGTCTGGTGAGTGCTTTTGAGCTGAAAACCACTTATACCAGCTATTTTTCCTGATTCCCATTCACTGGGAGCAACAATAGTCGTGTCCCATGATCTTACAGTAAAGAGCTGCTATTAGATACTTTAGCACAAAAAAGGCAACACGCATTGCCTTTTAATGCTCTACAAGGCTCTAGGATAAAAATTGAGGTGACCCGAAAGGGTGTGAGGTCCTGCCTAGTTGGTGGCTGAATAATACTAAACTCAGTCCCTGGTATGTATACAGGCTCACATGAGAAATTTTGCTGGTTGATATTCATTTATTAACAGAGAGGACATATGTACTCTTTCTCCAACCGTGGACATATGTACACCTCTCATCTCTAGGTACCATCCAACCCGCTTGTTACGCTCCTCTACTGACCTGCTCCTCAACTCCTCTCTCATTCCCTCCTCACACACTCGCATTAAAGACTTTGCAAGGGCTGCCCCCCTTCTCTGGAATTCGCTCCCACAAACTGTCAGACTTTCTCCCAATCTCTCTGCCTTCAAGAGATCTCTAAAAACGCATTTATGTAGAGAAGCTTACCTTAATCTAGTGTAACATAACCTCAGTGTGCTGCTAAAAGCAATACCCTGTGCTACACCTCTCACAACTCTGGTCATGCCCATTCCCACACCTTGTGTCTCAACCCTTTCTCCTTGTAGATTGTAAGCTCTTTTGGGCAGGGTTCTCTTCACCTCTTGTATCGGTTATTGATTACTTTATATGTTACTCTGTATGTCCAATGTATGAAACCCACTTATTGTACAGCGCTGTGGAATATGTTGGCGCTTTATAAATAAATGTTAATAATAATATTAATAATGTGCCCTATGTAAATTAGCCATTCAACCACCCCCACCATTCCCAGACACATAGCCAGTCTGCTTTTGGCTTCCCTTCCACAATATTGTCTCAATAGGCAGGTTGTTGTTTTTCCATACTCTGGTTTCACCGCAGATGTCTCCCTCCTCTCTTCCCAGTGTATTTTAACTCAAATTCCTTCTTTTTATTTTTCAGTATAACAAAACTGTACATTTTATCACCCTGACCTACATTTTCCATGTGTTTCTAAGCCTCTCTCATCTACACCTTTTTATCCAGCAGATAATGTCTAAACCTCTTTCTCATCCAGTCTTTATTACTCAGGTATTTAGATATTAATTTAGATTTTTTTTTGTTTGTTTTAGAGTCAACCTAAAAAAGGGGAACCAGGTTTTATTAAAGAACTAAGACAGGCAACCGGCTATTTAAAATGTTAATGTACTTTTGTGGCCTAATCTGTACGGTATTCAACCAACTGGCCTGCAGGTCAAACATATGGGCACTGTATGATTTTGAAATTGGGCTCATCTGATCCTGTGTCATCATGACCAATGATTGGATAACAGTATGGGCTTATCTAGACACATCAAGGGGAAACCCTCAATGACCAATACAAACAGTATAAAAAATGGGTATATACATTAAACATACAAATTAAATACACAACAAACCAATACCAGAGGTAATGAGGGCCCTTTGCAATCTGTTTCGATTATGTAAATATTAAAAACACTTATTGTGTGGAATTACCTATATGTTCACTATCCAACAAAAACCGTAGTGTCCGGCTACAGGGAAAACAGCCCTGTCCATCTGCATCTGGCACCATTCCTGATGATACTGAATTGAAAGCTCCCCAGCCTGAGGTTCACCTGTCATCCTTGATGTGGGTTGGCCAGGACTATTTGCTTCAGGATTGCCGTTAGTTGGCCTGGGGTTATTTGGACAACACTGTTTTCTGCCTGACCACAGCGGTGGTAAACCTTACTTCTATATGGGACTTTTTTCCCCTTTCTGCACAAGAGCTCATATTTGTTTGTTTGTTTTGTAGGAGGTGAGCACTAAAAATATCTTGTGCACATATTTTAAAACATGTCACTTGCTAAAGGGCCCTGTGGTGCCAAAATGTTGCATTTTTGTATGTCACTTTATGTATGTGTCCAATTGCGAGCCAATAAATTACAAATAGGGCACATCCCCACTGCCCAATATGCTGTAACATTTTTATTTTATTCTTTGTGGTCTATAAACTGCATGCACTGCAATTGGGACTGAGCAAATAATAAATTATACGAGTGCTCACAAAATGTTCTGGTGTCATAACTTGTGTGTGTAATGCCAAGCTCAAATCTAAGTGGGACTTTGACCAAGAGCTGTAGTATGTAAAATCAGCAGAGTACATTCATAGGTCTCTCTTGTCATTTTGTGTATTAGCTGCCGTATATTGCTCTATTGGTTTTGGTACTGTTAATTGTGACTATCACGTCTCTTATGTGTTGCTTATAGTAACTGAGGTAATTGTCATTACTGTGAATTTCCGAGGAAGTGTGGAGGTCACACTCTATAATGTGTGTTTTGTTTTTTTTGTTTTTTTTTGCTTCTTTTAAATTACAGTTTTATTACCTCATTAAATTCATATAAATGCAGTTAAAATCTGATACATGTCATTATGTTAGTCCTCTTTTTTGTTTCTCTTTTCACTGTTGCTTTACACAAGATTAAAGCTTGTGGGGTTATTTTTTGGGGGGTGGTCAGGTAAATATGAATTGTAGAGCAGCTGCTTCCCTCCCAGCTTAGCTCTGCTGATAACTAACAGCAAAATGTGGAGGGGAGAGCAGACAGAGGGGGCGCAAACTGCTGACAGCACAGAGGTGTCATACGAGAGGAATTGACACTGGCCAAGGGGTCTTGTGGGGAATATGATAATAACAATAAAAGAGATATATCGCTCCCCCGCCACAGCCATTCAAACCTTTTTACAGTCAGTTCAAACATATAAAACTTTATTGCTCCTGCGGATAACGGGAAGAGTTGGAGGCAGCGCAGATTCTCGGGCTGACAGGATACGCTTGCTCTTATAGCTCTGTAGTGGCATTTTAAACTTTATTGAACAAGACTTTTAGAATTGAAGGAAGTATATAAAACCGTAAATTTATTAGATTCTGTTTTTCCCTCTCCCTCCCGCTCGCTTTTGCTCTTATCTGGAAAGTGCTTGCTCTATCAGCAGTCGGATCCCACAGCCTTCTGGTACTCAAGTGCTGGCATTTTCAGTTTTTGAGTGAATGAGGAATGAGGTGATATAGTTTGCATTAGAGTCAGGCATGCTTAAAGAGCACATCACAGTTACAGGGCAATATACAGGCCATGTAGGATTACATCTTATTATCTTTATAGAGTTATTAGTTAAATGTGCCACCATGTTCTTTCCATTTGACATCTCAGTACTCATTATTACAAACATCATAAGGTGAAGTTCTACTTGATGGCAGGGTTGTGGGCCCTTAACCCCATAGGGGATCTTGCCTTTTAAAGCAAGACTTGGTGCAAGTTGATATACTTGTTTACTAAATGTACTATATGTAATAACAGGCACCAGGTTTACTCAGATACAGTAGCCTATAGCAACCAAAGATGCTTTTTAATCTTAACACTTACTGATAAATATAGTCTATAATGCACTTAGTAGATCTAAAGTTCATACCCTTCAGGGTTTCTATGGCTTGTAGTTCTGTTTGGTTAATATTTGCTGAAACAACTGGAAAAGGTTTCTTTCATAGAAATTCTCTCCCCAAATAAGTGGGATGTAACTGTTTTACTATTATTCTAAACCATAGGGATGGCATGGACATCTCTGACATTCTGCAGCATGTCAGTGAATGATTGTATCCTCCTCTAAGCAGTACTAATCCTACAGACTGAAAGTAAACCATGATAGTCTGACAAACCACAATGGAACATGGTGAGGGAGGGGGCTGCACTTGTGAAACTCACCCCTTTAAACAATATATAGCAATATAAAAAAATATATATATATCCACACCCCTTTTATTCATTTTAACATAATGACATATGCAGCAGTGCCTCACTTGTTTGCAATTAATGGCAAGTGGAAGCAATATTGAAATGAAACTTTTCTGGCTTTCTGCATATTTTATTGAATATTAAGCAAAAACACATGAAAAATGTAACACTATTTTTAAATATGACCTGAGTTCTTTTCTTGGTTATTTTATCAGCATTGTTCACACCAGTGGCTTTTATCAAATCAGCTTCTCTAGTGTTAGGCATGGTCCTTTGCAACAGACCATGCATACAGACATTTGACTGTCCAACCACATGGGCCTCTCAAAAGCTGCAGGGTGTAAATCTCATCCCTTTTATGTTGTTTAATTTTAAAATGAGCCCTTCCACTGTCTGCCATCAACTTCCATTGGTGCCTGATTAGCTAAGTAGACTCATTGACACCCAACACTAAATCAGATAATGCTACAAGTGGCAACACCGCTTGTGATTTATTCATCTTTTGTGCAGTCTTATACAGCTTGCCTTATTATGTATGAAGTGATGCTAGGGAAAGTATGACGATCCAACTCTGCCTTTCAGCTGCCGTTCATTCCAGCAGAAATGCACAAACTTTACCTCATATTGAGGGGAGGGTGTGATGCACACCTGAAATATTCAGATTACCGTATTGTGTTCTACATTCTGATTTTGTATTTAGACATTATTTTAGTATACATACCTGGCCCTGAAGTTTGAAGATAGTCTACTTCCAGGGCTTTGAACCCTTTGGTTGCTGAAAAATATATCGCCTGGCATCGATATGCATCTCTTGGATATGTTTGTTATGTTGTACAAGAGCTGTGCGGATTTAAAAATGAAAAAATATATTGCCTGGCATCGATATGCATCTCTAGGAAACATTTGTAATGTTGTTCAAGAGCTGTGCAGATTTAAAAATGAGGGTGGTCTGTGACCCATAAAAAAGTGAATATTCTGGCAAACAATAAGGTCTTTCTTTTCCTTATTGAGGTGGGCCAGTGGTAAGATTTGGGACTAGGTCTCTTCACAATGCATGTTGCCTTTTTTTAGTGAAGGGGTTAATATACACACTCACTTGCACGTTGTATTTAGTATTCCTATCGTTCAGTCTATGTCCTTAGTTAAGGTTCTGTCTACTAGTCGGGTAGAAATCATTTCCTTGCCCAATTTCCTCCTGAGATTTATTTGTCTGACCCACACAGTAAGCAGAACAAGGGAACAAAACTGAGAGGAAAGAGAAGCTGCAAACATGAACAGAATAGCAAAGAGGCTGATGGAGCCATAATGTTACTCTGGCTATGGACTTCCCTCTCCCTCTGTGAAAAGGAGAGAGAGAGAGGGAGATTGTTGTGGGCAGAGAAGAAGTCATTGTGTGTTGAATGTTTCATGAGGTGGATATTCGGATCGTATCTCCTCTGACAGTGAGATCAGAATGTAGATTATAGAATGCCTTTACATGTGACATCTTTACCTGTTTATGCTCCCCTTTCTCACCTATCTTTTACCATATCATGTGCCTCCTACTCACCATATACATTTATTTTAAATCCTTTATTAGAGGGACATTATTAGGCAGAAAATGCATTATACATAGTTAGTGGGGCCTTTAAAAGATGGTTGCATTTATTTTTTCTCACAGTAAAATTGACTGCACCATGTGTCCTCTCTGCCTTGGCTTTGGCATCCTCTGTCATTATTCTCTCTTCTGTCCGTAGTTCCGCTCAATATCACCAGCCCCAGAGCTAATTTCCCATCTATAAACCTGCTGAATTACTCCCGGGAAGCTGCATGAGTAGAGGCCTCTGTGCTGCTTCTGAAGGCTTGGATTCCCATTCACCCAGCGGACACAATTACTGCAAACACTTACAGCGGCAGGGCACTGATTCCTAACCATTCCAGAGCGTGACCACTTACTCATTTATCACCGTGTACAGAGAACGCAGAAAAGAGAGGGATAAAGAACAATAAAGGGAAAGAGAAATCATAGGAATACCAATGATAACAAAAACTAGCATTAAATGCAATAGAAAATTCTGTAGCTTTGGTAGAAAAAGTGAAAATAATAAGTGCAGCAAATCTAATGCCGTACTTGAAGATTTGTATTTGCTACTTGTAGGTGCTTATTGTTTGTTATAGAGAATGGTGGAGATTTGTAAGACAAGCTCCAGTAAAATTATTTGAAGCCAACTACAAGAAGCCATTACAAATCTCCATGTATAATATTAGCCAAATACCCAATTAGTTTTCTAGTTGCCTGACCATTCACAGCATTTCTGTGTTGCCACTGGGTCCTATCAACCCGACAGAATTGAAAGCATAAGGACTATCAAAACGGAGCAGCAAACTAAGTTATTTTTTCGCTATTTTTTTTTTTTTTTACATGCCCAAAAGTCATATTCATCTCAATTTATTTATTACGTGTAGTGGGCTGATTATTTCTCAATTAAAATGTTTGAGCGCTAGATTAAATTAAAATGATGATGCCATGCAGTGAAGTCTGTTAAGCCTTTTAGTAGATTGGGGGCCATAAAAATCCATTGGAGGACCACATTTGGCCCACGGGCCTCCAGTTGGACAGCGTTCTAGTATCAGATAAGTATGGCAGCTCTTGCTCTTGAATCTAGCAGAAATCACTACTTGTATGTAATTACTACTTATGCTTGTGCATAGCTTTTTAAAATGTATATTGAACCCACATCCTCTATACTTTACAGTTTACTTTTGGTGCCTGATGCCTAGGGAGGTTAAGTTGATTTTACTAGGTCAAAAGGAACTGACACAGTAGTAGATTCCTTAATTAATCCAACACATACTGAATTAGTTTAAAATGAGCTGTAATTCAGATCTGGATGTTTCAGATAAGGATAAACAGCAGTAATATGCATAGACTAAAATTGAAATATAATCTTGTTGTTCTTTTACTTATTGAGAGTTTTTTAATATTTCAACATTATCCAAGGATGATTGGCCTACTGGGGGCATAGGGTGCCATATTAAATGTTAACTGATACAGGGTCTGTTGTTTCAACTTAGTTTTTTTATTTAATAAAAGACACTTTGCCCAGGTGCTGTAACCCATAGCAACCAGCAGGAACCAAACTTATTGCCTTTTATTACATACGAGAGTTAGCATCCTACACTAGTAATTCCCTCTGAATGAATAATCCATTCGTAATCTGTTCATTGGATGGTGGCGAAGGATGAAGGCTTGGAGTTGTAATTAAAATACTAATGTATTCAGTCACCTCAGCTCAGTGTATAATATTACATGGTTACACAGTATCATGTATTGTTATTGTGGGGTTACTCTGTAGCTTGCATATTTAGTGCATAGTTACACAGTACGCATGGTTACAGACATTATTGAATGGGTGCACAGTAGTTCATGGTATTGCATTTGAACATATATTTTTCTGCATGGTTCTATAGTAACAAATAATATTGTAGGGTTAAACAATAGTTTCTGTTATAGCATGATTGCACAGTTTATATATTTATTATATGTTTATACAGTATCTGATATTACTGTATGGTTACACACTGGGTTATATTAATGGCATGGTTACACAGTACTTATTGTATGTTACATTGTTGTATTATTGCATGTTACACAGTAGTTAGTATAATTGCATGGTTACACAGTAGCTGATATGTATGCCATGGTTACACAGTACTTATTGTATGTTACATAGTAGTTAGTATTATACCATGTAGCACAGTAGCTTGTATTTGTTACATGATTACAAAGCACTTTACATTTTTTGCATGTTACATAAAGGCTGTTATTATTTCATGGTTACACAGTAGCTTATATCTGATACATGGTTACACAGTAAAGGTGGCCATACATGTTGCAATCCACTCATTTGGTGAGATCGCCAAACAAACAGATCTTCTCCTGATACGCCCACCTAAGGAGCTAAAACGGCAAGCATAGGTGCCGTTGGAGCAAGATCCACATTAACGAGCCAATGTGGTCTTCAATCCGACAGAAAATCAACCCTGCCTGATCGAGATCTGGCCAATTTTAGGCCAGATGTTGGTTGGGTAGGTCTGTTGGGGGTGCCCATACATGGGCAGATAAACTGCCAAATTGGTCTGTAAGACCCAAATTGGCAGCTGAAATCTGCCCATGTATGGCCATAATAAGATAGTATGATTGCCTGGTTACATAGAAACTTATATCTGATGCATGGTTACACAGTAGCTGGTATTATTTCATGGTTACACAGTAGCTTACATGTATTGCATGGTTACATAGTCGTTAAAGGATTTTCAATCAGAATTTCTCACAAGTGTTTATTTGTTGTATCCTCCCAATGAGTATGGTGAGGAAATCTGCGGTGTGGTCCTTGTGCTGATACTGGCAGGATTACTGTGTCACTAGGCTCCAGATAAGAGCTGTTTATAACCTTGGCTCAGACCATGGCCTAATCAGACAAGAGCACATTTCCAGCTAGCCTTTGATAACACACACTCTTATCTCCAATGCAGAGGCAGCATCTGAATGGCATCATTATGAGAAGATGCCTATGCCCCTTCAACCCGCCTCTTCTGTGGCTCCAGGGAGATCTTTCAAATCTCATCAATCTACTGGGACAGATCACTTGGTATACACCCTTTCATAACTTGCACCCTTCATGTTAGGCAGTCCATTTCTTTAATAATTAATGAATGCAGTCTGCCTAGTAATGGAATGAGAATGTCTAAATATATGTTTATTTGATTGCTGCTTATAATGATATATTCTTTCATTATGAAAAAAATGGTTTTGGGGTAGAGAATTCTATATATAATATAGATATATAGTGGATTTTAATGCAGGATTCTGCTGTAGAACCTCTATTACGTGATGTGATGTGTTTTGAAAAAACATGTTTTCCCATGACAATAATCTGGTAAAATAAGGGGGTATGACATTGTTTGTATCATTGGCCTTGGCCTTTCTACAGCAGAGCAAAATGTTCAGTGTAATAAAGATTGGTTATAATTATCTTTGTGGCTGAGTGTTAGCCTTGTACTGCTTTGCTGCTAGGTATAGAAACTAGTCTGTATGTATTTCAGCTTAAAAATTTTTGTTGTGGGAGTGACGTATGAGGCAGTTATCATTGCTTATTTCCTTTGGGTTCACACCATTGTTCTGCTGTGCAGATGTGAGAGCTTCATTTCTTTACAGCAGAATTTAAACACAGTTGGGCTCTATTTGGCATTATTCCAGCATAGAACTAGAGTGTTGCTGACTGGATGTAAACTAAAGTATGGTCAGACTTTTTTCTTTTTTCATATACATTCTTAAAAATAAACGGGGTTTTCTTTTCGACACATATTGGACAGTTTTTGCTTGTAGTCTGTTGTATCGTACTGCAGAAAATCTTTTTTTATTTTATTTATATATGACTAGATTTGATCTGCCAGTTTGGCCAAGATCAACCATACTGCTGACTTTAGTGTAAACCAGTATTCTTAGTGGATCAAGGATTATCGTCCTCACTGAAAATTTCCATCAGATGTTTGACATAAGCAATTCTAGGAAGAAAACCCCTTTTACATGGGTTTATTCTATGGGCTAAAGCTCACCCACTGAGTTTTTAAAGCACAAGCCAGGTTAATAGCTGGTCAGCTGATTCCCAACTACAGACCAGTTTTGCCCTTCTTGGGGCTCGTCAGTGTAGTGCAGGGTTTTCTGATCAACTTAGGTAGAGAATGTCTGATGAAGAGAAAAAAGGAGCTACAGCTCCTCTTCACTCCTGCAGTTTGGCCCAAACAAACACAACAATGAAAAGGTAACCATGTTCTTGAAATGCTTTGTCATGGCTTTAAATGGTGGTTCATGATGCAAGATTGACAACCATTGCAAAAATATTTACCGTGTGTGGGGTTCCTGCACAAACAAACCAACCCGTCAACATCTAATCCAATCAGTCAGAAACTCAGATCTGAAGGATCTCCCCCAACACTCTTTTGGCTACATTAAAAATAAGGTCAAACTAAGCCTGTTTCAGTATCGAAGATCCAGTTTAATTTATGATGAGCATGCAAGCATTGCAGACGGTGTATGTGAACTGGTCATTCATAGGTATCACCTTTGCTCTGTGGGATAGATAATAGTATTACAGGACTGATGACAAGGGTAGATATATTTCAGAAGGTGGCCTTTCCTTTATTGACAGTTTCTTAACTGCTGTCACCATGAGGGTTGCTTCCACCTCTGGTCTCGGTCAGGTTTAATTGCCATTTTGTTTGCAATGCCATTGTTCTGGGCTGTGAAGTATGTTAATGATTTATAAATAATAACAATAATGTGCTGTGGGAGTTTCAAGGCTGGCATGTTCCATGCTGGGGATATTGTAGGCTTGGCATGTTGGAAGCAGAGTACATTCAAGGCTGCGTATTCTCATAGAGAGATTTATGCTGTTCTGCTAATGATTGCCTTAGTTGCCAACTAATTATTTTCACTTGAAATGAGCAATTAAAATTAGTAAGTAATTACATTTTGTGTGTAGTTAGCATGTATGTAAATCCCACTCTGGAGACACTTAAAGACAACTGCTGTTAATGTGTCATTATCAGACGTAATTCCGTAACGCATCCTCTGCTGTAATCTGCACAATGAGGCCTTGTGTCCCTCTTGGTGCCACCATACTTATGCCACCTGTCTGCTGCAAATACAAGGCCAGAACCATTTAACATCTGTCTCTGAGTGCTTTCAGGGCTTCTAAATCTCATATGAACCATCTTATTTGCAACCTTTCATTGTAGTGCTTGTGAAGAACTGTTTTGTTCCATTGGAGATTTAATTCAAATGATGTCTTGCTTGTTGCAAGAGTAGCTCTGCACATGGGACGGAAGGATTTAACATGATTTTTCTAGTAAGGTGATCATCTATTTTTACTGTGTGTGCTTCTTGCACAGCGATCTTTGAACTGTACCCAATATCTCAGATGTGCCATATCTTTGTGACTGGGTCACCTTGATCTGTATATAGAACAGTTCCACAGCCGAGATGTGCGAAAGGACCCTGTGGTTGCCAAGCCGCTCCTCTTTTTTTAAAGGAACAAAATTCTGGAGAGTAAGGGTGCCCACTAGTGTCAATGCATGTTTGCGTAATCGTGCATTCTGGAAGAAATCTAATTATTTCTATCTCACCATAGCAGCACTCTTAAAAAAAAAAACTGCAATTTCTTTGTTGCTGTCTTATAATGCTGTTTACTGTGGATCGACGTTTTGGCTCCCAGGAGCTTCATCAGACCTCGGTGGGACTAAAACTTAGGCACATTTCACAGATAAGGGTTTGACGAATCATCTTTGTAATGTGTGTTTAAAATGTTATATATTTGCACTCTAAGTTAATGCCCTTGGGATCTAGCAGAGTGATCCACTGTTATGTTCTGAGACAGCATCTGAAATGTCAGCGTGTGATTTCTGTAATGATTATTTGTGGCTCTGTTATCTAGTGAGAGCTTCAGCCTCCTCGGGGTCTGACCTTTTCACAGCTTGTTATAATCAGATGTCGTTGAGTCCCTAACGTCCTCTCTTGGGACGTCTCCTATTTTAAATTGTGCTCCTACCCTCAGGCGGGGATTAAAGAACCGTCTCATTTCCTCACCTCGCACCCAAGTAGTCTGTAACATGCTCACAATCCCCTAAAGGTTACATACAGAAGGGGTTTCGGTGACACCCTCTTCTAATTTCTGCTTCTATGTAGAGTGTAAGCTTCTCTGTCCCAGAAAGGGATGCCATTAATCTGATTTAGATTCTTCTCACTGAATGGGACAGGTCAGTGCACTAGGTCACTATTCATTTGGGCTTCACATGACATCTGTCAGTGCGGCTTGTGTTTGCCTCTGCAGGGAAGAATTATTAGCATATTTATGGGTTTGAGACATGCTGGACCATAGTCTTTGTTGCCTGACCCGGAGTATAGGAAGGTTAGTGAGCCAGTTAATAAGAGCCAAGGTGATTGGAAGGGGTTTATTTTTTACACTATGGCTGGAGCTGGTTCTTGCATGGGTGGCTTTACCCTGCATTCAGTGTGAGTATGAAGGTATTTTCTCAGCAACAGGATCTCCAATTATTAGATTGTAAGTTGTGTAGGACAGGCGCGGCTGTTACTTTTCTTTGCTGTTTAAATAAATATGAGTAATAAGAGCATATTGTGTTATTGAGGCCTGTGCTGGGTATACTCTGCCAGAGAGATAATCTGATTATTGCTCTCACTACTTAATGCCAGTCTGAGAGGCAGCTGGTGATGTTTTAATGAAGCTGGAATTGTATAGTCGGCAGCGCAGGATAATCAGAAGCTGCAGAGTCAGAATCAAATTAATAATTCATGTCATTAAAGTGTGTAATTAATTCGAACAGTCCAGATGAGGGAAAAACCTTTTCGGCTTTAGAAATGTATCCCGAGGGTTTGGGGAGATGTGCCAGGCGGCCTTGCTGCTGGGGGAGGGGTGCAGTGGGCTGCTCGTTAGAACACCCAAGCAGGTTCCTTCTTATTCAGCCTATCAGGTAGCTGTAACATTCCATCACTATCTGCGTGTTTCTATATGGGCAGGAATAACCTGACTAAATGCAATATCCTAAGTCAGCTCTGTCTATTTTATTATTGTATTTACTTTAATGATACCCAACCAGAATGCTTGTGCAGGAGAGGAAAGCATATCCTTAATAATGAAGTGGAGTGATTATTAAGTCTCTGTGGCCTGCAGTACAGTATGGTCAAAAGGAATAAGCAGCGTACAATGAGGGCTTGCTGTTTCTAGTTTGTGCCGTGGGATGTCTGTGCCCCTGGAAAGA
The DNA here is from genome assembly GCF_000004195.4 of Xenopus tropicalis. Lineage (NCBI taxonomy): Eukaryota > Metazoa > Chordata > Amphibia > Anura > Pipidae > Xenopus > Xenopus tropicalis. The sequence goes on along the minus strand of NC_030680.2, from coordinate 108,161,392 downwards.
ATTGCACACCATTTTTAACTAATAATAATAATTTAATGTTGTAGAGGGGATAAACTTGTTACAGAGTTGAGTGGCTTCCTAATTCAGGAGTTTTTTCAAGAGTGGGTCAAAAAAGCAAGATGGTACCCCCAGAGACTTTATAGTTGTCTTCTCCTTTAATTGAAAAGTTACTGTAGCTGAAAAAAATGTCAGTATGCCATTTGGAATCCCAACTTATCCTTGAGTGAAAAGTATTTCTTCAGCAAAAATCCACCAGATATCAAACAAGCAGGGTTGACAATCCCATTGGTCCATTAATGTGGTTCATGCCCGAGGGGTCCCTATACATGCAGGTGGTCAAATCGGGCAGATGTGATCTAGTAACCTTTACAAACAAGTGGATTTCCACATATATGCCCTTCCTAAGGGGCAGTATAACTAATTTTTCATTGAGCTCATGTTGAACAAGTGGGTATATATGCTCCTATAGGGCTGGAAAATTATAAGCTGCATGTCCTAGCATATTTATCAAGCCAGTGTCTGGAGGCCCACATGGGGCAAAAATGTATTTTAAGCATTTTTTCTGTAAACTCACTTGTAGCTTCTGCTCTGCACATTACTAAATATCATTATTAAAATGTATTTATATAGCACCAACATATTTCCCCTTCATGCCCAACTCTGCTGGTTCCTTCTGCTCCTCCTTTTTCTCCTTCCCTTCCTTAGAATCATACCACCACTTCCGCTTAGCCCTATGTAGCCCTGCCAGTATCTTGTGCACCATATCAATCCCAAACCATCATCTGCTCCAGATGTGGCTTAATTTACTGCAACTCTGCTAATTACGGTAATTAAGGATTAATTACTGTTAATTACTTTCACATAAACTCAATGCCAGTCAAAAGTGCATAGCCTTGTGAAGGCTGCCACACACATACATATACACAGAGCACCGAGTGTTATCCATAGTAGGCTAAGGTCCGCGCAGCTGGGATACATGGTGTCACTTCACTGTCACCTCAACATGTCTTGTGCAGTGACTGGTGACAGGGACGCTTCCCCTAGTGCTTCTGCTCAAGTGCCAGGAAGCTGCCTACTTTTGCTAACAAGACACACAACATTGAATAGGTAAGGCCATGAAACAGGCAAGGTATAGTGTCTTCTGTCTGCCATGGACTACTTTTGGTGAAGTGATCTTACCCTTTATTATTATAAGCATATATATTTATGAACAGATGTTTGTGCTGGTTTTGCTGCCTTATGTTTATGTTAGTGTTCACCTGCATGAGACTGGTGGGCACCAGGGCTGTGGAGTCGGTAGATAAATTCTCCGATTCCTCAGTTTCTGATACTTCCGACTCCGACTCCTCTGTTTTTAATATGCTAATGTATTTTATACATTCATACAGTCAATGAAAAGCATGCTTCATGGTCACTCAACGTGTTCGTTTATGCACTGTGTGCATTGGGCTTTATTCTTATAGCAGAGAAGTAATTAATTATGACTGTTTGTGAATTGGGACATTTAAACTTGCTTTATTTTTTTTTTTTTATTCTCATTTAAATTTAGTAGGAGTCTGAGTCGGTTCATTTTTTGCTGACTCCGACTCCAGGTACCCAAAATTGACTCCGACTCCACAGCCTTGGTGGGCACTTGCTAAAACTTCACAGTACCCTATAGTAAAATGTTTTTCAGGCTGCTAACCTTTTGAAATAAAGCTCACCTGGCTGAGTGGTACTGGGAACTGTAGTTCTTTTACAGTGTAGTCTAAAGAATATGAATAAGAGACTTAAACTGGCCATACATGCACCAATATTACTTTTAATACAATATTTGGTGCGTGTATGGTGAAGCGACAAGGCGTCTGATATCGCAGAAGCCTTGGATAGTGGTCATCTTTTTTTTTTTTTTTAACAATTATTTATTTTTCAAAGTGTTTTCATGGGGGAAGGGAAACAGAAAGGAAAAAGGTGGGTAAAGGGGAGGGGAACATTACAGTTACAAAGGTTCTCCAGATAACATAATATTGTTTATTAGAAAAAAAAAAAACAACATTCAACAAGTCATATCTAGTATTCATCTCGCCATAAAGTAACCTTGTGAAACATGTTTACCTATAGAGAGGTGAGCCTGAATGGCAGGATTTGAATATGGGATTATAACTTTTTTTATATAGTTGAGCCAAGGTGTCCAAATATTCCAATTGCCTGCATTTTTATATGGATCATATACGTAATTTCCTCTAGTTGTCTAATTTCGTTTCTGTTGTTTAACCATTCCATAAAAGTGGGGATATCTGTGGTTTTCCATTTTCTAGGAATGAGGGATTTAGCTGATTGTAAGGGCTCTGGTACACGGGGAGATTAGTCGCCCGCGGCAAAACTCCCTGCTCGCGGGCGACTAATCTCCCCGTGTACCAGAGCCCTAATAGATGAAGTGTAAGGGGATCTGAGATAATAGTATTTTTTCCCGGGTATATATTCAACAGGATTGGGACAGGTTCATCAATAGAAAACTTATAGTCTGTGATTTGGTAAATAGCTTGTAGGACTTCCGTCCAGTATTGTTGGAGTCCTGGGCATTTTAACCATATGTGGGTATGGGTGCCCTTGTGACAGTTACGCCTCCAGCAAAGGTCATAAGTGTTAGGGAACATTTTTTGCAATTTAACTGGGGTGTAATGCCACCTTGTAACCAATTTGAATGTGGCTTCGTTTGTCCTAGAAGCTCTGGAGGTTTTGTGAATTGTGCTATGGATTCTGTTCCAGGCTTCGTCAGGTAAGTTAATATTGAGCTCTTTTTCCCATGCCTGACAGTATGGTCTAGGCGGTAAAGGGGTTGCATTGATCAGAGCTCTATATAATTTAGATAAAGGTTTTTCCGGGGGTCTTGGCTCTGTTAATATCAGTTCCCATGGGGTTAGGGGTCTGTTCCAATTTCTAGATTTATTAGCTTGGATATAGTGGTGCAACTGATTGTGATTCCAGGTATCTCTGGGATGGGAGCCCCATCTTTTCTGTATATCTGCCAAAGTTATCATTCTACTTCCCGATAGTGGTCATCTCTTCAATTGTGTGGGACACAAAATTTTGATCGGGCGCCATTGAAAGCACCTGAGTAAATGCATGTGTTTAGGGCTGAATCATCAGGTCGGGGTAAAATTCCTATGGTTTCTAACTCCATATCTGACAAATAAGGTCCCCTAGTGGAGGGTACGAACGATCTTTCCAGCTGGCCATACCAAACCTGCTCAATTGACATCTGGCCCCATACATGTGCAGCAAAGCTGCCAAATGGGTCTAAAGGGCCCGGATCAGTAGCTTAAATATGCCTATGTATGGCCACCTTAATTTGTGTGTTCTCCCTGTGTCTGTCTGTTTCCTCAAGGTACTCTGTTCCCTCCCACACTCCAAAAACAAACAGGTAATTGAATTGGCTTCTGAGGAAATCAGCTTCAGTGTGTTTAAATGTGATAGGGAAATTTGTTCTGATGGGGCAGGGACTGATGGGAATAATACCAGTCTCTGTAAAGTCATATATAAATGTGTTGGTGCTATATAATATATATATATATATATATATATATATATATATGTATATATATATATATATATATATGTATATATATATATGTATATATATGTATACAGGTCCTTTTCAAAAAATTAGCATATTGTGATAAAGTTCATTATTTTCTGTAATGTACTGATAAACATTAGACTTTCATATATTTTAGATTCATTACACACAACTGAAGTAGTTCAAGCCTTTTCTTGTTTTAATATTGATGATTGTGGCATACAGCTCATGAAAACCCAAAATTCCTATCTCAAAAAATTAGCATATTTCATCCGCCCAATAAAAGAAAAGTGTTTTTAATACAAAAAAAGTCAACCTTCAAATAATTATGTTCAGTTATGCACTCAATACTTGGTCGGGAATCCTTTTGCAGAAATGACTGCTTCAATGTGGCGTGGCATGGAGGCAATCAGCCTGTGGCACTGCTCAGGTGTTATGGAGGCCCAGGATGCTTCAATAGCGGCCTTAAGCTCATCCAGAGTGTTGGGTCTTGTGTCTCTCAACTTTCTCTTCACAATATCCCACAGATTCTCTATGGGGTTCAGGTCAGGAGAGTTGGCAGGCCAATTGAGCACAGTAATACCATGGTCAGTAAACCATTTACCAGTGGTTTTGGCACTGTGAGCAGGTGCCAGGTCATGCTGAAAAATGAAATCTTCATCTCCGTAAAGCTTTTCAGCAGATGGAAGCATGAAGTGCTCCAAAATCTCCTGATAGCTAGCTGCATTGACCCTGCCCTTGATAAAACACAGTGGACCAACACCAGCAGCTGACATGGCACCCCAGACCATCACTGACTGTGGGTACTTGACACTGGACTTCAGGCATTTTGGTATTTCCCTCTCCCCAGTCTTCCTCCAGACTCTGGCACCTTGATTTCCGAATGACATACTTTGGACCACTGAGCAACAGTCCAGTGCTGCTTCTATGTAGCCCAGGTCAGGCGCTTCTGCCGCTGTTTCTGGTTCAAAAGTGGCTTGACCTGGGGAATGCAGCACCTGTAGCCCATTTCCTGCACGCGCCTGTACACGGTGGCTCTGGATGTTTCTACTCCAGACTCAGTCCACTGCTTCCGCAGGTCCCCCAAGGTCAGGAATTGGTCCTTCTCCACAATCTTCCTCAGGGCCCAGTCACCTCTTCTCGTTGTGCAGCGTTTTCTGCCACACTTTTTCCTTCCCACAGACTTCCCACTGAGGTGCCTTGATACAGCACTCTGGGAACAGCCTATTTGTTCAGAAATGTCTTTCTGTGTCTTACCCTCTTACTTGAGGGTGTCAATGATGGCCTTCTGGACAGCAGTCAGGTCGGCAGTCTTACCCATGATTGCGGTTTTGAGTAATGAACCAGGCTGGGAGTTTTTAAAAGCCTCAGGAATCTTTTGCAGGTTTTTAGAGTTAATTTGTTGATTCAGATGATTAGGTTAATAGCTCATTTAGAGAACCTTTTCATGATATGCTAATTTTTTGAGATAGGAATTTTGGGTTTTCATGAGCTGTATGCCACAATCATCAATATTAAAACAAGAAAAGGCTTGAACTACTTCAGTTGTGTGTAATGAATCTAAAATATATGAAAGTCTAATGTTTATCAGTACATTACAGAAAATAATGAACTTTATCACAATATGCTAATTTTTTGAAAAGGACCTGTATATATGTATAACTTTAGTTATAAAGCGCCACAAGGGAAAGCAGGGCTATACAATCTTACAAAATACAAAATTACAATTACAGGGAGGACAAGTGTTATAATATATATATAATGCACAGGGAATAAGTGCCATGTCGTATGAGACGCAGTAGGAAGGAGGTCCCTGCCCCGTAGAGCTTACAATCTAAGTGGTTGGGTAACATACAGGCACAAATTGGAAGGTAAGAGTGCACCAGGTATGGGCATTTGCCTTTAAGTGCATGACTAGGCAAAATAATGTTTTAGTGCTCCAGAAGGTAACAGCTGAGCTTCTTCTTAAAGAGAGTTAGTGAGTGTTCTCTACGGAGGGACGGAGGGATTCAGGGATAGAGTTCCAGAGGTAAGGAGCATTATGGCATTATTATTCCCATTAATTGAAGTTTTCTCATCAGGGAGGCACACAAAAAAAATGTGAAATACAACTCTTCCAAGAGTCTAGCCAGCTTACTGAACTACACAAGAACTATTTTTGGCAATAAAGACTGCCAAGTTTATGAATTGTGCAGCATTTCAAATGTTTGTGTGAGACTATAGAGACTGAGATCCTACTACTTTCGTTCAATTGCAGAGATGCTTCTTGTCAATATCATCTGCGTCTTGGCCATTTAGTTCTTCCATGAAAATAGCCTCCATTTAAAATAATAGCTCAGTAGTTCATCATTAAAGGAACAGTAACACCAAAAAATGAAAGTGTATACAAGTAATAACAATATAATGTACTGTTGCCCTGCATTGCTACAGCTGGTGTGTTTGCCTCAGAAAGACTTCTATGGTTTATATAAGGTAGCTGCTGTGTAGCCATGGGGGCAGCCATTCAATTGAGAAAAGGCACAGGTTACTTAGCAGATAACAGATAAACCCCCATTATATGGGGCTTATCTAGTAGTTATCTGCTATGTAACCTGTGCCTTTTCTTTTTTTTTCCAGCTTGAATGGCTGCCCCCATGGCTACACAGCAGCTTATTTATATAGTAGCTTTTCTGTAGCAAAAACACCAGTTTTTTGCAGAGCAACAGCACATTATATTTTAATATAATTATATTTTACTTTAAAACACTTTAATTTTACTGTTCCTTTAAAGGAACAGTAACACCAAAAAATGAAAGTGTATAAAAGTAACTAAAATATAATGTGCTGCTGCCCTGCACTGGTAAAAGTTGTGTGTTTACTTCAGAAAGTCTACTATAATTTATATAAATAAGCTGCTATGTAGCCATGGGGGCAGCCATTCAAAGGAGAAAAGGCACAGGCACATAGCAGATAACAGATAAAACACTATTGTATTCTACAGAACTTATCTGTTATCTGCTATGTAACCTGTGCCTTTTCTCCTTTTTTCCAGCTTGAATGGCTGCCCCCGTGGCTACACAGCAGCTTATTATATAAATTATAGTAGTGTTACTGTAGCAAACACACCAGTTTTACCAGTGCAGGGCAACAATGCATTATATTTTTATTACTTTAATGCTCTTTCATTTTTTGGTGTTACTGTTCCTTTAAAGAAACCGTAACACAAATAAATGAAAGCATATCAAAGTAATTAGAACATAATGTATTGTTTCCCTGCACTTGTAAAAGTTGTGTGTTTGCTTTGGAAAGACTACTATAGTTTATATAAATAAAGCTGCTGTGTAGCCATGGGGGGCTCAAGCTGGAACAAAAGGAGAAAAGGCACATGTTACATAGCAGATAAACTGTGTAGATTCCTATTGAATTCTACAGAGAGTATCTGTTATCTACTCTGGCCGCCCCATGACTACACAGCAGCTTATTTATATAACTATAGTAGGGTTTCTGAAACCAACACACAGCTTTCACCAATGCATGGCAACAGTACATTATATTTATATGATATTTTCATTTTTTGATGTTTCTGTTTCTTTAACATTTCTTACTGGCCTTTATTTATACAATGTATATCCTTAACGTGTTACACAGCATTTTACCTTTAATATCCTTTATATAGTGGCAACATATTCTGAAGTGCTTTACAAAAATAGTACATCATTCATAACAGCCTCTATCTCAATGAAGCTTGCATCCCCTATTACATTCACAAACACTATGGGCAATTTTAGTAGGAGCCTACTAATGTAACTATAGATACTAATATATAGAACTAATTTGCCTTTGTTTAAGGGAAAAAAACAATGTTTCTCTACAGCCATCAAACATACCATCTGCTTTTGGGATAAAATTATTAGTTTTTGGGGCAGATTTATGAAAATGTGAAATTAGAGCTCACCACAGAAAAACTCCCTCACTTTGTTGGTTCCTATGGAATTTTTAGAAAGCATTTTTATCAACTGATTATCTCTTTTACCCATTTTTCCCATAGGAATGAATAGAAAGTGGGTGAATTTTTCTGTAGTGAGCTCTAATTTCACATTTTCATAAATCTGCCCCTTTGTGTGTATGTGTGTAGGTTTCGAGCTGAGAGTGCATTAGATGTGTGGTTTGATTTGCCATGTGATCATCAGACATTAAACAATTTAGCCACCGGGCAGAAGACAAAGTTGCAGTGATGGAGCTGTTTAGCACAGTAGATCATCGGTTATCCTGGTTCTCCCCTAGCAGTGTGGTAGGATCCCACTGGATTTTAATTAACCAAATTGCTCCTTGGGGAAGCCCACACTGTTGATGGAGCAGTTTGGTTGAGAATGGATCAATTGTATGAAATTATTGGCCCTTGTATGGCCAGATTTTGATTGGTTTATGACTTTGACGCTAGATTTGAAGTGTGCTGATTCTGGATTTCTTGAGCTGGCATAATTCACCCCTGGCAGATTTTTATTTATCTTTCTTCTGTCTGTGCCTCTGTCCCTTACTCCATCTCTTGCTCACTTGTGCTTCTTTCTTCCCCTCCTCTTTTATCTCCCTGCTAATCCCCCATCTCCCTCCCCTCTCCCTTCTCCTCTGGCTGGAGATTTTCCCAGCAGACGCCAGTAATACAGTATGTAGAGCTGTGCCCCAGCTCTCAGCATGCAGCAGACCAAATTATTCTCATGTATTCATGAAAAGCTGCCACCGATCCGTCCCTAACACAGAAATGGCCTTTGTTAGTGTTTCTCAAGTGGATTGGCACCGAGAACGACCCATGCAATTTGGCTTCAAAAGAAAGAAAAGATTTAACCGCGTCACCTCAAGGAAATTTTATTCCTAACACGCAAAAAATACAGATATAGCAATTTGCCCAAATTGCTGGGGTTTTTTATTGTACAATTATGATTTTTTTCCCCTGCTTTTTCACTCAAACATGAACAGTTTCCTGCAGGCAGCGGCTGTTCTGTTCTGCTGTATTATTGTTTGTAGATACATGAACCAGCCATAGGATGAGGACAGGAACTGAGATTGATACCAACTATGGGGAGTAGGCTGCTTTATTGCTCTGTGAATAAATACCAAATAGCACTGTGTATATATGTTTGCCTACACCAGCACACACACGTGTGTCTATGTTACTCCCTGTACTGTGTATGAATGAAGTACCCACTTTTAGTAGCCCAGAGAAACTGCCTAGGCTAATATTATGCCTGCTACCATCGGGCTGTAATGTCCTGTAAGCAGTACACTTATCATTCTATACTATCCTATACCATATAATATTATAATCATACTGTAAAAACAATTGTTATTTAGTTTATGTTATAGCTATAAGTAGTGTTCAACTACTATAAATCTATAAGAGCTCACTACAGGTGTAGCTCACAATGATGCATGTTTGGGAACTGTTATGTGGAAACGATTTCCCACTCATTAAAGAACTAGTGCTTCATTTTGTTTTTCCTCAGTAATAAGACAGTATCTTATATGTGACCTAGCATACATGCATGCTTATAGCACCGCATGGCTACTGGGTTTTTTCTTTTTCAATGTTTACATTTTTTGTGCCTTATGACATTATGCTTCACAATACAGAAAGACCACCCCTATCCAGAAATCCCAGGTCTCAGGAACTTTGGGTAACAGATCCCTTAAGGTGGCCACACATGTGGCAATTTGCGATGGTCGCACGAAAGATCATTAAATCCGCCACTAATGTTCAGGACTGAAACGGCAGATAAGGAGGTAGAAACAATAGGATTTCTACCTCCTTCTGATGATTCAGCCCTGACGGCAGATTTTGCTCAGACGCCTTCTATGGCGCCCGATCAAAATCTTTTAACCTGGCCGATCGGCGAGTCGACCGATATCAGCAGCCTCCTGCGAATTCACCAGAAAAGTTGTTAAAAGCTGTGTAAAATGAACGGCCATTCCCATGGGAGAAAAAACGTTTTAAGAAATGAAGCCGATTTTACGCCTTTTTTTTTTACACACCAATACTTGCCGATGTGTGGTGAATTTTGTCACCATTTTTTACACAGCATTATAAATCTGTCCTTAAAAGTTACTGACAAATGTAAGGCCATTTTACTAGTTATATGCCTTTGTGCATACTCCAGCAGCAGGTGACAACTTGCCCCCACCACATGATTGTATTGTGTGCAAACAGACAGAATTGATGGGTACAGCTGGTGCTAGCACCATTCACAAAGTGTGCCTAAATACCTAACAATAATTGATAAATGTTATGAGTTACGCAAGGCAAAATGAGGTTCTTCCATTCTCTATTCCAGATGACCCCTAAATATCATGGTGCTCTGTATCAGACAGTTTGATATGCTGAAACAAGCAATTTTACTTGTTAGTTTTTTGTTGCTGTACTTAATATTGTCTGTAGTCAGAACAGTTTGGATGCTCTTTGATGAAATTTAGGGGCTTTTGTAGTTAATTTAAAGGCTGATGTTTCCATATTTTTAAGCTATCGGAGCATTAATTCTTAACTTAGGGCAGGTATACAAATGGGTCCACATCCTGTTTTGGATGGGCCCCCTTGACCCCCTAATATAGGAAAAACTCATTGAGACAAGGGGCATAGCAATATTTTGCTGATTCATTCAGGTCATGGTATATCTGTAGTAATTCAAATCAAGTGGACTTGCTGTGTTTTTTCCTGAAGACATTTCACTAGTCATCCAACTGGCTTTCTCAGTTTCTGACTCAAGAGCCAGTTGGATGACTAGCGAAACATCTTCACGAAAAACACAGCAAGTCCAGTTGATTTGAGTTATTACTACAGATGTATTGTCTTAACAGGATAGGTCTGACATGTGTATGTAAAAGTAAGACAGATAACTAACTAATTAGCATTTGATGCTACCATCATAAATTAAAATATTTTTGGTTTGTGTTGGACTTCCACAGGAGTGCCATTCTAGACTTGTTTGGGTGCCTGGCCTTGTAATTACTTTAACCAATTCAGGGGCACCATGCAGGTTATACGAACACCAGAAGCACATTCTATACAGCCACAGAGGGCCGTTGCCATTACATTAGGAGAGATTCACTGGTTTGTTAAAAGCATGGACCATTAAAAAGCTGGTGATTTCAATAATAGGTTTACCAAAACCAAGATATATATGCAACTCCTCCTTAGCTTGTCTTAGATCCCCATCTTCTCCTCACCTCCACTCATATATGCAGCTTTTCGTTAGTTCTGCATAGATCCATCCACATCTTCTGCTCACCTTCACTGATTTCTGCAGACCCTCCTTAGCTCGGCCTACATCTTCTTCTCACTTCCACTCATATCCGCATATCCTTGTTAGTTCTGCTTAAATACACAACTTCTCCTCACACCCTAATTTAAGAGGACCTGTCACCTACACATAAAAAGCTGTAAAAAAAAAAAAAAAAAGTCCACTGCATCATGAAAACCAAATAAAACCAAAAATAAAAAGCATATAAATACATTGGACATACAGAGTAACATATAAAGCAACTCTATGCCACAGCCAGAGAGGCAGGGCAAGCAAAATACGTTCACTTTTCATTTAGCACTCGTCATTGCATTTGTGTATCCTGTACTTGGACATGAGCATCAAGTGCCAGATTGTGGAGCATAAAAAAGATATCTGGCTGATGCAAAAGCTTGTCTTAATAACACAATGGCAGCTGCCTGCTTGCCGTCATTGAGTACTTGCAAGACTGAGGGAAACAAGATTTATATAGTTTATGTAGGGTAAGTAAAGTTTATTTTGATCAACTAACATGATTAAAAAGGATTTGGAATTATTTCACTATTTTAGGCTACCAGACTGAAAATAAACAGAATGATACCAGTTGCCCAACCACATACACGCTTTATACAAGTACCCTTTGCGTATGGGCTTTAAAATCTGTGATTTGCATTTAGCCACCTAGTGGCTTTGTTACAGTTTATAGGCTGTCGTAATGCAGCATATATTAACATATCTCACTTTCTGCTTGTTATATTTTCTAACAATAAGTGCTAATGTTGTTAAGAACAATTGCCAGTGATGTCCCCTGAGATCTCTATAATACAAAAAATATCATTATCCTGATCCAATATGTTAAGTTGTCATGCCTTTAATAAAATTGACATATGAGGTATGTGGATGTCAGACAAGTTTCTTAAAAATGGCATCTATGGCAAGATGCGTGACTAAGAATATAGTAACTAATAAAGCAACAAGTTTAGGTATGTGCAACTTGCAGCTGTCAGACAACTCTGGGAGTTGTAGTTTTAAAGCATCAGGGGAGGGCTGCCTGAACTAGGTTATACTGAAGGGAAAAATGTTACCTGGAACTGCAAAACTTTACTGCATGTGCAATATATTTTCAAATGGATATGCAGTACAGGTACTCACATTAAGTTCCCGAATTATTTTGGTTCTATTATTCTTGTAGCAAAGAGGATATTGTTTTTAACCATTTTTTCCTTGAGTCTAAACACAGCAAGTTTATTGCATGTTTGGTAAAATATCAATTGTATTAACCATAGCAAGTACCTGCTCGTTTTTGGATACCAAAACTTGTTGGCATTTACATTTCTCTTCACTTTGTTTGACTAGTCTTTTTTAAATACTGGTATTTTTCTTGCAGGAGCATGTTGTCATGTCAAATATGTTTTAGGATAGTGAATTGGTTTCTGTTCAGATATTATTTTTTTCTGCAACAATTGTTAAAGTAGATCATAAGGCATGAGGCAGTGTCCTGAATGGTATTACTAGTGTCTGTGAATACTGCTAACAACCTGCATCATGTGTCTTTGCACAGTTGAGTGCTTGGCTTACTGTGGTTTGTGCATTTCTCTTTCTTACCTAATCTTTTCTCTTCCCTCAGTTCTGAGTATTCGGGGAGCACAAGAAGAGGAGCCTGCAGACCCCCAGCTAATGCGGCTAGATAACATGCTGCTGGCAGAGGGCGTTGCAGGCCCAGAAAAGGGAGGAGGGTCAGCGGCAGCAGCAGCCGCAGCCGCAGCATCAGGTGGAGCTGGAGCTGACAACTCAGCTGAACATTCTGACTACAGAGCAAAACTATCCCAAATAAGACAGATCTATCACACAGAGCTGGAGAAATATGAACAGGTACCATGTCAAATTCCATTATGGAAGCTTAACACTAAAGGGCTAAAGCTTGTCCATATACTTCTGTTGATCAGCCCTAAGTCAATGCATGGAAGCACAGTGAGAAAAAAAGATCCTTGAAAGCTGGTTTATAGAAATATTCTACTATATAAGAGGATCCACCAACTCCCTCCAACTATATGAAGCATATATATGTATTTTTTTGTATAGAGCCTTACCCTTCAGTGCTCCCTGTTTACTAAATTTTTTTCCCCATATAATACTTTTTAGGCCAGATTTTTTTGTCCTCAATATCTGTCTTTCTTCTACTGCCCCAACTTTGCCCCTCATTCTAGAATGTTCTACCTGCAGATTTAAGTCTGTGTTTCTTTCTCCCAACAGGCTTGTAATGAGTTCACCACTCACGTAATGAATCTTCTCAGAGAACAGAGCAGAACCCGACCCATTTCCCCGAAAGAGATTGAACGTATGGTGTCAATTATCCACAGGAAATTTAGCTCAATACAAATGCAGCTGAAACAGAGCACGTGTGAAGCTGTCATGATCCTGCGCTCACGCTTCCTGGATGCACGGTAAGGACCAAGGAAGTATAGAAGGAAACATGCCATCATTAGAAATGCAGGAATAATAATAGTTGCTTTGTTTTCCAGTGCATGTAACCTCAGGCTGTCCCAAGCTATTTTTTCATTTGTGGAAAACACAGTGGGAGGACAGAAAACTTCATGTTTCATTTCTCTAAGCAGTTTTCTTTTATTGTCTGATTTCATCTTGGTGCAGTTTTGTGCCCATAGTCCAAATAACCATATCAAAGGAACTTTGCACTGATCTGGTGAGCAGTTGATTTGCAGGGTTGTAGGAGAATTTCAAAGCTAAAGTACAACAGTGGTGCGACTTACTACAAACTAAGGGAAATGACTGGTGCACACGTAATTTTTTCTAACCAAGTGCACAAAATAAATTCACAGAATAAATTACTGATACCACATGGGGCCAGTGACTGTGCACCTTTTGGGGAGGGTGAGGCTGCTTTTTTTTAACCATTGGGCCAGCAGACAATCTTGAGGCACACACAGTCCAATGGGAAGCATTAGCAGCCCAGTTTTCTTCTGTGGGCAGACCTAACTTTTCAAATCTTGACAAAAGTTACAAAAGTCAATATTATGCTGTAATTTAGATTGTATTTTAGCAGTGTACCTAAAAGTTCATCAACTACAGTCTACATGTATGTTTATGTCAGGAAAGTGGCACCCTGTATTTAATTAATTTTTTTTATGCAAAACATGGATCTTAACAAAAGTTCTGTTTTTTATTCACAGGCGAAAAAGAAGAAATTTCAACAAGCAAGCCACAGAAATTTTGAATGAGTATTTCTATTCCCACCTCAGCAACCCATACCCTAGCGAGGAGGCCAAAGAGGAACTAGCCAAGAAGTGTGCCATTACAGTGTCACAGGTACAGTACACAAAAAAACTGAAAAATATACACGCAGGCTGTAAGACCCAGAGACACTGTTTTTTGGGGGGGTTTTTTTGATGATTTGACCTAATTTGAAAAACTATACAATTATAGGGCCAGTTGCTAGTCCCTACTATAACTGGTAGCAAATGTAGAATCAGTGTTTTTAACAGTAAAGTTACAGTGCAGCAGGTGATGTTTATTTCCATGGAATATGCTACAGGTATGGGATCCGTTATCGGGAAACTTGTTATCCAGAAAGTTCTGAATTATGGGAAGGCTATGTCCCATAGACTCCGTTTTAATCATATAATTCAAACTTTAAAAAATGTGTTTCTTCAGTAATAATTAAATAATAACTTGTTCCCAACTAAGATATTAATAAACCTTAGAGGCAATGGAGATCCAAATTATGGAAAGATAACTTGTCAGAAAAACACCAAGTCCTGAGCATTCTGGATAACAGGTCCCATACCTGTATTACCACCTCCATGTGTTCACAGGTTATTTGCCATTGACTGCAATGGAAAACTCTGATGATCACTCTAGACTCAACTGTGAGTTATCCTCTGTCGCTATAGAAAACAAAGGGCCCCATAGTGAGAAGAACACTTTTATGGTTGTCACTAGATGAACGCAGATATTCACATGTAATGTGCATTGACTGATATTCTTAAATGGCTTGTACTTACAAATGCAGAACAAATACAAAGCTGTATATAGAAATTTGGGAACCCTTTGGGTTTTAAAGACGGCAGGCATGTTCCACTTGCAACCCTCTAGCTGTTCTTAACTTCCAGCATCAGTTGAACTGATATATATTGAAAATCCTACATTTGTACTCACTGCAACATTTTACCCCCCCAGGGTATTGCCCTCTTATTTTTTTTACAGAAGCCCAAATAAATGTAATCATATAAAAAAGAGTGAATTTTCCTTGTTCCCTGTGTGTAGCCATACTCGTGTCTTCTGTGTAATGTAGTCGTACAGATCACGGCTTCTCCACCACTTGTCCTGAAATGCTTTTGATTAACGTAATGCTTTTCTTGGACTCACCACAGGTATCAAACTGGTTCGGAAATAAGCGAATCCGCTATAAGAAGAACATAGGTAAATTTCAAGAGGAAGCCAATATTTATGCTGCCAAAACGGCCGTGAATGCTACCAATGTGTCAGTTCACGGAAGTCAAGCCAATTCGCCCTCAACTCCCAGTTCTGCTGGTTAGTTTATGTTTTTTTTTTCTTTTGGTTTTGCGTTTTTATTTTTTTTTTTCTTTCAACTCTGAGCTTTCTCTGCTAATGCTCCCTGTGTGCCGTTCCATTTACCAGCCATTTGTCTATGCTCCCTCTTGTTCTAGAAATCTCCATTCTGTCGTTGTACTCTCCTTCTTTATCTCTTTTTCTTCTCATCCTTTTTCCCTTTCAGCTCAGTATTTTAATTTTTCGGTTTCACATCTTTTCCTTTTTATTTCCTTTTTTTTTTCTTTTTTTTTTCCTTTACTCCTTTTGAATTAGACCCCCGGTGTTTGTTTATTTAGAATGTGTTGTCATAATGTTTATTCCTATTTGTCTGTATTGGTTATAAATGGCAAAGGAAAATATACCCTGCAGAAGGCTCTATTTTTCTTTTGCTACAGCAAAGTGCAAGGG
This sequence comes from Xenopus tropicalis, assembly GCF_000004195.4. Taxonomy (NCBI): domain Eukaryota; kingdom Metazoa; phylum Chordata; class Amphibia; order Anura; family Pipidae; genus Xenopus; species Xenopus tropicalis. The sequence continues at coordinate 108,145,609 of NC_030680.2, read as the reverse complement.
CACAGCTCATTGGGTACACACACAACATTTCATCTCTGTGTATTTGCGATTGGGGCCTGTACTGCTGCTTGTCATTTGTAGCAGTGTCGCCTCCCCTTTATGACCAGTTAATAATAGGGCTGTCCCTTGGATGGCTGCAGAGTATGCAGTTACCAAGGCAAGCAATGTGGCACCTGTATTTTAAAGTTAAAACAACTAAAACAAAGAAACTGTTATGGTAGCCATGATGGCCTGCCTGGCCTCTACATAAATTAGATTTTGTTCAGTAGGGCAATTACTATAAATGGGCAAATATCATTGATCTGTTTGTTATGCCTAGATGAATCTAAATGGGCCAGGGAATAAAAGTAGATGATCTACTTGCTTTTATGGCACCTTCACATGGCAGGTATCTGGCCCAGAGTGTCTTAAAAACTTGCTTGATTTTCCCATTCCTATAAAGGCATCACGTACACAGTATGCTATATTTTTCACTGTCCCCATGTATATGTAATTTAGATATTTATTTTTTTGCACTTTCATGGAGGTAAAAATTATTTTATGTACTTCATTCCTCCCATAGCCAATATATTGTGTGATAATCCCTCGAAAAGAAGACAGGAAATAGGTTAATGGTAAAGAGGACATGGCCTAAGAACTTTGAGGACATGGAACTGAATGGCGTTATACAGACATACCTTCAGCCTAGGTTTCATCATAACCTGTTCCTTTGTATAAAGCACAATCAATCAGCAAAATGTTAGCATATAATTACCCATTAAACTATCAATGCTATGCCTTATGTTACCTGAGCATTAAATCTTTTCAAGAAATGTAGATTGAAATATTTAAGGGATGTACTCCTGTGCTAATCTGCGGGGTTTCCTCTGGTTTTAGTTCAAGTCATTCTATTTCAGCAGCTCTCGCTTTGTAATCTTTAGAAAATGGCAACATACAGAGAAATAGCAGAAAACATGCTGGTACATTATTCAACCTTAGGAGGTGTCAGAAAGGCCAAAAAGCGTGAAGAGAAATGACACAAGGAAACATGCTATTATCTGTTTTTACTCTGCCTTCTTGCATTATAAAGTCTTTCCTGGTGTCAAATAGGTTTATGCGGTGAAACTGCTATTCTTTTCCTGAATTTGTTATGTGTAGCCATAGTAAATGAATGGCAGCCACAAATATTACTCCCCACCACGTATGCATAAAGACATCTGCAAAAAGATGGCTTTCATAATAAATTCCATACACTGTTTTTTATTCTGTTCCATCGTAAATCTAGTGCATTTCAGTGTTCAGGCACGCTACCTTTGTTATTCATGTGCCAGGGGGAAGGGGAAGGCTTGGGGGGTAAAGGGGAAAAGATCTGAAATGATCACTCAGTATTAAGAGAATATTATATCTGCCTCTATACCAAACTGTTATAGTGTTGGAATTGTCACTTTGGCTCAGGCAGAACTTCTAACTGGCAAATAATATTTGGCTCGCTAAAGGGTTTTCTGTGATATATGTAGCACTGTAGCTGTTTCAATGGAAAAGATCAGCAGTGTCACTAGATTACGCCACTAAATATTACGGCCTTCAGTGGTAAAAAAAAAAAATGGAGTTTGTAGGGGCTGCAGCATTTTTCTTGACCTATAAAAGAACTAGCATTTTATTTTGCCTTTCTGGGCTTTTTTCCCCTCCTAGTTTTTATCTGTTTATAGAATAGGTTAAACTGTCATAGTAAAGTAGTGCATGCTATGTCTATAAAGAAAAGCTATTTTGTTTTATTTGGTGTGTGTTTATTTTATGCCCCACACTTTCCAAACAAGTATAGAAAGTGGAAGAAAATCATCTTTTTTTTTTGTGTGTACACATAAGATGCAGTCATTACAATAAAGTTTTTTTTTATGTAATCTTAAAAGGTTGGGCATTGTATTGTGATGCTATAAACGAATCATTTGCCTATTTTAAATTGTTCATTGTTCATATTTTTGTGTATATTGTGTATACACAAAATATACACAATATATTGTGTATATTGCTTTCTAAATTATGGCTACTAGTAGCAAGTAAACCATTGGAGGTTAGATCGGCCCAGCACATCTGGTCATCATCTTGGCTCAGGGCACTGTCCTGCAGCTTCCTGAGCATGGCTTCCCTGGATCAATCCAGAAAACACCATTTATAGTCAATGTGCCACCTTAATGGCCCATGGGTATGTTTGAATGAACCCTCATGGTTACAATTATATATACTATCTGTAACTATATGTGTAATAAGAAATGTAATGTCTCGAGCCCTTCTAGACAAATAAGCCAGCCAATACTTATCATAAGATGCATTTGGATTCTTCAGGATTAAATGTGAATACCTTATAATACTACTCAGCTTGCTTGGAAATAAGCAGCCACCATATTTATGTATTGTTTTACTATTACTTGCTGATTATAGTGTTATTTTACTGGCTTAGGGTAAAATGTGCCCATGCAAACACTGCAGGCTTCTAGACCAACAGTCAAGGGCAGATAGGAGTTCTGATTGTTTTTGGGTTGAGATATACATAGTGCCTTCATTGGGATATACTTGGGTACCTGTAGACAGTTAGATTGTGATAATACATGCCCTTCCTCTTGCTACAGACATTGAACCAGTAAACCTTAATTTATTTTAATAGCTTTTGTTCAGTGTTATTACCAAGGTGTGCACTCCCTGTGCACTTGGTTATTATTGAGGTGTGCACTCAGACCTTGCTGGCTGTTAAAAACAATGTGGAAACACCCACTTTCTTTATTGTATAACTTTAACAAACAAAATAGATTCACCATTATGGACTTCCTACCAATTGAATGCACATGCTTACTTAATAAATAGCAATAAAATTCTGTAACATACTAGATGGGTGGCTACCAATCCCATCATCCCCACGTGTATAGTTATGCAATTACACAAATTAAATATATATCATCATGCCATCCTGCAGTGCATATAGTATGTCCTAGAGTTAGTACTTACACCATAGTATACTACATAAGGCTATCTTGCTAACAATTACATGACAGTTCAAAGGATCTGTTTGTATATAGGCTTTTATTATTCACAGTATCACCAATGAGCAGTTTTCATAATAATGTATTAAACAAGAAAATACATAGTCATCATATCACTGCACTGATTTAATGTTCTTTCAACATCACAAAATGAGCCCCACTCCATTTATTGCATTCACTATTCCATATGAATCTTGTAGGTTACCCATAGTTTAATTTGTTCCCCACACAAAATACTGGAGAAATCGCTTGTAGTGCAGATTTTAATTCTGAGACCGGGCACATCCAACTGCGACACACTTGCTGTGCATTCCTAAAAACAAAAAAACTCTGCCCTGGTGCTGCCATAGAAGTCTAACCCTAATATCGTTACTACATCAATTCCATTGTAGTGTTTTCCATGTAACCACATTTTTTCCTTCAGAATACCCCATAATGCTTGAGAAAGATAAAATATACTTGTGTTTTCTTATTGTGGTTTTTCATGTGCAAGTAGAGGAAGGTTGTTTTTTTGAACTAGGTAGTAACCAGGAGCTTCTGGCATATGTACCCAAGAGGAACACATGCTTTTGGTTAAAAAACTGTTGTGGGTTAAATTCTTCAGATTTTCTAAGCCAGAATAATGTAAGTACCCAGTTGTAGAACAGCTGTATTATTCTGGCTTTAAGCGTGTACATACAAGCTCTATCTTTACTATGGTGTTCTTTTTATTAAAAGAATAAATATAGGCAGGGCAAGAACACAGTTGTGGCACAGATGACAAATGTGGCTTAAACAGAGATAAGTGAAGGCAGCATGCCTATACAAATCTGATATATTATATTACATGAAAAATATTATGGTATGGCACATCCATTTTTAAGGTTTTACTTTTTTAACTGTGTATTTTCTCTGTCTATGTGTTTCTACTTATCCAAAAGAAATGGATCCAGCTTTAAGAAATTCTTTAAATTTGCTGCTTTTTTTGCTCATTGTTTTAATAATGGAAAACCAATTAAAAAAAAAAGTGAAACTAAGGCTACTCTATGTTTCTAACTTTTTGGGTCTTGTAAGGTAGATAGCAAAATAAATAATTAGGAGTGCACAGATAATTCCCCTCTGTTTTTGATATGTGCTTATCCATAAGCCAAAATAATCGCAACAGGGTAAAGGGAGTGGTGTTGTTTATGCAGAGCTCGTTATCTCTAGCTAAACAAACTTAATTATTACAGAGTAGCTAGTAAGTGTGAAAGCAAAGCAATGCTTCTTTACTGCTTTTTAATAAAAACACTAAGAAAATATGAGTTTCATTTAAAGAATAGACAATGTATTTTCAGCAAAAGCTCATGTTGGAAAGGGATGTCTAATGGAGTATACTGCCCCTTTAAATTCACCGGTTTACTGTAAATCTATGTAAATAAATTCATGGTAGCCTTTTTTATTATCACAGTTAGCAGCTGTTGACCTACAATGGCTTGTTTTCAAAAAGGGTCTAAAGATTAAGATTGTAGGTCGGAAACCCCAGTGGGTCAGTTAGACACCACTGCCTGGAATAATGACTGGTTATCTGGCTTTTCCCCATATAGAATGATTTTGTGTTTATTAGCAGGATACATATGGGACTTCTTACCAAGCTCTTATATGTTGCTGCAATAGTAATTTATCATCTGATATATGGCTTATTGTAGAAAATGTAAAGAAAATTGAAGGGGAAGCCCTGAAAAATATATATTTAGTACTTTAGGTAAACTGAAAAAAGTTTTTTCATTGTCCCTAAAGACTACTTCTGTTCTTCATGCTCCTTAGCTAAAGCCCCAGCTCATGTATAGTCCACTGTATCACCTTAAATACCAAGATAATTTCTGTAGTTCTTGCTGAAAAGCTGACTCTATCCAGTATTATGTTGAATCCATGGATGCCTGAGGTACCCACAAGGTTTATTTGAAGCCACTTGGTCATTCACTCTGAATATGCAGTTTGTACTAAACTTGGACCTCTACAAAGCTTGGTGCTGATATCCTTGAAATTGCTGGTTTTGTGTTGTGTTTCGTCCAGGAAGCAAACAGACGGAGCGTGGGGCAGTTCAACCACAAAACAAAATGCAGTTCCTGTCACCGCAGAACCTCGGTTAGTAAGCATGGTCCCCAGGACACGTGCACGTAACTTTTGCGTTTTGTGGATATTTCGTGGCTTCACTTGTTAGTTGTGTTTTTATTTTGTTTTTTTTGTATGAATTCAACATTCTCATTCATTCTTGTCTTTCCATGCTGCAGTTTTGGTATTTGGAGGCTATCCTTTTTATGCTGGAAAGAGAAGGGAACCCTTCTTCTATGAGTACCTTTTGTATTAGTGAGATACCCCTAGGGCCCTAGTGCTAAGCTACAAAAATTGAATTTATATATTGGAACCTACTGACCAAATACTGTAAGCAGTATTGTTGTTTTCTGTAGAAATCTAACTCCATCTGTGCCTTAAATTGTGAAGTGTAAACAGCTAAGAGTTGGAGAATGCGCTCTTGCTTCAAGAACCTTGGTTAAATACAATGAACATTGATGTAAAGATTTCATTTATGTTGAAGCATTTTGTTTAGTATGTTGTAAAGTTTGAGTTTACCAAGAATAAATACAACAGGGCAGTTTTCTCAGAGAGACTGTGATATTGCCTCAGGGGGAGGAAAATATGTCAGGATAGAGCAAGCAATCTGTGCACTGTGTAGAATCTGCACATTTTCCATGCTAGTGTGTATTTTAAATTGCACAAATAAATTGAAAAGAGGAAGATAACTGAACTACCTAATGCATTGCATTGATTGTATCTCTCTTTAGCATGGTGTCTGTTATTCTATGTACAGAAATCATATCAGATGTTAAGGCGCTGATTATACGAGAAGGCTTGCAACATCCGTTCTGGTGAAGTTTTGCAGCCAATTCTGCACAAGGGGCCTATTTACTAACAGTACACATTGGTTTCAGTGTGTTTCTTGTGATGTCTCCATCTTAAATTATTGCTTTTTATACAGAGTTCAACTGAAAAAAGGTATTTTCTTAGTCTTGCTTCCATTTCAGTAGACATATATTATGAAATAAAAATCAGGGCATGAAAAACTTTTTGCAAATTTTCAAATCACGTTTGAATAGAATTCAGAATGGTGACAGTTGTCCCACTGGATTTAATGGTTTCTTTTGTCCTGTCTACATGTCTAATCCTAAAAAATGCATTAGTAAATGGGAGACATACAAGAAAGAAATGGTCACATTTGAAAAAAATATGGAAAAAACTATGTGCCTACGTTATCTTGATTGCAGCAGCATTTTCATATAAATGTAGGCACTTCTTGCCAATTTGAGAATTAGTAACTAGGCCCAAGTGTAGGGAATTTAAAAATATTATCCCACTGTAATATGGCTAGAGATCTGGAGGAGTTTTTGGAATTAGCTAGGATCATTACTAGAATTTTAAATTTGTGCTTTGATTCCAAGTCATCTGCTGAATGTGTAATTAAATCTCACTGTTTCTCCTTGTGTATATTGTACAACATTGGGTCTGTTTTGGGGTAAGTCTTAGGCTTAGGCTTTTTGCAGTTGTACCACAATGTCATTATCGCAAGAAATAAATTAGGTTTTGTGCTGTGACAAACCCCTTGGCATATGTGCCCATGTAATCTTTAGGAGTCCTTGGTTTAAATGGGGGATTCTGCATTTTAAAATATCTTGTGCAGCCATTATGGATGCTGATCCTGAATATCAGCAGTGTGCAATACTTGTGTTCAAATATGGTTTCTGATTTTGCTCCATCCTCACCTGTCAGTTCCTGTTTAAATGGATTTTTTTTTCTCAAATCGTCCAGTGAAGGGAGACTGTATTTCTGCAGATTCCTATTACTCGTATTTCTCTCAATTACCCTCAGACTTTTCATTTAGATGCATGCTGTGATATCATTTAAATCTAAATGTTCCATGGCCGAGATAAAGCTTAATGATGGCTTTTTTTGCAGTTACAAAATGTTACCAGCTCTGCAGGATATGGGTATTTCTTTTATGTAATTTTGTTGTTTGGCAGGTATTACAGGTACTAGATTTGGAATGGTTTGTATTCAGTGTAAAGAGAGTTAAACCATTAGATATTTATATCCATAGTGTATTTTTTTTGGCGTTATACTGTTCACACAGTTATTCTTGTTGGCATTTCCAACTCTGGTGCCCACAGTACCAGGTCTGAGGTCCTCTTTTGTGATGCAAATTCAGTGAACAAATCCATCCTTACATAAAAGCTCAGAATAAGCAACTGCTCCTCCTAATACTAAAAACAGTCTCTCATATATTTCATCCATTACTTTTCCCTTTCCATAACCAGTAGAATCCCTGCTCACCCGAATTTACCTTTTACCTCCAATACTAACATCTCGGCCTCTGCTAGTACTTTCTCCTGTCATCCTAAACTGTGCATGCCAGGCCTCCTCTCCAGGGTTTGAGCTTCCTTCTTTCTTTGATTCAGGTGCCTCACTCTTTCCTTTCCAGGTTCTTCCAGTTCTTTTAACATGTCAAACTCTGGAGATTTGTTCATGAGCGTGCAGTCTCTCAATGGGGATTCTTATCAAGGTGCCCAGGTTGGAGCCAACGTACAGTCACAGGTAGGGACCTTCAGATGTAACACGCCCATGGTGACCAGATTATTTGGCCTCATTTCATAGTGTATGGAAAACGTCTCAATCTTAGTTGTAACCATAGGTATGGAAAAGCGGTGGAAACTTTATTCTCATTATGCAAGGTTGAAGCAAGTTCTTACAGCTACCCTCTTAAAAAGAACGCCTTAAATAATTTGTCCTGTGTTTCAACCTGAGGAGGAATTAATGATGGAATACAATGTTGGTATATCTGTGAGTGAATGAGGATATTTCTTTCTGAATTGTGGACTGTGTGTGTCTTAATCTTTGCCAGTGGACATTGTTGAATATCATGGAAGAAATACATGAATGTGAAATTACAGATTTTTTCTGCTAAGCTTCAGTCTCCTGGGCTTTTGCACCCAACAAAATGGGTGAAGGTGAAGAGTGTGTATCCTTTGGCAGCTGCTACATAACTTTATACAACTTCAGTTTTTTGCTTTTTACAGTTATCAGTAATTGTAGAGTGCAACACATCAGGGTATGGAGAGGATTACCATAACGGTAATGTATATGTGCGCTGCAGAAAGAATGCAAGAAATGGGAAAAATATATCCTACTTGGTTATTCACCCTGGTTGTATGTGTGTACAAGTGTGTGTGTGGCCTTTGTCATCCAGGATGTCATATAAATGCTTGACTTGTAGCTAAAATGAAAAAATATTAACAATATATTGCTTATATTAAAAGAGGGTGTTGATATCATGTTCTCTTTGTTTCGCTTAATGTTACAGTTCAGTTTACTTCATCTGGAAGGTTTAACCTATTTTATTAATAGGAATTATTATCTGGAATTTATGATTAGAAGGTACTGTTTTATTATTACATAGACAAAGGATATCATTTTTAGAAATTAGAATTATTTGCTTAAAATGGGCTCAATGGGATAATGCCTTCCCATAATTCAGCGCTTTCAGGATAACAGGCTTACATATAAGGGATCCAAAACCTGTATTTCACATTTACTGGGAACGTTTCCATGGGATATCCATGAGACTCCCCATTTACGTGAATGGGAAACTGTAAGGGATGCGTAGCATGTGCCATTGCCCATAAAGTTGTGGAAAATAAGTTTGCTCAAATAACATGGGGTGACGGGGAGCAAACATTCAAAACTCAAAAAAAAAGTTTACTTCTTCCTTAAAAAATAATTTATTTCACATAAATAAAAACGGCTTAATGCTTGAAAAGACACTGGGTTTTGTGTGTGAACTTCAGTAATTTTGCATAGAAAATGTGACATTGTGGAATGCTTTGGGTCTCCCTCTGTTGGCTAAAAATGTGTAACAGGATATTACAGAATCAGTGTAGAGAATGTCCATGTATTTTTGGAAAGGCAGCATATCACCCAAGTAGTGGGCCAGGGAGAGCCTGCCAGAGAGACAATTCACCAGGGAGAAAAACCAGATGTCCAGTTTGCTCAGTAAAATTACACCTGTTTTGTAAATTCGTCTCTTTATCCTTTCATCTGGGTACCATAATAATGAAAAGCTAAGGAACACCCTTTGGGCAGGGCCTACTAATGCAGCTAACTTTTATTTGTACCAATCAGTACTGTATGGGCAGCATTAGGCGCATGATACTTAGCTATGGTACCTCTCATGCCGAAGTCAGATCACAGTGGTTGGTGAAGGTTAGTGGCTGATTAGCTGCTCTGCTTTACTGCACTGCCTATGAATTTTATATATTTACTCTACAAATAATCTCTCTTTCACAAGAACTATAATTTGCTTCAGGATTTCAGACTTTCTTGGTGGTGTTTCCTTTGCTCCTTTATCACTGCATATTTTCATTTATTTATCTTTTGCCCTCTTTGTATTCAGATCCTGTTCACTTTGACTTTCTGTTTTTCCTTGCGGTTCTTCATATGGCCTCTCCTCACATTTCTTCTTTCCTCTATTACTTTCTGCATCTACCTGTTACTGTGGGTCCATTCTCCATTGTGGCACTGTCCTGCTTCTATGTCTGTCGTTGCTGCTTCCATTTTTAGTTCTGATGCTTTCCTATGTCGATACTTTTATGTATTTAAAGTAAATGAGACTGATTGGTGTGCCTCCACCCTTTCCCCACGCTAACATCTTCTCATCCATTGTTGTGCTCTGCCTTTCAGGTGGATACCCTTCGCCATGTTATCAGTCAGACAGGCGGATACAGTGAGACTCTGACAGCGAATCAGATGTACAGTCCGCAGGGCATCAGTGTAAGCACACAATCCACTTGTTTCGATTCTCTTTTTCCCAATTATTTCAAGTCCACGGGGCCCCAACTGCCACATTGCGCAGACCCCTCTCCCTTTCACGGTCACCTATTTCTCTGTGTGCCGGTGATGCCGGCGGCCAGCGTGCTGCCCGCAAATAATGCTCAGCGTAGGCAGCTGTAGCCAGCCCTGTCATATGCAATCAGCTTCCTTGTGCCACCTGCGGCCACTTACAGTCAGCAGAGTGAAAAAGCCAAACAGGTGACATACAGCATGGCTAAAGAGGCACAAGTGGCATAGGAGCTGTCTGCATTAACCCACTCATTGCCAGACTGCCTAATCATTGCATTTCCAGTTTTTAGAGGAAAAAAAAGGTTTGTATGTGACCTAACCACCACTGTCTCTTTAACAAAAAACACAAGGGCCTCACCAGCTTTTTCTCGTTACCCTATGGTATCATTTATTTTGTCTTGCTTGACAGAGGACTGTTCAGAGTTATGACATCTATTTCTGATTATAGCATTTGGGAAGATAGCTGTCAAAGACCTATCACTTTCCTCCTCTTATCATTTGGCAGCCCATTTAGTGCATATTGTCCATAGTGCTTTAGACCCCCTTCTAGATCACCACTGCATTGCTGGTTCCACACTGATTTATACATGGACACCAGTGTATGTTAGTATTTATTGGAGGGGGACAGAGAAGAGCACACGGTCCTGGCAGTGCTTGCGGCTGGGAATGACATGTAAATTCATAGCGACAAGCCGCGTCGTATGGAGTGAAATCAATAAGACAGACACAGGGAGAGAGGCTGCAGATTTGGGACAGCAATCGCAATACATTTCTCAGATCAGCCATCCACCATCCAAAGGCCATGACAGAGGAAGGGGGAGGGAGGAGATGTGACATAAACAGAACACGAGATACATGGGAAAGCTGGGTAAGAGGAGAGGCTTACGCCAGGATACACAGGTAGAAAATGGGCTTTGCACTTGACACGCGTGCATATTCTGAAAGCCGTTTGTACCTTAATCATACAGCTCTACAAATACTCAAGCATACAAGTGTTTCACTGAACATATTATGTAACCAAGCATGCATATAACAAAGCCCAGCTAGTAAAAACATACATCTGCATTTGTACATTTCCAAATAGGATAGTAATCTTGGATGGACGACTGAAGTTTTCCTATCTGGTAGGTTAAACACAGGTTTTTGATGTATAGTCTGGGAAATACTCCCTAGGGCTCAAAGTTTGCATTAAATATAGCTCTTTCCCATGTCTTTAATTACAAAATGCTATGCCATTCTGGCCATTTTGAAAGAACTGGCCATGCAATCTATATGTGAGGGCAAAGGAATTGCTTTATCCATCCAGAATATATTTGTGATAATGTTTTTTGTTTAGCAAGTTTTTCATATCGTTGAGCTAGAGATTAATGTGAGCGTTGATTGGCTACCCACACTGCTTGGTGCTCCTGTGATCCAAAAATTTTGCGCACCCCAGACCTCATGGTGGTATAGTAACATGCAATGACAGTTCTTGCGAGGAACACTCTCACATTAACTTTAATATGGCATACAACTTTGTATGTTATTATATAATATATATCATTAACATATCCTGCAGTAATTTACAGACATTATACATCATGCAAATCAGTCCCTGCACCAGTGGAATTTATAATCTAAATTGCATATCACATTTACACTATAATACAAGCTAATTATCCTTCCTGTATGTTTTTAGAGTAAGGTAGGAAATTGGAATATCCAGAGGAACCCACGCAAACACAGGGAGAACATACTAACTATACTATACATGCAGATAGTGGCCTGGCTAGAATTGAACTTAGGACCTATGAGCCTCAAGGCAGCTTCCTAACCACTCCAAAATGTTGCTGCATTTTGTTCTAAGTCATTTAACAATAATTATTTTTTAAGCACCTGAAAATTCTGTACTTTTAGTTCTGCACCTTCTAGCTCTACCAAGTGGGAGGACTGTCAAAGGGAGCGCTGCTGTCATGCTATATTTCTATCAGTCTGAAATATTTTGTTAAAAACTTGACTTTTGACTTTTAAAACTACATGCATATTGGTATTTGGTGGATATCCTATGGTGGCTGGAACAGCACAATATATATCCCATGGCAATCGCTCTTTAGAAAACTCTCATAAGATTTATTTTAATTGCAGCATATAATCCATAGAAGTTCCAGGCTTTGGAATATAAATTCCAGGGATTTTATCATGTGAATTGCCACTGTATTAGACAGTCACAAAAAGCAGCAAATATCTAGATACCATGCACTCAGTCTGCCACCCATACAGTTTGTTCTTTTTCTTCATAATGACCTCACCCAATATTGAGTGACATTTTCTGTGCATTAAGACGCAGCAAAAGAAACAGATGATCTTGTGACATGGCAATTACTGTTATGAAATAGACCAAGCGAATGAGAGGAGGGAGCTAAACCAGGCCACTATTATTACAAAGAGAGGCTGCCTCTAAATAATAGGTTGGTAAATGAAAGGCTGCCAGGTTCTGCTCAGAGGTGGACCTAGTAGACCTAGAAATGTATGCAGTGTCCTTGAATCAGGTGTGTGAAGCATTAGGGAGAGGATCACCCCTTTTAAATTGCACTAAACAAAGGCAAAATACAAGCTGACATTGTTCATCTTTGTTATTGAAAAAAGAAGTGGGCCAAAATGGCAACTTGCATTGGTGTTATATAGGAGAACACTATGATTAAAAAAATAAACATATATTTTCTTACTCTACCAATGGATATCCTGCAAATATAGAACAGTGAAATAATTCTGGGAGACATAATCACTTGCATTAGTGATTGGAACATTTTGGGTGATAGCCAAGATGCGCCTACCAGTTTAAGAACAACTTACTAAATAGAGCTCTACAGCAATATAGACACACAGTGACATATAACTGTATATTTTACGGTTGAACTGATTCCATAAGTTTTGAATTTGCAAATCTGATCACACTTGACAAGACAGCACCATCTGTGAACAGAAAATCTGTTACCTTCAGTTGTCCAGCACCATAAATTCCCATGACATCAAGGGCTTGGGCATAATTTGCCTGAAAGTACAGATTTCATAAATATCACTGCATAAAGTGATGGAATGTGGTCAAATCTTTTAACTGAGTTTTGGATTCAGTGCGTTTGCATTTATATTATATAATCCCCTAGCCTATAGGTTTATATTTGGGTTTTGTAGTGGAGGTATGGGTATGGGATCCGTTATCCAGAAAGTTCCAAATTACAGAAAGGTCAACTGTCATAGACTCCATTATAAGCAAATTATTCTAATTTTTCAAAATGATTTCCTTTTTCTCTGTAATTTTAAAACAGTACCTTGTATTGATCTCAACTAAGATATAAATAATCCTTATTGGAGGCAAAACAAGCCTGTTGGGTTTATTTAATATTTAAATGGTTTTTAGTAGACTTAAGTTATGGAGATCCAAATTACAGAAAGATCCCTTATCCGGAAAACCCCAGGTCCCGAGCATTCTTAAAGCTAGGGTCAAAAGTTAAATAACAAATAATTAAACTCTTTCTTTCTGTAAAGGGGTAGTTCACCTTCAAGTCTTAGCCAATTTTCAGTTGGTCTTTAATTTTTTATATTTTATAGTTTTTAAATTATTTGCTTTCTTCTTCTGACTCTTCCAGCTTTCTGATAAGGGCCACTGACCCCAGCAGCCCATAAACAATTACTTTGCGAGGCTACAGTTTTATTATTATTGTCATTTTGCATTACTTTTCCTTTTATTTAAACCCTCTATTCATATTCCAGTCTTTAATTTAAACCACTGCTTTATTGCTAGGGTAATCTGGACCCTAGCAACCAGATAGCTGCTGAAATTCCAAACTGGAGAACTGCTGAATAAAAGCTAAATAATTCAAAAAGGACAAATAATAAAAAGACTAATTGTTTTAGAATAGCACTCTCAACGTCATACTTAAAGTTAATTCAAAGGTAAACAACCCACTTAAGAGTAAACTGTAGGCTACTAGGTACTGCATAGCAAAGGAACCAACAGCAGGTCACTATTGACTTTTTGAGGCTTCATGGGATAATTTGTATGTGGACTAAGCAAAAAGTGATGATTTATCAAAAACAAACCGTGATGCTTGAAGTCATTTACACATTCTAACGGGTCTTGGCTTCTTCTTCCATTTTGCCTTAAAGGAACAGTTCAGTGTAAAAATCAAACTGGGTAAAACAGACTGCACAAAATAAAAAATGTTTCTAAGATAGTTAATTAGGCAAAAAATGGAGTGGGCAGATGCCTATCATAATAGCCAGAACTCTGCTTCCTGCTTTCAGCTCTCTAACCTCTTAGTTAGTTAGTGACTTTGGGGGGGGGGGGGGGGGCACATGGGACATAACTATTCAGTTAATTTGCGAGCAAGCAGGTCAGATTCAAATGCAAATTAATTGAACAGTTATGTCCCATGTGCCCCACCCTCTCAAGTCACTGGTTACTGACTGCTAACAGCTTAAAGAGCTGAAAGCAGGAAGTAGAGTTCTGGCCATTTTATTACACATCTGGTCACTCCAGCCTTTATAGATTACATTTTTGCCCAACTAACTATAATAAAAAAATTTATTTTGTGCACTCTATCTATTTTACCCAGTTTAATTTTTACAATGAACTTTTCCTTTAAGTGCATATAGGCAAGCAACAGACATACTGAATGAACAGTAATATCATTCAAGGCCCAAAAGTTATTTGTTCATACTCACTTTTATCTGATGTGGTACCAGTCTATTGGTGGAAAGCTGACATTTTTCAGTATTTTTAAAGGGAAATACCCTGAAGTGGGTACATTAATTGAAGGTTTAACAGGTACATTTATTTTGAAGGAAAGAACATGTCAAATGTGTTTGCCCTTTTACATGTAGAAATAGGAAGGAGTACAGTGGATGTGATGTATTTAGATTTTGCTACAGCCTTTAATGCAATGTCTAAGCATTTGCTCTTTAAAACATGCAATCCAAAATTTTAAAACTAAACATGCAATCCAAATTCTTTTTTTAATTAAAGAATCTTTACCTGTTATAAACACATTTGAAAATCTCCGCTGTCAATCATTTATTGCCTTGCCCGCCTCTATGCCTCAGGCACAGCAATTACTTTCACTTTCATTTCTGCACTTCCTAGATTTCACTGCCTTCACCTTTGAGGCCAGTTGTTCTGTACTGTTCCTTCATAGACAACTACTAAAAAGATCATGTTCATAGAGTATTTGTCAGTGTTACATTGGGTATAATTTATGTAATGTTCATTAATGATTTGGAGGGGGCTTTGAAAGCAATGTATGTGGTTTTCAAAAGGACACAAAATGTAGGACAATTGAATCTATCTAAGATGTGTCACTAACTTGTTTATTTAAACTAAGCAAACAACGTATACAAATCAAGACAAATCCCTGATGAAGAAGGACCTAGGGATACTTATGGATAATAAATGCGATAGCAGTTATCAGCATGAATGGCCACAAAGGCATTGCCCTGTATAAAAGGTGGTATGGATTAGTTTTATGCAGTAAAATTGGGGTCTTATACTTATAAAGGACATTACTGAAATAGAGAAACTATAAAGAAGAGCAACAATACTGATAAAGGTTATGGAAGGTCTCTGTTTTGAAGAAATGCAGCCACTTATGAGACTTATATGATCACTGTGGGACATATAAGGGTGAAATGGAGCTTACCCAAGTTCTCCATGGCTTTTTATTAACTTACTTTTATAGGCCTTTTAGGGACCATATTTATCACCCAGTAGAGATCTGTAAAATTTCCCTCTGGCAAACATGCCACTAAAAAATATGCTGTTTTCAATCTTTAATAAATATAACCCTATGTGTAAATAGATAACAAGACTATATTATTGAACAGTTTATCCTTGCAGAGTACAGAACTGCATTGTCTGAAATTGTAAGAAGGAAGATACAGCTTAAAGGAAAAGTAACACTAAAAATTTTTAACTAAAAAATCTATTCTACCCTGCCCCAATAATTGCCCTATCCTGAAAAACATTTGTTATTTTGAATGCTTTAGTAGAAAATACCTGTTAAAATTTGGCTTCCGGTCATTTGAACAAAGGCGATACGGCGATGCAGGGAAAGTTTCAGGGGAAGCATCCACTATGCGACAATCGATTGATCAAGCCTAGCCTGACTCCTTCCTATACAGAAGGAAGGCTAGGCTCGATCAATCGATCGCCGCATAGTGGACGCTTCCCCTGAAACTTTCCCTGCATCGCCGTATCGCCTTTGTTCAAATGACCGGAAGCCAAATTTTAACAGGTATTTTCTACTAAAGCATTCAAAATAACAAATGGTTTTCAGGATAGGGCAATTATTGGGGGAGGGTAGAATAGATTTTTTTAGTTAAACATTTTTAGTGTTGCTTTTCCTTTAAGGCGCACAAAGGGTCTTTTACAGCAAGAGCTGTGCAGTTGCGCTCTTTGTACCAAGGTTCCTTTAAGTGTAATTTTAGTTGATCCAAGGACTGGTCCAAGTGCCCTTTTTTTTAGTCAGGAAGAATTTTTTGCCCTTTGCTAAAGCAAATTGAAGAGATTTCTTTTTGTAATATTCTTCTCTGGGTCAGCTATATGTTACTCTGGTTTCACTTAGCCACAAGGTTGAACTTGATGGATGTGCATTCACTGTTATTTGTTGCCTTCATTTGCTGCTCCATGTTATATGGAAATTATAAGAGGCCTAGCTAAAAATGTGCTTACACTTTTGCACCCAGTGAAATTAAGCTGTTAACCTGTATTAGTGCCAAAGCTGTCCAGACAATAGTCTGTATTCAGTGACAAATCTTGTGTCTAATCGTATCCATGATTTAACATATTTAACATCTAAAAATGTTAATTACTATCATGTTGGTAATTTTTCTGAAGTGTCTAACACCAAGTTTATGTTTTACAGGCTAATGGGGGGTGGCAGGATGCAGCTACCCCTTCTTCTGTGACTTCCCCAACAGAAGGACCTGGCAGTGTCCACTCTGATACCTCTAACTGAGTTGCAGGCTCCTACATCATCATCATCATTCTCAAAAGCCAGATTCCATCCCTTCCCTCTCACTCCAGATGGCCACTGTGGGAATGCAGAAAACAGCAGCCTCATCTGACATGCCCATCAGCACTCCCTTCACTGTCAATCATGATCTTCTTCTTTCTCCATGCCTTGCTCAGTTTGCGTTAATGAATGATTCAGAAGTACTGACACCATATAAGGACGTTTGAATTATGTGAAAAGAAACTAAAACAAGAGGAAATTGGATGTGGGTAGGGAGCAGGATCCATGTGGTGATTTAAAATTGGCTGCACATTTGCACGAAATCAGCCATCTTTAAATAAGCTGCAGAACTTTATTTGCATACAAAGAAATCACATACTGTATGTCCATCCTTGGAAAAGTATTTTTTTACTTCAGTCTGGCATACTGATACTCCACAAACCACCTGAGCCTACACAGGAGCACCCTATTAGATTAAAGCATTTCATGAAGAACCTGCCTTCTACTTATTTTTGAAAAACTTCCCTTTTTGGATCTGTTCATATATCTCAGTTCATTAATAGATGGAGCCTTGAACTCTGCACCATGTATGTCCTGGGGTCACTCTTGAATGTTTAACCTCTTCACCTCTTACAGTCTTACCTACTGCACCACTCATGTAGTGGCCACATGTAATAACAGTGAAGTTATGAGGAATAAGGCCTAGATTTTGCTACATAGATAGGATGCACCGAACACCACTTGGAGGTAATCTGCTGGCAGTAACTACGTGCGTGATGGGGGTGAAGAGGTTGCCTACTTTAGAGGTTTCCTGCTTTAATACTATTGGCAGCTGGTCCAGTTGTGGATAAAGATGCTACTGAGCTCCCTGCTAAGACATCAATCAAGCAGACCTCATTACATCTCTTCAGCTGCACTCTGCCTCCCAGGTCCTAGTCTCTGTTCCACAGTATCCTTCAACATACAAGGTTTAATGCAGATTTTTTATTTCTATTTTGAATTGACTTCATAAATATTGCCCCCTTTTCTGGACATTGCTTTTTTCCCCATCACATTTCTAATTACTAAAATGAGGCCAAAGCCCCATTTCTTCTATTAGAAATCAATCCATGCCTTTTTTATGATGCTTTCCATATATCCTTATCCAGAAATTACTAGGCCACTCACCCAGCCCTGAAACTTTTGCCTGTTGTATAATTATTATGCTGTACCTAAACATAGTTCTTAATACACAATTTCCTTCCCTCTGTTTCATTTTTGAAACATCACTCTGCACATAACCGAGGTACATTCTGCTGTGACATTGATGCCTATAAATGGCCTTTTCCTTTATTTTACCACTCCTGCCAAGGAACTGACCCCATGGACATCACTCTGTGCCACCCTCCTTAATATTCTTCACTTGTTCATCATTATTTTGACCTTGGTAAATCGTCCTGGCTGGCAGCTTTCAAAGGCACCCACAAGGTGTGTCAGAAATCCATGTTTGATACCAAAAATCTGCACATACTCGCACAGAGGAAAAACGGACACAGAGGGAAGTGTTCAGCTTTATTAACATTCACATAACTTGTGTATCATTGATTGTTATATTTGGGATAAACATTTGATGCTGGATGTTCTTGTATATTCTGAAGAAAAAAAAAAGAATTGACAAAAAAAAATGGAAAAAAAGAAGGAAAAAACCATCAAAAGCCAAAAAATCTTGGGTTTACTAATGTTTATTACATTAAAAAATTGCCCCCTAAAAAAGAAAAAAAAAATTAAGTTGCAGAGATCACACCCATTTAGCATGGAAATAGGTTGCTGATTTCTATTTTTTGTCTTTCATATTTCTTGCTTAAGTTTAACACATACACACACACACAAAACCAGAACTACCTACATGTGATTTTATTTTATTCTTTTAACACCACGCGTTTGTGAGTTAACACAATGCTAGAGAAATGTAGTTGGGCACCTTTTACTTTTTGTTAATTTTTATTTTCTATAGGGTGGGAAAGGGGACGGGCACAGGGTTTAGGATGGATTTGGGGGAAAGGGTAGGGCAGTTTCCAGGTTCGACCCCTTTACAAGCAGAGGAGTCTACAATGTATACTGTATATTCACCTCTCATAGTAAGGGGGGGGGGTTACTAAAGCAGGCTTAAAAATTCTGCTAGCTGAATTCATTTTGTAAACTAAATTTAAAAAATTTTAAAAAGTATGAAAAAATGTTGGAAAAAGTTGGAATAGTCAAACAATTATAGGTACATCATAAAATGTACATTTAATAACTTTTCTGAGAACGAGAAATAAATTCTTTTTTTCCTGTTTTCAGCTTTTTTTTAATCGTATATATTGTCTACAAGATGGTAATACTTATAAGCCTGTCTGTATATCCAACAAAAACGTTTGCAGAGCTGTTTTATTATTGGTTTGGATTGAAAAAAAATCTGTGTGGATTTTCAGGCTACTGACCCAAATATTGAGCCTGACTTGCTAACATGTATTCTAAAGTGCACACAAGTAGTTATTTATTGTAACCAGTTATCAAGTTGTTTTGATTCCACTACTGCAAATCGGAAAATGAAAGCAAATATCTGATACCCATAGAAACCAATGAAAGAATCATCAGGAAGAGAAGTATTTTCTGATGTCTGAGAGAGAGCAAGGTACCTTTTACAAAAATTGGTCACTATGTTTGCACAGAGAAATCCATTTCTGTGTAAACATAAAAAAAAATGTGATTAAAAACAATTGGCAAAAGGTATGTTCATCCCAAGCCCAATGTATTGCCATTTTTTGGGACACCTGTAGGCAATTCGACAATGACAACAAGAGGCTTAAATTTGCGCATAATACATGGCTTGACATGGCTTAATGCTTCTGGCATTATGATTGGCAAGATGTCTGTCCGGCAGGTTTAAAATCCTTTTGGTTGAGAGCCTCATCAGACTGTGGATATGGTCCTCTAGTGACAGATCAGCATAGCTGCATAACTACGTGATCATTGGTATGAGGACTGAGCAGTTAGATCAGCCCTATTTGGCTCATCACCTTAGTGGCCAAACGTGACAAAGATCTGTTATTTGGGAACCTTTACAAATCAGTTGTCCTTGGGTCTATGGGCAGCATAACAACGATTAAAAGAAGTATCACTTTTTTACAGTATAAAAAGCTTGAGCAAAAAATGATTGGGGAATTATGTGGTTACATCTTTTAAACCATATGGTGGTAAAACTGCAGTAAGTGAACTCTCCAGGTCACAAGATTTGGCATGTTTGCACTTTATTTGGTTGCAAAAGGTCGTTTGTTTGCTGTAGTTTGTAAATTATCAAGAGAATTCCTTTAAACACATCAGTTAAAGAAGCAAGTAGTTTAAATTCTACTCTGGTATTACATTTATTATTGTGGAACTCAGAATATTCTATATTATGGAGATTTGATTTTTTTTTCCCACAAAGGACAGAAGCCAGAGTAGAAAGTAATAGTCAAACTGCCATTCCCTAATCAGACAGCAATTACACAGTCCATTGTGATTTGGGGATATGTAAGGGCAGTGACACACAGTGAGATTAGTCGCCTGCGATAAATATTCACTACCGCACCCAACTAATCTCCCACGACATGCCATCCCACTGGCAACTGTAAATCGCTGGTAGGATGGCATACGCATCGCTTCAGTCACCCAAAGTTGCCTCGCAAGGAAACTTCGGGCAACTTTGGGTAACTGAAGCAATGTGCATGCCATCCCACTGGTGGGATGGCATATCAGGGAGATTAGTCATACGCGGTTGAGAAGGTTTATCACGGGCGACTAATCTCCCCGTGTGCTGCTGAGTGACCTATCAAAGAATGTTATGAAATTGGCATATACTGTATCTTTGCTTCTGTTACCATTATTTTGTGATCTTCTGTGTGTGCTCAATCATTGAACAACTGACAGGAAAAAAATCTGATTCTATTTGTAACAAGATGAAGTTTGAGACTAAAATACACAGCTGTCTATTCATTGGCTGATGTAACCTAGCATGTATGCTTGTTCTTTTTTTGTATGTGAGCACAGTGCCACATATGTGCAAGAGGGATAGAGTTTAGTGTTTCTATAAGGGACTATCCACTGGCGATAATATTAGAAATATATATACATTTTTTTTAAAATACTTTATATGAAAAAGATTTTTTTTAAATGTGGGTTGTTTTATGTGATATATTTTTAAAGAGACCTGCAATATTCATGGATATAGTTCCCCTTTAATTGTCAAAGTTGTCAAAAAAGAAAAAAATACATCCCTGTTCAGCTAGCTAGTACCAGCTTTGTAGTAAGGATAGGATCAGATCTTCTGAAAAGAGAACGTATGTTGAGACAATGGCAACTGCTGCACCAAAGTCATAAGTTTCTCAGAAATGCAACATTAGAACTGCTCCTGAGGTGAATGGTCTCTCTATTAGCCATAAACACAAGTATGGAGAGCCTCAAAGCTGTTTGAACATATAACACTGGCAATGTGTTTTTGTTTTTGGCATCAATTCTGTTTTAGTGTTAGAGTCTTTGTTTTAGACAGATGGTTTCAAGTCCAGATTGCAAGCCTTGGACTCTCTAGTTTCAAAAGCTTATAATTCCCTTGTGGATGTACTGTCATGTGAAACAATAATTACAACCAATTTTTTACTTTTTCTACATATTTCAACATATAGATATTTGATCTGCTTTTCAACAATATTGATAAATATTGGTGATATATCAAATATGCATTGTTTACATTTTGTAGTCCATTGTATCATCTAAATAAACCTAGAAGCAAATATTACATGTACAAAAGGTAAGTACTCTTTTTCTCCTATCTGAATTAGAATCAGGTACACATGACATTATTAGAGAGGATCTAGTTTTTGTTGTTGAATTATGTGGTATCACCTTGCTAGGTTAGAGGGGCTCTCTGTGACCTTTAGGACAATGGGCCACAGGGAGATTAGTTGCCCACGGTTAATCTACACTACTGTAGGTGACTAATCTCCCCTAAATGCCTTCCCTACAGTAATAAAGTGAATCACTAATGAAAAGGCATACGTGTTGCTTCATTTACCAAAGTTGCGTGAAGTTTTCCTCCTACAGGAAAATAAAGTGACGAGTATGCTTTCCCACTGGGGATTCACTTTATTGCTGGTGGGAAGGGATTTTGGAGAGATAAGTCACCCGCGGTAGCTGAGATCAAACTGTGGTTGACTAATCTCACTGTAAGTCATCAGGGGTTATAGATAGCTGGGAAGGGATGTAAAATAATCATCAAACAGGCATAATTCATTCTTTTGTTTGGAAGACCATCTGCAAGTGGGAAAGATTTCAAATAACTGTCAACTTATCCAGACCAGGCAGTCCCAGCAAGTTTTTACAAAAAGCAAAAAATCACCATGCAGAAAGAAGTCTCTAAAAACCCTAGAATGTCATCATTGAACCTTCAGGTAGCTTTTGCCACTATTGATATAAAAATAGAAATAGAAATAACAAATAAGGTCTACATTGGAAGTGTACCAAGTGGAAACGTTTGCTATGAAGAATATCAGGGCAATACTACAGTTTGGTAATAAACACCTAGACAAAGACTTATGGGCTGATTCATCAAAGTACGAGTTCAAATCCCAAAATGGGTAAAATTCGGATTAGATACGATAATTTCTGATGATCACAAATATCCCTAAAATGCGAAAGTCACAATTTTTGTATCCGAATGATCCGTAACCGGAGGGAAAACTTTTCTGACTGTGATCCTTCTGTGCATGTTTTTGGAAGACTCCCATAGGACTCAATGACACTCTGCAGATCCAAGCTGGCCCAAGGAAAGTCACGATACCGAAGCTCGAATGAATACAAAACTTTCATACTAGGCTCGACAAATACGATTTTGTTGCACAAATTGTCGCACTTTTTGTCGCAAAGTACGAAAAAGTTGTGCAAATTAACAAAAAAGTCGCAGAAAATACGCACAGTATGAAAACTTGTATTCATAAGCGATCGTACTTTGATAAATGGGCCCCTTAAACAATTTGCTCTTGACAGACAAGATAGACAGGCCTGGGTAGCTTACCATGAAAGATTCCACTATGAATTCTTCATTGTAGAGGAGGGGTGCCTGAGGACAATGTGAGACTTTTTAGAAGACAGAAGCTTATCTGAAAGTGGACCTTACAATATGACAATTACCCTAAACTTTCCAGTAAATTCACCAAGTAATGAAGAAATTCTGTACAGAGGCATCAGAAAAACATTTTCCCAGTCAATATCCGAGACTGATATACAGTCTTAAAAAACCCCTACTGGATGTTGTGTTCGCAAAGGGGCAGGGAACAATACCAGATATTCGAGTCAAGGATGCACAT
This sequence comes from Xenopus tropicalis, assembly GCF_000004195.4. NCBI lineage: Eukaryota > Metazoa > Chordata > Amphibia > Anura > Pipidae > Xenopus > Xenopus tropicalis. The sequence continues at coordinate 108,122,338 of NC_030680.2, read as the reverse complement.
CTCATGTTTATTATTGAAGTTAGTTTTCCTTTGTTTTTTATTCAGTTACATCACCTTTATTTTTCTATATCGTTTGAAAGAAGATCAAATATTAATTTGCCCATATATGTTAAAAAAGAAAAACTTTGATGTACTCACATATTTAGTTTTGAAAATTTGCTTTATTCCCAAGTTTGTTTTCTTCCATCACAATGAGAACATCTGTACATTCCTTTTTCTTATTTTTGAAAATAACGTAAATTATTGCTGCTTCTTTTATTTTGTTGTAAATTGGAGCAGTAGAGGGTTTAGAATTGGAATTGAATTTTGACGTGAACAGATCTTGGTGGTCTTTGCGAGCATGCTGGGGGGACATAGAAAATGAAATTATGCTAAAATGTTGCATCTTTCCAGTATGACTAAAGCCAGTTACAACATTTCATTTGAAGGTTTGTGAGAAAACTAAGGAATGAACCTTATATAAATCTTCACTGAAAACTGAAAATTTTAGGCGCTTGTGGCTGTTTTTAGGGGCTGAATGTTAAATCACAGTTTTCAAAGAAGAAAGGCTCTACAACAGATTATTAATATGGGTGTGGCTCATAAAAACTCTTGCTATTCTTAATTGAACACATCTTGGGAACCCATCTGGTATTCCAGGGTTAAACTTCAAGGTGCAATGATGGATTCCTTTGCTCAGGTGCTTTATAAATGGAAATAGCATGTAAACATTAGCCTTTACTTCAACCAGAAAGTATCTGCACTAGTTTCACAGTGTGGCCATGCTTATTGGTTAGACACCATGCAGGGCCAGCTAGTGTATGACCACCTAAAATGATCTGTTAAGATGTGCATTTCCATGCTAGTAATTTCCCTGTTGGTTTAACATCAGCTCCAAGGGCCTTTTCAAATGAATGACCTCTTCTAGTAATGTACACATTGATGAGCCTAATCGTGAGTGATGGCTGCTCCATTATAAAGCAATCTGCTCACTGCTACGGCTTGCAAACATATACAAATTCAGGGGACAATTTGTGACCCCATTTACCATTTAAGAAGTTGGAACACATCATTCAATGCATGCAATGCTTAGGAATTTCTTACCACTCAATTTTTTTCATATTCAGGTTTTTTGACGCCAAAAGTTTGATATTGTCGCAAAAAAAGTGATATTCTCAACCTGTCAAAATATTTGAGGTTGTTGGATTTCTTTATGCTGGCTATTGTACGACAATCCCAAAAAGTTGTGGTTTTCGTGAGACAAATGGAAAAAGTCACCGATTTCACATTTTTTCTGTTACTTTTTCCGTTCATGTTTTTCAGTTTGGATTTTTTTAACCATGGCTAACATTTGTGGAAAGGAGTTTAGTTGTGGTTTCAAAAGCATTTAAAACCCACGAAAATCAGAGTGTTAATAAATCCCCCTCCTCCAAGTGTTTTCAGCGTGCTCATATTTTAGTGCGCACAATTTCCAGAAGTCACCCGAAGTTTCCTCTCAAGGCAACTTCGGCCAACTTCCGTAAATCATAGCAACGCGTATGCCATACCACCAACGATTTACATTCTTGCAGTTGGGACGGTATTGCAGGGAGATTAGTACCCCTCGGCAACGAAGATTTATCGCTGGGCAACTAGTCTCTCCATCTGTCACTGCCCTTATAGCAAATTGTCATGTTTTTAAAGGTGTAGACAAAAAATTAGGGCAAACAACATTAGGGCACTCCATAGTGCTAGAAAGCTGGGAGTTTACCATCACTCATGCAAGACTTCTTTAAAGCACTAATAAAGGATTTTTATTTTATTTATTTTTTTTAACCTTAATACAAAACTTCTAAGTCTACTGCATATTCACTACTCTAAATACTGTTCCGCCTAAAGCAATTTATGACACACTTCTTACAGCAGCTACATGAATTGTAAAATGTGAAAAGAAAGACCATATAAGCCTACTTTAGTCACTTTAAAAAAGTGAGTATTTCTGCGTTTCTATTGAAAGTAGAAGAGTTCAAATGGAAACTATAAATTATTTTATATTCTGAATAAGAGGTATAAAGTTGGCAAATACGGAAGAAAAGCTTTGCAGTAAACCCCTTCCCCCTTCCCTTTGTTTTAGAACCAGAAGTGGGGGGCATAGCAAAGGCTGGAAAATTTAGTACAAAAGGAATTTTTAGATTTACAGTTAAGAGGCTGAGGAACAGACCACTCTGAAGATGCCAGATAGATTTACAAGCACTTATTGTGCAGAAAGCCAAAAGGAAAAAAAAATTGCTTTAGAAGGAAACATAAAGGCAATCCAATGATAGGAGAGCCATAAAGAGTAGTGTGAAGGTTAAGCCTGGGTACCTCAGCTTCTCTGACCCATTCTCAGGTCTCACTAATAAACTTAAATAAACTCACAGCTAGGGTGGATCTCTATAATGCTGACAAATCTTGGGGGGCAGGTTTATAAAGCTCTGGTTTGGGTAGCAGTCATCAAGGAACAGTTATTCCTTTATAGAATTATATGGGCCTGTTCACAGGTATGAACTAAAGTTTTCATTACCAGATGGAATAAATGGTAGATGAAATGTTCTTTATTGTGTATAACATGCCTACAGTGCAAGTGACATTAATAAATGGTAAATAATATTTTATTTATATAGCACAAGCAAAGGTATTATATAGTTATTTTATTTTAGTAATATTGCATTTTTAGAGCAGTAGTAACTTTTTAATAGAAAATTACCAGTATCGATGCTCCCATCAATTTGATGTGACCCAAACTGGTATAATGACAATGATTCTCTGCACCTTCCGGGAGATCAAGGATGTAGCTTTGCAGTAGCCCACAGACAGCCCACTGCATGACTATACTAGCTCTCCTGCAAAAGTCCATATGATATGACCTCCCCCCCAGACACACACCCCCCTTCAGTGTATTGAATGGAAGAACTTGTAAAGGGACTACACTACCTCTCTTTCTTAGCCACCCCCTGTACTTGAGCAACACTACATCTGCTTCCTAGCATCTCCTAAAATGGAATGGAATGCTTCAGTCGATCATTTAATGTGGTTCCCTTAGCACTTGTCAAGTGCAGGAAGCTGGAAAATCAGACTACTGATGACCCTAAGGTTGCTTGGAAAGTGTTGAAAAATATTAGATATGCAAACTCAATGAGTTCCTGTTCAGAAATGCTCAGAAGACTGCATGCAAGTTAGAAAAATGTCTACCGTTAGGGGGTCACATGTTAGTTCCCTACATGCTTAGCCTCTTCTTCTTCCGCAATGATCTTCTGCACGATTTATATGTTTGTGGAAAGTGGAAAGGTATTTTCAGGTATTTTGTCCTCTGCGGGGTGTAAGATTTCCTGTGGGTAACAAAGCAACCAGCGGCTCCCAAGCAATTTTTTTGATGTTGCTCCCAGTGGCCTTTATTTTGGCTTGGATGCAAGTTTTGGAGGCATGTGTACTGCCAAACAAAGTCACCTGCGGGCTGCCAGTCCTCATGGGGTTACCAACGAGCCAATGATAGCCTGTAATTGGCATCTCCAAAGAACTCTTTAATGCATTTTTCCCTCCAACTCATTTACTTTTGAATGTGGCTTATGGGTAATAATTTTAGGGACCCCTAGACCTAGATGATATAAAAATAAAAAATGGAAAAAAGACACTTTTTGTCTTTCTATATCCTAGTTGTGTGAAGCTAACAACAACAATTAATATTATAAAGGCTAGAATTTTTGTAGATTTATAGCAGGCATAAAACAGTAAATGAGTTTTCATTATACTACTTTTTAGAGCAATATGAAGGGGAAGTATATCCCTGTGTGTGACATGAGTTCTATAAATAGAGCTTGTGTTAAATATAAATTTGCCTCATGAAAAATATCTGTGGGTCTTGTTTTCCTTTTCCAACTTTCTGGTTCTTTGGAGCAATTGTGGGAGGAGCAGAAGGCAGTTAGAAAAAAAAAAAAAACCTCTTTACCGATGTATATTCCTCTTTATGTGTAAGCTTAAGATACACTGTGCAGCTGAGCAAATCATTTTGGGTTTACTAGAGGAATGGGAAAGTTAGAGGGAACAGAAGGAAGTTGCAGGCAAATCTTACATGGGAGCAATATAAGTTATTGTGCATGATAAAAGGTTACAATCAGTTGTTATAGAGGGGAGATTAAATGTACTCATAGGATCATCACTTTGGAGGAGCAGTTTAGAGGAGACATATACATAGAGAATTAACAAGATTATATACTTGTGCTCCAGAGTAAGTGGCAATACAAGGCTCTAGATGCTTTTCTAACTGTCCCTCAGATGTTAGAGGGGAAGTTCATCTTTATATTAACTTTTATCATGCTATAGAGCAACCTGTTCTTAGCCAGTTCAGTTAGTCTTTATTATATGGTTTGTGTGTTTTTCTAATTATAAGGCTGTGTGGCTGCCAGGGTCACTGACCTCAACAACCAAAAAACACAAAATCATAAGGGTTCAGTTTTGCCGCTGTTCAGCTTCTATTTATCTTCCATTTCCATCTTCCATATCTTTCCATTGTCTGATTGCTATGATAATTAATATATGGACAAACAATTCCTGTTTTACCTAAAGGGGATAGCATATCTTGGTAGCTTAATGCACAGAATGTCTTAATGTCCTATATATATTGATAATGGGTGAGTGCAGAGGACCTTTTATTGTTGTTTATATAATATATATATATATGTGTGTGTGTGTTGACTACTATGCATTAGTCCATAGGGAACACTTAATCCCTACACCCAGTATAGATTATTATTATTACTATTATTATATATTTATACAGCACCAACTTGTAACAACAGAGCAGTATAATAAATGCATGTATGCATAACTACATACAGATTTACCTATAAAAACAACCAATAACTGATACAAAAGGTAAGAGGGCCCTGCCCAAAAGAGTTTACAGTCTAATAGATTCCTATAATAACAGCAAAGGAGGCGAATAACTGCAAAGCATAAGATTCTGCCTACAAATGCTTGGTAACAATAGGATTATCTGGTCAGAGCAGATATTTTTCCCTGCAAAATAGGTGGAGATTCTACTTTTCTGGGCCATAAAATATTGAGTTTGCATCCTTGTTTGTCTTGCAGTGTACATTCATGCTTAAAGCTGAATATTTTACTTGCTCAAAGATGACACTTTACCTCTTTGGCATTGTATATCACATAAAATTAGCAGTGCCCTTGTAGCCTTATTAAAGAACTTTTAAATATCTAAAGGTTGGCAGCATTTTTCCCTATTTATTTATTATGCCCTTTCTAATTAGGGTGCCACATTGCAGATAACTGCACCAAAGCACATATACATGGCACTATGCTTGGCTGGCGTGATCCCACCACTGTGCACTGGAAAATGTTTGTCAATCAGCTAAATGTATTTATGTAGTGGGAACATTTACAAAATATTAAATTGGTATTTGGTCTCCACTCAGTGTGGGGGAAAGTGTTTTTTTGGCAAAGAGAGGCAGACATAACACATGGGTAAGTGCACATACACTTACCCAGACGCACTAAGTAGAGTTTTTAGCCCTGTTCCCCCCCCCCCCCCCCAATACACCAGTTTTCTCAAGAATGCATGCATCATTTTGGACACAATGAGGGCACTGATTTGGATGCAACTGTGCTGCATCTGATGCACTTGCACTGTGTCTGGTGTCATTGCATCTGTTTCATCAAAATAGATACAAGTGTACGTGCACTTTGTTGCAAATCGGGAGCAGTTTAGCCAAATATTTGTCTGTCTGGCATCATTTCTGGTGTTCGCTCCATCAGCTTCTGTCTTCAGTGCGAGTGATGTCTGTGTCCAATTCCTTAGCAAGAAATGTGCTGTGTCTATTGACACAGGGTGGTGAGGGGTGCAGCAGCGCCCGATTAGGAACGAAAGCCACGGACTGAGCAGCGCAGAGTGCAACTACACTTAAGTGCAAGGAGCGCATTTATATATATATATATATATATAAACCAGTTTGGTGAGATTCTTTAATAAGCCACTTAATAAAACTATTTGTTGATTAAGTATTCATTCTGGGGATGTATTTTTAGGGGGAAATATACATTTATTGGAAAAGAGATGTTCACTAACCCAAAGTCATGAAGGTGATAATGATCTCCTGGAGGTGAGACCTTATTTCATGTTATTTTTTATAGTAAAGTGAAATTAGGTTTAAACAAATCAGGGATTGAACATAATCACACTCAGAACATGGGGTAAGTTGACATCTCTGCAGTTACTGTACTGGAATATACAGAGTTATGGCACCTGTATTGTACATGCCCCCCCCCCCCCCCCCATCCACCTCGGTACAGGGAGATCTCCCCCTCTCCGTATTTCTGTGCAGATTCATGGCAGAGACTGAGTACTTCTTCTTCTTCCGAGGACATTCCCTTATATTCAGTCCTTAAGGGTAGATATTAATGAAAGACAAAATGGAGTTGAAGGGACCGTTGCCATAGAAAATAAAAATGCATTGGATGTAAAAATGTACTTAGCAAAAATAGGTGTTGTATTTCTTTCCGTGCCGTTGGTGTGCATGAACAACAATTTGCCATCTGGAAGCTGGTATTAGCCGCCCAGTATTAGTCAGAGCCTAACCACTGTTCTAGCGAGCACTTCCATTCATTGCCATTGTGTGCGCTCTGCTTTGTGTCTGTGTATCAGATACATGCCCTGCTGATTAAACACAGCTGCACTCAGCCTAAAATACCAGTTGTTAGAAAGTAATTTTACTATAGTCGAGCTATAAAAATACAGCCTTCAAACACATTAATTTCTACAATGCTGCGGGTTATTCACTTCTGCTTGTTTCCATACTGTTCCTACTAACATTTCATTTTCTTTTAAGCAGCAGAGAACCAGATATTTTAACACTGTACACTAAAAAAAAAAAAGGTAGCAGCCTTTGAATACAATCATAATCCCTAAAATCACACAAAATCACAGCCCCACCTGTACTTAAACTCTTTATTGATATCTAAAAGAGAAAATGTATTTATTTGTAATATATATATTGTAGCTTATTCTGTGTATCTTCGTTTGTTCCAGTTCTACTAAGGCAAGGGCTGCATCAGGCAGCAATGTTTCCTCATGGTCTAACAATGTAGTTTTGGTCAATGGTAAGTAATGCCACAATGACCAATAATATGTGTAAGTGCTAGTATAGAGAAAACAACTTTAATTTATGTGATATACTTAATGGGGTGGTATACCATCTTGTTCAACATTGAGCTCAATGTATAGGGCTTGTGCTGAATATACTAATTGTTTTAATTACAAAATAAATATGGTTTTGTTATTTTTCAAGCCAAACAGGGAGAGGGAAGCTACTTAAAGGAATACTGTCTCAGGGAAACATGTTTTTTTTCAAAATGCATCAGTTTATAGAGCTTTTCCAGCAGAATGCTGCATTGAAATAAGGTCTTCAAAAACACAAACAGATTTTTTTTTTATGCTAGCCATAATTTTCTTTCCCAGGGTGCCACAGCCATGTGACCTGTGCTCTGATAAAGTTCAGTCAAGATAGCATCTCCCAGTAGATGTCAGAATAGCATTCAATAGTAAGAAATCCAAGTCTGGCTTTGGACTACAGTTACATGTAACCACGAGTAGGAGAATCAGTTCTAATGTGTAGCGCTGGCTCCTTCTGAAAGCTCAGACTCAGGCACAATGCACTGAGATGGCTGCCTATACACCAATATTACAACTAAAAAAATACATTTGTTGGTTCAAGAATAACATTTTATATGGAAATCATATATATAAAATCATGATAGTATCCCTTTAATGTTTGATCAATGCAAGGTAGATCATTTAGGGAGTGAAGTTTTCTAGAAATTTTAGGCTAGAGGCACACAAGGCTGATTCTCGGGCTGCGGAAAAATGGAGCTTGTTAACCAGTACCTAAACTGGTACCAGCCTCTTACCTTGCCCGCACCCAGGTGCAGACAGACATGGCGTATATAGGCTATGAAATGTGAAGTCTTACATTTTTTTGTTGATATCCACCGTGTCTGCATGTACCCGGATGGAGACAATGCTTCTAGGTTCAGGCAAAGTAGCAAGCTGGTGCCAGTGTAGGGCCTGCGAGAATCAGCCTTATGTGGCTTAAGATTTCTAAAAAAACCTCACCCCTCCCTTTCCCCTTCATTAGGACTTTTTTTCTTTTTCGTCAGGGTGGCAAGACGACAAATTATCTTTAGCACTGGATAGGTCCTTAAAGGGATAGTAACATGTTATTGAAAACTGCAGAAAGTGAAAGTTTATGCCTTTTAACTATTTGTTTAAAATATATATTTTTTTACAACTTTTTTAATTTTTTTAATTATAGACAATGAAACACTGAATGCTTTATTGCAATGATTTTTAAAAGTAATGTTTATTATGTGCAATCGTGCTTTTTGTACTAGGGATTCAACCCCCCCCCCTACTAACACCAAAGCTACGAAGGCAGGGAGGGAGTCAGCACTGAAGAGTCCACCTATGGGTGACCAGGGGCGACTCTGCAAAAGTAAATCCGTATGTTGTTATTAAGGGGTAAGTTAGTGTTTTCTCTGGTTTAACAAACTGTTTGAGTATGGCTGAGCTCAACTTCATAGTGAATGGAGCCTGATAACCACAAATCAGGTGGCTGAAATAGTTAAATAACAGGCTGAGGGACCACTGTAGGGATATTTTTCAGTGGAATGAGTTTGAGGAAAAATTCTGCTTATCGCCATTGCTGAATTCTTTCAAAAAACCATGACGAAGTTTTTTGTTTTGCAAATGAAGAGCAGATTTACTAAAACTCTAAAAATGTATTTTATTATTTTAAAATTTGAACAAACATCCAAAAATGTCTTATGTTTATTAAAAAGTCTAAACTGAAAAAGTCTGTGTGGTAAAAAAGAGTCGCAGCACTGAAGCTTCTACTTCTACATAAAAAAACCAAATCCGAAGCCTCTAAACTTTCGAAGCAAAAGAAGGATCCTCCAGGGAAGAGAAGGGACATCTGCCATTGACTTTGACATGATCTTGGCAAGTTTTAGCTGATGAATTGTCGGATTCTGATTTTTGGCTGGTTTTACGCATAGTAAATATCGAAAAAAAAATCATTTTTTTCCTGTCACTTTTATCCCTAAAAAATCTGAACCAAAAAATGGCCCCCATAAAAGCAGAATGCCATCACTATACATTTCTGTGTGCCAATCACCTGCTAGGAATGTATAGCTGCTCCAGTGCATAGGCAGGATGTCACCCTGTCACATTACTACAGCAGGGGGTCTCTCTGCCCTGTTCTCACTTACCCTGAAATCATTTGAAAGCAAGGCATGAAATGGAAAGAGCATCCACTACGAATGTTTTATAACAAAGCTCAATGTACGAGAACAGCAAATCCTTCCCGGTCATTCTAATCCCAGTTTTACTGAAAGACACAAAATAAGTCGCTTGCAGAGAAGAAAATCAAGAAGAATGGAGAATGTTATATCTCCAAACGCTGCTGCTCTGTCCCCACAGAATTTATGTCAATTATTATTCCATCTCATCCCTGACCTTTCAGTTCTAAATAACACAGTGGTATCGCAGGGCCCAGCCGCAGCTGCTGCAGGAAATTAACTGTATCGGCTATTCTGTAGGAAAGCGGCGGCACAGAAATCAGCATTCGGCATTATCTTCTTCCAACACGCCCTATCTAATACCAGTCTAAATATCACCCAGCTCCCAGCTGCTCCATCCTCATAAACACTCATCTATTATCCAACAAGACAAATGTTACATCTCTGGTGGCCTTAATGCTGCATTTGCTGAGAACTGCTATTCAGACTGTGGGAAATATCATTTAGTCACCTGAAATCTTAAGTCTGGGGATCTAAAGCTATTTGTGGGTTAGCACTAAAGCCAATCCTTGCAGTGAGCCCTACAAATGTGATGTGATTGCAATTAATATATTGTAGTGCCGAAGAAGCAATAGTATTGATTGGTGGACTGTGCTTGAAGGGCAGGATAAATTGCAGAATACATTATTCTTCATTAGGCCAAAATATATAAACGCTTTAAAATGATTATTCTGTTGCAGTAGGGAAGGCACCAATGCTTGTGTTTCACCTGCTTTGGTAATTCCTTTACTAGCCATGGGAGCCACATTCAGGGTTGGGCTCCTTGGAAAGGAAATGTGTCTATTAATATGAAAATTTCATTGTGTAATAACTGTTATTGTTAGGAATTATCCCCCGCATACCCACTGAAGGTTCTCAGATGCTAGTAGTCACCGATCAGCATGTGCTAGAAGGCTACAGGTTGAATAGCTTTGAAGGTTCTAGAATTCCTGCATAGTCCTTGTCCCCTGTTGGGGGGGGACCAAGTAGTCACTTTGCACAGCACTGGCAGTCAGCAGTAAAGTAGTACTGGGATTTGTTCCATCACCACTATAGACCCTCCTTTCTCTCTCTTAGAAAGCCAGTTTGTATTGGCACAAAAGGCAGTAAAACAGAAACATGAGGCATACTAATAGGCGCTGTAGCGCCTGGGACATAGAATATAGAGGGCACAAATTGTTCCATTTAAATAAAGTCCAAAATTAGCTACTAATACAGTGTTTTGGTACATTCCTTGTGGCCATTATAGCCTAGTGACTACTGCCCTCCATGTTGTGGGGCCTGCAGAGTAGCAGTTAGATGGTCTAAAATAGTGGTAGGGCCCAGGGCAAAATTTGTGGTTAGCACTGAAATAAAATATTCCTGTTGCCATCTTGCTCAACTGTACCTACTATTTCCCAGGTCCTAGAGCAAACCAGAAACATACACAAGGCTGGCACCAAAGCATGGCATGTTAAATGAATGACCTGTATTTGCATTAATTTCAGCTACACTGAAATTGACTTAAAATCCAACAGCAGTGTCCAAAAATTGTTTTATGAGTGAGAATAGAGACAAAAGCACTTCCTGTTAATCAGCACTAACTAAATGACTAATGCCCAATTAAACAGTTTGTGTCTGTCTCCGCCTCTCCCACAGGGTTTATATTTTGTTTGGAGGGTTGACAAATAATGTCAAACTGAAATGCTCCTGGGGCCTCTTCATTAAATTCCCACCTAATTATCAACCATTGATAGTGTTAATCCTCTGTTTGCCACCCACAGTGACACTCCTGCACATAATAAAGTTCCCACATTGTATAAACTAAATGAATATTGTGGCATTCTCTGTGCATATGTTTATATGTATACACATTTAGTCCTGCCAGTGCTTACACAAGCCCAAGCAGTTTTAGACTTGGTTTCTCCACAATGTAAAAACATAGGGAAATATGCCAAATTGTCCTGTATGGTTAATACAAGTATGGGATCTGTTACCCAGAAACCTGTGATCCAGAAAGTTCTGAATTATAGGAAGGTCATCTCTCATAGATTCCATTTTAATTGAATATTTTTTACTATTATAATAAAACAATGCATTTGTACTTGATCCCAACTAGACAATAATGAATCCTTTTTGAAGGCAAAACAATCCTATTGGGTTTATTTTTAAAAAAAAAAAAATTTGTAGACTTAAATTTTAGAGATCCAAATTATAGAAAAAAACCCTTAACTGGAAAACACCGGGTTCTGAGCATTCTAGATCAACAGGTCTCATACCTGTAAATGGTAAAACCTTGAAAACCATGAAATAACAAGCAAACTTGGTCTTGTTACTTACGGGAAAAAGGTAAAATGTTTGGCTACACACAGCACAGGTATGGGACCTCTTATACAAAATGCTCAGGACCTGGGGTTTTCCAGATAATCAGTCCTATACCTCAACCTTGTGAAATTATCTACTGACATCCAAGCTTCAGTGCTGCAGTCGTTCTGCAGTTTGCACCATCATTATATAATCCAGTTATGAATGGCATTCAAGCTCTATGATGCACTTTTCTGGGGATTGCAATGCATTTTTAAATCAATTATTGGTTATATAGTGCAATTCTGGTGAATATGTGGCTGTGTTACAAATTTAACGGGAAAACTGAACTTTGTTATATACTTTGAGGTCCACTCTGCAGGGTGTATCATAAGCAACAGTGGACTACAGCCTGTACTGCCTAGGGTACTGCTGACTGTTATATTTCTTACTGAAGGAGCTGTGACCTATGTTGTGCTGGGAATGTCTATGTAGTGGGCATGGAAAGCTGCAGGAGCAAACTTTAATACTGCATGTGTTACAGAAAGCACAACTTTCATGCCACTGGGAAAAAGTGAAGTGGATTTGGAAACCAAATGCTTAATTTATGCCTTTTTCATCTGTTTTTCATACACTTGTGGAAACGCTACAAACAGATGTTAGAATAAAAGACGCCCTTTTGCATTTTATTGATCACATTGACTTCTTATGGTGTGTGTTTCTAGGGTGGTAATTATTCCCCATGTAATTGTACTGCTGACAATATATGTATCTATTTAGCTTTACCCTGCACATTTCATCCCTAGTTTGTAACGTTCTGGAGCAAGAATATATCAGCTGCAAGTTATTAGATAAAACTTCAGCAGGGTGTTATAGGTCAGCCAGTCCTCATAAAATGTTGATCCTTATATTGATATTCCTGGTTTATTTACCATCCCACTAGCTGTGTGCATTGCATTTCCATGTTGACTGGGCGTGATGTACAAGTGTTATACTCATTATGCTGAGAAACAGAACTAACATAGAACAAACCCACAGGTATTATCATAATACTAGGATGTGTTTCTGAGAAATGGAGCAATGCTTGGAATGCAATATAGTCTCCCAAAATGAATTGTCCAGCTCCAAACTGAACAGGAAGGCAACTGAACATCTACCAAGCTCACGTAAATTGTAAATATTAAATGGTGGGTCTGGATTTTAGAGGCCACACATGAGCAGTGGGTGCAAATCTTACCTACTGTCTTCAGCTTGAGCCCTTAGAATAACCTGTGAAAGCAGATACAGAATAGCATTTTGCAGTTAGTATAACAAGCAGTAAAACTGAATAATGATGTGATAGCGCTCACCTTAATTGCTTGTTTGGCAAGCTCACCAAAGGAGCACATCTTTTAGTGTATGGCAACTTTAGTCCAAATGACTTCCTTTTGTGGATAAAACGCTGAACCCCATTTGTTGCTCTGATACATGCCACCATTGACAATAACTCATTTCACTGTCTTTGGCTTTCCAAAGTTGCCCAATTTTTTCTTTTAAAGCAACTTTGGGTGACTTTAGAAAACTGAAGTTGCGCTTATGTTTTCCTACCAGCTATTGACATTATTGCCGGTGGGAAGACATTTGGAGGAGATTAGTTGCCCTCGGCAGAGTAGATTTTTTGCAGGCAACTAATCTCCTCAAGTGTTAGGACCCTTAAAGGGGCTTTTTTAAATTTATGTGTAAATGTAATTGCAATTAAAAGCAGTCTTTGTTTTTTGCTGTCTGGCTTTCAAACAATGTAGCAGGTCAGTTCTCCAGGTGATTCATTTTTTAATGAATCTGTTAGGTTGTTTCATGAGTCAGTACCAGGAAGGCAGAGAATATAAACAGATGGACATACTCTTTCACTAGCAACTGTTTGCAAATAACTTCAAATATTTGTATTAAATGTATTTAATAAATTTACTAAGATTTATGTATTCTTTCATGCAAATAAAAACTTTTTTGGCCAAAAGATCTCTTCCCCAGCCCAGTAACACCTAGCAACCAACTAGATATTTTGCTCTCATTATGCCGTCTCAATTAGACCAACAGCTGATTGGTTGCTATGGGCTGCTGGACTGGGTCAAACTTTCCCCTGTGTTTCTATACCAACTAATATCTTCATAGGGAGGTTCTAAACTACCATGGCAAGGAGCATAAAGGCACACTACTGTCATTTGCTTTCTTTTGAAATGTCTGTTTCCCAATTCTGGCACCTTAAAAATAATGCACAAGTCTATGCATCGGAACTCTCTGGCCAAGCAATTAGAATTGCAGAAAGTTGAGTAACAAAAATAACAATTGCTATGACAGAGCAAAAAATGTGTCCATGGAGAGGAGTTTCCTTCTCTGTGTACCCTTGAATTATCCAGGGTAATACATGCTTTCCAATTGTCTGCAGATAAGTATGATTAGCAATTCTGCAATGTAACATTAAGCAGCTAGTAAACCAAATTTAGCTGGAGCTGGCTGTGGTTCAGACCAGCTAATTGAATTAGCTATTGTTGCATTACCGATAAGGGCACTTTGGGGAGAGAGAAAGCAGTGCAGGCTTCGTAACACAGAGGAAAGCGTGAAATGGGATCACCAGGAAATGTGCAAGAAAGGCATGGGAATTCTCATCCCCAGCAACCCCCCCAAGTACGAGGTGGTGATACTGCCATCGAACCCATACTGTGAGCAACTCTTCCATCTCCCTCTCGTATACACGCCATTTACTTCTCTCTCTATCACAAAGGCACAAGAGCTTTATTTAATCAGAAGCACACACAGTCTTGCCTTAGAATGATTCTGCTTTGATGGTTGCCGGGTTTCACTAGACATGGAAACAGAGGATTCTAAATTGGTGCAGCACAAGTTGTTTCAATGTGTCATTGTCTGCCTCTTGCTTAAAATTCATTCTAAAATCTCTTTTAAAAATAACTTTGTTGAGACATTTATCAATTTATTTAACAAAAAAAACCCATAAAGCAGGCCTGGACTGGCATTCAAAACAGGCCCTAGCATTTCAAGAACACAGAGGCCCAAACAGCACTCCAATAAATAGTGACTGTCTGTGGCATCTTACAGCAGCTCCTTTGGCATTAGCCAGACTCTACAGATTGCCAGTCCGGGCCTGCTTTAAAAGGGGCAGTAGGAAGAGGGATGCACATCTTGCATGTACCTTTATAGTTCAGCTGCTTCTGCTCTGGCTGATAGCCAAATCCAGTTGTGGACCAGTCCATTACATAATTCTCTGACCAGTCTAACAAGCATTTGTAAAAAAGATGTCTTAAGCTGGCCATGAAAATCATGCAGCTATCTATTGGGCAAGTCTGAAAAATCTGTTGGTAGGGGAACGGCACAGATCTGATTATTGGTCTGGGGGCCAAACAATTGGATCATCCCAGTTGTTCCACTGTGTTGGTGGCCAAAACGGGTAAAGATACTCTTTTTGGTGACCTTGACAAAGGACCAGTTCTTACCATGTATGTCCAGATTTAAAATTTGAATAGATTTCTATTGGCTGAGTAGGCACAACAGCAGACCATGAAAATTCATAGTTGACACAAGGGCATCCACTGAAACGTCCACTATCTTGTGCACCCTTCAGGTGTACAGACTAGAAGGCCATTTACAGACCATTAGTTCTGGAGGGAAACATAAGTGTATGTAGGGAAACTTTTTAAAAAATTGTTGGGGTTTCTTTGGCCTATATTGGCCTATATACCGGCTCTTTCTACATAATTTACAAACTTTGTAAAACTGACTGCATGAAATTTGCATGAAGAAAATGCAAAAAGACTGAAAACCCACTAAGGGCAAGGGCACATTAAACAGATTGTCAAAAGAGCTTTGCGTGTTGTGAACATAAGAGCAGATCAACTTTCCTGTATGTTTATAAAAAAAAACTCTTGTAGAGGAAAGTGGTCAATCCACTAAGGGTGCCCTTGCCCTAAAAAGGGAAAATAAATAGTTGTAAATAAATATGTATTAACATGATTTTTCTACATTTATTTTTCATTTTATTTCTTTGTATGTGGTTTGCTACAGAGTTAAATAGCTGGACTATGAGATAAATATTGCAATTGTTAAATATTGTTAATTGCAAATCTTAACATTAAAAATGAGCTCTCCCATAGCCTTAAGAAACTGATGTCAGCAGAAAATATTGCACCTCTATTGGCAAATCCAGCTTGTCGGTAAAACATGGTGAATTGCACCAGGTTTTTGCACTTAGCGAGCAGCTCAACTTCAATAAATGAGTTAAACATTTATTAGCAGGTCGGTGTGTCCGATCAAGACAGGCCCCACACACAAATGGAGAACAATTCCCATGAATATTCTCAGTGCTGGATGTTTTATGGTATTTAGGCATAGATATTCTCTTCCTGTAATGAATCATGTACAATTTATAGATTTATTCAGTATTTCCTTAGGAATTGTCTTCTCACACATGATGCCTGATTTCTCTTGGGGCAAAAGCATAGATGTACAGTCTTTTAGGCTCCTTACCATATGGGGAGAATTATAAAACTTTAACAAATGGCCCCAAAGCTGCAAGTTTATTCTGGGAACAGAGTGTGTTTCAAAGAAGTTGTGTTTCTTACTGATGATAAAAATAAATGATATTGCTCTTCATGAGTGGGTTTCTAAGAGACCCTAAAATGATCAAATCAAGGATGGTAAGAGTGCAGGAACGGCTTCAGGCTGGAGGTCCCTACATCAAAGTTTTCAGGTTAGAAGGACTGATGCTGATCATGTTGTTCCTTAGAAATGGCTTCATTAGCTGATCCAGGGGAAGGAAAACCATCAGGCCAGTTGCCAATTCAGCCTCAGAGAGCAGCAAAGTAAAAATAGCAACTCAGTACCTCCTGGGGCAATTACTCCTGCTTTTGTCTGTTAATAATAATATACAGGGTTTTTTTTGCTTTCCTATAATCAATTTGATCTAATTTTAGGGTTATTTAAGGTCTGTCGTGATATCTTTATTACAAATAAAAAATGCAAGTGGTAATTTTCCCAGCTTTATGGCTTGTAGCCATATAGCCTTGGGTGTGCATGGCTCTCAGATCCTCTCATATGTGACTGCTAAGTTTTGTGTAGCCTTCCTATATGGAATTTAACCATGCATCACAAGCAAACCATTAGAAATGTATTCTTCAAAATACTTTCTATGTCTTGGGGGCTGCATTTGTATCTTTTATAAGTGCTGTGGCCCTCCAAAATGTGCCCAAATTATGGAATTGAATTTGATAGGTGCACTACCAGCTGAGGAAGGGAGCTGCATGTCCTTCGCACACAGGATCACTATTCTTGCCAGGCTGCTAGCAGACACACCACATATGCCATTTTATAAAGTTGAATATAACAAAATATATAAGGCAGCAGCAGCAGTCACATAATCCTATTCAATTGTCATTGGATACTTTTGTGGAGTAGCAGCGATATAATGGTGCTGCTGGTAAGTACTGATTTACAGGACCTGCTGATGGAAAAGGTTGAATTATAGACAACGGTTTGTCAGTATGGTTCAGTTCTGGAAGTTACTGCACATCTTGAACTCGGTCCTTGTGCCCAGCATATGCTCAGAGCTCTGCTGCTCTCATTACCTGCACAACGTATGCTTGAGCTCTGGCACACTCTCTGCCATATGGTTAATGGGGTTACACAGTCCCAAATTACAGACTATTCTGGTGAAAACGGCTTCATTTCGCCTGTGCCAAGAGTGTTTATGGCTCTGCATTCACAGAGCTGCTATCTCACACTGCAGCTGCCCCTGTATATCAGCAGCCCTTCATTCTGGGCCTCTGAATCCTGAGCCTTTCAGCCCCTCACAGATAACAGGAGCATCATGTCCCTGTGAGTGTGAAGTTCTCTTCAGCAGCCAAACATGCAATCTCACAGCAATGCACGTCATTAGCAAAATGCAAAGGATATTTATGAGTCTACAGGACTGGTTTAATACTTTTTGGAATTTATTAGGCAAAACCTTTGTTACTTAATAGTGTTCATTTACTAACACAAGTGCTAAGTGCAAGTCACTAAGACAAACACAAATCAGCATGCTTTACCCTTAATGCTCTGTTTTTCTATAGATACACCTGATGCTTTGAGATTCACCCAAACTCCAGCACTTTTTATAGGACATGGCCAGAGTACCTGGCTGAACCAAATCCAAACCCTTAATATCATATGACTTTACATTAATCAACCTCCAATATTTTTTCAGGCAATTCATTTAGCTTTTGGCTCATATTAGTACAGTGTCTATCCAAGGTCCAGTTCAGTTGTCCTTGTGGATTTAGGAAGGATTTTTTTCTCCTTCTAAGACAAATGGGGATTTTCACCTTTCTCCAAAAATGTGAAACATTCCTCTAATGCAGTGATCCCCAACCAGTGGCTCCGGGGCAACATGTTGCTCCCCAGCCCCTTGGATGTTGCTCCCAGTACCAGGTAGTTATTTTTGAATTCCTGACTTGGGGGCAAGTTTTGGTTGAATAAAAACAAGATTTACTACCAAATAAAGCCACTGTAAGCTGATAGTGTGCGTAGAGGCTGCCTAATAGCCAATCTTAGCCCTTATTTGGCACCTCCATGAATTTCTATGCTTTTCTTGCTCTCCAAAGTCTTTTTACATTTGACTGTGGTTCACAAGTAAGAAAGGTTGGGGACTACTGCTCTGGTGAATAATGCCTACACACAGGCACACAGGGCTAATTCTCGGCCTGCACATGAACGCAAATGCATTTCTATGCTGAAATCCTCTCCGTGTGGCTCTACCTAGGCCAACACACTGGTTCCGGGGACCGACACATGTAAAGGCTGATTCTTGGCCTACATTTATCTGCAGGCCAAAAATCAGTACCTTTTGGTCAAAGCCTAAAACTTAGTCTAATTGTTTGCATGGGGTAGTAATAATTAAAGGTCATTTACATGTTGTGGGGTGGAAGTGTGGCGTACAAGTGGATGTTTCTGGTACTTTACCACAAGTATCATGTACAATAAAAAGGGCGCAAATCTACTTGCAATACAGTGTGCGTTTATTTCATGGTTCAGCATGACAGCGTTGTGCAGGGTGTAAATAGGTGTCATGCTGAACCACATGAAATAAACACACACTTTTTTGTATTTCAAGTAGATTTGCAGCTTTTTTATTCTACGTGGGAGGAAGACCCCGATGGTTTTTTTTTTTTTTTTTTTTACACTTTTCCCCCTGCCCCACAGCTAGTACCCATGGGCACAGGTCTTTATGCCTCAGAATTGAGAGCTGGTGGCACATGGGTGTCCACATTCCACCCTCTAACTTGTGGGTTATTTAGTATTAGGTGATAAGGAGAGGGCCTTAGCTTTCAATCTGAGTGCAGAACTGAGTTCCTTGCAGGGTGGGCAGAGTGTTACTTATAAGCTGTTATGAGTAGCTGCTGTTTTAGGAGTGTTTGGAGCATAAGGAGACTTGGCACTTGCTTAGTATTTGAGCGCAGGGAGTTCCAGAGACAAATTTCAACAGGGTCACAGACATGATAAGGCAGCATGAAAAAGGAATGTGTTGAGACGACAGCCATCAATAGGCCTGTAATGTAACTAGGTAAAAGTCAAGAATGATTTCTTGTGACAGAAGAATTTTATAGTGAGAGTGAAATTTAATACAGTTCTAGGAAATACATTTAAATAGAACGTTAGCCAGAAATAAAAATTGCTTTATATATATAAGCCACTGGTAACATTCACAACTGTGAGCGTAGAAAAGTGGGCAGGATTTTATCACCGATAAAGATGTTTTTCTCATTCATATCAATCCTCCAACAATCAACACTAAAGAAGATTAGCAGGCTGAATATTTTAGAAGTCAAAATAGTAGCTCCCAAGACTTCATGTAATTCCACGTAACTTTAAATCATCGGAGCGTTATATAGGATACATACGCATGGAGACAGCAAATGTATAGTGGTGCTGGAGATTTGTATCTGGTAATATGTGCAGGAAATCTATCAACTTCAGTGCAACATTAATTCATGCAAGTAATCTTAAAGTTGGGCCAAATGTATAAACAAAAATCATAGGGTGACTTTTGTGATATGCAAAGACAGAGATAGTAAGGACTCTATTCTCTCCCCCCATTTTTTAACAAACAATGGTGGGCTCCTGCCACAAATCATTTCATAACATGGGGCCAATTTCTAAGGCACCTATTGTTTCCTTCCACTGCTCAACTTTATTGGCATCCATGGGGAATGTTTCTACTAACTTTAAATAGGCATTTCCTTTGCATACATTGTACTATGAATATTTTATCCATAAAGAGATCATTTTGCTATATGAGTGCCCTAAATCATTTGTTAGGGTCATTTTTGGAATTAATTTATCTTTTTCAGTCCTTTCCAGGGTCAAAATTCCAGGGCATCCTGTCTCTGGAGGGGAAGAACTGCCTTTTCATTGTTTCAGATAAGGAGATCGGCCTGTGTATCTAAAGGGAATATTCCTCCTGAATAATAGATTCCACTTTCTCCTTAAAGTATTAAGCAAAAGTCTAAAGGGAAATGGAGAGTGGAAAGTTGTTAGAAGAGACTTTCAAGAGAGGGCTTTTTACCATGAGATAATGCTGAGATATAGCAGGATTTGAGAAATATTTCTCAAGAGCTACATACAAGTACACAACAAATTTACAGTCACGTCACTCAGTCCATTTAAGAGCACTGCTGGGCCATGGCTGGATGAAAAACGGTACACAAAGCATCATTTTACATGCATTTTGATTATTTTGATAAAAGTTGGAGACCGAGCAATACGTTCAACATAAGTTTTAATCTTACCAGGATTATACTGTGTTTCCAGTAAAGTGTCAGGCAATCTGTAACCTTCTCTACTTTTATTTTTGTGAAATACTTCTTTAATCAGTCCTTGTGTTACATGATTATTAATGCAAAATGT
The DNA here is from genome assembly GCF_000004195.4 of Xenopus tropicalis. NCBI lineage: Eukaryota > Metazoa > Chordata > Amphibia > Anura > Pipidae > Xenopus > Xenopus tropicalis. The sequence goes on along the minus strand of NC_030680.2, from coordinate 108,101,782 downwards.
GAGTATCATGCCTTAGGGCAGTGGCACATGGGGAGATTAATCTCCCCGCAATGCCATCCCACATTCAAGAATGTAAATCACCGGTGGGATGGCATACGCATCCCGAAGTTGCCTCTCGGGCCACTGCCCTTAAGCTCACCAATGGCATTTAACTATGATAGGAGGAGATATGCTGAGGTTCACTATCCTTAAGGGCTCTGGCATGCGATGCAACTTCGGCCATTTGCCTAAATCACCTGGTCAGCGTGTGCCATCCCACCGGCGACTTACATTTTTGCCGGTGGGATGGTAGTTCGGGGAGATTAGTCGCCTTTGACAAGTGAGATTTGTCGTGGGTGACTAATCTCCCCATGTGCCAGAGCCCTTAGGGCTCTGGTACACGGGGAGATTAGTCGCCCGCGGCAAAACTCCCTGCTCGCGGGCGACTAATCTCCCCGAGTTGCCTTCCCTCTGCCATCCCACCGGCGAACATGTAAGTCGCCGGCGGGATGGCAGACGCGGCGGCGCGATTTCACGCAAATCGCCGAAAAAGACTCGCGAGGCTTTTTCAGCGATTTCCCGAAATCGCCCCGCCGCGTCTGCCATCCCGCCGGCGACTTACATGTTCGCCGGTGGGATGGCAGAGGGAAGGCAACTCGGGGAGATTAGTCGCCCGCGAGCAGGGAGTTTTGCCGCGGGCGACTAATCTCCCCGTGTACCAGAGCCCTTAGGGTGAAGACACATGGAGCTACTAGTAGCAACTACTTGTCATGGCTACTAAAATAGACAATACTGATAATTATCTCTATATATGTTTTAGCAGAGGCAATTCTCGGTATTGTCTTTGATGATTTTCCGGTATTTAGTAGCCATGAAAAAGTAGCTGCTACTAGTTGCTCTGGTGTCTTCACCCTTACTGATGTGGCTTTTCAGTTGTAGTCATAGTTACTTAGAGAAGGAAACATGCATTGAGGTGCTGGTCACTAATAATACTGTACAGCTTATAGCATGGAGCTGAGTCTCTTCTGAGCAGGCTGAGTAAAATAGCTTTACATTGGGAAAGGGGACTCTAAATGTGACATAAAATTAACACTGATATTTGTTACCATACACATTTGGAATATATGCTCTTCAGCCACATGATAACAGACCAATCTGCTGTCAGTAGCAGCATAATTCCTTTGCTGTCTGAGATCATGGGGGTTTATATGAGCAGATATCCTTTATTACTGAAATTTTGGTGATGTAAATTGTTCCCTATTGCATACAGGCTACGGCCCAGTTCAAACACGGGCTAGAATTACCTCAACTAACCCTGCACACAGCACCAATTAAATATAGATAGGAAATTCCATGTCATTCGCAGAATAACCTTCTTTTCTCCTTTAAGGCGTCTGATTTGCTGCTAAATACAAAATATCTGATCTAAACAGAGAATGTAATCCACGGGGGAAATAGACTGTGGCTTTTAATTATTCTTAACAAGCAGGAATTTTAATAACATACTAGAGAAATTGATGGGCCCTGTTGAATTTTTAGCCTGATTAAATGGGCTACTTGGTGCTATTTAGGATACGTGCCCATTAGCGGCAGTCAAACAAAGCTTTGTCTTTATAAATAGAATGCTAGTCTGTAAGATGAATACACAGTATGACCTGAGAATGAAATGATTCAACCCCTTGATTGCACAGAAAAGCAGAGCATTATTCAAAGCCATGTTTGGGATATATTTTCCTATTATGCCCTTTATGTTCTAATATAGTAATTAATATAGTCATATAAAATATGTATTAATACATATAACACATGCAAAAAGAAAAAAGGGGGATTAGAACAGACATGGTGGCAGTCCCCCTGGTGGCTAATTCACTATCTCCTGGATTTCACCCTAAATTGATAGTAGGAAAAAAGTCATTATAAAACTGAGCAGCTACATGAGTTTATAAAGATACAATATAAACCATCTGTGAAGCTGGGAAATGAAAGGATGCAAGCAGTCCCATAAGGCAGATGGGAAAGTGTGGTTAACTTCGGATCCAAGAATTCTAGAACTCCCCACCGTCTGTGCTGAACCTCAGACAACACAAAATTGCTTATTATTGCAAACGCCAGCCTGTAACACTGACCTAGGAAGTATCTGGTAGATAAACATAGTGCCATTTGGGGAACAAATCTGCTTTTTGGCTCTGCAGCGCTGTGCAGCATAATAATAATTATCATCATCATCATAACAATGCTAATAGTGTCATAAATGCTTCTAAGGGCTTTCTTGTTATGCTAAAGCAGAGATTTTCTATCCTCTGCTGTTCTGTATCCAGTGACAGCAGGGGGCAGGCCTGTGGGACATCCCATTATAAGCCTTCAAAGATAAATGTCTCTTAAAGAGCCACTAAACCTTAAACTCCATTTGTGTTCTATGAAGAAGATACAGATCAGATATTTGTACTAGATGCCTTTTCACATATCATTAAATTCTAGATTTAGTGTCCATTAGTTAATACATATTACATTGTAGTTTTATGAAACTGCAGTGTGGGCAACTCGTCATGGCTTTAATCAAACCAAAACAAAACCCAGGGCTAAACAATAATACATAATTTCTAGCTGTCTATCCACTAATCAGACAGTTACACTGCTGTTTGAACACAAAAGTGCAAAGTCCTTTACCTATATCCCACAGGAATGACACTCAAGGCATTTAGGTTATTAACCCGTTTCCCTGTAACATGAATGGTCAAGAAAACACTAGGCTGATTCCCATTGACTAAAATGAAGTCCGAGAGTTGCTGTTGTCATCCCAATATTCACTGGCTTAGAGATATTGCAGCACATTAACTAACGATTGCTGGTTTCTTTTGTTTCATAAGCCACACACATAAAAGAAAATTACTGAATATAGCATCTATGTTTTTTATACATGGACAAAGTGGCTACAGTTTTTAAAATTTAGGTTGGAACTTTTGAGGAAAAGTGATGGTTTGACCATAGCCAGCAGATAAATTGAAGAGATTGCACAACAAAGAGTCAGTGATACTGAGCTATTGTACTCAAAATATACTGTACTTAAGCTGGCCATACATGCACCGATAGATTGTCAGACTGTGTGGGGACTCTGAACTATCATCCCAATAATTTTCTCACCATGGCAATTGGGCATTTAGTTGACCAGACAGGTTAGAAATTTTTGGTCAGATAATAATAAAATCTGTGCATGTATTGTGTATCTGATGATAACCTTGGGGGACCTACAATCCATTTCCAGGATGTCTCTTTCATATGACTGGTGTCTGCCAACTTTCTCATGTTCAAAACATTCTCTGATTTATCCTACATGCTTCTGCTTTATCCTACAATCCAATATCCTTTCAATCCAGAAGTTACTATTCTATATTGGTTTGCCAGTAATCTGAGATTGTTTTGTGATCTGATCCATGGGTTGGGAAGAATAATACCATTTCTTTAAATCTACCATTTGTCTTCTTCTCTAAGCACTGAAATTAATAACTGTTAATGTACGCCTTGTATTAATGATAATGTGTTTTAGCGCATTAGGGTATAAAAACATGCCTTTGGGTCTGTTCTCTCTCATAATTATACTACTCTGTACTGCCAGGATCAAACCTACAATTAGATGATTGTTCCCAATACATTCTCCAAAACCAAAACTCTGACATTTTGCCAAACCATCATTATAGTTATATCTAGTTATATCTTGTGAGTCATGGTTATTGGTCTGATCCATGACTTCCCATCATTTGTATCATCATTACACCCTAAATCTCCAGTTTTTCAAGTTAAAAAAAACTGTATAACATATATTTTATAACATATTATATTCTTACATGTAATTTTGTATTTAAGTTTTAGCCAAGACATTTTCTCTAGTTGTCTCTGACGCTGTGACTCACTTTTGTCTGGTTTGGGTACATGTGGATCAGAGGAAAGCTGATGTAATAATATTTGAAAAGGGATTATAATCTCACCCTGGCAATTATACACTACTGTTGTGGGCAAGGCATTTGAAAGTTTACTAAGGAATCACATTCTAGAAAATGGCATTATACTGTATGTAGGCATCAGCATGGCCATATGAAGGATAGGTCATGTCAGACAGATCTAATAAATTCTTATAATGAAATTGGAACCTGGTAAGTGAAGTTGCAGTAGGTGTTTTTTATTTTGATTTTGATAAAAGGTCTAATATAGGTTCCCACAAACGACTGCTTTCTAAAGGTCTGTTGGTCTTAGTAATGGTGTTTGCACATGTATAGGAAATTGGCTTACAGGATTGTGTACTACAGGTGGTTGTTAATGGTACATGGTAATGGTATTGAGACCATTTTTATTTTATTTGTTTATAAATGGGCATTGGAGGACATTGTAGGTAATATATTAGTTTGCAGATGACACAAAACTCTGCAGCCCAATTAACTCCATCCAGGATGTGGCATCCTTGCAGCAGGATCTTAACAAGCACATACTCTGGCAAAGGAGATTCATTGCTGATAAACTAAGGATATGCTACCTTTCAAATCTTAAATGTCTGCTTATTGTGAGACATTGAGATAAACAGGATGCACCAAATATCACTCAATTGAAACAAGAAGTTCTCCAAGAGGCCTACTTGAAATAAGTCATATACAAAAGACTTTACCTTCCTTCACATTCTAAACATGGAATTTGTTTGTCTTTTAAAAATAAAGGTTATGCACCTGGGATGTGTTAGGCAAATCTATGATAGAGAAGGATCAAGGGGCCCTTATAGATAATAAACTTGGCTGTAGCAAGCAATGCCAGGCAGCAGCTGCAAGGGCAAACAGGGTTTTGAGCTGTATTAAAAGGGGCATAGATTCACGGGAGGAGGGGGTTATTCTTCCCCTTTACAGAGCGCTGGTAAAGCCCCATCTAGAATATGCTGTCCAGTTTTGGTTTCCAGTGCTCAAATGGGACATTATTGAATTAGAGAGGGTCCAGAGAAGGGCAACTAAGCTGGTAAAGCAGTTATGTGGAAAGGATGGACAAGCTGGGGTTGTTTTGCTGGAAAAGAGGCACTTAAGGGGAGATAATATTATGTATAAATATATTGGAAGTGCTGATGTTGATGCTTTATTAATCAGTAGGTCCTTCCAGCAGATATTAGGGCATCCATTGAAATTAGAAGAAAGGAGGTTGAATCATAATATTTGAAAAAGGTTTTATAGTGAAAGTGTTTATAGTGTGAAGTTCTGACCCTGAACCAGTTGTTCCAGCAAATACATTAGATGGGGTTGGATGGCTTTTTAGCAAGGGAGAAAATAGAGGGTTCACAAATTATCTTTTAGCACAGCTTAGTTGATCCAGGGACTGGTCCAATTGCCATTTTGGGGTCAAGATTGGGGCCCAGCTAGGACTAGGCCAATTAGGAGGCTAGTACCAGGATCACCAGTGAAAGGTAACTGTGCTATTCAGTAAGGAAGCCTATAGCCCTGATGAGGAGTGTTTGGGGGTGAGACCCTGAGTAATCGTGTGCCAATTAGGGATTGGGGCTAGTAATGACTGAAATGCATTGTCAATGAGTGGCAATATTTTGTTACATGATTGACTTTTTTTTCTCACTCCAAATGCATTAAAGTCAATGAGCATTTTTTCTTACTCCTATAGTGTGACTTTTTAGGCAACATTTATGTACAGCATTTTTTTCCTTCGCACTCGACTTTTGTATGCGTGCAACTTTGTTCTCACTCCAAATACATTAAAATTCAATGGGAGTTTTGTCTTGCCGATATTTCTGTTGCAGTGAATTTTTGAAGCAGTTTTGCAAGAAAATTTGCTGATGGCAAATTCTGGAGAGAGAGTGCTGTGGGGGTGAGGATGTGAGAGGATCCTCTGGAGAAGTGTTTATTTTGTATAACTGAAATATATTAAAAACATTGGGTCTCCTGTGCCCCAGTCTGCATCTTGCCATCCCTGCAGTTAAAAAAAAGTATTTGCCTTGGTTCATTGAATTACTTTGTGAAATGCCTACTTCTTAGAGCAAAGGCCTACATAATCATCTTGCCGTTTGCTGGAATCTACCAGTTACAGGTAGCCATTTTACGTTCAGGCATGGTAAGCAGTGATTTTCAGATATTGTCCATTAACCTGTTTATTTGCTTTTAGAGCATGAGAAGAAACCAAAGACAGACACAGATAGTGCTGGAACTCAGCTCAGAACTCAAGTGCTGCAAGGCAGCAGTGCTAACAGTTAAGTCCAAATGAAAACTGCAGCAACAGGTTTGAGCCTAGTCATAGGCCATTTATATATGACTAGAGATAAAGCAACCCTATAATACTTTAAAAAATACTTTGGTCAGTACCACTATCAATTCCCTTAGATGGCTGGCCCTCTTTACTACAAAGTCCCAAAATCTGTAAAGTACTGTAATCTGTATGAATTACACACGGCTGCCAGCACAGGGACATGGACAAGAGAAGAAGGGAGAACAGGCTCAGGGTGAGAGGGAAATATGAGGGGTGGATTTGTTTGGTATAATACAGTTGTTATATACAGTATACATTACGGCCTTATAACTAGGGTTAATCTGGTGGTTGTGAGTTATTCTAGGATTTGTGTCATTATTTTACAGGGTAAGAGTGAAATGAAAAATAAGAAAGGTGATGTAAAGATGATATATTATTGGCTAAGATGATAATCATAACAAGAATTTAGAACATTTCAGTTCCTTTGCCAAGCTGATTATATACACTTTTGTTATTTTTCATTTCAAATATGTTACCCTGTAATACCAACGAGGTACCGAGTTTCATAATAGCGCTCAATGATTTCTGCACAGTTTACTGCTTAGAACTGCAGCGCTTTATAATCATCATTGTGTACATGAATCTTTTCCATGATGGACAGAGAGGCAATCACAGAAGAAATTTTAGCAGCAATCAGTAAACTACCGTCATTATATTACAAATAATTCACTTGAAATATGTGTTTCAGATATATGACTAAAATAGAAATTATATTAACACGCAAACAGCAGCGCTTGTTCACCCAGCAAAGTATCTGGAAGAAAGGTGACTTTTGCCTTTATTTATCACGTTGTCAGGTGAACCCATTAGTTTGGCATTGCTGGAATAAGAGAAATAACATGTCCAAACATTAAATAAAACTCACCAAAGTAGAAAAGTGGTCCAGGTGCTTCATAATGGAACATTATGGGTAGCCTTTCATTTCTTTAGTCCCCAGGAGGGTTTTGGACATCTAGGTTAGGGCCTATATTACAATTTGGAGGGGGAATTGTTGCCTATTGCTGTGGTTAAAGTATTTCCCTGCTAGTTCAGTAACTGGCATTGGGTGTTAGGATTCCATAGTTAATAAAAGGGGATGGCACCACTTCACTAGAGGAGGTGGTGTGTGTCAAAAAAGGCCTAGGACAAATGTAGGTTGCAGCAGGAGAAGTAAGTGCCAGGATAGATTTGTACTCACTCTAGGACTGAGAGGCAGGATAGGGTACTTAGTAGAGCAGCCAGAGACTCCAATGAGGCCAGTAAGGGTTAGTACCCTGCAGTGTCAATGCTACCAGTACAGGGACTGAAACAGTTAGGCTCAGGAACATATCCATATTCCAGGAGTTAGAATCATTATAGCCACTCAGAAATAAAGCATTCATATAAAATAAAGCTTGCACCAGGTCTGTTATCACACACTCATTAGTGTCTCTTCATGCCTCTGTACAAACACTCCACCTGCCATAGTTCTTAGCCAACCATGGGCGCAACCCAGTACTCCACATCAGAGCTGCCAATCTGGAGGCCTGTGAAATAGATGTGAAGTGGCACAAAGATGCTTTATTGGTTGTGCAGTGCACACTTCTTACTATAATTGTGTCTTTTTTCAATTGTGTAGTATATGATTCCAGCATTATTATTGTTTCAAGCTGAATTAAAGCCCAACAAAGGATTAGGGCAGAAGTGCTGTACCTTATGTTTTTGGCATACTATAGCAGCCCAGAGGCACAGCAGTCTTATAGCAGTGAGAATCCAAGCATCTCAAGTTGATTCCTGTAATTCCCCACACTGTTATTCCTGCGGTTGCCCTGACCATGCTAAGCCTGCTATAGGCTGCTGAAGAACACATAAGCCCTAAGGCAGACGTGCAACTTCCTCAGCAAGAACATGAAATGACTTCTGTTAAACATAACTTTTAGTTGGAATAAGATACATACCTGTGCATTGCTAATCAGCCCTGTGGGTTGTAGATTTTACAGGTGCTCTTCTTTAAAGGGGAAGAGTTGACAAATTTAAGGTCAACAGCACATGGGTGATTTTGTCATGGACGACAAAAAGACCAAAATGCTGTATCATTGCCAGCAGTGTAAATCACCATAGACAAACTATTACGCTGTTTTTTGGGGGTTTTTTTGTTTAACATGCATTTGAGATGCAAGTTAGGGCACACCTGAACCCATGGGTAAGTTGATTTCATTCTATTCTGTCTCATTGTACCCTCTGCATTTTAGCACAGTAGTGTTTCATTGCGCTTTTGTAATGTAACATACTGACGCACGTGAATGAAATGAAAACCAGAATGAAATGGAACCAATTAGCTCATGAATTTACACGTGCCTCAGCCTGTGTCTCAATCGGCATACATCATGCATGAAAAAACCCACCACGTGCAAAGGCCCTTAGCCAAAGCAACTCCATGGGGGCTATACCTAAAGGTGGAGTAAAGTAAAACAGTCATAAATACAACATCATAGTCACAAAAACTTCCTTTTCATGAATAAAAGTGCTTTTGTACAGCAATTCATTTTTATTCCAGGTGCCGGTTTTATGAAATTGGAGTGATGTAAGAACCACTTGCTTTTTGGGGGGTATTAATCCCATTTTACTTAGCAAACATTAGGGGAAGAATTGACAACCTTGGAGTTAAAGTGGAGTAGAATGTTTATTTAGTGAATAATCTAACACCAAATGCAACCTCTTAAGTTCATTTTCAGGTTTTTCCACGCAAAAACTGTTTTTTTACATAATAAATGAAAATGTAATTCTAAGCAATATACATTTATGACAAACTGCAGCATTTGTTTATCCATTTCTGGAACTCTAAATACAACAATGCAGCAGAAGTCAGTTCTCTGTCAGGGAGAGAATTACACAAGTTCAATTTAAAGGAGAAGGAAAGGTAAAAACTAAGTAAGCTTTATCAGAAAGGTCTATGTAAATACAGCCATAAGCACTCACAGAAACGCTGCACTGGCTTCTCTGTAAAAAGATTAGTTGTGTCTGTTTTCCTCTGCCACAGACACGCAGCTTTAAGCTTCCTGCTCTCTCCTGCTCCCCCCTCCCTCAAGAATGCTAAGAACTCACTTTCCCCCTTAGGAATGTGGATCTGAGCCAATCAGCAGGAAGCTGACTCATAGTCTAACTAACTGAGCATGTTCACTTGGTCTGGGTGTCTGTGCAGGAGCGAGGCATTATGGGAACTTTCTTTACACAGCTCAGTGTTTTTTCTTCCTGTGTGGCTTCTGATCATCTGAACAGGTGATATATGGGGAGACTTAAGGGCACTATTGAGACAACTGAAGGTATGCCTGCAGCTTGAGATTAACTCTTTACTAGCCTTTCCTTCTCTATTAAGTAAAATTGGAGTAAGGAATTTTCTTGAAAAATAAATTGTAAATTGTAAGTGCTTTTTAAGAATCAGGCATCTAACAGCAGTTTGAAGTTGGTATGAGATTTAGTTAATGGTTAATAGCTTCAGAATCAGAAAGATAAAGTTACATTTCCAAATAAGTTCAAACCCACTCAACATATTTAATGACTATACATGGAAGTTACCAAAAATGTAATTTTCTTTATGCTGATCCCCTAATAAATATTAGTTTGTTACTTTGCTACATAAATCCACACTTTTGGCAAACCAACCCCATGTTGCTGCAGTAACATGAATTCACATTGCACATTTTTCAGCTCTTATTTCATTTTATTATTTGGTGTGAAGGGATTATAGATTTTTATCATTTGAATCACACTGGGGAAAGCTCACATCTTTTTAATGTTTAAATGTTTAGTAGTGTTAAAGGGGTTGTTCACCTTAAAATAAAGTTTCAATGCTGTAGGCTTTGATATTATGAAGCAGTTTGGTCTTATTTTTGATTTTTTTTCCCATTATTTAGCTTTTTGTTCAGCAGCAGATTACTATTTTAGCAGCTGTTTGGTTGCTAATGACTTATTTATCCTAGCAACCAGACAGAGGTTTGAATAAGAAACTGCAATAAAGACAGACTAAATAGAAAGGTTAATAATGAAGTAGCAATAAATAGTAAATAAAGTAGTACAATAGAATTGTAGCCTTACAAAGCAATACTGTTTTGGTTGCCGGGGTGTCACCCCCATTTGTAAGCAGAAAATAGGCAGACAAGGAAGACCTATCATTTAAAAACTATACAAAAATACATAAGGAAGACCAGTTGCAAAGTTGCTAGGGACAGGACATTCTATAACATGCTGAAAGTTAACTTAAGGTGGACCATCCCTTCAAAGCATGGTGGTTCATATTTATACAGAAAATCCTAGATCCCAAACATTCTGGATAATAGATCCCATAACTGTAAATTGCTTTTTGTGTTCACTCTGCAGTGGGACTGACAATCACATAAGGAGATTAAAGCTAAAGGAACATTCTTTTCTTGTAAACACTAATGAATCCAATGTGGAACTGAAAGGAACAGAGCTGCTTGTGCATGTACGGCTGTGTGATAACCCCAACAAGGCCATATGCAGGGGGACTTCAAGAGAGAGAACCAACATAAATATTCCGCATGCTATTTTTAAAGGAAACATTTACCCTACACTAACTTTCATTATGTTGTAACACTTGTTTGGCTAAGAAGGGGTTAATGCAGACTAGAATATGGTAGAGCATGTGTTACATGCGACCCCCTTTCAAAGGAGTGGGCCTTCGCTAAGTGGAAGGTTGCCTGCACAATGTAGTTGTACTACAACTCCCACTGGTACTGTGTAGTGTATTAAGTAATAGGACGCCAGGAGCTCTTGCAGATGAACTAAATAAGTTTTATTGTCCAAGACAAGTTGTATCTTCAGAGTTATGTAATATACTCACTCAAAATTGATGTAGAACAGCATACAGAAGTACAATCGATAATACAGATGATCAATAGGTAGAATATAATGTTTCCCTAGTAATCCCTTCTCATCAAGAGGTTGGGTAGGTAAAGCACCAACAGAAGGATAGGCAGAGGCAGCTCACAGGCATAGTCCCGTCTCATCAAGAGTTTGGGCAAGGCATATTTGCTAACCTAATTCCCTAGCACTTCTGTGTGCCTACAATAAGGCAATAAAGGCCTAGTAGGAAGACTACTCCTTTCCTAGTATTCTGGATTTGGCTAAGACTGCCCTTGCTAAATAAGTCTGACTGATCTCACACCTCCTAGAGGGTGCTATTACAAATGCTGCTATGCTGTCTTTTCCTCATTCACTGGGCCCTGTCCCCGTCTTTCAATTGTTCCAGTAGTGTTACTGGGGCCTTGCTGCACCCAGGCTCAGATGGAGCTCTGCTTGGGACACAGCATGCAGCCAAAACAGGAGGCCACTCCCTCCTGCTAGACACTTTATTAGTCTGCAGGGGGAGTGGTCAACCTGTATAAACCTATAGGGCAAGGGTCCCCAACCTTATTTACCTGTGAGCCACATTCAAATGTAAAAAGAGTTGGGGAGCAACACAAGCATGAAAAATGTACCTGGGGTTACAAATAGGGGCTCTGATTGGCTATTTGGCAGCCCCTATGTGGACTGGCAGCCTACAGGAGGCTCTGTTCATCAAATAAGCTCCTGCTTTGAGGCCCGGGGAGCAACATCCAAAGGGTTGGTGAGCAACATGTTGCCCCTGAGCCACTGGTTGGGGATCACTGCTATAGGGCATAGTGTTAGAACTGTAACTTAAGTACAGGGGCTATTACCCAATAACAATAAAGGTATGAAGAGGTAGGGGATAACACCATAGGGAGCTTAACCCTATGGGTCCCTACAATGTTATAGTTGGACCTTTCATCATCATCATCATCATCATCATCATTATCATCATCATCATCATCATCATTTATTTATATAGCGACAGCAAATTAAGCAATGATTCACAGTAAATTTAAACAAACAGGGATCTTAGAAAAGTTTAACAAACAAGGGTATACAGAGTAACAATAGGATCAGAGGGCCCTGCTCGCAAGAGCTTACAATCTACAGGGATTGAGGGTACATTGAAACAAAAAGGAATGTGGATACTGATTGATGATTTATGATCAATATATAAATGTCTGATCAGTTTAGATACATTGAGTATGCTTCCCTAAATAGATGGGTCTTTAGGGAGTGTTTGGAAGGAAGGGGAGAGGCTGATGGCTCAAGGCAGAGAGTTCCAGAGACAGGCAGAAGCCTGGGAGAAGTCTTGAAGTTGGGAAGAGAGATGAAGGTCGGAGACAGAACCTAGGTTGTATGAAGGAGTGTTTTTTGGTATTAGAGCTGAGATATAGGGAGGGGCTACATAGGTAAGCGCCTTATATATAAGTGTTAGTAATTTGCATTTGATCCTAGAGGAGATTGGGAGCCAGTGAAGAGATATGCATAGGGGAGCAACAGATGTGGAACGGTGAGATGAATGAGTCTGGCAGCAGCGTTGGTGTTGTGAGAGGCGATGTGTTGGGATGCCTGTAAGGAGTAAGTTACAGTAGTCAAGGAGGGAAATGATAAGACACTGGATTACTTTTTTAAGCACCTTTAGCTGGTCTTCATTTTTATTTTGTATGGTTTTAATCTGCCTCATTTGTAAGACTCAAAATACTTTTACCTTAAAGGACAGCAGGATAACTAATACAACAGCATGTTTAGTATCATTCTCCATGATATAAGGTAAGGGAGAATACCCTGGGCCAAAAATGTGGACTTAAACCCCGAAATGATATTTGATATGTGTGCACTTGACATTACATTGGGGAGGATGCAAACAGGGAAAGATACACAAGCAAAGCACATGAGGACAAAGGGCCTTGACCCGAAAGTCTGAAGCTATTTATTAAAAAAGCTGGTTATTTTTAAGTCTTTTTTTCTTTTTTACAACATTCAAGTTCACCTGTGTTTAAAAAAAGATCTGTAAATTGCTGCTTTTCTGACACAAATTGCATCATTTTTGCTTCAGACTGGCATTATTGGCACTTTGCGTGTGGCAGATTGTTTGTGCTGAACATGGCCCCATTTTGTGTCTTTAAATGCTGTGCCTTATTATCCTTAAAAGGTTCATTTTACTTTCTATGCAGCCCTAATTTCTCTAACACAAGGGTCTAATTACAGCAGCTTTTATTTTACCTGTAAAAATGGATCGAAATTCAACCTGTGTTACAATATTGGGCCATGTACACATGTATACTGTGCAGACGTGCTTTGGCGTATTATAGCAGGAGGATAAGGGTCTGCCGCTTATATCTTTACTGTTTAACCCAGGGGTCCCCAACCTTTCTTACTCCTGAGCTACGGTCAAATGTAAAAAGACTTGTAGAGCAACACAAGCATCATAAAAGTTCATGGAGGTGCCAAATAAGGGCTGTGATTGGCTATTAGGGAACCTCTATGCACACTATCAGCTTACAGGGGGCTTTATTTTTCAGTAAATCTTGTTCTTATTCAACCAAAACTTGCCCCCAAGTCAGGAATTCAAAAATAACTACCTGGTTTGGGGGCACTGAGAGCAACATCCAAGGGGTTGTGGAGCAACATGTTGCCCCCAAGCCACTGGTTGGGGATCACTGCCCTAGGGCATTTAGCAATGCTCATTGCAAGGGGTTGCACCATATAATGGCAGTGTAGTCCCGCTCTGTGTGGCAGTATCCTGAGCTGGGTTTATGGTCTTTAAAGATCATTAATTCTACATTCAACTAGAAAAACTGAAATGTAATTAGATATATATCTGCAGTGAATCCCAGCGATACTCTCTGCTGACATTCATTAATTTAGTTTGGGAGACCCAGTAGAGTGTTTCAGGGAGATCCTCCTGCAGGTGTTTAAGCAAATTTAAGGTATGCTGAGCCAAATTACAGAAAGACCACATGTCCATAAAACCCCAGGCCTCAAGAATTTTGGGTAACATTCTCTATATAGAGAAAAAGTCTGTATAGTCCTTTGTTATGCTTTGAACATGTCTCGGTTTTAGTTTCTAAGCTCTTTGCTTCTGTAAGACGTGAGGCCTGGATTTACGAGAGGAAGAGATGGTGTATCAGAAAGGCAGTTTTCTGGCAGCTTAACTGATCTTGCCAGGCAATGCAATGACTTGTCATCAGGCGGTGATGCAATACTTTTTAACAGGCCAAGAAAACAACTCTAACTGCTTCTGTTCTAGAACACCCGTCCGGCTCTATGACCTGCTACACTATGGCTCTCTTCAGATGTAGTAAATACCAGATTGTCTGCAGATCACAAAGGTAATTGGACAAATTAAGCTGAAGGTTGGTGATTCTGCTGCTGGAAACTACCTTGCTTTTATACATATCACACAACTAAAGGTGGCCATACACGTTCAGATTTTAGTCTTCTTCCGATGAACGTTCCGATATCGATCGTACATTTGTGTACGATCGATACTAACATTTAGATTGAAATCATAGGATAAAGTCCTAAAAATTAAAATCGGAGGATGTTCTGAACATTAAAAAAATTGTAAAACTACAATCATGACGTACGGAAATGCATTATAGATCCCCCAAGGATATTGTCAGATACATGCGCGGATTTTATTGTTATCTGGGCAAAATGATATAACCTGTCCATTCGACTAAAGACCAATCACCATGGTGCAAAAATTATTGGGATGATCATTTGGAGCCAACACACAGTCTGAAAATTGTACAAACCGTAGTTTCGTATGATTGTATTGGTGCACGTATGGCCAGCTTGATGCATAGTATTTAAACATTACTGCATCCTATGGCACTAATTATCCTCTGAATCTGTCTGACAAGCTTTCCTGGCTCTGTTCATAATTAGAACTTAGTTTATCTCATTAATAAGCTGAAACATTGTAATATACAGTACAGAGACAGGATGATATTTATCTTTTGTTCTTATGAACAGACACTGCTAAGAGAGAATTATTACTGGGATCAAACAATGAAATAATCTTATCTCCATGAAAAATCACACAGTTAAACAACATTAACAGCTTGATATTCACATCCCCTGGCTGTCCATTGGAAAATACATTTTTGAAAATTATTATCACAAATATATTTATTCCATTCCATACATATTCCCATATCTGAACCCAAAACATGCTGATTCTGGCATTTCCCTCCATAATTGCTGAGTTCCACAAACTCAGGGTACTCAATCACTTGACCATGTAAGGATTGTAGCTTTAGTTCTCAAGTTTTTTTGAGATGAGATGGGACCTGTTATCTGGAAACCGGTTATACAGCATTGTACCTGTTAATGCCTAATATAGACAAGCAGCCCATTCGCATCTCTCCTTTCTAGCATCTGTCCTTAAAAGAATAATAACACCAAAAAATAAAAGTGTATAACAGTAATTACAATATAATGTATTATTGCCCTGCACTGGTACAACTAGTGTGTTTGCCTCAGAAACCCTACTATAGTTTATATAAACAAAGCTGCTGTGTATCCATGGGGGCAGCCATTCAAAGGAGAAAAGGCACAAGCACATAGCAGGTAACAGAAGAAACACTACTGTATTCTACAAAGGTTATCTGTTATCTGCTATATAACCTGTGCCTTTTCTCCTGTTTTCCAGCGTGAATGGCTGCCCCCATGGCTACACAGCAGCGTATTATATAAATTATAGTAATGTCAGTAAGAACCAACGGAGCAGTTGTATCGCCCGGGATAGATCTCTACTATCGTGGGTGATAATCCGTTTCGAAAAGGCTTTCCACTGACAACGACAGGAGTCACCAGTGGAAAACCCTTTGCATCGTTTCCAAGGGCGCTGCTACCATGAGGCTCGCCTGAGGCGGCAGCACCCCCAAAGTTACCAGGGGTGGCAGAAAGCAGATT
The DNA here is from genome assembly GCF_000004195.4 of Xenopus tropicalis. Lineage (NCBI taxonomy): Eukaryota > Metazoa > Chordata > Amphibia > Anura > Pipidae > Xenopus > Xenopus tropicalis. The sequence goes on along the minus strand of NC_030680.2, from coordinate 108,085,750 downwards.
TTTTGTTTTTTAAAATGGAAATTCGGCTCGAGGGGGGGTGGCAGTATCGGAGGAGCCATCATTGGGGCGGCCCTGTGGGCAAAAACGTCCCTGATCACTTCGGTAATCCGAAGTCGTGCAAAGTTTCCACCTGCAGACAACTTTGTGCGACTTTGGAAAACGAAGGAATGCAAACAGTGCCGGATTTCAATCCCGGGCGCCCCTAGGCCGCCCCCCATTCGCGCCCCGCCCCCCGCGCATGCGCAAACAAACCCACCTCCCCCGTGCTGATGCAATCGCGCATGCGCAGGCATTTAAACTCCCATACGGAGCAGTGGGGAAAAGTCCACCCCTAAATTTCTGCTGCCCTAGGCCCGGGCCTTTGTGGCCTTGCCACAAATCCGGGCCTGGATGCAAAGGGCCTTTCACCAGCAACTCCTATTGTTGCCGGTGGAAAGCCATTTCGGAGCGGTTAGTCGCCTGCGATGGCAGGGATTTATGGGGGGGGGGTGAGTGAATGAACCACTCTGTGGGTTCTTAACCTTACTGTAGCAAACACACAACTCGAAGCAGTGCAGGACAACAGTACATTATATTTGGTGTTATTGTTCCTTTAACAGATTTCAGTAGTCACCAAGCAGGAAGATAAAGTGTTAATGGCCCCTTATATTTTTTTCTGAGACATGGAATCATTTGTTTGTCAGTGTTAAACAGATAAAACAGCTGCCCTCATCTAAAAGCCACTCACTGCTACCAAGCGATAAATTGCTGCTATTATATGCAAATACCCGGCAATCTGCACCCACAGAAGAAGCAGCCTTGTGAGTGCATAATTGTCCTAAGACAGATCCACCAAACACAATAGAGGGAAAGTGTGGAGAAATATACAGGAGAAGATGGCGGGAGGGGGGGATAAAGGGCAGGAGATAAAAATGATATAAAGAGTTTGAAACAAAAAAATGCTGTTTAGGAGCAAGTGAATGGGTCCTATATATCATGTAGCTATAATATGGAAAGAATTAACCTGCATGTTTCTACTAAAATCACAAGGGATATTCACTTACAAATTTGTGATACATTCAGATGGCATTACAGGCAGTACATTAAAAGTGTCCATACATGGGCTGATAAAAGCTCCCAATGGACCAAGTAAGCATCTTACCGGCCCATGTATGGGGCCCTCTGACCCAACCAATATCTGACTAAGAATTGGGCAGTTGTCGATCAGGCAAGTTTGATTTTCCCGTCGGATCGGGACCTGGATTTCTGCTTTAATGCAGTCCTCGATCTGATGGCCTGCCTAGTGGCAATTAATATTCAAGAGCCAAACAATCTGATCGACCTGATATCTCCCACCTCAAGGTGGGCATATCAGGAAAACATCCAATTGTTTGCCGTTATTTCTAAACGACAGGATCTTTCAATGTATGACCACCTTAAATGTGGCTAAAACTGTGACCCCTCGCTTATCGCCAGCATTGGGCTATGGCTGTGGTTATCTTTCTACAGCTCTGACTATAGAATAAAAGATCACCCAGAACAATAGCCACATCCTGGGCAGGTACTGGGAAGCAGAGGCCTACATTGACTAGACGTGCAAGTTGTCTGTTTGGTTTAATCCATTTGTTTGTTTGGTATAAACCAAGGGGCAGGAATTAACCTCAGGAGTCCAAAAAAAACAATTCGTGGTTAGTATGATAGGATTACCTATCATACTATCGCCTCTGCTGCCATAAAGACTCAGGACCCAAGATGTAACTGTGTATAACAAGTTTGTGTTTAAAGCTAACCAGACTAGGCAGCTTCTCTACCAGAATATTTCCGCCATTTAAAAACCACCTAAAACCACCTTCCAGTGATTCTGCCCAGTCATTGCTGATACAAGTGGCCACCATTAACCTTAAAGTAATGTGAACTTTGCAGACATTTCTCTATCAAGGAGAAACTGCCTTGTTGAGGGAGAATCCTGATGATGACAGTGAAGTTAAGCAAGCGTTTGTTGTTAGGTGTATGAAAACCATAAAGCTGATTAGTTATTTTTTTGCAGTTCTGTGTGTTTGTGAACTTGGTTGGCTTGTTTTTGAGGCAATACAAATGCTTATTGTACTTGGAGCTACTGCAGCTGCTTACTGATGGCCAAACACACGCCTATATAGGCTGCCAACTTGGCCCCTCAGATCAAATTGCATCAAAGCTTATTGATCCATCTATTTGGGCAGATATATACTGGGAAGGATAGAAAATCATTGCATGCTCATGCGATCCTCTCCTGACAGGTTTGCATAGGCCCCCATTATGATCTGCCCACTGACTCCTTGTCCAAATGATCAGTTTAGCCCTATTTGGCCATCTGTATGTGCGGTAACATTGAATAAAGATGTGCTAGTTTGGCAACTTTGCCTAAGGAACGTATCATTATGTGTACAGTATGCTCAGCTTTAGGCAAAACATCAGGCACAGCAAGCAGCGAAAGGCAAATTTATAAAGGATAAAGCATTGCGGTTAGTGGTTTCCCCGTTATGCAGTCAGCTCAGTAGCACAGAAAGTTTATGGGCATTTGGTTTTAAATAGATGAGGTGAAAACCCACGGCTGCTGATACAGATTTCTCCTCTTACGTGCAGCACAGATTGGCAAGTAGTAAAACTCAGAACCACAGTGCTCAATCCTTTATTTATATGACAGATGTAACCTCCTTTTATACTCAGCTTGGTATTTCTTTTCCCACTGCTTATGCTAAGATGATCTTAAATGGGCAAACCAATGCCCGCATTCCAAGAAAAAAGTATTGATGTATTCAGGAAAATACCCGTTTCGTAATATAATATCTGTTTTCTGGCAAGTTGAATAGCTCACATTTTTCATGTTATTATTATAATTGTGCATCTATATAATAAAAGTTTACATATTAAATTCACCCACCGGACACCTTTCAGCCAGAGGGCCAAGTGGCAGAACCATGTGCAATTTTATAAAGCACCAAGCCTTTTTTCCCCACTTAAGAAATGGGAAAAAACACTTTTAGCAGTACACCCCCTCCCCCCCTCAGCGTGTGTATCAGGTCAGCTGGAATTTACTTTCTGAATGCTAACTACTTACATAATTAAAAAAAACAAATTTTAGTAACTCAGTCCCTAACAGTACTATTGGATAAGGACTCTTGATTTGTAATATTATGTACAACATTGTGTACAACCTGTATACACAGATTTTACACAGAAAGGTATGTATCATGCCCACAAGTCAACTGGAATTTACTTTGTGAATGCTAACTACTTACATAATAATAATGATAACTTATAACTTAATCCAGAAGCACACACAGGCTGACCTGCTTCTGTCCATTGTCTTGTATGTGCACTGACAGGCATGGCACTGGAAGGGCTGACACAAGATGGGGCAGACAGGATCAGATTGATCATTTCTCTGCTGGCGTCAGATATACCCACTGAGAAAATGCCGTGTGTGCCACAGGCACACATTAATAATTAGCAAGGATGAACTTGAAATATATTTATTTGCTGCCAGAATATATATTTTGATAGTAAGCTGGCAATGTCATCAGGTAAGCCGATATTTTCGGTTTGGTTGGGTGGGTTATACTGGATTAGCCTGATTATTTAATCAGGATTAACCTGATTTTAGTGGAGACCCCTACTAGGATCTCCCACTAGACCTTCCCGTTCTTGCGTTAGACCTTTCCGTCCTCTGAAAACCTGTGTATACAGGTTGTATACAATGTTGTATAAAATGTTACAAATCATGGGCACATGTCCTTATCCAATAGTACTGTAAAGCTGGCCATACACGCACCGATAATATCGTACGAAACCTCGTTTCGTACGATACGCGGTGCGTGCATGGCAAGTCGGCGAGTCGACCGATATCGCAGGAGGCTGCTGATATCGGTCGACTCGCCGATTGGGCCGGTTAAAAGATTTTGATCGGGCGCCATAGAAGGCGTCTGTGCAAAATCTGCCTTCAGGGCTGAATCGGCAGAAGGAGGTAGAAATCCTATTGTTTCCCCCTCCTTATCTGCCGTTTCAGTCCTGAACGTTAGTGGCCGATTGTATGATCTTTTGTGTGACCTTTAGGGACTGAGCTACTAAAATTCATTTTTTTCTGGCCTTCAAAGTCGTACAAACTCGACATGGAATATATTTGAATTAAACTTGATCATTGTTGTATTTATAAAATGTCACAATAATGCTGTTATTGGTTGTATGAAAATTACAAGTTTACTTTCAAAATCGTGAATTTATCGAGCCAAAAAGTATTGTTAAAACTCTAAGAATTTGAGTTTAAACGGACGTTCGTTTCCATGAATCCTCTTTATTTTTCCCAAACAGAAATTGCTCCAGCAGCCATTTTAGGAAAATTGGCACTCATTCTTGGAAAACAATAAAGTGTTTATTTTTATTGTATTCAATGTGTTTTTAGCAACTTTATGTACATGATGTGTATTGTAACAAAAGATAGAGTGGAATAAGAGGTGCTGCTATAGTAATGTGTAAACACTCTACCATTGTGTTTTTTGGCATGTATACACGGTGATGTGTTGTTTAGCAACTAGTTTGACACATTTGCAATGATGTCATCATGGGTGAGCGTGATTACGTGTGGGTGTGTGTTGGCGTTGTCGCATAATGCAGCGCAATAATGCATAATGAAATTACATCATTACATAGATACAAATGCATGTATGCTTGTGTAAATACATGAGTGTGTGTTTATGCATGTGGACACATGACTGTGATCCACTGACTTGTATATTTAAGGGCAATGGCGCCCAGTGTTAAACATATCCTCCTGAGGAAGCCTGATGTGCCACATGAAACGTGTAGGGGAAACTGGAACTTCTGTTGGGACTCTGAATGACTACCTGTACAACGCTATTTTTTATATTATGTTTGTGAGTATACCCAGCTGGGATTTCTTTTCACTATTAAAGACATACTTCACTACCCAGCCAGGTGTTCAGAGACTGCATGTATTTATTTGGCTCGTATATCCCCCATATGGTTTTATATAAAGGAATTTTTCATGTGCACTAAAATGAAAGATTTATTGTCTTAGAAATTCTGCACCAGGAGAATTATTTTGCGCTTTCCCACATAGTTTGTTTTTAAAGATTGTGCAATGGCCCTGAAAGGTGGACTTATTTGGTGAGAGCTGCAACAACTCTATTCAAGTCATTATTTACTCAATAATGTGTTTATGTCTCACTTATGTCTCAAATAGAAAACAATGATGGGAATAACTTCCCCTTGAAACTGGGTGAAATAGAAAACAATGATGAGATTAAAGGACAATGAAAGGTTAATATAAATTAAAAGTAATTCTAAAGGCATTCTTTTTAAGTACTTACTGCATATCTAAATTCCCAGATCCCTGCTTGCTTCTCTGAGATATGGTGCTGGCAGCCTACAGCAGTGTGAAGCCTACAGTGACATCACTGAAATCTCTCTGTCCTTCCTGTAGGCTGCCAGCGGCAGCCTTCCTATTCTCTGAGCATGTGTGTAACTTGATCCTGTCTCCTGTTCTGAGCTACACATGCCCACCAGCCAATCAGAAGCAGATCTGGCAGAGGGGAGGGGGGGGGAGGGAATGAAACACATGTGCAGTATGAAGCAAGGAGGGAAAGGAAGGGAGAATACCTTTTTAGAGATGGCTGCCTGTTCTAGAAAATGTGAAGTAAGTGTGACTGAGTAAATAGTTGATTAGGTGAGCCAAAAGTGTGGCGTTTTTACTAAACAATAGGAGGACAATTGGGCAGTATGCTTTTTACATTTTGACTTGCATTCTCCTTTAACCTCCCCTTGAAAACATGTGAAATAGAAAACAATGATGGGATTAATTTCCCCTTGAAAATATGTGAAATAGGAACAATGATGGGATTAATTTCCCCTTGAAACTGGGTGAAATAAAAAAAAATGAGGGGACTAACTTCTTTGAAAATGTGTCAAGGACAGGCTGTCACTTTTCGACTACTTTCTACTATTCTAAACTTCCATAGGACTCAATGGTACGCGACAGATCAAACCTGCCGAATTTTTTTTTGACTAAAAAAGTAAACTGAACAATAATAAATCACAAATTATCAGAGTTTTCGGACAAAATGTCTTTAACATGGATATTTGATACCGTTGCTGGTGCAAAATCTCCATGATGAAAACAATAATTCCATTATGTTAAATGGTTGAATAGTTGTTGCTATTATGAACATACAATGAGCAGTCACATCTCAAGGAGGCAATGTCGCCATTGCTGTGCAGCATTTCTGTACCAATTTATTCACAAATGTCCTCTTAAAGGACATATTGAAGAAATTTGTACTTTTAAAGCTCCATGGCCCAAACATTTTTCAAGTCCAGATTGTAAAAAATGAAATGTTTCAGAAGTCTACAAGTTAGAGAAATTGTAGTTTTTACCGTAATTTGAGCATCTTTGTAGCCTGTACTTTCTAGTAGCAATAACCCAAGGATGAGGCTTTTTATTGTGGTAAGTTGCAAATAACCTTCCCCTGGGAGACTCCATAACTTATGGGGCGTTGAGTGCCATTGGCATCATGCACAAATATATCACCCTCTTGAACTGTGAACTATGCTTTCTAATGAGGGCACTGCCCATACAGTGAGGAGCAAGTCATAGCTTCCCTGGCATGGGTCTATACAAGGAATGCAGTTCTGGAATGTGATATCTGGAGATGGCCAAAAATATCCTAGCTAAACCCAAGGCTGGAAGTGGCTACGTTATCTCATGTTAACATCAGAAGCACCAAGCCAAATCTCTGCTGCCTGACAAGAATACACACACTGGTACTACTTCACTTCTAGGCAAACATGAAAAACAAATGGGTCCAAAGGATTTGTACATTATTGCATGAGTTTAATGGATCCAGTTTGGTTTGTCTGATTACTAACTGCTATGAAGCCCCGTTCCCTGGATATAAGCAAACACCTATACTAGCACCTACCCATCTTATTGTAGGAGTCCAGGAATGGCTTACTGAAAAATTCCATCTGCCCAAGTTTGGCCTGCAATTTCCTCTCTTTTTATTGGTTACTTTGAAGCTAATTGTGGTTTGTGTATTCAGCTATAATCTCAATTATCTGTGCAAACAGAATGGAGACATATTTTTATATGCCATATATGTATATTTGCATAAATGTATTGGGGGTCTATTTCCAGGGTCACAAACACATTAGTTTTGTAAAGAATGCCTGAAACTTTATCCAGACAGGACAACACATTGATATCACTTTGAGGAAGGTGTGCCTTTATAGTTACACTGCTGTATTTGTATTGTAGCTTAAGGTATGGGGCAGTTCCCCCATTTCACCTCTTCTAAATGTGATTTTTGCTCATTGGGTACTAAGTGTAGTTAAATACAGTACCTGCATCTCTGTTCTTTCTGCCTGTTCAGTTTTATTCCAATCTCTCTCTTCCCATTCTTCCTATTTTCTTTCATTTCTCCCTTTCCCTCTTCTCTTTGCTACCCCTTACCTTTTCTTCTGTACTCCACATTTGTCTCATTCCCTTACTGCCAGTGAGGGAAAGAAATGAGCAGCAATCAAACTGTCAGCATAGGGGAGATGACTTTCCCACATAATTCTACCAGCCATTTTCTACCCAGGGTGATGTTAGAGAAAATAGTACTTTAATAACATAGTACACCTTATAATAGTGGGTCCTAAATATTTATCTTGGCCATATTTCTTAGACGCCAGCTCCCGGCTATAGCATTTCCTTGGTCTTTCTGCCTATAATAATGTGCTGAGCAAGAAGACATTTCCCATGGATAAAAAGCCACAGCTAGGGATGTGCCATCTTATAATGTCAATTCAGTGCTATAGTGGAGGGACCCTTCTGTTGGGCTTTTTTTTGGTACAGTTAAGATGAAGAAGCACATGCTTGTATATGCTGCTTTGTAATGTTAGTGAAGTATTGTTTAGGCCTGAGGTAGTGTTTTATGGGTATTTAATCTTTATACAGTACACTCAAAGGGATTTATGGATATTTCTTCTGTAGTCAGTGTACTCAAGTGATTTCCTAGCTATCTGGTTACCTGCTGTGTATGCACAAGGGGGGGGGGGGACATGCTAAGATAACATCGTTTGCTTTCTCATTCAATCACCCATCTCTCCCCTCTCGTCAGTTCCTTTCTTCCTCTGACAGTATCCCTTCCTCCCAACTCTATACCCTTGGCCTGAGCTTCCTTTCCCATGCAGCCTTTTCTTTCTCCTTTTTACTCTCCACCAGCAAGCTCTCCCTCCTTCTAACTCAGTTTATTTTCTCCCATTCATGCAACTTCTCTTCTTGACTCTAGAGAAAGTACTCTCTATACCATTTCATTTCCTTCTACCATTGGAATGCTTGTGTTTTGCCAAAATGTCTCAAAATCTTTCTTTCTGCTTCTCCCCATTCCTCCCTTGTCACTCTCCTCCACTTTCCCCGCTGGCTACTGTTATCTGTTGGAGAACTGTCTGTGTGAATTATCCTCAGCCTGGTCCCATGCTTGTTGGTGGCTATATTTAGGCAGTGGGACGCATCCGCCGGGCACAGAAACCTTCACGTGGTCATGGCCCTATGTTCCTAGGCAGGATTTGAAGTGCCAGATGAAGCTGGCCATGTAACCACAGGCCTAATATATCCTAAATACATAGAGCGGAGACACTTGTGATTTGCCCGGAGACACAAGACAGCACCTTATCATTGCCGCTCCTATAGCTTCATTTCCTCATTATGTATAGAACTGCCTCCATGTATATTCTACTTTCAGCCTTGCTTTTGCTTTAAGGCGTCTTTCACACTGCTAATGCTCCAGGATGTGTTTTTTCATTAAATTAGAAGGTTAATGATTTCAATTATGTAAAATATGAAGGCAGCTAAATGGCCTGAAATACATTCCCTAACTAGAAGGTGATGGCAGGGGAGGGTAAACTGGATTGTAGTTTGTAAGACTTGCCGCTCAATTGTAATATGAACTTATTGTTAATATTTAGCAGGCAAACCGCGTCTGAAATAACACTTTTACTAGGCCTCTCCTCAGAATATAATATGATTAACCTAAAGGCATTTGAGGATAGACAAGACACTTTGCAACTGGTCTTTTATTGTGTGCATTTTAATTGGTTTATCTATTTTAACTGTAGATAAACCAATGCTTTCTGTACTGATCAGTATTTGTATATTGATGTATAATGTATATAGATATATTTTCTACAGTACTGTGGAATATGTTGACTTTATATGTGTGTTAATAATGCAAACTGCATGTTGATTTAGAGAGGGAAAATCAGATTTAAAGATTAACTGTAAGATTCTAAATAGTTTCAACTGCTAATTACAATAAATAACATTTCATTATTAAAAGACATCAATATTTTGTAATAACAGTTGCTCCCCTAGTGAGCCTGAGATGAAACTCTTATTGTTTACTGATTCTTTGGCTCCCTCCAGTGGCACTCTTTAGAAGTGCAAAGCATCAGTTGCCTATAATTAATATATGTACAGTAAATCTGAACCCTGGCTTGGATATTAGTGAAACCATCCTTATTTTCATAAAATGCAGCCGAAAGCAACACAAACACTACCGCTGGGGTTTATGGGATAAAAGTGTTTTTTTAAGTGTGCTTGTAGGCACAATATTCTATTATCCACACTCTCTTAGTTCTGTTTCATGGCTATACAAAGCTTGAGCTATGGGAATTAGTTTTAGCCAAATGTTGAAACCTTTATAGTAGAATTTTAACAGCCCAGGACAAACTATTTTAGTACAGGTATGATATCCCTTATCCGGAAACCCGTTATCCACAAAGTTCCGAATTACAGAAAGGCCATCTACCATAGACTCCATTATAAGCAAATAATTAAGAAAATTATTCTTTTTCTCTCATATTTAAATGATTTTTAGGAGACTTAAGGTATGGAGATCCAAATTATGGCAAGATTCCCTATCCGGAAAACCCAAGGTCCCGAGCATTCTGGATAACAGGTCCCATCCCTGTATAACAATTTGGTATAAAATGTGGTGAGGAAAGGCAAGGGGTCCCCACACTGATATAGTGCATCCCAATAACAGGATGGGAGAAGCAAGGCCTGATGTCCCAACTCTGATCTGTTCCACCCTGGTAAAAAATGGCTTTTTCCTGCTGGCAGAGAAACACAACGTGACAAACCCTTTATTGCATTGTGCACTGTCCAACATCAGAAGTAAAGTTGGAGAACATTCATTACTGATGTAATCTCTGGGGTCAAACAAAGTAATGATAAACAACAGTCCTTTGTATACCAAATGAGTATTTATTAAATGGTGTGTATGAAATAAGTTTACATTTGAAATAAATTCATTCTATATATAAAAAAATGAAATATATAAGATTAATTGCACAAATGCTAAACACATAGAAAAACGAAAAACATTCTAGATAGTGCAGTCATCTACCGCCGACTCAGCCTTCGATTGAGCTCTGCAATTTTCTCTCTTTTCCGGTCAGCACTGCGCTCAGATGCCTTCTGCAAACTGTCATGGTATTTTTCTAGTGCAGCTCGAAAATCTGTTATAACCTCCTGGAGAGACAGAAGCCGTTTATCCCAACATGAAGGCAATACGATGAAGCATTACAATGACGGAAAGGGATGGGGGGTATCACATCAGAAATGGGGGGGATGTGGGAGAATATGGTATAAGCAGAAGGGTGAAACAAGGACATTGCACTAATTGACTAGATAATATTAAGCATGGCAGGCAAAGTATTAGAAGTAACCGAGAAACACCTACTATATTCATTTCCTGTGTGCCCAGCACCAATCCATGATCAGGGATACTGTGCTATCACACAATTACTTTACCAGAACAATATTACATTTTTTAAATGAACAGAAAAACCATTAATTTCTCTCTAATTAGATGATCAGATTTTGGGGTATATTTTTGATTTTAGATATTGCGGTATTTTTATATACACTTTGCCAGAGGGAATTTCACAGCTCTCTATTTACTTGTAGGTTTTTGGGGTGCATTTATCAAACTGTGAAGTCTCATTTTCACCCTGTGATAGCTACTAATCCTGACTAGAGTTATGAAGTTTAGTGTTTGTGTACTTTGCCTTACCTAAACCTTCTAACCTCTTTGACCCATAGGGCAAAAACACATTTGGTGTTTTGTCGAGCTGACAAAATGGTGTAGAATTATTGCCACAGTTGAGTGCTGAAAATCGCTGCATGGAAAAACACTCAAATCATGTGAATATATTTACAAAGGCATTTTCCTGCGATGACCGCAATTTGAGTGTTATCCTTGCAGCAATTCTCAGCACCCACTATTGTGAGAAATATTCTGCTGTTGTTGCCTTGACAATTGCTTTTATTGTTAAATCAGCTACAAGGTAGCACTGTAACTGTAAAGCTAATCAGCTTTTACAGATAAAGGGCAAATGATCCTGCTTCAACTTCTGGGATATTATCTCTGATCTGGAGTATAGTTAGAAAAAAAATATGATATTTAACAGACTTGTGTTTAATTTTCAAGCAAAGGTAAATTCTAGTAATCAGTGAATCAAATGATACTGTCCTTGCACACAGTATAGGTTTCACCAAGGAGTTCACAGGTTTAGCTGCAAGGATGTAAACATGAGGGAACACAGGTTCTTTGGAAAGAGAAGAGACATTCTGAAATGAGTTGCCTCACCTGACATTTCTTCTGCCCTGCTTCTGTTGTTTCTAGAAGCTGCTCTTTTTTATTCATCGTTTGCTGAATTTCTTGAAGAACCTGAGCGACACGCCCATGTACCGCCTGTCTCTTCTCCTGGATATGGCTACAGACCCTGAGGAGGAAACAAGGAGACATGATGATGAAGAAGAGTGGAACCTTGTAAAATGCCAGGGAATACCCTCACTTGTTACTGAATGAAAGGGTCACTTACTCTAGAATTTCCTGCTTCTGTTGGCTGAAGTCTTCCTGTTTTTTCTTGTTTTTAATGTCTACTTTTGCAAGCTTCTCTTTCTTTACAAGAATGATTCGTTTGAGCTGAGCATCTTCATTAGATAGAGATTTGAGCTCTAAGTTTAAATTCACAACCTGCTCTTCGCTGTGTCGGATCTGATAAACACCAAAAGAATAGCAGGAGGTCAGAACTAGACTATGTGGCCGAGGACCCTAAACCTGGCTCTCTGTTCAAAAAAAAAAAAAAAAAAAACAAATCTGAAAAACAGTACTAATACTAAACAGTTCACACCTCCTCACGAATTTTTCTGTGTATCTCAAGGTTGGCGTCAATGCTCTGCAGCTTCTTTATGTATCCTTGCACATCGGACTGCCACATACAGGCCAGGGCCACCCTGTCCCGATAATTATCACACTTGTCATTTGTCTCTTGCTGTGAAGAAAATGAATGAGAGTGAAATGATTGAACCAGCAAATATGCCTTGCCAGAATGCTCCCCTTCCTTTGTTTAAAAGAAAAATTAACAAATAATGAATGGCCTGGCAACATCCAAAGATGAAAATTATGTATATCTATAGAGATGGTATCAGTATGCCTGACATTAACAAATAAAACATTTTAGTCATTTTTGTTTCTGCAGGGATGTTATGTTACAGGCATGTAGAGAGCAGTGAATGACATCGGTGCTACACTATATCTCCAAATAAAACTACTTTTTGAGGCCGGCCAATGGATTTGTTACAGGCATCTAAGCCCTGTTTGTGACTTCTCGTGATACCTTTATAATATTTTGACTTCAAACAGTATCAGATTATGGGGTCCAAAAAGAGAAGTTAGACATCACTGTTGTCTGCATTGGGGCCCCTATAAAAACCTGCATGGAAACTTCCAGAGCTACAAGGAAAAGTGCGTCTTTAAAACTCTACTGGATCTTCTGAAAGAAAAGCTACAAGTGCAGAATATGGGTACATATCTCAGTGTAATTGTACAGATATATTGGCCAACGGAAAGATTGTCGAACTTACAGTTAAAGCCTTTCTTCTTTGCCTACATTAGAGGACTAAGCACCATGGGGATGAAGACCCTTATACAAAAAGGACTGGATCAGCTGCAATTAATCCTTTTCAGTTCCTGTACCTTTACTGCTTTTGTCCCAAGTTAAACTTTCTTCAAACAAAAGAAATAGGACATGTGGACACAGGTAGACCAATGCTGTATCTGTCCTGTAACCGTTTTATTACTCACATGTCATGTTTCCCGCTGTGGCTCTTATGTTGATAAGAAGAGCCACAGCACAAAACATATCATGTGAATAATAAAAAGGCTGCACCGAAGATTGTATGATGGTCTGCTTTTGTACATGTCTCCTATTTCTTCAAGATGAAGCTCCATCAGCTGAAGAGCGACGCTAAAAGGTTAATAGTGACTGTTCCTCCTGCTGAGGGCTGTGTCCCTCACCTGCCTCCCTGAATCCTCAGTTTCAGGACCACAGGCAGAGACAACAGACCAAACGACTTTTCCCTACACCCTAAACAGAAGACGGTCCCACAACTTATTTTCTCCCCAATCAAAGAAAACCAAAATAATCTCTCTGTGGACCACAAGCATCATGAAATGAGGTATTAGAACTTCATTGAAGTACCCCAAAGGAAATGTGTTCATGGTAGTCAACCACACAAACTCATAGCAGGGAAGAGAAGGTCTATGTCCCCATATGTCCCCATTTTGGAACAAAATGTGGATTGGACATATCGTGTACTCACGGCACAGGTTTTAACATCAAGGTTGTGCAGACATGTTTCCCTAGAATAGTATGGCACTGAGAAGAGGGTATGACTAGGACTAAACCCTACAAAAGAATATGGCTAAAAATGCCATATTATATAAACTGAACTTACTGTACCAGACTAAAGTCTCAGCATTTCAATAGCAGCAATGACCAAGCACTTCAAACTTGTCACAAGAGCTCCCCATCTTGGAAAGTGTCTGGGCAGCTGTTAAGAAGCTGAACACAGGAGTTGTTGCAAATGATGAAAAAGAAAATGAAGTTTGTCTGTCATAGACGCTGATGCCACAGAGTTGATTATTATATTCTGATGCTAACTGCACTGGTTTCTGACCTGTCATATAGTAATTATGTATATTATTTCCTATTCAACCGTATATTGTGAAATTAATATTCTATATATACAGTATATTGTGTGTCGGTCCCTAAGCTCAGTAAGTGACAGCAACACAGAGCATGTGCAGTGAATTAGCAGAAAAGAAGATGGGGAGCTACTGGGGCATCTTCGGGGGCACAGATCTTCCCTGCTAAAGGGCTGTGGCTGCCTTGGGTTGGTACAGAAGCCCAAAACATAATGTATAGTATTTCTGTCCTACTTCTTTATTAAGGTGAAAGTTTGAGCTCATCTTGGGTAAGAAGCACTTTGCCCTTGGAAAACATAATAAAGGGAGACTAACAATATAATGCTGCTAGAGCTAAAACACACACACACACACACACACACACACACTGTGGCTTACCCTGGATTGCTTCAGTCTGTGAACAGTTTCCTTCATCCTCTCAGTTTTACTTTTGCGTTGTTCTGGAGATTCCACAATCTGTGATTTCATACGCTCCTGCTCTTCCTTCATGGTCGCAATAGCCAACTTTTGTTCATTCTGTATCAAGGAGAAGAAAATGTAATTAAAGTGCAAGTACAGTCTAACAAGATAATCCTTGGCTGATCAACTAAGACTCCAGATGCAAGCAATAACATGGTTCATGATATTATTTTGCTGGCAAGCTCAGATCTATGCAAGTCCAGATTACATTACTAATAGCATTCTGCCTCCGAGACAAGCCATCTTACTCTTTGATTCTTTGATTTGGTTTCAGCATTTATAAATTCACACAACCTATGCTTCAACAAGCCGTTGAATACATGACCATTTCAGTTTGAAAACACTTAGATCCCTCTTCTGCGGTCATAGATTTATACCCACCGACCTTTTTCTAATATGCATATTTTATATAATGATGCTTCACCTCTTTTATCTATGCAAAATCTTTAACATTAAAGCCCAGGGAATGTGAAGTCCAATAACATCACTTATTGTTTTCCTGGGTTCTTTCACTGTTGCTCTGCCATTTAGCTCATCTCTACACACTCTGAGGTGTGTGCATGCAGAGTATAGCAAACTTGACATGGGTCACTTTTTCAGTGGCCTAAAGTACATGGCTTTATATACAAAAGTATCCAGTTTGCTTTACTACTGAGGAAAAGTTAGTTCAATGTCATACTGGAAGGGAAAAAAAAAAACTCACCAATCTTTTGTTCTTTTCTGCAAATTCAGTTTTTCGCTGAGCAATTTTCTCTTGAAACACAACCTGGTTTTCAAATAAGGGAAAAGAGAATTTTTAACAGGATACAATATTACCGTTTAAGTATTCAGTCAGTGTGTAGATAAGGGACAAGAGAATCAAAAGAGGGAGTCGAAATTGGTGTTAAGACCTCCATGGGTGTATTTAGCATGGATAACAAAAAGTAGAAATGCAACACAACAAACCTTTAAATACATTAAGAGTCACTACACATTTCCATTTCAGCAGTTTTCTGAAAGGAAAATGTTAGCAATAATAAGTGTTGAGGCTGATCACTTTCTGTTACCGTCAATATGGAATGGAAGTAATATCAACAGTCTGATTTTATTGAAACTACTAAAAGGAAGACAAAAGAGGCCACTAGGGACTGCCTGCCAGAAAATCCTGTTGTTTTTGGAAAATATTAGAAAAAAACATAACTTGAACATAAGGTTTTACTCACATCCTTGGCACGGTATTCCTGACTTATTATCTGTTGCAAATCATGGATTTCAGCAGAAAGTGCTTTAAACTCTGCTTGCTGCTCAGGTGGAACAGTCCTGGAAAATATACATATTCGTTTCGATATTTATAAACAGAAAATAATGAACTTAGAATATTAGATATATAGATAAAAGGCTGATAATGAACTTACGTGAGTTTTTCTATCTTGATTTCTGCCTCTTGATTTGTCTTCTGAAGCTGCCGCACATTGTCCAAAGCAGATTTCTGAAATTAATATTCCGAGCCAAAGTTACAAACAAAACTCTTTACATAAACAGCTTCAAACATAAAAAAAAAAAAAAATAAGATTTAACTAGCTGCAGATGAGCAAAGCAGTGGCCAATTTGTCTACACACACTGATATCCAATTTGGCCAATATAGGCACAGAACACTTAAAGCAAATATAGACAAAAAACCAGGCTCATGGGACTTGGGCAAGGGCACATGAACCATGGATCCACTTCTCTTAGCCTAGTGTTCTTTTGTCAGGCTGAGAGAAGCGGATCCACTTCCCTATGCTGCCCCATGTGCGTGCACTAAAAATTGCAGTATCCACCTCAGCACTGGCACACGCAGTGGAGCGTAAGTCAGGCTGAAAACGCCTGCTTTCACGTTTTACATGAATACCTACACTCCGCGTGCCTGCATTGAGGTGGATACTGTAGTTTTCATTGCGGGCACACTGGGCAGCATAGGGAAGCACTTCTCAGTCTAAAGGAAAACCGAAGGGCGAGAAGCAGATCTATGCTCCGTGTGCTTAAGCAACAGATCAGCAAGTCTGATCAAAAACTGGCAAATCTGATCTGCTTCTACATATCCAACTTTACTGCAAAATTGTAAGGCTTAGGTCACATAACACATTTTCTATGCAGATGGAGAAAACCAATATTCCATGTTGCCACACAGAAAACCCTGAATTTTCTGGTTGAAATCCACACCATGTGCACAGTGACAGGTGAACGCTAGGAACTAAAACAAGGGGCAGCAGCCATATATGCATTCTCTCCACAGGTGGAAAAATGCCGAAAAATGACCTTGGATTAATGTCAGCAGACTGCTGATATTTGTAGTCAAATGAGTAGGCCTATTGTGATAAATGTACAATCTGTATATTTAGAAAGACAAAAGTATAAACTGCATGTATAAAACAAAAAGGTTTGAATGTAACTCTGTAACAAAATAATTTGCTCTTACATAGCTTAAGCAGTATTCCATATAAACTTCCTTCCGTGTAGCACTGAAGTGGAGGAAGTTGACAATCCCACTTAGCAAATGGAGAGTACGTTTTCCTTCTGCAAGTAAACACAGTTTTAATCCAACAACTAACACTGTGAGGGCAGTTTTATATAGCCAATTGTCCCGTACAAATCAACGGTTGTGGGCTGTTGCAACAAAGCCAGGCATGCAACACACAATCAAATTATATATATCAATGAACCTAAGTACACAATATGCCTTAGGGTGATGGCACATGGTAAGTAAATGACTTGCCATAATATAAAATTAAGATTGCCTCAAGTAAACCAATTACTGATCTATCTGATCAGTAAATGCAAAAGAAATTTCTCGGGACTAAGCCAGGTTGCAGCAAGTAGTAGTTTTTACTTGCGGCGATCTTAAAGTTATACTATGGCAAATCAAGTCTGGGAGATTTGTTGCCCACGGTAGTACTCATTTAAGTGGGCGACAAACCGTTTGCCATGACCCTTAGGTGGATAGTTAAGTTGGCCAAATACATTTTTCTATGAAAATGCTTCATTAACACAAGTCAAATAGTGGTAAAACTTACTGGGATTCAGGACATCAGAAGGATGGAAATCATACACTCTGCACATTGGTAAGAAGCGTGCCCTGTAGAATCAGAATAACATTATTATTATAATTTGTAGCACAACAGACACACAACATGGAATCCATTCTAAAAATGTGTAATTTTTTTTCATTTCATTTCTAGAACTTCTATTGGGGATCCAGCACATTAACCCCTATAGGTAATAAAAGAGACAAAGTTTGCCCAGACACAGTAATCCATACCAGGTTTTAAACAGGTGACCAGAAAATGCGACCAGCTGATCAGCTGCTATAAGCGACAAGCCTTGCAGCATATTTCAAACATTAGATAACAGCGTAGGAGTTTAATCCCAAATACACCTCACCTCCCTACACACAAAATCATAAAAATGAAACACATACATGAGCTTCAGAATATTGGCTACAGGTGCAAAACCCTCAACGAGATGTGGATACTGAATGTCAAGATCCATGGGCACCTGTAATAAATATATAATGATATATATGTAGATACATCAAGTTCATAGGACTAATAAAATCTCAAAGGCAGAACAGTCACTGATACAAACATGCATTCAAAATCAAACGTGGTTAATAATTCTTTTTCACAAGTTGGTTTCCATATTCCAATTATTATAAATTGCTATATATAGAAATCATCTCCAATACCCATATTGTAGATCAGAATAACAAATACTTAAGATTTCATTCAGCAAGTACTCATTTCTTTTTCAAAGCTGCAGAAATTAAAAGTAACAGTCTGGCTGCTGAAAGGTTACAGTGTTTCTAAGGTAGTTGAAACTCAGCTCAGGTGAGGGATTGTTCTCTCCCTTTGTGATCCCCCTTCCAGTATCTATCTCACATGGCTTATACTTAAAGTCTTCATTTTTTAATTATTATTCAATTGGCTAGATGCAAGGGGTGATACAAACCAAGTTGTGGATGGATAGTTTTGTTAGATACATAATTTTTAAAACCTACATTTTTGCCCAAGGTGTTGTCAGATTTTCATGTTAACCAGCTGACTGTCTGTAAAAAGCTGTCTGGATCTGAAAAAGCTTTTCACTTACTAGTTGTGGAAAAAACATTATTTGAATAGGTCTAAAGCTTTATGTAATATTTCAGATCTTTTATTTGGTAGGCTTATGCTGCAGGCTTAAACAGGCTCTTCTAAGCTTAGGGCGCCTTTTAGAAAATGGTTGAGCAGATATTTGGGCATTACACACCATTATACATTCTAGACTAGATATAGCAGCCTCAGCAAGGTCTGCTTTGGTATAAATGTTATGCAGATTATTATTCTCTCCTAAGGGCTCTGGCACACAGGGAGATTAGTTGCCCGCGACAAATCTCCCTGTTCGCGGGCGACTAATCTCCCCAAAATGCCATCCCACCGGGGAAAATGTAAATCACCGGTGGGATAGCATTTCGGGGAGATTAGTCGTCCGCGAACAGGGAGATTTGTCGCGGGCGACTAATCTCCCCGTGTGCCAGAGCCCTAATAGGAGGGAACAGTGTGGAACTGTTCCTTTTGTATTCATGATAAGTTTTCCTGTCTCTGCTGCTTCACTAGGCAGATATTTGAAGAGGATAACCTTTCATCTTGATCTGATTTTAGCCTGGTAACCCATGGTGCACTTTTCTTTTTTGTCTGGTTAAGAAAAACCATCTACTTACCATATAAAATTGTTCAACGCCATAACTGAAAACCTGTTGCAGGATTCTCATGTAAAGTTTTTGCACCATGTCAGGCTGGAAAACAAAAAAACAGTGCAGTTTGATCTTGGCCACTGACACACATATATATTAAGGGAGCTTGCACAAAGTCTTCCTAGGATGCCTTATGGAATTTGGTTGAATCCTAGCACTTTGATTTTTTGAAGTACCCAGATTTGGCAAAATCCCTATCCACATGATTTTTGTCAGCACTGGAAAACAGTGCTGTCTCTGGCATTTTTGGCAGCTCTGCTCCCACCTGCAAAAGCCACCCCAAACATTGACACTTTTTCTAGAAGCCAGTAGAGAGAGCTGTAGCATATACAAAAGTACATTCTACTATTTCTTCAGTAAAAAGTATTACACTGGGGAGGTTGAAAGTACATTGTGTTATTTTATCCCACCCAGTAAAAAAAAATATATATATTTAAACAAAGCTAAAAAAGGAAACCCCTGGAAAAGGCCCTTTGTTTTCAATGAGGCATTGTACATACTTTTCTACGATAGAAAAAAGCTGACTTACCTTGGGGTTGGGATATATGTCATTTTTGTTGAAATTTTTAGCTTCAGTGCCAGTGAGAATATTCTGACGGAAAAAATTAACCAAGTCTGCAGCTGGGAAAATTGGAAAGGTAAGTTTGTCCATCCTGCATGTGATATATGCAAACTTGACCTGACTCAGCTAGATGAGATGTATTCCCTTGGAGCAGACAATTCCTACACAACAGAAAGCATGGTTAAGGAGATGCAAATAGCCACACATTAAATTCTTTCATTTTCTGCAGTGACAAAAAAGTCCAAATTTAGTAGTCCAGCTGAATGTAAACTACAGTTCCCAGCATCATTGTATGACTGGTGTTTCCCTTCAACTATCATCAATCATCCCTATCATTATAAAGGCAGACAGCAAGCAAGGAACACAAACTCCCTTATTCAAATGTGGCCGCTGTTAGTAAAATGTGGAAGCCTTGATGAGTCTTGGAAGGCCGAAATATTTTAGATTGTAAGCTCTAAAGAGCAGGGGCCTTCTTTACTCCCTGTATCTGTCCGCATTTGTATATAATCTGAATGTTTGATGTATATACATTTCTACTGAACAGCACTGTGGAATATGTGGATACCAGCGTGTTCCTTGGTCCTCATGACAGAAACTTCCTGTAACGCCTAACTCCTTTCGACCCAGGATCTATCATGCAGTTCATCAGAAAATGCTCAAATTTAAGATCATCTTTACTTCAAATTAAGGGAATGTGTCTTTAAGAATGCCTTTAAAGAAGGCAGGGGATATTGATAAAATCGGAAATTTTGTATAATAGACTGTAAAGAAGTGCTGGAAAATGGGACACAAAGGCGTCAGCGGTTCATTCTTAATGCACTCTGCCATTGCGGACAGCTTTTAATTAGGGATGCACCGAATTCTGCCTTTTTTGATGGATTCGGTTTCGGCATAAATTAGCACATGCTAATTAGTATTCGGAAAGGGTTAAAAATTAGGGGGGATTTTTTAACTTCAACTTTTAACCCTTCACAATCCTAATTAGCACACGCTAATTAGGATTCAGTTCTGGATTTGGCAGAATCCATCAGGGTGGGTTCAGGGGCTTGGCAGAACCCAAAAAAGCGGGTACAGTGCATCCTTACTTTTAATATGAATTTGCAATAAAGATGATTTTATATTTAAACGTATTCTGATGGACAGCACAGTGGATCCTGGGTCTGAAGAAGGTAATATGTTGGCTCTGTATACATAATAAAAAGTAGCCTTAATTATTTATCTCTCTTCCAGCGGTAAAATATTGAGTGGTTTGTTGTGACGGTGGGCCCCTGTCCTGGGAGTGTGGAGTGACCAAGAAGAATTTCCATCATTGCTCTGGAACAGCATGTACAAAATATTTGAACAGTTTGACAGATCACACTAAACCCTATGGGTCTGTTCACATTAGCAGCTGTCAGTAAGTGCTGGTAACATTTACAACATAACACAATGTAAACAATATATTTTATAACCACTGGGGAAGCAACTTCAATCCCAGCATCTCCCCTGCAATAAAATTACATGAATACTACAGTGTTTGTCTTTTGAATATCCATATGTTTTAATAACTTTGCTCGGATTAAAATAGTATTATTTCAGCGACTATTATAAATTCTATTCCGTACTGTGCAAATACACTTTTCTCTAAAGAAGCTGATGTGTGGCTCCGTATAGGCCAATTTTCTCTGTTATAAAAGTGGCGTGTAATGCGTATCAAGGAACATAACCCTACAGGTACATGAAACGGCATTGTATTGGTGCGAAAACCTAGTCAAGCTGCGATACTTACAGAATAATGCTTCCTTATAGAGGCTCAGCTCTATTTCTCAGCCGTTTGTTTACCGGGCACTTTCAAAATCCTTCGCACCGCCCATCGCCATGACGTTATGGAACAGGCTTTGAAACGCATTTCGAAAACCACGCCTCGTTCTGGTTGGCCTCTAACCGGCGCACTAGTTATGACGTCACTATAGGCGGCCCTAGTTTTGCTAACGCTCTTAGGAAAGTATGTTCGCAAGGACTAGTGTCAGTAGTTATGTTACAATACAAAGAAGTGGTAAAGATGCGCGATTAGAAATTCCTCTCCATCTCCTTTCCAGAAAGCTTGGAGCTGGAACGTTCAGCAGTTAAACTAAAAGTTGCGTAGGGAGTTATTGATTGAGACTCTCGGTAGTTTCTAAAGAGTAGTATCACTGCTTTTTATGTTGGTAGGATATATTTTGTAATATTTTGAAAAAAATCTAATTGTGAGGTGTGGCTATTTTACATTATTCGCAAAATTAATTAACTGTTAAAATGTGTGGCCGCCATAGGACTCTTTTTGGACCCAATGTAATAGCCATAAAGACTGAAATATTTTTTCCCTACAAATGAGTAGGAATTGTTTAGTATATTGGGCTTGGGTTGCAGTGTAGGAAAGTGAGGGCTGAGTGATGCTGGAGGGGATGGGTGCTGCCACAATCACAAGTCCATAGGAAAGGAACACGATCAATCTTTCTAGTTCCTTTGGGCAATTTTGTGATATAGATTTTGGTGCAAAGGGAAGTTTTTGCTGTTGTGAAATAAGGTTGGTAGAGGGTGAGACTTTGCCAGTAGTGGGGGATGGATAGATGGAAGATTCATCAAATGTGTTTTGGTACCAGTGTAATTGATGAGGATGACCAATAACAGGCATAGGAATAGATTTTTTCCTATAATATGGGCACCATGATTAGTTCTTGTATTTGCAGGGCCAGTGAGGTTTCAGATGTGTTTGTCATCACCCCATGGTCTACCCTGTACTAAAATGGTGCAATAAAATATTGCAAACAGGGCTTTTAATACAGGAGCTGCCCTTTGTTTAAGTCACAAGCTACTGTATATGTTCTGTATATTCTCCCCAGCTGGGCACTACGTATCAGCACAGGGTGTGTCATGATGAATAATATTGTTTATTCTTGTGGAACAAAAAGTGCAAACAAGGGTCTTGGAATGGGGACTGGGAAAGTAATTTTTACAGTTTGTAGGTCTCTGCTACTGTAATTGGTTTGCTGACAAGTATAGACCTTGTAATGGTTACTTTCTGCTCCCCCCACAAGCATAAGAGCAACACTAAGGGCTCATTCATTAAAGCATGATTAACCACAAATGAGGAAAATTCATATTTTTTCTAATTGTTAGAACTTTTTGTATTGATCACAATAATATCATTAAAATAGTATGACTTTTTTGTGGTTTTCGGTAAATTCCTAGAAAAAGTCGTATTTTTTGCAAAGACTACGACCATTTCGGAATTCATTCAAGCTTTGGTATTGTGACTATCTTTTGGCCAGGTTGGAGCTGCAGAGTGCCATTGAGTCCTATGGAAGGCTGCCAAAATCATGCATTGAAGTTTCAAATCCAGAAAGGTTTTCGTGCCGTTTACGATTGTTCAGATATGAACATTTTGTGACTTTCGGATTGCAACCACAATATTTCCGTACGACCCAGAAAAGAATTTTCGCGCATCAGAAATTATCGTGGTTACTCAGAATTTTTTCCAATCGTGCTTTTAATTGGCGAAAATTTGTGCTTTAATGAATGGGCCCCTCTAATCGTGTGACATTTGACAGTAATATACTTATTTAAACCCATAAGCTGCCATGTCAACTTCTATTGGCTAAATTATAGCACCAGCATTTTTAAACAAACATATCACTTAGGGGCTGATTTACTAATCCATGAATCCGAATGAGAAAAATTCGGATTGGAAAACGAACATTTTGCGACTTTTTCGTATTTTTTTTAATTTTTTCGTTGCTGTTACGACTTTTTCGTAAATTGTCGCGACTTTTTCGTAACCGTTTCGACTTGCGTGAATTGTCGCAACTTTTGCATTGCCATTACGACTTTTGTGAATTGTCGCGACTTTTTCGTATTGAGTGCTCGAAAAATTTGCGACAATTCGCAAAATACCAATCATTACAAAAAAAAACGCATTCGGACACTTTTCGGATGTTCGTGGATTAGTAAATGTGCCTAACATTTCCTACTCCCAGTGAAAAACTATATTAAATGTTTCTCTGCATGTTATCCATGTTATTTTGGCACCCTCCCTTCTCTTGCAGGGATGAATGAACATTTGTTGAAAATATCTATGCTGTACATTACAACCTTTTATAAAATATTCGGCACTAAACTTTGTCTTTATGAGATAGAAAATCCAATAATGCGTGAAATATTCTTGCTTGCAGCTTCCTCCAGATATACCCCTCTGATTGGGCCTCAAACAATTCAGCACAAGAAATAGGGAAAAGCATAAAAAAAGAAAAAATAAAACAAAATAATATGGTGTCACAAATTCTTTTTGACTTGACCCAAACCATTTTAAGAGCTGGCTTATATGGCCAAGCTACAACAGGGCAACCTACAACTTTTTTTTTCGTTTTGGAAAAAAAAAAATCTTTCTTTTCGTTTGCTGTTTGATAGTCTTGGAAATCTCAAATCTAATCACATACAACATTTAAGCATAGACAGTATTTGAAAATATCCGTTCCTCAGAAAATCTGGATCACACCTTTTCCCATTTTATAAAACTCTGGAATAAAAACAGATTTCTCTTAATGTTTTATGTTTGGTCTTGGGAGCTGGAATGTTGGGAGATGTACATGGCAGATCAGATTCTTAATTTTACGATTGGTTCTAGATGATGTAGAAACCAGATGCAGGAAAGAGGACTTATGGATTATTCTTATGGACTGCTGCTTTGATTGTGCTTCTATAAACCAGGAAGTACAATGCAGCTTTATTTTTTGTTTTTGATATTCCCATTTAGTAAATGACTTGTTTTACACAAGTTTTTTTGTGGTCCAACCAATATATAATGCATTTTCCTGATTGTACATTGTCACAGATTTTACACCTTTTTTGTGGTCCCACCAGTGTATAATGAATTTTCCTGATTGTACATTTTCCTGGACTATACACCATTTTTTATGGCCCCCTATAAAATTGTAATATGTTGGTTCTACTGTAATAGGGAAAAAGCATTTTCGGCACAAGCCCTACTTATTGCACTAATGCTGATGCAGACTATTGAGAATAATGAGTGAATATAATGAGATGTTTGCAACAATCCCTTTATAGTGTAAACTGTAATATTATAATAACTGTTAAAGATTAGTGATAAATAAGTAATGAAATGTAATATTTAACAAGGGAAATAACAAGACTATAGATTTACTTAGCTAGATTTAGCCACTAGATGGTAGTATAGTCTTACATGTTCAGTAAATTAATTGTTTTCTTAAAAAAAAAAAAAAATTCCAGTCTGTTTCACTGTAATCAGAATTCAAAATTCACAAATGTTGAATAATGACAGAAATATTAATAAAGCAGTAATAAAGCAAGTTTCTGTCCAGGTGGTACTATTCCTATGCACCAGGGATTCCTGGTAGTAAAACATTTCTGAAACATAGCCGGAGTGTGCAATATCTCATGTTATATTCCTCTTGCATGGCAACAAACTGAACTGGGCAGTTTGTGACTTAATATCTCCAGGGCTTCAGTTATTGGGTAAAAATACAAGCTAAATATTGAATAACTGACCTGCAACCTTAAACTCATGAAATTGGTATCAAAATATGCGGAATGCACTCACATCCCATGAACAGGTGTTGTGAAAAAAGTACACTTTACAACAAAAACATCAGCTACAAGGGATAGACGTACTTGTTATGTGTTCTATGACACATTTACAAGCTTACTATTAAGTGCTGTGGAGCGCAAAACGCGTAAGGCTATCTCTTTTATCTGATATGTTTTTGTAATAAAGTTTACTTTATTTTACAATTTTATTTGTGGTATCTGTGCGTGCCTGCTGCATATTTCGGTACTGGTTACCTCCTCAGGCCATATGTCTGGGGCATGTACACCCAGATCTCACATTTCCACTAGTGAGATGTGATGTTTTGGCTAGATTTGTTATATTATTCATTATCTAATAAAATCAGCAAAGCTATTATTTTATCTATTAGTCTGTATTGTAACATGGGGCTGATTAAGTTACATAGTTACATAGGGTTGAAAAAAGACCAGTGTCCATCAAGTTCAACCCATCCAAGTAAACCCAGCACACCTAACCCACACCTACCAATCTATACACTCACATACATAAACTATAAATACAACCACTAGTACTAACTGTAGATATTAGTATCACAATAGCCTTGGATATTCTGATTGATCAAGAACTCATCCAGGCCCCTCTTAAAGGCATTAACAGAATCTGCCATTACCACATCACTAGGAAGGGCATTCCACAACCTCACTGCCCTCACCATGAAAAACCACCTACGCTGCTTCAAATGGAAGCTCCGTTCCTCTAATCTAAAGGGGTGACCTCTGGTGTGTTGATTGTTTTTATGGGAAAAAAGAACATCCCCCAACTGCCTATAATCCCCTCTAATGTACTTGTACAGAGTAATCATGTCCCCTCGCAAGCGCCTCTTTTCCAGAGAAAACAACCTCAACCTTGACAGTCTCACCTCATAGTTTAAATCTTCCATCCCCTTAACCAGTTTAGTTGCACGTCTCTGCACTTTCTCCAGCTCATTAATATCCCTCTTAAGGACTGGAGCCCAAAACTGCACTGCATACTCAAGGTGAGGCCTTACCAGGGACCTATAAAGGGGCAAAATTATGCCCTTTTTTATACAAGACAGCACTTTATTTGCTGTAGTAGCCACAGAATGACACTGCCTGGCATTAGACAACTTGTTATCAACAAAAACCCCTAGATCCTTCTCCATTAAGGATACCCCCAACACACTACCATTCAGTAGATAGTTTGCGTTTATATTATTTCTACCAAAGTGCATAACTTTGCACTTATCAACATTGAACCTCATTTTCCAGTTTGCTGCCCAGTTATCTAATTTTGTCAAATCGCTCTGCAAAGCGGCAGCATCCTGCATGGAACTTATAGTTTTGCACAATTTTGTGTCATCAGCAAAAATAGAAACAGTACTGTCTATGCCCACCTCCAGGTCATTAATAAACAAGTTAAAAAGCAAAGGACCAAGGACTGACCCCTGCGGTACTCCACTAACCACACTGGTCCAATTAGAAAATGTTCCATTTACAACCACTCTTTGTACTCTATCCTTCAGCCAGTTCTCCATCCAATTACAAATATTATGTTCTAGGCCAATATTCCTTAATTTGATCATTAACCTTCTGTGAGGTACTGTATCAAACGCTTTAGCAAAGTCCAAGTAGATGACATCAACTGCCATTCCAGCATCAAGGTTCCTACTCACCTCCTCATAAAAGGCGACTAAATTAGTCTGGCAAGATCTGTTACGCATAAAACCATGCTGGCACAAACTAATAGTATTGTGAACTGCAATGTATTCAAGTACCCTATCCCTTATTACCCCTTCCAAAAGTTTTCCTACTACTGATGTCAGACTAACAGGCCTATAGTTTTCAGGCTGAGAACGGGAACCCTTTTTAAATAATGGCACCACATTAGCAATCCGCCAGTCTCTCGGCACCATGCCAGACCTCAGTGAATCCTGAAAAATTAAGTGAAGAGGTTTGGCAATCACAGCGCTCAGCTCATTTAATACCCTGGGATGAATCCCATCCGGCCCTGGACCTTTGTTTACCTTTACATGTTCAAGTCTCTTTTGAATTTCCTCCTGAGTGACCCACGCGTCAGTAGCTAAATTACTAGAACTGGGCATATTACAAGGGAAGCCTTCATTATCTGGCTCCTCAGATGTATAGACAGATGAAAAATAAGA
This sequence comes from Xenopus tropicalis, assembly GCF_000004195.4. Classification (NCBI taxonomy): domain Eukaryota; kingdom Metazoa; phylum Chordata; class Amphibia; order Anura; family Pipidae; genus Xenopus; species Xenopus tropicalis. The sequence goes on along the minus strand of NC_030680.2, from coordinate 108,058,167 downwards.
GTTCAAAATTTCAGCTTTTTCCCCGTTCTCATCAACCAACTTACCCCCCCGTGATAATAAAGTTCCCACCCCTTCTTGCTTCATTTTTTTACTAATCACATAATTAAAAAATAATTTTGGATTCTTTTTACTCCTAGCTGCAATATCCCTTTCCATTTCTATTTTAGCTTGCTTGATAGCTTTTTTGCATGCTTTATTTGCTTCCTTGTACCTGATGAAAGTTTCTGCTGTCCCAGCTAACTTGAATGCCCTAAAAGCACGTTTTTTCTTACCAACCTCGACAAAAACACTTTTATTCAGCCATAAAGGTTTTGCTTTGCGATGCCTCTCCTTGCTTACAAGGGGGATATACTGTTGTGTATACCTACAAAGCAATGTTTTAAAGATGTTCCATTTTCCTTCTGTGTCTAACCCCATGAAAAGCCTTTCCCAGTTGACACATTGCAGAGATGCCCTTATACTGGCAAAGTCTGCACGTCTAAAATTGAGCGTTTTAGTTACTCCCTTATAGCGCTGTCTCTGTAGCATTATCTCAAAGGAGACCATGTTGTGATCACTGTTCCCCAAATGCTCACCCACACAAATGTTAGAGATGAGTTCATTATTATTAGATATCACCAGGTCCAAAATAGAGTCATTCCTAGTAGGTTCTTGAACCACCTGAAATAAAAAGTTGTCATTTAGCATATTTACAAACCTACTAGCTTTTTCTGACTTAGCCACCCCATTACTTCAGTCAATGTCCGGATAATTAAAGTCCCCCATAATAACAACTTGACCCAGTTTTGAAGCCTCCTCCATTTGCAACAATAGCTGCAACAATAGTTCTTATTGTACAAAATGTGTAAGGCACTGTTAAGTGTTTTCTTTAATAAATATACACTTTTTTTAATGGTTTTTATGTGGCCTTTGTGGATTTCCTGAGTGCCCACCTCAGGTAAGCTTTGATTATCTGGTTATATTACTATAAATCTGTTATATCCTATTAACTGATAAAATTAGCCAAGCTTTCCAAATGCTAAAAAAGACTTCATTTTATCTTCATTTAATTTTGCAACACTTTTGTTAAGCTTACCAGACTTAGGGCCTGATTTATTAATTAGATGTGTATTTTGGTTAAATGTACTCTTTTTCAATAATGGTTAGGTAATATTGATTTGCTCTTTCAGCCAACATCCCAGATGAGACGATCTGAATAGAAGTGGCAAGGAGGTGCTGGCCTTCTCACCTTATTTGTCAATGCGTCATCCTCCTGTTGTCATGGTTTCTCTCATCCTACTGATTATTCATTGATTAGTTAATAACTCAATGTGACTTTCATTGCTATTTTTTCATGGATATTATATAATTCTAAAGTGGATTTTGGTGCAGAAACATGAAAGTATGCATTTTTGCACCAAAATCTGCCGTGTGTGGGTGCACTGATGGGCTGATGTCATATCTGTCAGTGCACTGCTAACATGGAGAGGATCGCAGCAAAAACACCTAGGGTGCCACTAACCTTGGCCGATTCCTGCGAGAAAAAAGTGCATTGGTGTCAATCACAAATTACAGAAAAGTAGTTTCAAAGTCATATAATGCTCCTTTCATCTGCTGCTTAAAGGAGAATGCAAGTCAAAATTAAAAAGCATACTGCCCAATAGTCCTCCTATTGTTTAGTACAAACACCACACTTTTGGCTCACCTAATCAAATATTTACTCAGTCACACTTACTTCACATTTTCTAGAACAGGCAGCCATCTCTAAAAAGGTATCCTCCCTTCCTTTCCCTCCTTGCTTCATACTGCATATGTGTTTCATTCCCCCCTCCCCCCTGCCAGATCCGCTTCTGATTGGTTGGTGGGCATGTGTAGCTCAGAACAGGAGACAGGATCAAGTTACACACATGCTCAGAGAACAGGAAGGCTGCCGTTGGCACCTACAGGAAGGGAAGAGAGATTTCAGTGATGTCACTGTAGGCTTCACACTGCTGTAGGCTGCCAGCACCATATCTCAGAGAAGCAAGCAGGGATCTGGGAATTTAGATATGCAGTAAGTACTTAAAAAGAATGCCTTTAGACTTACTTTTAATTTATATTAACCTTTCATTGTCCTTAACGCGAAGCACAGGCCAGAGCCGGAAACATTATTATACCTTTCAGTGTAGTGCGCAGTTAGAGGCTGATGAAATATGCATTTTATTTAAAGGTTTCCTGAAATGCTGGGAATTAAGGGTCACAACAGCTGCACTCTTGTAGATTTAAGCAGTGTTATATAGTATTATTAATATCTGATTTATTTCAATTTTTTACTTAAACCTTATCAGTTGTTAACATGATAGCAATAGAATAAAGCTGAACCTACTAGCGACTGATCTGCCCCCGTTGTTACATGCATTGGCTCAATAGCTTCTTGTGTGTCCCTGAGACAGAGGAAGGAAATAAATACATGTAAAAGAATAGCACCACATATTTATCAGCATCAACCTTGATTAATGCTAGGGCATATTTATTATCAGAAAACAACAGAAATCAATGGGACATTTTCTGTTGCTAAATATAGAGCGGTCACTTAGCTGGAGAATTGCTGTAGTTTTTGATAAATATAATCTATTGATGAAAACAAGCAGATTTATATAAGCAAGAAAAGGTGATGAAGGATAATGTGTCAGTGTGTGCATGTGCTACTTTAAACGACTATAGGAAGGCAATTGACTGAGCAGTAATTGGTTATTATATAATACACTGATAATTAGTACAGTAAATAATCATCCTGCTGTGTACTGTGAAATGCATTTGGTGCATTTATTATTGATAATAGCTTGATACAAAAAGGAAGCAAATATACTGAAGTCCATGTTTCATGGTAGATAAAAGCAGGAATGCTTTGATGTGCCTATATATTCTGCATGAAATTCACTTTGACTGTACTCTGCATTCAACCACACATTGATTGTGCACATGACTGGAGATTTTTCATAGGGGTGGATAGTGGCTGCATTGTAAGCGAAGTAAAACTGCACCTATGCCAAGTGTATTTGTTCACATAGTACAACAACCAAATGGGTTTGATACAATTTTAGACCAACATTGGGCTGGCATTCAAGGTATGCACAAACGCAACCTGCCTTGAACATGAGCCATTGTGTTTGTGCTTCAAGTAACATCACATTGTCACAGGCATCAGCAATAATGGTGAAAAATCTTGGTTACTCAGTCAAGAGTAAATCTGTCTGGTTTGCTTCACTAAAAAATTGGCAAAACTGCTGAAAAAATTGTGAAAGCAAAAAATTCCTGAAATGCTACCATGCCATCTTTTTTTCCACATGACTTTTATTTTTAATGTACGCAATGTTTTTTATGCATGTGACTTTTTTTCTCACTCCAAATGCATTAAAGTCTATAGGCTTTTTTCTCAATCCTGCCACTCAATTTTTTTTTACACTTTTTTATGTGCACAGCTTTTGTTTTTTACACATGCAACTTTTCCTGTGAATTTCTTTTTGTGGCAAATTTTTCTCGTGGTTGCGCAAAAAATTTGCCAATGGCATGATGTAAAGTTTTGCTGCAAAAACATGCAAAAACATGCTTGGGGAAAAAAAATTTGCTCATCACTACTTATACCTAGTGCTATCACCGTTCCTGACTACAACATGATACCACTTGAGAGGAAAGCCCAAGGTGTAGCCAGTTCTAGTAGTATGGCCAGTATCAATGGAAACAACTGATCTTTTACCCCAATATTGTTGCTAATCAAACTTTACAACTGCAAAATGACTTGATTTGTATCTTATATTCCCAGCAATAATGTGCAAAACCCCACACATTTTGTAAACTACAATTCAAGAACTAAAATGTAATGCTTTTGCAACTTTGGCAAATTGTCGCAAAGTACAAAAAAGTTACACAAATTAACGAAAAAATCGCAGAAAATGCTCACAGTTCTCACACTTAGAAAAAATACAATTTTTTGGTATTCAGACTCAATCGTACATTAATGAATGTGCCCCATAATGTTGGCTACAGTTTCTAAGGGGGAGATTTACTAATCCACAAATCCGAATCCCGAAAGGGAAAAATTTGGATTGGAAACGAAAATTTTGCCGTCTTTTCGTCGCCGTCGCAACTTGTTCGTATTTGTCGCGACTTTTTCGTCGCCGTCGAAATTTTTTCGTATTGAGTGATTGTAAACGGCGGAAAAACCAATCTGATTTTTTTTGCGATGGCGACGAAAAAGTCGCAGAACATACGGAAAAGTCGCGACGCCGACAAAAAGTCGCAAAAATACCGATCATTACGAAAAAAACGCATTCGGATGCCTTCGGACCGTTCGTAGATTAGTAAATCTGCCCCTAAATGTTAGGATCTGCAGCATTTTCCAGTTGCAAAAAGATGGCTATTAAATCTTCCTGTTTCTCCTTACTTAAGTTAAGTACAGATCTTCCATTCGCTTAATTGTGCTGCACACTATACCTTGAATGGGCTAGGGTGCAAGTGTCTTCTATTTAAAGGCCACAACTTAGGGGCCCATTTATCAATGTACGATTGGGTACGATTACAAAAAAATTGTATTTTTTCTAACTTTTAGAAATGTGCGTGTTTTCTGCGTTTTTGTTAGTTAATTTCTGCAACTTTTTCATACTTCGCAAAAATTTGTGTGACAAAATTGTATTTGTCGCGACGAGTACGAAAGTTTCAGAATTCATTTAAGCTTCAGTATCTTGACTTTCCTTTGGCCAGGTTGGAGCTGCAGAGTGCCATTGAGCCCTATGGGAGACTTTCCTTGGGCCAGGTTGGAGCTGCAGAGTGCCATTGAGCCCTATGGGAGACTTTCCTTGGGCCGGGTTGGAGCTGCAGAGTGCCATTGAGCCCTATGGGAGACTTTCCTTGGGCCGGGTTGGAGCTGCAGAGTGCCATTGAGCCCTATGGGAGACTTCCCTTGGGCCAGGTTGGAGCTGCAGAGTGCCATTGAGTCCTATGGGAGGCTTTCCTTGGGCCAGGTTGGAGCTGCAGAGTGCCATTGAGCCCTATGGGAGACTTTCCTTGGGCCAGGTTGGAGCTGCAGAGTGCCATTGAGTCCTATGGGAGGCTTTCCTTGGGCCAGGTTGGAGCTGCAGAGTGCCATTGAGCCCTATGGGAGACTTTCCTTGGGCCGGGTTGGAGCTGCAGAGTGCCATTGAGCCCTATGGGAGACTTTCCTTGGGCCAGGTTGGAGCTGCAGAGTGCCATTGAGCCCTATGGGAGACTTTCCTTGGGCCAGGTTGGAGCTGCAGAGTGCCATTGAGCCCTATGGGAGACTTTCCTTGGGCCGGGTTGGAGCTACAGAGTGCCATTGAGCCCTATGGGAGACATTCCTTGGGCCAGGTTGGAGCTGCAGAGTGCCATTGAGTCCTATGGGAGGCTTCCAAAACCATGCACTGAAGGTTCAAAGTCAGGAAGTTTTTTGCGCTGTTCGGATACGAAAATTTTTGAACTTTTGGATCGTACCACAATATTTTCGTACAACCACAATGCAAAATTTTTGCGCTTTTAACGCACATCAGAAATTATCGGATTTAATCCAATTTTTTTCTATCATACTTTTAAATTTCCGAAATGGGCCCCTTAGCGTTCCTACATTTATGCCTAGCCCTTTATAAATGAGCCTGTATTATTTCTGTTTTATTCAAAATAATAACTTTGCATGTATTTAGAGCCATATGGCTTGTTACAGAAGGGATGTTACACACTATTTAATGTACATTTAAAAACTTGTGTTGTACTGAAAAAATTGGTTTCCATGTCCTTTACTTTCTTTTGTAAAAACATCACCCTCTCAACACAGCAGACTTGTACCAGACTGTGGCACCAGGTTGGGTATTTCTGATGGCTCACTGTCCTGGCCCAGCACCTGCACATTACAGTCTATTCTGGTAAAGCATGCCCATAAATACTGGTGAAACTTAATTGTATGGGAGCAGTCCAGTTCCAAGGTCCCTTGGTTCCCAGAGAACAAACTGAGCAAGGCTCAAAATCCATATATTTTACAAAAGCCATCTAATTCACATAAATGCAGCTACAAGGAATGAGCAATGTCCTGAAACATCCCAGATTAAAGTACATTGTGGCAAGGAAATGTAGCTGTCATAATAATCAGAAAAAGAAATTAACGAAGAGCACGGCAGAGCATTGTTTTTTAGGACTGCCTTCTAATACTTATACCATGCTTTCCAGTAAATTCAAAACCCTTAGTTCTAATTAATGGTATTAACTGGTTACCTGGAAATCTGTACATCAAGACTAGAACTTCACTGTAACTTTGCAATGTATCCAAGGTATATATATCCATATTATTGCTCTATCAATTGTCATTACATTCAGATTACGTGCTTCTAAACTACCACGTGAAATATACACATGCTATTATATCATGTAATCGTTTTGTTTTGCACGTTTAGACCTTATGACAGCTGCCTTTTCCCTCCCTAAAGGCCAGTGATAATGGAAATGATTGAAGTTTTTGCTTTAACGTTGGACCACAATCCTTTCTGTTAAGCCACAGGCAGCCTAGCAAAGTCTCACCTGTCTTGTGCTTTATTCTTCCCTTGGGGCAGTGACAGAGAAAAGGATCTTATCACTATTCTTAGGGGAAATATATCTTCTTCACTGGTGTATAAACTAAAATTACAGCTTTATTAATTAGTTATTGTGCCTTTGGCCATGGACCTTCTCAGTGATATATTTTGTTTTACAAAAAGAAAAGGTCCGCTAATCCATATATTTTTTACTAGATATTGTAACTCTCAAGGTTGTCTCTATGATAACGCTAGAGACAGATCCTATATTCATAAGTCTCTGCACATTAAATAATATATTAAATTAATAATAATTCAACATTTTCAGAAGTAATGCTTTTTGATCCTTCCTCTGTATTTAAGAAGAAATAGCTTACAATTCAAGAACTAAAATATAATGCTTTTGCAATTTTTATTTTTAGAGTACTGTGCCAAGATATTATTGTGCTTGAATAATATGTGTCACATGTAAGTAACTGCTATAGATCATAATATTTATAGGGTCCGATTCACTAAGGTACGAATACGAATCACGAAATCCGATCATTTCTGATGATTGCAAATGTCACGAAAAATCTTTTTGTTTGAATATGAAAATTTCGTACTTATGATCCAAAAGTTCCGAAATGTTCGCATTGAAACGACCATTTGCGAATGGCGATCCGATTTTTTTCTAGATATTGTAGCTCTCAAGGTTCTCTACAATAGGTCTCTAATGCTAGAGACCTATTGTTCTAGGGTTAGACAGAAACTTGTCCCCTAACAATAGGCAGCTAATTTCCATTAATATGTTAATGATCCCCCAAAGGGCCCCTGCCTTAGGTGTGGAATGGAGACTGGGTGAAGCAAAACAGAAAAGCTTAGAATTGGTCTGACAGAGTTACACTGAGCTTTACTCCATTTTGAAAATGTCGGGAAAAAATGTTGTTAAAACGTTGTATAAATGTCGTTTAAACGACAAATTCACAAAAGTGTCTGTAAACTGTCTTTCTTTCACCAAAAAAGGAAAAGTGGCAGTTGAGTCGGAATTTAGGTGGATTTCTGTTTGTGAATCTGAAGAAAGTGTTTTCCTCCAGTTTTTCTGCCACTTTTACTCCAAAAAAGGGCTATCTCCACTTTCGTGAATTCCCCCCCATGAGATGACAGAATTAAAGCTGATAGCCATGTTTAAAAAGTCCTGTTTCTCAGGATGGACTGAGCTTTGGCTGGGTACATTTTTATGACAAGTTGGTCAGTGGAAGGCAACATGGTGGCTGGGAGGAAGGCTCTGTGCTACAGCTTTGACAGATTACTTATAAAACGCCTAGGTATTAGGCATTTTTTATCTAAAACAATATGGTGGTTAGGGTTGCACTCTTATGGCCTTTTATAAACATCCAAAGTGTTAACCTTCCCTCCCATTTTAATATAATAAATGAACTGTTTCTTTAAAACAGAAAATAAAGAAATAAAAAAATAATTTGTTGCAGTACAGCCAAGAAACAGCATTTCTAATGAAATTTCTAATCTAATTAAATATAGTGCTAGTTTGTAGTATACATATCTAGGAATGTAAGCAATGCGCCTGCACTTCATTAAATATGCTATACCAGTTACTATTCACATTGGTGGTTTCTTTCATGCTGGAGATTGTGAGATGCTCTTGTGGTTCACAGTTGGAACACTTGTCCACTTAGGAGGCTGATGAAGCATTTATGGAGTGGGCCTCTTAGGCAGGATTCTGTGCTTGATATAAGCTGTGAACTCCAAATGTAAACCATGCTAAAAATAGCTTGGATGGATCCTTCTACCTTTCTGTGTATTTAACTGAACATTTCAAAGCCCTGAAGTGAGGAATCTCTGAAGAGTGTGCCTTTCCTTAACACGCTTCTCATTACACCAAGGAAATAGCTATGTATGTTGCTATACATATCCGCTGATATGGGGGATTTTTCATGACATGGATGGTATATTAGCTCAGTTAATTTATGTATTTGAGCACTGAGGCCTACTTTGTCCCTAGTCTTTTATTGACATGGCTGAAAAAAGAACACTTAGCACTTATTAAGCAAATTGCTATTATTTAAAAGAACATCTAACCATTTATACCATTGTCTGTCAATGCAGGAACCTTATTGCATGTATTTTTTCCAAGTTTTTTTTTCTAACATTTTAAGTCCCTGCATTATTCACACCCTGCATTGTTCAAAACTCAGACTGTAGAAGCAGTGCCAGCATTGTGTCACTGTATGTACTGCATTGCATAGAGGCTGGAACAGCACTAGGTACAGGAACAGGACTAGAGCAGTATACGTGAATAGGAACAGGACTGGAAAAAGCCTAGGAGCAGACAGGAACCAGAGGAAGTAATTAAGAGCCAGGGATGTACCACAGTGCCTAGGTAACAGAGGGCAATTCTCAGGCCAGGATGTGAGCATGTGAAAGGGAAAATGAATGGGAGTGGCCAGATACTCTTCTGGACCAATAGTAAGGCTGGCCATACATGTACTGATAAAATCATAGGAAACCTAGTTTCATACGATTTTTAGGCAAAGTGCAGGCTGCAAATTATCTTCCCGATAGTTTTAGTCCCATGGCGATTGGTTGTTTAGTTGATCGGCCAGGTTAGAAAATTTCAGTTGGCTAATGATAAAATCTGCACATATATTGTGTATCGGATGATATCCTTGGGGGACCTCAATGGAAGTGACTTTTGTACGATTGGTGTCTGCCAACTATTTCATGTTTTTTAATCCCACAATTTCAGTCTGAATGTTAGTTTTAGATTGTTGCATTTAAATGTAACGACCGATATCCAAACGTTTGTCAGAAGAAGACTAAAATCTAAACCTGTATGACTAGCTTTAGGCAGAAAAGCCAGCAATCAGAAGGTTCCAGGTTCAATTCCCAGATGAGCCTGACACTATCCAACCTCAATCCCTTGTGCGCTACGCTGGAGACCTACTAAGATTAAGGGTGAAGATACACGGAGCTACTAGTAGCACCTACTTGTCGTGGCCACTAAAATAGACAATCCTGATAATTTACTGATAATTGTAATGTGTGTTTAAGCAGAGGCAATTCTCAGTATTGTCTATGGCAGGGTATTTTCTGGCCTTTAGTAGCCATGACAAGTAGCTGCTACTAAGTAGCTCTGTGTGTCTTCACCTTAAGATTTTGCTGAGTTTTACTTCAGTGGTTGTCTGTGTTTTTCAGTTCAAGTACCCTGGGAGGTTCAATCTGGTTAACATATAGGAAAACATTGATACATCAGCCATAATTCCAAGAATGCTTTGTTTATTGAATATGTTTTATCTCACTTTAATTGACCTTTACGCTGATCTTTCAGGTGTTTAGGAGAGCAAAAAGGCATTCTCCCCAAATCTTATCCTGACTCACCCCTCTGTTATAGTAGATTTTATACACCTGGGTGTGCTTTAACCCATATTATTCTATACGATTAACTTTGGGATAGATAAGTAATTAAGATGATGAGGATTAAACTAATCTTCACTTTTTCAAAGACTGTTTCATCTGGCAAGCCTTAGCACAATTGCATTGAGTATGATGCTTTGGGCATGATTGCGGCAGACACAGCTTGGCACTTGACCAAAGTGATGCTCCACATTTTTAAAAACTTCTCTGTATGCACTACAGTGCAATTGTAATTAATCATTCCATTCTGACTTTTTTTAGGGGAAATATGACAAATCCACCACCAAGCATTTCCAATAGCATTACTAAAGTTTGTCCTGGTATTGCTCCTCATTTGAACTTGACAATCACTTACAGGTAGATTACCTCATGATACTGATGGGACCTTGTAATATGTCTTACGCTTCTTTGTCTGATGTGAAATGCCAGGAAGAGGCCCCTGGGAAATTAGCTTTGCCTTTTTCCACACAGCAAAATTAATCTGCTTATGGTGAAGAGCCCTGACAAAATTTAAATTACCAATGGACAGTAAATAAACTACGCACATAAAAGGGACCCTCTGTCCTGATCTTTTCAAGGCAAACTAACATGAGGGTCCTGAGTTTGATTCCAGCCAGGGCATTATCGGTAAGAAGTTTGTAAGTTCTTCCCGTGTCTTTGGGGGTTTCCTCTGGGTACTCTGTCCACACAAATATACAGCTAAACTATCATACATCATTTGGCGTTGTCAGGTAGATTGTTACAGGAATCAGAGGCAGAAATGCAACTGCTGGCATTTAGAAATAAAACATACGATCAAGGGTTAATATGATAGCAGGTTATATGGTGACAACAGAGGCAAATACGAAATGAAATATTAGTATATGCGGTTGGTAGAAGCTATTCTAGGAAAACAAGCATTCCTTTTTATACTTTAAACAGCTTAGACAACATGGAATTGCTTTTGGCACAGTCTTTGCACGTATCTATCTGATAGAAAGGAATAAGAAAAGGTTCAGAGAATGGCAGATTAATTAAGGGAATAGCCATTTTGAAGGCTTAGGGCCCGATTCACTAAAGTCCGAAATAAGGAGTGCTATTTATAGCATGCGTTAAAAATCTTATCACTTCTTATTTTTCGCTCGATTCACTAAAAGGACACTTGTCATAACTAAGAAGCGTTGTTCTTGCCGTTATTTATCTTGTGACGACATATTTTCAAGCAATATATTACGCAGCGCACAACATATTACGCAGCACGTTGCTTGAAAATATGTCGTTGCAAGATAAATAACGCCAAGAACATCGCTTCTTAATTATGACAAGTGTCCTTTTAGTGAATCGAGCGAAAAATAAGAAGTGATAAGATTTTTAACGCATGCTATAAATAGCACTCCTTATTTCGGACTTTAGTGAATCGGGCCCTTAGTGTTAAATGTTTTTTCATATATTTACCTTTGCATCAGACGTGTTATTCATTGACATCTTGTAGGGCAGTGTGAGTTAGTGAAAGTGTAAAGAGACATTAAAGAGATTGTTTATTCTTGCTCAAATCCTCTTCCTGTGTTCCTGGAAAGGTCAAAGAGAAACAGGACAAGTGGTGGGAGGTTAGATTATCAGACATGCAGTTTGATTATTTTACATTATAAATAGCCCACCCCCATCTCTCATTTCTTGTGAAAGTTCTCCAAATAGCCCACATTCCAAATCAGTAACAGAGGTTGCCATAATTTGAGCTATAAGGAAGCCTGCCTTCATAGCTAACACTGCTTAGCAATCACAATTAAGATGTAATGAAAGTGCATTTGCAAGAATATGAATGTTCTAGGATGCTGGGAAAATACATACAGTTCTTGTCGTATGAAATTCTGAGCTCCCATGCTGGTCCATGTAAAGTAAACAGAATGCCTGTCTAGTAAGGAAAAAAATGGCATTCCATTATCATTTAAATTGCATGTGTAATCAGTGAATCTGGGAGAAATTGTAGAGAAAATAAAAAGAAAGGTTATGAAATGTAAAAGACTCTATGGAATGTCTTAGTTGTCCCATAAGTCACCAGTGGCACTAAACGCAACTTGCTTTACCTAAAACAAGCACCATGTTATTGTTGCTATTGTGTATGTTCAATTCTTCAGCGTGGTTCATGGTGGTGTACAATAGACTCTCTGCAACCACCTCCCCTTATAAAAAATGGGTAAGTGCCTCTATATGGAACAATAGCCAGAAACTAAAAGCCCCCCAAAGTGACTTACCTTATGTTCTTGTATGCAGATGTGACAATATAATAATAATAAAAAAACAATAAAACACAAATACAAGATTATTGTAGAAATGATACCTATATTGGCTAACAATAAAAATACATTGCAAGCTTTCGGAGCTCTAAGGCCCCTTCATCAGGCAGAATACGTATTTTTGACACTGGCTAACACGGTACTACAGTTTTTGTTTTGTGACAATATAATAGTTATTCATTTGCCTTAATGATGGAGTTCAACTTTGTAACCCCTGCAATAACCTAGAACATCTCCTGATCCTACTCTGCCCATCAACAATTTTACCCAACAAAATGCATTGTCACTGATTATCACATTGGCCATGTTGTGTCGATACAGAGCAGAGCTCTTACAAACTGGGATTACTCCTTTGTGTTGATTAGTACCAGACTGGCTACTTAAAAATATAGATGCAGGAAAAGTTGTTGTACCATGTTAACCATTCAGAATATTACAGGGCAACCCTTATGAAATTAAAAAAATAACATGTGTAAAGGTGGCCATACACCTTCAGAACCGATTGCTTGGTGATTTTGCCAAACGAGCGGATCTTCTCCCGATATCCCCCACCTACGGGTGCGCGATATCGGGAGAATCCAGGCTAATTCGATCGTTTGACCCCAGGGCCATATATATATATATACATTTATAACAACGGGTATAGGCAAAGTCGGTCCGGGGACCGCATCAACGAGCCAATGCGGTCCCTGACCCGACTAGATTTTTTAACCTGCCCGATCGATATCTGGGCGATTTCAGGCGAGATATCGGTCGGGCAGGCCCGTCAGTAGTGCCCTCACACGGGCCGATTAGCTGCCGAATTGGTCTAAGGAACCGATATTGGCATCTAGAATCGGGCTGTGTATGGGGACCTTTATAAAGGTAATACCTTCATTGGCTAACTATGATAACCATAGCAAACTTTTGGAACATTTTAGTTCCTTTTTTAAGCTGATTACAATGAAGCTGTAGTTATCTGATATATTTACAACATTCAACCTATAGATCAAATGACCAGCCTTTGTGTGCAAGTTGTTAACAAAGTCATATACAGTACATGGGGACCTGCAAAGGACAAACAGATAAGGTACAAGATAATGTGGGTCAAAGTGGCTGAATATAGAGTAGGGCTAAGTTAGTGAAATGTAAAATAAAAGGAATTCCATATGATCAATTAGTCCATTGTCTCTACACATGTTTTTATTTCTGCCTTGGTGCAGACACATAATTAGCCATAAATCCATGGCTCAGGTTCAGTCCCTTCTCCAGAGAGTTGAACATTTTCATTAAGTTGTATTCCCATAATTTTCTTTCATTTTCTGTTTTAAAATTTTCCTTAAGTATCAAAATTCTTTAATAATTTAAGGAGTGGTGAGGGCTGTTGAAATGGTATCCTACTGGTGTATCCAGTTTTTTATTTGTTATAGAGATAGTGTGTATTTCTCAGGCTTTGACCAGTCTCTTTTATATACAGTAATCCTGTTGGGCATCTAGTGCATTAGTGCAGAACTAAACCCCCCGTAGGTACAAATACATGCTATTACATTGCTAAGTGGCCCTATTTAAAAACCTGAGCTAAAAAAGCAGAGCAGCACAGCAGAGTACCTAGGTGCCATCTTCTGCCCATTAGAAAATGCTTTAGGCCTTACCGCAAATACGTACCCTACAGGAGCATGCGCAGTTGGGGCTAGTCAGGAATCAGCTTCAACTGTGGCTGCTCACACAGGGTTCGTGTTGGCAGCGGAGGGCAGTTAAGGGGGCTTTTCTCCTTTAAGTACACCACATTGGAATAAGAACAGTTTGACTAGCCATGAATCCATATTTTCTCTGAAATGAAGATGTGTGGGCAGGTTTTTTTTCCATTTTTGGTGGGTTGTTATAAGGCAGTTCTTGTTATTCTTTTTAGATTTGGAGGCTAAATTCTAGAAGTGTTTGTTCTGGGAATATGCTTTTGAGCCTCTTATCTTTATGAAGTGTATACTGTAGATCCCTGGCTATTTTTCTGAGGGTATTTATATGGGGATTGTATTTGACCACTATAGGTGGACAAACTATTTCATGTTTTTGTTTGTATTGTATAAATTGACTTCTTGGAATTGATCCACAATCCTTGGGTTGTTGATAAAGTCTGCTTTGAATGTTCTGAGAGAGCTGAAGTCTAAGTAGCACACAAAAGTATAAAAGCGGCGCAAATTTTCTCTTGTGTCCTGTAAGTGGTTCATGGTGACAGCCTGTAATTTTATACACAGATGTAAAGTGGTGTCCCAGCATATGGGGAAACATTAGAGAATAATAACCAACATTCTGAACAGCAGAGAAAATCAGCAGCATTGCATTCCACCTCACTTTTACCACTAAGTGCCATAAAAATATATTATTAGTCCACATCTAACGTTGATTATGCAAATATGTTTAGTAAAATGCAAAATAATGCAACAACATAAATAATGTATACCAATAACATGGAGCAGTTTGATAGTATTTTTTAGCAAGGTGGCTGTTGATTTAGTCCAATGTGGAATGCTTAGTATCCTAAGAGAGTCCTTTCTAATTTGAACTGGATGCCACTATCCGCTGAGCACTACAATTTTAGAGTAGATTTTAGCAATAGCTATAGTGGCATGACCTAATTAGTTGTCATTTTGCAGTGCTGTATTAATGTGAGAGAGAGGCACATAGGCATCATTCAGACATACAAGTTAGGGAGCGACAGTGGACACAGCCTGCAATGAGGACCTGTCCTTACCACCTGCACTATGCACACATTTTCCATCAGCCAAATGTACTTGCGCCCCTTAGTTCTCTTGCTCTTCTGCCCAGAAGCATTGCAAATTCCTCCCATGGTATGTCTAAATACAGACTATAAGAAAACTCAGTAAGTTATTTCTGTTATGGAGAGTGCTATTGTTCAGCTGGCCACGCCACCAGTGACATGGTCGAGAACCCCCTTGATAGTCACTTGACACCCCCTTCTGGCTTCTTGTAATGTAATTGTAAACACAAAAAATTACAAATTCATGGTTTTGCTGGATTTGGCTGAATCCAAAGTATTCCGATGAAATGACTCTGAACCCCATGTATTCCTCATTTACAATGACAAGCATGGTCATAAAATGGATGCAACTGTGTGTGCTTATGCCATTAATTAAAAGTACTTGCCCCAGAAAACATTCTTTGCCCTTCTGTATAATTGCTCTGTGCTGTTGTCTCTGTCCTGCCGCTTATTTGCTTATTAATGCTTAAGCTATTAATTCCAGGGTTCTCCCAGCACATATCTGATACCCAGGCTGATCCTCCTATTCACTGAAAAGAGCACCAGCACTGAGTATTACTGCAAGGACACGCCACCGCCATATTCTTCTTTTGTATCTTCATCTACACAAGTACTGTGGACCAATTTTTTTTAATTGAACAGCAACACCAGCCTGGGGTGAGTGATTTTTCTCCCTGGGGGGAAAGGTTTCTAACATTTGGCACAAGTGGTTATAACTTTCCTTCTGCTGAAATGTAACTTGTAAAGTGGTAAAAAGAATGAAGGCTGTGATGTAATGCACTGAATGGCCATTTTTCTAATCGAACAATCTTCAGAATGAGAAAATGTGTGAAATGCGCCACTTCCTGGAGCTTGTGACTTTTCATTTGATGGCTGTTTTTTGTCAGAAAGCTGCTCTGTGTCTCTGCTTTATATTGCTGCTACTGTTTGTGTTATTATGTCACCAATCTTTTATATTATTTTCGTTTAATAAGCCATGACTGTTGTATTTCCCTGCTTTTAATGTCTCCCAGCAGCAAACCTTGGGGACGTATATCAGGTGTCCTCTGTGCTGGGATTCATTACGATGCACATAAAAATGTAATGAAATATTGTGATATCACTAAAATGCTTCATGGCAGTACTGGGGCATAAATACTTTGATTCTCAAGCAGCTTATAAAATGTTTATGAACAGAGTTGTGGGAACTGGTAGCTCTTTTCTTTTTTAGAGCAAAGCAGTGATTTTATACTTTTCTTGCGAGTTTTGTTACAGCCTGCCTGAGCGAGTAGCATTTACACAGACATTTTGCCCTTTTGTTCTGGAAAGCTAAGCAGTGCATGGTAGGGACTAGAAATTATTGAGCGAATGCTCTGTTGTATATGGATTTGCAGTTTATTTCCAGGTGTGCATTTGTGGGGAAAGGTAACTTGGCTTCTAATATTTGACTAACATTTGATCAAAATCTCACAGTACCTATTAGTTCACATGATCCTCAGGGTTGATTGGTTTTCTAACACTATGTTGACTGTCACAGGCCAATATCCAACAGTGTGGCTTCCCTCAAAACCTCCCCTCATACAGACTTTCACCTACTGCTCATGCCCATTCAGATCCCCATGCATTCACTGTGACATACAGAGGCTGTCTACAGCAAATAAACCCATGAACGGAGAAGTAAATACATTGGGTTCCCATGCTAGTTTCTTCAGAATTGTCATGGTTATACTGCAGATGATTTGTTAATTAATGAAGTATGGTCTTTATACAGCCAGTGATGATTGATGCAGCTTAATAAAACAGACTACACACTTTTACTAATGCAGTTTTATTGTTAGTATGTGTAGGTAATACATGCATCAATGTTTGTCTTTATTCTTGTTTTAGCAGTGCCCATGTGTCACACCATGTGTTAGTGGTGTGTGCATCAGAGCAGCAGGTATAGCACATAAGCAAAAGAGCTATGTTCAGGTGGAGAAGCAGCAACCATGAAGACACTCTATCTGAGCAGTTAGAGAAGCCAGCAGAAAAGATGTCAGGATAAGCAGAAATCAGTGGAGAACAAGTCAGGCTGAGGCCAGGGCAGGCAGTGAGCTAGTAAAGTCAGTAATAAGGTCAAAGTCAGGGCAGGCGGTAAACAAGCATTTGCATATCACAATTATAGACCATTATTGCTCTGTAACTTTAAACTGTGCATAGTCCAGTTTAAGGTGAGCTTGAAGATGCATACTTTTTTTGGCGCAAAAATCATTTTTTCACAGCACAGGCTAATGACTGAATGTGTGCCCTGTGGAATTGTTCCAGTCATGGGGCTTATAGAAAACAGAATTTAAACACTAGGTGCGGTGGATAGTTTTGTACATCTGACTGCCTCCCTTATTTCTCAAAATGATTTTCAATGGGAATTTTACCAAGATTTGTGTTTTAATAGAATGTTTTAAAAAAATCACTGTAATGGTAAAGAAAATAAGGCTAGCTGGCCATCTAATAAATATGGTTATTATTAATTGAAGAAGGTATTCATTGGTTTCAGCAGTAAAAGTAAAACAGAGATACAATAAGTACATATTTCTGCAAGTTGAGCATCAAAAATATTGAACTTTTTAAATAAATAATACATAGCGTAACATAAGGGGTGCAGACCAAATGACAGTGTGGGGAGATTAGACTTCCTAGTAAGGAACAGTGTTAGTAATATCATTATCAACATGTATTTATGAAATGGCCGCATACCCTGCTGTGTTGCACAATTAATAATAACTTTACATACAAGAAAATATACAAATAGTCAATACAAAAAGTGAAGAGGGCCCTGCCCTAAAGAGCTTACAATCTAAATGCCTCCTTTTGGTTGGGTGGACCTAGTACATTTGTGGACAGGGTAAGTATATTTTTTTGCTGGGGGAGTCACATTATGCCTCTGCCAGAAATTAAATATAACTAGGGCTACATCACGATATCAGGTTACCAGGAAAGTTGGGATTGAAAATTATGATTCTATATTTTTTTTTAAAGGAGATTACCACAGCTTTTGTTCCCATATAGATGTGGGTGTGTCTGCACATTGATTTATATACAGTATGTGTCTGTCTCTTTCCCTGTGTCTCTGTGTCTTGCTGTCAGTGTGTGGTTTCCTATTCTGTGCCCCTGTTGGTTATTTTCATCGTTTCCTGATAGTCTGTAATTATACCATGCTGGCATTCTGTTATAGCGCCAGGCAGGAAGTTGCGTTACATGTTGGCATTGTGGACAGAGGGCAGGAAAGGGCTGTGATCCCTGATAATGACAGATTGAACCCATTGTTTATGGGGCAGTAAACAAAATTTGTACAGAGTTTATACAACAACATGCAATTTGTGCATCTCTTTCTATTGTTTGCGATCTTGTGATGCTTTTAGGAACTATCCACTCCTTTCCTTCTTCTTGTGTTATCATAACCTCGTCTTCTGATTATGTTATTATTTAACATTATCACCAGCTGCATCGCTGGCTGTCACATTTTATGACATTGAATATTCTTCTGTAATTTCATTTTCCCATTAATGTGTGTGAGTATGCATAATGTATAAAGTATTAAATGGCTTTGAAGGTTTACCTTTAAGTTAGCATTTAGTATGTTATAAAATGTCCTATTGTATTATTTTCAACAGATCTTCATTTTTTAAAATAGTTTTTGTTTCTTCTTCTACCTCTTTTCAGCTTTCAAAAGAGTCTCCGAAAAAATAGTTGCTCTTTGAGGCTACAATTTTATTGTTATTAGTAATTTTTATTAATTATCTTTCTATTTGGGACCTCTCCTATTTATCTTGTATCTGGTTTCTATCTTAAATTGATCCCTAGCAACCAGTAGCTGAAATTCCTAACTAGAGGGCCGCTGAAAGAAAAGTATTTAAAAAACGCAAAAATAAAAAATGGCATCTATCTATCTGTCTATCTATCTGTGTATCCGTTTATCTATCTGTTTGTCTGTTTATTTTTCTGGCTGTCCATCCATTCATTATCCATCTATCTATCTGTCCTTCTGTCGGTATGTCTCTCTATCTATCATCTATCCATCCATCATATGCAGCAGCTGGCACAATCAGGATTAAATAATAGAGATTTTATTGAACATTTCAGTCTCATACAGGGACCTTTGTAAAGAACAGGTAAACCTTAGGTACCTGCTTACTGTTTACACATTTATGTCCAGGCACTTAGGTCATTGAAAAATATACACAACAGTACCACTATATATTAATATGTGATACCAGGTAATAAGGTAATTCTATTTTTTTAGTATATCTTTGCTCCCTTAGAGTACAATAACAGACACAGAACACGTGTATCAAAAACTGTGCTTCACTCTTGGGCTGATCACAGGAAATGACATCAACCAGAGGTTGTGTGAGTGATATTGTGTTAATATTGATGCATCACCTGCAATTGTTTCAGCCACATCGCACCTTTGCTACTCCAATACACTAAGGGGCACATTTACTAACCCACGAACGGGCCGAATGCGTCCGATTGCGTTTTTTTCGTAATGATCGGTAATTTTGCGATTTTTTTCGGCGTCTTTACGATTTTTGCGTAAAAACGCGAGTTTTTCGGCGTCTTTACGATTTTTGCGTAAAAACGCGAGTTTTTCGGCGTCTTTACGAAAGTTGCGCAAAGTCGCGATTTTTTCGTAACGTTAAAACTTGCGCGAAACGTCGTGCCTTTTAAGTTTTAACGCTACGAAAAAGGCGCGACTTTGCGCACAAGTGTTAACGCTACGAAAAAATCGTGACTTTGCGCAACTTTCGTAAAGACGCCGAAAAACTCGCGTTTTTACGCAAAAATCGTAAAGACGCCGAAAAACTCGCGTTTTTACGCAAAAATCGTAAAGACGCCGAAAAAATCGCAAAAAATACGAAAAAGTCGCAAAATGTTCGTTTCCAATCGGAATTTTTCCAATTCGGATTCGAAATCGTGTCTTAGTAAATCAGCCCCTAAACGTTGATTAAAAAAATTAAACTTTTCTCATAGCACTTTTGTCATTAGATATTTATTACATTGTAAATTGTAATTGCTTCTAGCACATTATACAGACCATGGAACTCCATTGTGATGTGTAAAGTTTGGTGTGTAAAGTTTTTTTTTTTTAATAGTGAATGCTTAGTGATGTCATTTCTGTCACACAACCAGGTCTGGATGGGCATTTCAAGTACACAGAGGCCCAAACAGCCCCCCACTAGCCCACTAAATAGTGACTGTCTATGGCATGAATCCCCAACCTTTTTTGCCCGTGAGACACATTCAAATGTAAAAAGAGTTGGGGAGCAACACAAGCAGGAAAAATAGTTTTAGAGGTTCCATATTATAGCTAGTCAACCTACATGAGACTCTGTTTGGCAGTACACCAGTTTTTATGCAACTAAAACTTGCTTACAAGCCAGGAATAAGCACCTGTTTTGAGGCCACTGGGAGCAACATTCAAGGGGTTGGGGAGCAACATGATGCTCATGGGCCACTGGTTGGGGATCACTGGTCTATGGCATCTTATAGCAGTCCCTCCGGCATCAAAACAAATGCAAAAGTTTGGTCTACCCCAGTGAATGTACAAATGAAGCCCAGCTAAAAACTGCTTAAATCAGGGATTTCCATCCAGTGTACAAAAGCTTTGTAGTGTACACAATGATTGCTGACTACGCTCCAACATATATATATATATATATATATATATAGCATGAAATAATCCATGGCCGGCACACCCTTAAAATTCTAAAAAAATTTTTTATTGAAAACTCATTGTTTTAAAAACCAACGTTTTTAAGTAAAGGGCCTAATGAGGACTGAAACGTTGGTTTTTAAAACAATGAGTTTTCAATAAAAAAATTTTTTGGAATTTTAAGGGTGTGCCGGCCATGGATTATTTCATGCTAAATACTCAGATTTTGGCTGTGCACCCCACAGAATATTAAAGCCTTGGAGTGCAGACACCATCAGGACTGATATATATATATATATATATATACTGTATGTATAAAGTGAATGCTAAGCAATGTAGAATGACAGTTTTACTAAAAAGTAAATATCTGAATTTTATAAAACATGACCCCATATGTAATCCTGAGATACAAGTATGGTATGCTATGCAGCAATACCACTAGTGAGCACTGCATTACATGCTTTGACATTTCCTAATCCATGAATGCATAAACAATAATACAATTTCTGGCTGCAACATAAAGTGTTGGCTCTCTGTAGCACGCATACTCTGTTTCCTGGTCCTCTGCTACCTGTTTATAGTTATTCTGGTTGAATTGATACATGAGAAGGCTGGAGGAAGCAGCTTTTGTTTTTAATTAAGTAAGAGATCCTATTTACAATGAATTGTGTGTTCAGTGGAAGACACCGTGGCACATACATTATCAACATTGCTATTATTTCATGACTCCTGACTATTTAACCAATATTGTGTTTAAAAAAACTGTTTAATATAACGAATCTTACATGAAATCCCAGTGTTTATTGGCTGAGTTATAAGTTCTTTCTAGCAAATGCATTTCTAGTCATATACACCATCAATATCTTCCTTCCAAAGATCTCTCTACTTTGGCATCCAATTCCAGTTGAGTTCCAGTGAATTCATATATTTTGCCTTTATATAGTTTAACCTACAAGGAAAAGAGCACAATAATACAGTATTAATACTATGGGGGAGCGAAAAATTCATAAAGGCTCTGCCGCTGTTTACAATGGTCATTACGAAAATTTTGTGACTTTTGGATCACCAATAATCCATAATTATTCCATTGTTGGCTGGGGTTAAACAATTAGATTATCCTCATTTGGCCCAGTGTGCTAATGGCCAGTTGGATAAGGATGTCCTCATTTAGTGACCATGCCAAAAAAGCAGATTTTATAGTATAGGGCCATCCTTACTGTGGAACCAGGACATCAGGTTGCACCACTGCTAGTGCTTTTACTAAGGCAGAACCAGTGGAAGGAGCAGTCACAGACAAAGATTTTAGAAATGAGAAGCGAGTGAGTGGTAGTATATAAAATTAAGGTGGTAGTATGGTCTAAAGAAGACCAAGAATCTGGCTCCAAATGAAGCTGCAGCTGAAGTTACAAAGCAGACCATTACAGATGGAGTGATGATAATAAGAGACAGATATAAGATAGCTTAGAAGTGCATGAGAAAAACATGTCAAGTTAACCCTTAGAGAATGTGTGAAGTCTTTCAATGTAGGGGGTAATGTTGGGGGTTTGTGTTACCCTATCCCTTCCTCAGGTGCACCTGAGGAAGGGATTGGGTAACACAAGTTCCCCCCCCCCCCCGAAACATTGTGCAGTGTGTTCATGGTGTCTGAAACACAAGGAATAAACACTATCGGTTATTTAATTTCAAATGGTCTCTTTTTTGTTTTTGTTAAAATCAGTTTCTGTGTCAGATTTAGGTAGAAAAGAAAAAGTGCTGTTTTACATAAAACATATTGTCCAAGAGAGGATCAAGAACAAGCAGTCAAAGATTTATTTTTGTTTCCCCTCCTCCCAAGCTTCTGTGGTTTTAATCCTTTTGTTTGTCTAGTAGCTAGTCTCATTCCCACATCTCTGACGTAGCTGCTAAATGAAATACAAATAACTCAAAACAAATTTGCAACATATCTAAGATTTATGGATAAAAATTTATTTTCTTCCCCAATTCCTATAGGATGTGCCATTTTGACACAGCTTTGGGTGCAACGCGTATCTGACTAAGAGCAGTACAACTATATATTGCACTTGGAGAGCAGAATAGTGACAGATTTGGCACAATGAAGCACCAATGTATTCACATTTCAAATTAACTGGGTGCCATGTGTATACACACTGGGCTTCCTTCAGACCAAAACATTTCCCTTCTTTATGTTAAGGTGACCATACACTGTTACCATACACTGTAATATCAGGGTTTAGGAATAGCCTGAATCCTATTTCTGAACTGTGGTCCCTACAATAAGGCAGCAGGGCCTTGGGTGTACTAAACCCACTAAATTCTCCTTTGTTGGAGCAGAAGCTGCTTTTGCTAAATAACCCTGAGCTAAGTCACACTCCTAGAGTGTGCTATTACAGAGGTCTAACCTGCAAATGACTTCACCTCATTTATGGGGTCCCTGTCCCCGACTTAGAATTTCTAGATGGATAGCTTCCACTAGGGCACAGGCTTCTGGGCCTAGTTGGGTCCCAGGCTCAATGTACACCACCTTTACTGATGAGAGGAAGGCCAAAGAGGAAGTGCCAATGCCCTGCATAACACTATATTACAGTGTGCAGGAAGTGGTCATCCCAGTGGCGCAACCAGCTGGGAAAACCCAAGTTACCAGGTCTTCCAGGGTTCCTTTGCACTCGTGTGCAACTGTCGAATATAAAGATGAACAATTGTTTATCCAAAAACTACAGGGATGGGGGTATTCTGTCTGTTGTGTGCTTCATTTCTGATATTTGTAAAATTTCTTAACTTGAATTATTTCCTCATGTCCCAAGTACATGAGCACTCGAGGGCTACATGCTGGATATGGCCCTCCAAAGGATAATTACAACCTCACAAAATCCGATGGGCTTTATATTAAACTGGATATTTTGTTTGCAGAATTATAGCATTTGATTATATATGCTGAAATAGGATTTAGATCTCCATATAGTAATATTCCCTAGTTGTAGGATTTATTATACATTGCCTGAGCATGGCAAGTATTAAGTATGGGTTATGACTGAATTAATTCCATTGTGAATCAGCTGTTCTGCCTATTAGTGTCCATAATGTATTCCTAGTCTCTTGTTTTAAGGAAAATGTAAAGGGCTATGCTATGTAATGCTAATAAGCACATTTAATCAGGCAGTTATGCTGGGGGTGTAACAAATTGATTATTCATCTACAAATTGCCTTCCATTTTTTCTGTTGCAGAGGATGGTCTTCTTGTTGATGATTATGCTTTGAGGGCAGCTATTGCTCTAATTATACCTTCTTATTATGTAAGGTAAGCAAACAATGACCTTGTATTCCTGACTGTGAGGGAAACTATATCTCTAAACATGAGGGTATCTATAAAAACATATAACATAAATCAGTCTGCAGTAAAACAATGCTTTTATATAGTATATGCCATTGTATAATCCCATATTTAAAAAATGGCATTTTAGAAATATAAGTTGTTGCTCTGGGGGATATGAGGCACTCTGTTCACATGCAAACCAAGGGCACATGCTAGGTTACATAAGTCAGTGACTGGACAGTGTTCTGTCTTTTACTCCCAAGACAAAACATGTAAACGGTCAGTGTTTACTTATATGTAAGTTATAATTTGGTAAGATTCACATATTGAAATAACAATTATCTGTTCATTATGTTTGTGTTCTGAACATATACCGTATATACTCGAGTATAAGCCGATCCGAATATAAGCCGAGGTACCTAATTTTACCTAAGAAAACTGGAAAAACTTATTGACTCGTGTATAAGCCTAGGGTGGGAAATGCAGCAGCTACTGCTAAGTTTCAATAATCAAACAAATAACAGATAAATAAATAGATAACTTTAGAGAAACAAAAATGCTACAGCAGCAGACAAAAGCAAGTTTGGGAAGGCTAAGGAAGCTGCCATACTAATTATCAAGTACTTGGACCCCAGTGTACAAGTCCCACCACAGTACTACAATAGTAGTTACAAGGGAAAAATAATTCATTTATTATCCTATCCATAAAATTTTCAGTTATTCAGCTTGTTTCCTTCTTACTTCCTGCAATGGGTGCTATGTTTTACCAAAAAAAACCTACCTACATCACACTGAAATAAAATATGGATCCTTCATTTCAGGAACTGGGCAACACCTATATAAGATATACCAAAAATATAGTAAAAATTAGCTGTAGGGATGTGGTGGTTTGCCCATGACCACATACTATGGGACCTACATAAGGGATAGCGTTTCTCTGCAGTCAGTGTATCCCAGTAATGTTAGATGATCCCTGGCCATATTTTACTTGGAACATCTTAATGAGAAGTCAGAAGAAGGGAATACATGATGGAGCACTAGCTGGAGGCTGGTTTCTAGGTTCATACCTCCCTCCCTCCACTTGTGTGCATACCTGCCCTTGCGCCTCTGGTTGCCTCTGGTCTGCCCCATGCCAGACACATCTCCCCCCTGATACCTCTATCCCTCCCTCCACTTGAGCATACCTGCCGCTGCGCTGACTCTGACAGACTTTAACTCTGGGGCGCTGAACGAACTCGCGCACTTCCCTTCGATGCCGGACATAAGTGCGTGCCGCATACTCTTACAGACGCTTACTCTGGCACGCTGAACGAGCGCCGGACAAAAGTGAGTGAGTGCGTGCACGCCGATATGCACGGCCACGCGCACCTCCCCTCGATGCCAGACACAAGTGAATGAGTGCGTCCCTGCTGCAGACTATTACAAACGCTTACTCTGCCGTGCTGGAACAAGTTCGTCCACGGGGGGAGAGGGGTTGCGCGCAGCCAGCCAGAGTCATCGAGAGTGCGCGCAGCGGCAGGTATGCAGACACATATACTCGAGTATAAGCCGAGGGTTACTTTTTTAGCACATTTTTAGTGCTGAAAAACTCGGCTTGTACTCGAGTATATACGGTAGTTCTCCTTTATAATCCTTTATAATCATAATGTTTTCTTTAAATACTAAATTTTAAGTGAGGATTCACTTATATAGTTAACAATAATACCGTTAATGGGGAACTATGTTTTTGGAACTTTGTTTTGTTTTCACAAATGGTTTAATACAAATGCATCCTCCTTCTTATACTCATTCTACTTGTCCAGGATATACCCCCATTAAACTTTGCTATTTTATAGAACATTGGGATCAACAGGTGCAAAAAGGTTTAAAGATTAAAAACACCAAACAATAGAACCCAAGTGTGCCAGTCACATTGCTGGCGCCCTCACAGTTGTCTGTGCTCTCAAAGTGATGTCATCCATTTACAAAAGAGTGCTACACTCTGTGCTGTAAATCCTCAAGAGTAAACTCCACCACTACTAAAGCTTCCCTGTGCATTCCAGGTGGCTGAGAAAAGCAGTTAAAGGGGCCACACAGCCTTTGTGCTTCTATAAGAGCGGCACAGATTTGTACGGTAAAATACCAAACAATAAGAGCTGATAAACTGGATTAGGATCTAAAATGGTTTCTGAACACTGGTATAGTCTACTGTTTCCATCTGTTCCTGTTTAACCAATAAGAGCTGATAAACTGGATTTTGGATCATGTTAAATCTGCCTTTGTGTTATACAGATATTTGTGTCCATTTTCTAAATGAAAGGTTGCCTGCTTTACTACAAAGGTTAAAATTTTGCTTGCATCTGTACTGATAAGGTTGTAAGGAAACATCAGGCAATATCATAATTAATATGGATTTGGATATGAATTAGGATCTAAAATGGTTTTGAACACTGGTATAGTCTACTGTTTCCATCTGTTACTGTTTAGGGCTGAGGGCACACAGAATGTTGGCTCTACTTCTCTCAGCCTGCAATTTTTTTTCCAGGCTTTGCTAATCTGCACTTAAAAGCACAGCTTCTGTTTGCATGCAGGAACATGTAGTGGAGCTGAAGTTGGCCCGAAAATGCAAAAGCAGGCATCTTCGGGCCGACCTCCATGCTCCAAAAAAAAAAGCTGTACTTTTAAGTGCAGAGCAACAGATTTGGGGCTCCATGTGCCCTCAGTCTAAGAAAGTCAAATATACAACCAAGCAATATGACAATTTTCATCAAATACGCAAACCTATTATTCTGGAAAAGGTGACATGTCAAGGCACAAAAATGTTCTCATAGGCAGGCTAATGATAAGTGGGAAGCTGTAAAAGCTGCGTGGATGGGATCCATATGAAATATTTTGGTGCCTTTTTATTCAATATACACAAGCAAAGGTTGGAAGGGGAATATAAATAGATGAGCTCCCAGTTCTTCCCACGAGGATTTGTAAGTCAGACAGGCTGTTTAATTGCAAGTAAATTCAAAAATACATATTGCTATGGCCAGTGTAACAAATGAAGCAGCTGTGCAAATAGGAGGGGAAGTGGAATTATCTGATCTGATCCTATTTGCCCTTATTGGTCATCTCTAAATAATTCCATGTCGGCTGTTCCTTACTTTTTACTGTGATAGACTGCAGAAAAGACGTGGCTTTTCACTTATAAATGCCTAAGACTGCAGTATGGCAGACACTCAAGGCCTGGGCTTACCAATGCTTGGCTCCAGTTGCTTCTCTATACATGTTGATGTTTCCAGCTGCAAACCTTAAAAGAACCCAGAATTTTAATTCTCAATTTTACATAATAATGATTCTCAATGCCAATACATGGCAATTATATCTTGATTATTTCTGAACTGGAGTGGTTACAGCATTCTGGCCACAAAGTACCAGTGTTTATGATTTCTTTCCCTTACCAACACCATGTTACTACTTGTTTTTATTTGCAGACCCTCAGACAACAGCCACTGCTTTTCAAGATGTTCTCAGCCCTCTTGTGGGATCACTCAGTAAAATTCTTTCAGTCCATTGCCATTCTTTCACTTTGGTTTTTGATGTTTAAAAAAAAAAACAAAATAAAAAGTTTGGTTAATGTTTCTATAACAACATAGGTCTAAGTTCTATCCACAAGTACAATGAGCAATGTACAATTCCAAGCACAATCGTCATATTTTTTCCCCAATGCAGGGTTTTTTTCTCAGAATTTAATTTACAGTGTGGTCGCAAGAGGGTGATGCACAGACAGTTGTTGTTGAGCCTACAACAATTGTGTCTAATTTGCCAAAATGAACACAATTGTTTGCATTTCATCACAAATCAGATGCTATTGTGCGAAAGTCTGTCTGGTGTTATTTCCGGTGTTTGACATGCAAGTGATGTCTGCTCCCAGTTCTTTAGGCACAAGCGTGCTGTGCATATTGACGGCAGGATGTGAAAGGGAACCCTAGAGCTACAACCTGGTCAGGAGGTGGAGGTCGCTCCAGAGTTCCTCTGCATCAGTTGGCGCAACAGGAAGGACTGAGCAGCTCTGAGCACAACTATACATAAGTGCAAGGAGCACATTTTGATGTGCAACTGACTTCTGGGGAATTGCAGGGACTGCAACTGCACTTGCAAATGTAAATATGCCCTTTTGTATTGCTTGACAACACTACACTGCACTATAATCTGATGAATATAGCACTTATATATATATATATATATATAGAAACGAGTTGCTGGAAAGCTGCACACCATAAGAGCAAGATAATACCTGGGTGCCAGTGCTGAAAGCGTAGATACACAGGGTTGGAATGACAGCACACGCAGGATGTTTTTCAAGAAGAATCACAGAGGTTTAGATAAATAAATGTGAGGCTTTATTCAGTCCGACGTTTCATCTGTCCCTGATGAAAGTTCCAGATAGGAACTGAAACGTCGGACTGAATAAAGCCTCACATTTATTTATCTAAACCTCTGTGATTCTTCTTGAAAAACATCCTGCGTGTGCTGTCATTCCAACCCTGTATATATATATATATATATAACTCCCACATTTATGCTATTAATATTGACAGTAAAAACACTCTTTGCTGCATCCAAATAATGCCAAGTGAAAAAAAAGTTTCTTCTCAAATTGGGTCTTGGCCTTAGGTTTTCACATGATAAACCATAAAATAATGTTTTCTTATGGAACTGATTCTGGCACAACATTTGTAAAAATGTATGTACTCCAACATCTGTGTTGGATGATGTCCCACACTTTTGGAGGTAAAACATGGATTTTATTAATATAATTCTATATCTTTCAATCTCATATCATGAGACATACACAAATATAACCCTACAACCTTCACAGTGGCTCAGCTGTAACAAATATCCCCAAAAAAAGTAATCTTAAATCTGTAAGACATCTTTGGTGTCCCTCAAATATGGCCTTAAGCGCTTTACCAAAGGCTGCAAAAACACATCATTTAACACATAATTTTTATGTAATGACCCTACACAGAAAACAATTAGTATACCCTCTGGAGAACCTTGGCTCTTGTCTTGAAGGTGGTGGGAGATAGGAATATTAGACACATAGGAACCAAAAATACCATCCAACCACTCTACCTCCACTAAACACACTAAAATTCTCCTAAGCTCAACTGCAGAATTAAATTTATCATTTAACTGCCTTAAAACCTCAGTGAGGTAATTATCCCTGTCAAGCCCAACTACTGAACCCCCTTTATCAGGCCTTTTGTATTTCACTTTCTGTAACAGGTTTCCATTTTCATGAAGCCCTTTGTTCACTACTAGATAGTTTACACCCCAGTCGCTTATTGAAGTCAGACTTCTTTCTCAGCTTTTCTCCCACATCCAACTCAAGTCTGACTTCTTTAAGGGCATCAGAGTCAGATTCAAAGAGGAGGGATTGCAAATTATGTGTTTTTTTCATCCAAAAAGTCCAAAAACAAAGGGGCATCAAAAGTTTTGGCCTTCTTGGAGCATGAATTAGGATTTTCAGAAGGATGGTTTTCAATCTCATTTTTTGTCAATAAATATTTCTTCAAAACTTTTTTTAAACAAACTGATTCACAATAATCAACTTTTCAAACACACTGAAATCCCTAGTGGGGAGAACGATAAACTTTTAGACAAAAATTAGAATTGATCAGGGTATAGGGGCTTTCTTGACAAGTTTAATACAGAGTCTTCTGAGTTCTGCTTTGAAATATTTCCCTCCTCCTTCTTACTCTTCCATGCCTTCATACTTTCACTTTTAAGCTCCATCTTTTTCTGATCTTTCCGTAAACCGGTTTTCTGCCATACCTGTGTTTTGTCTTATTTATGTTTAGATCATCCATGCAGTTTGTCTTTCATTTTTTTCCATATCAGCTTATACATTCTTCTGAGGCTGCGAAAATGACTCTAAAGCTTTATTCTCATGGTCACTCTGTGAGGAGCGGGAGAATAGCAACAGAAGGTATCCCTGTCTGTACAGTATACTGTAAGTCATCAGCCCTGGAAAAGCTAACATGTCATGTCATCAATACTTTAATATAGACTTTGGTGTTTTATTCACAAAACTAGATTGTGACTTATACACATACATTTTCCTTATAATACCTCCTATCAAACAAGTCCTCCTCTTTCTTAAAGGAAAAGTAACACTAAAAATTTTTAACTAAAAAATCTATTCTACCCTCCCCCAATAATTGCCCTATCCTGAAAACCATTTGTTATTTTGAAGTTAGGGCAATTAATGGGGGAGGGTAGAATAGATTTTTTAGTTAAAAATTTTTAGTGTTACTTTTTCTTTAACTCTAAACATCAAAATCTAATTCAGTTTCTCATAGAGGGTATCTTCTTTCAATGCACATCTATCAAGCTGAATTTGCTTAATTGTATCCTTCAGCTTTAACAATCACCAATCAATAATTTTATTAATTTCATTAAAGTTATTAGTGAAACCTTCATCATTCAGGGTAAACATATGGCACCTTCTTATCCACAGTTCCCTAGGTACTATATTAGATTGCATATGTTTATTCAAAGTGGCTAAATCCTATGTAATTAAAATCAGTCACTCTTGCTCTAAAAATAATGTTGTTAAAGATCTTTCAGAAGCCCTTTAGACATTGCTATCAAAAGCATCTAATGTTTCAAATGTGACATTTTATTATCATATAATTTTTTATTATTTGGAGGATGCAGGATGAATGCAGGCTGAGAACAGTCGACTAATGTTAAGGTCCCCATACACGTTGAGATTCGCTCGCTTGGTGAGATCGCCAAGCGAGCAGATCTTTATCCAATATCCCCACCTACAGGTTGGCGATATCGGGGAGCGTGTAGGCTACAATTCGATAGTTTGGCCCTGGGGCCAAATGATCGAATTATATTGGCGGCAATGGGGCAGTCGGTTCGGGGACCTCATCAACGAGTCCCTGATCCGACTGAATTTTCTAACCTGGTCGATCGATATCTGGCCAATTTCAGACCAGATATCAGTCGGCCAGGCCCCTCGTTTCTGCGCCTACACAGGCCAATAAGCTGCTGAATCAGTCCAAGGCACCGATATCGGCAGCTATAATCGGCCCGTGTATGGGGACCTTTACATTTAAGTGTTAAAGTAGTCAGCAGGAGAACAGGGGGCCAGGCTTAGGTAACTGTTCCAAACCATATTATTACCTTACAAATCATGAAAAGGTTGCATCATTTTCATTGATGGATATTGCAAGTTGCTTGAAATGATGGACTTTCTGTAGTAGTTCTATAGCAGTGCAATGTATTATTTAACCTCCCTATCCTTCCCACTTTTTTCCTATTGTTTCTACAGGTCCTTATCTGAAGACTATACAAGGATTTTAGTGAATTTGCTGAATTTTCTCACAGAGTTCCATCATTGCAGATGCAAATGGTAAATTCTCTTGATGCAGTTGCACTATGTCTACTGCGATTCACCAATATGGATGCAACTGCATATTGTCGCAAATCAGGCACAGCTGGAAATGCAAAGAGATTGTTTTGAGTACCTATAATAAAAGAGGTTTTACAAACAACTAACTGCTGAAAAAAGGGCACATTGCCCATTGCGCTTGTGGACATATACAAGCCCTAGTGTTCTGTGTCTGCTGGCTTCTTGTATCATGGCTCTGATGCCCATGATTAGATGATTAGGTACAGAAGAAGCAGCTCTTTTGTGAAAGGTGTGCCTTGTGCATTGTATTCTCTAAATGCAAGATTAAATCTTGCTATGTCTGAAGATCAGTATATACAAGTGAACATTGGAGGCAAAATATATACTGGTTATGAAATGTGCATAAAAATCCTAAATGGATGGATAAGGTGAATATAAAGAGTGGAACGCAAAGCACTTAAAATGAATCCAGGCAGCCAACATTTCATCTATTTTAACAAAACCTTGCTAAAGATAAAAGAGTTTGTCAGAATGTATTTAAGTGCTTTGAGCAATTGAGTTCAATTCTGTTCTATGTGGTGGCAGTTCTTAACGCTGCACACCAATCCAATCCCCTACATCAGCGCTGTCCAACTTCTGTGGTACCGAGGGCCAGAATCTTTCTGTCCAACGTGGTAGAGGGCCGATAATGGAAGCCAGTTTGGCTACGCCTCCTTTTAAAACCACACCCACTTAAAACCACACCCATGTTATCACAAGAGCTTTTACGACTGTACCCACATTAATGGCGCAGAAAAACCCAAAATGGTTGGTGCTCACTGTAATGATGTCACCCTTCATTCGTATGTGAAAGAATTATATTATGCCATATTAAGACACAACCTTAAATCCCTATGCCTCCTCTTCCCCTGTGGATAGCACAGCAACCCCCAGCACATAATTACACATCTTAGGGACCATATAATGACTATTTTCAAATGCTAACAAACTACCAGAACAAACCCCTGCCAGGTTCACCTCCCACAGGCAGCATATGGCAGGCAGAGTATGGCACACACAGGCAGGGTAGGGCAGGCAGAGTATGTGCCATACTCTGCCTGCCCTACCCTGCCTGTGTGTGCCATACTTTGCCTGCCCTACCCTGCCTATATGTGCCATACTCTCTCTGCCCTACCCTGCCTATGTGTGCCATACTCTCTCTGCCCTATGCTGCCAGTGTGTATGGCACACATAGACAGCATACACTGACACAATGTCTCAGGTGTGAACAGGTGAACAATGTGGGTGATAAGAGCCTGAGGTGTGAACAATGCAGGGCGTGAACAATGCAAGGATTAAAAGGTGTGAACAGTACAGGAGATTACATATTTAAACAATACAGGGGGATTAAAGCCTGAATATGAGGTGTGAACCATGCAGGGGGGCAGTTAATCTCAGTACTGATACCATTTAAATCTTCCACAAAGGTAAACCATCAAAGCAGCCAGACAGGTGGGGGGCCACACAGAGGGGGGTCGCGGGCCGCCAGTTGGACAGCCCTGCCCTACATCATGATACAAATTTTGCAGGTCTGTCATGAATTCATGGAAGCCACAGTTGTTGCAGTGCTTTGCTGAAACCCGTTGCTGTGTGTTTTCTACTACAGTACTCTAATTATGAACAATACTAATGCACTTGTTCCCGCATACACTCCTTACAAACAGTAAATACCAATTTGCAAGTTGCAAATTTGGAGGGGTGACAGACTGAAGGGAACTCTGGAGGAGAAGTTATTTTAATGCAAAGTACACCATTCAAATGGCACTCATAAATAAAAAGATTCACATGGTCTTTGCCATATAAAAACACCCTCTTTAGTATTTTACCAGATTTAAACTAATACCCTAGTGTTGGTAGCTTTTTGGATTGTTTATAGGCCTTTTTTTACTGAGGTTCAAACTAGCTGGAAAATCTAATCAGACAAGGATCACTTCAAATTCATGAATGTGGAGTCCTCATCTGATGATTTCCCAGACAGTCAGATCAGATATTGTTCTGTATTTGTTTAGATAAAGATCTGGGTGACTGTAAGCCTATCAATCTGGCCAAATAAGGCAACTTGTTTAGGCTTCATTTTTACAAAGCTTTGTCCATGTTACTACAGAGCTTTTGAAAACAAGCACAAAAAATACATTTAAAATCTAGTGTGCTTAAATGCTATTTTCAAATGTTCTTAGACCCATAAGGGTATCTTAAACCTTGCTCTGAGTGACATTGCACTGATTTAGCTTGCTCTAATTCTGCAAGCAATTTGCAAGGTGCAGACTACAGTGCCAAAGACTGGAGGGAGCCCTAAAATTAACACTGGCTTAAGAATATGTTATTTTCAGGGCTCCTCCAAACACGGCTTAATTTTTCCTAGTGAATCACATGTTTGTACCATTATAAGCCCGACACCATTCACCAACAGGTTTCCTATAAAAAGCTGAGCACCCACATTGGTAAATCAGTAATGCTGGGGAAATATGGGGAAATGCTGCATTGTGGATAAAATACAATAAGCATCCATCTTGTATTTTGCACATTACATTCCTAAATGAGCATTATTATGTAAAACATAGGTATTTACCCATATACAAAGAAAATGTAGTAAGAAAATGTTAGACTGCCTTGTTTCCTTAGTTTGTCTCACAAGAATGAGCCACTCCCATTGAACACAGACACCCCTATTTGTACAAGTTGTATTAGACCAATAGAGTTTTATTGGTACCAGTGCCAATAGATTATTATTAAAGAATGTTTTTTACTGCCAATCCAAAGAAATTAAAGATCTATATTAATCCTAGAACAGAAAACAAGAAAACTATTTCCTTCTGCAATCATTTTGGAGGGAGGCCAGTAGGTGCCAGGTTCTGAACAAGAATATTCAAATGATCAGTCTCAGTGGTGACCACCTATTAAACACACATACTGTTTGATTAGTAATTAGTTTGGTTGCATTCCGCATAATTTACTTATCAGCTTTGTCACATTTTTGTATATTTTGTATTTTGTACAGGTATCCAGTACACATTTAGAACCCTAAGCACTTAGGGCTCTCTCATCAAATATCATTACAACTGAGGCTATGAAGGCTCCCTTAGTGGTGGACCTTTCATATGTTTAACCACAGGGAAACACAAATCACTTCGTACTCACTGAGGTGCAGGCAAGCACTCAATGCTGGTGATGCATGAAAGATCCAAGGCAAGGGAATGCAGTCAGATACGTGTCTAAGACTGTGGTGCTCATTGGGGGCAGGTGGGAGCTGCTGTGCGTAACAGGCCCTTCAAAGATTTATTTTGCACGGGTGCTTAGCACTCTCTTGTCACTCCAGGGATGCATGGTTGTGCTGAAACCAGTAGTCATTTACAGGCATTTAAATTAATTTCTACAAAGCCAAGAAAGATGCCTTAAGGGTAATGGCACATGGGCAATTCCAAGCATTTTGTCACCTGAACATTTTCCAAAACATGTCACCCTCCTTCATTCCTATGCAGGCCAATAGCACTTAAAAATGTGTTTGTTTTATAGCAAGAATTGACACAGATTCAGATGACACGTTAGTCACCTACCTAGAGCCCACCTGATGCAAGGGGGCCAGAAATAGCGAGGCATGGCAGTCTCTATGATTGTCCCACATTTCATTTTGTCCACAATTGAAAGCACTGACATTGACTGATCCAGTTCTGCTTTCAATGTTCTCGACAAAACCATCTGCCTTGCACTCTGGGCATTTACTGTATTTACCACTGGGCCATGTGATCCGAACCAGTACTCGGAAAGGGCCTTTTGAGTGATTTGTACTTAGCAACAAACAAAGGGCTATAAAGACATTAGCTTTGCTCTTAACTGCAGCAAAAGGATTTAGAATGCTCTGAGTTGTATTCATCACAGCAAAAATGCAATTTGGATGCTGATGTGAAATCTAAAGTCCAGAAACTCAGAAAATGATTTTGGCAGAGGAAAAGGTAAAAACATCACTTTACTGGGGAGGGGACAGAAAACAGGCACAGGATAAAACCTTAAACACACGTAACATGTTTTAAGCATCTCAAGCACATAATCACCGTGTTAGGTGGTTGCTATGCATGAAATAAGTTATATTTACATCTGTAACCATTGCCTTTTTTAATGTTTTTTTTACCAACAAGTGTTTTTAACTTTTTCTGTGGAGTAAATAGGTATCTGTGAGACCACTATTTGCACTACTGTTCAATTGTGTCTTTCACAAACCATTACAGGCGTCATTTGTATGTTTAGCTTAGAAATATTCTTGTTTTCAAATGTAATTACTTTTGGATAACTCGCAAACCAAACATTCCCTTACTTTATTGCCAGTTTCAAAATGTAGTCCTTGTGGCTTGATAATATGTGCGATTTGGAATGCTTTGTTTGTGTCTCTGATACACAAGCAAATCTCATTTGGATTAAGCAAATAATTCATATGGCAAACGATTTTGATGATGTTTGTGCCTTGCTGAGCATGAAATGTTTCCCAACGAGATGTTCTGCTAAGGGGAACATGTTATAAATAAACACTAAAAGAGATGTTCAAAAAAGGAAAATCGTATCATTGATCACAAAGAAAATGCAGGAATAGAATATGAATATTTCATTGCTAGCAAAAGATAACAGGGTTTGCCTTTTGAAACACACCTCAGGGCAATCCTTTGGTGTGGGTTCACATTGTCTCTTTTTTTGTTCACTATCTCTTTTTTGTGGAATTGGCAATACAGGGTAGCCAGTTTTTACTTTTATTTTTTGCTCACCTTGATCTCTTCCCTTCAAGGTCCTAGGGGTTTGCGGTTTTGTTAGGTTATATAGTTCTCTTCAATTAGTATAGGTAAGGTAACAATTAAGACCGCAGCCCCTGGGCTCCTGCCTTCTCTTTCTTTGTGGTATTCCAATGGCTTAGATAGCTAATGTAAGATAGTAGTTTTCTTTGGGAATATCTCCACCATCTTTATATTTCCATTTTCTAATCTTGTCTATTATCAAGGTGGTAATCATGGTAACAATTTTTAAGGGGTTAATTATTTATAGTTTTTAATAATCCATCTCACCTGAATATACTGATCAATTGTGGTATTGTCACTTTAAATTAAGCACCAGTCACTTTATTATGAATTGATCAATAGCACTTTATTTATTTAGTGGTGAATTTTCAGTGATGAATCAAAGATTTTGGAATGTATCAAGGAATTTTTTATTCAACTGATTTTTTGGCACTTATATATGAATAGGCAATACATTTTTAACACTGGAAATGATCGTTATTTTAAAAATTGAGAGAAGTAACTACATTAACTACAAAAATGCTAGAGTATCAAGGGAAGCTTTATATATAGGGTAAATAACCAAAAAAGGGTTATCTTTCTCTTTTCTCATTGTTAATAGTTTATGCATCATAGGCTTATTGGTTATGAGATCATAGTGGGAGCCTTTGTTAGCAATAAGTTAGAGAGTTGTAGTTCCATATATCCCTTTTCCTTTTATTTAATAAAAGATACCAAACATATCCAGCAAACACAAAAAGCAAAACTGTCCTAAGCTAAGGGTTTCCTTATTTATTAACACAGACTGTCCAATACCTTACATCTAAATACAGATAATATACAGTGGTGCTTGGAAGTTTTTGAACCCTTTAGAATTTACAATATTCCTGCATAAATACTGTATAAATACTGTAGGTGATCTGTTTGTAAGTCCTGAAACAAGATAAGGAGAATCCAGTTAAACAAAAGAGTAAAAACATTATAGTTGTTACTTTATTTATTAATGTGGACCTGTCTCCCAGACATAAAAATCTGTATAATAAAAGTCCTTTTCAAATTAAACAAGAAACCCAAATTCGTTTTTATATGAACACATCCAAACCTATTATAAAAGCATTTAAAAATCCCAGCTGTCAATCATATATTGCCTGCCCCACCTCTATGCCTTAGGCATAGAGGCGGGACAGACAAGTAATTTAAATTTCAATTCAGCTCACACTTTCCCCCTTCCTCCTAACCATCTAATTGTGTAGCATGGGCATGGGCATCAGGTCCCCCCATTCTGGCACATACACAAGATTTTCGGGTGATACAAAGCATGCCTTAATAACAGTGTCCACAAAATGGCACCTGCCCATTTGCTGTGATTGTGTAATTTCAGGACTGAAGGAAACAAAACCTAAAACTTATATAGTGTTAGTGAAGTTTATTTTGCTTAACAAACCCAATAGAAAAGAATTTTGAATTATTTCTTAGGGTGCAAGGTCCTAAGAAATATGTGCCAAAGTTAAATATTTGTGTGTGGCAAAATTATGGGCCGCTAAGATTTCCAGTTAATTTGAAGGGCAAATTAGAGTCAATCAGCAGGATGAAAATCAATTGGGAGGGTGGGAGGCCCTGCCTTATTATAAAACAGAAATGTTGGTCTTCACTATCCGAGTCTTAATATCACAGGCATGTAGAAGTATTTAATTTCTCAAACAAACATTTCTGAGAACCTTCAAATCATTTGTTGAAGCTCACCAAGCAGGAGGTTAAGGTTAAAGGAACAGTAACACCAAAAAATTAAAGTGTATAAAAGTAACTAAAATATAATGTGCTTCTGCCCTGCACTGGTAAAAGTTGTGTGTTTCCTTCAGAAAGTCTACTATAATTTATATAAATAAGCTGCTATGTAGCCATGGAGGCAGCCATTCAAAGGAGAAAAGGCACAGGCACATAGCAGATAACAGATAAAACACTATTGTATTCTACAGAACTTATCTGTTATCTGCTATGTAACCTGTGCCTTTTCTCCTTTTTTCCAGCTTGAATGGCTGCCCCGTGGCTACACAGCAGCTTATTATATAAATTATAGTAGTGTTACTGTAGCAAACACACCAGTTTTACCAGTGCAGGGCAACAGTGCATTATATTTTTATTACTTTAAAGCTCTTTCATTTTTTGGTGTTACTTTTTTTTTTACATTGGTGGTACCTTTAAACAATTACTAATGCATTTGAACTCCACCAGTCCACTGTCAGGGAGATTGTGTAAAAATGGAGGAAATTCAACAACATTGTTGCCCTCTCCAGGAATGGTTGACTAACAATGATCACACAAAGAACAAGGCATTTAATATTTGGATGCTCTTAAAGTTAATGTCTAAGGAACAAAATGGCAAATGTTCTTGTTCATGAGAACTATTAGTAGAACTCTAAACAACTATACTGAACATAACAGGGTTTCAAGAAGAAAGCTACTACAATCCAAAAAGAACATTGGTGCTCTCCTCATGTTTTAGTGTATTATTATGCAGGAATATAGAACATTCTCTCAAGCACAGCTATATATATATATAAATATTTTTTTTTTTCTTACAAACTGTATATAACATTGAGGAAGAATTCTCCCACAATTTTTTGAAAAACTAGAAAGCTATGGGTAGATTTAGGGGCTGATTTACTTACCCACGAACGGGTCGAATGGAGTCCGATTGCGTTTTTTTCGTAATGATCGGTACTTTGCGATTTTTTCGTATGTTTTGCGATTTTTTCGGATTCTTTACGAATTTTTCGGATCCAATACGATTTTTGCGTAAAAACGCGAGTTTTCCTATCCATTACGAAAGTTGCGTAAAAAGTTGCGCATTTTGCGTAGCGTTAAAACTTACGCGAAAAGTTGCGCATTTTTCGTAGCGTTAAGTTTTAACGCTACGAAAAATGCGCAACTTTTCGCGTAAGTTTTAACGCTACGCAAAATGCGCAACTTTTTACGCAACTTTCGTAATGGATACGAAAAACTCGCGTTTTTACGCAAAAATCGTATTGGATCCGAAAAATTCGTACAGAATCCGAAAAAATCGCAAAACATACGAAAAAGTCGCAAAATATTCGTTTTCAAGTCGGAACTTTTCCAATTCGGGTCGGATTCGTGGGTTAGTAAATCAGCCCCTTAGTATGGCTCAAACAAGGGGATCCAGAAATATTTCCAGCAGTTCCGTTTTTTTTGCCATTTATCAAAATTTTTTTTAGTGTCAGGAAAATCTTTATCGAATTGACTCCATTCTGCCCTATGGAGTGGTAGTGCTTATTAATGCTCTAAGCACTCTCGCCTGTCCTAAACCTTTCTTTCCCTGCTAAAATTATGTGGGGTGAATAGATTTAGACAATTATTTTCTGTAGTGGAAGACAAAAAATAAATTGTAAGCTCCAAAAGATGTGTTAGCGGTTTAACAAATATGCCTCTATTTAATGTTCTCTTCATTTCCCGCAAATACTTGTGATTTACTGTCACAAAAACGTATGATCTTACATCTTGCAACATACAGTATATACAAAATGTTCAGAAGCTTTGTCTGGAAAATAAAATCATTTTAACTTATGTTATTAATAGTTCTGCAAAAATGTTTGAGTTTCGAAGAAGCAAGAGAAGCTACACAACAGTATTTCATCCAAAACTGTGTATCAGCTATATGTTCATGATAAATGTGGGAAGCTATCAGGATACTTTTGGAAAACATTTGCTCCACAGAAACAGTTGCATGGTTCCCCTGCCTGGCCAGTGAGTAACCAGAAGACATATCACTTTCCCTGCTTTCTGTCCCTTTACAGGTTGTTGAAAGATACCAGATGCCTGGGTCACTTTGTGTAGAGTGCTCTGGACTTCATGCTAATAGACTCGTTTAGGATCTGCTATGATCTGCTACTTTCAGGCCCAATTAGATGTTCCAAAGGATGAGGAAAAAAAGGTGAGCAGAGAACATGTGAGTAAGAAAGATCGGCATGCCTTGGCCACGTGCAACAAGCAGAGAATCCATCAGGAAATAATAAACAAAACTGTTGTAAATTACCTTAAAGCAATAACCAATCAATAATTAGTTTGGCTTGGTCAGTTTCTATTTTAGTGAATTCCTGCAATTGCAATTGTTTATTATTTTTGTGTATTTATTTATCTCCAACACATTTTGTAGTTCTTTATAATAGATGGGTGTATATTTCAATCATACAATTTTGAATTATATAGTGACTGATACAGGCAATAAAGTGGTCCCTGCTCACTTGCAATCTAACAGTAGGGGCATGTAACACAAGGTGCAAGACTAGTCAGAAGATATTAGTTAGCAGTGATCAGGAAGCAGGTGGGAGAGCTAAGGGCTACTTTACAACCACAAAAGAAGTTTCAGTGTTGCTAAAATGGCCACAGTCAGGTACTTGAAAAATCCCATTCACTAAAGGTTCTTATGTCTTAGTGGGGCAGCCCTCGGGTGTATATATATTTAATCATTTTAAAAAATAAAAATAAGAAACTCTTCCCAGCCGCTGCCAGATACTTCCTAGCCAAATCGTGCAGCAGAGGGGGGGGGCAACCTCTGTAATCGTAGCCGTATGCAAAGCCACTTCCAGGCGTAGTTAGGTCTGATGCCTAGGGTGGCACGGGACCTAAATACAGCCATGCTTCCGTATAGTTGCACTCTGCACCTCTGCCTTCCTTCTCTATTCCAAAGTAAGTTTAAGTGCTTGTCTTCCATTTGGGGTGCCCACCTGTTACATTTATTGAGGTGAGAATTCTTCCAATATACCTTATCACTTTTTTTCTGCATTTTTACATGATAATTATTATTTGTTTACATATTTAAAAAAAAACCAGTGAGATTTCCACCGACTCAACACTCAAGTTTTTTTCCCAAGAAAACTCCAAAATGACATAATACTTCCTGTTGTGAACGAAACAGTGATTAATTCATAAAGGTAATATCAAAGAGGCGTATCATAAAAATATCATGTAAAAAAGTTAACTAGTCTATCTTTACCAGTACCCTAGTAATTTCGGATCTTGTTCTTCCTCTCTCTCCTCCTATTCACTCGCAGATATTGTCATTCTGTCTGTCTGATAGCGATCTCTCAGGCTCAGCAGATCTGTTTTGTTTTTGTCATTCATTTTGTTCCCTTATGTTCCCTTTGAACAGAAAACAGAACGTGCTGTTCACAGGGGCCCTTTGAATTCCGCCAGCTGCAATTACAATTACATGAGAGAAAGGAAGCAGAGCCAACTCTTTACATCAAAAATGGCCGCTGAAAGTAAGATGGCCCATAGCCTATTCTCCTTAGCTTAGGGCACTAGCATACAGATCAGTCTATATAATGTCAAAATGCCATATTTGCACTTGCATCATATACAGGACATAGAAGACTTGATTTTCAAGCTGCATATTCCATTATAAATCACATTTATAGTGTATATATTATATACACAAAAAGCACTATAGGTTTCCCAACACAAGCTATGATTTAAAATATATTCTGTAAAAAGCAACTATAAGAACCTGGATACATGATGAACACATTTTAACTAATGTTACAAAATTTGCACCAAGTCTAGAAACCCATAGCAATCAGACAATGCTAAACTAAAGTTACCATCAGTCCCTGTTTAAGTGGGGGTGACCTTGTGTCAGATTCTGTGTCCCCTTGGAAAAGTGACCCCGGCAAGCATCCCTACATCTGAAAGCTGTCCCTAGCCAATTGGTGCTATTCTATGACAGGAGGAGTGATCTTCTGTCACCTGACCTGCTTCCTTCCTGCCACACCCTCACAACTTCCTGCACTAGCATTTCTGTTGTTTCAGGAAGCACCCCCTCTTCATTGACCTTTGCTGCTCTGCCCCAATACCACTGGCTGACACAGCTGCAATCATTGGCTCTTACTGCTGGCTCCTGCTATTCTGAAATTTGGAAACATTGCTGTCTGGTAACCTTATATCAAACAGGGTATTAGTAAATGCCACCTGCTGATTGGGTGCTATGGTGCAATAACAGAAGAACAACAGAAATTTGCACAATGCAAACAGTTTTACTCTGCATGAATATGTTTTCCATTGTGCATGCATAGTTTATATATATATATATATATATATATATATATATATTGTGTGATCACTCTAAAAACCTATTATATCATTATTACTATTAAATACAGCAACAAGACTGTGCACGAGCTGATTAAGATCAAAAACCCTTGTCTAAAGTTTTAAGAGGAAAAAGTGTTGATTTGTGCCTGTAAGTAACCCACCCACTTACACTATAAGATCTACAGGCAGGGACCTGTTTTCTCCTGTGTCTTAGCATTTACTATGTAATTTTTGTAAGTGTGAATATTTTTGTATATTCATTGCAATCTTTGTCCCTCTTTTTATACTATTAGTGGACTGTAAATGTAAGTAATGGTTTACATACATTTCCAAAACAAGGAGGAGTTGCCACAAAATCCCCTATATATTATTTCAGAGATATAAATATATTTTATTTTTTTTAAAAAAAGAAAATACATTTCCGTAGGGTAT
Source organism: Xenopus tropicalis (assembly GCF_000004195.4). Lineage (NCBI taxonomy): Eukaryota > Metazoa > Chordata > Amphibia > Anura > Pipidae > Xenopus > Xenopus tropicalis. Next base: position 108,015,479 of record NC_030680.2, on the reverse strand, counting down.
TTTATTTGTTGGGGAGTTTGTGGCTATTGAAAATATACAACATAATGCAAACTTTAGTCAAGATAGCTTTGTCAGTAACATAGATTGCAAGTTTCTATTTTATAATTGATTTCTGATCTAGTTGTTTCTGCTGGCATCTCTAATGAAAGAAAAACATTTGGGAGAGTCTCTGATCTCCTCTAATTCCTGCAGAGAATACCAAATTACAATTACAATTTAGCTTTGTCAGGCTCTTGAACTAAGGTCACAATGCATTGGTAATAATTAGTAGAGATGTGCAAATTTTTTTGCTAGACATGGATTTGCTGCAAAATGACACGTTTCTCCATTGGCAAATTTGCCAACAAAAACGCCCATTGACTTTAATGTATTTGGAGTGAGAAAAAAGTTGCGCGTAGCAAAAAAAGTCGCGGTCACGCCAGAAAAGTCACAGTCATGCCAAAAATGGCGTGCACATTAAAATAGTTGTGTGGTAGTTGCATTTCTTGAGTTTTCTGAATCCTTACTATTATCTGTTCATTAGTTGTATTTGGAAGGGATGCACTGCATTTATATTTTTTGCGTTCAGCAGAATACAAAATACAAATAGAATACAAAATCCTCCACAAAACGTCAGATGGTCAAAATCTCAGTTGTCTGAAGCTTTAAATATTTGGCTCTGCTGAACTCAAATCATCGCAATCTGAACCACTTTAACCCTGTTGCATTATGCTTTTGGGTTTATTTGCTTCATTTTTCCATAACAAGCGCATTTAAAATCTTGATCATAAAGGAAGGCCCAGTGTACCAATAATCTGAAGTCCTGAGTCCTGGAGGTGCATTCTTTGGCTTTTTTTTCTGGTCCCATCTTGTTTTCTGGAATAATAATGTTTTTTTCTTGTATGGGATTCAGGAAGGTCCAACAGTTAATCCACTAACAGCTAAACATTACTAGAGGATGCTGAAAGTTATTATTCAATAGCTGGTAAGCCACTGGTTTGACATCCCTAAATGTTTTATGGGTTATCAAAATACAATGGACCAGAATCTTCTAAAAGTGTGAAGAAAAGAAGGAAAGGTTTTCTTATATGAAGGGTTTTGAGTTTTCTATTGGTACCTGAAATGTCTTTGCTTCCTTTTTCTTCACATTTCCCTCATAATGTTGCATCATTTTTATTAATGTAACTGCATTTTCTTAAGAAACATATAATTGTGGTGACCTACTATCGAAAAAAGTATGTTGACAAAATGTTTAATTTTTACAATTGGCTATTTAAGCCACTACATTATACAATGATATTCTTGACAATCTCATGCATTCTACTTTGTAGAAAGCATTTTAGGGAAGGTCATTTCCTGTTTCAGAAGGATAATAAGTCTGTACACAATGTATGGTCAATAGAAGTGAAAGAACTAGACCTGTGGGATTAGTTGGAATGCTGATGCAATCTAGTCCTCGTTGCCCAAAGTGCCAATCATATTTTACCAATGGAGGCAAACCACCAACAATATTCCTACATCTAGAAAAAAGCCTTTCCAGAAAAGTAGAGGGTAAAGGCACTTGTAGCAGAAATCAGAAGACCATGTTTATATTGATTTTGGAATGAGAAGTTAGACATGTCCACATATTTTTGCCCTTGTATTCTTAGCTAACTCACCTTAATAACTATTTCCCTCCACTGGCCTATCCTTACATAAGTGAAGTCTGTAAATCAATCATTTCTCACTTCTGCTACTGATATAACACAAACATTTCCACCTGACTTTTGCTTTCTACCACTTAGGTATAAATCTTGCGTACTCTCACAAGTTTATGCACAGAATGCAAGTTGTCTGGTCATTTCCTGTAGATTCATTCCATGTTCCTCATTGAAATTAGTTAGTCTAACATATGAAAATGCACATAAAGATTAACTATAATGAAGCTTAAAAATACTTTAAATTCATAGACCATTATTTATTGGGGCTGGTGCCACAACACTAGTGTAAAACCAATGAAATACAAACATTTAACATAATCCAAATTTGGAACTACCACAGAGATCACTACTAAGTCGAGTAATATAAAATTGTTTTCTTAATGACAATGTTGATGGACAAAAAGGCTGGGACACTAAGGTCAAATGGGCAGATAAATAACAGATGATTTTTCCTGTTAATAAATGTGAAGTCATGCACGTAGATTGCAGTAACAAGCAAAATAATTATATAATTATACTGAAGCTGATGATTGATAAAATAAAGTTTGAATTCACGTTTAACCTAGCTGCAACCCTGATCAGATGTTGGATCTCAAAGTGGGAATTATAAAAAGTCTTAAAACCTCTAAAGAACCACAACTTTTCCCTAGGATGGGGCAAATACCAAATAGACTTCCATTCAGACTAGAAGAAATTTGGTTTCAGGATCAATGCAGGAAGGGTTTTTTTAATTATAAAGGCAGCCAGCTTAAGGACTTTTCAGTGATTGGTTAAGTTCAACAATGGGTAACTTTTTTTTGTCTTTTTAGCAAAAAGGATATATGAATATTTAACAATAAGCAGTTAATCATACATCCCAACCTGTTCCCATTTTGGACCTAGAAAGGAATTGTTTTGACAGTTTATCATCTAGGGCATGGACCCCCAACCTTTTTTAAATATGAGGCACATTCAAATGTAAAAAGAGTTGGGGAGCAACACAAGCCAAATAATGACTGTTATTGGCTTTTTGGTAGCCCCTATGTGGACTGGCAGGCTACAGGAGGTTCTGTTTGTATTACACCTGGTTTTTATGCAACCGAAACGTGTCTCCAAGCCAGCAATTGAAAAATAAGCACCTGCTTTGAGGCCACTGGGAGCACTCAAAAATTCTCACTGGGTTGGTGAGAAATTTGTTGCTAGCGAGCCACTGGTTGGGGATCACTGATCTAGGGAGTTTGCATTACTCTGGATGAGTTTGTAAAGTTATAATATCTTAATAGGTCATCAGCCCTTTTAGCATTATAAATCAGAAAGCTAAGTGTTAAACAATTAAGTGGGGGTGTTAATTCATTGAGGAATGTCTAATCCCTGATGTACTGCATCTTAACAATCTAAAAATAAGCAGAAATCTCCCACACCCACTGTAGAGAGTTGCTACATTTTTAGAATTAACATTAGCCTTCCTATCGCTATTATCTTCTTCTCTAATTATAACATCAAAGATTTGTTTTACTTGCTGGGTTGGTATAAAATCTAGCAATTGGAACCCCCAGCAATGATTAACGCCCTTGGCTTACTTTTCCATGTACGTAAACAAAGAAAATTCAATGGAACATAATTATGAAAATAAATATTTAATTTGTTGTGTAAGGGCAGTGTCACATAAGGATATTATTCACCCTGCGATTAATCTCCTCAATGGTGGCGTAGGAAAACATATGCCTCCTTTCAGCTTTCTAATGTAGCCCTAAAGTTACCTCACCAGAAGCATTAGTGTCATGTATGTTTGTATGTATAACTTTATTTATAAAGCACCACAAGGGTACGCAGCGCTGTACAATCTTACAATATACACAATTACACACAGGGAGGACAAGTGTTATAATAAATACAATAAATAAGTATAAATACACAGGGAGTAAGTGCCATGTGGTGTGAAATACAGTAGGAAGGAGTTCCCTGCCCCATAGAGCTTATAAGTCATGCTGTTTAAAACCAGATAAGGTTAGTCCTAATTCAGATGACAAAGTGACAGATTAATGTCCCTAAGGCCTCTTATGCACCCCACCTGTCTCATGAGCTCCATGACACCATTACTTTAATATTACATGAATATGTGTCTATGGTATCATGGGTAAACAACATCTAACAACAGCCCAGTAGATTCAATTAAACAACACCCAAAAGATTTAAAAAAAAATTCGAGATTTGGTACTCTCTACATCTTTGTAAGAAGGTGAAGACTAAGTTGAATGTCAGCTTACAAGTCTATAGCAGCTCTTCTTTATGTAGGAAATAGAAATTCACTTTTTGTCCCTATACTTTATTGGGCTTATTTAGCAATTTTCGAGTTTGTGAATTCAAGTGTTTTTCTAAATCAAATAAACTCACATATCGAATACTCGCTTATTGATTAATGTGGTAAACTCATGTGATTAAAAAAAATACGAATGCCTCGAATTTTCAACTGTTGATAAATCTTCCCCTAAGAGTTATGGCTTTGTAGGCTGGTAGTGAGAAAAAGCAACCTGAACCTAGAAGTCCTGAAGGAAATGTCTGTTTATCAGAATCCTAAAATAAACAAGTGATGCAGGAATTCCTTATAGCAGTCTTGACCCCTGCTCCATCTATTGCTGCAAGCAAAGGCCTGGGAATCCTAGCCTACCTGCCATAACATTTCTGGAGACTTCTAAGGTTAACAATAGGTTTATGTAAAGCTCTTCAAGTCCAGTGTTTATTAATACAAGTCCTTTGCTCAAACTAGATACACATGTATGACTAATACCCATTTAAGCACTGCCAATCATGGCACAGACGATTATTTATCCTGCGATAAACTACATATCTCTTAACCCACTTCCTTTCTGATCACTTAATTCCATTGCAGTATTTCTTACATGGGGCTTTCACCATTTTGCATTTCCTGATTTTTTCTTTTATATTCAGCTCAATATGCTAATGTGTGAGCCCGAAATTAGTTCAGTTATCCGAAAACCTGTTATTCAGAAAGTTCTAAATTACAGGAAGGTCATCTCCCATAGACTCCATAATAATCACATAATTCAAATTTAAAATTGATTTTTTCTCTGTAATAATAATTCAGTAATACTTTATTGATGGCAAAACAAATCCTACTGGCTTCATTTTATGTTTTTATGATTTTTTTTGTAGACTTAAGTTACAGAAAGATCTCTTATCCAAAAACCCAAGGTCCCATGCATTCTGGATAATAGGTCCCATACCTCTACATGTGTAAACAATAAAAATATCTATTTCAACATAAAAGCATTTTTAATCAAAAATCATCAAGCTCCAATTTGAATTGTATATCAGTGGAATGAGATCTACTATCCAGAATGCTTGGAACTTTGGGTGTACCAGATAAGGACATCATTTAAACATTATAATTACAGAGAGACATCTTTTGAAAACATTTTGAATTATTGAAACATTTGAATTATTTGATTAAAATTGAGTTTACATGATGCCCCCCCCCCCCTGTAATTTAAAGCTTTCTGGATAATGGGTTTCTGGATAAGGGATCCCATACCCGTACTAAACTCATATCCATTCCCAGAATGGAAGTATAGAGGTTCTGACAGGCAGCTGATGTACCCCTACTTTAGGGTCAAGTATTGGCATGTATGCCTGAAATCATTTCTCAATAACCTGTTTGTAAAAGCAGATTATATTCCCACAGATCTGGGGTCTTGTCAGTGCATGTTTGCACTTAATTATGTGCCATTGGAAATAAGTGTAAATATTTTTAAGGCTCTCTGTTCAAGTGTAAAATTCCCAAGTTCCTAAATATGATGGTGTCCAGCCCATTACTTTTCTGGCTGTTGGCCCACATGACATGCTCACTTTACATTACTTGGATATTATGGTAAAATTCACATAATGAGCTGCTATATTAATCATGCTGGTTAGAACATTTCCAAAATAGCAGTGTAGTGGGTTACTATTCTGCTATATACTCTCTGGATAGAGATTTTATACTGTCTGAAAACATTTCCATTTTGTTACTTCTGCTATATTACTATATGCAGGACAGTGACATTTTCATTATTTTAAGTGAGCCCTGTTTATTTGTGTAATTAATCATGCAATGGGAACAGCTCAATTGATTTAGGACAATTTCATAACATCGTTACTTTGCTATATTTTTATTCAGCACCACTGATGCATAGAGCAATGTGATGGCAAGGTAACTGAAGTACAAAATACAAAGCCCTGCTCAGCCTCTCAGTGGCAAGGAAACATGTACATAAGAGTTCTGTATGGGTCCAGTTGGGCAGGCCTATGACCAACCTGGACCCACTGACCTGCAACCTAACCTGCAGCAACACCCCATTATGGCCCCTACCCAGACCTGCACCCGCTTTGGGTTTACTTAACAGCTGACCCATGGACACGTGAGACCAGTGTGGACCAGAGGTGGCATCACTCTGGGGGCAGATCAACCAGGTAAAGGGGAAAAATTGCTTAATCATCAGAGGCAGGTGGGAGGGCCTCAACTGAACCTGAAACCCAGGCAGGGTACCTGCCGTGTTGGCAAATTGGGAACTTTCTACGAAAGCCCGACTGCTTTGTGGGTATTCCACTGGTACTAGCGGGTACCCAACCGCTGCAGGTCTCTGTAGGTGAGTCAGGGCATTGGATCCAACATGGGTAGACAGGAATGTGAACAGCTGGTTGGGGTGATTAAATGATTAGTACCGATTTGTCACCTATAAATGAGAATTGTGTTAAAATAGATTATAAGACATCATAGAATAAAATAGAATCAATTCTGCCAAATAAGCATGCATAAGAAAGCTAAAGGCTTTGTTAAATTTGCCAGTTCCACTTTCCTCACTGTCACAAAATTCTTAATGATAACCTTTAAATGGCTTAAAATCCATCAGGAATTCCACAGTTCACATTTTATTAAATCTGGATTTATGTGCAAGCTACCTTTTAGCAGTCTTCTATCAGCATACTTATCTAAATCACTGTGTATTATTGCCTAAAGGTGACCATACACGCTACAATTCGGATCTTAGCATATTAACCTTAGTTTCGTATGATAATACCTTTGTGCATATGGCCACCTTTACACCCCTGCTGCCTGGCCAGAATAGAAAATGAAAGGTGCTGTTATCATCATATGCAGCAATATTCCATTTATGCAAATAATGCACATTTTTATTAGTCATCTATTTTTATAAATAAATAGGCATTTTATTAATAAAAAGGAATTTAAGGACCCCTGACTTTCTCGGGTAAGTCTTAACTGGAAATTACTGGAAAAAAAAAAATAGGCCAACGAGTATCAGGAAACATGCAGACAGAAAAGCAACGCAACTATAACCATGAAGGGTTTTTCAAACAAAATTAACACATTTTCAATGTATTTTGTTGATTTTATTCCTTTAACTAATGAACCAAGGCACACTTCTGCTCCAAGCATTTCTTTTGTTTGTGTGCTTGTGATATATGATTGTACATATTTAAGTGCTCATTTACCATCTCAAGCACAGTGGGCAGCTTGCCATTTTCCCTGCAGTGAGTTGTGCTTATAAACACTTTCATTAAATGTACTTCATTTCTGTATAGTTGTCCTTGGTGCTGCTCAGTCCTTACTACCTCCCAATCCAAATCGGGCGCTGTTGCACCTATTAACACATGGAAGCCCCAGAGCTACTGCCACCTCTTGACCAGGCAGTAGTGCCAGGGTTTTCTCAGCACCCTGCATCAATAGGCACAGTGCACTTGCACAAATAATAGGGCACAAACGTAATTTGCACAATGAACACCGCAATTGGCACGAGACTTAGAAAATAGTCGGCGTAACTGTGTCCCATTTGAACCAAAGCTCACGTGCAGTTGCGTCCATATTGGGGAATCAGTGGTAAGCGCAGCAGGTCCAGTGGAAGTGCATTAAGAGAATTGCCCATATGCATCTGCAAGAACGCCGTAATTGTGGGAGGAAATGGTTCATTGTGGGGAAAAACATGACGATTGTACTTGCACACTGCATCTAGGTAAGTGAGCCCTTTCGTCTTTTAACAGACTTTTTTTAATTGTAATATCTTCCTGCTGTATATTGCATTCTCTTAATAGGAAAGTAAGAAGAACAAGTGACATTTCCCCACTCCAGTTCCAAAAACTGGAAAATTCTTAAGTATGCATCTATCTATCTATCTATTTATCTATCTATCTATCTCTCTCTCTCTCTCTCTTTCTCTGTCTATCTTTCTGTGGAGTGTTATTATTGCAGGCCTTTTATGGTTACATTTTGTAATACCTTGGCCTAGGGCACCAGGCTGGTGTGGTTCATCACTGTCAACTGCACATTTAGCATCAATGTTTGTAATATATATATTGTATATACTAAGCATATCACCTTTTGGACATATTTTATGATACCTGTACTGAAACCTGTTACTCTGTGCTTGTCCAAAGTTGTTCATTCCTGCTATACACTGTGGTAGACACAGGCATAAGGGTGAAGACACAGAGTTACTTGTCGCAGCTACAAAATGCTAGAAAATACCTTGCCAAAGACAATACTGAGATTTGCCTCTGCTAAAACAAACATAGAAACAGGCTCTGTCTGGCACACGGGGGAGATTAGTCGCCCGCGACAAAACGGGCTCTCCCCGTGTGCCAGAGCCCTTAGTAGCTGTGACAAGTAGCTGGTACCAGTAGCTCTGTGCGTCTTTGTCCTAAGTGTTCTGAATATAAATATACAAAGTTAATGTGCATTTATTTGTAACTGTGCATTTAAGGATTGTTGTATGCAACAGAAGGCAAGCTTATTGTTTAAAGTAGAAGCAAATTGTTCCCTGGTGTGGGAAAGAGTACCAATAATTATAATCATTTATATTGGTTTCTATTAATGTAATAGCATTACGTAATTATTAAAGGTTATCCGTAATTCAGAATGCCCTAAGATGGCCATAAATGTTAAAATTTTGAAAAGATCTTTTAGTTATTGTAGGACCAAGCTTATCCTGAAACGATCGTTTAAAAGTATGATCAACGAAAAGTTGGGAAAACTACCCGCTGGGTCCTGCAAACAAGTGGACAATGGGCAAATTTGATTGCTAACAACGAATATTTTCAAACCTGCCCAATGGATTTTCTGAACGATATCGGATGAAATGTGCGATAGCTCAGTGCCCACTAACCTTACTATAATTTGATGGATTTGTCCGATCACACTGAAATTGGTCGTTAGGGAGAGAAAATTCTTAACGTGTATGGCTACCAAGTGTCAGATGTTTTGGGCACCTATGGGTGAATATATTTCATCACACTTGAAACAGCATGCATTTTTGTGATTATGTCATCAGCAAGGCACAAAGTTAAAAAATGTAATAGGAACCTCTTGATGTTGTCTAGATGCTGTTACAAAGGCACAACTGGGGCAAGGATAGTTAAACTAAACCAGGAGTAGGTGCACTCTAAAGGGTACAATATTGCACTCCCTAGTGTGCCTAGCACTTACGCCTACTCATTAGAAATAAGCCCTATTAAATTACTTAAAGAAGAAAAGTCAGTCATTTGATGAAAACAATAACCAGCATGGAATGGCATTACTGTTTTTACTTGCCATTATTTTAGGTTAATATTGCTTTGAATATAGCTTTGTGGCATATGTAAAAATGTAATTATATCAATTATTTTGACTACAAAAAAGTGTTCTATTTGGGGCAGAAATCAAAGCTTGTTTTGTCTTACAGTACTGGATGGATATGCAGCATATAAACACAGCATCCAGCAACTCTATTCAGGGTAAGCAGGTCCTTCTGGGGGCTCAGACAGGGACCAATTTACTGAACAGCAGAGAGAAATACACTAATTAGGGTGTGTAAAGTGGTGCTGTCACAGCCACAGAGAATCCCCCAACTTAGTTTCGTCTGCAGTCCCTACTGCCTTAGGGAAGCACGGAGTTGATTTCTTCAGCCTGAGTGCTAGGCAGAATATCATTGGATGTGGGGGCTGGCTCCCTTCCAGGATGAAAGCTCTATATACTTGTGACAAGAGCAGCCTGCCTCAGACTGAGGGAATCACAGACTGCTCCTGTCAGAGTCATAGACAGCTTGTATCAGAGTGCAACCAGCAAGTTCCGTTAAAGAGCTAGGCACTGTCTATAAGAGGACACCGACTGCATCAACTGAGGGAGAAAGAACATTTTCTATTCATTTCTTCTCAAGAAACATAAGAACCCATAAAAAGCCAAAATGTGCAAAGGATTAGCCGCCCTGCCCCACACCTGCCTGGAGAGGTGAGATACTTTAAGAGTGTGTAACCGTTTAATGGTACTAAGTATAACTACACAGTAGCGGTTTGCTCTGTGCATTAATACTAAGTAATTACATCTCATGTGAGCCAGGAGTCTGCGTTGTATCATGATACTGAATGTTTACATAACTATCTATTGAAGGAGGATAGCAAGTAAAGATGTTTCTATAGCTACTATAGAGTGCATTGTATCCAGGTCTGTAAGTATAGCCCTTTGTGCTAGGCACTTCAGCTGATATATTGTTAGTTACTGAACTAATAATGTGCTTGTCGGACTCTAAGTAATAGATGTGGGTGGATAGAAGTGGCTTGTCACACTAAATGGGACCTAATCCTCTGTATAATGATAAGGTGTTTCCAGAGTATTAACTGCTAGAAATCCACTCTCCTGGGCAAGATCTTTTCTTGGCATACCCTGTATAATATCATGCTGTACAAGATGTTTGTCTTTTTTTCATATGGAACCTTTGTTATTTAAAATATACTTTGTGCTTGTAACTATATAGATACAGGATAGGACTGAAAGGCAGGCTTTGACAAGTCCATTGAGAGAACCATTGGGTCACTCCTTAGAGACTGTAAAGTTACTTAAAAGGAGAATTTGTATATATTATATAGTTGTGGGATCCGTTATCTGGAGACCCTTTATCCAGAAAGTTCTGAATTACAGGAGGGTCTTCTCCCTGATTTAATAAAATAACTGAAATTTTTTAAAACATTCTTCCTTTTCTTCTGCAACAACAAAACAGTCCCTTGTACTTGGTCCCAAATAGGATATTATTAATCCTTATTTGAAGGAAAACAATCCTATTGTGTTTATGTCATTTTTAAATACATTTTAGAAAACCTAAAGTATGGAGATTCAAATTATGGGAAAAAAAACCTTAACCAAAAACCCCACAGGTTCTGAGTACTCTGCATAACAAGTCCCATACCTGTAAGGTATAAGGGAAGCACAGTGTATTATACATTGTTACATGAACTGGCTCACAGCAATAGCATAAAACAAAGTATAAATCACATAAATAAGTACAGATCCTAGCATATTAACAGCAGTGAGCTGGTTACAGCAGATTTGAATGAAATCAGATCTTACAGTGATTCATATAAGTGTGATATTAGTTTATGACTTGCTTTACAGTTTGTAGTTTGGATTTTGTTTGGTGTGCTGATGGTAGTAGTAGTAGTAGTATCAAAATGAAGAGGCAGTTGACTTTCATTAGTTATGAATATTACAGATAATGTAGTTTTAGTCATTATAAGGTTTTATTGTTGAACTACTGACATTGTGCAGCACTGTGTGATGTCTCAGTGCTTTAGGGCAATGACAGATTTCTCGCCCACTACTCGCAGGTGACCCTTAACTAACATGTGGGTTAGCACATGTAAAACACTTTATATGCGGCCTTCTAGCATCATCGCTGAAAAATTTGTATTTTGGGTTGTTTTGGTGTTGTTATAATAACTGACTGATTGCCAGAAAAAGTGCAACACAAACTATTCACTATATTCCACTTTTAATCTACTTTACTAATATTTTCACACAAAGTTCAATGGGCTTGTACAGACTATAGTCATCCAGCATCTAGTTTATGTCCTCTTGTATAAATTCATCTGGTAATATAGATAAGGCATACATTTTAGATTCAGTTGAATATTGAATCATCCAAATCAGCCAAATAATAATCAAATTTCAACTCTAATTTACATATTCAAGTTAAAAATGTACAGGGATCCAGCCTAATTTGGAACCAAATCCTTTACCTACAGTACCTCTGGGTACAGATTCCTCTATTTTGAGCCCAGTCAGTAGGGAAGGGACTTGCAAAGGAAGGATTGATGTAATAGGATTCAACTTCCAACATTACTACAGTGTTGAAGGAATTTTGATTTGAGGTATAGTTTAAGTTTAAGTGCACCCAACCTTAAATCTGTAAAGTTACTTTATAGAAATGATGCTAACTTAATGGGTCTAGGTAAGAGTGTCTGGGATATTAATGCAACTCAACAGGAGATCAAATGCTGATCAGGTCATTTTAATCAATTTTCCACCCATCCTTATCCACTTGTAAGGGAATAAACACAAGTCTAGAGCTATGTTAGATGCCTATGAACCATTGAAACTTGGGGTTTGTTTGGAATTTAGATAATTGTAGGTCTATGAGGGAGATCAGAGGCAAGGTCACTAGACAGGTGGCCGTACCATAACTGTTGAGTGAGCATGTCTACTTTGCTTAATTCAGATTTCTCACCTTTACACTGCCAAGAATGATTTCCTTCCTTTAAAGGTTTTGATTGTCAAACTGTGATCCTTACATCCCATCTTTTGAAATAAGTGATTGAAAAGTAAATTGCTGTTCTTTGGAGTATGTAACTATGTAATGGATGTGCTTCTGTGCTCCCATTGTAAGACTGAATCACAAAACTGTGCTCAAATTGCTAAATGTCCACTATAAAAGGAGATATTTTCCTGGAAAAATAGTTTAATACACCACAAGGAATTCCAGTAGTCTAGTAGGTTTCCCTTTTCGCAACTGGCTATTAAACAATCACATAAACGTTAGAAAATCTTTTTGCTGAGCTTAGAGAATTTTTTCTTGTCTTTTTCTTGAATTACTTAGTTTGGGATATTACTCATATTCTCAAAACATATGATAGTGTTTTGAATGTATTTTCTATACACAATGTCTCAGCATTCAAAATAATAGTATTATGCTGGGGTATAGCTGCTGTGCACCTCATACAGAACTTCAGAATTAGTAAATGAGGCAAGCATCCTAGTGTCAGAGGACGGCTCTTCTAGTATACTTGCTTTGAATAGTAAAGTAATGGTGCCCCAAACATTTCTTGGGAAAGCTGTCTAGCTTCTTCATGTGAACCTGAGAAATGATGGCAGCTGCCCCTGGAACATAGTGTCCAACAACTACTTTAATACTACCTGTATTTGTCACTTTATTCAGTCACCTTTCTATTTTCCAGTGTTTCAATGTTTGTCTAAATTTACACTGTAGACCTTATTTACTATGAAACTGTTTTTAGGTAAAACTAATATATAATGTTGCACCAACAGGAAACCTGAAAATAAAATAGAATACAATATCTTAGAGACAGCTGGAGAATCAAGGTTCAAGGAAACCCTGGTGTAATGGACACAGGTTATCGTTATTATATAGCATTATTATGAAAGATTCTTTCACATCAAGGACAACTGAGTAATTTGGTATAAAATATACAGTTTCTTTAAATAATTTGCTTTGGCTGTTTGTAAACAGAAAGTTACACTGAATTCACTGACTGTTATTCCCAGGTTCCCTTAGCAGGTTGCACCAATAACTGCATCTGACCCTCTGCGACTCTTATCACTTAAAAATCCAAATCGCAAAAAAAAAACTAAATCCGACCATTAGTAAATAAATTTTACAATAGGGTTAAGAGATGATCATTTACCTAGAGAGTAAGAGAAGGATGTAATTTTATTTACATGTAGGTCAGAATTGTTATTGGTAGTAGAACAATACCTATAGGGTTAAATGGGTTTTAAGAATAATTATTTAGTAAATCTGTAGGATAAGGAGATTTATGGGGAACATAATCATAGTGGGTAAGAGGAGTTGTGCCTACAAGTAAGGTGTGTTAATTATTCTATATAGGGTATAAGGAGTTAGGGAAGAATCAGTGTAGAGTTCAGAAGTGGTTCCAGGAGTAGCAGGGAGTAAATAATCAGCTAGTTTCCAAATAGAAGTGATTATCTTTTAAGTTTTTGAACAAGCAGAATATCCAAGGTTATTGTGATACTAATATCTACAGTTAGTACTAGTGGTTGTATATATAGTTTATGTATGTGAGTGTATAGATTGGTTAGTATAGGTTGTGTGTGCTGGGTTTACTTGGATGGGTTGAACTTGAACTATGTAACTATATCTTTATTTTTGATGGGTTTTAAAGAAAAAGGGAAAAATAAATTACAAAATGGTTTAACATAAGGTTATACCAGGATATCAATATCAAGTTGTTATCCCAAAAAAGTGTAAAATTTGGTATAAAACTAATAACATTTGTTAGACAGCATGTAAAATAGTATTGTTTCCCCTTTGGCGTGACTTCCATATTTAAGAGCTATGGCTACTTATATAAATTTACCCACCAGAGTTATGGCAGATTATACACCAACATTTGCAAGTTGTAAACAGAAAACTATAGAATTTGATGGCTTTCGGCTGGTAAACAATTTCTGACAAAAAAAATCACGTTGTTTAAAGGTTGGAATTGGTTGATGGAGTCAATTATGTCAGTTCATTAAACACTTTCCTGACTGTGAGAAAAGTGTTATTAAAAGTGAAACATTTTGAACCGCTGGGAAATGACCAGGAATCCCTGATTTGACCTTAGTAATCCTGTGTATGAATCTCTCATTATGGAAGGTTTGTCTGCTATTAAAAGCATAAAAAGGAGGGTTCCACTGTTGTTGACTGAATCCACCCAGCTTCCTCAGTTTAAAGGTAACAGGTTCATAGAGTTCTACTGCTAAACGTCCTCATTAATTCTGTAATAACCAGAATGTGAAATAATGAAAGGGCCAGTGAGCCATAGTATCAGACAGTTAGTACATGACCAGATTAAATTCCAGATTCTTCAAATTATTTGGGGGTTCTTCTCTGATGAATAGCCCTCCTTAGTTTGTTTTAGCCCCTAATAACAAGGGGGCAATTGGTTCAAGGTCATAGACTATAGGTTTCCTCCTTTTCTGGTTAAAAAATGCAGTTTTATAATTTACCATGTATGATATGCACCTTGAAGTCTTTGGTATTGTTCTGCATTTCTCTGCTTAAATTTAAATTTGCTATGCCAGCCTCGGATTGGCAAAAATTCATTTTGTTGTCTCAGATGTTGTACAGTTTGAGTCCATCGGCTTTGCGCCTCCAGTTTGCTTGAATACATTGTGTTCACATTTCAAGCTCAGAGTTCATGTCTACAGTATAAGCTTTAATTATTCCTTCCCTTTTGGTAATGATCCGTTGAAATTTTTCCTTTAGTTAGTCATGCTACATTAATGTTATAAAATGCCTTATTGCGACTAATTGAGAATGCAGTCTCTCCTGTATTTAAAGCAGCACTGCTGCTAAAATATTCCCCTCCATACAATATACAATATGAAATATGAAACACTTTCATGCCTTGCTGTTCCGTCTGTTGCCATTTATCTATTTCTTTCATGTTATTTATTGGCCAGTGGTAGAGATGAAGTAAATATTTTTATGAGTTTAGATCCTGGACAATACAGGAGACTGGGCCTGCAGTTTAAGAAGAAAAAAAGCATAAATCAGGGACATCTACTGTATACTGTTGTTGCATCATATTTCTCAGCTAGTACAACCAGCAATCCTCCCAGCAAATTCCATGATCACAATAAAATCTTGTATTCTATATAGGAGATAGGGGAGCATGGTCTTATTAAGATGATGCATATATGATTATGATTATGCTTCACTTACTCAACAATTAAGCAAATGGAAATACAATTTACAGATAGTTTCTGTATAGCCTTGCTTCCCTTTTGATCTGTGCCGCGTGACAAAATCAAAATAAAAAACATAAATCAAAGGCTCTCATTTAATACACATGCAACAACAGTCTTTTTTAAATAAAGTAACAAAGAAAATCACAATTGTAGTATACAGTGGCATAACTAGATTTTATTGGGCCCCATAGCAAATATACCCATATTTACTGAAACATATTTAGGGCCCTTCTTGGCCCCCTGCACCCCTGGGCCCCTCTGCAACTTCCTCCGTAGTTATGCCTCTTGTGGGATCCTCCAGTATGTACGGTAACATTCACATATACTGTACGTTATATAGATTCTAAAGGTTACAGAACTCTGAGATCATTAGAAGTGTGTGAGCTGCCTCTTAAAGGAACAGCAATTAATATATAATGTTCTGGTGCCCTGCACTGATTAAATTTGCGTGTTTGCTTCAGAAACATTGCTATAGTTATATAAACAAAGGTATCTATTTATATTGAAATAGGGCTAAATGGCACAGGTTACATAGCAGAAAGTAGGTAAGCTCTGTAAAAAACACCATTGTATTCCACATAGCTTATCTGCTATCTGCTATGTAACCTGTGCCTTTTTCCATTTTTTACAGCTTGAATTGCTGCCCCTATGGAAACACAGCTAAACTATAGTAGTCTTTTTGAAGCAAATAAACAACTTTTACCAGTGCAGGGCAACAGTACATTATATTTCAATTACTTTTTTTTGTGTTATTGTTCCTTTAAATACCCTGGGCATATATTGACTAATTTTTAGTCCAGAGAGAAACTGACATCTCATGACATTCAAACGTATAAATGGCCAGGGGCAGAAAAAAAAATTGTATTGTGGTTCTTGTTATTCATGCAGCATGAGTTTTGCTGAGGCTGTAAAGGTAATTTATGTTAACAATTAACCAACTACATTACCATTTACGCCTTCTGCAGCCCTTGTTTTTTTGGATAGTTCAACTGAAACCACTACTTGCCCAGTCTTTTAGGTATTGCCTGCGAAAATCAAGTAAAATTAGTAATACCTAATATTTAGGCTTTCTTTAAATTAACCCCCTTCTGAGCTCTTGGACTGAAAAATATCCATTCTGGCCCTATTTTACAAAATATTGCTTTTCTGGTCTGTAGGTGGTTATAGGCTACAATGTCCTTAGCAGGCAGTTGTTATAATGGGCACTAATTAATATGTAGTTGTTACTGTGTTACTTGTGCAAAGGCAAACATGCTTGTATCTATTAGTAAAGTGGCTGGCATTCTTTAGCCAGACAGTGGTCCTTGGTGTTGAACTACATCAAAAGCCAATTTAATTTTTGATTTTGGAATATGATGTGGTTATAGAATAACATCAAATGTGAGTTACTCTATAGACTTTGTAAACATGTTAATGCTACATAGAAATATAAGAACAGCTGGGGGGGGGGGGGCTCACGTTGGATGAACAGAGATCCCATGCAAAGTGTTTTATGATGATGGTGTAGAATTTAACTCACTATCTGTAGATCTTATATACATTTCTTGCCTGGGTATATACATATATTGTGCTCATTCATTACAGAATCTGTAGTGAGTGCGGGGCCCTTCTCTCCATGGGACATCACTGGTTTTTTTTGCCTGTAGGTTAAAACAGTTTGTACCGTGTGTTGCTTTGTGTCCTGTACAAATGGTAAGATGTGCATCTGTCAGCAGGAATACATTAGGCCAGCTGCAGGTACAGATCATGCTGGGTTTGGTACATAATTACTTACAGCTGGGAGGCAGAGACAGAGAAATAGGTCTACATATTAGTCAAGTGTCCTCTCATCCACAATAATCACAGCTAATGACTTTTCAGGTCCAATGATAGAAACAAAGGTCTCAAAATAAGTGAATTCTGCTTCATTTATATTATTTTAAAAAATTTGATCGAACTAATAGTTAAAAAAAAGTAAAATTAACTTTGAGTTTCTTAATAAATATGCCAATAACATTTCTATAACTTGCACAGAAACTTGCAACAAGTAGCTCTGTTTTTTTTAGTGCTCTTCTCATTTGTACTAATCTCACACACTACTTTGCTATTGCATTTAGTTGTGCTTTGTGTCCCATCCCATGCCCAGCTGATCCCTTTGCTGGATTGCACTAGTACGTTTTATGTTTCACTACTGAATTTCACTGAACTGCCTTGGTTTCTGTAACACCTATCTCTACTTTCAATCCTTTTAATTTTATTAGCTTCTCCATGGTCTCCGACCTCCCATCTGATGCCTGTGTTTTCTTTTTAACTCCCACTGATTTACATGTTTTCATACATAGGTATCTATTTGCTGTTTATTTTTATATCTAGTCTCCACATCAATGTCCTGTGCCCTCTGTCCTTTATTGGGGTGGTCTGCTCATTTGTTTCAGTTCTATCACTACTGCAGTCTCTCATATTACACATTCTCTTGTTTAAAAGTATCTCCTGTTCTCTGTGCCTACCTGACACACTGGGCTACTAAACTCCAGAAAATACCCTGCCCTAGACTAGAGAATTGCCTCTGCTAAAAAACACTTAGAGACAATTATAAGTAAATGATTAGCATTGTATTTTTTAGTAGCCACGACAAGTAGCTGCTACTGGTAGCTTTTAGAAGACACACAGAGCTATTTAGTAGTAGCTACTGTTCACGGCTACTGAACACCAGAAAATTCCCTGCCATAGCTGCTACTAGTAGCTCTGTGTGTCTTCGCTTCTGAATGATACTGTATAATTATGTTTTTTTTAACAGGATAGATCTTTTACTAGCAGCACCTTTTCATAGACAACTCTATAATTCCATTTTATTGATATTGTCAATAAATGAGGAGCTGGGGGGAATGGTCAGAGGCAGAGTAGCATGGCTTCCTCCAAATCTAAGAACCATGTATTTGTTTAAAAAAAATATTATTGGCATATCTATGCACCTTTTCTACAGAAAATGAGCAATCTAATGCATCAGTGTTAAAGTACTAATAACATCAGCTAGATTCAGTTTGATGAAGAAAAAAAAACATTTGTTTTTTCTCACGAGTTCTCCACTGAATTCAATAGGTAAATCAGGATTTATTGAATTTAATCTGAATCAAAAGGTCTTGTGGTTTGGTGCCTTATACATTCACTAGGTCTCTAATAATAGGTCTCTAGAGCTTATCCACACACAATAGGGAACACCAGAGGTTTTTACCGGCTTAATTTAGCAACCTCATCCTTCACATCTCTCCCTCTCCTAACTGCAACTGGGTTTCTCTATCTTCCCTGCTTAATCTCACTGTTCCAGCTTTTGTTTCCCACTGCTTCATATAGGGCACTCCTAACTGCAACTGGGTTCCTCTATCTTCCCTTCTTAATCTCACTGTTCCAGCTTTTGTTTCCCACTGCTTCATATAGGGCACTCCTAACTGCAACTGGGTTCCTCTATCTTCCCTTCTTAATCTCACTGTTCCAGCTTTTGTTTCCCACTACTTCATATAGGGCACTCCTAACTGCAACTGGGTTCCTCTATCTTCCCTTCTTAATCTCACTGTTCCAGCTTTTGTTTCCCACTACTTCATATAGGGCACTGAGACTTGGAGCTACTTGTCGAGGTAACAAAATAGACAACACTGATAATTGTCTCTACGTGTGTTTTAGCAGAGGCAGTTCTCAGTATTGTCTCTAGCAGAGTATTTTCTTTCCTCCCTCACTGCTCTTGTTCTCGGTCCCACTTGTTACAGCTTCTGGCTAATGTTCTTTCTATCCCAAGTGCTACAGCTATTTACTCTTCTTGTATCCGAATTGTCTGCTATAGTTTTCTGGCCTCCAAACTGAAAACATGTCCTGTCCTTTCAATTTTTTTCTATTTGCCCTGGTCCTTAAATTTTAATTTCTCCTCTTTCTTTCTTGTCTGAAAAAAGATCATTCTTTGCTTTGAATTGTTAGAGGCTTTTGAATTTTTGACGCTGGCTTTTGTGCAACAATTTGAAAAAGTTTCAGTTATCATAACAATAAAAGGTTGCCATACTTTGTCAGATTTTTTAGTAAATGTCAGACATTTATGGAAATTAATTTATTTAAATTTTTGAAAAATGAGAGTCTTAGTAAATCTGCCTCTGGGTGTTAGGAATGAGGCCATAGCCAAAATGACTAAATTCTCCATAGTTTCTTTATTATTAACACACAGAACTGCAGGATGGAGTCCATTTTTAATTTTCTTTAAAGCTCAACTACCTTCTTCATACAGAATTCTATGCAAAGTGTTTTTGTGTAATGACTATTTCTTCTTAAAGCCCTGTTTATACAACATTCTCAGTTCATTTGTTCACTGAACCTCAGATAAATAGTTGTAAGAACATTCCAGGACCCTTCTCACTTTCTGTTGCTGGAATGAAAATAGGATAAATCAGCCTGTATTTATATAACACTCTCTGCTATAAACATCAGAAGCACAATAATAGCCACAGAGCAGATCCATGTCTACCACACCGGAGGTCCTGTGGTAGCAATAAACCTTAATTTTTTAATGGGCAGATTACATTGTTTTTACTACTTGTGCAATGATCTCATGTTACTACAAGGGTGTCCTGTAAGCAGAGTTACAATAAAACCTATAGTGACTGTACAATGGTTATGTACTTTTTACTTCATTATATCAGTATGCCCAGTATGCTACATGATTTGAACCAATAAAATCTGTTCCTTGTGTTAAGTTCTGCAAAGTCTTCTTTTCTACCATATACATATTTATAAGCCACAAACGGCACATGGGTACTTTTCTATTTAAAAAGTGGTTGCAGATACACTCAGAATTATCTTAAAAAACTTGAAATTTTAAAAACAGCATTTCTGCTTTTATTTTAATGAACAGGAAAGTTCAAGAACTCTGTTACATCAGCTGAACATGGCCATGCCCCCATTGGCTACCATCCCTTTATTTGTTGTGTTAAAAATCAGTTTTGTGCTCATTCCTGGGTTTGTTACTGTGTCACAAAGTGTTACAATAAGGTCTTTGTAGCAATATGATTGTATTATGTTGTGACTGAGCACAATGGGGAAAAGTATGTCTACGTCTAATTCTCTTTGCTTTTTTGCTTACACTGCCACTCCCAAATGACTCTGGGAACCCATCAGTTTAATTTTCCTGCTTTCTGTTATTCTCCTGGGAGATGTTGGTAAAGTAAAGGAAGTTTTCTAGCTGAAATGTTTGATCAGAATACTTCCTCTCCTTCAGTACATAGACAAAGTGGCACAGCCATAAAGGAAGCCTTGTTCATAACAATCCCTGCTCATCTATTGTATAGTATATGGCCCATTCACATTTAATAACATGTACGTAATTGGCTTTATTTCAAAGACTTTTGAAAACCTGCCCCATCAACTTCCATCCTGTATTAAGCTGTAACTTTAGATCATCCCTCGCTTTGTATTGTAATCTGTTATATAACAAATGAGCTGTTTGTACTGACCTGGGTGCTGTTTATAACAGATCTGTACATTCTACCCCGATGAAATAACCCTGGTTCATGTAAGCAATACCTAACGCAGATTTGTTAAACAATGCCTTCCAAAGCTAGCTAATACCAACAGTAAATAAGGATATTCAGTCGCGCTTAGATATGACCTAGAAGGGAAACTTGTAGACTCTGGCAACTGATTAAGGTATGGAATCCATTATCTGGAAGCCTGTTATGCAGAAAGCTCTGAATTACAAGAAGGCTTAAGTTCCCCATACACTGGCAGAACATCGCCAAGCGAGCGGATCTTCTCCCGATATCCCCCACCTACGTGTGGGCGATATCGGTAGAATCCAGGGTAATTCGATCGTTTGGCCCTGGGGCCAAATGATCGGATTACGACGGCGGGCATAGGAGAAGTCGGTCCGGGGACCGCATCAACGATTAGATTTTCTAACCTGCCCGATTTCAGGCCAGATATCAGTTGGGCGGACCCATCGGAAGTGCTCATACACAGGCTGATTAGCTGCCGAATTGGTACAAGGGACCGATATCGGCAGCTACTATCGGCCCGTGTATGGGGACCTTAACTCCCATAGACTCTATTCTAGTCAAATAATGCAAATGTTTAATTATGGTTTCCTGTTTCTATGTAATAATAAAACAGTACCATGTAATTCATCCCAACTAAGATTTCATTAATCCTTATTGGAGGCAAACAATTCGATGGGTTTATTCAATATTTAAATTATTTTTTAGTAGACTTAAGAAATGGAGATCCAAATTCAGAGGCGGGCCAAGCTGTCCAGGCACCCAAGGCAACTCGTAGGTATATTGGTAATGGATCACAATTACTTTTTTGGGGAGATCCAGGCATTAAAACAGGCCCCCAAAAAAGAGTCTGCAGAAAAGACTGGTGGGACCGGATGCTAGAAATGTTTTTCCTGTAGAATGTTATCTGACTGCTTTACCAAAAGTTGCTTAAACTGTTTTTGACCTCATTTATATTTGCATGACTCTATTATATATAAAGAATAGGAAGCACATCCCAGCCAACACTAACATCTAAACATATTAAAATCTATAATTGGTATTGATGCTGGTATATATATTTTATGTATCTGAGTGTATAGATTGGTCAGTATTGGTTTACTTGGGAGGGTTGAACTTGATGGACTTTTTTCAACCCAACTTAACTCTGTAATAGTATAGGCTGGGCATTGCTCGGTAATGCTTGTGTCAGCAGTATGCATTTAATAGGGTTGGTACATTCTCCCTCCCCGGTAAAATATCCCTCCACTCTTGTAAAGTTTTCTTTCAAGTTGAAAACCTTCCTTAGGTTCTGGGTGCCACAAGCAGCCTTTGCCCTCTTTCTGGCCCTATCTTGTGCCAGACTCTGGTTATCTCTGTGCTCTGACTCCCCCTCCCACTCTAATGGAAACTCCCTGGATCTTATATTTACAAAATGTTGTTCTACTTCCAACTTCACTAACTCCCCTTTCCCCCTCTCTGATCACAATCTGCTCACATTTCACCTCTCGCTAACACCCTCTGCTGCCCCCCAAACATACACATACCGAGACCTGCAATCCCTAAACACATCACATCTCTCTTCTACCTTTGACTCTCTTCATTCTAACATCCTAACTGTCTCTTGTCCTAATCAGGCTACCTCTGTCTACTACAGCACACTCACCACTGCCCTCAATGTGCTTGCTCCTGCCAAGACTAAACGCATGAGGCCCAAACCACTCCAACCCTGGCACACTGCTCATACCAAATCCCTCCAAAAACAGTCACGTACACTTGAGCGCCGCTGGCGCAAATCAAGGTCAGAGTCAGATTTCTGCAGCTACAAATCTGCTCTGCTCTCCTACAACACCACCCTCTGCCAAGCTAAACAAACCTACTTCACTGCACTTATTAACTCCCTCTCTAAAAAACCTGCACAACTCTTCTCTACCTTTAACTCTCTGCTGTCCCCTCCTCCGCCCCCTCCGTGTGCTTCAGTCACTGCTCAAGCTATTGCTGAGCACTTTAAAAATAAAATTGACACCATCCGAAGTGACATTGCACAACTAAATCCCCATAACCATTCCCCTCCCTCCCTACATGCTCCCCAGTCTCTTCTTGGCTCCTTCTCCCCAGTGACTGGAGAGGAAGTCTCAAAACTGCTGTCTTCCTCCCACCTTACTACCTGCCAGCTTGATCCCATACCTACCAAACTTCTACGCAATGCCAACCCCTGTCTTATCAAAGCCTTAACTCATCTATTCAATCTCTCGCTCTCTACTGGAATCTTTCCCTCCCAACTGAAACATGCACTGGTAACCCCTATTCTGAAAAAACCCTCCCTTGATCCTTCCAATCCTACTAACCTTCAACCTATCTCTCTGCTCCCATTCATCTCCAAACTGCTTGAGCGCCTAGTATACAACCGACTGACGCTATTCCTCTCTGACAATAACCTCCTGGATCCCCTACAATCTGGTTTTAGACAACAACACTCCACCGAAACTGCTCTAACCCGACTAACAAATGACCTCCTTTCGGCTAAAGCCAAAAAACACTACTAATACTTCTCGATCTCTCTGCTGCTTTTGACACTGTGGATCACCCTCTTCTCCTCCAGACTCTCCGCTCTCTTGGCCTTCGTGACACTGCCTTATCCTGGTTTTCATCTTATCTCTCAGATCGATCCTTCAGTGTCTCTTACAATGGGGAATCATCTTCTCCCCTGCCTCTTTCTGTCGGGGTTCCTCAAGGCTCTGTCCTGGGCCCCTTACTATTTTCTCTCTATACCTCCTCACTTGGCAAATTAATCAGTTCTTTTGGCTTTCAGTACCACCTCTATGCTGACAATACTCAGATCTATCTTTCCTCTCCTGATCTCAACCCAGAGCTTCTAACTCGCGTCTCTTCCTGCCTGTCCGCTATCTCCACTTGGATGTCCCAACGTTACCTCAAATTAAACCTCTCTAAAACTGAACTGGTTCTCTTTCCCCCATCCAACGCCCGCATTGTTCCCGAGGTATCTATAACGGTTAACAATTCTACCATCACCCCATCTTCCCAGGCCCGGTGCCTTGGGGTTATCCTTGATTCTGCCCTGTCCTTCACTCCTCATATCCAATCACTTATCAAATCATGTCACTTTCACCTAAGCAATATCTCCAAAATACGATCATTTATCACCCAAGATGCTGCCAAAATTCTTATTCACTCTCTTATAATCTCTCGCCTGGACTACTGTAACTCCCTATTAATTGGCCTTCCCCTCCAAAGACTGTCCCCTCTCCAGTCCATAATGAATACTGCTGCCAGGCTCATACACCTCTCCAACCGCTCCTCCTCTGCCATGCCACTCTGCCAATCCCTGCACTGGCTTCCCCTACCATCCAGGATAAAATTCAAACTATTGACCCTCACATTTAAAGAAGTCCATAACTCTGCCCCACCCTACATCTCTGAACTCATCTCTAGGTACCATCCAACCCGCTTGTTACGCTCCTCTACTGACCTGCTCCTCAACTCCTCTCTCATTCCCTCCTCACACGCTCGCATTCAAGACTTTGCAAGGGCTGCCCCCCTTCTCTGGAATTCGCTCCCACAAACTGTCAGACTTTCTCCCAATCTCTCTGCCTTCAAGAGATCTCTAAAAACACATTTATTTAGAGAGGCTTGCCCTAATCTAGTTTAGCAATACCCTGTGCCCCACCTCTCACAACTCTGGTCATGCCCATTCCCACACCTTGTGTCTCAACCCTTTCTCCTTGTAGATTGTAAGCTCTTTTGGGCAGGGCCCTCTTCACCTCTTGTATCGGTTACTGATTGCTTTATATGTTACTCTGTATGTCCAATGTATGTAACCCACATATTGTACAGCGCTGCGGAATATGTTGGCGCTTTATAAATAAATGTTAATGAAATGTAAATGTAATGTTGTGATACTTCAGCTAATTTATGGGCACAGTTCGGTCTTTTACTCCCACACTTCTTCCTGTTACAATTAGAGCTGCATTATTTCCTGTCAGGTGATCTCTGAGGGAGCACAAAGCCCATCACAAAATGGTGGCTCACGAGAAAAGACATAAAGGGCAATATTTACTGATTTATATATTCCAGTTTGGTAAGATTCTTTAATAGGCCACTTTACATGATTTAAATGAATAATCTGTTGGTTAAGTATTCATTCTGAGGGAATAATTTGCCTTTAACCTGTTCTCTCCATAAATACAAGTCCTTAGTAACCCTGTTATGATGGATAGTTTTCCATTTGCGGACCTGTTTAGATTTTGCTCTGAAATATTCTGAAAAATGACTTATGTGCTTGATAAATTAAGATAAAGCAGAACATCTTACTGTTTTCAGTC
Organism: Xenopus tropicalis; assembly: GCF_000004195.4. Classification (NCBI taxonomy): domain Eukaryota; kingdom Metazoa; phylum Chordata; class Amphibia; order Anura; family Pipidae; genus Xenopus; species Xenopus tropicalis. The sequence continues at coordinate 107,990,179 of NC_030680.2, read as the reverse complement.
CAGATAAATTCTTGCATGAAAGCTGTTACCCCAGAACAAATAAACTGCATTTCTGGAAATAGCAGCAGCTCACTTTGATGAGAAGACAGCGCTCCAATTATGGAAACTTTCTGTCTTTTGTTGCATTTCATCGTATGTGTTTTCCACTTCATATTCTGATCTGTTAGCTTTGTGTTATGATTTTTTTATGGGGCCCACACAGTGGCTCTTTGATTGGAGCAAAGATAAGCACAATAGAAGCTGAGTTATCATAAATTATGTCTTCTTTGCTGTAAGGCAGAGATGTCAGCCCCGCAGATGCTATATAACTACACTCTATATCCCCCATTCCAAGAAGGCAACATGGGGATATCAAGATAACATTTTACCTGGCCAACAGAAAATCAATATTGAGTACTGGGAAGCCTACTAGTAATAATTGGGTTCCAAAGTGGAACCTGGTAGGTATATTACTAGCTACTAAATATATCATTGCACAGGCACATTGATCCTGAGCTCCTACAACACATATTGGTGCCTGTTTATAATGGCATGCTCTTGCAGCAAGTAAAATAGTGTTAGCATTTGCCATTATTTATCACAGATAGTGATAACAGCCTGTCCGTAGTATAAAGCAAAGCACAATTACTATGCTACAGTATAATATGCAATCAAAGTAACTGTATCTGTTTCTGTATTACTGATGTGGCTGTCCCCACTTGTTTTTTTGGATGGTACATGTCATGTATATTTACTTGCTCTGTATTACATTTTGTCATGGCCGTTAATACTGTGACTGGACATCCCAACTGCAAACGTTAATAAGATGCAGTATCCCATAGTTATCCATATTAAATATATTATATGGTAGTAAAGAAAACAAAAATAGAAACTACTTTGTATATGTCAATAAATATTACCGTATTAAGTAATTTAGGCAATGAAGTGATTGCATGTACTATAAACATAGACTTTTAAAAAATCTCCTTAGCCTATGTTTGCGAAAAGCTTCATCACAGGTCAATAAAGATGTGGGGAAACACGATAAAGTGGGGAAACACGATAAATAAAGTGGGGAAACACGATAACAGGCGGAAGGTCTCCTTAAGATCTAGTAACCCATAGCCACCAATCTGGTGTTGCTGTCAGACAGCAGACTAATAGGCAAGCAGCTGTTACTGCATTCTCCCTATAGTTATCATTATGTTATGAGCTAACCTAGGTTTGGCAGTTTTCTCAGGTACTGGGACATAGGGTGAGTCTGAATGTATATTAATATTTACTTTTTATTTCAAATTATTACAGCCACATAAATATCAAAGAAAAGTTATATCTGGTTAGAAGGCCTTAAAATCAAAAAGCAGAAAATGTGTAAAGCCATAGAAGAGAAAATTCCAGTTCTGCAAGGCAAATTCAACCCTTTTAGATGTTTAGTGATAGACAGGACTGGAACTAGGGATAGGCAAAAAAGTTATGAGCCTAGGTGGGGGGCACTAGTCACGTACCTCTTCTGTCAGCCTACCCCTTTACTGGGCCCTGGGTAAGAGAAAGGGAGAGTCTGGCCCTGGGCGAGTGTCAGCAATGTTTGTGAAAAGAGGCTCCCCTCCAGCTCATCACCCCCCACACCCCCCAGGCAGCCTTGCCTAGAGCACCCTTCCAGCTTGGTCAGGTGACAGAAGGAGGTAATAAACTCAGAGCCTTTCATGTCACTAAATCCCAAGCATATTCTCAAAAATGGCTTCCCTTTTTAAATACTGATATAAGACCAGAGAAATAGATGTGGGTCTGTCAGGGCAACAACAACAACTGGTTACCACATATGTTGAAAATCAGAGATTATGGCTTTTGTTGAACTCTTAAATTCATACATTAATTGTGTCTTTAGAAAACCTGGTATGCTGTATTTATAGCTGACAATGTCAAATGTTGAGACTTAGCCATTTTTTATTGATTTGGTCTTTTCCCACTTGGTTTGCTTGGGCGGGTAAAAGCTAGAATAGATGCCTACATTTTGAAAAGAGAGGTAGGTGTAGAAAAGAAAGAGATTGTGCACTAAACATACAATATGAAGGAATGAAATAGACAGTTTCATTCAGAGCTTTTAAAGAAATAGTAACATCAAAATATAAAATGATGAAAATACAATGTACTTTTGCCCTGCACTGGTAAAATTGGTGCATTTGCTTCAGTAATTCTATTATAGTTTAGGTAAACACATTGCTTTGTAGCCATGGGGGCAGCCATTCAGTCTGAAAAAAGGAGAAAAGGTGCAGGCAGTTAAGCAGATAGAATCCCAGAACTTTTCTGTTATCTGCTATGTAACCTGTGCTTTTTCTCTTTTTTCAGATTGAATGGCTGCCCCCATGGCTACACAGCAGCTTATTTATATAAACTATAGTAGTGTTTCTGAAGTAAACATACAACTTTTACCAGTGCATTGTAAAGTACATTTTCATTACTTTAAAACACTTTAATTTTTTTGGTGTTACTGATCCTTTAAATTAATGGGAAAGGATGCAGAGGTTATAAATAAAGTACTGGAAAGAAAGGGAAAGGATAGGAAAGAAAGGGTCACAAATGGAATGAATATTGAAGGAATAATATGACATAAAGCAGAGATTTGGGAAGTGGGATTACATTAACTCTTCTGCTGCAGTTCTACAGTTTCCAACATCACTACCCTAGGATGCTGGGACATGAAATGTATTTTAGTAAAAGCTGGAAAGCCTCATGTTTCTGGTCAAATTGTGTCACTTCACAGCTGGTGAACAATCATCAGAACTCACCAGCATGGTGACACAGAAAATGACTTGGATACCATAACAGCTTGCAAGTAGGTGCCACGTGTGTGGTTTATGATCCCATCATGCATTCTTCTGATTTGTTACCTTCTTTTGTTTCTCCTTAGAGCAAAGGAGATAAAGACCAAACTCGGGACTCTTCTCCAGAAGCCTGAATCAGCCATCGATTTGATTATCCCCTATCCAGATAAGCCTGAAAAAACACCAAAAGCTTCTAAGTATGTTTTTTTGCATATATATTTTATGTGTGATGGTCTTTCCTGCCTGTAATACTTACATTTAGAATCTTGACTCTGCCTTGAACTTCCACTTGGGAGTCAGTCTTCTAACTGAGTTAGTTTAGAACTAAGGGCTGTTTAGGTCTTCTGGATGGCTGACATGTCTCAGGGATTGATTTTCTAACTCTTCACTTATGCTTTCATAGTAAATGTTATTGTATAATTTTACATTGTTTCAAAAATGACATAATTTACATCATGTTAAAGGCCGTCCTTATGTCTATATATTATCAGACCCATTTCTTGAGATCAGAGGATACAACTTTCCTTTGATCTACCTACATGATTCTTCTGGGCATAGCAGATCCAGTTCAGGCCCAGTTCCTATTCTTTTCTTTTCAATGATTTTTATTAATTTTTCACATTAAACAAGGTGACAACACAGCTACAGTTTTTCAGAAGTAAATGTGATTCCAAATCACATTATATAATATAAAAGGATTGTGTGTATACTATTAATACCTAAAAAAAAGTAAAATAAAGATTCATTTAACCAAATCTTTTTCCCTACGTTTTACTTGATATAGTTTTACATAGCACCTAGCTTTAGTGCAAGTAAAACATATTTTTAATAATCATTTCCCTTTTAAGTTTTAATTTTATGGTGAAACTGGTTTAGAGATGAGAAATATATTATAGTTAGTGCACAGTTAACAGTTTTTATTCTGTTCTTGCTTGTCCTTGGCTTTTCCTATCAATTCTCTTCAGTGCAGGACAAAAATTAGTGCTCAGGGCAGTCTTTTTTTGTATCTGATATTGCTTTGTTCTTGTTTGGAGTTCACAGGTGCTCTGTATAAATAATGTTTGTACTCCCTCTCGTAGATCTAATCACCTTGATAAATGATAGAGACATATTGGATACTGTGGTTCTAAAACCTCTCTAATTAAATTCAGGAATAATTATTGGGTGCTGTAAAATATCCCATAAAGCATTTTATTTCACTGTTCCCTGTCTTATAAGTGACAACAGGTTAGATACAATTTGATGGGAAAAACAATTCCCAATTTATTTTCATGAGTTTCATTGTTCTCACTGAACTGATTCTGGCCAATGTCATTTGCCATAAGCAATGAATTTTCAGCACGATGAGGAAAGTTACTGTAAATTCCCATCTCTTTATCGAAACACCACAGTTACAATATATGGATTAAATAAACCATGTTGTGTTTGTAGCCATAACTAAAACTCGTCCCCTAGCAATGTATATTTCATGCAGGTGAATGACCTGCTCCTATTGTATGCCAGGCTGTCTGTATCATACCTGCAGTAAATTGATTGTACATTATATTTATAGAGTGGGACATAATGTATATACTGTGCATAAAGTACTGAGCTTGGAGCCATGTTTTATTAGGGCTTCTGATTTCTTTGTCAGGCCATCGGCAGAAGAAGCAGGGCAATGGCGTGATTCACTGGATAAGCTGCTGCAGAACAGCTGTGAGTATTCTACTGTCTGTCTTCTGTCTCCCTGCTCCTTGCTGCTTCCTGTCTGTGTCCCCTTGCACAAGCTCTGCCTTGTGCGGCTTTATGCCATTGACCCCTTAGAGATTATTTTTTCCCACAAGCAGGAATATTCCACTGACTGGAAAAAGCAGACCTTTTTGTCCTTTGGTTTTAGTTGACCCCATAAGGGTTTGAATTCCTAGAAGGGTTTAAGGAAACACCACAATCATCTGACGTTTTGTATGTATTAGTCTGCTGTTATTCACACAGTCACTGTCACATTGATGTGAAACATATGACACATGAAACAAACCTGTTGGTCTCTATACAGTGCAAAAGTATTCAGACTAGGGATGCAGAGAATCCAGGATTCAGTTCTGGATTCCACCAATATTCGGCCTTTCTCAGCAGGATTTAGATTCACCTGAATCCATGCCTCTGCCCCAACCAAATCCTTAAAATCATGTGACTTTTTGTCAAATAAACACGAAAGTTGAAAAATTTTCACCTAGCGCTTTGCGTGCAGTTCTCTTTGGTTCGGTATTCGGACTAATCTTTTACAAAGATGAAATGCCGTCGTTTTTGACACACGTCATCTAATCTGACCTAATCACAAAATTAAATAACTGAGCCCTCCTTTTCACACCACAATGCAGTTTGTCCTAACATCACAAGTAATGGTGTACTATTTTTCCTATATCAAAAGGAAATGTAGGGAGTTCCTTCTGTCATTAAGTGATCATGGAGTCCTATAGGATTCTTTGGGGATGCCAAAAAGGACTGTGATTGGCTATATGGTAGCCTCATGTAGACTGCTAGCCTGCAGTATGTCTGCTTTGTTTAAAACTGTGTCTCTGTGCTTCCAAAACTTGCCTCCAAGCCAGAAATTAAAAAATGGCACCTACTTTAAGGTCACTGGGAGCAACATCAAAGGGGGTGTTGAGCAATATGTTGCTCATGAACCACTGGTTGGGGATCGCTGTTCAAGACATTGTAAGGTTACTGTGTAGCCTTATTGTCTCCTTAGTATAATCAACAGATTGTACTACCCAACAATCCTAGGGAACTAATGAAGCTCTACTGTTCTCCAAGGGGAGCTAATGGTGCTTTAATACCCATATATTAGATCAGAGATTCTCATCCTTTTTTACCACGAGCCACATTCAAATGTAAAAAGAGTTGGAGAGAAACACAACCATGATTGATTATTTGGTAGCCCCTATGTGGACTGGCAGCCTACAAGGGGGTTTGTTTGGCAGTACATGGGTTTTTTATTCAGGTAAATTCTGCCCTCATGCCAGAAATGAAAAAATAAGTACCTGCTTTGAGGTCACTGGGAGCAACATCCAAGAGGTTGGGGAGCAACATGGTGCTCACAAGCCAATGGTTGGGGATCAGTGAAACTCTTCTCTGCACAAATGAGCAAAACTCTGGTTTCCCTTTGTAATGGAAACAATTCCTGTTAAAACTACAAAGGCAAATGCCAGTTACATAAACAACCCACATTATGAACTGATACATGAAAAGCATTCTCAGTTTGGCTCATATTACATAAATATTTTAACTACAAACACCTCATAACACCTCAGTTTTGGCTTAGTGCCTACCTCCCCTTTTTCAGTCCTTACATAAGATTGCGCTATTGTTGAGTTGCCCAGGGCTACCGCATATTATAATAACTTGTACTAAGCTTATTTGCCAAACAACATCCTCCGGCATGTACCGAGCGTATACACTCAGGCAGAAGAGAATGGAAGTTTGAATTTCTATTGTCCTATTTTGTCATATTTTCTCCTGCTTAATTATAATCTGTCCTGTCAGATCTGTAATTATAACAATATTGTGGCCTTCATGGCTTTTCAAACTGTTTAAATAATTACTTTATATCTGCTGCAGAAATATACATGTACTCCTTGAATAGGCTACAGTTTGCAATCAATGCAAAGACAAAAAACATGCTTTTCAACTTGTAAATGCACATCTGATTTGGTTATATAACACTGTGTATTCAGTTATATCACTCCAGGGTTACCATTTGTACTCTTTATATAGTCATTTGTCTATTGAAGAAATGTATTTTCTGTGAGCCAATAAAGGCTGCAGGTGCTAGGGGGAAAGAATGACTGTATCATGTCTTTGGGTGAAAATGTAGGTTCATTTATACGTTTTGCTTTTATAGAAATCATCCTTACAAATATTATTTGTATTTATAAATCAATGGCATATTGTGCAGCACTGACCAAAAAAGGGTATATACACCAAACACACAAATTACATACAAATACTGATCAATGGACGCTGGAAAGAGGGCTTGGCTCATTAAAGCTTACAAGTACATGTATTAGACATTAGGCTAGTGATGCACAGGGCTGTGCCTTGGTTTTTCTCCACCTGCATTTTATCCGTGCAGAGAAAATCAGATTCACTTCCATTCTCTTGACTGGATCAGTTTTTCTGCATCTCTAGAAAAGGCAGGCAAAAAAAAAAAAGTGAGGCACAGCCAGGGCTGTATTTATATATAGGCACCCAAGGGCCTGTGCTTAGGGAGGCAGTTTTTGGGGGGCGACTCTCAGGTACTTATATAATAAATTTTCCTTTTAAAAAAAAAAATCAAAAATCCCCCTGGCTGGAAAGTTTCTTCAGAAATCCAGCACCGGAGCTGTGCGGGTGAGGGGGTAGGTTGCCCAATTGCCCGATGTTGTGTGTGACATCACTTCGTATGTCACTTCCCCAATCTGGGAGCATATTTAGCTCGGTGCCTAGGGTGACACAGGACCTAAATACAGCCTTGGGCAGAGCCCCTGTGCCATTAATCTTAGCCTGTGACTGCTATGGGTGCTGTCATTTTTAGATAATTTCTGCTCAGCTTGAATAGGAATAAAAGCCAAGTATTGCTGTAGAAATACATTAGCAGGTTTGTTTTGTGCCCCAGACAGTGAAATGATACTCTCAGTGGTGAGAAAACTGCTTTCAAATAGCTTTAATGAGCATTAGTAAAGATGAGTTTCTCACTAATTCAAAGATTTTTTTCCATTCATTAAAACAATGTTTTGGGCAAAATATTTAGTTCCACCCTTTTTTCTACTTTACAATTACGATATTGATTTTCTCACAGTGTTTGCCTACTCTGAGGTGACCTAAACCATTATAACTGGAAAGCACTGTATCAAGCAAGTTGCTGAAAAATATTTTAGCACAGGGATAATTTCTGATATTATAACTATACATCTATGGGAATGTCTTGTTGAAATATATATCTATTTTTACAGAATACATTTTTTACAGAGATAAAGTTGCACGCAAAAAAACAAACATTTTTGGGAGGAACATAACAAGAATACCATGGAGATTAAAATTAGTTTTCATAGTTTTACTAAATAGATTCCTTTCTGTTTGGTTCCATTAATTGGGAGAAGCTGAACATGCTGTAAGAGAGAAATGTATGTAGTTTATTCCTACAACAGTTCATTGACAGTAATGTGATTTAAACAGGTGTAATGGACACTTTGCCAAAAGAGCTAAAATTATAGGGTACAACACGGGGCCACAAATGCTGATCATTGCTGAGATTCCCATTTGGGCTCAAAAGTGACCAATCAGATCTAAAATCACATCTTGATTTGTCTATGTGAAAGTGCATGGCAATTAAATGTGAATAGATTTCTTCTAAATTACTTGAATCAGATTTAATATTGATTTATATTTCTTTAGGCTATCTTGCAAATGTGCAACTTTTATTAGATTACTCCACTTGTATTTCTTCCGTTGCCATGTGTTTCTATGGTGAAGCCACGTCCCTCTCTGCAAGCAGAATACATGAGAATATTATTCTGCTGTGTGTGTACTATCTTTCTTTCCAAGGAAAAATAATTGCATTGATCATCTTTACTGTAACATACACAGATGTCTATTATGAGTAAACAAGATGGAAATATTCTTACTAGAAAATGTAAATGATATGAGAACCATGCGTGGTGCAGGAAACCACACAGAGTCTATTTCTCCGAATCCTCCAACACTGTTTTTCTCTCTAAACTTCCTTATTTATAATGACTGTTTTCCCATAAAAATAGTTCTTTTTGTTTTTTTTTCCAAAGAATCTGATACCTGTTTATACATTCTTTGGCTATGCAGACTGAATTGGATTTTGCATGGTGTGTTTAACAGTGGTGATGAGCAAATTTTTTTGCCAGGCATGGATTTGCAGCTAATTTCCCCATTTCCCCATTGGCGAATTGTTTTGCGAAACTTTAGTGAAAATTCGGCGCATAAAAATTCATAATGCGTAAAAAAAATCCGCCATGCGTCAAATTGGGCACGGTCGTGTAAAAAAAAGGGCCGCGGTCGCGTAAAAAAATGCAGGCGACAAAAAAAAGACGGGATCGGCAAAAAAAGATGTGGGCGACAAAAAAATTGTGCAACAAATGCGTTTCGCTAATTTTTGATTCTCTTTGATTCTTACCTATTCATCAGTTGCTCACTGTTATTTTGTTCATGTCAGTAACTACACTGGGATGGCTATCACTGTTAGTGGGCACTTCAGTCTGTCCATGGGCAGTGGCCATAGAACATTTCTGCATGTAACCAGTACACTCATATGAAGTTAGTGTTAGCTTTCACAAAAAGAGATCAACAGCAACATATTCAACCCCCAAACAAAAACTCACTTTCCTTCCCTGACTGCACAAATTCTTCTGGTGTCCCAGCACCAACGAACTAGAAAAAACAGTTTTTAAGAGTTTAAACCCATTACAACTGATATATGACTTTTGTGTCCGAGTGTCCAAGAATAACAAGAATCATTTAGACATTTAACTGGAGACTACTGTAGATTACTGTAGACCTTTATAAATGGAAACAAACATTTTAAATGCACACATTATCATTTTTAAAGTTTCAGAAAATATAGACGAAAAGCAAATGAGTGACACAGAAAAATAGCCAATGAATGATACAGAAAAATAAAATCTACTATAAATGGATTCTCTCATGATTTTTATGGTATAGTTTTTATTGCAATATTATACCAATTACTAACATTGCAAATAATTCATTATACAATCTAAAATGTTATTCTTGAACCAACAAATGTATTTTTTAGTTGTAATATTGGTGTGTAGGCAGCCATCTTGGGTCACTGTGTGAGCTTTCAGAAAGAACCAATGTTTCTTCTACTCTATGTAAGTGGACAAGTCATCATTCGGCTGACCTGGACTTGGGTTTTTACTGGTTTTTACTATTCACATACCTACCACTAGGTGGGGCATGAGAGCATTGTTAGCAATACAGGTGTAGGTAGCCAACTGTTACCTTCTTGTTACCTTCCCTTTTTTCTGCCGGGCAACTGCTGGGGGGGGGGGCATCACTCCAAGTAAAGTGTGACTGAAGTTTATCAGAGCACAGGTCACATGGCTGTGGCACCCTGGGAAATGAATAATATGGCTAGCCCCATGCGAAATTTCAAAATTAAATATCAAAAAGTATATTTGTCTTTTTGAAAAGCAGATTTCAATGCAGGATTCTGCTGGAGAAGCTCTATTAACTGATGTGTTTTGTAAAAAAACATGTTTTCCCATGATAGTATTTCTTTATATTATGTTAAACCTTGGTGTCTAAGATAATGTTTTCTGTAACTGACTTTGTGACTTGAGATTCTGTTTAAGTCGTTACCATGCCATATTGAATTATGTTCCCTTCCTCTGCAGATGGTCTCTCTGTCTTCCAGGGTTTCCTGAAGTCAGAGTTCAGTGAGGAGAACATTGAGTTCTGGATGGCCTGTGAGGATTACAAAAAGGTCAAGTCTCCATCCAAGATGGCAACCAAGGCCAAAAAGATCTATGATGAGTTCATCCAAACAGAGGCTCCCAGAGAGGTATAATAAATGTCCTAATGTCTCTCTAATTGCCACCGATTGGGCAATTTCAACCTACCATCACCTCTCTCCATATGAAGCATGACAGGGCATTCACTGTATGTTTTGTATGTGTATAATACAGGATGTCATATTGTTTTTATAACCAGAGGTAAATGTGTTTTGTTATAACTGCAACATTACTCATTACAGGAACTATAGTTACCAGTTTCCTTATGTAGTAATAGTAATAATAAATAATTGTAGCACCACTCATGTATTTTAAGGAATATTGCAAAAGGAATATTCCTAAATCTATGACATTAGTCTGTATTTATTCAGGTTTGCTAAACTACAACTCCCATTGTAGGAAGGTACAGTTAAGTTAGGGACCTGAAAAGATGACCTTAAGGTGTCATCTCACAATTATGGGGCATGTACAAAGGCACAAGGCAACATACCAGCAGGTTACCTAGCTACAAAGAGCTAATAGTAGTAGTATTCTGTTCACAAGGGACTGTTCTACCATTTATGTCTTAGACCAGGGGCCAGTTTATGGTTAATTGACATTCTTTTCCGATTGGTAACCATAGTTTTAACGATTTATATACAAATCAATACAAAAGGCAGAAAAAATGTCTGAATCCTTTATGCCGACTTTTTCTGACAGTCAAGAAAGTGGTAATTAATGGAAAAATATCAAAATGCCAGTTTGATAAACCCCAGTTTGATAAATCTCAGTTATAGTTCTGAGACCTAAATAATGGCACATCCGTGCTGCCTTCAGAAGTAACTGATTATAATATTTCCCTTATATCGTTCCGTTTTAGGCTTTTCTTCCCAACATTTTTTATAAATGCATGTTATTTTCCTGCCAAATATATTTGGCTAAAATTCTTTTTAAATAAAATTCATATATCACCCATATAACTTTTATAGCAGTATGTCTGCATATGCAACATGTATTGTTAATACTGAATGATTTTGCCTTATTTATAACTACCCACAAACCCAAGGGCTCACTTATAGAGGGGAAGCAGTTACAAAATGTATCTGCAAATGACTTCTCTTCTTTGTACATAGCTACCTCATGATGACCGAAGCTTAGGGTGTTCCACAGGCAGAACATTTTCCACCCCCAAACAAGTCTGTGCACAAGCTTGGATTGTTATGAAATAGAAAATGACATTACTTTATTTAGATTAATGTTTGAATGTAATAAAGCAATGGAAAAATACATAATGGCTTTGAAAGTACCAGTCCTCTATGGTACACAGTTAATTTAACATGTTATATCATTCTGCCTTCCAGGCTTGTGTGTTTCCAAGAACGTAATTGTGTCTCAGACACAACGCTGTTATACATTTTGCCATGAACAGATAGCCATTAGCATTACCAAACCCTTTCATCTCAGCCATGCCAGGGCTTTAATGTAGGGGCCACTAATTTGTGTAACTGCAGCATGTACTCTGCCTAAAAAATATATACAGTAAGTTTGAGACAGCTGTAGTCTTCGGGGGGGGGGGGGGGTGTATAGGTTCATTTTACATCATAAAATAGAACTATAGGCAAGATCCAATCCAATTCCAGTGAAAATGTTTTTTTTTTTTTTATATGGTTACCAATCGGAAAAGAATGTCAATTAACCATAAACTGGCCCCTTGTCTAATATTGTTTTTTTTAGTAATGTTTTTGTAAAAGGGGTACATAATGATGTCTAAGACATAAACAAAACTGTCACATGCAAACTTATTGCAAGATTCAGTTTGATGAGAAAAAACTTTTCTCCTAATTCAGTTCCAGTTTTTTTCCCATAGACTTTGAAGGGGAACTCTGGTTTCCAAACCAAACTTTGTATCACTGTAATCTTTTCCTTCAAAAAGTATGAATCGGTACCATATGCTGAAATCCAACTGCAAAACTGTATCATTTAAAATCCTGGCAGTACAGGAGGGACTAAAACAATGATGTTACAAATTGTAACAACGTTTCCACAGCTTACAGGCAGCATGCAGGAACTACATAGCCCACAATGCTTTGCACTGTGTTGTTCTTTTCCTTATTAACATCATGTGTGCAGGGGATTGTGGGATTTTGAGGATGCAGGCTGAGAACAGTCGACTACTGTTTTTTTTATTCTCAAAGTAGACAGCCAGATTAGCAGGGGGCCTGCCTTAGGCTGATGCCAGACGAGGCGTTTTTACGCTGCGTATTTTCTAATTCTCTCGGCGGCTGAAAAACGCACGATATCATCATCCATAGAAATAACTGAAACAGTCTCGATGGAAAACACACAATGCGTAAATACGCTAGAAAACGCGCTACCAGGGACTTTTCATGCGTTTGCCGAAATACGCCATTATTTGCACAGCAACCTATTCCTATGTATACACAAAGGCAGCTGCCAGACCTTGCGGAAATATGCGGCGTTTTTTACTATTTCGCACTATTAGCACCATGGGAAACGGGATTTGCTACGTCACCAGAACTAGGCTGAAAAACGCCATAGTCAGGGGCTGTGTGGGTTGTGCGGCGTTTTTAGGTGGGGAAAATACGCAGCGTAAAAACGCCACGTCTGCCATCAGCCTTAGGTAACTGTTGCAAACCATATTATTAGATTAAAAATCAAGAAATGTCTGTGTATTTTTTAACTGATATATATTGCAAAGTTGCTTAAAATTATGTTTAATTTTAAAAGAGCTTAAGCTGTGTTTTGGCGGCGTTCCCCCTTTTATAGAGTAATCATGTGATTGACAGTGAGATTTTTCACAAGTTTTTCTAATTGAATTGCATCTGGCAATAAGGGAAAATCTAGAACTGAATTATGAGTTAAGCTTTTCTCATCAAACTAAATCTGGCCTTATGTTTTGAAGATACTGTCAGGAGTAGCACAGCATCTTGCAGCGAGATTTCTCCTGGGAATGAAATGAGTGTTACTGGTTAATAATGTATCCCTTTTTCCTGTTATGCTTATATATATTTTTATATTGTTGCTTTTGGTGCATTTCCAAATTCTAATTAGTCAACTAATCCACATCACCATGTAATAAATAGCTGCCAGCCATACCAGGCTTAGAGCAAACATCCTTAACTTGGGGAAATTAACCCTATTACTTATCAAGAGGTTTTGCCGTAAGTTATTTCTGCACAAATTACAATACTTTTAGCCCAAATTGCATATTAGCTGCATTTATAGAGTATGATACTACTGCACACTATATTTCCAGCTAGCACATTATGTAGCCTTCTTAATCATTATAGGGCCCTTGGGAGTAATTGTGGGGTTGAGATTAAGGTTAAAAAATAGGCAAAGCAATTTGCTCTTGTTAATAATTAGCAGATTAGCCTTAGGAAGTGAGGGGTGTTTCTTGAAGCTGGAATAAAGGGTACACTATAAAATTATTTCAGTAGTCCTCATTGTTACATTTCGGAACTACTAAGACAATTGCTGTGGTACCAAGCAAGGCTGAAAAGCTTCAGTGGGGTATTAATAATTATGTGTCCTCCAGGGGGGCTTAAAGCTAGAGTCCAGCAGCCACCCTAGAGGGTGAGGGATCACCTGTTTCATACTGTAGATCTGATGGCTATTCTTGTGCTGGTTTGGGTGTGTGTGTGTGTATGTGCTAGGATTATGAATACTCTAAATATGTTGTGGTGTATCCTAATTTTAGTAGCCACCCATTTCACTGCTTTATCTTGTACCATGTTGGAAAAAGTTTCCTACAATTTTGCATTTAGTGACTGTCAACAGCTTGCTCTTGCCTCAGAGAAGGGAGCAGGCGTGTTATATTATTGCTCAAAAACAAAATGGCTCTCCTATACCAACCCAATTGGAAATTTGTCACTATAGGTTGCTAACCTTGTTCAAATCATTGATCAGGAGCTTGTAACTGTAATTTCTTTCTTTTAGACAAACAAAAGTAAATACCTAATTGGCTTCATTAGTTTACTGCAAATGACCAGTTTGTTACTCATGTTAGTACAGGTATAGGACCTGTTATCCAGAATGCTCGGGACCAAGGGTATTCTGGATAAGGGGTCTTTCCGTAATTTGGATCTCCATACCTTAAGTCTACTAATAAATCATTAAACCGTTAATTAAACCCAGTAGGATTGTTTTGCATCCAATAAGGATTATTTATATCTTAGTTGGGATCAATTACAAGGCACTTTAATTACTACAGAGAAAAAGGAAATCAGTTTTAAAATTTTAAATGATTTGATTAAAATGGAGTCTATGGGAGAAAGGCTTTCCATAATTCGGAGATTTCTGGATAATGTGTTTCCGGATAAGGGATCCCATACCTGTATTGAGAATGTTAAAGGCTCGTTAAAAAAGCTTGTTTTCAAATTTCAGTTTGTATTTGACTTATTCATATTAAAAAGAAAATAAATTGTTTTTTTGCCCCTCAGTACACATGGGTTGTCTCCTTGACTTAAGCTCCCAACAGTAGGGTGTATACGCCAGTCTTTACCATGTAAGAATAACATCTTAATTAAAAACAGTTGATTGCATTTCTTAGCATTCAACATTATTCTAGATGTATAAAATTTAGTTTCCTTTATACACAGGAAATTAGATTGTTATTTCTACAATAGGGCTTGTCATTGCCATTTACATAAGGGAAACGGGCACTGTAGCCTCTGAATGAGCACAGGGTAGTGGTACAAATGCAAAGAGTACTAGAAGTTGGAAGTAGGACACTGCACGTAGTCCCATCTTGGGTCTTCACTTCCCATGCTGATTCTTTCCAGCAGGATACAGATGTTTTATCCCAGAGGAGCAAGCTGTGCCACAGAATACAGATGTCGAGTCTCCCAGGGAGAGGCACAGTGACCCGAGCTGCGTTCAGCCACTTGTGTAAATATTTACTGCTCAGTCTAGTGACATGCTGTACTGTGAAAGCAGCATGTCGGGTCTAGCTGGCATCCTGTCATAGTGGTAACTGGCATCAGGCACATGCCCAGCAGAGATAAAGACAGTCTCTAAATTTGCAAGTGCTAACTTGCACTGGCAAATTTAAAAAGTACAGTATAGAGCAGTTTATGTAAAGAGTTAGTAATTGTGTGGTTGGACTGCACCTTCCACATCAGTGTTAAATAAGGGAGGAAACAGTGATTGGCAGGCAATGACGGGGTAAAACCAAAACAAATTACCAAAATATTCAGCCACAAAAAAAAGATGCGGTTGAATTCTCCAAGCCCCCTTGAAAATTTGTACCATTGCAAACCCCTCTCAATACTGAGATATAATGTAACATTTAATACTACTGCTAAAAAGGTAAGGTATGCGATATACCCAAAAATGTAAAATTAGCACAGAATACAAAATTGTATCTTAAGTGGTGCCCTTATGCTGGAGACTAGGAATTTAATATACAGTAGAGCACTTAATTGTGGTCCAAAAAAACAATAATTGTCCCTGCCTGGTTCTACTTGACACTCAGCATCTCACTCTCCCTTACTAATAGAAAAGATTATAATCAGACATGCCGGGATTCAGTGGCCTAGTTAGGAGAGCTAGCCCTGCCTGGCTAACTGACACTTATCGCCATTCTGTCGCTAATGATACTACCCATCATCACTACAACCAGTGCATTCACTTTGAGAAACTCTGTGTATACAAAGTGAAATGTGCTTTAGGCTAGATTGGGGGGCTTTACACTTTCAGGCACACGGTCCACTCCCCACAAACATTTTAGTGGTTTGGTGCCAGCAAGACTGGGGCACATGTTAAATGCACTGGTTGTGGTGATGGTCGGGAGTATCGTCAGGGACAGAATGGTGCTGAGCGTCAGCTAGCCCTCCTGTTTCTTGCCCTGTCCTTGCGCTCCCTTTTCTGGCTTTCATCTCCCAATCTATTCTGTATCACCTGATTTAAATTAAGGGCACGTTATATTATAAATCAGTTCAGTTAATAGTAGACATTGATAGCAGAATTTAGTTTAGAGCTATCTGGCTTTCCATAAAAGGTATGTGGTCCTCACTGAGACTTATGTTCATATTTCAAACCCCTCTGACAGTCTGACAACCTGTTGAAACATTAATTTTCTACTTCTTTTTCTATTTTGTTATTAATTACCTTTCAGGTTCCCTCTCTGAAACCTGAAATGTGAAAATACTGTCTGTTTTCCAGGCTCAGATTTAGTTTGCAACAGAAAACAGAATCATTATCAGGGTAGATTTTTATTTATTGTATTACTACTAGACAAGCCCTTTGCTATTTGTCTTGCAGTCTGTCATTTAGATCAATGTCTGGTTGCTAGGGTAAGTGGGACCCAAGAAGCCATATTTAAATTCTAAAGTAAATAAAGTAAAGAGGTGAGGAGCAAAAGGTTGTAAATTGTAAAGTTGTAAATTGCAATATTATGCTGTTGTCTACATCATAAACAACTATATAGAGGAGATTGAGGGGAAAAGAAAGAAAAAGAGGATAGCAAATAAAAAGAGAAGGCCCTGGGGATAAAAACATAATATTATTAGCTGCATATAGGTACATATTTTACATATCTTATTATATGCAGTAAAGTTAAAACAGCTTTGTTTTGCAATATTTATACAACATATCAAAATGGTAGATGATCAGGTTGAGTTCTGAGAGTAAGTGTGCCATTCCTGCCAACAGTTACAAACTTTGGGTCTCCTGTAAAGCTTACTGACTATTTTATTATCCAAGCAACTTTAGAATTTAAGACTTTCAGTCTGAGGCGCAAGCAAATATGTTTTAAGGACCTGCATGAGAAAACTCCCGCCCATAAACTACTCGGGAGATTTGAGGATCCCGTGTGAAAAAGTAAGGCAGTGAATATCAGTATGACATGGTTTGGAAGCCAAATTATTCTCCTAATAAACCATCCAAATTTGCAGAGAAATTTGCAGAGAAATTTGCAGTACATATGTCTGTCTAATCTATGTATTCAGTGTGATAAAGAGCCTAGCACCATACTGTACCTTAGCAGCCGAAATGGAAACAAGCCATTTAGTGACACTGAGGGAGTGAAGTGTGTACAATTTAAGCACAAGGTACAGTGTATATGTCCAACAAATTACACAAAAAAATATATTTATGAAAAATACATTTTAGTCCAAGATAAATATGAATGTGAAATTGGCTTGTGTAGAGACACCCTAATGGGTGTTAGTAATAAAACTGGATTATGGTTATTATGTTTTCAACACAAATCAAAGGGAACTCACTTTAAATATTCCCCTAAGGTTAGATTAGATCACAAAGATGAATATGCTGTCTTGAGTAAATAGGACACAGAAGAAAATTTAAAACTAAGGCCGACAAACATGTTAGATCAGTTCTGAAAAGTAAAGATCACAGGTATCATAGGTCAATCGGTCAGTTTTCCAGCTGAGGCAAAATTCTGCTCATCCAAGGTCACATTAAATCTGAGAAATGGAATGCTGTAAGATGTCAATTTCACACTTTATTGTTTGGATAATGGCATAAAGGCATAGTAGGTACACAACCTTTCTGTAGATGAGATTTATGATGCAGAAACAGACTGTAGATTGCAAGTAACAGTTCTAAGGACTCAACCTAAACTCTTAGGGCTGGGGTAGCAGTCAACACCTAGCCCTCATCCATTGGCAATCACTGCCAAAAATTAAAAGTATTGTTACAGGTATCTGTAAACAACATAGGTTCTTCAAGGGCTGCTGCTGAAAGGAAGGAGACAAAAGACTCCCCTCAAACCCCATGCACTTACCTTAAAAACTTGGAATGGTTTAAGGGGCAGCCACATTACTACTTCGGATGTTACAGCTGTGCTAAAAGAGACAAGTCTCCAGCATCTTGTCAGGGGACATAATTACTCGTTATAATTATATTAGAGAATATTAGAGACAGTAGGGGATCTTTTTCACATGCAAAAGAACAAAGAACCAGAGGCCACCCTCTAGGAACAGAATTTTCATTTGAAGTGACATAAATGGTTCCTTTTAGTGCGGGCAGCAAGGTTGGGAAATACCCTGCCGGGTAGATGTGGAGAAGGCAGGTTCTATAAATGATTCACCTTATTTGTAACTGGACCAATACATTATTTATCTATATACATAATTTAACATAACTTATATAAAATGTATTTTGATGACTTGTGACTTTACTTTACTCTAAAATTATTTTTTAATCTTTATTTGCTTTCTCTCTTAATAGGTCAATATCGACCATTTCACCAAAGCTGTTACCATGAAGAACTTGGTTGAACCATCGTCTTCAAGTTTTGACCTTGCCCAGAAGAAGATTTTTGCTCTGATGGAAAAAGATTCACTGCCCAGATTTGTGCGCTCAGAATTCTATCAGGAGCTAATAAAGTAGCGGTGTAATGGAGCTGTGCAGTGGATTCTTAGCACTCCTTGAGTCCCAGACACTGGTTAGCTGGCATTTTCCTATTGTGTCTGCTTTGGCCAATGTGTGCTTTGTATGATTTTGTTGTTATGGTGTCCTATAAGTGTAATATAAAAGTTGATTTATATACAACTCCAGATATATCACATCAAACTTTTTCAGTGATGTGTACATGATGGGTGTCCATCAGTTCTTCACACAAACCCATCCCAGCATGTGTCATAGAGACAGACTGATGTATTCTAATGTATAAAGCTTTTAATAACATGAATAGGTTTAACACCCTAGAGATAAGGCACTATGAAGAGAATCTGAGAAAGCCAAGTGTTGACCTTTAGCTTGCTACAGTGCAGAATATGCTTATCAGTATTCAAGGAAGGAAACTCTTCATTATGTATATGCAACAGCATTACACACAGGTTAAGGACACTGTAACCGTAATCACTAATCATGTGCTTACACAAGGAGACATGGTACATGTGACCATCCCCAAATATTTAACCCTGTCACTAACAAGGTATTCAGCATGACCCAAGCATGCCACAATTACCTACATGTGAGGTTTTTTTCCATTGTATGGGCTTTGTAACATGATTACATCTGTTAGAAAAGGAAACGTAAAGAAAGAATAAATAAAACTTTGGATCTAGGAAGGCTGTCCATGTAACAAGTCAAGCTGAATGTATACTTCCATATCTGTTTTAGAAATGTCTAATTTGGAAGCATTTATTTGTTTCTAAATATTAAAATAATGAATGCATTAATTTGACCAAAATCTAATAACTACCACTCGGTTATGTTGATGACAAGTGTATCTTAATGCTTCCATTGTATTAATTTTATAGATCTCCTCAGATTTGAGCACAGGACAACTGCTTTTACATGCCCTGGTGACCTGCACAGACTGTCATTGTACGTGATTGAAAGGATACTTATCGAAGCTAGGATGGAGCTCTTAGTCTTATGATAAGTAAAGGGAGGTTATATGGCTTGAAAGCAGTCAGGTGTATGTTTCGGGAATGGGTTGAAATGCTTACAGAAAGGTTTGATAGATTGAATGAAGTCAAATATGCAGTAAATGTGGGAGCTGAAGGCTTGCTGATAAAGGCTCTCAGGGTTTATAGTGAAAGCACACCTATATGAATAGCTGAAACATACCTAGCATTTTATTAAATAATAACCCTCAGCATCTGCTGCCACTGCCTTTCCATTGCTTTTTGTCTGAACTACTTTTTGTGGCAGAAAAAAAAACTTTTATTTCTTTAAAATGTTAAATGAGATTGTGGGTCTCAATAAATTTCAGCTACGTGGTGTGTGTACACAAGATGATATTACACATTTCTAATTATATTTTGGATCATGCACATGAACCTGCCACATCACTGCATGACGGCAGCATATTCTAATCTGGAAAAAAACTATCCCGGAAAACTATCATAGATTGACGGAAAACTCCCTGTACAATGGTTATCAAAAATATATTTTCCTTTGCCATACTCTTCCCACATTATTTATAATCTCCTCTACTTTTCACATTTGCATTTGTTAACCCCACCCATCTCTTTATGACTTGGGGTTCTATTTGCTACTGAATTTAACATAAGGAGATGGTTTACACACAGTAGTTAGATGCCGTAAATACTAATGGAAAGAGCACTGTGAGTGAGCTAGAGTAGGACAAAGGCAGCAGTCATAACATGTGTAGCTTCACAGAATACCATTTCTCATTTCTTTATGTAATTTAACCATACATATTTAGTTCAAGGCAAAAGGAATCAAATCAGTACCCTAAGATAAGAAAATTAACTTTTTGCTGAAAGTGCACCTTGGGCCAAGAATGAAACTACAGTTATATGAATAAATAAATGAAGCACTAGCAAATAAAATATTGGTCTATTATGCTCTGTCAAATCATGAGAATGTAGTATAGAGCATTAATCTTAATCTGTCAAAAGAGAGCAAGGCATTCAATATTGTAGCAGTCTGTTACATTTATATTTACAGATATCATCATCTTCTTCACCTTTACAAGTCAAAACCTCACATCCAAATGGCAATGCGAGGCCAATGCCCAAGAGAAGCACACCATTCTTGGTGTGAAAGTACCATTTCCAGTTACTTGAATTGGCCATGCAACACCCTTTAAAGCATTGTTAATCTGATAGTCACAAAACAAAAACTGTATTACCTTGTTAGCCAGTGTCAAAAATAATAAAAAAAAAACACAAATACAAGAATATTGTAGCTTTCGGAGCTCTAAGGCCCCTTCGTCAGGCAAAATACCTGACGAAGGGGCCTTAGAGCTCCGAAAGCTTGCAATGTATTGTTATTGTTAGCCAATATAGGTATCATTTCTACAATCTTGTATATATGTTTTTTTATTATTTTTAATCTGATAGGAATGTGTCTTTCAGCTGAATTCCCAGCTTTAAGCTAAAACATTATGACTTTAATTTCATGAAAAAAGGCAACGAAGATAAACAAACATATCGAAGGGAACCTTTCTGTAAGGCAGGCAAAAGGGCTCAATAAATCCAGGCATGTTGTGCTAAAGCAGGCCAACAAGGCATTCCATAAGGAACAGGCTTTCAGCATCAGACAGAGCACCACTATTTAATTGTACTAAAACTATGAAAGCTCCATGTCTTCTTACACTTTTCATGTACACAGGCACGCTTGCTGGCGAAAGTATAAACTTTTTCTTGTAGTAGCTAGTGATAGGGTGATGAAAATTATTATAACTGCCAACTATTTTTGCTCTGTGTTTGTGTGATAAGTGATGAATATATATAAAGGAATGATTTATCTAAAGATAACAATTACCATGCTTTCCAGAGGTCCATTAGTCTTTGAAGTAGTTTTTGAGGATTTGTGTAGGTGTCCTAGGGTGGAAAATGGAGTGAATTAACTATAGTGGTTCACCCTACATTTTTTTATTGCAGACAAATGTTCAGCCCCATTTCTGTTATCTCTACATGTCTATACTTTGCAATAATAATCATACTACAGTGGAAAAGTGGTTCTGGGTTAGGGGTCTACCATTCCATAGCAACTAATCAGGTGTAAACCTTTTACCATTCTAACTGCAGTAGACCTATAAATGTCAAGTGCTGACTGGTTACTATGGATTTGTAAATCTCAATAAAACTATGCATCTTTCCTAGTGGTCACATCTGGCACTGATGTAGGTGCAAACTTGCACTCTAACAAGTAATGCAGTTGCATATACTAATTTTGGTGTTATTCAAAGGCAAGGCTCAGCTTTACCAACCTGAAACTAATGTTTTTTTACAGCTGACAAATAATTAGAATAAAGTAATGCTATTACTATCATTTTATCAGTGAAACAGCAAGGTGAGGGTATAGGACACCTCTGCAAAAAGAGCACTGTTTGGCCATTGCTTTTGCATGTATGATCTCTGCACAGCTCAATAAAATGTCTGGGATATGCATAAGCCTTTTGTTATCTTGTTCTGTTGCCATATGTAACTTTCTTGCTTTGTAGGTGTAACGCCAGTTTGATGTTCTGTTCAAATGACCATCATCCTTACAGATTCCTTTCAGGCATAACTAATAAGTTCTCCAGAGATGTCATTAGGGCTGCATTTAAATGCCTTTTGTGAAAGACTCCTAAGTAACAAATGGGTTAAGCTTTGTTTGTGAAGCAGAAGAGTATATTAGAGCATGTAAGTGTTAATTTACAAATGGCCCTGCTATATGAATTTGACAATGTCAGTAACCTATGCCCTTTATCTATAGCATGCACCAGGCTGCTCACTATAGAAAAGAAGAAAGGCAATAGGGTTGAGTCGGAAGGCAATGGGGTCAATCTCATGTCAGGCAGCATGAGACTCCCATTCATATTATTGCAAAAACGAAGGCAAAAATAGCCACCAATTTCACAAATGCAGTCTTCTTTAAATAACAATGTGAAAAAGCTGAGAACTCAATTTTTTTTTGTCAATATTAGCGAAGTGTGCTGAGAATAAATTAGCCATATTGTGTAGCACAGACAGGAGTTCCTTTCTTGCACTTGTAGGGGTGTAGTTCCTAAATATGGCACCATTCTGTACCTTGTTTTATCATTAAACTGGACTATGCTATCCAGCCCTGCTCTTTTACTTTCGTGTCAGTTAAAAAATATATCTTTTCCAAAAAAAATGTAAGTGATGTTTTGTTTCAAATGGGTAAATCTAAACTAGCACCCAGACAAAATCCTGGTGTGCACGCACAGTTTCAGGGTTCCAGTTGTTGTCAAACTACAATGTCTTGGTCTCTGAATGCTGCTGAGCCTGAAAGAGGATTCTGGGTAGTCCTGCAACAGTTCAAAACCTGTAAGTTGCTTATCCTCATTTGGTCATTAAGGTTTAAAAAATGTGGACATGTTTATTTACTTATACTAGCTATGTAGCCTGAGCTTCCACGGGTCTTAGGGTGAAGACACACAGAGCTACTAGTAGCAGCTACTTGTCACAGCTACAGAAATAGAAATGCTGATAATTTACTGACAATTGTATCTACGTGTGTTTTAGCAGAGGCAATTCTCAGTATTGTCTTTGGCAGGGAATTTCTGGTGTTTAGTAGTAACTGCTACTCAGTAGCTCCGTGTGTCTTCATCCTTACTCTTGTTTCTCTGTTGAGATAACCTTAATACTTTTTCAATGAACATAGCTATCATAGGTACTTAATTGCACTTGTGTAGTTGCCAATAGCAACCTATCAACAGGTGAAGGCAGACTGATCAACGTTATGATTTTCCCAGTTTTAGAGGTTTTTGAAACCACAAATAAACTCATTTCCACTAAACCACAAATGTCTAGTCATTTATTAAAGGATCCAAATTGAAAAAGCACAAACGAATTAAAATGCAGGCCGAAAACTAAAAGAACACGAAAACCGTGCATTTTTCATGGTTTTTACATTTTCCTTTGAAGTCTCGTGTAGTTATAAATGAAACAAAAGCTGAAGAACCTCTAAAACTAAAGATTGTTACAGTTTGCCTAGGACAGCTCGTATTGTTTTCTACATGACTTCCACAGGTTTTAGATGGCCTTTTACACAAAAAATTCTGTTTTATCACAAAAAATCCCCACAATAAATAGATAAAAAATTCCAACTTTAGTAATTAACCCCTTAGTTTTGAACACAACAAGATACAAAATTGAAAGCAACTGTGTTATTGATTGCTAGTTGCAATGGGTGTTATGTAAGTTAGCGCCTGCATTAGTATATAAGCCCTTAGGCTAATGCCACACGCGGCGTAGGGCTGATTTTTTCGGCAAGCGGAAAAACGCTTGCCGAAAAATCAGCCCTACGCCTGCTACTTGTGCCTGCACCCGAATGAATGAGATACGCTCGGGTGCAGGCACATGTAGCAGAAATACGCACGAAAACGCGAGAGAATGCAAAGTCTCGCGTTTTCATGCGTATATCGGCTACATGTGCCTGCACCCGAGCGTATCCCATTCATTCGGGTGCAGGCACAAGTAGGAGGCGTAGGGCTGAATTTTCGGCAAGCGTTTATCCGCTTGCCGAAAATTTCAGCCCTACGCCTCGTGTGGCATTAGCCTTATGTGTCTTCTGGCTACTAAACACCATTAAGTCAGTAGAGACCAAATTGTTGAAGAGCAGAGGCTCCGCCTAATGATAACTATGGGACATTGCAGCTAAAAGAAAAATGCAGCATCAGTCATGCAGTCATCTTCTTTCCCCCAGAGACAGAAAAGCTGCGAAGTAGATTCGCTGCACACAGTTTTATAGCACACAGACTGTATGGTTAGATTAAAGACATGCTATTAAACTGAGTTTCAAACAAACATTACTTATCATTTAAAGCTTTATGCAGCTGCAAAATCTCACTGCTGTTTGTTATAACTTAACATTTTCCTACTATATCACAATGAAAGGAATCTCTGTCAACAGGACATTCATCTTTTTTATTTCTAGAAGGGCAGTGTATTGCAGGCCCCTTTACGCTTAATAGGGTTTATCATAAACCTTTCCTATATGCATACAGCAATGTATCTTTAATAGTGCTTTGCTCCTTATACATACATAATGCATAGAGGATTTGCTGGATTATACAATTTTATAGATATATATAAGTATATGTTGTGGGAATCATTTCATAGATCACCACACAGAGAGACAGCCAGAGACAAGTACTCTAGGAGGAATGGGGCACAAAGTAGACACTAGCACACTTTCTTCCATATGTAATAAAAGGCACTAAGTTTGCCCAGGTGCAATAGCCCATAGCAACTAATCAGCAGGTAGAAATTAATGGTCACCTGTTTTAAAACAAACCTCTTATTGGTTGCTAGGGGCTACTACTAATGGGCAAACTTAGTGCCTTTTATTACTTATGCAGGTTAATGTTATCAGAGACATGATGATTCAGCCCAGCCATTTTAAAACCCATGTTCGATGTTTCCAGTGGGTGTGAGAGATGTTATAGCTACAAGGACTGTATCACTGGATTAGGTTGACATTTCTAAAAAATGTGATTCTGTTAGCATGAATAATATAAATTAGAGTCAGGAAAATTATATTCCCCAGACATCGTTTCTTTGTCCAAGAGAAGACAGACCACATCACTAAATAACAGTAAGCGCACAGAGGCTAAATATGTCTCCTTGAGATATTTGGATGTAATGGAAAACTGTTCTTCTGGGCACAACAAGCACATAGCAGAGCTTTAAGAAATGGAGCAAGCAATGTTTTCTCTCTCCAAAACCAAGATTCTTGGTTAGAACCTCTGCCAGGTTATTTCTTGAATAACAGAATGTTCTCCTTCTGTATCAGTCATTATAAGAATGCCTAAAAAAGGTTATGGAGGGAAGTGTGAAGCTAATTCTGAGATCTTTCATGATGTTATGATACATTGGCAGTGAAATCAGAATATTTTATATAAACACCTGCTTAAACAGCAGCAATCGATTATGTGCTGGATATTTGTCTTTCAGCCCAAAAAAGTAATTGTTATAAGCATTCCATACATTGTTCTGTCTCCCAGATCAAATAACCAGAAGGGGGCTTATAGATACACAATCATATACCGGTACCAATATATCTTTTTGAGCACCAAACCTCTGTAAGACTGAAAGGGCTTAAATTGAAATGCCTATTAAAGTATTCCATGCTAATATACATTATTTGGTTTAGATTTAAATCTAATATTAAAACAGTTGCAATATTTTCATTTATGACAAAGCAGTTCAATACTAATGATGTGAGCACATTAAAAGATGATATTCCAGCCCCAACCCTACTTGTTTCTCACAGTGGAACATGGTAAATATATTTTGCATGCTTTGGATATCTTGGCTTAAGCTGTATACCCTCTGTGTCACTGCATATGAAATAAATGTACACAAATAGTTTGGTTCCCGTGTTTGTATGCATTACAAGTGTTTCACTGAATCCAATCTGGTGCTGATAGTATAAATAAAATATTCCCATGTTTATACACTGTACAACCTCTCTGGGGATCCCAAAAATACTCTGGTGGCTAATGTACATATGCTTCAGGCCTATGACTCCTGGTATATCAATGGGACTAGAGAATGTGCCATCACTGGGTAATGTTATTTATTAAATGTGCTTCCATATTCTTGTTCTTTATACATAACTAAATAGAATGCAACAATACATTGTGGATCTATATTTTTCGACTAGAACAGACTACTTCTCTAAGGATCTCTGTACTGTGTAGTGGTGATAGAAAATATCATATGGGGCTCTGACAAATTAGGGAAAGACAAACTGCCTTTTGCCCCTACAGATTTCTCATCTGTGATCTAAAGTGAAGTATACAAGCATTGTATGGATCACAGCACAGGGTCAGGGGATGGGCCACATAGAGATGACCTAGAAGGTTGGCAGGTATCAATTGGGCAGGATCTCAAAACAGAAGCATGCTGTACATGTACACGAGTATTGCCTTACACAGAGAAAACAACCTCACCAAACAAGTAGATTTATTCCATCTTGTGTTTTGACCTGAAAAACTCTTCATGCAACAGATATCCCTAGGAAATATATATCCATTTATGCAACCAGAAAACACAACCCCACTAACACCATGATCACTCTGTATGTACAAAGTATTAAGGCACAGTCTTTAGCTTATATAAGCATTCTTTAAATAGATTTGATTGCCTGATTATAACACACATTTTTATTCCACAATTGATGTTACAGTATAGCCCATTTACTAACACTGGGCAAAGTTACAGCTGGGCAGTTAGCCAGAGCAACCAGTCAAAGATTAGCTTTCTGCAACCAACTGCAGGTAGAACAATGAAATCTAAAACTAAAGTATTTGCCATGGGTCATGGCCCGATTGGTGTGTTTTACTACTGAATACTATTCTCATATTTACCACTAGGGAGCATTTTTAGCAATGCAGGCAACTCTTAGTGCAGCAGTAAAGAGAGACTAAAGTTTATCAGCACAATTCACATACTGTAGCTGAGGGCACCTGGAAAACTAAGAATATGTCTAGCCCCATGTCAGATTTCAAAATTGCTCTTTTGAAAAACATATACAATTCAGGATTCTGCTGGAGGAGCACTATTAACTATTTTAGAAAAAAACATTTTTTCCCATAAAGGAATCCCTTTAAGCAAAACAATTAATTCAACTATGTCAAGTGCTTAGTGCCAGCAGAAAAACTAGTATTTATTGCTATTACAGGCTTACCAGCAGTTACAGAGTAAGAAAACTATTTCTGCTAGACTCAAGCTGCAGTTAGCCAGAGCCTACTCTTAAAGCTGGCCTGGATTTGGAACTGTTTAAGTGCCGCCAGGTCCATACGCAGTGTTGCACATCCCTATGCAGGAAGTCGTGCAGCCATGAGCAAAACAAGGCATTTATCAACCCCTTGATGAAACGCAGAGAACCTGCAGAAAGTGTGACATACACTAAAAAACCAATCGATTATTGATAACTACAATACAGGGTGTCAGGCCCTTCCTTACTCATCCTTTTGTCTGTCATTATAACCATCATTGCTAGGGTCACAGTTTTCAATGGAGAGTGGTAAAATAGAAAGCTAAATTATACCTAAATGAGCCCAAAAATATTCATACCCATAATCCACAAATATATAGCCTAATGTTATTGGAGATATTAAATATGATTACAAAAAAGGCATCTGGTGCTTGGGTCAAGTCCTTGGCCACAACACCATCAAATCATTTGAACAATTAAAACAAGAATACAATCTCCCCAATCATTACCTATTTCGCTACTTACAACTTCGACACGCCCTCTCAACAAAATACCCCTCAGGACACCCAACCCTTGAAACTCGACCCTACATCACTATCATCCAAGCCGGATACGTCATGGCATGATATCCAAACTATACAGCACACTCCTAAGCCCTAACATTATCACACACACTGATCGCTCCAAAACAGCCTGGCAAGAAAACACCGAACAGATTGATCAAGAAGAATGGGAAGAAGCCCTAGAGTCCCCTAAACATGCCTCCCCATACACAAGGGAACGAACAATCCAAACCTATATCCTGCATAGAGCATATCTAACACCCTTAACCCTCCGACACTTTCGACAAAACACAGACACAATATGCCCCAGATGCCACTCAGATTATCCCCATTTCTATCACCTAATATGGACCTGTCCAACCCTCATAGACTACTGGAAACAAATAACTCAATTTATCCACGATGTGATGGGATCCCCAGTACCACTGGAACCTAAGGTATGCCTACTGGCCATCCTTGAACATTTATACCCCAGTACATACAAAAGAACAGCAATAGCTAAACTCCTCTATTTAGCTCGCAAACACATAACAAGCAAATGGCTATCAACAGAATCCCCAACCTTAAATGGCTGGAAAACACTTGTAAACCAAGCACTTCCCTATAGAGAAATTAGCTACAAGAACTGAGGGCACCCAGACAAATATAATAAAGTTTGGGCCCATGGCTCGAAAACCCCCGCACAGCCTCCGTACGACCACGATGTCTTGCATTACTAACCCATAACCAATTCCAGGATCTGTCTATAAACTATGTATAAAACTGCACGCAAAATAAAATGGACCACTTTTAAGTCTTGCCATACCTAAAACTACTACTGTATAAATAATGCAACTCAGATGTCAACCCTGTTTATATTTTTTGTAAACTCAATAAAGCGATTTAAAAAAATTTACTAGAGGTTATTTATAAACACTGGGCAAATGTGCACATGGGCAGGAAAAAAAAAATTCACCGGCACAACGAGTGTGATGCAAGCGGGGCTTAGCCCCTACGTGTTTATTCAAATTATAACAGCAACCTTTTGGGGGGGCGTACAAATGTGCACCTGGGCAGTAACTCATGGCCACCAATCTGATGATTCCTTTCAGTGTTCAACCTGCAGCTGGCTGGAAAAATCTAACCACTGATTGGTTGCTATGGTTTACTGCCCAGGTGCAAATTTACTGTGTGTTTATAAATGAGGCCTATTGTATTTGTTTTATGGTCCAACAAGGTATGGCAGTCACAGTACAGAGCTGCTAGTGGAGCCTTGAACCAGAGAAGGTTGGGTAATATTTGGTGCATTGTGTGCTTCCTACTGCACAACTTTGTGTTTAAGATTCAGTCTTTTCTCTAGAAATAATCATTGGAATTATGCATAGGCTAACTATTTATAATTTAATCTGCTTTACTGCACCCAAAAACACACAATACAGGACTGAACTCTATTTATTTTTCCCATTTCAGTGATTATTAACCTTTGACTTGTAATTGGTCAAATCTTCTGGCTACAAGCTGGTCTAACCTTGTTGTAGTGCTCTAATTGGCTACCTCTTGGTTCATTTAAAGGAACAGTAACACCAAAAAATGAAAGTGTTTCAAAGTAATTAATATATTATGTAATATTACCCTGCTCTGGTAAAAGTTGTGCATTTTCTTCAAAAAACCTAATACAGTTTATATAAACAAAGCTGCTGTGTAGCCATGGGGGTAGCTATTTAAATTGAAAAAGGAGAAAAGGCACAGGTTAAGCAGATAACAGATACGTTGCATAGATTCCCATTGTATTCTACAGAGCTTATCTATTACCTGCTACGTAACCTGTGTTTTTTTCCTTTTTCCAGCTTGAATGGCTGCCCCTGTGGCTATATGTAACAGCATTCAGCATCCTAACTATGTGAGATATAGGTCTGCGTAATATAAATACATGTATCAGCACTTAATGTTTTCCTGTTATAAACCAGTTAACAGTAAGCTCAATCCTATTATAGAAATAACATGCATAAAAACTCAGCACCTCGCCTCCACAGGCTCTTATTATTATTAGCTGTCATGAATATCATGAGCTTTTATTACATGTAGAGGAATGCACAACATAACCAGATTTAAAAACTAACATAAACATATAAATACATGTGCGACACAATGAATTCTCCAATTTAGTCTTCTCTGTTACCTAGGCAACACAAACTGAGAAGCAGAACAATAAGCAGCACTGAAGGGGAAAAAAAGCTTTTGTTTGTTTTGTTTGACAATTTTTTTTAAATTATAGCTTATGTAAATTTACATTATGGCACGTACTGATGTTGTAAAGTCTTCACAAATTCAAAAATATATTTCTATCCTTTTGGAAAGATAATTTCTTACCTGTTGTGCATTGTTTTGTGCTTCCACTAGGGATATAATTGGTAAGTGACCCCCTGTTTCAATTGTTAGCTTCCACCCTAGAAAACAAGGCTATCTTTTATGTTTGCTGCATTAAACAACACAAGTCCTTATGTTTAGGCTCAACAGGACCATTCAGATGCTGCCTGCCTATGGCTCTAGCACTTGCATCAGAAGCATTCATAAATGACCCCCACAGTTTATGCCAACATACAGGTATTTTTAAAAGTCAGGATCTGAGTAGTATAGAACCAAACCTGGCTGGTATAGTACCAAACCTTATGTTTGACAGCAACTGCTTCTCCTGGTTGGGCCACAAAAGGCTGTGGTTTTAGATGTGTAATTAACTTTGATGACATTTCTTCTTTGCTTTTGCATTTCTTGGCTCATAGGAACAAACCATACAGTCCAGCTGCAAGCAGTTCAGCAATTAAGTGGCTATTTATTTATTTTTTTCTCCATCTTGTGCTGGGAGATTGAAGCAGGTTCATATAGTCCTCCTGAGCTCTACTGATCTGCTGGGTTTGACCTCTGACTTGTTTATGGACTTGCTTTATACTTGCTTCTGTCTACCCTGACCTCTTGCCTGTTTATGCACTTGTGCTTGCCTGATGCTTGTCCTGACCTCTTACAAGTTATATATAAAGGACTTACCTACTGTTTACCTTTTCATCATTCTACTAGCTCTGGACCTGCTAGTAACTTACAGTCTGATCCTGTACATAGATAGGCAATCCATACATATACTTGGAAACAATTGTGACATATGCATGTCTGTGTGAGACGTCCATTGGATAAAGAGAACACTCCTCATGCTTCAAGGGAGCACTTTGTATTCCTGGTATCTAGATAAAATAATAAACCCCTGCTTGTTGATAAGAGCTTTATAGTCCTTATTACAAAGAGTTTAGAATGTGCCATCTAGGTAGAACATGGAATTCCTATTCATACTTTTTGAACAGTTCTTGTTCATGTTGTCCTTAGGCTAGTGGGGGATAAATAAGCCTGTCCTGCACCCACAGTATAGTAAGTGTGACTAACTGGGGACACTCGGTGTTACATTGCTCTGATTAACACTGACACTTTTGCAAGCAGTGTGTTTTTTTTAGAAATACTAGAAACTGAAAGCAACCCTAGTGCATTGACATCCTCTATCCAATAATGTGTACATTCCCCACTGAATCCACAATCCCCTCATATTATACTGACTGATTTAATCTTGCCTAATAATGTGACCTCCCTAGTCTATAGCAAACATTCTATTGTGTACCTAATATAACTGCATGATCTATGAATGTGCTTCTGTTCTTCCTCTTGACCCTCTAGTCTGTGCATCTGAGACATTATCTATTGTAGTAACTTTATAGACTGTGTAATCTTTTAGCCATGCGTTAACAGATACTGGAGACCACTGACATTCTGCTTCCCAAGTAATTCCCTGTATTACAACATACATGCCAAATAGGTCCTGTCTCTTACAGTATATCAGAATCCAGGAACAAAACACACAAATATTAGAATGGTCAGACTGTAGCATTAATGTTTAATATGAGTTAGATACAATCACTGCTAAACTAACATTTTGTGCATGCCAAGAGCAGTGTCTCTGCTGGCCATTAGTCAGTGAAAAATAACTAAAGCATTGCAAAGCAAAGGGGTCGATTCAAACAGTTCATTCTTTGAAATGACTTGCTTTGTATAGATTTACATTATATTATCATGTTTGCATTGGTTATGTATGAAGTCAGTACAATGCCCCAGTTTGTAGCATTAAGTAATTTCTGCTGGTGGAATGTATGGTGCTGATTCACAGTGCCTGTTCTAGGTAACCATACACAGTAACAATATTTGGTTTGTATTACATATTTATTTGGTTTCACAGACAATTTACTACAAGCATGCACAAGTTAAATAGTACCCAGGCAAATCCATGCTTGTTTAAAGAAAATGAAAGGATTGCACCTTCAGCAGCAAGTCTCACACAAAATATTTCCACTTTCCTCAATCCATATCCAGTTCTCTCTGTTGTTCAGAAAACAAGGTTTTGATCAAGGAGAGCCTTCGGCAATTATTTTTTTCTTACAAACATAAGTTAAAAAGGAGAGGACAACAATATATTTGTTAAAAAAATAATAATTGTTAAGTCACAGAGAGCTTTGTCTAAGAGAACAGCTCTTACTAATCTAATAGTGTGTAACTGATGAGCAGAATTGTCTGCCTTAACCAGTAGTCTTCCTCAATACGCCCAATAAACATGAAGCCTTGTGGGTGCCGAGGTGCAAAATGTCCCTGTTTAGAATGTATAGTGGCACAAGCATATAGTATACAATCTATGCTTCACTACCACAGGGGAATTATTGACACTGTGTTGTGAGAGTATGTGAAAGGCTAGTTTTCAGGATGATAAACTAACCTGGTCAGTGCAAAATAAAATGGGCACCATTCTTGGGAATACTGGTATAACAAAGGTAACTTAAAGGATTCAGTGCAAAGCCACCTACAAATAATGCCTGAGAGTGTTGTGTGGAATCTGCATTCCCAGCTCTCCAGTGAGTCATAATCCTGCAACAAAAACCCATAGGTCTATGCGATTTTTCCAGCTCACCCCAATATGACATGAAATGCATGCAACACTCACACACATATGTAATAAATATGAGGAGCTGGCTCGACACCACTTCTGAGCCATCGTACAGTATAAATAGGAGCACATAGATGCTAAGTTCTTAGAGCACAGTAGTGTCTTGTGTATCAAGCACACTGCGGGATGAAGGGGTTACTGTCTGTGGTGAGAACTTTCATCTTCTTGGTGCTTGCCCCACTGCTGCTCAGTACAAGATCAAGGTAGAATTTTGACTTGAGGAAGCGTCGGTAGGAATCCTTCTCCATCAAGATAAATATCCTGTGCTGGGCCTCGTCAAAGGTAGAATGTGTGGGTTGTATGATATTATTGCTTGTCTCCTCACGTGTGGCTGAGTCCAGATTAACCTGGGTGGGCCAAGAAAAATATTAGCTGATAAGAATTATGGTCAAATGTGGTGATTTAGAACAACCAACTTTCTGCGCTTAGACCAAGGAACACAGTAGAAAGTAGCAAGACAGAATGTTGCCATAGTCTTTCTATAGGGCTAGAATGCATATTAAGTGTCAGTTACAAATTTTACAGGGGTTAACTTTTAGTATATTATAGAATGGCCTATTCTTAGCAAGTTTTTAATTGCTCTTCATTTTTCTTTTTATAGTTTTTGAATTATTTGCCTTTCCTCTTCTGGCTTTCCCAGATTTCAAATGGGGGTCACTGCAGCCTAAAACTATTGCTTTGTGAGGCTACAATTTTATTGTTACTTTTTGTTTCTTATCTTTCTATTTAGCCCCCCCTCTATTCATGGTTCTGTCTCTCTTTTAAACCACTGTCTGGTTGCCAGGTTAAATTGGACCCTAGCAACCAGATAGCTGGTGAAATTCCAAACTGGAGATCTGCCGAACAAAAATCTAGATAATTCAAAAACTGCAAATTATGAAAAAAATTAAGACCAATAGCACTCTCTACAGCAAAGTAAAAGTTAACTTGAAGGTAAACAACCCCAAGTATCATTAAAAGACAATGCTTGTATGTATACATAGTTGTTATTTTACAGGGAGCTTGACATTTTAACATATTGTGTTTATGCAATTAAAAAGTAGACCTATAACACAACAGCCCTGCAGATGTGTTACTTTGCTGTTCTCTAAGGCAAAGCAACTGTGGCTATTAAGGATACAAATGGCAATTATTATTTTTGCTGTAAGAAATAAGTATAGTGATCTTACTTCTCTTGTGGCCTCCACTGAGATGAAGTCTTCATAGATCTTCTGAGCTTTCTCAAGTAACTTTTCTGGGGTCTTGACTTTTTTGTAATTCTCGCAGGCTAACCAAAAATCAATGTTTTCCTCACTGTATTCTGATTGAAGGAAGGCCCGAAAAGCTGCCAAACCACCTGCGGGGTAAAAAGACAATTGTAGTAAGAACTAACAGCATGGAGGCTTATAATATTATGGTGTAACAGCTAGCACATAATCCTAAAACTATCAAGTAGTAGAAAGTCAGTGGGCATTGTTACAAGTCTGTGTGTGTGAATGAGAGTGCATGTGTAAGAGTTTGTGAGCGTGTGGGTATGTGTGTCAATGTGTGTAATAACACAGCCGAGGCTGAATGCAGGATGCTGTCCTACGCACATTATTTTATTCAGTTAAAGTTAGTTTTAGCAACAACCTATTGTTAATTTAAAGTAAACAAAAAGGATTTACTGAACTGTGAGGCTGGTGTGAGGCTCCCACCATATGCCTATAATGAAAGCTTCTGAATCCTCAGGCTAAGAGTCAGGGCCTGATCCCCCCGACCTCTGAAGCTTGGGAACTGGTGTCTGACACTGAGCCAAGGCTTTTTATTGTCTCTGTCTGGGGACCATAAGCAGCGCTCAGTGTCTGAAAGACAGCCAAACAGGGTCCCATCAGCAGGGAAGTGAACTTGTTTCTGCGTCACTGTCTGAGATCTCATTTGTATCCTGTCACTAGAGGTACATGACAGAGAACTGTCCCCCCTCTGGAATGGGCTCTTCAGTCACGTCCCTAACATCTGGGTGTCCCTAGCTGTCTAACTTTGGTCACGTAGCCAGTGGAGCTATGTAGGGACTGTAAGCCTAGAAAGTGCTCATTTATCCTTTCCATCCTCTTACATGCTCGCTCACATAACTAAAACATTCCATTGCCTAAACTTTACTTCATTCTGTGTTTTAGAGTTTTTGTTTCTTGGCCTGTCACTTACATTCATTGTTTATCAGGTTCTCCAAAGATTCAGCCCATTTCTTAACTTCATCTTGTCTCAGCCTAGAAAGGAAAACAAAGTCAGAGATTTTCAGGAGGGCTCCTAATCATTCATCTTCCTTTGTTAAAGGGGGCCTGTCACATCAAGAAATAATTCCAAATCCTTTTTTATCATTTTAGTATACTGTATATAGCAAGCAGGCAGCTGCCATTTCAAAAACACTGTTATTAAGACAGGCTTTGCATCATCCCAAAATCTTGTTGATGCTCCACAATCTGGTACCTGATACCCATGTATACATAAAGGCATTGACTTCTACAAAGTGCTGAATGAAAAAGTGAAAGTAATTGCCTGTTCCCGAGTCATAGAGGCAGGGCAGGTAATATATGACTGACAGCTCAGATTTTTAATAAAAAAAAAGAATTTCAGTTTCATGTTTATTTTGCAAAGGACTTTTTTTGTACAGCTTTTTTATGTGTGGGTGACAGGTTCCCTTGAAAATATTAATATCCATGTGTTGTCCTCTATTCTAGAGAGATACTAGAGAATGTTTATGGTACAAGTTTTTATTTGTCTGCCTAACATGTTTTATTGCCACAAGCAACTGACTCATACAGGACATACCAATAGCTGAGTCATAATGGAGTCAGTATGCTACACCACTGAAATCCATGATTTATTCATTAAAGCTAATTTCTAAACTGAGGTTTTTAATTGCAAAAGTGCAAATGCTGATAGCAGTCAATCAGGCCTTTGCTTTTATTTTATCATTTGTGGTATACTGTTCAAAACCAACCTCTGATATTGGCAACTGCACTTCTTCAGTTTAGCACCTTTGTTTGTAAATTAGCCCCAATGAGTTCAGGTCTACGTAACATACCACTTTAACACATCTGTTCTAAGGGATCATTTATATCAATTTGGTCACATTAAGATCACTCCAAATAAATTTGCGTTCAAATTTACATGCAGGTTTGCTTGGGTGTGCTGGTCATTTATTGGAGTGCATTGTTACTTAGGAAGATGACCAAAACTTTCCATGGCTTCTACCATCATACCCATATTGAATTAATGATATGGATATTTATGTTGTTTCTAAGTTAAATTTAATTTTACTTTCAGACCAAAACAGCAGAGAAGCCAACTAACCTCATCTCATTTGGGAAATAATAATCTACTTCTCGCACTTTTGAAACATTCATGTTACCATTTAGATGGAAGAGGAATTTGATTGTAAGCATACCAGGACAGGATCATTACCACCCAAATGACAAGGGGTTAGTTGACATCTCTAAAAGTTCCATAACCGTGTAAATTATAGCAAGTTCCTAAACCTGACTGTTTTGCCAACCTGACTGTCCCTTCTCAGCCTGTCAGTTATAGCTTCTAATGCTAACAGCCTACTGCTGCACAAATATGGCAGCCCCTTTCATAGAAGAACACAGGGGATCAGATAAGGAATGGAAAAGCATCAGGAAATACTTTTATGGCAAAATTATAAAGCTCATGCAAAGACAATGTCATGATAGATGTAAAAAAGGTTTCATTTCTGGTGTCAGTATCTCTTTACGACCCACTTCATGGGGCTGGTTAGCTTGAATACTCCATTGCCAGATGGTATAACTAAAAAAACATTATATTAGTCTACCACAGGCATTTTATGCAGCAATGGCAATGTTTTAAATGAGGTGTGTGCTAATATTCTGGGTTAGGTAGATCATTTTCAATAATTTTCACTCCATTTGATAAGTATATAGCATTTATTATCTAAATAACAGTTTAGCAGATATAGGGCATACGGTACTCACCTCTGGCTACCAGGTTTGTCTTTCTTTACACATGGGCTGTGTTCACACCCATCTGCTTTCTGCAGCAGGAATCCCAAGCGGTGCTTGATATCTTTAGCACTAGAGAGAAATGCAACAGAGAGAGAGAGGTAAATATACATGCATGTTTATAAACGTGCATTTCTGTATCAACTCCCAATGAGAATGAATGAAATATATTTATCTTTTGCTGTCAGGGGATGCTGGCTGATTCACTGTTTTGGGATATAAATAAACCCGCAGCTTTGTTTTGCGTAGCATCACAATTACACACAGAGCCAGGTCATTATAACCCATCAATAATGTTGACTTATCTATTTCTGGGCAAGGGATACCCAACATGCAGTTCTCCAGATGCTTTTTAATTGCAGTTTCCAGGATAGCTCAGTGGTTTGTGGGCAGCTGTGATATGTACTTAATAAACAGCTGGAGGTTAAATGTATATCCTTGGTCTAGATCTACCTGGCTAGCCATACTCTAAGATATTCTTTGGTATAATCTGCTACCTAATGACAGAGCTACAGTATTCAGTGCTGGTAATCAATTATTATCACCAGTATATGGCATATACACCTATATACTCTAACTCACACAGTATTGTGCTCTGATAAATACATTTATTCATTCAACAGAACAAAAATGCACAGGAGAAAAGCAAATAGCAATGATCAAATGTAAATGAAAATAAATTGCCACCTTTTCATATTTCTGAATATTTTAGCACATATCAAAGTTACTCATTTTGACATCTAGGACTGGCATAGGTTTGGAATCTATAGAGTAAGAATGTCATGCAAATGGCCTTTAAGTTGCTGAACTCGGCAGCCAACAGATACCAAAGGTTGTACTTTAACAAGGGCCACTGTGTGGGTAGTTTTACCATTGCCATATTAGTCTACAATATTTACCTTCCAAAGGCCAGCTTCTATTCCCACAGCCAATAATCCCCACTACAGCTGTTTGCACAATCAAGAGGGATTTTTGTGTTATTGCCATTTAAAAGTTGCTGATCTGTGGAACTCAGGACAGACGTGAGTATTTTGACCCCCCCCCCTTCACTTCTAAAGGCAGGTCTGGTGCTACCCATCTGCAATATTATTGCCAGCATGCACTTAGTTGTCAAGTCCCTGGACATATGGATGCTAGGTGCCAGTACAGCCGGTCACGGGGCATCAATGCAGCATTTGTAGTCACTAGTTACAATTCTTTTCTGTGCTTGATTTCCTTCTTGTGTTATAAAAAGGATGTGTTTCTGATGCTCAAACGTTCCTATTAATGTGGGATCCCTAGCTAATGTATCACTAGGGCACATATGACATAGGGTCTTTTCACTGAGCTCTCCTTGTACACCCAGGCTGCCCTGGATAATGTAATTATTTGGTGTCATGGTGTTCCTTCTGTCTCTGTTATTTTCCCATTATGTATTTCATGGTCACTAGATTATATTAACCTAAAGCAAAACCTAATTTACTAAGCTTGTGCAAACTGTTCAAGTCAATATGACACACGTACACACATATAGCGAGCAAGGAAAGCAAAGAGAAGCTTTGCATTACTCATTGCCCTGGGCTAAAAGTGATTAACCCTTTCCTCTTAATCTCAGACAAATATAAACTGCTGTATTACTAAGATCTGAAATGCACAACCTCTCGTACAAATGGTATT
Organism: Xenopus tropicalis; assembly: GCF_000004195.4. Classification (NCBI taxonomy): domain Eukaryota; kingdom Metazoa; phylum Chordata; class Amphibia; order Anura; family Pipidae; genus Xenopus; species Xenopus tropicalis. The sequence continues at coordinate 107,951,512 of NC_030680.2, read as the reverse complement.
TGGAAGGTGACAAGTGGATCCTAGGAATTATATTTAAACAAGGTATTCATACTAAATACCTAAAAATAAGAATGAAGTTACAGTATCTCATTATCATCACCATTTATTTGTATAATGCTGGCAAGAAATGCAGCACTTCAGAAATGTCTATAGGGTGTCATAAATGATTTATAAATCATTGGATAAGGCCCCCATTCTGTACATGGGGAGGACAATCTGTGTTGCACTATGATACCTGCTATTCCACAGTGTCAAACCTGTTTAAAAGGCTACTTTGTAGGATTGGTACCTGGCTGGTGAAAATGTTGCTTGATGCCAATGCTATTAATATTGAATAAAGCAGAAAGATAGGAAGTCCATCTTTTTTTCCAGAAGAGGCATCAGCCCTACCCACTTGTTCCTGGCCAGGCAATAAGGGCATTTTTAAAGCTTTACATTAATCTGGGCTCACTCAGTTAGTGTGCATATATCAGTGCCTGCATGCCCTTCCACTCCTCGGCTTCTTCTCACTATTAAATCACGGCTTCTTGCCTGTCAGTTTACATGTATATGTCAAGGGATGGTACGTTTCCCAGATCACCTGCTAATTAGAGGGCATTTATAATAATTCAATTAGCAGAGCTGCACTGATTGCATTTAAAATGCACTGATTCTTAATCAGACGTGTAGAACTGGTTGGTAGTATGCTTTCTATGATATTCTAAGAACCTGCTGCCCCTGCTGTGTGGCCCTTCAAGTCATTAACCCTTAAGCACCCACATGACATAAATCTACCCGCTTTTAAAACAAGCAGCATGTGCCAGAATTTACTTTTCTCCCACAGTGCATTCTTGTCACAGGAGAGTGACCTCTCAAATATTAACCAGCCCATCACCCCCTGCAAGCATTCTTCCCTTGCAGCCATCATTGTGTGTGAGTATTAAGGCATTTTTGTATCTGGTGTGTATTTTTATCAATATTGGATCCTATTTTGCATACAAATGTATGGGCGGGGGGTTTATATTAATTGGCAGAAGCTTAGCAACACAACAGGACAGGCTCGATTCATGAGTGACACCCACCAAGGTGTCTGTGTACTAAAGTGTCTAAAAATCATCTCTCTGTAATTTTATCACATTGCTAGTTAAAATACAGATACAATCATGGTAAAAAAAATCACATTATATCCCACCTACTAGACAATTTTTTGGGGAGCATAGAAATTGGCAAGTTTTGCCATTACATTAGATACCAGACTTAAGTATGGAAGAATAGGTAGAAACATATCTTTGCACATTCGGTTAACCAGCTCTATGAACTTTTTTGGCATTATCACAAAATATTCCCCGAAATATTTGTTAATTGTATGTTAATTGAAGTATAACATACACACACACTACACTATATTATGGGACATGCAGACTTAGCACTAAAATACATGACAGACCTTGGTCATATTGATCTGTCTGTGCCACAGTATCATGAGGCTATTTGCAAGAGCATGATTTTGCCCCTTTATAGGTCCCTGGTAAGGCCTCACCTTGAGTATGCAGTGCAGTTTTGGGCTCCAGTCCTTAAGAGGGATATTAATGAGCTGGAGAGAGTGCAGAGACTGCAACTAAACTGGTTAAGGGGATGGAAGATTTAAACTATGAGGTTAGACTGTCGAGGTTGGGGTTGTTTTCTCTGGAAAAGAGGCGCTTGCGAGGGGACATGATTACTCTGTACAAGTACATTAGAGGGGATTATAGGCAGTTGGGGGATGTTCTTTTTTCCCATAAAAACAATCAACGCACCAGAGGTCACCCCTTTAGATTAGAGGAAAGGAGCTTCCATTTGAAGCAGCGTAGGTGGTTTTTCACGGTGAGGGCAGTGAGGTTATGGAATGCCCTTCCTAGTGATGTGGTAATGGCAGATTCTGTTAATGCCTTTAAGAGGGGCCTGGATGAGTTCTTGATCAATCAGAATATCCAAGGCTATTGTGATACTAATATCTACAGTTAGTACTAGTGGTTGTATTTATAGTTTATGTATGTGAGTGTATAGATTGGTAGGTGTGGGTTAGGTGTGCTGGGTTTACTTGGATGGGTTGAACTTGATGGACACTGGTCTTTTTTCAACCCTATGTAACTATGGAATCACACTAGGGCCAAAACATTGGATCCCAAAGGCAGGTATAGAGGCCGCCAGAGAGAGCTGCATGAACAAGCTGCTGACTTGGACTGAAGGAGCCAAACTGGCCCATGTATGGCCACCTTAAAGCTCTAAACAAGTCTAAGATTTCAATGAACCCCATTTACCTGGATGCATACTTTGTGCAGTGGCGCTGGGGTGAGGGCATCGCATACACCTTAGATATATTTTTTCATCACAGTCTATGTGATCATCTTGATATTTAAACACTTTAGACAATTTGTTTTAATACAACTTATTCTACACTAGGTTTCACATCACAAAATATTGTTAAACTATAACTCCCGTGAGCCTAAGACAGCCAGCAGATTCTAGGAGCAATGGCACAAAGGGAGATTCCTAGCTTCTGCTGCTCACACAGAAATCCTGAGCAATCCGTAAAATGTAATACGTGTCTATACAAGAAACATTGTAAAAAATAAAGATTTATATATATGTACATCTACATCAAGCTCTGGATTATGCAATATTGCTGAACAACTCCCATGAGGTCGGGCAGTGATAACCAGTGTCACAGATTATTGTCAGACCTATTGTTAATCTATGACTACCATTATTTTCAAGTTTAACACTGAGAATGATGTGAGATGGAAAGTTATTTCTAATATATGCCTTTTTTCAAATACCTTCTTGATTCAATTTAGGTATCACTGTATAACATTAGTGATCCATATTAATGCCTTACAATGTAAGCTACTTATCCCATAGCTAAAACTACACAACTTCATTTGCTGAGGACAATAACACAGTGCCTATTATACATTACATTTTTATAACATTATAATCCACTGCTATAAAAGAGTCCATGTACTCTAAATACATTTGCACAGTAATTGTACACCACACTAAAGGGTAAAATACATGAACAATATAACACAGAAACTGAAGTGAGGCCAAAGGAGCTAGCAATCTAACGTGTACCTAACCCTGCTATCCAAGACTACAAACTGCCCCAGCATGCTAGGCTGATGATAGATAGATTGATGAAGCGGAGGTAAAACAGATCATGGCTTCTCGCATTCTCAGGCAAAGAGCCAATGATTTTACAGCTTACAAGAGGAACCCCAATAGACACAGAGAATATACATGGAGCTCTGCAAACTCTGCAGGCAGTATGATGCTCTTCCCACCTCAACCCCTGATGGAAAATGCTCTGCGCTCCATTTAGGATACCCAGCAGATTGCAGCCCTCCTGTGCCATTCACTGCCCCTAACGGGGGGGAACTCTATGTTAAGGGTCTTCACAAAGAAAGCATCCTTCCGCAGCGCTCAGTACATAGTCCTGTAATGCAATGCTCTGCAGACTGCAGTCTCACCTTTTCAGACAGGTGGCAGGGAAAGCGGTCACTCCAGCTAGTCCCTTGCACATCCTTGAAGTAAGATCAGGTTCCCAGACTCTGCTGCTGTTAGATCTCTGTCGTATGTCTGTCTCGCTGGATCTGTCTGTCCAGCTTGTCACTGCTCGGCTGCTGCTGCTTCCCATCCTCTCATCTTTTTATAGCCTCAAAGAGCAACACTCAGATGCAGGGAACAGCCAATCACAGCAGCTTCCTTCTCCCCTGCAATCGTCCTCCCTCCCTCCCTCTGCACAGAGCATCATTCCTCCCTCCCTCTGTCTCTCCTGAGCTTCCTCCCTCTCATTCCCTCCCAGCGCTTTTTTCCATTTACTCTCAGTTCTGCAAAGGGGGATATAACAATGACGTGTAACGAGGAGGAAAAAAACCAGAGCAGGGAAGTTTTCGGAAAAGTGCTGCTAGCATTTGGATGATGTCAGAGTCAGGCAAATTTAGATATGTTTCCCAACAAATGTCATCATTGGGAAATGCCACTGATACAAAGCCCCTATCCACACCTGCCTTGCTCAGTAATAAAACAAATTATCTTATAGTTCCCTTGTCTACAGGGCTTACAGTCGACAGATGAGAAAACAACATTGGAATCCAAACCCTGTAACAACTATCACAACCTTTTCTGAGGAAAAGTTTTTTCCATTTTTGTTTTGCTTCCCTAGTTAATACATTAGTATGAACTACCCCTTCTCACCAGCCAGGCCTATAATATATCAGCCAGTGGTGACCCTAACTGTAACACACATCTAATATCTGTAGTTGGTTAAGCAGTCACATAATGGTGTGAGCATGAGGTTAGGGGGCAGAAAATCTGGTTTAATTGGATAAGACTAACAGCATGGAACAAGTGCCTCAGCCTTAAGAGGTTCCATTAACATTAGAATAGTGTGGCTGCATCTGACAGAGAACTGAAAGCAGTGGATAAAGAACCAAGCCCAAAGGGTGAGATTTAATGTTGCCATTTATTGCTGTTCTGAAACTGTAGCAGGATGACTGGTGTCATACAGTTTTCATATATCTGGACCTATTTCATAAGCTGAAAGTTGGTTTAAACCTAAAAAAATCACTCAATTTGATTTTTCACCTTAAAAAAAGAATGGTCCACCATACAGGGGCAAGGAATTAGGTCTGAGAGAAGGAAAAATATTATGAAACTGGTGATATAGATATTTAAATGACAAAGTCACCACCTAGGCATATGTCCCACAAACTATGGCACTGATTTGTAGTCCTCCAACAGCTGCAATTGGAATGCTGCCTATTTGTGTCTATATGGCAAAACTGAGCAACTGTATGTCACACAGGATAGCAGATAGTATCTAACAAGGGCTATTAAATTCCCAAAATGTTTATCCCTTTTTCTGCTCACTTAATGAGATATTAATCATATATTAATCTTTGTGTCCTCACCATCCTGTGTGGTATTAGTACTTGACTAGATCCTCTTGAGTTGCTGTTTCTTTTGGCAGGTTTCTGGTCTGCAACGTGTGTACTGTTTCTAGTCCCTCAGTCTATATAAACAATTCATCATATTCACAAATCAGTCCAAATCCACAGTGGCAAACATATTAACATCACTTCTTAGCCATTACTTGTTTTGAACTTGAGATAACAGTTTTGGTCTAGCACAGCAGCTCAGCAGCTATAGCCCAAATGCAAAAATATGCCCTATAGTTTATGTAAACCCTTGCTCAACCCATGCTACAGCCAGGCACAGCATACCCTAGACCAGTGCTGTCCAACTGGCAGCCCATGACCCCCCTCTGTGTGGCCCCCCACTTGTCTGGCTGCTTTGATGGCTTACGTTTGTGTAAACTTTAAATGGTATCAGTACTGAGATTAACTGCCCCCTGCATGGTTCACACCTCAGATTCAGGCTGTAATCTCCCTATATTGTTTAAATATGTAATCCCCTGTATTGTTCATACCTTTTAATCCCTGCATTGTTCACCCCCTGCAGTGTTCACACCTCAGGCTCAAGCTATAAGCACCCACATTGTTCACTTCTTTACACCTCAGACTGTAGGAGCAGTGCCAGCATTTTGTCACTGTATGTACTGTGTATGGCACAGGCATCATAGGGCAGAGTATGGCACACACAGGCAGCATAGGGAAGGCAGAGTATGGCACACACAGGCAGCATAAGGCAGGCAGAGTATGGCACATACAGGCAGCATAGGGCAGGCAGAGTACTGCCTGTGTGTGCCATACTCTGCCTGCCCTATGCTGCCTGTGTGTGCCATAATCTACCTGCCCTATGCTGCCTGTATGTGCCATACTGTGCCTTCCCTACCCTGACAGTGTGCGCCATACTCTAGCTGCCTCTGTGTGCCATGCTCTGTCTGCCCTATGCTGCCTGTAGGAGGTGAACCTGGCAGAGGTTTGTACTGGGAGTTTGTTAGTAGTTGGAAATAGCGATTAAATGGTCCCTAAGGTGTGTAACTATATGCTGGGGGTTGCTGTGCTATTCACAGGGAAGAAGGAGCCATATGGATTAAAGGTTGTGTCTTAATATGATATGATATAATTCTTTCACATATGAATCATATGAATCATGGTTGATATCCAGCAGTTAGTACCAACCATTTGGGTTTTTTCTGCCCTACCACCATTAATGTGGGTATGGTCTTGTGATAACATGGGTGTGGTTTAAAAAAGGGGAGTGGTCAAAACTGGCTGAGAAATTCTGGCCCTCGGCACCACAGAAGTTGGACAGCCCTGCCCTAGACCAGTGATCCCCAACCAGTGGCTTGTGAGCAACATGTTGCTCCCCCAACCCCTTGGATGTTGCTCTCAGTGGCCCCAAACCAGGTACAGGTATAGGACCCGTTATCCAGAATGCTCGGGACCAAGGGTATTCCGGATAAGGGGTCTTTCCATAATTTGGATCTCCACCAAGTCTACAAAAAAATCAACAAAACATTAATTAAACCCAATAGGATTGTTTTGCATCCAATCAGGATTATTTATATCTTAGTTGGGATCAAGTACAAGGTACTGTTTTATTACTACAGAGAAAAAGGAAATCAGTTTTAAAATTCTACATTTTTTGATTAAAATGGAGTCTATGGGAGTCTGGCTTTCCGTAATTTGGAGCTTTCTGTATAACAGGTTTCCGGGTAAGGGATCCCATACCTGTAGTTATTTTTGAATTCCTCACTTGGTGGCACATTTTGGTTGAATAAAAACAAGATTTACTACCAAATAAAGCCCCTGTAAGCTGATAGTGTGCATAGAGGCTGCCTAATAGCCAATCACAGCCCTTATTTGGCACCTCCATGAACTTTTATGATGCTTGTGTTGCTCTCCAAGTCTTTGTACATTTGACTGTGGCTCATGAGTAAGAAAAGTTGGGGATCCCTGCCCTAGATACTGCTTATATATATGCACCAAAGTCTAACTTAATGCAATGAACTTCTTAGCATCACACAGGCAATTAACTCCCTATCCTGTCTCTGTGTTTATATCCAGTAAGACACATCCCATGCACCATAAACAAAGAGCACATTTTTACTATTATAGTTACAAGATCAGGAATTCAAATTCTAGCCATTGTTATTAAGCCAGCCATGTTAAAATACATTTTGGGGTGTATTATCATAAAAAGCAGTATAAATGGAACAGAATGTGGTTGCTGGATAAGAACTTGCCAGCCCCTGACAGTATTAGATCAATGCTTACAATATTTTGCCCTGTTTAATGCCCAGAATATCACTAGTCACTGAAATAACTTGTAATCATTAGAATACCTCCAACAAAGTATAAAAGCTAAAAATACACCGCTAGAATACTGCTGCCTGCTTCCTTAATTGGGCTGCCTTCAAATCTACTTTAAAGTAAATTGTGTTATACACACACGTCAGCCAAGCAGGCAAATACTAGCAGTAAAATAAACAAAGTCATTACTGCATATACCATGTTTTATAGATTCTAAAAGGCACCTAATTCCCGATGAATCACTTGAGCATCTTGAATAGAGGGGGCAAGATGAGGCTCCTTGAGGGGAAAAACCTAAAAGCGACAAGCTATTGTGCAGACAAGAATTAGCCATAGCTGACTGAGGATGATAAATTAGTGAATGACTTTAATGGCTGCTGGCAGGATATTATACTAATTTATAGCTGGCAGGGAGGATCTAGATGCTCTAGCTAATGAATATTTAGTGAAGATAACTGGGAAAACTGGCAATAATAGAGAGCATATGAAAAGGCTTCACACAGGGTATTATATTGTAATTGCAAGATATTAAACATGCCAAAGGACTCAAAATGGATCACAAGGGCCAGCTCGAGCAGTTTGATTCTACCCTCCCTAGCAATATTAACAAGCCAGCCTCCTCAATAAAGCCAAGTTAATTTTGGGATACATTCCAATGGACATCACTGACTAAACATGTCTAAAGACAGACTTTTAGGTTCTAAGATACATTTGGTTTACCAGAAACTTTATGCTCACAGCAAGATAAAAGTTCTTTCCAGTGGGCAGTCAGTGAGATGGGAAACCAATGCCATCTGTGGTCTTTCTTGTGGTTTAGTAGCCACGATTTGTGTGAGTTAAAGCTCAATCTGCTGATTATTACTAAGGAAGAACCCATCCATTATATTTGCACATTATTCATCAAAAGGCCATTTGGCCAGTATTTTATGATACATGCCCATTTTAAACTGAATATGTTTGGAATAGGGTAAGGCAGTTAATGCAATCTATTTAGATTTGTCTAAGGGATTTAATTAATGGGGATCACTGCATATACCCATGTAATATGAGCTCACTAAGTGCATCTGTAAATGGATATAGAACCTGTTAAGGAGCAAAGTACAAAGCATTGATGTAAAAGGGACTGAGCAAAAATAGCAAGTGGTGAACCAAAGGGTTGAATTATGGACCTTCCCTTTTCAACTTATTCAATAAGGCCCCAAATGCAAGGCCTAGAAAGCAGGAAATCAATATCTGGAGATGACACAAGCATGTGACATAATAAATACAGAAGATGTGTTTTCCTTCCAGGATATGAATGAAAAACAGATAAGCAAATGACAGATATTTGTTAATTTGTTCAATCTAAGCATATTCAGTATATTTAGCATTACAAATAATCAAAATATTTATAAATAAAAAGTAAATACTTAGCAGTTGTTTACTTTGGTAATTAATGGGCATAAATCTAAAATCAGTGTGACAAACTCAGCTGCCGTCAGCCAAAAGGCCCTGGGCCCCCAGTCACTGCTTTAAAAAATGCTCAGGGCGAGGTCTATCTGTCAGGGCTCTGTGTGCTTCAGCCAGGGTGCTGTACATTAAATAACATTATCAGTGATATCAGGCAGGCAGGGCCATTGGGTCTGCTTCTGTTTTCTGCTGGATGGCAGTGGCAAATGAAACACCCTGTGTGCAATTAGCCTTAAAGTGATACTGACACTAAAAAAACTACTCTTCAAAATATGAATGTACATCTAAAGTTCCTAAACCTGATTGTTTTGCCAACCTGACTGTCCCTTCTCAGCCTGTCAGTTATAGCTTCTAATGCTAACGGACTCCTGCTGCACAAATATGGCAGCCCCCTCATAGAGTAACATGGGGATCAGATAGGTAAAATCTGATGTAAAAGCACCGGGCAAATACTTTTATGGCAAAACTATACATAGCATGCAAAGACATTGTTATGATAAATGCAAAAAAAGGTTTAGTTTCTGGTGTCAGTATCTCTTTATGGTAATGGCATATGGAGCCTTGCATAGGCTTTAATTCATACCAAAACTGGTAAAAGAAGATTTCCATGTTGGAATCAGGAATCAATTAAATTTCCCCTTGTAGCTCAATTTGTAAATACTTTATTGGTGACTCATATGATTTGAAGAAATAACCCTTTATGCTGCATCTGAAAGAGTATGACCAAGGGGTTTATTATCAGGGTAGATAGATGGCACAGTAGAGGACAAGGGATTTAATTGCAATTTATTTTTTAAAGTGGTGGTTTGCCATTAAATTAACTTTCATGATATAATAGAATGTCCTATCCCAAGCAATTTTGAAATTGGTCTTTATTGTTCATTTTTTTATAGTTTTTAAAATATTTGCCTCCCTCTGCTACATCTTTCCAGCTAACAAATGGGGGTCACTGACCCCAGCAGTCACAAACAATTGCTCTGTGAGACTATATTTTTTTATTATTGTTACTTTTTATTTCTTACCTTTCTGTTCAGTCCCTCTCCTACTCATATTCCAGTCTCTCATTTCTTCCCAGTGGCTAGAGGTGAGAAAGGAATTATTTTCAACCTCAGCTACCATGTATGTAACTAGGAAGCAGGGAGCATGTTGTCTGTCTCAGGTTTCCAGTTGTGTTAATGACATCTACCTGCTTCCTTCAGATCAGCACTTAGCATGTCACACCAAGGGCTATTGCCAATGCAGAGAGGGAAATCGAAATAATATCTTATTCATGCAACAGTGCGCAAACAGTGTGAGTGCTGGCTGCCTTATCAGAGTATTTAGCACTCCTGCTGCAGAATTAGAGCTATGATTAATCTCTGGTTAGTGCCAAGTAATACACAAATTGCACAATGCACTCACAATTTGACATTTTGATGAAAATGGCAAGCATTAAAAAAATGAAGAGTAGTTGGAAGGACAAACTGCATGATGCTAAGTAGCAGTGTGTATTTCTGACTATAATCCTCTTACTCCGCATTACTTTACACAAGTCTTTTTTTTAAATTTATGTTATGTCACGCTACAGTTGTACTATATTCATTTGAAAAGGTTTCCATAACCTATACAAATAAATACAGGTATGGGTACAGGTATTATACTTCATGCTTGGGACATGGGGCTTTTTCTAAGGGATTATTCTCTATAGCCTTGTATTAGCATTCTTTAAACATTAAAAACAAATAGGATTGTTTGCTGCTAATATAGGTGTATGCACCTTAGTTCCCAGCCCCTTTTGTATGTATTGTTTTAGTATTAGCGAGAAAATCAAAACCATTAAAAAAAGTTTTATTTCCATAAAATGGTCTCTATGGGAGATTGTCTTCCCAAATTTTGCAGCTTTTTGGATAATGTGTGTCCTGATAATTCATCCTATATCTGTACTCTCTTTTAAAATACAATGTAAAAAATATTCCAACTGGAACATCAATTGAGCCAAGGTTGGCAGAGACTAAAGGTGGCCATACACAGGCCGATTCTTGCTGCCGATATAGGTCCCTTAGACCGATTCTGCAGCTAATCGGCCCATGTAGGGGCACCAACGACAGGCCTGCTCAACATCGCCAAGCGAGCGTATCTGAAGGTGTATGGCCACCTTTAGAGCTTGGGAGTCACTGCTATTGATGTAATACAGCACAATACAGAGTACACACTATTATAATAGGTGCTTCCTAGAAACTTGCATTTTTTAAGAGGTGCCGGTTTATCCCTTTAGACATACATTAAATGTGCATTGCAATTAAATTAGATTGAACTACTTTGCTACCATACAATATTTATCTTAATTCATTGCTAGTCAGTCTTTTAGCCTGTAGTTCTTACAAGTGTACAGCTTGAAAGGGGAGGCCCTATTCTAAGGGCAGTGGCACACGGGGGGATTAGTCGCCTCGCGACAAATCTTCGTTACCGCAGGCAAGTAATCTCCCCGCAATTCTAAATCTAAATCGCCAGTGGGACGGCATACGTGTCGCTGCGATGTCCCAAAGTCGCCCAAAGTTTCCTCTCAAGACAACTTCAGGCGACTTCGGTACATTGCAGCGACGCGTATGCCATCCCACCAGGGGTGCTTCTGCCATTAGGCGAGTTGCATCCAGGAGCCGCCTTAGGCGGCGATATGTCCAGAATCGCCCCTGCATCCCACTGGCGATTTATTCTAGCCGGTGGGATGGCATTGTGTGGAGATTAGTCACCTGTGACAACAAAGATTTTCTGCCACTGCCCTAAATGCCAAAGGATATAAGTATCTTAGGGTGAAGACACACACGGCATTTAGTCGCCACAATGTTTAAAAAAGTTGCGGCGACTAATCTGCATGATGGAAATGTGTGCGCGATTTGAGTTAATTAAAAGTCGCTGAGATTTATCGCCTGGCGTGTATTCAGGAAAAAAGGATCTTATTTCAGGACAAAAGTAGAAACTGCAAATGGTAAAACAGTTTAAGGTAAGGTACATATTACATGTAAGCATAACATGTACTCAGTCTAATGCAATGTAATTTTGGTTACATTCCTGCTCAATGCTGTGGTGCAAAGCTCCACATCAGTTTCTAGCTGCAGGGAACATGGGGCAATTATTAGAGTATGACAGTACCAATGTTTCCATGCATAACTGGATTTCATAAATTTACAGACTTAATCTTTCTTATCCAGAGATAATGCCTACCAATAGCTCCATGCATAACTGGATTTCATGAATTTACAAACTCAATCTTTCTCATCCAAAGATAATGCCATAGAAACACTGTGAGAACAAACATTCTCTGATCACTAACAAAACAGTGAACCAGAACTTTCCTCCACAAATGTCCTTAATTGCACCTTTGTAAAGATATAGCAAGCACCCCCCCCCATCCCCTTAAAGAATCAGTAATATGCTAAAGCCAACGGGATCCCTAAAAAGGGTGTTGGCAGTAGTTTAAAAAATACTGCCCATCAGGCAAATTATTTAAAAATACAACTCATGTGCTGAAATATTTTTTTTTAAATATTCTCCAGTCGTCTGGATACAAACAACAGGTAACTGCATGCAGTTCTATACTCAACATTAGAAAACCTAAGGACCTGGGGGGAGTCTGTGCTGTTTTATTGTTTTTGGTATAAGATACACCTGTATTCAATATAAGCTCAATAAATTGGGTTTGTATTGGAAATGCATTGTGCTAGTTTTACAGTTAAGAAATAGTACTTCTTGTTATACAGTAACATAGTAGAGGAAGTTTAAAAAGACATACATCCATTTACCACCTTACCTTGCTGCCCCTTACATGTGGAATGCCCTCCCTGATTTACTCCGGAGAGAAACCTCCCTTAGTCTTTATAAAACTAAACTTAAAGACTACCTTTTGGAGCACTCGCCCAGCACCTGATCTGGGAACCAGCACTTAATATAATGCAGTGTCACCCACTGTAAACTACAGCACTTATATTTGCCTATTTGTGTCTGTAAGTTACCCTCCCATATAGATTGTAAGCTCTACGGGCCAGGGACCTCCATCCTCTTGTGTCTTTGACTCTTAACTGTATCTTGTATTTATTTGTATTTATTGTTATACTTTGTATTTATATATTATCTTAATAACCCCCTGTTTGTATTAATGTATTCTACTGTACAGCGCTGCGTACATTAGTAGCGCTTTATAAATAAAGATATATATATACATACAAATACCTTTTCACCTAAATAGGTAAATAGGAAGGGAAAGAAAAACCATCTGAAGCCCTTCCAATTTACGTCAGAGGGGGTAAAATACCTTCCTGACACCCAAAAAGGAGTTAATTTTAGTAACTATATTGTAACATGGAGTGCAAAACTGTGATATTAAGGACCACTTTCAGATTAAAGAGTTCCAAATACTTGTTATACTGAATGCCTCTTTATCTGTAAAGGTGGAAAAATGCAGGCCAAATCTTCAAGGTATCTGACCCATTGGCTCATGAAAGGAGACATACTAAACCACTGGATGTAGAACAGAGGTCTCCTGTAAAGGTGTTTAAATATATACAGAGGTAGACTAGACAAAAAAAACCCTTGAAAAGAGTTTCAACCATTGGTGGTATGTATATGCAACTATTTGTAATGTCACATAGCTTGTATATTTATTATGGAAGATTTTTGAACATACTGCTGGGTCACAGTTTGTTCTATTTATCTTTAGTTAAGCATTTGCAATTGTTTATACATACTTTACAAATGGCAATACAGAGGAGAGGCTAGAGCTGCTGTAGCCAGAGTGTTTGCAGTTCATTTAATTGGAAGGCACAGGGTACCATAGGTCTCACTGCTTTATTGGAGGGGAGGGTTGGTTTTATTAAGGGGGAGATTCATTAACATTCAACTAAAAAAACTCAACTAAAATTTGAATTATGGTGCAAAAACTCAAATGTCTGGTATTAATTAATGGCAAAAAAACTTCAAAACATCAATGTAAAAATAACATTAAAAGCAAAGTTAAGCCATATTTTTAATTCGATATATTCAAGTTTTTTCCAAGTTTGTAAACTTGAAAATTCGAGGTATTCAAGTTTATTAATAAAGCGAGCAATCAATATGCAAGTTTATTCAATTTAGAAAAACAAACTTGTAATAAATGTAATTAAAAAAAATTGTAATAAAAAGTTTGCTACAGGTCTAATAACCCATAGCACCCAACCAGCAGGTTTTAGTAAATCTGCCCCTTAGCGTTTTAAAACGAAAACTATAAATGGTTGCTATGGGATACTAGTCCTGGGCAAACTTCAAGGAAATCTGCGGGTGCCTTGAATATTTGTTTCAGTGATACAGGCTGTATGCAGAAACTTGGGTAAAGAATAGTGCCACTCCATTACCCCACAGAAATAAATCAATGGGCATTTTTTACTTTTACTGGTTTAATGTAATCAGAATAATAAAAACAAAATCTGATTGGTTACAGTGGATTGCTGGGCAGGTGCAGACCTTTGCCCATGTTATTACAACTCCCAGCAACAAGAATTCCAGTATACAAGAATTCTCCTGTAAGGCTAATGTCAGACGAGGCGCCTGGCATATATTTTCGGCAACTCGCGTTTTTATGTGGATATCGGCTACCTTTTCCTCTTGCTGAAAATATACGCCAGGCACCTCGTCTGACATTATCCTTAAGTGTTGAATTAGCTATGAAATTAACTGAGAATCTGAGACACCACTAACAAAGGAATGTAATAAAAGCCATTAGTACAGAAGGCATTGAATCTGTCGGCAGAATGGTTTAGTTTGGACCTATTCTCCTTAGTGATTGAGGAATGCTAGATAAGGTTACAATGCTTCACTGAAGTGCTTCTGGTGCATAGCTGTTCTTTGCAGACAAGTCCTGTCTAGATTTTTACATATAATGGGCTGGATAGTTAACATATTAAAATATCTGAGGTTATATTAAAACGGTGATATCATAGAATAAGTCTCTGCTGCTGCTATGTTCCTTTCTTCCTCTACCTACTCACTTGGACTGAGACATCCTGAGGACCTGTTTTTCTTTAAATTATCTGGTGCAGATCTGCCTAGAGACTGAACCTGGACAAAACTGTGTCACTGGGACCCTCAATCCACCCCACCCCATACCATTTCCCTGACTCTTGACATCAACGACTGATTTTATAAACTGGAAAAGTTGGCAAGCCTACTTACCACAGACATAAATTTACTTACAATATACTGATATATTTATATTCAGACTTGTAAAATTATATCAAGAATGCCCAATGGGGTCTGAATGGCATGCAAGTTTAATAACTGTATAAAAGATACTATAGAGGGGAAGGTTATGTAATAAAAGGTGGAAAGGTTGCCACAGGCCAAATCACTCATAGCAACCAGCAGGTAGCACTTCATCTGTTTAAAACATCATATTGGTTGGTATGGCTACTATGCAAGGTTTGCACTTTTCTTTACTACTCTTTGCTACATAGCACCCATATGTAACAAAAGGCACAGAGTTGCTACTGGTCTAGTTACCTATAGCAACCAATCAGCTGGAAGCATTTACTGGCCCCCTGTTTAAAAGTATAATGTCTTATTGATCTTGTTGGTTATTTTTGTTTACTGTGCCTGGACAAACTTTTTTGCTTTAATTACCTGCCACCATTTATGGGATAATGTAATACATGGTTTAAATTTGCTCACATCTCATAACCAATAGCAACCAGTCATTTTGCTATCAAAAATTGATCAGTAAGGCTGATGCCACACGAGGCGTTTTTACGCTGCGTATTTTCTCATTTTCTCAGCGGCTGAAAAACGCCTGATATCATCATCCATAGAAATAACTCGAAAAGACTCGAAGCAAACCACACAATGCGGAAAAACGCTATAAAACGCCTTAGCACGGATTTTTCAAGCGTTGGCCGAAATACGCCAGTATTTGCACAGCAAGCTATTCCTATGTACACACAAAGGCAGCTGCCAGACCTAGCGGAAATACGCGGCGTTTTTTACTTTTTCGCACTATTAGCACCATGGAAACAGGATTTGCTACGTCACCAGTACTAGGCTAAAAAACGCCATAGTCAGGGGCTGTGTGGCTTGTGCAGCATTTTGAGGCTGAGAAAAAACGCAGCGTAAAAACGCCACGTGTGGCATCAGCCTAAAGGTTACCTGCTGATTGGTTGCTATGGATTACTACTAGACAAGTCAATTTATTACATTACTACCATCTTCCCAAAGGTAAAACCACTGGCTCTGCCATTTTCATGACACTAACAAGTCTCGGGATTCTCTATCCCATGATCCTCGTACATTATTATTAAAACAATAATCTAACCTAATTTAGGAACCATAATAAAAAGGGAACTGAGGAGTAAGTAAAATGAGCTGTACAAGTTGGTGATTCAAAGGCTCCACATTGTTTGAGGTAATATCATTTGCTTACGCACAAAACATTGCCTTCTGCCATGACCTGATATAGACTGGAGATTGTATAATTTTAAAGCAAATAGTATCCACACTCTGTTGATGCAATTCTGACAAACTGTCTGGATTTTGTTAAGCAGGTGATGCGCGGTGCCGAGGGGGACGAGTGGGAAGTGCCACTAACTTTGTTATATTTCTCAGCCACATCTGCTTGTAAAAACTGGGCTGTATTACAGAATTCTATAGTTCAATACTTGAGAAAATCCTGTATATAATATACCATTTTTATGTAATCATAAAATGAAAAAAGAGTCCTGTCTAAAGTCACCAGAATATTAAACAGACACAGCAGTCAGTGAGTATTTTTAGAATAAAGACAATCAAACCAGAACAAGTTACTGGGCTGTCAGAGCTACACATAGAACATAGTCTGTTTGCAATCCTCCTTCAAAGTTGCTGGGAAACTTACTTAAACCATAATGGGTTTTACCTATTCATCTGTTACTGGAAGGTCTGTGCCTGACTTATTAATCATGAGTCGCTTGAATCAGCATGGAGAGAAGGAGAGGGAATATGCAGGGGCAGTTTTAAGAGAAAACGAGGAAAGAAGAGAGAAAGGATTTGACTGAAAACATGAAGAACCTTCTAAATAAAATACAAGAGTAAAACACAAAGGGCTGTGCTCAGACTGTAATGGAACATTTACAAAGAAATATCAAAGAAAGGGAGTTGAAAGGATACACAAAGCAGAGATAAGAGGACATACTGATGGCTTGAATCACAGTTAAACAATACACACAGTCACAGTTTAAAAATACTTTTATTCTGATTTCTTTTTGTCCATATAAGTGCTAATCTCTGTAACTGCTATGTCTGCCCTGTTTGTTATATTGTTCCACAAAAAGGCCTTAATGTAATGTTAATAAAGTATGCAGCATACATTCTTACGTATTTTGGCCTTCCAAAATTCAACACGCTGTTATAATTGTATTATTCTTATATATTCTTACTTCTCTTACAGGAGTGTAGCTTATATTGGCAATTGGTAGCATTCATGTCAGCTCTACACACAGGGTCATATTTATAAAATGGTGAAAGGACAGTTCACCACAGTTTTCAAGAGGAGCATTTAAAAATCTTATACAAGTGAACAGAGGGCTACAAGGGGCTACTCTTGCATGTTGTAGAAAATTGTTTCTATAATATACTATACAGTCTGTTGTTTCAATACTTTGTCCTAGTCATGGTACTAGGACAGTACTAAGGGACAGATTTATCATGATGTGTAAAAAAACAGCAACAAAATTCACACATCGCCAGCATAAAAAACGCTTAGCTGCTAAAAAGCATAAAAAACAGGGTAAAATCAACATAATTTTTTTTACGTGTTTCTTCTTCCACCGGCTGCAAAGCACAATGTTTTTTTGCCCAGCATTTTCCCACAATTGCAGGCTGGTGTAAGCACTAATCAGCGAGCACAATTTGGGGCTTGCATGCAAGTTGCAGGAAACATTTTCAGAGTTGGGATAACGTCACTTCTGAATTGCCTTCTGCATTAATAACTGCATTAACCTCCAAAATGCTTGCGGCACCTATTGACGCCATTTTGGAATGATTCCAAGGTTCTCTTGCGTTAATGAGAATGCTTGCACGCGAGAAGGCTGGACAGGTGCTTTAACCTCCCCTGCATGGCCAAATAGTGTGTATAGCTTTTATGAATAGTATCAGAGCTTGCTCAGTTTTGCATCCATTTTAGTGCATTCTAGGCAGGCCTGGCAATCTGTGAATTCTGGCAAATGCCAGAGGGGCTGCTATAAGATGCCATAGACAGTCACTATTTATTGGTCCTGTGGGGGCTGTTTGGGCCTCTGTGTACTTGGAATGCCAGGGCCTATTTTGAATCCCAGTCCGGGCCTGATTCCAGGAACATAGTACTTAAGTACATAGTACTTAACATTTCTATTGCTTCATAGTATCTTTTGTCACCGCACCAAATTACTCAATTGGGGACCATAATTTATTTCTTTCCCTTGGGTAATAATAAAAGTCTTTGCCGTGGGAGAACAGCAGACTTGTTTATCCAAAGTGCTCTGTATGCACGTTTCTGGGTTCTTTCCAGTAATATGACAGGAAGTGCAAAAGTACCGCTCCATGACCTTAGATTTTAGAGTGTAGAAAATGCTAGATTTTTTCTTATTATTAATTCTGATATTCTGCTCTGCCTCAACAATCATTAGTCACTCAGAGATTTACATGCTGAATAAGCTCTGGAAATTCTACTGTTAAGCAAGGATCTTTTGTGTTTTATGCCAACGGCTATTGTGAAAGTATGGCATACAGCACTGTGTAATATCCAAGCATATGCAAAACTACGTAGGCGGGATATTTATTAACTAAGGAAACAAAAGGGAAAGGCATAAAATACCTGCTGCACCCTCTGGTATCTCTGGTGATTTCTAATCCCCACAGCTGTAGAGGGACAACCTGATACTAGGACTTAATAAAGGTAAAAAATATGAAAAAAACAGACCCCTGGATAGCACATGAGAAGCCCTGCATGGCTGCTGTCCAGCGAATTAAATGGTTGAGTAATAAGAAACAGATATATGTTGAAGAACCCTGGGATAGCTACAAAGAGAGAGTCTGGGTGAACAGAGCAGCAGGCAATACATTTAAGTCCATCACTGTAAAAAAGACCTAACTGAACTATAACAGCTGCAAAGTAATGAATGCTCATTTATTAAAGCAGTGCCTTGTGCAAAGTGCAATTTTCAGCAAATTCCCCTGTTGTTTTACCCACAGCAGCATTTCTTCCCAGCTTAATTGTGGCCAAACATCTAATACGTTACAATAGATTTAATTGTGCACTTACAGGTAAAGGATTCCTTGTTTGAAAACCTGTTATCCAGGAAGCTGCAAATAACCATTGACTCCATTTTAATCAAATAATATAAATTTAAAAACATGATTTCCTTTTTTCTTTGTAATAATAAAACAGTACCTTATACTTGGTCCTAACTAAGGGGCATATTTATAACAGTGTGCAAGGTGATGTTACCCATAGAAACCAATTAGTAATTAGAATTGAATGGTCACCTACAAGTTAGAAAACAAAACCAAAGATCTGATTGGTTGCTATGGACAACATCACTGGTGATATTGGCTTACACCCCTAAGAGTTACATAGTTACATAGTTACATAGGGTTGAAAAAAGACCATTGTCCATCAAGTTCAACCCATCCGAGTAAACCCAGCACACAACCTATACTAACCAATCTATACACTCACATACATAAACTATATATATACAACCAGTAATACTAACTGTAGATATTAGTATCACAATAGCCTTGGATATTCTGCTTGTTCAAAAACTCATCCAGGCCCCTCTTAAAGGCATTAACAGAGTCTGCCATTACCACATCACTAGGAAGGGCATTCCACAGCCTCACTGCCCTCACCGTGAAAAACCACCTACGCTGCTTCAAATGGAAGCTCTGTTCCTCTAATCTATAGGGGTGGCCTCTGGTGCGCTGATTGTTTTTATGGGAAAAAAGAACATCCCCCAACTGCCTATAATCCCCTCTAATGTACTTGTACAGAGTAATCATGTCCCCTCGCAAGCGCCTCTTTTCCAGAGAAAACAACCCCAACCTCGACAGTCTCACCTCATAGCTTAAATCTTCCATCCCCTTTACCAGTTTAGTTGCAGTCTCTGCACTCTCTCCAGCTCATTAATATCCTTCTTAAGGACTGGAGCCCAAAACTGCACTGCATACTCAAGGTGAGGCCTTACCAGGGACCTATAAAGCGGCAAAAATATGTTCTCATCCCAATGCCCTTTTTTATACAAGACAGCACTTTATTTGCTGTAGTAGCCACAGAATGACACTGCCTGGAATTAGACAACTTGTGATCTACAAAAACCCCTAGATCCTTCTCCATTAAGGATGCCCCCAACACACTACCATTCAGTAGATAGTTTGCGTTTATATTATTCCTACCAAAGTGCAAGAGTGTTGGAACCCTGGAATTACTGCCATGAATGCAGCTCCCGAGGAAGCTGGCCCTGGAAGCTATAGTGTTCTGGAAGGAACAAGCGGACCAGGTGATCCATTCCAGTAGTCCAGCTCACCTATTGGAGTTTATATTAAACACAGTAAGAGACACCGAACCCTTCTAGAAAGCAGGTTTTTGAAGTATGAAGATTGTAGCATGTTTGAGTTCAGCAGAACAAGTTCAGAAATTATTTGCATTGCTAAATATGCTCCCATGCCCCTAGTGGTAGACATGAGAATAGCACCCAAGAAGGAGAAATTTTGTTTGCCATTATGCAACTTGGGTCATACACTACAATAAGTAAAAGAAACAATAGGTTACCTGAAAGCAGTTCTAATGTGTAGCGCTGGCTCCTTCTGAAAGCTCAGACTCAGGCACAATGCACTGAGATGGCGCCTACACACCAATATTACAGCTAAAAAAATAGATTTGTTGGTCCAAGAATAAAATGTTATATGGTTGAGTAAATTATTTGCTATTTAAACAGTATAATTTAGAAATGAAAAGTAAACCATAAAAATCATGGCAGAATCCCTTTAAATTTTCCCATAAATGACATAGGTAGGCAGTGCTCTTTCCTTCCTGGATTTTATGTTTTGCCAGAATTTACTCCAATTTTATGTGGTCCCACAGAAAATGTAAAATCAGGGTTCTCCTGTATAGGTCTAGGGTGGAGCTGAGGGGATGTCTGGGGCATGATGAGGTGGGATTGGGCCAAAAATACTGCATCGATTTTCTGTGGGAGGTTTAAAGGAAGGAGTTTGACATTGTCATGATAGTTAAAAGGTGTAGATTTTTTGGGGGGGCGGGGTGCAAAAATTAGGGCTCCTTTACAAATGGCCAGGAGCAAGTGCTTTATCACTAAAGGGGGCTAGATCGTGAGATGTGAATAGCAAAGACCTGTGGGCACTGCCACCAGTACAGGGCGCAAAGTTCAAAAAAGATGGTGGCCTCTAACTTTCTATTTCCAAACTACAACATACAAAAGAAAAAATTCTTAGCACACTGCTTGTTTTTACATGTATTCCTTTTATTACATTCCTCAATTGGCAGCATTGGCTCTTTAAATAAGAAACGCTGTAAGCTATATTTTGAATTTAATAGAGAGCCCAGAAGAAAAAGATTTGGAATAACACCTGGCAGGCAAAATTGATTCATAAGCAATCTGTCATGGTGATATTATTATTGTGAATATGTATGTAAGTATCATTCTGTATAACCATATATGTACATAACACTCATGGAGATTAATTATACATGAAGCCTAACTGTCTGCAGGAATAATAATAATGTACAAGTGCATAATTCATAACACAGATGAGCGATAAGGCGCTGTGAGAAGCTAAATGGGCAAAAGGATTGATTAGAGCCTGTTCTCAGGCAGCTGGAAGGGGGTGGGTCTCGTGCTTTAGGTCATAGAATAAAAGCGTGGGTGCAGGGAGTCAGTCACTACTGGTTATTATACAGGAGGAATGGAAAGTCTGTTTGTGTGACAGTGTATGGATTACTCTCTCCACTGAGAGGCATTATAATGTTTATTTTCTACTAGAAAAGAAAGATTTTTTCTAAACCTAATTATGATTGTATATTAACCCAATGTTAGGTTGTAAAACAGGTCTCTGTATCATGGGTTTGCCAAAATAGGTAAAATCCTACAAGACAAATTCATTACTTGAACCTCATATTCAGCAGCCAAAATATTAGCAAAAATGCCTATTGGCATGCTGTTTATGAATAAGCATTTTCTCTTTACCGTCTGTTGTAATAGCATTATTGTTGCATTATAGTTGCATTATAATGTTAATAGCATTATATGATGTCATTAACTGTGACGTCAATTCGTGTTTCTTGCTAATGCGTGTGGTTTAGGATGACAAGTGCAACATCTTGCTGAAACACGAATGACTGGCAGAATATATGTTTAATTGGTTCCTATGGGGAAAAATACATGAGGGGTCATTAACGCAACCCTAGGGCAAAAGTGCTAATGCAAGTGTATGCCCCTTAGTGCTCGCTTAAGCACTTGCACCCTACGGCAAGCTATCTCCTCATGCTGCGTTCTGATCCTTGCACCAGATTGTAGTGTTGAAAGCCTCTATAGACACTATTTTATTATTGCAGAGAATCATTTTTAAAAATGTTAAATATTTGCTTTAGGAGATGACCTTTCCTTATTTCAGTTTTCTGGATAACAGCTTCCCTCATAAGTGATCCCATACCTGTATAAAGGTGGATATCAGAAAAATAGACAGGCATCCCCTTGACTAGTAGAGGCTTGCACAAATGAGAGAAAATTGGAAATGAGCTAAGAAAGCTGCTGAATTTTAGTATTTGTATATTTTCCGTTTTATGACTGAATAGTAGAGCAAGTAAAGGAAATCTTTGAACTACAGTGTATACAACCATTGGTTTATAATGTATTAGATGTGAGATAATGGGAATTTGTTCCCAGCGTTTCCAATAATCGATTTCTTCACAGTTGGATTATTTCTTTATCCCAAGCACAGAAGCTAAGTGAGAAATGTAAGAAGAGTGGCAAGGGAATGACTGCCTCTTTCAGTGCTCAACTGGATTTGGAACATGGTGGCATGTCAAGGTCATTTAGGGGAATACTCAGCAGGAATTATGCTTCAGTGAATTTTTTGGTCTGTCTATGTCTGCACTATTAGGTACAATAAATATTGTGCTGTTTGATGTGTAACTAGGATAATGCTTAGTTTAGGCTCAGTAGAGCATTGCCTACATGTTTCACATTGTGTAATCAATTCAGTTACTGAGCCTACTGTTAAACATAATGGATTGATACTGCCATTTAAAACTGTATTCTTGAATCAATAAATGTATTTGTTTAGCTGTAATATTGGTGTGTAGGCGCCATCTCAATGCATTGTGCCTGAGTCTGAGCTTTCAGAAAGAGCCAGCGCTACACATTAAAACTCCTTTCAGGTAACCTATTGTTTGTCCTACTTAATAAATAGATACTGCAGTTTATCAGAGTATAAGTCACATGACTGAGGGCACCTGGAAAACTAAGAATATGTCTAGCTCTATATAAAATTTTTGAAAAATGGATTTCAGTGCAGGATTCTGTTGGGTAAGCTCTATTAAAGGAGACATATTGGATAAATGGGACAAACCCTAATTTTGTAGGCAATTATGAATAATATATGGTGCTGGTTTCACTTTGGGCTAAAAATTAATCTAAAAAAATGGCCCCTTTATTGGAGCTCCCTATAGATCCTATCTTTGTCCAGTGTGAAATGAAGAGTGGGCACAGTAGGAGGGGGAGAGCCAATGACAGCCCTGCAGTCACACAATCACAGACAGGCTTCAGTTCTCTATCAGGTCAGCCTAGCTGCTGATTGGTTCCTATCCTACAGTGCAGTGTACTGAGAATTGAGCCAGCAGGAAGTGGTGTCAGCCCCGTGTGCACTTACCCGGTCTCCGCACGGGTGCGCGGCGGTTCTGGCGTAGGTGTGCGGCGGTGCGGTCGCGCAGCCGGAAGGAGGCCGCACATGGGTATGCGACGGTACGCGCGCTACGCGCAGGCGCGCGACAAGGCGTGCGCTATGCGCAGGCGCGCGACTTGACGCATGTTGTGCACGGGCGCGCAATTTTACGCACGCCACGTACAGACGCACGCGGCGACTGACACTGCGCGCATGCTCCCTGTGGATTTAAGGACGCCCAGGCCTGGATACCTTTGCGAAGTGATCTTTTGCCTGCAACTGACACTAAGCGTTCCTGTGGTTTCCTGCTTGATACTTGACTTCTGATTTTTGGCTCGTCTTCTGGTTATTCTTCTGGTTATCCCTCGGCTTTGATTTGGACTCTGATACTTTGTTTTGACCTCGGCCTGTTCTTCGACCATCCCTGCTTCCAGGTGCCTTATTGCCTACTTCAGTATTCAGACTGTTAATTACTGGCTATCCTTCAACGGCACTTCTGCTATTCTTCAGCTGGGTCTGTTACCGTTCCCACTCCCGGTGTTCAGGCCCAGTGGGAAGCGCAGGAGAGGCTAATTATCACCAGACTACCGTGATACATGATAGTATCACTTCGCCATGGAGCCTGGTGAACAAGCAGCCTCTGCCTCCTTAGACATTATTTCTCAGCAATTAACCGCACTTACTCAAGCGGTTCAGAACTTACAAGGGGGCTATCAACAATTGCAAGTTCAGGTTCAAGACTTAAGTGCAACAGTTAATCCGATTCCTGATGTTCCTGTGAGTCTTCCTGGTCCCTCTGATGCTGTACCCACCGCCTCTCCAGCTATTGAACCTAAGATGCCCCTGCCTGAGCGTTTTTCCGGGGACAGAAAGAAATTTCGTGCCTTCCTAAATGATTGCCGTTTGTTATTTCTTCTGAAGCCACAGATGTATGCTTCTGAACAAACCAAAGTTGGAGTGACAATCTCTTTGTTGTCCGGGGAGCCTAAGACGTGGGCACACAGACTACTGGAGACCCGAAGTCCCTTGTTAAGTGACTCTAATGCTTTTTTTACTGCTTTTCACCCTGAGTCTAATGGACAAACTGAAAGAACAAACCAAACTTTAGAACAATATCTTCGTTGTTTCTCTTCATTTCTACAAGATAATTGGAGCAAACTTTTACCTTTAGCTGAGTTTTCGTACAATAACGCTTGTCATTCTTCTACCAAACAAACTCCATTTTTTGCTAATTATGGTTGTCATCCACATATCCTTCCTAACTTTCCTAAAGATATTCAAGTGCCAGCTGTACAAGACCGTCTCTTATTCATCTCTAAGAACATTCAAGTTATTCAACAAGCTATGGCCCAAGCTCAAAGAAATTTCAAGATGTTTGCAGATCTGAAGCGAAGAAAAGATCCAGAATTTCATAAGGGAGACTAAGGGGCTGATTTACTAACCCACGAATCCGACCCGAATTCGAAAAGTTCCGACTTGAAAACGAACAGTTTGCGACTTTTTTGTATGTTTTGCGATTTTTTCGGATTCTGTACGAATTTTTCGTTACCAATACGATTTTTGCGTAAAAACGCGAGTTTTTCGTATCCATTACGAAAGTTGCGTAAAAAGTTGCGCATTTTTCGTAGCGTTAAAACTTACGCGAAAAGTTGCGCATTTTTCGTAGCGTTAAAACTTAACGCTACGAAAAATGCGCAACTTTTCGCGTAAGTTTTAACGCTACGCAAAATGCGCAACTTTTTACGCAACTTTCGTAATGGATAGGAAAACTCGCGTTTTTACGCAAAAATCGTATTGGATCCGAAAAATTCGTAAAGAATCCGAAAAAATCGCAAAACATACGAAAAAATCGCAAAGTACCGATCATTACGAAAAAAACGCAATCGGACTCCATTCGACCCGTTCGTGGGTAAGTAAATCAGCCCCTTAGTATGGTTGTCTACTCGCCATATCAAACTCCCTTGTCCTTCAAAGAAATTGGGACAAAGATTTTTGGGTCCATTTCCTATTGTTCAACAGATAAATGAAGTAGCCTTCAAACTCAAGCTACCGTCTTCCTATAAAATACATCCAGTATTTCATTCTGCTTTATTAAAACCTGTAATTAAAAACTCTTTTCCAGGCAGAATTCCTGATCCTCCTGCTCCGGTGTCCGTTGGAGGGGTCGATGAATTTGAAGTAGAAGCCATTTTGGACTCAAGAATTAACAGAGGTCGTCTGCAGTATCTTGTCCAATGGAAGGGATATCCTCCCGAAGAAAATTCCTGGGAACCTATGGCCAATATTCATGCCTCACGTCTCACAAGATTGTTTCATCGTAACCATCCAGAGAAACCAGCACTGTCACGCGTCCGGAGGTCGCGTATCGGGGGAGGGCAATGTCAGCCCCGTGTGCACTTACCCGGTCTCCGCACGGGTGCGCGGCGGTTCCGGCGTAGGTGTGCGGCGGTGCGGTCGCGCAGCCGGAAGGAGGCCGCACATGGGTATGCGACGGTACGCGCGCTACGCGCAGGCGCGCGACTTGACGCATGTTGTGCACGGGCGCGCGATTTTACGCACGCCACGTACAGACGCACGCGGCGACTGACACTGCGCGCATGCTCCCTGTGGATTTAAGGACGCCCAGGCCTGGATACCTTTGCGAAGTGATCTTTTGCCTGCAACTGACACTATGCGTTCCTGTGGTTTCCTGCTTGATACTTGACTTCTGATTTTTGGCTCGTCTTCTGGTTATTCTTCTGGTTATCCCTCGGCTTTGATTTGGACTCTGATACTTTGTTTTGACCTCGGCCTGTTCTTCGACCATCCCTGCTTCCAGGTGCCTTATTGCCTACTTCAGTATTCAGACTGTTAATTACTGGCTATCCTTCAACGGCACTTCTGCTATCCTTCAGCTGGGTCTGTTACCGTTCCCACTCCCGGTGTTCAGGCCCAGTGGGAAGCGCAGGAGAGGCTAATTATCACCAGACTACCGTGATACATGATAAGTGGATTGGATGGGTGGGACTAGTGGGGTTTTGGTTCTTGCAAGATAGAAAATTAAATCTCCCTGTTTGCCCTGAAACGGGGTATACTGTCTCATTAATACTGGCAGAGTGACTCTTCTACAGGCATACCCCCAGTACCATTGAAAACACCCACACCATACCCCTCCTCAATGCGTACCTCTCCCCCACATTGTGTACATCCTCTTCATTGCCCGCTTGTGGACAGGCTGCGGGGCCCACAGTGGTTTTGTCCAACACAGTATCAATAAAATTGATTTAGACTTCCTCAAAAGTCTCTTATACTAATTATTGGTCAAACTAACAACTGGTGGGTGATACACACTTACACAGACACAGATCACGTGCAATTGCCCATACCTTTGTTTCCTCTTTGATTTGATGCCGTTCATAGCTTGCAGTTTCCTCACTAAATAAGGAGAAGCATTCCTCTCCTGCAATGTCTGTATCAACTGCTACATTTTTATTCACATATTTTTAATTACGTCTTTCGTCTTCCGAGTCCCTTGTTTAATATCAAACCAAAGCTATTTCACAAATATATTTCTCTGTTTTGCATCATGCAATACTTATCTTGCTGCTATTTTAATTTCTTTTCTCCCTCACTTGCAATTGCCTCTGCACTGTGCAGTGACAGAATAGATGATGCCTAAGTGCCTTAGGGGTAGCCCTGCCCTGCCATTATGAATATTGAATGTATGTATACCCATGTAAATTAGAATTTGGCTGCCAAATCCTACAATAGTAAAGCTTCTTTTATATCTAGTTGTGTATTGCGGTCCTTGCACATTTACAGTATGTATCTGTAGTGGAATAGGAGAGTAGCGTGGAGATTAAAATATATCCAGATATTAAACAGGATTGTTTTGCCTCCAATACAGATTAATATCTTAGTTGGGTCCAAGTACAAGTTACTGTTTTATTAAAGATGAAAATCTTTTTTTTTTTCAAACTTTATTTGATTATTAATCAAATTATTTGATTAAAATTGAGTCTATAGGATATGGCCTTCCCAAAATTTGGTGCTTTTTGGAGAACAGGTTTCAGGATAACAGATTTTATACTTGTAATTGGTTGATCTCTTATGCAAAACATTAATGAAAACTGAATTTTTGCAACTCCTGCTGTCTCTTATATTTTCTAGCGATAGGGCAGATACTGAAGTCCATTCTTTTTATCATATATCCTCCTGTAAATAACATAGGGATATGGCTTTAAAGAGCAGAGAAAGGCTAGCTAGCTAACAAGATAGAGAGATCTTCTGCTATTGCAGAATTGCAATACGCAATTTTTTTGCCCCACTTCAAAAGCACAGGGGTCTGCAAATACCCCCTTGAGTAGAGAGCTGTCTTTTGGAGATGGGCAGGTGGAGGCATGTAGGCACCCCCCACCCCTAACTTTACATGTGCAAATTAGTGAGTGTCAGAAGACGCCTGGCGCAAGGAGGGCCTGTTCTTTTCACTTTCCCTATGGCCCCCTGACACTGTGCTGTGTACTTTGCACCAGACTTTTTATCCAGCCCGAGGTGCACATCACTGCCTGAATAAGGGACGTGCCCTTAGGGAAATAGTAAATGACCACTATGACTTCTGTATTTAATTAACTGTAATTAAATGTAATTTATGTGTATATTTTGACTCAATATGTTACTGCTTTGTGAATAATGCGGTTTTTCTCTACTATCCATAAAATTGTCTCTAGAATTGACTTTTCTACAGAAATCACTTTGATTTTTCTTCACAGCACTAAAGCCATGAAGAAAGTAAAGATGAAATGAGTCTCTATTTCATGTCCCAGCGATCAATAAATGAATCAATGTAACATTGACAAACTGCTTTAAACATAATAGAGAACATGTCTTCTCCAATGTTATAGGCTGATCGCAACAACCTAGATTGCAGAGATATTTACTCTTGCAGCCTCCGAGCATATGGAAAATATCAACAAGAATATCTATTTAGAAGTAGGATATTAAAAGTAAGAGAATCTTAACTGATTAAATGGATACCAGCAATAAAAAAATAAAGACTGTATTCAAAACAATATAGAATGTGCAATAAGTTTTAGGAAAAATAGCACTTTACAACATGTAAATGTTTCTATGTGTTAGCAATAAACCTCAAAAAGAGTACCACACACAGGATTTTTGAAAAAATATTTCTTGACAGATGGACGTTTCGGTCT
The DNA here is from genome assembly GCF_000004195.4 of Xenopus tropicalis. Classification (NCBI taxonomy): domain Eukaryota; kingdom Metazoa; phylum Chordata; class Amphibia; order Anura; family Pipidae; genus Xenopus; species Xenopus tropicalis. The sequence goes on along the minus strand of NC_030680.2, from coordinate 107,922,726 downwards.
ACAGTGAAACCTTTTTATATTTTACAATACCCCCTATTGTAAAATATAAGGATATTATAAGTTACCAGGAAGTTCCATGGCCATATAGCAGCATATAAAACCTTTTTTGAGTGGTGAGTGTTGTCACTCAAGAGCCATGCATATCCTGTAAATGATATCCTTATAACAGGTGCTTAGTTATGTCATCAGTTATAATTGCTGCTTAGTGATGTCATTACTGTCACATAACTCACTGAAACTTGTGCATTATAATAAAATAATGTATATTAGGTCACCTTGGGGTTCCACGATCTGTATAAAAGCACTCAGCCTTTGGACTTGTGCTTTTATATGGTCATGGAACTCCTCTTTGACGTATAATATCCTTATATTTTACAATAGGGGGGGGAATTTTTTACTATATATGTATTATTAGGCAAAGGAAAGTTTCTATTCCCATTTTCTATGTTATGTTTAGCTCAACCTACTGGGCTGGGTGTGCAGAGGTATTGGTGCCATGGGTAGTTGACCATTCAGGTAAGGCTTGTCCTGTAGGATATGGAAATTCATTGCTGGGGTGTAGGAGCAGATAGCCAGGCTTAGATCTATCTGGACTCCCCTCAGTGGATGAGGGTGAATGGTGACAGAAGTCTGAGGCTAGTGACTCTCAGCTGGAGGAGAAAGATCTTGAGAAAAAGCTCACACTCTAGAAATGAGGGTAGCTAGTATAGCTGCCATAAACTTCAACAAGGTGAGCAGAAGAGTTAGCACCCTAGGCATTATGATCCAGCATGGAGATGTATAAGGATAGGGACAGGCACAGAGAGATCCCAAAGAAACACCACTGTTGGAAGCTGGACACCTGTTGACTATCACCTTTAACAGAAAATGTCTTTAACATAAGGGAAGATATTAACTCTGTACTGTTGGAGAGAAGGGTTGCCACCCAGCCAGTAGTTTTCCCTCTGAGATACTCACTTATTCACGCTCAGAACTGCTCTTCATAAGCAGCACCTCTCCTCCCGCCCTGATCTGCCTATTCCCTGGCCCAATCCACCTATAAACGCCTCTGTTACATCACCACTGGCCTCTCTGGACCACAGACTGGTAAGACTTGGGGAAAAAGGTGCATAAGGCTATAGGAAAAGCACTAAAGAGAATGTATATAGTGCTTCTCCAACAATGAGAGAGAGAGGCCCTCCTGATACAGGGTTTTATTTAACATGCACTCTACTCTGCATAGCAGAAGCATGGCCAAAATACTTTTACTTTTATATCATGCATTTTTACTGGCATATACAAGGTTATTGTGGGCTCCAGGCCCAATATTGTACCAGAGATCCTTTAAATAGAGGTTTAGTTCTGGAAGTTATAATTAAACATGTGCTCAGCTGGCAACAAAATGCGATTAAATAATGGCAACTGGAAAATAACTTCTGACTCCAAACTCTTAATATTTAAACAAGAACCTGCTCTGTCTTTTGTGTGGTAGAGTCCAGAGCCATACACTGTCTTGCAGACAATAAGCCACTTTATGTTCCTGACTGTGCAATATTCAAAATAGAGCCTGCAAATCAGGTGACAGAAAACAGATATAAAATAGAAGATAAAGGCTAACCTATTATGTAAGAACTTAGCTGAACCCTACTTGATAATGTCATCTATATATAGCTACCTCAGGACTATATAGTTTACACTTCATCTATATATAGCTACCTCAGAACTATACAGTTTACAGTTCATCTATATATAGCTACTGTAGAACTATACAGTTTACAGTTCATGACATGCTCCATTTATATGAACCATTTATCATGAACCATGTCACCTGATCATGTGGCAGGACCCAGAGACATCCAGGGACCCCTTGGGATTTAACACTGTATTACAGACTGTGAGCCTGCTCATGTTGCTGTCTATGCACTGCTAAAAATAGACATTTCAGGAGAATCTGAATCACCTGGCATTTCTCATACAATAGAGGTAATTATTGTGGGGGTTTTCAGATCCATGATATTTTCCAGAAATAAACGTCAAAGCACAGAAGGCCGAAATGAATTGTTCATCTGACATACACATTACCAAACTTAGAAATCAAACTATATAAACATTGAGGGACAAGGTTAAGCTGCCCTAAAACTGATAGAAATAAGAATAGCTCCTGAATAGATGTGTGTATGTAATGAAACATGACTCTTTTGTGGCAAAAAAATGCTTTATAAGTCTTTATTATTCCGCTGGAAGCACATAAACTTTTCATAGTAAATTGTAAATTATTATTCATGCAGGTTTTGCTGTTAGTGACTTGTATTGCGCTCCCTCAAAAGTGTCCTAGGCTAATGGTATAATGTTGTTCACATCCTACAAAAATATACCTATGAATATAAAAAATAACCAGTATTTCAAACTCCAATTACCTATAATCAGGGCCATATTTATATATATTATTTGTTTTTACACCTTTTAATAAAGTAAATATGCCCTGCGCCTCCATTGCAGATTTCCATAGGAAATCTGGCAACCATGCTGGGGGAATGAGGGGTAGAGGGTCAGGTAGCGCTGCATGTGACATCAATCCTGCGTCGTAGATGCATGTAACATTATGCATATGCTGCGAGGAGGCGTGTTCACGTCCAGTGGGGCCGGGCTTAAATACAGCACTGCATAATACAACTTTTCTCCCCAGTAATTCCAGCATAATTGCAGCCATGCTCTAAGATGCCTCTGCTACAATTGCACCCAAATCAACATAACAAACAATTATGTTTACATTTTGAGGCAAACTGGGAGCAATTTGCGTCTAGCATTTTCAGATGGTGATATTATCACTTCCCGGGGTAGCTTCTAACAGGATTGCAAGCCACTGTGGGAATTCTGGAGCTACTTCCCCAGCAATAATAGACTCAGCTACACACCATTCAGAAAAGGTAGGGCAGACACGACAATGTGGACTGTGGAGACTTATTCCCTCCCTATCAAACTTGTCCCCTCAATGTAACGTTGGGCCAATAAAGACACAATGACACCATAATTTCTTTTTTGGTGGCTGGAGTTCGGCCACAGCTTTATTAAAGAAATCCCAACATCAGAAAAATTAGTCCTTGCCATGTATTTAAAACTTTACCAAACATTGCAACAACATTTTTTTATAACTGTTATATATAACGAATGCCGGCCACTGCAAACGCAGTGGGCATGTAAAAACCATCAAACACCACCAGAGATTAAATGGCCAAGGACTATCCCCCGCCATTTGCTGTGACGAACCAAATCTGTAAAGTCTTTTGGAATTTTTTTTTTTTTTTTTTTGCATAAAGAGAACCTGCAAAGGAAACAAACATGCAAATTAGGCGAACTTACTGTCTATGGTAAATTTCTAATTGCTCTTAAACAGGGAGGGGGGGAGGGAGATGCTGCTGCCGTGCCTGCTAGTGAGACGCTGCTGAGAGAGCTGACAGGCAAGGGGAGGGGGTGAGTACAGTTACTTTTCTTCCCGCCCAGAGGCTAAGATAACTTAACTCCTTGTGTGCCGGAGGGAATTGGGCACCTATTGGCTCCCCAGTCCCTCGGCGCTTTCTTTAGGTATTTCAGCGCCCGTTACAAGTGCAGGAGAATGCTTGGAGGCAAGTACCTTAATCAGTTGTGTCAATATGTGCCCAATATCTGCTCTTCGTTGTGTCTGTTTTGTGAATGACACATTATAGTATTCTTTGAAGAGTGGCATCTATGTCTGTGATTCCCAAGGGACAGTCAGGTTCTAAAGCAGTGATTGCCAACCTCTGGTTCGCCAGCAACACGTTTCTCACCACCCCCTTTGATGTTACTTCCAATGGCATTAAAATACAGGTTTATTTAAAAAAGAGCCTCCTGCAGGCTAAACGTCCTCAATGGGCTACCAAATAGCCAATTGCAGCCTTTATTTGGCAATGTCCAGGAACTTTTTAACTGTGTTTTCCAACACATTTTACATTATAGTGTAACAGGTATAAAATGTTGGAGACCCCAGTTCTAAAGCAATGATTAAGACTAGAGCCATTATATGCTCAGTGTTTAATGTGACCTCACCTAATACATATTTCCAGCATTACTTGCACAGACACTGGCAAACTAATGTTCTTTTTTTGCAGACATATTTATAATATGTACCTTTTCTTATCCACAATTAGGTCAGGGAGTGTGAGCACATAGCAAATCGTCTCTTGCTATTGATAATTATATTCATTTACAATGTTTATATTAGTGAGAACACTACAAATATGAAATATTTTGTCAATGAAAAGCCAAAACACAGTTATAACTTCTGGTATTTTCACACATGTGCCTAAGGTCAAAGGCAAGAAGAGGCTCCTGATTCTTAAAAAAAGAAATTAATTTATTCTTAAAAAAAAAGGATTAAATATATACCCAGTGTACAGGAAATAATAGAAAGAATGCCAGGAGAAATAAATATATCAAGCCAGCTCACAGACTTATCGCAACTGACCTAGATTATAAGGATTGAGAACAATGAAAAATGGATTTCTGTGTAACTCTTACAGAGAGTCGCAATTGAACACTGATTGCCAAATAACTACTTTCAAACTGCCGAGCAGACATGTGGAGAGACAAATACAGAAAGCGAATTTGGCACTGTTCAAGCAGGACATGCTGAAGTTGTTAAGTCAAATGAAGAGAGAGAGAATGTAAGATTACTGGAAAAGATATAAAAAGAGGTAGCTGCCATTCAGGCACCATGAGTATAGCTGGCACAGAAAATAAAAATAAGCTAAAATGAGCTCCAGGGTGAAATATTTGCAGAAGAGAAACAATCAGCAAATCTCAGCTCTCCAGCATTGGCAGCATAAACCAGATTAAGATGCAGATAAAAATTACGTTTTTAAACAGAGGGCAGCATTATAGCCCAACTAAAAATGAGTCTCTGTTTGTTAGGAACACGCCACTCCCAGACGCAAGTGACACCGGGACGGGAAAACACTCAGTCACCTTTCACACAGGTCAGACTAACATTATCATTTGTTATTATTAACATTTATTTATAAAGCGCCAACATATTCCGCAGCGCTCAGACACCCCCAAACACACCACCGCCCCAAATAACTATTCACTGCCACCATCTATCATTAATAGGCGATAGAAACCTAATACACAAATGTATCACACACTGTAGTTAGGGTTAGCTTCCACTAATTCAACAAGCACTCTAGCAACCAAAGGGTTAAATTACAGTCAAACACACTCTCCTGCTAGCAGTCAACTAGTTAATTAGCATTTACACAGACAACTTGCCCTCCACTCAATACAGACAAGCAGTTAATACATCCTATGCCCAAGTGTCATGCAAGCACGTGAGTCTTGGAGCCAAAGAACATAACTTATTACATTTTATATTTAATATTACAACAGTGCATATACAAAGATTTTACAAAAAGAGGCATACACATACAAACAGTAAATTACAACAAACAGTAAATAAAATAAAAGGTATTAAAACACAGAGAAACCTTATGTACATTATATACATTATATACCTTATAAACCTTATATACCAAGTTAGGAATTTCCTGTGTCCTCCTGAGGTAAAAGGTTGAAAACATGAGCACACCCCAACAGAATTGGAATCTCACGTATGAGCTATCAGTACCTGGGTCTGTTGCCCTTTTATCCCCTGCTGGGACCCTTCCTCATTACCGTATGCATGAGGGGGTTGTGTCCCGGAATTTGTCCCTTGGGGCCCCCTGTAGAGAGCTTGCAATTCTCAGGCCAGTTGCTGTCATATAATATTGGCACTTGCCAGTACCCAATATTATTATGAAAATATGGGCTCGCTTTAACCCATATGTGGGCGATCAGAATGATACCAAACATGAGGGGTGTCTCATGTTCCAGTCCCCCAAAACTGTCCCTCCTAACTGGTGGGTATAGGCAGTCCCTGTTTGGTTTCATTGGGAAGCATGGGGCCTCCTCATAACCAATATGTGATTTATGAGGATGTGAACCTTAAAGCAAAGGATATATGGATCCCTTTTTATAATCCATATTTTCTCATAGCTGTTCCCTCCTGCTGTTTTTAGGTCCATAATTGCCTTTCTTTGATCAACAGATCAAAGAAACCAATGGCCTCAGCTTTCCTGCCCCAAATGGTCTGGGTTCGAATTGTCTGCTTAACCCAGATAAGTTTGTCGCCTTCCATAGTCCCTTTTAATTAGGGGTCTCTGTGTGAGCCTGCAACCAGATGTTGGTAGTGTTTAACCCTTTACAATGCCAGGGCAATATTCCCCGGGCATGACACTGTACCTTTAGGAAAAGAGGATTCTTGGATAAAGGTTGTCACAGTGGTCACAAGCTAACAAAACACAGTCAGAGTGTACAAGCAGTCATGTCAGTGAGTAAATAATGAATTTCCTGATCAATGCTGAGGAAGGGACTCACACCACTGCTGTTTTTTGCCTAACAAAGTTCTACTATCCCTGCTATGACCCCAAAGAGCACTGCTTTAGGTTATGCCTATCTGTACTGTCCAAAATGTGACATAAGCTCTATCCATTCTTCTCCAAGACCTGTTCATAATGTACTTGTGAGCACCTCCATGCCAGGGACTAGTTACTTAGCAATGAAATAATACTCATTCATAGTTTTAACAGTTTGTAAACAATTAAAGAACAGGCAAGCAAAGATTTTGGCCCATACAGAACCTAACCGGTGATAGTGGTGACACATGCTTAGGTCGGCACTATTGGTTCCCTTCATGTTCATTGGAATTAACATTATTTATTGGCTTTTTGAACAGTTTTAAAAGTGCAAGAGTGTGCCCTGTAGTACTTATTCAGCAAGCCTTTCTTCCCCTGGTCTGTAGGAGTGAATTGAAGACTGCAGCGTCAGGGAGCGCGGACCAGCACTGTCCTTAATGGCTTCTATAGGCACTGTGTAGAAAAGGCTGACACACATCCATCAATTTTCAATCACTGAGAGAAAAGGAAAACACCATTGGGCTATCCATTCACTGCCACAATTTATTAAAGGACAATGGAAGCCAAATGCACTGGCCCTCACCCAGGTGAGTGAATAAGGTCAGTGGGGGCTGCATACCATAATTAATTGCGAAACCCAGTGGGGGTCATTTCTAAAGTTTGTGCAGCGCATATTTTTTCCCCTTAATGCTTACATTTTGCCCTGCTGTACCCATCTTTCCTTTTCTGCATATCGCAGTTAAATGTGAATTGTGCACAAAAAGTTGCAAATGAGGTTGCCATTCGCATGAGCATGCCCTCTGTGCGTATTTATTATGTGTGAATATAGTGCCGATTTTCTTTCTGTAAATGTAAGTTCGCAATTTGCGAAATCAGTTTAACAAATATTTTTTCCGCCACTAATTTCTGGCATAAGTCGGACGCAGAGTGCGCGCATAAATATTCGCATTATGCGAATATGCCATATTTAAAAAGCTTTAAATAAATAATACATAAAAATGTATTATAATTTATTATTTTATTAATTATGTTTGCACATTAAATGCACCAGTCTTGTCCGGATTTATAAATATAAAGAAAGGCAGGGCAAATATGTTCACTGTGTGAATAATTCTGCTCTGCACAAATTTTTTAAATGACCCTCTATGCCAGATTGGGGCTCTATGTCTCTAAAAGATTTCATAGACATCAGCAGACATCACTCATAAACAGTATTTTCCGGCACTGACTTGCAGCTAACAATAAATAGTAAAATTTTTGATTGTCCTTTGTAAACCTACAACAACCAATCAAAAGTTTGGTTTTGTTATCCTAAAAGTAGTAAAAGCTCTCTGCTGCGCATAACTTGCCCTATTTCATGCATAATACCAGTTACATTTCAAAAATTTACATTAGAAAGAAAAAATAGAATCATCAAAAGATATCAATTTTATATTATTTTTAAACGATCTGTATCTGACTAAAGTGGAGAGTTAATGATGTAGGCAACTAATCTGCAGTATGATCACGCGCATTTTGCTAAGGGGGGAGGCTAGTGGTCTTCAGGTTACTATATCATAAGATGATTGGAGGTCATAACAATATAATGCATTGCTGAACTGATTGCAAATTGATTTTGCTTAAGTGTAATTGATTACTAATAAGTCATGCTGGGCACTTAAGTATGCGCGCTTGACTTTTCAGTGATGTATTAACATTGCCATGGACCCGGCATTTAGGGAAACGAGGCTTTGGAGAGTATGTGTAATATGGAGTTCGCTGCAACCTCAGTGTCCTCTTCATCGACTGCAGAGAAACCAGTAACAACTTGCAGTGTTAGAGTTTAGGTCTGTTTATGTATAATGTACATTTTTTTTAATGTTTAATACCAACCAAAACATTAAAATTCCAAGTTTACACATTATATCGATATATAGCAGCCAATAACAAGTAGCATATACCATAACATGCAATCAAAGTAACATATGGCATGAGAGTTATATAGAGATTAGGGATAACAGGTAGAGCTTTGCCTGTAAAAGAAAGTGCTGTTTGATTCCCGTCTGGGAACTTGGAATAGGTTCATCAATCACCTCCAATATACAGAGCTGTGGTGGTATTTTGAAGGGGCTAATTTTTCAGGCAGTAGAGTGGTCACCTGTAGCCAAAATTGTGCCACTGGTGGGCACTGCCAGGCTACATGTAAGAAACCCACTTTCACCACTCCATACCTGTGGCACTTGGCTTCAGAGTTGCATCCCATTGCCATCTGGCAAATGTGTTAAATGTAGATTTGGTGCAACCAATTGAAATGTATAAGGTTATCTTTAAGGGAGATTAAATAAGAGGAGTCTCATTCCGTGGCCTGATTCCTTATATACTTTATCCACCCTTGTGTTTTATTTTCATGCTGAAAGGCCATAAATATCTAGCCACTAGAACTGAACTTTATTGTGAAATTCTGTTTAATAATGTTTAGAAATTCTGCATATAAATATCTACCAACATAACAGATAATGTCTCCCTTCCCCATTAAAGTGTTTCAGCAAGAGTTTGTCATTCTGGGCAAATGCTCTCATGCCCCATTAAAGAAAATTGTCTTAAGTGCTCAGCTCCAAAGAGCAAGTGCCTGGGACTGCCATGCTATATACAGAAGTACATTATTCCAATGCTCATCATACGCTTCATACCATCCATAGTGTGTAGATAGGAGCACTGTGATTAGGGTCATTATCTATCACCAAAGAAAAATCTTCACTATTAATTATAGGTAATATATGAGCATTCAGAGTTTTCCTTTTATTTTTCTATTTTTAACCTGCTTTTTCACCCAATTAAGTGTTAATGCTAGGTGCAGCATGGGTGGGATAGTTATTGTAGCTCATTAAAGTGGTCAGGCAATGTGGATGTTTTTTTTTTATTGGTAGAGGGGTTTAAGTTGTTTTGCTTTAGTTTATACAAAAGAGAGAGACCTAGCTGTGAATTTTCTCTTGGATGCTTGTGGAGGAGCTTTGAATAGCAGTAGGCCTCAGTTAAGATGCGTGGCCGGGACAGGAGACCTTACCGAAAGCCTAAGAGAATAAGACTAATGACGAGTGAATCTGTTCCATTTCACGTTGCAGAAAAATTAACAAAATGATAATAAAATTTGCGAAGCAGCAAAAAAATCCATGAAACGCATTTGTCACAGTACTGTTTTGTCATGTGCGTCTTTTTTGTCTCACAGATCTTTTTTTTCTTGCAACCACAACTATTTTGACGTGACCACGCCCATTTTGCCATGGCCACGCCTATTTTTTATGCCACCACTTTTTTTTGACACGTGGTGAATTTTTCCGCTGCAAATTTTCACTGAAGTTTCGTGAAACAATTTACCAATGCCGAAATGCGGAAATTCATTACGAATCCATGCCTGGCAAAAAAATTCTCTCATCACTAAATAAGACAAATCTGGGTTGGATCCTATGTCTAGCTGCTCTAGAAGGGTGAAATAACAAAATCTATTTAGTAATGTAGTAAATTTCGAATCATTCATGAGTGTTTTACCATAAAAGTAGACCAATGGGAGGTTGGTGCTGTGGTTGTGTAGCAAATTGAGTTCTCCATATTTCTGTTCATAAATGTTTTCCAGGTTAGGAAATAATTTTGCACAGAGCATACTGGAAGTGCACTACTGCCTTTCTATTTTACCTTTTCATCAGCTTGACAATTTAGAGAGATGTACATCATTTTTCTGTTTTGTGCCTGGTTTGAATTGGAAAGTTTTATTTGTATACAGGGTAAGGGAATATGGTGGGTTACAGATATACAAAAAGGGTAGGCAGTGTTGTACTTTCCCTTCCTTATGTATAGTTAGCAACTCCATTTCTGGCCCTAGAACTGTGGTGCTGTAACTGGCCCATTCTTTTAACTGTAATTGAATATCATTTTCTAAATATATAACATCCAGACCCCTTATAGCCCAGAACCATTTCCCTAAGGAATTTAATTTTGCTGACCTCTTACAAAGCAACAGAACATTGAGATCCATGTTCCTAGAAATAACATCTTATGGGAACTTTATTCATGTCTATTGCTTTTTTAGTTTCCATAGTTTCCTTCAAATTGCTTATGAGCAAATGGCACAGACTCCATTCTCCTGAGCCCTTTAAGACAGGCAGACAAGAAGGGCCAGAAACCCGTAAAAATAAAATTAAAAAAAAATCCATACATAGATAAATAGATAAGGGGGTCACACCAGGGCACTCAGGACTCATGCTACCAAATGCCTTTACCTAGAAGTGCCTCTATTTTATGGAATAATATTCCAGCAAGGGGTACATCTGAAATTATATACCAATACATGTTGTGTGTCATGGATGCTACTACATACATAATATAAATGACCGCTCCAGATCTTATTAACTTTCTTTGGGGTATCCCTGACTATCATTGTAAGTATAATTAAGGGAAGGGCAAAGTTTACCTATTGGAGCCATTTAGTTAGCCTTGAGGGACAGGATTCCATCTATGTTTTTGATATATGACCTTTTTGACAGAGAATAGCAGGTTCCCTATTTCTGACATGGTTCATTGGAATAGGTTCATCAATCACCTCTAATATACAGAGCTTTAGTGTCAAAATATTAGAAGGGAATAATTTTTCAAGCAGTAGAGTGGTCACCTCTAACCACAATTGTGCCACTGGTGGGGACTGCCAGGCTACATGTAAGAAACCCACTTTCACCACTCCACAACTGGGCGCATGGCTTCAGATTTGAAAGCTATTGCCATCTGGCAAATGTGTTAAATGTAGATTTAGTGCAACCAATTGAAATGTATAAGGTTATCTTTTAGGTAGATTAAATAAGAGTAGTCTGATTCCGTGGTTACAAATATCTAGCCACCAGTACTGAACTTAATTCACAAATGCTGCATATAAATATCTACCAAAATAACAGAAAATGTCTCCCTTCCCCATTAAAGTGTTTCAGCAAGAGTTTGTCATGCTGGGCAAATGCTCTCATGCCCCATTAAAGAAAATTGCTGCAAGTGCTCAGCTCCAAAGAGCAAGTGCCTGGGACTGCCATGCTATATACAGAAGTACATTATTCCAATGCTCATCATACGATTCATACCATCCATAGTGTGTAGATAGGAGCACTGTGATTAGGGTCATTTTCTATCAGCAAAGACAAATCTTCACTATTGATTGTAGGTAATATATAAGCATTCAGAGTTTTCCTTTTATTTTTCTGTTCTTCATCTATTTTTGCACCCAATTAAGTGTTAATGCTAGGTGCAGCATGGGTGGGATAGTTATTGTAGTTCATTAAAGTGGTCAGGCCCTGTGGATGGGTTCTTTTCATTGGGGTTTAAGTTGTTTTGCTTTAGTTTATACAAAAGAGAGGGACCTAGCTGTGAATTTTCTCTTGGATGCTCTTGGAGGAGCTTTGGATAGCAGTAGGGCCCAGTTAAGATGTGTGGCCGGGGCAGGAGACCTCACTGAAAACCCAAGAGAATAAGACAAATGTGGGTTGAATCCTATGTCGAGCTGCTCTAGAAGGGTGAAATAACAAAAGTTATTTAGTAATATAGTCAATTTTGAATCTTTTGTGAGTGTTTAGGGTAAGTGTAGACCAATGGGAGGTTGGTGCTGTGGTTGTGTAGCAACTTGAGTTATTCATAGTTCTGTTAATAAATGTTTTCCAGGTTAGGAAATAATTCTGCACACAGCATACTGGAAGTGCACTACTGTTTTTCTATTTCGCCTATTCATAAGTAAAACAACTTGACAGTTTAGAGAGATGTACATCATTTATGCCTGGTTTGAATTGGGAAGTTTTATTTGTATACAGGGTAAGGGAATATGGTGGGTTAAAGATGTAAAAAAAAGAGTAGGTAGTGTTGTACTTTCCCTCCCTGATTGCTCATGTGTAGTTAGTAACTTCTTTACTGGCCCTAGAGCTCATATGCTGCGGTGTCTGAAAGTTGTTTATGTTAATATATTTGATAAATTAGGTATAATTTGGGAACTAAGCAAAAGCACCAGGAACTGCTGGCAGCAATGATGGTGCTCACTGGCCCATTCTTTAAACTGTAATTGAATATCATTTTCTAAATATGTAACACCCAGACCCCTTATAGCCCATGTATAACCATTCCCGTAAAGAAATTAATTTTGCTGACCTCAACAGAACATTGAGATCCATGTTCTTAGAAATAACATCTTATGGGAACTTCATTCATGTCTATTGCTTTTTTAGTTTCCATAGTTCCCTCCAATTGCCTATGAGCAAATGGAACAGACTCCATTCTCCTGAGCCCTTTAAGACAAGAAGGGCCAGAAACCTGTAAAAATAAAAAAATGTAAAAAATCCATACATAAATAAATAAGGAGGTAGCATCAGGGCACTCAGGGTTCATGCTACCAAGTGCCTTTACCTAGAAGTGCCTCTATGGAATAATTTTCCAGAAATGTGAAATTATATACAGTACCATGGATGTTATGGATGCTACTACATACGTAATATAAATGACCATACGATTCCTATAAAAAACCTGTGCATGTAAGTAGGAGAAAATGGTTTTCCATGACTCCATGTTTAGAAATGGCTTTACATTTTCCTGAACATGCAGAATATCAGAACTCTACCTATGAACAGTTTAAATATAGACTGAAATCATCATGCTGCACACAAAACATTAATCTCGAAATCATTCTCCAAAGAGGCTTAGACAGTTAGAGGAAGAAAAATGCTATGGTAGCTATTCTCAGAACTGGTACATAAGAAATGTTTATTTTGAATGATTTAAGGTTATATCTTCAATAAATATAGGTGTAAAGGATTAACAACAGATTAATCTAATACAACAGCAAAAGGATTACGGTTTTAAGTGTAGCAAGTAACATAGTTAGACACCAGCTGAATAGTAGGCAGACTGGAATCAAGGTCATTGGGAAATTCTAAATCAGTAAGGCTTCCACTAAAATTAAGACCTATATAAAGTGGTATTTTCAATCCCAGAAACTTGTACATCTGCCATTATGAGGGGGAGATTCACAGAGAGACTCGGCAGGGCGTTTGTTTATATTTTTACTCTGTTACCTTGTAGTTTTCTGGAGCCAAAGCAATGTCACTAAGAATTAAAACATTTTTTGAATATCAGTCTTATTCTAAAAATTGGATTTGTTTCTTTCCTAGCCCAGGGCTGCCACTAAATTGTTCTCATTTGTCATACTAACATGTTACAGTTTTTACAGAAACTTTTCAGTATCACTTCAAAAGGCTTCTTTGGCAATAACTTAGTGTCTTCTCTCTTCTTTAACTTGTGATTCTGCGTTTTGGCAAAATAATTTAGTTAGAATTTTATACACTTGTTGCCAGCTTTCTGAAGGGATTTGCTGGATCCCCATAAATATTTATTTCTTTGTTTGTTGTAAGCGTACCACAGAGAAAGTAGAATGTTCCTGTAACAAGGAGCAGGGCCGCCATCAGGGGGGCACAGGGGGTACAATCATCCCGGGCCCGGACGATTTTAACTTTAAAAGGGGGCCCGGCCATGCTAAAGTTTTCTTAGTAGCTCGGGCCCCCTTTAATCAGTTCCGCGCCCTGTAATTGGTGGTCAGCGGGGGATCCTATTGGTTGCGCCCCGTGCGTACATGCACGTCTGTGCAACCTTATAAAAGGGCCTGTCTTAGTTCGGCACTCAGAAGTGCAGAGGTTTCATCGAGGAAGGACCTCGCCGGGGGAGGCCGAATCTACCGCCGCAGAAGACGCTGCCGCTGAAGAAGGAGATGCCGCCGCTGAAGAAAGAAGACAACGCCGCCGCTGAAGAAGAAGACGCCGGAGGAGCCGTGCTGTGCTGGCTACCAATGTACTGGGGGGGGGCACTGCTGGCTACTAGAGGGGGCACTGCTGGCTACTAGAGGGGGCACTGCTGGCTACTAATGGGGGCCCTGTTGGCTACCAATGCATTAGGGGGGCCCTGTTGGCTACCAATGCATTAGGGGGGCCCTGCTGGCTACCAATGAATTAGGGGGGCCCTGCTGGCTACCAATGAATTAGGGGGGCCCTGCTGGCTACCAATGCATTAGGGGGGCCCTGCTGGCTACCAATGAACAAGGGGGGCACTGCTGGCTACCAATGTACTAGGGGGGGCACTGCTGGCTACCAATGCATTAGGGGGGCCCTGCTAGCTACCAATGCATTAGGGGGCCCTAGCTGGCTACCAACGAACTAGGGGGGGGCACTGCTGGCTACCAATGCATTAGGGGGGCCTAGCTGGCTACCAATGAACTAGGGGGGGCACAGCTGACTACCAATGCATTAGGGGGGCACTGCTGGCTACCAATAAACTAGGGGGGGCACAGCTGGCTACCAATGAACTAGGGGGGGCACAGCTAGCTACCAATGTACTAGGGGGGCACTGCTGGCTACCAATGAACTAGGGGGGGCCTGCTGGCTACCATGTATTAGGGGGGCCCTGGTGGCTACCAATGTCTCAAGTCTGTGAGTCCTTTGTACTGGTGTGAGGGGGGCCCAGAAAATTTTGTTGTGAGGGGCCCCGTGATTTCTGATGGCGGCCCTGACAAGGAGAAGTGTCTCTCAAGAGCTGTATAACAAGAGCATAACAACAGTTACAGGTCATCAGTCTCATTCATCTTGTAGTTCACTTTCATCTTGTCCTAACAAATAAATGTACTGCTTAAATGTCCTTTTTGAGTGGAACCAGTGACCTCCACATAATACTACACCATTGTATTACTTTAGCTTCTCCATTAGCACGCTCATTTGATATCATCTCTGTAGATCGTACAATGTTGTACCACCAAAACAAAAAGCAGCTGGCTGTTTGGCAAATTTCAGGTCTGAGGTTCCCAGTTGTAAGGATTAGCCCCCCACAAGATCTTGGGAGCCCCAGTCTATAGGCCAACATTCAGGAATGGTTTGGAATTTGCATCTTGTACTCTCAAAAAAAAAAATCGCAGGCTGGTAGTTTGGGACCATTTGTCTCATGTACCTGTATGTACAAATTTTTTTAAACTTGCCTCACAATATTTTTGATAAAATAAAGGAGATTTTATTTCAAGAAGCCTGTACTAGAGGCTTACAATGTTAACTTGACTTAGTTAATTAGCAACATGGAATTCCAAGTTCCATTTTGTTACCATCATTCTATTCAATGCCTAGAGCTTTTCATTAGGCATTAGTTCATGGCAAAATGTACCCAGAGCTTGGTATGGACTCTTCAACCCTAACAATCTTTGGTCATGTATTCACAGCTGTGAATTGTTTCTGACTAACAGGGCACAAATGCCTCCCACCAATATATCTAGATCTTAGGATTCTAAAGATGATTTTTTTCCCTTCCACGTGCATTCCCAAGCTAAAATGGATTTCTCTTTCACTCTCATACATTTATAATAAGCCAAAGCAACACTATATACCTTTTCTATTACCACCCAGCAGGGGAGAACCTACAACAAATGGCAGAAGACATTTACAGAATAGACTGGCTCAAACTGGTGTAATTCTTCAAAAATTCTTTCAAACTCAAAGCAAAATATTACATTTCTTTCACTGTGACTATTATGACTTGGTTTATTAATAGCAATATCATAAGATAATATTTAACAGATTATTTTCTGTCTGAACATTAATCAGACCCTTATGTGGAATTGCCCTGTGTGCCTGTCCAGACTAGAGAAAAGTTGAAAATGTTGAATACATTGAAAAAGTGAAGCAATCAGCTACAGTTGGAGCTAAGTGATAATATTAATGATCCTTTGTGTATTATATGCAACTCTAAAATATACAGTATTAGAATTCAACCCAAGAGTCCATTGTGTGTAAGAAAGCACTCAACTTGAGATCTCATGACTTCATATGGTCATAAAAAAATAAGAAGGAAAAATGGTTATGAACCAGCTACTCCTTAGGCTTTACCTTGTCCACTTTCCTCTATCAGGGCACTATCTGCAATGCATTTTCACATTTCTTTGAGTGCATGAATGGATTTTCTCCAGGTGCTACCAGTTCTCACCACCAAACAATATAGGACAATTAATTATCCCCTAATAAAACTGACCATAATGTGTCTATGGCATTGGGTCTTTGAATTGTAAGATCCTCTGGGACAGGAACTAATATAAGTGATGTATAATCTCTTTAAGCTCTGTGGAATATGTTGGCACAAATAAAGGATGATTAATGATAATAAAAGTAAAATGTGCAGCAAGATATATAAAATCTTGAACAGCATTATTATACAGTGGGCAGCTTAGAGCATAAAGACTTTCTGTCCTATGATAGGATAAAACATATATACACCCCTCTGCATGGTACAAAAACAAAGTGCTACCAGGTAATGCTGGCAGCTCCTGCCCTGGGTACTACAATAAAATAAACAGCCCCTTTATAGACCCTAAATTATCCCCCAGTCTTAACCCCCTACATGCATTTATGCGCTAGGAAGAGCTCCCTGCACAGTTGCATTTCTATTGTTGTTTGCTACAGATCCATTGCAGTCCAGCTAGCAGCAGGCTCCTACAGCTTACAATAAGCTAGGCTCTTCTACCACTGGCTATTGCTAAGATCTACCTAAAGGTCAGGCAAAATGAGAGTCAATTGGATATAGTCTACAGGGACCTATGCTATAATTGGTATTACTGAGACCTAGTGGGATGAAATACAACAAGCTGTATGTTTTGATAGCTTTACCTTTTTAGGAGGGACAGATGTAAAACTCATGAAGGGGTTTGTCTTTATCAAAACCAAAAACAAAGTCATTAATGCTAATAAAATGCTTTCTTGTCTATGTTGTATAAGGAGGCCTTGATTTGGGGGATTAAAAGAACATTTTGCATCTTTATAGATCACTGGTAAAGGCCTCACTTTCAGTAGAGCAGTTTTTGACACCAGTCCTTAAAAAGGAAAATAATGAGCTTGAAAGCCTCTTAGTTACAGTACATACTACATAGCAGATAAAATTTAAAAAAGACACATCAAGGATCTTCTAAGTGAAAACTGTCTGAGTTAAGTGGCAGAGTTAAGTGGGGTTCCGTTTGTCCCTTTTCTCACAAGGAATGATGTAGTGTATCCTGCGGATATTAAATATTTCCCATTATAACTTTTTCTCCTCTGTGCAAACAAATGAACACTGCTAATTCCTTTCCGCGAGTTTCTTGCTACTGTTTGCTTAGTGTGTAAGTAAGCTCCCATATCTACTATGTATTGTCAGCTGTTCCCTAATTTTTATTAGAACGGAATGGGAATTTAGATTTTCTGACCTAAGATTCTTTTCCTCTAATATCATCTAGTATTGTCTTGGGGCTTCCCAAAGCCAAATTTAGGATATGGTGGAGATCCTGAGAATTCCATTGCGGACAGGAAGTTTCAAGGGATAATGGAAAATACAAGAGCCTAAACTATACATCACTGCATAATATCTTAGTCTGGTACACGCTGTTCAGAACAGAAATCTTCTTAGAGATAGCACGTATAAATTCTAGCTTCCTTTCTGGACAGTTTGTTCTTTCGTTTTTTCATCACCAAAGTACTTGTACAGCAAATACCTGAGGAAATGACATTGCCATCGCAACTGGCACTACCCTATCCTTTCTGCAAACATCTAATAAACACTCAGTGCCATTAGCAGAGATGCTGAAGGTTCCTGGCACCCTGCAGTCTTGTGCTTGATAATTTAACTCTCCCCACAGCTCAGCTACGAGAAGACTGCTTGGTAGATGCTGAAGTCAGAGCTCTTCAGATTATTTGCCGGAATTGGCGTAGAATATTTAGTGACACATGGAAAGCAGAAAGTAGAAAAAAAGGCAAAAAACAAGATAACCTACACAGTTCTGGGAAGATATACCTTTGAATAACATTAGAATGTTTTAACACAACATTTCAAGGACAGATACAATGATTCAGGTTGCTGTGTACATGGACTTTCTTTCAGTTCCCCAAATTTCCCTACCAGGTCTCCAGGCTTCATTTGTAAATTATTTGGGATGCTTGGGACCTGGGGATTTTTGGATAAGGAGTCTTTTTATGAAACTGGATCTCAGTTCCATAAAGGGATTCTGTCATGATTGTCATGGTATACTTTTTATTTCTAAATTACCATGTTTACATATTAAATAATTCCCTCAACCATTTAAAATCTTATTCTTGAACCAACAAATGTATTTTTTAGCTGTAATATTGGTGTGTAGGCAGCCATCTCAGTGCATTGTGCCTGAGTCTGACCTTTCAGAATGAGCCAGCGCTACACATTAGAACTGCTTTCAGGTAACCTATTGTTTCTCCTACTCCCAAGTAACTGAAGGGGTCCCAAGCCAGACTTTATTACTATTGAGTGCTATTCTGATATCTACTGGGAGCTGCTATCTTGTGTTGGTAATTTTGACTAACCAGAACCTTCTTACATAACAAGACAAGGTTCTCAGTATATCAAATTATTTATTTATTAATCAAAACACAGAGTCTTGTGGAAGCTATCAGCAACTGAAATGTGTCACTAACAGCTTTAAGTGAGACCCTGAAAGTTTCAGTCTTTTGTAGAAGATGTCATACCATAGGGCTGATTCACTAAAGTGCGTAAATTTTTATTGCACACTTTTTTGTGTTAAAATAGACGCCAAAATTAATGCGCAATTCACTACAGTATTACCGCGTGCGTTAAGTCACACATCACATGCGTTAATTTACGTGCAACCGCATGCGTTAATTTTAACGCATGCATTAATTTGCGCGGCGAAATAACAATAACGCATGATTCACAAACACATATCTGTGCTAAATATCGCATTAGTCTATGCGAAAATTAACACCTACTTGGGGCAGGCGGTCATTATAGAAAAGAACAGTTAATGAGCTTTTGGCAACACAATATGGACTTTGCAGTCGTATTTTTTCAAGTATATGTTGGCCCTAGAGTGATGCAGCCTCCAGTTTTCAGGGAAATGGGCATTTTCAGTACAGTTATTTTACGCAAGTATTGGCATGTATGGCTAACATGGTGTGCGTTTATTCACATGACTATTTATATGCGGCTACTATTTATATGTGGCTACTATTTATATGCGGCGATTATTTATACGCAGCGACTATTTATACGCAGGACGTTGATTAGAGCATGTACCGTCAAATACCACACAAAAATAGTCTTCGTGACTAAAATAACGGATGCAGTATCGCGCGTAAATTTACACAAGTATGCTTTTAGTGAATCGTGCGTTAGAAGCGATAAAAATTTTACCGCGTGCTATAAATAGCGCATGTTTTAACGCACTTTAGTGAATCGGCCCTCTTGTCTCAACGTATATGACACCCCTTTTACAACTTTCTGTGTGCTCTGTGGTTACAGCTGTGCAAATACTTAGAAATACTTCTAAGATGTCTATGAAGATTTTCATTCATCCAGGTCATGGTATATCTAGTATAAATAAATTTAAAGCAACTGGACTTGTTTAGTAATCATTGAAGACGTTTCACTACTCATCCGAGCAGCTTCTTCAGTTCAACTGACTGGTATGGGAAGTCCTCAGCAAATGTACTAGGCTTTTATATTCTATTTTATATTTATATTTTGTATATATAGCATATTTATATACCTTTATCTCCTACCTCACCTGCATTGGGTTGTCTTTATAGGGGACACTGGGGGATTTTATGTGTCCCTTTATGCAGAACTTACCCGTCATAAGTGAGTGTCTCAACATTTGCTTCCTTACCATTGTTCTGCTGATTGGCTGCTGGGGGAAAAGGGATGGGGGCAGATATCACTCCAACTTGCAGCTTAGCAGTAAAGTGTCACTGAAGTTTATCAGATCACAGGTCACATGGCGGCTGTGGCAGCCCGGGAAATGAATGAATATGTCTAGCCCCATGTGAAAATTCAAAATTAAATATAAAAAAATATGTTTTAAAAAATGGATTTCAGTTGTGCTGGAGAAGCTCTATTAACTGATGTGTTTTTTAAAAAAGCATGTTTTCCCATGACAGTATTCCTTTAAGACTACTAAATTATTTCAGCATTACAGAAAAACCCAAGAGGATTGTTTTGCCAACAAACTAGATGTCTGTAGCTTAGTTACATCAAGAATTTGATGTGCTGCTTTATTATAAAAGAAAAAAAAGAATATCATTATATATAATTATATATCATATAAATATTTTCTTAAATAGAGCATTGCCATATGTTGGAGCTGTCCAAATAATGGGTTTCTGTCCATAAGGCAGCCAGTAAGGACAGGGCTGCTAATGCACTCCTTAGCATGCCTAACACAGCCCGCACTTGATTCTAAGCGCAGTCTGCGGGTCTCTGAGCTATGTTTCGGAGAACATAAGCCTACGACTATCTGCGCAATACCCTGCGCAGTGCAAAAAACATGGGCAATTGTGCCTTTTTTTTGCACTTTGCACACTGTGTGGGGCATTATGGATGAGCCCTCATATCTTCTCTTCTGCCGAGAATGTCTTTTCTCTCTTTCAAAATAAACATCAAAGATAAAACAATATCAATTATCTTAATTGCTCAGCAGCTTTCCAAGAAACTGGATTGAATAAGACATTAATCACGTACCCAGAAGGCTAAGGACATTTTATGCTGCAGAAAAACATTGATGTTTTTGTTGATGTTGATATCCAAGATGTGATGGTGATGGTACCAAAATGGTATAGAGAGTAGTTAAAGTTTCCAGATCACTTAACAAGAACAGAATGCAGGGGTAAGGATTAAAACTTCCTTTCCTTGAAATGCAGGTTCCGGAGCAACTAAGGAGACATGGAGACGAGAAGCATTTATCTCCTCAAAATGGTTTGTTCTTTGTACAGTGACTAATAATCCTTCATACTTATAACATTATTTTAATTATCCTTCTAAATGAAATTAAAGAATTATTACGAACAAGAAAAAGACATCAATTGTTAACTGAAAAAACTTGTGTTTGATGTAGAAATTATGAAACTTTTCTAAGATCAACACTAACCTCTGATCTTTGCTCACTCGTGCCTTGCCCTGACCATGCAATACTCATACTCATAGCTGTGCTTGTAGCTTGCAACCTGACTAAACATACACATTTCATAATTCAACTTCTCCACTACTAAATTCCCACTGCATATCGCTCCTTAATGTCAGCCCAAACAGATCAAATCCAATCTATATTCCTTGTACATCATACCCTCAGACTCCCATACCTACTTATGGTCTCTAGCTGCTGCCATTTGTGGAGAATGCAGATTCTATGCAGAAACTTCTTTCAGTTATAATTTGGTTAATTAATTTGGTTCCTTTAATTGTCAGAAATATCTCAACTAACCCAATGTCAGCAAGGAATAAAGCATTATTGTACTTCAGTTCACATGTTCAGATCTACCCTAGCATCTGGGATCAAGTACAAGGTACTGTTTAAAAAGTAAATCATTTGTAACAATAAGAATTATTTGATTTTTATAATGGAGTCTATGGAAGATGGCCTTCCTGTAATTTGGAGCTTTCTGGATGACGGGTTTCCTAACAGATCCCATACTTGTGCATATTTTCCCTTGGAAGACATTATACACTCAATTCCTGTATAAGCTGTATTTGGGTGATGCCCAATCTCCTTATCCATTGGTACAATAACTCCAGCCACCTATCCTTCATTTCCAGGGCCCAGCTGCCTGTCTTAAACTGAGGTCTGGCCAGGTGGTAATGAAGCAGAGACAGACACAGGCCTTTCAGGGTTTTAAATTAAGATTCTTTGGCCAGGATACTCAGGTCAGGCCAAATTTTATGGTCTCAGCCACAATGCTCAAGCCTAGAAAGGAGAAAGAGGAAGGTTTTATACAGAGAGGAACAAGCCATGATTGGCTGATCCTAAAAATCCTAGATGAGCCTTGCACAGGGAAATAAACTCAGGTATCCTAGTTCAATGCTAGCTGAGCTATTATATTGCTGTAGGTTGCCTCAATGTTTGGTCAAGTTGTTTCCTATAATATTGAATTCTTGTCTGCACCTGCAGGCTTTTTTTTGGCCATTCAGGGATGGACTGTCTATATACAGTATACTTTAACCTGCTCTCTGCATTTGTTTGTTGCTGCCAGTACCAATCTTAGTCTGTTCCTGACTACCCTGATTTTTCCAGTTTGGATCATTCTAGCACTAGGTGAGGCATGTGAACATCTTGGCAATAACAATAAGCATGTCAGAGCTATGTAGGAGCTGTTTTTATCACTAGTTTGTTTGGTGTTCTGTGGGGGTGCTCAAGAAGTAGCCCCCAGCAGCATTAGGATTTACATCCGTGGATCCTTTAAGTCAGTGCTGTCCAACTTCTATTGTACCGAGGGCCGGAATTTTTCCAACATACGTGGTGGAGGGCCGATAATGGAAGCCAGTTTTGACCACTCCCCTTTTTGAAACCGCACCCACTTGAAACCACACCCATGTTATCACATGACCATGCCCATATTATTGGTTGTAGTACAGCAAAAACCTGCCATACTCTGCCTGCCTGTGTGCCATATTCTGCCTGCCCTACCCTGCCTTTGTGTGTGCCATACTCTGCCTTCCCTACCCTGCCTGTGTGTGCCATACTCTGCCTGCCCTACCTTGCCTGCGTGCCATACTTTCACTGTGTGTGCCATTCTTGGCTGGTTTGTGCCATACTTGGCCTGTGTGTGCCATACTCTGCCTGCCCTACCCCGCCTGTGTGTGCCATACTCTGCTTGCCGTATGCTGCCTGTGTGTATGGCACACACAGGCAGCCTACAGTGACACAATGCTGGCACTGCTCCAACAGTCTGCACAATAACTATATATTTAAAAACTTTTTAATTGCAGTACCACCTCAGTATATGTTCTTTTTGTAGTATGCAGGGATTATTTGTGGGTTTCTACTGCTCCTGAGGTGTGAACAGGGGAACAATGGGGGTGATCACAGCCTGAGCCTGAGGTGTGAACACTGCAGGGGGTGAACAATGCAGAGATTAAAAGGTGTGAACAGTACAGGGGATTACATATTTAAACAATACAGCCTGATTACAGCCTAAATCTGAGGTGAGAACCATGCAGGGGGGCAGTTAATCACAGTACTGATACCATTTAAAGCTTACACAAGAGTAAGCCATCAAAGCAGCCAGACAGGTGGGGGGCCACACAGAGGGGGGTCGCGGGTCGCGGGCCGCCAGTTGGACAGCACTGCTTTAAGTCATGAGTAGTACACAAATGGAATGGATAAAAACTAAACACACACATCAAGTCTAAAAAGAAATATTATATTGCACAATAACTCATTTATTCTTTCCTTGCTACCAAGGCAGAATATGAACATATGGTGTGTGCCCAAAAACCGTCCTTTTCAGTAGGAAATAAATAATGGTGACTAAGTGCTAAGCACTCTCTATTAGCCAAATTGTAGTTAGAGCACTTTATATAACACTTACTTCCACCGCAGCTAAACACTATGCATAATGTTTTCAAAGATGTTTACTTATGCTATTATAGGGTTCATTTGCTCACCCAAGCAAATCTCTGTGATTTTTACCCAATAATCCCAGCCTCATTGCAGCCACACGGGGAAGTTGTGCTTGGAGCAACTGTGCCCTATTCATGTCAAAGCACAGGTAAAACCGCAAGCATTTTGATGCACTGGATGCAACTGCACCAAGCTTAAATCCCCTTCGTGGCCACAATTAAGATGGAATTATGGAAAAAAAATCTCTCCATTCTGGTTAAAAACAATAGTGTTTTGCTTCCTAAAATTTTTATAAGTGATCATTTACCACAGTTTCAGTCATGCTAAACAGAAAGGTACACTGCTGGTGTTTGGATAAATTGTGTGCAAGTGCACCAATTAATGTGAGAAGGTGGTCGCTCTAGGACTTGGCATCACAACTGGCAAATTTGCATGCAATTCTTCCAGACAGACTAGCACTTGCCACTAATATACACAAGTGCAAGGAGCCTTTAATGAATGCAAGCAGTTTGTGCAATGACAGTGACTAATTTAGCACAACCACCACTGCGGATGCTATAATCAATTGGCCTTTATGAGGTCACCCTGGGTTGATTATTTGGTTTTAATAAAAAATATTCCTTGTTCCTCCACTGATGTTTGGCCCAATGTGGATCAGACTGTCATTCTAGTATCCCAATGAATAGCTAACTGGGCAGGCAACTGGGTTAAAAGGCTACTAGAAGATCAAGCAATATCATTGTACTATGGAGATGGGATACTAATATTCATACAATCACTGGTCAAGTATATATAAGTCTTGGATTGAGGATTTAAGACTATTTAAAAATGTGAATATATAATTAAATGTTCACTAAAGTCCTTCCCAAGAACAAATATATATATGGGTTACCCTTTAAGCAACATCACAGCAGACTGGGAGAATAACATGCTCTTAAGAGCTTTGTATATGGGATCATAGCCATGCTAAGAATACATGCAGGTTATGAAGTGTGTACACAGTGGAACCCTCACTTAGCAAAATTTATTGAGGCAAAGTGGTTTGTAAAACTAATTGTGAAGCAGAGTTATTCAAGACAAATAAAATACAATGTGACATCAATCTTTGTGTAGATATCACTGAAAAGGAGGTCCTACACTGAGCATGGCTGATGTTTGTGTAGGGAACCATAGGGTTAAGCTCCCTATGGCTTTACTTCCCTATCTTTTCCTTATCTGTGCTGCTATAGGGCAGAGCCCTTTACACTCAGGTTACAGTTATTAAGCTGCTCCTAATAGGTTTAGCTCAGGTTGACCACTCCCTCTGCAGACTATATAGTGTCTTGCAAGGAGGAATGTCTTCCTCTCTGGCTGCTGTTGTCTCAGGCTTCACGTCATTGTGCCTGGAGGCATAAGGCCCCAGTAAAGAGAACCATCTATTCCTTAAGTCGGGGACAGGGCCCCGTGAACGAGGTAAAGCCAGCACAGTCAGTTTATGTAATAGCACCCTCTAGAAGTGGTGAGTACAGTTAGTCTGTTTAGAAAGGGCAGTTAATAGCCCCATCCAGGAGTTGTAAAATGGTTTAGCCTACCCCGGCTCTGTTGTCGTTCTTTAGGGACCAGTTTATTAGACGCCAGGTACCAGGTTAAGAGCTCTCCCCTGGACCACAGTCGGCCGGAACACTCCCTACTGAAAGGTCTTCATCTCAGGTATCCAGCTAATCCCCTGTGCATCCTCCAAGTGGGTTATTCTGTTCCTTCAGTGTCACATCTGCTATATTCCATTGTGACCAATTCCTATACTGCTGTGTCTGTGAGTATAATCCCTGCTGCACTATTTAAATTGTGCCTTGTCCAATAAACTTTTACTATAGTTCATCAGCAAGAACCTTTCTGGCGTCCATTATTCTATCTGCACCACACAAGCTCTATCTAGTTGTAGTTCAACAACACCCTCAGCTACATTAATACCTCCCATATAGCGGAAGCCCACTCCTGTGCATTAAGGTCGCATGTAACACATGCTCTATACCTATTACTAGCCTGGGTTTTGCCATATTATAGCCAAACAAGTGTTACATTTGGCGCCCAACGTGGGGCGCCAAATGTAACACCTATTTGGCTATAATATGGCCAACCCAGGCTAGTAGCGTGCTGTAGAGCATGTGTTACATGCGACCTTAATACAAAGGAGTGGGCCTCCGCTAAGTGGGAGGTATATAATGGAGCTGAGGGTGTTGTTGAACTACAACTATATAGAGCTTGTGTGGTTCAGACAGAATTATATAGAAAGAGCAGCCATTTGCTCCATCAAGGATAATAGCAAAGGAGTAGTCTTCCTAACAAGCATTACTGGCCTTAGGTTAGGGACACAGAAGTGCTAGGGAAATAGGTTAGCAAATATGCCTTGCCCTAACCTCCAAAAGAGCATGGGACTATGCCGGTGAGCTTTCCTACCTATCGCACTGTTGTTGTTCTACCTGCCCAACCTCTTGATGAGAAGGGATATCCAGGGGAGCATCATACTTCTGCTATTGATCCATTTTACATCAATTGTATAACTGCTTACTGTTCTGCATCTATTGAGTGAGTATTGAAACACCCTGAATACCATTGTCTTGGACAATAAAGCATTATCTAGTTCATCCATAAGAATCCTGTGGTGTCCATTTCTATCTATTGCACCACACTACCTCAGCTAGTTGTAGTTCAACTATACCCTCAGCTCCATTATATACCTCCCACTTAGCGGAGGCCCACTCCTTTGTATTAAGGTCGCATGTAGCACATGCTCTACAGCACGCTACTAGCCTGGGTTGGCCATATTATAGCCAAATAGGTGTTACATTTGTCTTTTACATTTTCCCACCTTCCTCTAATATGATTGGTTCTTCTGACAGTTATGTCCCCGTGAGAGCGTACAAGATTATAAAATGTGTCCAACAGCTCACCACAAGAAAAAGAGGGTTAGGTGCACCGCTCTGAGCCTTTAGCTAAGGGAGGGGATATAACTGTTTTTTGAAGAGCAGGGAGCAAACTTCAGACAGAATTCTTAATTAAAAGTAACTTTATTGGCGTACCGCCTTACGCATTTCGTGTTCACAAACACTTAATCATAGGCCTATTTGTTTGTGAACATGAAACGTGTAAGGTGCTGTTCCAATAAAATTAATTTTAATTAAGAATTCTGCCTGAAGATTTGCTCAGTGAGTGCCTGGGAGAGAGTGTCCTTGTATGTGCACCCCTAGAAAAGTACTGGGGTGGAAGTTCTTACCTGGCAATATGGTTTTCCCTGTGTTAGAAAAGTTAGGGAATAGTCCCTCAATAGTGATGTAAGATTCTGTGGGAGTGGGTTAGAGTCCCATTTAGTACATACAAGGATTTGGTGTATACATTTGTAGGGCATGCACTTGTGAGTACTTTCAGGAGATGCCAATGTACCTCACCAGCCTCTTCTGACAAACAGTGTGCAACTGCATTCATTTATGCTAAGGAACCCTAAAATTACTAGCAGCCTAGATGTGGTAGCAGCTTCAGGGTTCCACTAGTGCAGGGGCGCTGCTGCAATAAGGAGTTGAGAACATTGCCTTAGGTGGCAGTACCACAGTAGTAACCAGGGGCGGCAAAAAGCCACTCCTTGTAACTTTAAAAGGCTAATTTCTGAGAAACTCAGTTCTTCTAGTGCAGAAAGTGCAACTGTTCTCTCTCTGCTCCAGCGATGTACCCCTAGAACCCCTCCGGTGCAACAAAGGTTCCCTGCACTAGAGAGTTCGGTCAAAAGCCTTTACTCACAAAGGCCAAGTGAATTGTACTGTAAGGGCTGTGACAGATGGGAGATTAGTTGCGAGCGACTAATCTCCCTGAAATGCCATCCCACTGGCAAGAAGGTAAATCACCGGAGGGATGGCATACGCGGCGGCGTGATTTGCTGAAGTTGCCTTGAGAGGAAACTTCCGCGACTTCGGCAATCTCCCCGTCTGTCACAGCCCTAAGACTATTACTAATGAACAAGCAATATTTTTCAAATTAGATAGTAAATTAGGACAATCAGACCCTTCATTTGCATTCTCGCATTTTACAATGTGTTCTACCTCAAAATATATTTTTTATACTTACTACTGTATTAACTCATAACTTTTTTTTATAACATTTTAAAACATTTTCCCTTTTATTATATACATTTAGGTCTCTGGGTTTTATTTTTAGCTAATTCATTAGGTTGTCATTATTGGTGTCAAGATGATTGTCAGTAGGTAAGGGTTACCGGGTGGGGTGGGGGGGTGTATATCTGACACAGAGGGCTGAGAAATCCAGCTCTTTATATCCCAGCTACATCTGGTCATGAAGTGACCTCTGCTGGAGCATAGAGGAAAGTGCCTAAAAATCCTACACAAACACATTGAACCAGCTATGACGCTATGTTATAATATACAGTATATAGTACAAGCCAGAACAAAGTCACCAGGTTTACTTGTTTCTCTGGGGATATCAGATAAGACTAATACTAACAATGCAACAAACCATGAATTTTGTTGTGGTTTTTTTTTCTGTTAAAGTGGATTATTTTGATAAATCTGCCCTTTGTTGTCCATGACTTGCAAATTCATATGGAACATATTTACTGGTGCCTGACTCTTTCCTTAATGCATATTTTGTATCTCCTGACATAAGATTCAGATAAATGTAACCTTGCTACAGCAACATTAAATATTGCAATGCTGATTTGCAGTAAAAATAGATTCTGAATGATTAAACACAGCCCAGGTTCTCTCAGGGTCTTGGCTGCCAACATCAAATTCAAACATCTTTTTTATTTGTCTGTTAAAATATAGACTTATTAGTTGCTATAGGTAAATGTCTTTTATTTCATATGGGGGGGGTTTGTGGCAGATTTATCAAAATGTGAAACTTGAGCTCACCAGTAAAATTCTACCTCTCTATATATATTTCTATGGGGTTTTTAGAGGTGTATTTAAGTTACAGTTCAACATTTGATAAATACACTTTTAAAAATCCTATAGCAATGAATAGGGAATAGTGGCATTTTATTTTAATTACACACTTTGATAAATCTGCCCCTAACAGCAATAGTTCATAAATTGCCACCTAGATTTTTATACAGAAGCAGAAGACCCAGTAGCTGATGTACAATTTCAGTGTAATACTACACTGAATAATGATGAGTTACCTTCAGGCCCAGATTTGTGGCGAGGTCACAAATGCCCTGGCCTAGGGCGGTTGAAATTTAGGGGCGGCACCAGAATATTCTGCCCGCATACGGAGCAATGGGGAGAGTATGTGCAGAAACTTCAGCGTGTTGCACTAATATGGGCACAGAATTGCACCAATTAAAGTGGCAAACTTGAACTGTACTTCCACCTACTTGTACTCATTTATACTAATGCAGTACATCAGTTTGTCAGTCGTGCCTTCTGTTTCATGAGACACAAAGTGCAAGAGTTTCAGGTGCAAGGTGCAAGGTTGTCCTATATGTAACTACTGCCTTGATCAAGCAATAAGTACAGTACAGCATAGATTTGTCAAAGTAAATGTTTGAGAATAAAAAGCAATCGCCTGCTTGATGAAGCAACAGCAGCTACAGCCATGAATATGGAACAAAGAGGCCACTTGGACCTCACTTACCTCCCAAGTGAGACAGGTGTCATAGTTATAGAAACACTGTTATAACCTTATATTTAACCTGGATCTTGTAATACTGCTGGTGTTACTAGGCAGCAGCACTTCACAGGATATTACAAGTAAACACGGATGGTTCTTTTCTGCTCTCAACATATGGTTCCGATTTCCAGAAATGGCAATCTTATTAATAATAATATATAACTGGGGTAGGTGTTCCTCACAGTAGCCTTTCAGCACAAAATCATCAGACGCTTTAAACACATTATTTGTTGTTTGTACGTCAATGAGGTAATCAAATGTTAGCTATTTCTGAAATGTTCTGTAACTATTTGGTAAACACACATATAAAGGAATGCTGACCCACAGTTGCACTATTTACTGGTTATTGCTAGGAAAAATATAAAGGGCTTTTTTTGGTCTCCTTCAACAGATGTTTTTGATTATTAAGGATGTTAGAAATGTTCCAAAGCAATGAAAAACTGGTATTATCTGCCTTGGGAACATAAGAGCAGGGTGAAGCATTTGTTTAAGAAGGTTGATAATTTGCTTCCCGACTGAAATCTAACTTCTAAAATAAATAAAAACATATATATATATATATATATATATATATATATATATATCCAAAAAAGACCAGCAACACCGAGTTATATTCCAAAAACAATCAATTGTGTATTAAAAATGCATGAACATATATATATATATATATATATATATATATATAGGCCAGTGTGCACAGCTAATGTATTGCCTAGTTTTAACATATGCTGGATCCAATGGTTATGCTATTCTAGCCCAATATGTTGGGAGTGACTCCCCTTCATGGTGACCTATGCACATAAAGATGAGGGAATGTGCCTACCATGTAAGGGCTCATTGTTACAGCTTAGGTAGTAACCCCCAGGGACACAAGGCACTCTGGAGCCACGTACTTGCCTGTGTACCCTTTGGCCAGTAAGCAATGTACCCTCTGACTTGCACTGGATTTTCTGATTGGAACAAGGACTGCACAAGGGCTAGGCACAAATGGGGATATTGGACCTTTCTAAAATTCAAATTACAAAGCTGGCTGTCCTACATTCTCCAGTACTAGTAAATATCCCAGACAGAGCTCTCCAATACCCTCTATTCAGAGGAAGTACTAGTTCTGCACAGGAGGTGCACATATTGCTATTTAAATAAAAGGAATCGTTAATGTTATAAGGAAATATAAATGATGAACTCTGATATATGGATAATATAATATTTCATATTTTGTCATATTTTTAAAAAATAATAAAATGGTAAGTGAAATAATACCAAATTAATTCAAACTTCAGATATAAAGCCATTCTTTTAAGACTATTTCTATTGCATCCCACACTGTACACATCCTTATAATATATCTGTACCCCTAAATACTGCATATTTGCCCATATATTTCCCCGACCCATTCTGGCCCCACAGATAGCTCTCATGTGACTGATGGACCTTGCAAGAAAATGAAACCTGCAATCAGTGCCTCCACCTTGGGCCTGTATAGTATATAGGCACATGCTTATACACAATCATTACAAATTGGAACACAATTTCTGTTCCTAAACAAGCTACTAATAATATAGAACATGGTGCTTCCACATTCACTCCATTTCTAAAAGGTATTAAAGTATTAATATTCTGTTTTGCTTCTAATTCCATCTTTGCCATTATATGGAATGTAGCATGACTCTGTGTGTGCATAATGCTGATTGCAGTTGATCTCTCCAGCCCACAGATCACCACAATTTGGTCACCCAATGCATGTGGTAAAATTACAAATGATCTGATTGATGGATCCTCAGCTGCCAACAGCTATTCAGGGGAGACCTACCTACATTTTGATCCTAAACATTAAGACTTATGTTTAGTGATCATTTGAGAGAATAACATTGTCGTTTATGACTATAAACAGTATAGGAGGCTAGAAATAAATAATCAAAGTTCAAGAACTGTATGGGGCAGATTCATCAAAGTACGAGTTCGAATCCTGAAATGAGTAAAATTCGGATTAGATACGGTAATGGCACTCTGCAGCTCCAACCTGGGCCAAGGGAAGTCACAATGCTGAAGTTTGCATGAATCCGAAACTTTCGTACTTGTTGCGACCAATATGATTTTTTCGTGTAAATTTTGTTGCAGAGTATGAAAAAGTTGCACAAATTAACGAAAAAATCGCAGAAAATACGCACAGTACGAAAATGTAGAACAAATCGATTTTTTTTTTTATTCGGAAGCAATGTGATTTTACTTTTTTACTATTTATGACTATAAAACTGGTACATTTGGATTCAGCGCATTGCAATTCTGTTGTACAGGCACTAGATGGAGCTGTTTCTATGTTTTTGTGGGGTTTTTTTTAACAGTGGAAACTGCAATAGACCTTTTTAGAAAATAGATTTCCGCACAAACATACATTGTGCATTTCATATAAGTATTCCACTGTATTTAAGGGCCTTAAAATTTAAACCTATACAGGAGATCATATAAAGCAGGCTGAAACAGATATACGAAGATGTCAATAAGGGCCTAAAAGTTTAAAAAATGTAAAGCAACTAGTAGCTATTTCTAGTAAAGGTCTCTTAAGGGTTTTCTCTCTGTAGATGCAGGCTGAATTGTCACCTTTTTACTACAAAAACAGGCCCCTTGGTGAATCTCCCTACTGCTCCAACTGGCAAACTATGAATTTAATCCATGCCCCCATCCACCCTGCCCCAAAGCAACATCCCCAAATGACATCAAACCCTGCCTATTTTTTGGTAACAGCCTTTTTACAGGTCCTGAGCTCCATCCTGCTTCATACTGTCTGCATGAACAAGTACATGAATGAAGCCTTATGGGTTGTGATAACAAAGGGTTTTCCATTTCTACTGAACCATTACATCAAGAAGCAGGTATTTG
The DNA here is from genome assembly GCF_000004195.4 of Xenopus tropicalis. NCBI lineage: Eukaryota > Metazoa > Chordata > Amphibia > Anura > Pipidae > Xenopus > Xenopus tropicalis. The sequence goes on along the minus strand of NC_030680.2, from coordinate 107,890,320 downwards.
ATTGGTTACTTGATCTGGAAAACACTTTGTGCCTGTTTTATTACCTGACTGCATATAGGGCCCATGTGTCATAAAAATAACTAAGTTTGCCCAAGTGCAGTAACCCATAGTAACCAACAAGAAATTTGCTTTTAAACTGGGGAACGGTAAATACTAACTTGTGATTGGTTGCTGTTATAAGAACCGTAGCAAACTTGGCTCCTTATATTACTTAACCCCCATGGTTTGCTACAAAAGGGAAATCCATTTTCAAGCAGGACTATCCTGCATAACAAACTTAATAGTGGCATTATTATAATTTATTTATGTTACATTGTGCATCAACCTCCAAGTCCACCAAGTACGTACTACATAAGCCTGTTGAAGAGTCTTTTAACCTGAACAGAAGTGCCTGATGTCATAGTGTTGCATGAAACAAAGCCAATTACTGAGACAATACAAAGTACAAGCGGAACAGGGCTGGCTCCCTGCCATACCATGCATCACTTCCTTAGAAATTAGTCCAGGCAGGATATATAAAAGAGAACTAAACTGGCCTATGGACACTTAAAGTTGAAAACTCATGAAAGCTAATTCTGTTCAAAATAGGTATATGTTTTATTTAATATATGAAATTCCTATCATATCATTCAGTATACTGCAGGGGTTTATATGGGAGGGAGTTTTTTTACTATTTCAAAATATATACTAACATGGCTGTCTAACTATGCACCCATGGGCTGAAACCATCCTTTAGAGTAGGTGCCCATTTTTAAGTCTTTGGTTTGGAGACAAGTTTTGGAAGCACAGAGACACAGTTTTATGCCAAGCAGAACCTCCTGCAGGCCAGCAGACCATATGGGCTACCAAATAGCCAATCACAGCTTTTATTTTGCATCCTAAAGGAACCTTTTGCATGCTTGTGTGACTCACCAACACTTTTACATCCGAGTGTAGCTCACAAGGATATTATTTTCCTTATACAGTCTGGGTACATGTCATGTATCATTAAAAAAGCTGTACAACAGAAAGCTGAGATAAGAAGAGCAACTGATGTACAAAAACACTTACAGGGGAATATAGCTTTTTCAAACATGGGGACAGAGGAAGAAAGATTAGGTGTTTTAAAGTTGTACCAGTGCACAGTAAACGTAATAAAACTTCTTAATGAAAAAGTTATGTTTGCTCCAAAAAAGTACACCACCTTCATGCACATCTTAAAAGTCATCTTAAAAGTTTGCTATGCACAATTAACATTCGCAATTCCATAATACCATAATATTTCATTGCAAGATGCACATTATTATTTGTGCAAACTGTTTTTCCGTTTACAACTTTTATTACATTTCCCCCTTTATGTCTGGGCTGGCAAGCTAGGTTTAATGTTCCAGATGTACACTAGAGGATTTATAACATGTTCTTTAAATTTGAGAGAAACATATTCAGTGCGGCCACAGCTGAATACAAAAAATTGGGCAGGTGGGCAAAGCCGCTATTACACAGGAACAGTAATTCGTATACATCTACCCTGAAATGAGGCGGAATGTGTATAAAAAATATTGAAATTTTTAATTTAATTTTAATGAAATTTAATTAAATCTGGAATGTGCACTTTAATCACGGCTGAATAGTTTGATTTAAGATTTTACACTGAAGAGCAGAGGGGTAAACCAAAGAAAAATGTGTCTTTGTCCCAAACATTATAGAGGGCACTGTAGGTGGCAAATTGTGCTAATTCTGTTACCCATAGCAACCAATGAGCAATTGTTAAGTTTACTAATTGGTAAGGATCTGTTCATTTGGGGACCTCACCTAATGAGCGAATCATCCCATGTATGGCCAGCTTTAGAGGCAAACTAATGACATAATGAAGCAACAGCATTGAAGTTGAGGGTAGAATATATAACCCATTGGTCAATCTAGGATATTATTAATCTATGTCATATAATAAATAAAGAATATTAAACTTATGTAATGGTGTGCAAATACAATCAATAACATTTGCAGCATTACACAGGCATTGCAAGTTTAAGTGATAATGACAATAACTGTAAACTTTTAAATTAATATACATTTGCTCAGAGCTCTCTTCCAAGCAATTTTGCAATGAACATAAATTTGTTTCTCATTTTCAAGATATTATACATTATTAAATAAAAACCACAGGCAGAAACCACTGGGATATAGTAATACTTTTTGTATAGTGTCCAAACCTGCTCTGGCTATTATATTATTATTATTTACTTATAGCAACAATTAACCAAACTTTGCAAATTTCCTGTCAATACTGTTCTCACCATTGTCAGATATGCTAAACCCATGGTGATGTGTGAGGATAGATTTGCAAATATAGCTGGCTGGAAATGGCTATATATTTTGGGTAGACTCTTTTTTTTAGGGTGATTCTGGCAAGTAGGACTTCTTTGAAGAAAACGATAGCTTTTGCTACAGAAACCACTATCAGTGATTTTGTCAGCTGGTGTTTTGTGGTTGTGATTTTATATGAGACAAGTCTCGGCAACAATACAGGAATTGACTCCAAGCAAAGTCAGCTGCACTAGAAGGCAATTCTCAGACTTGCTTCATGTAGAATTTTTGTAAGAAGGCAATTCTCATACTTTTCCCTAAAACTATCTGTCAGTTAAACCCCTAGGCTTTACTAAGAAGCTAGTCACAAGAAAATTCTCATTGCAGAAACTTACAGTACAGGTAAAAATACATGAAGTACATTGGGTACAGTCCTATGCAATACTGATCAATGCTGACTTTAATCTAACATTTAGGCCCCAGTCACATGGAGTGTTTCCTCCGCTTCTTTCCGCCTGACTGAAAACCACAGACTGGGAGAAGTGGATTTGCTCTAATACACATATCCCTGTAGCGACAATCGCAGCTTTGGTGTGTGTGCGGCTACATGGATCAGAGCAGAAGCAGAGATTGACCAAAAACATAAAAGCAGGCTTTTCTGACCCGATCTTTGCCTCCACTCCGATCTGCGTAGCTGCATGTGAATCGCCGGTGGAAAGGCATACGCATTGCTTTGGTTTTCCAAAGTTGCACAAACTTTCCTCCTGCTGCAGTGTAGCTGTGCTAATGTGTTTTATAGGGAAGATATTATCGGGAGTTAATCCTGCTGATTGCTAGACAAACATACAAAGGTGGCAGGCTCTGATTCTTGGTTGTTATTTGATCGGAACTTTAACAGCTTATTAGTGCTGTTATATTCCAGTAGGTATACAGTATATATATATATATATATATATATATATATATATAAACTAGAAAGAGTGCCGCACACACAGGGGCTTGATGCAAAAGAAAAAATGTTTTCTTTCTCTTCAGCAGCCTACAGCCCAGTATATTTCTCTAAAATACTGACATTTTGCTTCATTTACTTGGACATAACAAAATGTCATCTACAGACACAAAAGAAACTGTGTCCCTGGAGGTGAAATTAAATGAAAAAATCTTTGCTTGATCTTACCACTATTGAGCTACGCACACCTCACAGTTGCGGTTCCAGCTGCTTTACACAGCAAGAATAGTCATATACAATTTTTAGTTCATATTTTAATAAAACCTAATATTTCTCCCATTGTGGAAGAAAACTACACTCACATATAATAAAACCTTTATCTTCTGCTTTTCAAACAAGTCTGTCGACTTTTTCATAAAGAGCTCCTCATACAAGCAAATATCCAGTTTTTCAACTTTTTTGCAACTTGATAGTGTGTTAGAAAAACTGTCCTTCTCCGAAATGCCAGTATTACTGATTTTTTACACTTTTTTTTTTTAGAAAAAAATACATATCTGCTATTATGCCTTTATTCCCAAAATGAGCAACCAATCCCTTAAATAACAAAATCTGCAAGCAAGTAAATATAACTATATTTTACAAATAAAATAATTTTTAACTGTTGCAATGACATTTCATTCACTGGTTTAAAATAGGACCTGAAATAAATGGATATATTCTAGTTCTGACCTGTAGCCAGGTCTGTCTTTCCAAGGGGCCCTGATCAAAACCTGATCTAGAGTGCACAAAGCCTGCACATTCGTGGGACATGGGTACTAGGGGGAAATTAAGAAAGCAAAAGGCAGAACCTTTTAAGGGAAGCATAAAAGCCAGTGACAGCAAAAAAAAAAAAATCCCCTAAAAGCATTTACATATATCGTTGACATAGCAATACATGGTGCAACCCTGCTAGCTACCCAACCACTGGGATCACAGGAATAGCAGGAGGTGAAGAGGAGCTGCAGTAGGTTAGATTCACCTTTGAGTTAAGTTTTAGTATGATGTAGAGCATAATCATCTAAGATGATTTGCAACTAGTCTTTTTTTATTATTTGTGTTTTTTTTTTAGTTGTTATTTCACTTTTTGTTCACCAACTCTTAGCAGTTATCTGGTTGCAAGGGTTCAAATTACTTTAGCAACCAGGGAGTGGCTTGATTGAGAGACTGGTATATAAAAAGGAGAGGACATGAAAAAAAAGATATAAAAAGTAACAAAACAATAAAATTACAGCAATAGCTTTTGGCTGCTGGGATCAGTGCCCCATTTGAAAGTTCAAAAGAGTTAGAAGGAAAATAAGTAAAAACTATAAAAAAAAACAAAAAACTTTAACATACTAAGGGGCAGATTTAGCAAGATGTGAGATTAGAGCTCACCACAGAAAAATTCACCCACTTTAATTCATTCTTATGGAATTTTAGAAGCGTATTTATCAAACAGTGAAATCCCACCAATATCCATAGCCTTGCAGGAAATGCTTTAATAAATGTATCATGTTATTAAACATTATAAAACTTTATTAATTCTGCCCTATAATTTGCCTAATTTTACTCTCACTAAACCATGCACATTGTTTTCATGCAACAAGGTACATTGATTTCAGGGGAAACAACTTTTGTATAATGTTAGTATTGCTTTAAAGAGAACTTGCATTTTATATAAAGGAAAATTCGTCTGTAAAAACACCCTCCATATGAGAAGCCTGAAACATGAGTGGTGCATTTTAACAATGGCAATGGAGTAGCTGTTGCTGGATAATACAGTGAATCATCTGTATAAAATATTCTTTGTACGTTTACATTTTAAATGCATTCACATATAATGGTCATTGTGATTCCCCACCTTATCAAGGCAATTGCACATTTTGATTCCAAATGTTGTTTTTCCAGCTTTATAACTGCAAGTGCAGTAGTGTTAAAAACTGACAAAACAAATCAACAACAATCCCTACACTAAAGACCTAGGGGCAGATTTACTAAAGCTCTAACATTTGTCATATTTTTGTTTTGTATGTATGTATGTATAACCCTTGTACCCCGCCACAAGGGTACGCAGCGCTGTACAATCTTACAGAATACAAAATTACACACAGGGAGGACAAGTGATATAATAAATAAATACAGTACATATATATATATATATATATATATATATATATATATATATATATAAGTGCCATGTGGTATGAGACACAGTGGGAAGGAGGTCCCTAACTTCCATGAAATCTGAACTAAAAAAGTCAACGGCATTAAAAGTTGCAGAAACTGCAACTTTTTGAATTGTTGCCATGAAACCGCAAATCGTTTGCATTTTTGGAATAAAAACCAGCATCAAAAATTTGAAACCACTAAAGTTTTGAGGCAAAAAAAGGATATTTTAGTAAAGGGAAGGGAAATCTGCCATTGACTTCTAAATGATCTTGCCAAGTTTTAGCTGGAAAATTGTCAGATTTGGATTTTTAGCCATTTGGACGCAGAGTAAATCTTGAAAAAGTTATGATTTTTTTCTGTGACTTTTATTGCTAAAAATCTGAAATGGAAAAAAAAAATTCAAACATTAGTTAATGGCCCCCCTAGTGTCTGTGATATATAATAACCTGTCAGATATCATAAATAGTGATGGGCGAAATGTTTCGCCAGGCATGGATTCATGGCGAATTTCTGCGTTTTGCCATGGGCGGATTGTTTCGCGAAACGGATAAGAAAAAATTTGCCACGGAAAAATTTGCCGAACGTCCAAAAATTGTCGCGGGCGTCAAAAGAATAGGCGCACGATTAAATAATAGCCGCGGGCAACAAAAGAATAGCCGTGCGATGACATAATAGCTGTGGGTGACAAAATAATAGCCGCGCGACAAAATAATAACCGCAGGCGACAAAATAATAACCGCAGGTGACAAAATAATAACCGCGGACGACAAAATAATAACCGCGGGCGACAAAATAATAGCCGCGGGCGACAAAACAATAGCTGCGGGCGACAATTTTTTTTACCGCACAACATTTTCGTCGTTTCGCGGATCTTTTGAAAGATTCACAAATTTTTCGGCAAAGCGAAACAGAACAGATTCACTCATCACTAATCCTAAATACTAGTTACTAGTGTAGGAGTTTTTTTTTTTTTTTTTTAATTTTAAAAATTAAAAAAATATTCTAATATTTTGAAAGAAATGAATTATTATTAACAAGTATTTGTAAAATGCCAACATATTCCGCAGCGCTGTACAATACATAGGTTTACATATTGGACACTATTACAACAAAGCAACCAATAACCAATACAAGAGGTGAAGAGGGCCCTGCCCAAAAGAGCTTACAATCTATAAGGAGAAGGGGTTGAGGCAAAATTCTATATAGAGATCTCATGCAGTCCAGACCCACTTATTCAGAGTTATTTAATAGAGCACTACTTAATGATTCAGTGCACTACCCACTTCTGCATGCTTATCATGTGTTGAGAACAGGTGAAGTGTATGAGTCCACCCAAGGGCAAATTCTTTTAAAGGTCTGACATGGAAAGGCAACTCATTTCAGAATATGGTATTTAAAAGCTGACAGTTTTATGATTTCTATTTAACAAGGTATTTCATTATTCTAGCACATTTACCATCTTAAAGGAACACTTATGAGAACTTAAATGGTGTTATTAAATGAAGATTATTTTATATTTGCACATATTAAATGTAACACTAATTTAAAGTATATACAGAAACGGGATCTTTAATCCCTAAACCCATTATCCAGAAAGATCTGAAACATGTTGATGCCCTTTCCTATAGTGTCCTGTTTCAATAAACAATTATGCATTTTGAGTGATTTGCTATTTTTTGTATTAATATGACAATAGCATATAATTCTATGTTAGTAAAAATTCATGCTGATAGCAAAACAATCCAATCCACATTACTCTATGCTGACTCCTAGGGCAGATTTATTAAAGGAACAGTAACACCAAAAAATGAAAGTGTATAAAAGTAACTAAAATATAATGTGCTGCTGCCCTGCACTAGTAAAAGTTGTGTGTTTATCTGCTATATAACCTGTGCCTTTTCTACTTTTTTCCAGCTTGAATGGCTGCCCCCGTGGCTACACAGAGGCTTATTATATAAATTATAGTAGTGTTACTGTAGCAAACACACCAGTTTTACCAGTGCAGGGCAACAGTGCATTATATTTTTATTACTTGAAAGCTCTTTTTTAATTTTTTGGTGTTACTGTTCCTTTAACATTCTGATTTTAGGGGCTAAAAGTAGTATTTTCTTAGTATTTAATGCAATGGAACCATTTTTAGGGAGGACATTTCCCAGCTTTTAGCATTTTACTATGAACCCCCCTTTTTCCAGTGTAAACAATTTTGTCAGTCTTCTCTGGAATTAGTTTCAGTAATGCTAATTTGAATACTGTACTGCATATTCTATATAGGGTCTGAAGTCCTATTGTTTCTACCTCTGTATTCAGCCCTGAATGTTAGCGGAGGGTACGAACAATCTTTCCTGCAACCAATGGTCACAGGAAAGATTGTAACTGTAACATGTATGACCACCTAAAGGCTCTCATTGACTGTGTGTGGCATGGCCACCATCAGAAGGGTACAGGGGCTCTGCAGTCAGGTTCCCATGGTGGGGGGGGGGGGGGGGCAAACATAGAAAAGTGTGGTTTGTAGGCTGTGAAAGGGGGGGGAAGTGGGAAGGGTTTGGGTTGAACACAGGTAAAGTTTTGTCTATGGCTTAATACAAAATAAGTAATAAGGATGTAATCTGTCATTTTCGCAAGGGCTGTTTTTAGATGAAGATCCCTATTAAAAGAAACCTATACCCCCAGAATGAATACTTAACCAACAGATAGTTTATATTGTGTTTAATATATGTTTTATATTATGTGAAGCAAAAGACAGATCTCTGTCAATTAATTGGCTGATGTAGCCTTGCATGTATGTGTGCCTTGGCTTGTTTGTGTGCAACGTGAATCCTATGATGATCAGTGCTTCTGTAATCTCTACCTTGTGAGAACGATACAGATGTTGCACTGCTAGAAGCGATAGGAACAGGACGTGAGAGACATGCAACATTGTTGTGCTTGTTATATAAGAGCTTTACTGAAAGCACATTGTGGAAACATGTTGGAATAATCCTGTAACCACTTGTTCCCATAGTATTCACGTCATTGGGATCATTTACCACTGGGTAACAGGCGCCTGTAAACTTAATGGATCATAAAATTGTGCTCCTTGAGGTGCCATTTGCTTGGCACTTACAACTAGTGATGGCACAGTTTAAAGGGAGATGTGAGCCTGGCATTGTTTGTGCTTTTGTTGGCATGTCAGACACAAAATGCAGAGCATATAGCCCAGGAGCACAAGGGAGCCCTGTATATAACCTGTCTCACACTCACAGGTGCTCCTTCTTACACCTCAAGAATAATAAGAAAGTAAGGGGCATGCACATAAGCCACAAATGTGCTACCCCTCAAATGGGGGGCGCAAGTTGTCCTGCCCAACAGTTTGAGCCCTGTACTGGGGAAACAAAGAGTGTTGACTGGCACATTTAGATACACAAAAGGGCGATGCACAAAAGTGCATTTTGGGTGAAAAATTGCTGCTTTGTGGCTATTTGTTGCACTTTGCTTTAAACCTTTCAGTAAAGAAGAAACCCCCAGGTGTGGAATTAGCCTTAGAGGTACAAATTACAATTGCTCATTTATTAAAGGGGACAATTTGAAATAATATGTTAAATATAAAAGGCTTCTCTAAACCTTAGACTGTCTAACTTGGTCATGTTTTACTAGTATACCAGCTCAGAATTTGTATGACTATGTTCAATTTCCAATAAGCATTTTGGTTATTTTGACCAATACACACAAGCAAATACAAATTAGGCTGCGTGTGTAAGCAGAGATTGGGCCGTATCATTTTTATTTCAATCTTCCTTCCACCATTCTCTTACCGACCCACTAAGTACATGCAGGACAATAATGCCCTCCTGTCTATGTGTGTTTTACTTACCTATGCCCATTTTGATAAAGAATTTGGTAACAACATCATTCTCTACCACTTATCTAGTTTATTCACAAACAAAGGGAAGTGCATGATATCCAGTCCCTGTAATAAGTGAGCCCCCACTCTTTTTTCTTACCATCACTCCACCGGGCAAAGGGTGGTTTCTGGGAGGGAAGCTCAAACCCTGCTACAGACTGAGGACCCCTGTGATTATGAAATATTAATAAGAGCCAATTAAGCTAGTAGCTGTTAAAGGTTACAGATACAGTTAATTTTATTGTACTGTCAATACTCAGCTTGTTTGTAGATTCCTAGAAACTGAATCAGTTTAACAGAATCACACCTCTAACATGCAAGCATAGTAACAGCGAGCAAGGTAAGTGGGGGCAGAGCTGTATGGAAGTAAAAGTAAAGCCATAGTAAGACAAGAGTGGGCCTCAGCATTACACTAAGGGGCACATTTACTAACCCACGAATTCGAATTGGAAAAATTCCGATTGGAAAACTAACATTTTGCGACTTTTTCGTATTTTTTGCGATTTTTTCGGCGCCTTTACGACTCTTCGGAAATTGTCGCGACTTTTTTGTTACCAATACGATTTGCGCAAAAAAACGCAAGTTTTTTGTAGCCATTACGATGCGCTCGTATCTTGTCGCGACTTTTTCGTATAGAGCGCTCGTAAGCGGCGGGCGAAACTTTCAGACTTAGCATGATTTTGGAAGCCTCCCATAGGACTCAATGGCACTCTGCAGCTCCAACCTGGCCCAAGAAAAGTCACCATACTGAAGCTTGAATGAATCCGAATCTTTCGTACCCGGCGCGAAGGCTACGAAAAAGTTGGGACTTTTCGCGCAAGTAGTAATGCTACGAAAAAATCGCCAGATTTTGCGCAATATTCGGAATGGCAACGAAAAAGTTGCGACAATTTTGCGAAAAATCGCCAAATACCGATCATTACGAAAAAAAACGCAATCGGACGCATTCGGCCCGTTCGTGAGTAAGTAAATGTGCCCCTAAGACTAGGGCCACAATCAATAAGAAAACAATACATGAATCTCATTGATGCATAGCCTATAGCCCAGCTACAACTCCCAAATCCAGTAGCACAAGTCTCAGGATGGGAATGTATTTGCACATATGACATTTGGCAGTACAGCAGTGCAGACTGGTGAGTTAGGGACAGTGTGGGACTGGCCCACCAGGATACCAGGAAAACTCCCTGTGGGCCCCAGTGTAAGTGTGCCCTCCTGCTCCTGATCATTTGGCCAAATAGTTTGGAGAGTGGGCCTAGGGTCTAAAGTTTTCTGGTGGGCCCCAGTTCCCAGTCAGGGAACCATACAATCCAACAACAGGTAGGTGGGAGCCAGGCTGGACAGAAATTTATGAACAATTGATTTATTGTAATAAATAGAATACATTCATTTATGAACACGTCCCCTTATGGCCAGTGTGATGGCAGGGCCCTAGCCAACTGCCTAGCCTGCTAGAGCCCCCCAGAGAGGGTTGTGCCTGGCAGTGAGTGGCAGGGAAAGGGTGAGAGAGAAACCCGAGGGAGGGGCACTGCGCTCAGTAGAAGCGGCTTCTCAGTCAGAGGGAAGGAATCTGCCACCTGTTACCTTGTATGTTGTAAAACTACCGTTCCCAGCATGCACTGCTGAAACTTAGGATGGTGGTATTCCAGAGCTAATACGATGTATACTACACACTTGTGATAATAATAATATGAACAATAAAACAGCTGTCCGTGGGCAGTGTCCTGCCTGAAATCCCCTGGTTATAGCTAAATCTCGGCTGTGGGTAAGGGGACACACACGGTTAGCCAATGGCTGGAGGCAGAGCGGCAGTACATGGCACTAGCACAGCCTGAGGGCCCCCACACCCCCAGCACAGCGGGCAGGCGGCCTAACTCCCTCCCACCGCCGGGATCGCGCTTCCTCTTTCCCGGATCCTCCCATTTCCAGCGGGAGGGACTGATGTAGCAGTCCGGGGATCGCTGCTAGCTCTGCCTGCCCTGTATGGGCTCCTGTGTGTGGGGAAGCTGCGCAACATGCCGGCCAAAAGCCGCTACAACCTGGTGGATGATGGGCACGACCTGCGGATCCCGCTGCACAATGAGGAGGCTTTCCAGCATGGCATCAGCTTCGAGGCCAAGGTGAGCGCTGCCCCGGACTCACTGGCTCTAGGTGCCCCATATTCCCCTGTGCAATGCCGCCCGGCGCTACTAGCGCTCCTGGAGATATCTCTATCCATTGTACCTGTAGCACTGCGGGGCCATTAGCGCTGGGTGGCCCCAGAGAGCGGCACTGTCCCTGCTGCTACTGTCTGATCCGGAGCAGGTGCTTCTTCTACTGTACTGAGGGCTCATAGCCAAGTGACTAGCCCCTCGGTATATCATAGCCAAGTGACTATCCCCTCGGTATATCATAGCCAAGTCACTATCCCCTCGGTATATCATAGCCAAGTGACTAGCCCCTCGGTATATCATAGCCAAGTGACTATCCCCTCGGTATATCATAGCCAAGTGACTATCCCCTCGGTATATCATAGCCAAGTGACTATCCCCTCGGTATATCATAGCCAAGTCACTATCCCCTCGGTATATCATAGCCAAGTGACTAGCCCCTCGGTATATCATAGCCAAGTGACTAGCCCCTCGGTATATCATAGCCAAGTGACTAGCCCCTCGGTATATCATAGCCAAGTGACCTAAATCCATCTAAAACCTGTGGACTTTACCAGTGTCATCTTAAAGGTGATGAGGGGGCTTCAGGTACCCCTTACAGTTACTGCTATTTGTTCTAGTCAGTAGTACCTAAGTACATAGATCTGTACACACATACAGAGATCTGAGTCTAGGGGGCAGATATTTCATCTCTGTAAAGAAGACATGGAGCTGTTGTGATTATTAAGCAGAGTGAAGTAATGGGCAGACTGGACTTACTGCTGGTGTCCTGTGTTAATGCTGATTTGGGGTACTGGAGGCATCTCTATCTAAAGCATTTAGTAGGAGAGGGCTGAGGTACCTTATTATGGTATATTTGTAGGGCTAGAATAGTCTGATTCTAAAGGGGAAGTTGACAGTAGTTGAGGGTAAGTAGATATATAAATGCAAGTAGCATAGTTTGCAGCTGCCTGTATCTTAAAATCTAGAGGAAAAGGTAGTTTGGAGCAACATCTGTTTTTTGCCAATGTGCCGAGTATTTGCCCCTGCTCACCCTATAAAAGTTGTGCTTCTAAAGGCACATTGGCACAATTGTGTGTGGATATGGTCATCCTTTTATGGGATCTTAAAAGAAACATGATCATATATAGAATGTTAGTAAGAACTTCCGAGCTTAATATTTGCCCAGAAGTAGTGGGTTTGTGCATTAGAGTTCTAGTGCAACCTAGATGCAATGTTGTGTAAGGTGCTAGATGACTGCAGTTTATCTTGCAGTGTGTCATCACATCAAAGGGGTAATATCAGGGGAAAAGTTGGCTCCAATTCCAGTCATAATAGCAACTAACAAGTAAGTGTAAAGGTTGCTTTTCTTCTAGTAGCCAATAGCAGCCAATCAGCAGAAAGCATTTAAGGTGGCCATACAGGTTGTGATCCACTTATTTGGGATGTATTATATCCCTTCCCTGATTAACCACCCATCATTGATGCAGGACTGTGTTTAGCAGCCTTCCCTGACTGGGGTATCTCCTACCTGCTGACTTTTGAACAAGAGTCCCATACATTATGCTCTCAGCCACCTTTGTACAAATAGCTAGCTGATAACAGGAATTATTTGCCTTTTAGTACAGGTATAGAAGTTTGCTTCAGATTACTGTTAGTGGATTTTTATTCTCTGTGCTCACTCACTGATTTGTATCTGAGAGTTCCAGGCAAGTCCACTGCTTTGAGGAACTTACAAACAAGCTCCGTGATCTATTGGGCAGGGCACTGTTTACCTCTAGTATTGGCTTTTGGCTTTCTATGTAATCTGTATGTTCAGTGTATACACCTATTTACTGTACAGCACTGCAGAATGTGTTGATACTTTATAAATACATGCTAGTAATAAGAGTATCTAAACTAGCACAGCATGGACTTTTTCCTGATTGTGAATACTGTATGTCCGGCATCAGAATGAGTAGTTATAAAGCTTGGCTCGGAATCTCTTTTCATAAAACTATCTTGTGTCATCAGTAAACCTAATTGCATTTTAATTACTGTAGGAGCATTAGTATAATCTTTATATTGCACATAGGGGCAGTATACATAGTGCTATCTGTTTAAAATACATTCTTCTTATTTGCATTAAAGTGATGCTTACACATTCCTTAACAATACTTAGGAATTGTGTTGGTACCATTACCAAAAAGCAACCACACAATTGTGCCATGGCATTGCAATGCTCCTAATTGCTTGTGGTACTTTTTCCATCTATCAGACTATAAGAGGAAGGTTAGCTGTAGCCCAATCATGGCTGCTGAGTTAACCATGTCAGAACCCTCTGTTAATGCCAGGTAGGGGGGATTTTGAAAGAAATTATATTGTTACCATTCTTATGCAGTAATGCTGACACTGACCCAGTACCTATTTGAACATGTTGAAATTACTTGAAAAATATTTATAGTTTGTTTTTTTGCACTTAAACTGTAAAATCGGCACATTGCAAAAGCATGATCCAATCTCTTTTGTTTAACAGAGGAAGTGTGGGAGGGAGAACACAAATAATCAAACTTCCAATTTCTTTCCAACCCTGTATAATAAACTCCCTCTTATCTGTAGTGGAAACACAGGCAGCAATTTGGGAAAGGTGTTTGACTTTATTACTAAGTTCTAATTTGAGGGTGTGAGAGGTGGTTAAAGTAAAAACTAAACAATGGTCCAATAAGGCTTTATAATGGGAAAATATAGTGTATATTGTGTACATTAGAATAATTTATAAAAAAAATTCTATACAGGTGCTATTTTGCTTTAACATAGGTTTTTATTTTGCCTTTAATATTTAGCACAATATTGCTTTGGGATAGTACTGAGTAATGAGTAAGGGGGAAGTTGTAAAGTTAGCAGTGCAGAATGGGAGCTGGAAGCTTGATAGGAAAAGTTCAGCAAAGACTATTGCAAATAAGCACCAGACAGTCAGATAAGAAGGGGCAGAGATTTTTTTGTTCTGCTGGTCTGACTGGGAGATAAGCATGCTTTGGCAAGGTTTCTAGGAAGGAATCTCAGAGTAGCAGCATCAGTTAAAACTCTGTAATTGAATGGAGTTGGTCAACCAGAGCAGCTCATAAGTAATTCAGCAGTATTTTATGGTAAGGGGGAATGCTTTTAAAGAAATATGTCATTCTCACATTATACAAAATTCAAGATCACTAATTATTGGAACCATAATGCTGGCTTCATTTGCTCAGTAATTATTAGGGTACTAATTGATTGTAACATTCCATAAAGTAAGGCTGACATTTTTTAGCTTTGTGCCCATTTATTATGTTCTGCAAGTGAGCCTTATAGAGTGATGTTGCCTGTATCACAGACTGGTACTAAAAATAGATATGGATTTTGTATGAATGCAGGGGGAGACTGGCCATAAAATTCTGTATAAAGTTAGCTGTAAACACCTGTATGCATCCATCATTATGATGTATTTATTTTTCCACACTTGCATCCACTGATGTCTGCTGAATTCACTAAGTTTGTATTATTGCATAAATTCTGACCTGGCCAAAGCCAAGCATTGTTAGGCACAGTATGGGCAGTTGGGCATTCAGAAACCCAAATTTCTTGTTTGAAGGTGTTTTACATTACATTACATTACATTAACATTTATTTATAAAGCGCCAACATATTCAATGTACAATAAGTGGGTTACATACATTGGGCATACAGAGTAACATATAAAGCAATCAATAACCGATACAAGAGGTGAAGAGGGCCCTGCCCAAAAGAGCTTACAATCTACAAGGAGAAAGGGTTGAGACACAAGGTGTGGGAATGGGCATGACCAGAGTTGTGAGAGGTGGGGCACAGGGTATTGCTAAACTAGATTAGGGTAAGCCTCTCTAAATAAATGTGTTTTTAGAGATTTCTTGAAGGCAGAGAGATTGGGAGAAAGTCTGACGGTTTGTGGGAGCGAATTCCAGAGAAGCGGGGCAGCCCTTGCAAAGTCTTGAATGCGAGCGTGTGAGGAGGGAATGAGAGAGGAGTTGAGGAGCAGGTCAGTAGAGGAGCGTAACAAGCGGGTTGGATGGTACCTAGAGATGAGTTCAGAGATGTAGGGTGGGGCAGAGTTATGGACTGCTTTAAATGTGAGGGTCAATAGCTTGAATTTTATCCTGGATGGTAGGGGAAGCCAGTGCAGGGATTGGCAGAGTGGCATGGCAGAGGAGGAGCGGTTGGAGAGGTGTATGAGCCGGAGTTATATCACTGCTTTCTTTCATGCTATACCAATAAGGAAAACTTGTAATGTAGTGATTGAACAACTGTTAGGTGCTGTAACTCTCCTTAGTGTGCCAGTGATACACCAACGCTTCAAATTGCCTAGTGTACACTCAGTATAGTGAGGATAATTCTACTTTTTTTTAAAAAATGTCCATTTTAAAAAAGAATTTGTTTTGGTTTTCCCTCTCATGATTTCTAGAAGCAGCTAACAAAATATATGTATTGTATAGTTAGGAGGCTAGTTCAGTGCTGCCATCTGCCTTGTGGCGGGGGTCAAGAGAGAAAAAGTTTAAAGGTGGCCATACACTTTAAGATCCGCTCATTTAGCGAGGTTGCAAAAGTTGGCCATACACACCGATACAATCGTACAAAACCTAGTTTTTTGGGAATTTCGGACTATGTGTGGGCTCCAAAGTATCGGCTTTGTAATTTACATACCATGGCAATCGGTCGTTTAGTTGATTGGACAGGTTGGAAAATTTTGGTCGGATAAGGATAAATTCTGCACATGTATTGTATGGAGCATGGACCCACAATGGAAGGCTTTATCCTACAATTTCAGTCTGGATGTTAGTTGTAGATTGTTGCATTTAAACGTACGATCGATATCCGAACGTTTGTCGGAAGAAGAATAAGAATTAAGCTGGCCATACACATTCAGATTTTAAAGAGCATGTCAACCCTGAAAATAATGCATAATAAAAGAAAACATAATTCTAAGCAATTTTCCAATATGAAATAATAATAAATAAATTTGTAGCGTTTTAAAAGTTATTTGTAAATGTAATTGCTATTGAAAGCAGCATTTGCTGAACTCCTGGTTGTTACATTTTAAACAATGTTGCAACTGTCAGTCTCCTCCAGCAAGTCCTGACAGACCTGTCAGTCTGCTGCTTGTGTTACATTGTTTCAACAGTCAGAGCTACCAGGGCAGGGAATAGAAAAGGACAGGCAAACACTGCTTTTAATAGTAATTATATATACAAATAACTCAAAAATCATTACAAATTTGTAATAAATGTACTGTATATTGCAAAGCTGCTTAGAATTTTGTTTTCTTTTATTAGGCAAAAAATTATATTTTGCGTTGCTTTGTCCTTTAATTTTTTAGTACCCCAGTTGATTCCACCCATAACTCAGCTTTGTTATGCATTCCTTATAAAAAAATATAAGCTGCTGCTTGGTGGGTAGTAGCTGTTAAGTGGCTTGCTTCTGCACTTTTTCCACTGCAATTACATCAAAGACTTTGATTTGGTCACCTTGGGACAAATACAAAACAGAAAATGCAGTGCCTGTAGATTGATCTGGAATACACTTACTGGGGTATTACTTTGCAATTTCACTTCCCTTTACAAATGTTATTGATGCTGTCTAAACTGGATGCTCCTTATCATTAATACTGTTATATAATGGCTTAATTTATAAATCAAGTCATATTTAGCTGTATTGCTACCTATTTTGTTATGTAAAATGTATAATAGAGATAAAAAAAACCTAAGGGTTTTTTTTTATGTAGTTAGAATTTACTTATTTCATTTTGTGGACCAGAGAACCCATCCATCCAAATACTGTATAATATTGATTTTCTATAACAGCACATGTGGCAGCATTGGGGTTTAGAAATAGCAAAGTTGCCACATAATGACAAGACTTGAAACATAGCCATTTTTTTGCCACCTCAGACGATTCAAATTCTCTCTCTGACATACTTATCAGGAAACTGTAATTTACAATGGCAGGGCAGGAAGTGATAAGGAACATTTGAAAGGTCAATACTCCATATTTAAATGTTGTTGTATTTACTTCCATTCTGCATGTTCCGTGGAATGTCCGGGCAAAGGTTATTCTAGTATGCTGAATGGGTATGACATATCATCGAAACTTATTTGAAAGTGGAACATCAGTCTTCAAATTATCAACTTTTATTAACTAATGACACAGTGCTTAACATTGCTGCCTTGCAGTGCTGGGGTTCTATGTTCGATTCCAGCTGTGGCACTATTTGCAAGGAGTTTGTATGTTATGGTCAAAGGTTTTCGATGGGCCCCTGGCACCCCAGTCCGACACGGAAAAAGGTCTGCACATTCAGTGGCTTATAGTTTTTGTTATAGTATTTAAAGCTTTAGATGCATGTCTGAAAAATTTTGTTGCGCTGAATGAGACTTGCGAATTTCCCCAACTTCAGCACTTTGTTGCCCTACATCAGTGCTGGGCATGTTCCATGTATACCTTCAATGCTTTTTGCCCTGATATCTGGTTCATGTGTGCAGGGACATGCCTTGTTTGTGATGGATGGATGGATTCACAACAGATAGCTTTGTCAGACCAAGGCATATTATCCTGCACTAAATTTCTTAGTACTTCTGATATTAATATGATTTGATACTCTCAAATCGCCCCAGGCTGTGTTGTAATTTGAATATACTGCTTATTGGGAAATATGCCTGCCTTGCATTGTCAGCAGGAGACCAGCTTATAAATTCTTCATGGTCTGATTCGTAACTGAGTGATTTGTACTTTCATCTAAATAAAAACCTTAAGAACAAACAAGTAGTGCCCCTGGCCTCCACACTCGGTAGAAAAAATGAAATGCTGTACGGTTCCTTAAAGCTTGGCTTGGCTTTCCTTCTGCTGGGCCTCCCTAAAGCCACACGCTTTCACCTATGGATACCTTGTCACTCTGTGTAAACCTGCAGGGCTAATTAGAAACTTTCCAGCAATAAAACAAGGGATTCAGTTGTCATCTGGGCTCAACCATGTAGCAGTCTCATGGGGATATCGAAACAAAATGAGTTTTTGCATAGTGCATGAAAATATCATTTTAACCAACTTTCCAGTATAGGGTGTTGTATATTGTTCATTGAAAAAGGAATAAATATATTTTTCAATAAATACTACGAGCCTAAAGATTATCATCGTACCCCTAGAAAAGTGATTTGCAAATTTAATTGCTATTGAAAACAGTTTGGTTGTTTATATTCACCAATTATTTTTTTTCTGTCTCCAGAGGAGTGAGTGTAGAGAACACTTTTCAATAGTAATTGTTATTGCCTACCAACAATATTAAAAGTCTGAATATTAATGGGCATATGGACATTTGGCTGCTTGTGTACGTTCCAAGGAATGGGAAATTTTACCAATCAGTCAAAAACCAGATATGTTTCTCATGGCATTTGTTTAATAAATATCTTTCACATAAAGTTTTCATTGCTGTAATTTACATTTGAGTGTTTAACAGTTTATTTGTGAACCCCACAACCTAACTTGTTTTTCTTTGACTGCAACCAACATACTCATGCTGTGAGTTGCTGACAGATTTCCCCTGGTCTAATTGGTTTCTTCTATCTGGAGTCAGCTATTTGCACTGTACTGCAGGAGAGCATGGTTGATATGTTTGGAGTAGGAAAAAAATGTTAGGTTAGGAAATCAAGATCCAGTTATATACCAAACATTATAAGAGAAAAATAATTAAATTTTTTTGAGGAAAAAGGTTTATTAGGTACACACTGCAGTTGAGTGTTTTTTTTTCTAATAATAGCAACAGTTTCCATTTGAATTAAAAAAAGGTTTATTTCCTTCTGCACGCAGAAAATGTTTTTCCATCTAAACTTGTGGTCTTCTTTCCTGATAAGTTGTCCTACTTTTTTAATGCCATGTATTTAAGGTTGGCAATGCATGTGCTGATTTCTTTCAAAACTTAGGTCATCTCCAGCAAAACTGTCTGTGTCCCCCCTTTTCCAATGAGTGATTTAATTAAATGGAGATGCTAAAAATGCAAAGTATGCTATGGTTGTACAGACAGTGTTCTGAACCACCTGTTGTGGCTTAGAGGTCATATATAGTCATGTAAACATCCCATTGGTGCCAGGTGGGGAGTATACAATAATACAACCTTGTCTAATGAGCCCTAATTAGTCACTTGTGCTGGGGTCCTATTTCCTACATGGTGTAGCGAACTCTCAGTTAATCACATGACATCTTGGAAGTTCTTGCTTATGTAAAGTGATAATTTACGCCCTATTTATGACAGATTTCCCACAGAGAAGCTTTGGTACTACAAAGTCTCGCCAGTGGATCACTATAGGGAATGGCTTGACATTCTTTGTTTATAATCGTGCCATAAAAAGCCAGTTGGTCAGTTTAGCAAAGCGAAGGTTATGTGAATAGCAAATAAAGCTGCTTGAGGCACAGAATTTTATTAAAGTGGAGTAACATTGAAACAATAACATGTTTCTGGGGCAATTTCACTGGTTGGTATGTACAGAGTACAAGAGGTCAATGAAAAGGAGTGTTTTCCTTCAGCAGCTGAAGGGGGGCTACATAGTGAGAGCAGACGCATTGTGGAATTCTTTAGAAGAGCCTGTGTTTGCATATTCTACTGCGTCCTGCACTCTCCAAATACATCTGGATACAGATAATCTCTAGAATGCCTGTTGGGGAAAATAGCAAATTATTTTCTCAGAATGGGGTATGGTGTGATAATCTTTCTAAAGACAAAAATCAGTGATGTGCTCTTTCTGTTCATTCACTCAAATTAAGATTTGGCTTAGATTTGGGAATGGTTTTTTTTTTTGTTTTGTTTTGTTTTTTAAATAGGCATACTCCAAATATACTTTTTTAGGATACAGCTGAAGGGTAAGAAAAGTGTGATTTCCGAGTTCCTGTGACCAAAAGTTATGTGATTTTAAGGGTTCAGATTTGGTTTGGTCAGGCACTTGAATTCAGTGAAAAATAGGATTCAATACACTTAGGGGGAGATTTACTAATCCACGAACGGTCCGAAGGCGCCCGAATGCATTTTTTTTATAATGATCTGTATTTTTGCGACTTTTTCGTGCCGTCTCAACTTTTTCGTATGTTCCACTACTTTTTCGTACAAAAAATCGCGATGGCGACAAAATAGTCTCACAAAATACCATAAAGTCGCGACGGCGACGAAAAAGTCGCGACAAATATGAAAAAATCGCATTGGTGACGAAAAAGTCGCAAAATTTTCGTTTCCAATCCCATTTTTTCCCTTTCGGGATTCGGATTTGTGGATTAGTAAATCTCCCCCTTACAGTTAGTAAAGAGCATTTTTCAAATGCCTTTCTGGTCAGTGCAGTTCTTCCAAATTCACAAGAATCTATATGCAGGATATTCAATAAATACAGGGAAAAGGGTATACATGTACAAGACAACTGGTGTAAACAAGTACCCCCAAAATATTTATTGTGGAGGGCAGAAAGACCCAACCATTTTAGGTCTAGAGTTCTGACAAGGGATTTGGTCTATCCATGTCTTAGGGCTCTGGTACACGGGGAGATTAGTCGCCCACGGCAAAACTCCCTGCTCGCGGGCGACTAATCTCCCCGAGTTGCCTTCCCCCTGCCATCCCACCGGCGAACATGTAAGTCGCCGGCGGGATGGCAGACGCAGCGGCGCGATTTCGCGCAAATCGCCGAAAAAGACTCGCAAGGCTTTTTCGGCGATTTCCCGAAATCGCCCCGCCGCGTCTGCCATCCCGCCGGAGGGATGGCAGGGGGAAGGCAACTCGGGGAGATTAGTCGTCCGTGAGCAGGGAGTTTTGCCGCGGGCGACTAATCTCCCCGTGTACCAGAGCCCTTAAAGTGATTGCAAAAAAAATTCCAGTTAAAACTGCTTTGTTTTATGGCTTATAGAATAGGCTGCAGTCTCACTTTTGACCGATTTCAGCCATGTTGTCCCATAGGGTTGCAATAGAACAATGCACATAATTTGGCATGTAATCTGGTGGTAGAGCTGTACAAAATGCTAGTTAAAAATGCTAGTAGATATAAACCATTTGAACAAAAAAAGAGCATTCCAGTTTTGATGTAGATGTTTGGATTAACTTTCACTTCCTTCACGTAAAATTAGCAATATCTTTACATTCTTTTAATGTTCTTTCTTTCTTATGGTTGAGGTTTCCTTTCTCACATAGGTAACTACTTCCCATATCCTGGGTTATGTGCCTGCTTTTGATTGTGATGACTTCAAGTGCACCAAGAGATGCAGATTGTCAAGGTTTTTACCTACAATGGAAGTGTGTTTACTCCTGTAAAATTCCAGTAGTTGTGTGCAAGTAGTAGCCACCACACAGCTTGTGCACAGTGTACAATCTAGCACTCACTTTTCTTGAATTATGTCCAATTGTGGTCCATGGTCATTGCTCCCAGCCCACAGGCCAATAAATCCATTCTAGCACTTTTTACTAGTGTTCATAAATGAATCTTGCCCTTCAGCTTTATGCAGCTTTTGTTAGAATGAGCCACTCATTTAAAACCTGAGAAGAGTGTAGGTCTGTAAGGAGGTACATTGTACACACTGCATTTTTATTATGTGCTAAACTTTAACATTGATGATAAATTCTGATGTTGGCATCTGACAAGGCAAACTGTGCCTTTTCCTAAGTTGCATCTTTTCCGTCCATTCTCTTCAGCCAAATATAATTGCACATGTTTAAAACAAGGCTGTGTTCACGTACTCTTGTATGACCTTGAGAAGTTATGTTTCCTGCATGAGACTTGGAGTCATTGTTGTACTTCCTTCAGCTCTGACCTTGCCTTCCAGTGAATCTTGAGTCGCAGCAACACTACATTTCTTATTCACTTTTTGCACATTTTGTTTAACTTTTTTATAGCAGATGACACAGGTTTGGATCTCTTGGAAACAATCACAGTCACAGTATCTGGCATAGTCAGTGTATTTGCAAGCCAAATCAATGGGAATCCTCGGAAGATAGTCAAAGCATGCCAGGAGCATTAAAAATATAGCTAAAACCTCAATTTATAAACCAAAACAGAAGTACTGCTTTGTGAAAGATAGAAAGAAGACTTAACTGTCTGATTCTACTTTTGTGTGCAAGCGTAAGAACGGCAATACATATTTCATAATTTAAAGGGTTTAAAGGGGAAGTAAGCTGCATGTCTAATTAGCAGTCAAACACCACTAGTATCTTAATGGATAAAAACTAAAATATGTTTGTTTATTGTATTTATTTACATTCCATTAACAAAATGGGGTTTTCCACAAATATTTCTGCTTTACTGATCATAATGCTTTTTTCAAGCACAAATAAATTTTTAATACATACTGTCCCTTTAGATGTATGGAAAATGTGGTCATTTATGGCATTCTGTTTGGCAACATTCACCAGGTATAATCTGAAAAAAAAAAACCGGTGTGATTATAGGAAATTTTGCATAAAATCACAGGTGAGCAATCTTAGGTAATATTCCCCTACATGTGCCAGAGAGAGTGTAATAGACGTTTTCTTCTCTTTTGGACCCCATTTTTTTGGTACGGAGAAAAGTTGCTGAAACAAGGTGTTTAAACATGCCCTGTGGATGTGTGCCATTGCCCTTTTGGATTAATGCGATAACTAACAGTATTCAACCTGGATATAACAGCTCTGTACTAGTAGCTTGTTTACTGACTTGCACCGGTAACAGCACTTATTCCCATGTGTGTAAATGATAAATTTAAAAATGCTTGCACTGCGTACCAGAGAAGTGCTACCCAATAGAAATACACATGCATATATCTGCTTAGTAGCAGTGGTGTCATACAACCTGGTATTTCTTGATTTTCTTCTGTGGGAGCCAAGTGCCGTGTAAACACGTCACTGCCTTAGTGAAACAATAGAAGCAAGGAGTGAAGATGAGGGAAGAACATTCATAGGCCTGTGTGCTAATTGCACCTGTATACATGAAATAATCACTATTTGTATTTTACAGTATATTGGAAGTTTGGATGTCCCACGGCCCAACAGCAGAGTCGAGATTGTGGCGGCTATGAGACAGATCCGGGTAAGTTATATCTGCTTCACTTCTTAATTTGGTTTTTGTTGTGTCAGTGTGGGTATGTGTGAGAGACAGAGATGGCAATATATATTTATTTAAGTCTCTTCAGGTGCATTAAGTATGCTGGGATGCTGTGGTTTAAGGGTGTTTTCACTCCTATTTACAGGAGCTGTACATTGTCATCTCATGAGAACCATTGTAACAGTGTAGTTGACTTTGGCTTTAATCATTGGTCTTAAGGCTGCATATATTGCCATTGGTTGTAAATACCATTTTGGACATGTAGAACTCTGATGTCTGTCTTTATGTTATTTACTGCATCCCTGTGCAGGGCTCAGTATTTATTCTCCATTTAAATGATGTGGTGATGTAATAAATTATCTTAAATTTGCTATTTGTCTAGTAACCCATACAAACCAACCAGCAGGGAGTATTTACCTGTCATCTCATTGGTTGTTGTGAGTTATTAAATGTAGGAAAACTTAAGACTTATTATTTAATTACCCTAGTCTTCTCTTGCTGTGGTTGGGATAGCTAGTTGGTACTTTCTGTAGAACATTGCACTGATTTTAT
Organism: Xenopus tropicalis; assembly: GCF_000004195.4. Taxonomy (NCBI): domain Eukaryota; kingdom Metazoa; phylum Chordata; class Amphibia; order Anura; family Pipidae; genus Xenopus; species Xenopus tropicalis. The sequence continues at coordinate 107,866,266 of NC_030680.2, read as the reverse complement.
TAAGTTGCCTACAGACAGCGAACTGATCTGTGTGTCACCTCTTAAGACAATATTTTTTAGAAGCTTTCATGTGATGTCCCCAGGCTGCAGTCTGAAACTAAGTACTGGTCATCCTGTTAACCGATACTTCCATTGACAGGGGGTCATAGTCACCACCACCCTCAATCAGTGATTTTGTGTGGTTATTTCTTGTTTTCTACTCTTTGGCTTCAACTGGAATTGCCCAGTGTGCCACCAGCTTAGAAGCAGTAACTGCTTTGATGCCCATTTCTGTTTTAGGTAAATAAAGAAAAAAAAAAAGAATTGCTGGGCATGTGTGTTCCCACAAAGAATATAATGGTCTCCACTAGGATGGTGCACTGGGGGCACTTGTGTGCTACAATCATAAAGGCATAAAGGCCTCATTGACTGGCTGTATGGGCAAGTGTGTGTGGCCGAGTTAGCAGAGAAAAGAGTTTCAGGCTGAAATGAAGTCTTTGGACCAGTGTTTGTTCTCAGAGTAAGGAGAACGCTTTGAATTGACAAACGCACAGCCAGAGGCACAGCCTTTCTACCTTAACCTTTATCTTCCTACTTTTTATCATTGTGCACAATAAAACTCAGAACACTGAAATGGTTGAAGTGGGGGCATGTAAAACAATGGCTGCTTGGAAATTGTATTTACATTGTATAATTTTTTTATCTTTTTCTGCTGCTTAAAAATGTAGTCATTCTGGGTTCTTCTTAAAGGCCTTGCTCTGCAGGATTCTATTGTCTGTGCTGTTAGTAACATGCTTTGATTCTGAGGGAATGTGGTCCTAGATCTCACCACTGTGAACTGAAAGGGGTGTTTATTAATATATGTATTGTTGTGACCAAGATCCCAATAATATACCCCCTACTCTAGAAAATCATGGCTGACTCCTCTAATTTCTTTCAAAACAACTAACATAGCCGACACCACAGACAAGTAAATTTCTGTCAAAGGTTCATTGCTTCAAGACATGAATCTCGATAAGACCACAAATATGACTATTGGGTGATTTCAGTTCTATCAGATATGTTATGTATCTAAATATTGTGTTGATTGCCTTTCTTTGAAACTGCTATATTGAAATTCAGTTAAGCAATTTTGTCTAATCTGTAGCAGAATCTTTGGGCATACTGTTAGCATCACCATAGCAGCACAGTCTGTTGGAGGCAGCACCTGCTGAGATGAAATACCAATGGGAAGTATGTGCCTCAAGACTGTGTTCCAGGTTCCCTGTAATTTACAGTACAAAAAAGATTTTTGAGACTACACATTTTAAAAACCTTGTTGCTGTATAAAGTAGGATTATGATGGGAGAGTGCAAGAAATGACAACCAAATTATTGTGCTTGCAGAGTTTTACCATAAACTTGAAATGACAACTCAGCTCACAAAGTAAAAGTTACCCATAGTATCTATAACTTACATCAATAAGTGAAATATGTTGAATATTCAAACATAATTTTATAATACATCCGATAATGGAAAAGAATGCATTGTATGATGTGTTTTCCTAGACCATTACACATTCCAACTCCTGTTGGTTCTAGGCATTATACTCTTGTAGAACACTAATATTTACTGCCTTGTTGACAAACTTATTCACTACCACAATACTCTGGCTGTCAATCACAGATGCCTTCAAACCTGTACCATGACAGGTTTCCACTCATTGATTGTCCAGTATTTGTGCTCATTACACCAAGCTATGTCATGGCATTGTCAAGTATAGCATCGTTAGGCAAAAGTAGCTTTATGCTGGACTATATGAACATACACATAAATGATCAGAATAATTTAAAGCTGCAACTGGATAAGATCAACACTTTTAAAACAAACTTATGGAGAGACATCTTATCTGAACAAAAGAAACATATTTTCTTTTAATTGTAGTAGTATAATGAATACAACACCCAGATTTTCCTCAATGCTGGCATTGAGGGGACAAAGTGCAAATAAGGGGATAAACTGTGTGTCAAGTCAAATTCAACAAGCAACAAATATCTTTTACTACAGAGGTAAACAGCATGATAGATTCCTTGTACAATGAGCCCTCAGTCAGTCTGTGTTTTTCTGTGTGCTGGAGTTAGTTACCCAGAACACTAATGATTTAAAAACCATACAAAATAAATAATTAAATGACATGTCAACCCCAAACATAATATTATACCTAATAAAAGAAAACATAATTCCAAGCAACTTTCCAACGTGATTTTATTGAAAATTTTTAGTGCTTTAAAGGTTATTTGTAAATGTAATTTCTAAAGGCAGCATTTGCGGAACTCCTGGTTGTTACTTTTTTAACAATGTTGCAAAGGTCGGTCTCCTCCAGCAATACAGGTCTGTCAGTCTGCTACCTCGTGTTACATTGTTTCAAATGCCAGAGCCAACAGGGCAGAGAATAGAAAAGGACAGACAAACACTGCTTTTAATAGATAAATAAAAATTAAACAATAACAATACAGTTGTAGCCTAAGGGCTCTGGCACACGGGGAGATTAGTCGCCTGCGACTAATCTCCCCGAATTGCCATCCCACCGGCGAAAATGTAAATCGCCGGTGTGATGGCATACGCGGCGCCGTGATTCCAGTGAAATCGTGGAAGTTTCCTCTCAAGGCAACGCCGCGTAATTTCATAACATGCACACAGTGCCCTCCCAACAGTGCACAAATCCATGTAGTATTTATCATTGAGGCTGCGGCTGCTGGATGGATTTTCTGTTGCATTGCCCTAATGGGGAGTGATTAGCAGCCTCTCAGACGAGAACTCTAACTGGAAATTTGGACAGAAAAGTAGCACCTGTCTAAGTGGAGCCACAAGACTCATAAATAAACAGACTTTCTTGGAATCTGATACAATTGTCTCTGGTGCCACAAGGGTCAGTTTGATTTTTTTTATGCTTTGTTTATGCTAGTTACTGCACTGTTTCCAGGAGCACAATTTCTGACAGATTGTTCCATTAATGGCAGTTGTATTTACAAGAACGGTTTTGTACTTGCTCTCAGCAGTGTGCAGATACAGAACAACATAGGGGTTTAGCCATGGATTTGAGAAATTCTGCGAGATTTACACCCCAAATGTTACCCTAGATGAACTTCAAGATGGACTTTTTTAAGGTTTATTTAGGAGAGCAAATAGGCATTCTTGCCCTTACTCTCCCTCATGCTCCAAAACAACCCAAGGGTGGCCAGCCCCACAGTTTCAGAACCACTGTTTTAGTGAAGCCCTAAATAGCATCTATAATCGTATCTTTCAGCTGTGATAAAAGGAACTCAGTATTTGACAGAACTACACCAACAGAGTTTTGGGACCATCCGGTTGTTCAGTAAATGTCTAGAGACCAGCATTATCCTGATCTTGGACTCTTTTCATTACTTAGATCTTCCACTTACTTTAACCTCCAACCCCCCCCCCCCCCCAATCACTTCCATCCTTATGCACATTTTAATACAGTTGGTCACTGTTTTATTTTGCTCAGTGTCTGCAGTGAATGCCATTCTTTATGCTTTCTGGTTACAGAATGTTTCTTGCCATGTTTGGTGCCAGGTATTAATTAGGGAATATAAAGGCTAAAAAACAATATTGCATGTACTGCTTGTTAACCTGAAAAGAAGCATCTTTGCAATGTACTTCAATTAGAAATGTTGTACTGTTTCTTTAAAGTAACCAAGTCTGTGCAGCTAAATTCAATGTTTGTTTCCTCTCCCTCCTGAAGCTACAGGAGTCCTTTCTCGACCGTCAGGCTGGCCAGAGAAGTAAAACACAGCGATTCTCTGAATCGAAAGGGCAAGGAAGCAGAGCAGGGTTGTTTCATTTGTTTATCGTTGAGGCTAATCTCAGGGAGAAATAACCTCACTCAGCTTTCCTGCCTTTCGGAATGCTGAGCAGCGCTGATCGTTTTCTGGCAGGCTAGGAAAGGATTCCTATACGCGGCTTGAGGAGAGAGAAGAGATGAACAGTGAAATCGGCTGCACAGAATCAGTTACTTTAAAGAAATTATTCAAAATATATTATTGAAGTATATTGCAAATATGCTTCTTTTTAGGTTTATGAGCAGTACATACAATATTGTTATTTGCCTTTACATCCTCTTTAAAAAAAAATTACATTAACTATACAGATATAAAGCAAACCCTGTATCCACAAGGTCAAGGCAATCAGGCGTGCTAAGTTAAGCGTGACGTAAAATGGAAAAAAATATCATGTTTGCATATTGCTGTGCCTAGAGAGGAAGGTAATGGTCATTACATATAATAACAGTTCCCTTCCTGCTTGTTCAGCCCCATACATACTTTATGTTTCTGATCCTCTTCTGTGACAGACTAGATGATATCCGCTTAGATTAGACAGATGTGAGTTTTAATGTACATTTTGGTTGCAAAGCATATTAGGGATAAGAGCCAGAGAGACGTGAGAAGCTTTAGTAGCACTTGACCATATTGCAGCAGAAGCCTGGAGCTCCGATGTGTATGATGAAAATGCTTGTCCTTTGGTTGCTTGGGGGATTAAGAAATATGATTATTGCCGTTATTTGAATTCTGCATGTGCTTAGTACAGGTATGGGACCCATTTTCAGGAAACCCATTACCCAGAAAGTTCTGAATTACTGAAAGGTTGTCTTCCATAGACTCCATTATAAGCAATTAATTTTGATTTTTCAAAATGATTTCCTTTTTCTCTGTAATAATAAATCAGTACCTTGTACTTGATCCCAACTAAGATATAATTAATCCTTATTGGAGGCAAAACAATCCTATTGTGTTTATTCAATATTTAAATTATTTTTAGCTGACTTAAGGTATGGAGATCCAAATTATGGAAAGATCCCTTATCTGGAAAACCCCAGGTCCTGGATAACAGGTCCCATACCTGTACTGACCTGTGGGCTTTTTTTCCTCTTTTAGGTGATTGCAGTGCTGCTTCATGTACCTGGCAAGGTGAAATAATGGTGATTTACCAAACTAGTTTGGGCCTTTTACTTGTCATCTAGTTTCGTCCTGGACAGAGGACTACAAAAACAACCAGGCACAGCACATCTTTTTTTGGAAATTCTGACAAACCCTTGTTTGCTGCATGCAAGATCCAGGAAAAGTCCCATAACTAAAACCCATTGCCAAACTAAGCAGTCAGCTGTTCACCCTAGTTAGCAAGTGACCTATTGCAGTGAGATGGCTGAGAAGTTGGTCACGATTTGACCTGTCTCCTTATGTGACTTAAGCCTGGTGTTTAGCATGGATATTCTGTTATACAGGGCCCTTTTCATTGTTAATGAAAGATGCTCAGCCTTTACTGCCACTGACTGAAGGACCCTTTGACATTTCCATTAAGCTGTATTCGTTCTGGGAATGGGGTATCTAGCCCATAATTTTGTTTAACCTTGTAACATAGTGCACCCAGTGTTCTGTCTCTTACGTCAGTTTCAGTACAAGGCTTCCGCTTAGGAGCATTCAGCTCGCAATCACAAGCGGTAGTTGTTAATTGTTTTATTCTTTGAACAAAAGCTGTGAATGGAACACATACAAAAGGCCGGAGAAAGGGCTGGGAAGGGCTGTTGCAAGCAGAGGTGGGAGGTTAGAGATTTGTACCAGGCTTCAATATTATAGAGGAATCTAAAGAATTCAGTAGTGTGGGAGGGTGAGCCATGGAATTCACTGGGCAGAGTTCATTAGGGGTCATTGGATGGAGGGGAGTCTCTGTTGGAACTGAATTAATTTGGGATTTTGCTCTGCCAGAGAGTTTATCTGCCTGTTCAGCGTATGTTGATGATAAAGCTGAGGTTTGGTTGCTGAGGAGAAGGCAAGTTATGCTGCAAAGGGGATTTTTGGAAATAAACCTTTTGTAACAGGCGAAAGGCAATGTTCCAGTATGGATATCCACTATACTACTTTGACTGAAACCTATGTACAACTAGTTGTATAAAGTCTTTGTTCTCTAACTGTTTGCAAGCATTTTTCTGAGTTTTATATTACTACTCAGCAGCTACTGCCTTAGCCACACCAATAAATGAAATGTATTATTACTTTATTTATGTATCCCCTTGTATATTATCGGTGCATTTTAGAGGACATTTGCTGTTCTTATCCTTATTATAAAGTGCCAGCAAGTTACGCATTGCTCTACATTAATTTATAAGAAATGGGGTTCTTACAAAAATGTAATAAACAAGATAAATAATAATAATCTAATAGTTAGTAGAGATGTACTAATGCCTTATTTTATGTTGTTTCTTTCAGTACTACAGACTGAATACTAAAACCGAAACCCTTGTGTTAAGAGCCTATACCTAGAATGTTGTCATCAACCAGGAGTTTGTGGTCTTTCCATTCAGTATTAGAACAAGTCTTGATCTGATGTTGGGAATCGATAATGGCATTGTTTTGCCAACCCTGCTGCCACTCTCAGTCTGTGTGTGGTCAGCTTTACTTTCAGCTTTTTGTTAGTGCCCTGCAAGTTGTCTAGGTCTGTCTCATCACTACGCTGCCATGTCTGCAGACCTTCCTTTATCTCAGGAAATCCTTACTCTGGAATGTATGTCTAGCCCTGGTGCTCTGTGCTGCTTTGATCCTTTTAAAGGGCAATTTTCTGTTGCCTGGTTTTCAATTTATTAGAATCTGGATTTTGCATGTGTTCCTGTTGGGTGATGAGTAATTATGTATATATTCCTGTCCATTTGTGTATTTGTGGGCCTACTTGCTCACCATGCTGTTTTTGTGTGTGTTTTAATAAATGAAAAAATATATAGATATATCTAAATGGGTTTTTTGAAGTTTGCATTTCTTGAAAAGAATGACCCTTTTTCAATACAATGTGTATGATTTGCCCTTTTCCACCCTACTAGTTAACCAATTTACAGAGATGTCCAAACTGATCTTGCACAGCTGCTGCTGCTTCTGAGCTGGTGGGAGCTGGGAGGTGCAGACCAACATCAGCCAGAGCAGTGCAAGCTGGTAGTTTCAGGTTTGGGATACATTTTAGCAGCCATTGGGAAGCCATTGCCTCAATGCAAAAAAATCAACAATTAGAATCATAAATAGCTCTCTTATACGTACAAAAATGATGTACAGTTTGCTTAGGCTAGTTCCACTGGGCAGACTCTGAGCCTGCCTATAAACTCAGGCCAAGAATCCGCCTCTACACTTGTGGCTGCACCCAAACCCATTGCGCCGGCTTGTGTGCAGCCACACTAAGCAGAATTCGGTGCAAAACTGCTCATGGTACGCACCTTTTTCAAATGTATGGGTGGATTCCCGGCCTGCGGATGAATCCACCCAGTGTCACACCACCCTTATTTTTCATTTAAAGGGTAAGTACTACAGTGTGGCAAAACACAATTTTCCAAGCTCTATTTTGTCACCAGCAGTGTTAAACTAGCAATCTGGGGGCTAGAACCTTCTGATGCCTCCCCCTAGCAGTCCAGGCACCATATATAGCAACAGGTTATTCTCTAGCAGTTGTTTTAGTGAAATTTCCGACACCCCTATGACAGCTGAAGGCATGGCTGCAGGTTGCCTTGCTCTTTCCTACAACAGTGAACACCACAGAGTACCTACAGTACTTAACCTTTCTGTTGCCAAATTAGGGTGCTGACTACTTTAGATCCCATGTAAATGTATATATTTGGATTTGGTACAATGGGCATGTACAATAACAGGCCCCATATTTGTACACTTATTAGGGCAATTAAGTCATCATAAACAAAAGAAGTCTTGTTTGCCTCAAACCCTGAGTGGTTAATATTTTTGACTAATTAACTTACAAAATTACTTTTTGGTGATGGAATTAAACTAGCAAAGTATAATAATTGCACCTGAGAGTGCCTGTTTGCATATTGTCTTGGCTCTCTGCTACCACCTGCTGTCTGCTGCATGCACAACCGACATTTAAACCACTAAGCTCTGAATGCATTACTGTTTTACCTTATTATTGCATTTAGCTGCTTTAACCCATAAATAACTGGATCCATCATATTTCAGGTTACTAAAAAAAAAGGGTTAAATGAACTGTAGTTGTATTTGTACCTTTATCTCTGCTGCTTGTGTTCTGTCCCGGCTGTATTGGCTAAATTAAACAGAGGGAGCAGAACACAAATATATGGGTAGACTTGGGAGCAACAAGCTCTTAGAACTGATCTTTCTTATTCTATTTAGGTTCTGTTCCTTCAGACTGAGAGGCTGAAAAGCACGAAAGCAGGCATTTTCGGTCTGACCTACACTTTGCTCCGCTGGCCTGCACTCATGTGGATACTGCAGTTTTCAGTGCAGGCACAAGGAGCAACGTAGGGAAGTGGTTCGGCTTCTTTTAGCTTCAAGGGAAAACAGAGGCTGAGAGAAGTGTTGCATATGCTCCTAAGGTTACGCTCCTAGACCCCTAGGTTTATGCGAGCAAACTGTTGCTTGTGATTCCGTTTTCTAGCAGCAATTGTAGTGAAACGTAAGTCATTTTTTGTTTATGTCTTCCAGTGATCGTTAAAATATGATGATACAGACAGCTTGGGTCACTGTTATGAAATAATAAGCCTACAAGCGCAATGGGTTAGACGTAGTTTTACGCTTAATACAATTTTTATTGCTATCATTTTAAAGCACAGCTCTGCCTTAAATTAGTTACTTATGTAGTTCTAGTGTATGGCATATATTATGTGCTTGTTAATAAATCTGAAGAATGTATTAGTAACAAAGCCTAGGGCCAGAAATGGAGACTGACTTGAGAAATAACTTTTATCTCAAAAGAGCTTACAATCTACTACTGTGCTGCGTATTACAGCTTTTCACTGCTAATTCCAGTAAAAAAAAAGTCAATTTTACCACTGATAATTCTAGTACGGTTGCTGCCCCATCCTTAGCTGCCTGGAAGGCCCATTTCAGCACTTTATTTGCAGATTTATATTTAAATTGGTATGCTATCAGACAGTTTGCAACATTCTCTCAAGATTCTTTCAAAGCATCTTAATTACAGTAGAGAGGCACATTTTCAAACGTACAGTGAATTAATTCTCTTGACAACATGGGTTTCAACTACAGCTTCATAGCTGTGCGCTTCTCTCTCTCTTTCACTCCCCAGAGGAACCTTGTTGTTCGTTGTCCTTATGTACAAGGTACAGCGCCGAAACTGTATTTTACAAGAACGACACAGGTTATTATGTATTTAAGTGCTGTGACATGCTCCTTATAAACTGTTGATGCCATACAAAGAGAGACCACATCAGTTATATGTCTAGGAGACACAAAAAATGATAGGTGCACATAATTTGTGGGTAAGACCGCCAAACTGATTTACTTCTTGCATGATAACATTAACTGTTGAAGTTTTCTTTGGACAGTATGTGCTACAAATAGTCCATGTAACATAACCCACTGAGGGTATAAGACAGCTTCATATTTCTTATGTAACTTAGCACTATTAGACTGCACCAAGGTAAGAATTGTGTGCGTATTACAATGTCCAGCAGTTATTTGTTTTTTCTTTAACTTTCCCTTCCAGTTCCTCCAGCCTAGCAGTACATTAGAGTAAAGACACACATGGAAAACGTCTATCCACTCTGATCCAATTTCCAAAACCACAAAATATTTTTGTGCTATAATCCACCCCGTTTGTGCACTGACAGGCAGATGTAGTGGCTGTCAGTACTGCTGCAACACTTGCAGATCAAAGCAGATACTTATTTTCTCCACCAGCGTAGAAACCATGGGTGTGCCATTACCCTTACGAAAGAGGCCTCTTTGCCACTTATTAAGTCTGGTACATGGTAGTCTGGGTTGAGGTTGAACTGTACGCCAACTGGCTGTGGCTTATAGACTTGTAAACAATACTCAAACCTATCAAGCCTATAAGGGCTTCATACCACTCTGTGAATGCCAGGCATACTCCTTTAGACTGTTGGCACACATCATGGTTTCTAAACCATCTAAGAAAAGCATGATCTGTCCTGTGTTTGTTGTGTGTGTACTGACGCACGCATGGATAATGTAATGCTAGTACAGGTATGGGATCCGTTATCTGGCCATCTGCCATAGACTCCATTTTAAATTAAATAATTTTTTAAAATTGATTTCTTTTTTTTTCTCTATAATAATAAAACAGTACCTTGTACTTGATCCCAGCTAATATATAATTAATCCTTATTGGAGGCAAACCAATTCTATTGGTTTTATATAAGGTTTAAATATTTTTTTCAATATACTTTAAGGAGAAGAAAAGGTATTTGGGCATTTTATTGCCAATAGATTAGCCACAAGACTCAAAGCAGCAGTTCTGTGAGTGCTTATGGCTGTATTTACACAGACCTTTCTATTAAAGCTTACTTAGTTTTTGCCTTTCCTTCTCCTTTAATGTATGGAGATACAAATTACAGAAACATCCATTATCTGGAAATCCCCAAGTCCTAAGCATTCTGGATAACATGTCCCATACCTGTATATACAATCAGCTGGTACTGGGTGAGCATTGTTGAACCGTGTTGGCCAGCATACATATTAATGAAGGGTTAGTTAAGTTTTGTGTTTAGACACTGGAAACAAGAGCAAATAAGTAGCCATCTGTGTGCACACAGCCTGAGTTGTCCCAGTTGTATTTACTTTTCAAAATAGACAGTAACAATGAAATGAACGAATAACATTTCCTGATAACTGGTTTTAAAGGATATTGCATTTCTGGGGAAGTAAAACTTGGTTATATACTTTCATTGTTAGCTGCCATTCATAGTGTTCAGTAGTGGGCTGTATCATTAGGGTGAGACCTGATCTGGGCTGGCTGAAGTGGTGTGTGTTGTATATCTTCTCCTTTGTGGCCATGTTTAAAGCTGTGGGTACGAGTAGTTCTGTGTGAAGAGATTTGTTTAGATATCCCTTAAGTTTTATACATACAGCAGCTCTGTAGGCAGTTGTATGTCTGAGTAAAGTGTAAAGAGCTTTTCTTTCCATAAGATAGTTTCTATGGTAATGTGAGCCTTGCCATGTCTAACATGCACATCATCTAAATCATGGGACCCATATTAGAAGTTCTCTTTTTAAATAAAAAGGTGGGCATACACATGTAGATCTGCTCATTTGGTGACCTTGAGGTCGGTGAGCTCACTAGCAGGTGGAGATTGCTAAGCATCTTACATACTCATGCTTTAATAGGAACTCTTTTGTTTACATACTTTATATATATTATAACCAGAAGTATACTCATCCCCTTCTAATTAACTGGAATTGTTTGATTAAGCCACACTCATCTTTGCCAGCACAGGTGCAGTACCACTTCCTTATACAGTAACATACAGTTCCATACTTCCTACTTTGCAGTAACTGTTTTGGACAGGCTCTGTTGTGTTCTGCGCAATAATGTCTCAATGCAAAAAGCAGGGTATAGGATAAGTTGAGATAAAAGTGATAAAACCTAACTAGCCTGCATTGAGCCTTAACCTCAACACATCTAATATCTGTGGGATAAATTGGAATGCCGATCTGGGTCAGCACCAGTGTTGGTGCATATCTCCTAATGCATGAATGGAAGCAAGTCCCACCAACAACTAGTGGAAAGCGTTCCCTGAAAAGTAGAGAGTAAAGGTTATTTTAGCAACAAAGCGTCGATATTAAAACCGCTTATGTCGAATTTAATATAGCCTATCTGCTGTAATCAAGAATATGACATAGCAGAATGCACATTTTTTATCTTATTTATGCAAATTACTTTTTAGTTTGACTTTTTTTTTTACATTTCTACCTCTGTCTCTTGTGTTCTGTTAGAAGCATCATTCTATTAAAGAACAGAATGACTTTAGGACTAAAGCACAGATATTACTTTGAGAATTTCCCTTGACACATGGGTTTCTGATACAGCTTTTTGTTGTGTGGCTCTTTATTTCTCTCTCCCTTTCTGTTGGGACCTTGCTGTTCATCAGTGTTCAGTACTAAGATGAAATATCTAGAGAGGCTAAGCTCCTTTGTTGTATGCAATCAAATGGTTTCATGCAGTAGGCCATCACGGCAGAGGGACTTCTACTGGAATAGTTGTTCAAAAACTTCTGTTGATTAAAAACTACTTTCATTTTCTACTTGTATTATCAGTTCATCAGTTTTGAATAGCACATCACACACGGGTGGCATTTGCATTTATACTGGAGGCTAAATTGCTCAAGCTGAAGTATTTTAAGGGGCCCCAATGATCAGATTTGACAATTATCATGTAGTTCTAGTTGAACAGGAAGTGAAATGGCTCACTGATCAAGAATAAGGAAACAGCAATGTTGCAATTACACATTGGCAAACTTGTACTGTTTACTACACTTCAGTTTTGTCTGACCTGGCCAAAGGGACAGTAACATGCTTAGCTTTCTGCATGATACATCTGCTGTCACCAGTGGTGATAACAATTTCAATACCAGATTAGTCATGAGTATTAAAGGTCAGTTCCATTGTAAAATCTCATTAAATAGATCTTGACATGAAGCTCCTGCAGCTGTCTCTGCTCTGACTAAAATTCCATTTTATCTGTGAAATCCTGCAGCAGTAAGCAGTGTTTGGCAGCTAAACCTGAAATGTTAGGGACACAGAAAATAATGCGAAGCATGCGCTTATAACCCGAAGCAATACCTCAATGGGTATGAGGGGTAGGGGGAACGTAATATCAGCGAAAAAGGAATGGTAATTGTGTGATAAGCAATTGTCTCAGATTTGCCATGTACCCTTTTGGTGTTTTAAAGAAGATGTAAACCCCTAAAATGTTAAAATAAATGTTACATTCAATTAATCTTTCCAGTATACTTTCAATAGCTATGTTATGTTTCAAATATGCATTTTGTCATTTGCTTTCACCCTATTCGCGACATAAGTTGTCTGTCAGCTGCACTAATTTCTTTTTCAGCACCTCTGACCCCCATAGCAAAGAATTTTACACAAACCCATTCCCTACACAGTTGTTGTTTGTGTCAGACTCCGCAGACCTCACCTATCTAACTAACCCCTGTGTGCTTGTTTATAAAGTGTTGACCCTTACCCATACCCATATTCCCATATATGCAGAGAAGCTTGCACAAATGGTGCTGAAATATAATCCACCCATTTATATGTAAAGGCTTTTTCCATGTATTCATATGCAGCCAATACTGTCATTGATAGTGATGAGCAAATTTTTTCACCGGGCGTGGATTCACTGCAAAATTCTGCATTTCAGCATTTCTGTGTTCAGTGGGGCTCTAACAAATTTATGTTGACCATATTATGGGATGGATATCAGGGGAAACTGACTATTCATAATGTCAGGTTAAACATGAATAAATATTTGTCCCTCAGTGGATTATAATTTTACCTTTTTTTTTTTTACCTTTTGGACCATGTCTGATAGCATGTCTATTTCTTCACAGTATGAATTTAAAGCAAAGAACATCAAGAAGAAGAAAGTGAACATCCTGGTTTCAGTTGATGGTGTGAAAGTCATATTAAGGAAGAAGAAGAGAAAAGTATGTTTATCCTCTTTCATCTTCTATCTTTGCTGTCATATAGCTGAGTGCTTATAGCAATGTCTAGAAGCTATATGACAACACATTCACCAGCATTTGGGTGGGTCTAGTTTTGTAGGCTGACATTATACCAGTAAATTAATTTCTCTCTTTAGGTTGTTATTCTTGACATTCCTAATAGGAAACACAGGCATGCTTCTGTCTCAGTTTATGACATGATGATTATCATTATTATCATTATTAATAACACATATTTACAAAGCACCAACATATTCCGCAGTGCTGTACATTAAATGGGTTTATACAATGAACATACATCTATCTAATGTACATACAAAATACCAATAACCAAAACAAGTGTTGAACAGGGTCCTACCCTAATCTGCTTGCATTCTCAAAACAGCAACACTATATGCCTTTCATCTGAAGTACCCACCATAGGTTCTTGGGAAGCATCAGACTTCATTGTAACGACTTTTAGTCAGATGTGACAAAGTGGATTGTATTGTTTTATGTGCGTACAGAAACATCTCTATGCAATTCATCGGTTTTGGCAGGAGAGAATGGCTTTCTTGTGGCTTTTGGGGTATAATGGGCATCTTTGCTCTGTGATGAAACATTTTCAAGATAGAATCATACTGAGAAATACATTTGTTCTGTGTTGTAATGTCCTAGATCAAAATGGTTCTAGTATTTTTGCTGTGTACATAAGAAAATATTTTTTCTTGCAGAAAAATGACTTGGCCTGGGATGAAAGCAAGATGCTGGTTATGCAAGATCCTATATACAGGTTAGTGTTCCTGCTATAGAGACTACTGATTAGGCAGTCAAACTTTGTTTTAAAAAAAAACAAAAAAAAAAACCAAACCATTACATAGTTACAAAAACATAGTTACATAAACAGTAGAATATTTAATTTAAAATTGCAGAATCCTCTATACTCCAGGTTTTGAACCTGGAACTTATTTGTGCCTATGGAATCCACATACTTGTGCCATTTAATTCTGTTTGGTTGGCCAGGCTATATTATCTGTGATAATCTTGCCTCCACTATACTGAAAATAAACATACCATTCTTTTCTTCCCTTTCACTAGTATTTCTCATCTGTTCTTTTTCTCCTCACAGGATATTCTATGTGTCTCATGACTCCCAGGATCTGAAGATATTTAGTTATATTGCAAGGGATGGGGCCAGTAACATCTTTCGCTGCAATGTATTTAAGTCCAAAAAAAAGGTGATTGGTCCTAAGGGGCTTATGTGCTTAAATGGGAGAAGGGGTTAGACTTGCTGAGCGTCCCTCCCAGAAACTGATGGGTAGACAACTAATTGATTTATGGAGCAGTAAATATCATTCATAATAACTGTTTGAAGCAATGGTATTCAAAAAACATTCCTGCTGTCATTAAGCAGGAACGACGGATTTATGAATGTGTAGTGATTTTGGTAGTGATATAATCCTTCCTTTACTGTACGCCTAACAAAAAACCCTTGCAAATAATGGATGGGTGGCCTTTCTCTGTGTGGGTGCCCATCCATGCTTGGCGCCACTGCTACTTTCACTATTACCCACCTAAAACATGTAAAGCAGTGCATACTTTGGTTTGTAACCCTTCTTTCCAGAAGAGATTGCAGAACGATCATGATCCATCAATTGCACAGGTCGCCATTAGCTCTTTACAAGCTGCAGGCATATGAAAGTGTGGCTGCAACACTCACCCTGCTATAGTTTTAGAAATGCCAAAGTAAATTGTGCTGACAAAACAATAGGGTTTGTTTACCAACACTGGGCAGTTTTACACTTGGCCAGTAACATATGGCAACCAATTAGTAATTAGATTTGTTGAGCCACTGAAAGGCAATGAAACCTAAAATGTGATTTGTTACTGTGGGTTAATTGTATGCAATGTTAATAAAGCCATAGTGAGATTTCCTTTCAACACACACTAACTCAATGGGAATTCAAGGTGGAAACCCCTCCTCTTGCAGGTTGTTTCCGTGCTGCCATGACGGCATCTTTGGGGCCAGCAGGGGGCTGACTTATCAACCTCTGAGCTCACATTTTTATTGCAATGTGGGTTTTTTCTATTGTGCTAAAACTCGTGAATTTGAATAAGGGTTTCCAAAACATGAATCTTCAAGCACGAAAAACTAAAAAAACTTGAATGCAAAACTTTAGCATCTAAAATCTTGCACATTCATGTAGATTAATGGCATTTGTCCCAGCAAAATGTAAGCAATACAGTATTGGTGTACAGTATTGTGGCATTACTGATTTTCCTGTGCCTTTATCATACAGAGCCACGCCATGCGTGTTGTGCGCACCGTGGGGCAAGCCTTTGAGGTTTGTCATAAGCTGAGTCTGCAGCACACTGAGCAGAATGGGGATGGCAGAGAGGATGCAGAGAGTGACAGAAGCACAGACTCTGAAGGGCAAGGTAACAACAGATTCTTATTTCTTTGCCCATTTTCATATCAGATATTTTTGTGCCTATTCTCTGTAAAGCTGGCCATACACGTGGCGATCCGACGATGTTTCGTACGACCATCGGTCGCACGAAACATCGTCAGATCCGCCACACACCATTCAGGGCTGAATCGGCAGGTAAGGAGGTAGAAACAATAGGATTTCTACCTCCTTCTGCCGATTCAGCTCTGAAGGGAGAATTTTGGTCAGGCGCCTTCTATGGCGCCCGATCAAAATTTTCTAACTTGGCCGATCGGCGAGCCGACCGATTTCAGCAGCTTCCTGCGATATCGGTCGGCTCGCTGACATGCCATACACGCACCGATTATCGTACGAAACGAGGTTTCGTACGATAATATCGGTGCGTGTATGGCCACCTTTACACTGAGCAAATGGCCTTTGTATATTGACATAAATGGGGGAATGTTTAAAGTGGAGTTAATATTAACAGACAGCAAAGACACTTCACTGGTTTGTAACTATCTAAATGTGTTTTTAAGGATTTCTTTTTCAGCCAGTAGAGAAACTCCTGTCATTTATTTGATTGAAATCCTCTGTTCGGTAGTGGTGTTAGTGGCATTTCCACTGCTGCCAGAGACTTCACAGCCACATTTGATTCTGGCCCATATGCCATGAGTGTGACTGTTGACCTTTGCCTGTTCTTATTACTAAGTTGCCAGCCCATCAAGGGAGTTGTTGGGGCAGCCATTTGGAGAATGAGGTTGGTAGGTGGCAGGCCAAGACTGGCATTCTGTGGATACTGACAAATGCCACAGGGGCTTCTGTAAGATGCTATAGACAGTCACTATTTATTGGTCCTCTGGAGGCTGTTGGGCCTCTGTGTACTTGAAATGGCAGGGCCTATTTTTATCCCAGTAGAGGCCTGGTAGGTTGAAGGGTTAATGAGGCTTCTCATACAGCATTCAGTCAGTGGCACTAAAATTATAATGAACATTAATAGGCTCATCATCAAGCCAGTTTTACTGTGCCTGTCACAGGCATGAAGCATATGTGCATTAGGAGCAGAACTTGGGTATGTGGCCCATTTTTAGATTGTATGCTCTTCACCTCTTTTGCAGGGCCCTCTTCACCTATTGTATTGCTTATTGGTTGCTTTGTATGAAAATCACTGTACAGCTCTGCAAAATACATTGGCACTAGTGCAGGTTGAAAAATAGTTGACCTGTACCCAGCCCAAACCCTTTCCAAACAACACTTAACCTGACCCTGCAATCAACCTCTATTTAGTGACCCGCACCAAACCCACCTCATCTCTGATGTCACAAAGGGGGTGGGCAAGCAAAATCCTATAAATAGAGGGTGCTGGAACGGTAAACAGTAAGGTCGTGGGCGGGGAGGGCAGAGGAAAAGCTCAGACTGAACCTGCGACAAATGGCAGCCAGAATCCGCCTGCCCCATGCATAAATGCCCGGGACCCAGGCCTGCTTGCACTCACTAATTGCCACTTTATAAATACATGTTAATAAAAACCTTTATTTGGTATAGGCTGCCAATCTTTGTTCCATATCCATCTCCTTTGTGTCAGTTCATCTACTCTAAGTGGCACTTATTCAGCACCCACATTTAGCCTTTTAACATTATGATTCACAGTGTCTTTTATTGTTTTGCGGCTGAAATCTCTTCTGAAACTCGTTATTTCTCCCTGATCTCACCAGTGACGCAAACCGTAGCCAGTGTGGTTCAGGCTGCTGAGGAGACAGATATTGATGCACTTGATATTCCTTTGCCTGAGAGGGAGGGGCCAAGGATTAACCGTGGAGTGACCGATTTGGACGCTGTACATAAGGAGGATGACAGCAGTTTTGAGAACAAGGTGAATACAATATGATTACAGGTATCGGACCCCTTATCCGGAAACCCGTTATCCAGAAAGCTCCGAATTACGGAATGCCCGTCTCCCATAGACTCCATTTTAATGAAATAATTCAGAATTTTAAAACTGATTTCCTTTTTCTATGTAGAAATAAAACAGAACCTTGTAAATGATTCCAACTAAGATATAATTAATCCTTATTGGATGCAAAACAATCCTATTGGGTTTAATTAATGTTTTATTGATTTTTTGGTAGACTTAAGGTATTGAGATCCAAATTACGGAAAGACCCCTTATCCGGAATACCCTTGGTCCCGAGCATTCTGGATAATGGGTCCTATACCTGTATTAGGAATAGAATGTGAGGGTAATAAATTAAATTCCTTTAAAATAGATATTAAGCTGTTAAAGCTATAAATATTTACAGACTTGATTTATCTTTTTCTAGGAGCCAGTCAAACCTGCTTCCCCCAAGATGCTGCTTCCATCCAGCAGTGAGCTCCCCCCTGGGTCTCCCCTATCTGTTCATCATCAAATACAGCTTCTCCAACAGCAGCTTCAGCAGCAGCAACAGCAGACGCAGGTGGCAGTGGCTCAGGTAAGTACACCGTTTCCCAGAAGTATCTTGATATTTGTTTTTTCTTTTGCCATGACTTAAGTTGTCTGTGTGGTTCCTGCCTCTTAGCATATCTTCTTTTGCTCCTTGGGCTCCTTTGCTTTCCTGCTACCTATTTCTATTTGGTGCTCACTTTAGCCTCATTTGCATTTTTTGTCTCTAACCACTATTACAATTTCTTCCTTCATCAGGTCCATTTGCTGAAAGACCAGCTGGCTGCCGAGGCTGCTGCAAGACTGGAATCTCAAGCCAGAGTCCATCAGTTGCTCCTGCAGAACAAAGACCTGCTGCAGCATATCTCCCTACTGGTCAGACAAGTGCAGGAGCTGGAGTATAAGCTGTCTGGACACAATGCCAGTAAGTGTACACAAAGTCCAAGTTACTAGTACCACAGGAAGCAAAGGTGTTCTCAAAGTTTTGGATTGAGTGCAGACTTCAGTAGGACCAGATCAATATTGGAAATATTGACTCGAGAATGGGCATACCCGCTTTTTGCTCTAATGTATCCTGTAGTGGCCAGGAATGGTAGGAATTTTGCAGCTAGGAACTTCTCTAGCTAATAATAAGGTATCCATAACAATATCCAATATTGTTAACGCATTCAGCAATGTTGGGTACCTCTGCTAGAAAGGCACTTGTTAAATTGAAGAGATTAAATTAGTGTTGTGCCTGTTTCCCCACCATCCTTTCAACCTCAAACCTCTGCATTTAACCAGTATTAGCCCCTTAAACTATTTTCCTCTTTCTACTTCTCCAGTTTCTTCCAATCCCTATCACAAATACTACTACTACTACTATGTTTGTTTGTCCCATTCCTTTATTTAGTACCAGTGAAGCAGTGTGTGTGCATCTGTTGATGAGTGAATTCACACTTGGTGCAAAAAGTTGCCATCACTGTTAAGGAGTTAGTTGTGATGTAATTTTTCTTATTGCAGTGGGATCTCAGGACAGTCTCCTAGAGATTACGTTCCGTTCCAGCATTCTGCCGGTGCTTTGTGACCCTTCAACTCCGAAGCCAGAAGATGTTCCCCCACTGACTGATCCTGATTCCTCTTTTCAAGTTTGCAGTCCTTTAGGTAGGACAGACTGCCTGGTGAAGGTGCAGTGTTACCGCTTTCTTCCAGGGGATAGGGAAGGGTCTGGTGAGCTGCTAGGCAGCCTGGAGCTGTATAGGTTTAGAGAGTCAGGCATAGCATCTGAATATGAGTCCAATACAGATGATAGTGAGGAGAGAGATTCTTGGGTACAGGATGAGGGAGGAAGACTGGCAAATGTCTTGCATAGGGACATGCTGGGGGACAGCCTGGAGGATGAGATTGCAGTGTAAATAATGATGAGAGAGAACTTGTTGAGAGAAGCCATTTGCTTTGCTTTGTAATGTTTGTATTGGGGTGGTAAGCTTTATTAATATTATTATTATCTATACCTTATTTGTTTAGTAAAAGGGCAGCCAAAGTAATTAAAGGAAAACTATTGCTAAACTACAGGTTGCACTTTTAGGAACTTGTTTTAATAGAATCAGGCCCAAATGACAGTTGCCTCCCATGGTTCAGATAAGCTGCTTATTTAATTTCATGTATTCTAATGTGTCACTGATTTACCTGTGGCCAAAGAGGCAGTTGGGTTGCCAACAATATAGTGGCACATGTAGACTGAACAGAAAAAACCTATGGGTTATACATTCATATGACACAAAAAGGAGAAATTTCTCTGTCTCTTCTGATCAGACCTTCTGCACGTGCGAGTATTAGGTACCAGATGGCACCCTTTGCAATCTAAGGGGTCAACTAGGATCCATGAAAAAGACATCAATCCCAAAACTTAGCCAAGAGCCCGCACACTCTAAACTAAAAGTTCCCAAACTGGCTCACTATTTGCGAAAACAGATCAAGCTCCATTATTTACATTTACAGATATATTTGTGATTGTTGCCGGCCTGCATTCTAGCTTTGCTTCCTTTTCTTTATCCATGCCCTGTACCACACGAATGGGCAGCTGCCGGTATGGATACGCAGTGGGTTTTTTTAATTTCACAAACTGATTGCAGGGCAGTACACATCTGATCTGTTTCTGAAAACCAGGACAATCTTATGCTTTACTACACTGTCTTAATAACTTCAGGACAGTCTAATGTATTTCTGTATTATCTGTCTGTATAAAGACAGTCTAATGTGTTTCTATATTATCTGTCTGTATGAAGACAGTCCAATGTATTTCCATGCTGCCAATGATATCATCACAGTTGTATGTGTGCGCACACTGTGTATGCTGTCATTACAGCCTAATGTCACTGTGTTTTATTGGTATGTACTGTATCAGAACAGGCTCAAACAGGGATGTTTGTTTTGCAGCCCTCCAATACTTGTAGAACGTTTTCTCCCAGCATCCTCAGCCATCTTTGGTTGATTGGATGTGGATGCTGGAAGTTGTAGTTTACAAAAGCGAATATTGTTCAGTTTGATGCCATTGGTCTCTTGTTTATTTTTCTTGTACTATGATATCAGTAGGTAATAAATTTATTAGTAGAGGTCTACTAAATGTTTAGAAAATGAAGCATCACAAAAGCATTGTCTAACACGTGCACTGACTATGAGGAAAATGCCTGCCTTTGCATTTTCCTGCACTTAAACCAGATTGCCACGAGTAATAGGTTTTACTTGCTCCGATCTTAATGTTATCCAGTGGATAGTCTTTTTTAGGAGGTTTGTTGCCCGCTATAGCGAACATTTAACTGTGTATCTAATCTCCCTGTGTCCCAAGGCACTCATTTTAGGACATCTCTCATTAGGACAGATTTCTGTAATGTCAGGGGGTTAATTTGTAGGAGTGGAAAAGATTACTTTATTGATCTCCCTTAAATTATAGACTACAGTATTGATTTTCCATAAAGGACCAATATACTGTTATGTTTACTTTCCCTTTGTACTTGGCTAATAGAAATATTGAAGCAGATGTATAATTATTTCTCTTTTTTCCCAAGCCTGAAGATATTTACTGGCTTAGCTTCCAGGGTTAGTCCTGCCTGTCTTGGCCTGTTTGTTTACAACTACAAGCTTAATTTTTGTGTAGTTTGTGTGAACAGCAAAAAGAACATGCCAAGTTTACATATTATAATTATCCTTTATTTATAAAGTGTCAGTGTATTCTCCAGTGCATTACAGAGATAGTACATCATTCACACCCATCCTTCCCCTGTGGTGCTTACAATCAAATATCTCATTCATTCATGAGGTCAGTTTCATTATAAACCAGTTAACCTGCCTGTATGTTTTTAAAATGTGGAGGAAGCCCGAGTACAAAGAGGAAGGAAACATGGGGAGAACTATACAAATCAAGAGCATGCCACTTAGTGCTCATTTGTGAAGCACTTGCCCCCCTCCCCAGGTCTGCTGTTCCGGGTACTAAACTCTGAATGATAATACAGCACTTACTAACGCAGTCAGTATTAGGGAAAGGCACCACAGGTCTTGTGCAGAGGCCAGTGGCTATTTGCACAGTGTAAAGTGGAAAAAAAATAGCCCTGCATGGGGCATGAGCTCTAATACCTCTACACGGTAAGATCACACACAGCCAATTTAAAAATGCGAAAAGCTGAACTTACAAACACAAATTCCTTTTGGCACTTTTTACATCCATTGTGGATGCCCCCATTTATGAACACACAGGTAAGAAGAGGGGACATTTGTCCTACATGCGTCAGTTAAGCCTCTGTATGTAAGTTCAATGTATTATATTAAATAACTATCTGCTTTTTTATATTTATATAAATGGGTGTAAGCTGCCATTCTGCTTCCCTCCATTCTGCTTAACTCCCTGTAGTCCTCCATAACACAGCTCGTGCACGCAACATGAACATTTTTCACGATGATATTCAGAAAAGACATGTTCTTTGCACATGATATGCTTAAGCCCTATAATTTACAAAAATATATGACATATAGGCCAAAGCCCTACTTAATATATTTCCCTTAAATACCAATTGCTAAAGGAACTATGGACTTTATTTATTTATTTATTTTTTTAAATCACTTTATTTTCTGTTTCTTTAAATTAAAATTAAAAAGTCTGTATTGCCAAAATACTTATTTTAATATCATGACTAAATTTGGTAAATAGGCTCAGAGTTAACAGAATAGATATTAATATACATATATATAGTGTTATTAGCTGAGCTGTGGGCCATTTTTGTACCAGAGTGATAATGTGTGTCATGCTTTGGTCCAAGGGGGTAATGTAATAGAAGGTTAAGAGTTTGCTATATGTTTAGTCACCTATAGTAACCACTGAGCAAGCAGTGAGTACTTGTCAGCTGAAGCTAGGGGTCACTACACCTGGGCAAATTTTGCACCTCTTTTTTTATATAATAATTACATTTAGTCCAAAACCAAGTCCTGTTCTGATATATAAATTAGTGCTGTGTGTCTGATACCAGGATAAGGAAAGCATTCCTGTCATGTCACAGTAGGCAAGGCATATACATTCTATAATTCAGGGCATTTATGTTTATGTCTCTGCTGTCTTTCTGATTTCTATTTGTTCTTGTTGCTCCAGTGATCTTTGTCACCAGCAGGAGATTCTACGTGTAACTAAAGATTCGATGATGTATTTTTAAGTATTAAATGCTGTTTAGATAATACTCATTGCTGATTTATGTTCTGTGTTCATCTAATTTAACTTGGGGAACTATGGCAAAATATTGTTATGTGATTGTAGGTGGAAGTGCCCTAATCCCAATAGCACAGGATGCTGCAATACGGCCAAGTAAAGAACCACACATGACTATACTGTAATAACCAGACTATTATACATGCAAAAAGCCTAAATATTTTCAATTGGGGGGTAACAGGATAATAGTTGGCATTTACTTGGCTGTAGTCTGTGTGATGGTGCTTGCTGTGCTCTATTGCAGAGAAGGTATTTGGTCCTTAGATCATGTGTTGGTGACTGTATAGAGCAGTGTTGTCTGTTAAGTGCACTTACCTCTTCTTTGTTATAATAAAAATAAACCTTGTATATTTCTACCACTTTTTCCTGTCTATTGTATTCTCTTCTCTCACTTTAACAGTTCTTTTGCTATTGTACATAATAATCTTTTCCCTTGTTTCCAACTGTCTTTCTCTGCCTTTCTGCTAAACTAATACAACTACTTAACAGTACATATCCACAGTGCCAATTATAAGTGCTTTAAAGA
Organism: Xenopus tropicalis; assembly: GCF_000004195.4. Classification (NCBI taxonomy): domain Eukaryota; kingdom Metazoa; phylum Chordata; class Amphibia; order Anura; family Pipidae; genus Xenopus; species Xenopus tropicalis. The sequence continues at coordinate 107,842,710 of NC_030680.2, read as the reverse complement.
GATACTGACACCAGAAATCAAACCTTTTTTTTTTTTTTTTTTTTACATCGATCATGACATTGTCTTTGCATGCTATTTCTAATTTTGTCATAAAAATGTCTTTACATGCTTTTACATTATCTATCTGATCCCCCATGTTCCTCTGTGATGGGGCTGCCATATTTGTGAAGCAGTAATCCATTAGCATTAGATGATATAACTGACAGGCTGAGAAGGGACAGTCAGGTTGGCAAAACAGTCAGGTTTAGGAATTTCAAGTAACAATTACTCACAAAAACAGCCCTATCAGCAAAAAATAATCAAATTGACCGACAGGTAACTTTAAATGTACATTAATATTTTAAAGAGTAGTTTTTTTTTTCACTTCTAAGATATAAAAATACAGATTTGGGGGTACCACTTGGTTAATATGTGTGTGCAATATCATTATTATTTTTACACACATTTTCTGCTTAACTTTTTTTAGTTATTGGTCACAGACCTTAAAGCTCTGGATAACAAGGATTGCCATCTTCTGCTTTTGTTGGAAGAAATTACTAACCTGCACACTTTTTTCTGTACCTCTGGCACCCTTTTGCCTATTTGGAGGTAGGTACTAGAATGCAGGCCTAGACAGGGATTCCAAACAGGCCCTGGCATTTCAAGTACACAGAGGCCCAAATAGACCCCCACCAACCCAATAAATAGTGACTATCTATGCAGCAGCCCCTCTGGCATTTGCCAGAATCCAAAGATTGCTAGTCCGGGCCTGCTTAAATGGGCCAGCAGAAGTGTGTAATGAAGAGGTGTGTGTTGGGTATCTTATGTAGGCACAATGGACAAGTAGAAGGGCTAGAGCAGCATTTGTGTGAGGATAAAGATATCAGGGGAATGAGGTTGCTCCTTGTGTGGAACAGTGACACTATAATCTAGTTTGTTAGCATATTCAATATTCAAAGCCCCTGTGACACCTGCACATCACTTTTATATGCTGCCATAAATAGTTTGTGTTAGATTAGGTAATGAGTGGAGCAAAGTCCACGTTTTATAAGCTGCAGAGTAGGCCTTGCTATGTAGAGTGGAAACAATAAACCTTTTCTCCTGCCTAGAAAGTGAAGTCATTTGTCTAAAATAATGACCCATGCAATCTAAATTAATGTTCAGCCTCTTTTTAGAGTTTAACATGTGGTCATTCCATACTTCAGTTTGTCATAAAGATAAGTTAATGTGTACTTAAAAGTGCTGCTAAGCATAATTATATCATAATCTAAACCCTAACAGAAAGAGAATCCCAACTGAGTCAGCCAACACGGTTTGATATTCAAAAGACACATTAGACAATAAAAATTGTAGAAATGTTGTATTAATATGAAATGTGTATGTGTGAATGAGTATTAGCAAAATAATTTCTCTATCTGTTAAAATTCACACAACATTGTGTTTATGGTTTATGATGGGGTTCTGGCTCAGCTTTAATGCTGGAAATCTTCTGATACATGGACAAACTAGCGAGTCCGTCGAGGATGACACACCAGCTGAGTTTTGATACAGACAAATCCATGATCTCTGCAACTCCATAATGACAGCAGACTAGTAAAGATTGCTGAATAGTATTTTGGTCATAAAACTGTACATATTTTATCTCCATTAAACAAAATAGTTTCTTTCATTTAATTGTAAAACCAAATGCTAATTGATTTGATCCTACATGCCCAAACTAGGTAGCGCTAATTTAACCAATTTTGACCATATAATTCCAAACATTCTGAAACTGTCTGTACATCGAATATAGCGGTCATTTATGACTAAAACCAGTTTTAGTCACACAAATTTGGTGGCTTTGTTGCTTGAGTTTTTTCTATTCAGTACTCTGCACTGAGGCCTTCATTGAACCTCATGTTCTGAATTTTGTGCAAGTGCTTGTATTACCTAAGGGGAACACTGTTACTACCACCTTGACGGTGATGGTAGCTCCAGGGTTCCCACGCATCCTGCACCAATAGATGCAGTGCTTTTGCACCTAAAAAATCTTGCACAAATAAAAAATTTTCTTGCAGTTGTTAGTCACATCTCCCTCTTGTGACCTCAGTTCTACTGGAATTATAGAAAATGTTCCATTGTGGGAAAAACACATGGTGACTTGTGCCTGAAATTGCACTTTGGACATTGCACTTGCAGTAAATGGATATACCCTTTTATTAGTAGTATGCTCATAGCAGTATGGCTATACCTGTGATTGGTCACATACTGTAGGGGGGTATAGCTACCTTGACCTTATAATGGGCAGTAGTGTTGTATTTAGAATAAAGTAGTTTTACTCCTGTACTTTTCACATAGACACCATTGCTATTCTGTTTTATAAATAAAAAGTAGAGTTAATTGGCAGCAGATGAGCACAGCCCTAGATGTTTGGAAAATATTCTGTAGCCTCTTCAACAGAACATAAAGGAATTTTTAGTTAATAGGAGGTGATTTACTATATTAAGGAAATTTATGGTTCACTTAAGTTTTAAACAAGGAGCATTTGGATCTTCTCCTCTTGTTTCTATCATTTGTCCAACTGTCTTGCAAAAAAACAACTCTATGTTAATGGGTGTCCTATTTATTGCATACACCTTGAATGAAACATTGGTATCATGTTCATAACTTGAAGCTAGTTCCCAGTATTATATTCTCAGCACTGTCTATGTGCATAAGAATTAATTGTTGAGTACATGACCTTACACATATGGAATGGTTAATGATGTAACAATACTAGTCTGGTATGCAGGTAAGAGCTCACTTCTTTGCTCTTTTAACGCACCTTCCCTAAATCCCTAATCCGGGACTCGAGTGGTTTTGTGTGTGATGCTTGGGTTAACGAAATATTACCTAAAGAGCAAAGGCCCTGGTACTAGGTTGTCTGTATTGTTGTTACTGACTGCTTGCTGATTGGCTGAGCTCTGTCCCTGTCAGGAACTCCCAGCTATTAGAAATTCTGAAGTGTGATGAAATGCTATTTAAACTGAACCAGAGCCAGTTTAAAAGATATAATAAAAATACAGATAAGTTAATAAGACATGAATATAATTGGAATAATATGTTTTGGTGCCCTGCAGTCAGTGTTCTCTGCTGGAGCCAGATGGATATATGCCACCTGAAGAACTAACTATGGAACCCTCTAGATGGGGCATATGATGGTTACCACTGAAAGTCTTATTTCTCATGCAACACCTTTGCCCCGTTCTGAATATAAAATCAACTGACGACTTACTTCACCGCTATAATTTAAGCCAAAAGCTGTGAGCCAATCTGCATCTTAAACTTTCCTTTTGCAAGAACATACCTCTCCTGCCACCAAATAACACCAACGCAGCACTTAAACAGAGATAGCAGCAAATGGGATTAAGCCAGGGATCTTGCCCCTAAAGGTGGCCATACACGTAGCAATTCTGATCTTTCGTGCGCTCATTGGTCACATGATATTGATGCGTGTATGGCCGGCTTTAGTCATAATAGATGGAGACCCTGTGCTTTTTCAGAGATTACTGCACTCCTGCATGACTATGACTGCATTGATAAGCAGTTTGAGATGATGCTGTAGTACTTGATGACTGCTGGCTCCACTAGGCTGTTCCAAGTCTGCCTGTGAAAGGACTCACAGAACACTATTTAACTTTGTAACCTTTAAAAAGCCACAAAATCTTCACATGTCACTTACCAGGCTGTACTGCCTTCTGGCATCAGATATTGCAAAGGTCCCCAACATCAACCCTTCAACATAAGCAAACTTGTGTACATGGGTCTTATAGTCCTTTCTGCTTATGTTACTCTTCTAGAGGTGTTAGAAGGAGCACCTTCCTTGTCCCTGGTGGTGACCTGGGTAAGTTGCTGCAAGCATGACTGAATTCATATTTAAAAGAGACATTGTTTGAATTAGACTTCTTTTTATAATATAATTTTGTTCCAAATCAATCTACAGTAGATATGGACAGTCTATAAAATGTGTCATTTATAGACAGCAAATGTCCTAAGCGCTCAATAAACCCATTAACAACTGTTTACTGAACACAGACATGTAGTGCTCACTGCATCTTTCATTGGAGTGGCCCTTTGCACATTTGGAAGTGACTATGCCAGTTTACAGTCTGTTACCATTGTTCAGATGGTATTCAAGGTATAAAAGTATTACCCTGGCCAGCCGTGTCTGTAATTTTACAGAATTTACTTCAGCAGCTGTATCACAGTATCATGCTATCGAATTCTTTTCATTCCTTTTTTGTTGAATATCAGCTTATTAGTTACAAAAAAAAGTCAGCTGTATATGTCTCTGCATGTCAGTATCCAAGGTGTACAGGCTTGGGAACCAATGACAAGTCCCAAGCATAGCTGCTGATCTCTTCCGGCCCCCATATCCATGATCTTTACCTTGTTCTCCAAAGCAGGCTTCAGTTATTTGTAGTTTTTGTTGGTTTCCTCCGCTAAAACCAAGAAATAGGTGTGTGGCGAGTACTGTGACCAGAAAAGGAAAGTCAACTTTTTGCAAAAGGAACTTATTCCCTTATTTATATGGTGCCACTGGGCAAATTTGCCTTTGGACAGTAACCCATAGCAATGATTGGCATTTTTCAGCCAGCTGCTGGTAGAACAAAGAATGCAATAAATTGATGGGTTACTGCAGATGAGCAATTTGCCAAGTGTTAATAAATGACCCCCATAATTTCTCTGGTCTTTCCATAAGAAATCTTGCTTTGTTACCATCTTATATAGCACTGCTTACTAATTATTCAGGCACCATGTTCATGCCCTATATTGTTTACAGCCTTAGGGGGTTGTGTAATAAATGGCACTATGTTTGCCCAGGTGCAGTAAACAATAGCAACCAATCAGCAGGTAGAGCTTACTGGTCACCTGTTTAGGTCTCTCTAAGTCAGTCTAGTGACATAACCACTTGGCATGTATATCTCCTTTGTTCGGTTTGTTTGTGACTGTATTTCATTTCTTAACGCAGTCTGGTGATGTATGTATTAAACAACACTGGGTCTAAAACATGCCATTTATATCTCTCTTTTCTAATGTGCTTTCCGAGAATGTTGTGCTCTGTGTATAAGGTAAGAATGATGTGGCTTCCACTGGTGGCCCAATTCACTTGAGCTTTGGTGTTGGTTGTGTTCTTTAGAAACATTATAATGTGTGTTTAGAAGCAAAACTCCATTTGCTCCAGCCATAGTATTGTGTTGTTACTGTTCTATCATCCAGTATCTGCTGTCACTGTTGAAATTCCACAATCTATCCATATCTGTATCTAAATAAATTTGATTTTATATGTCAAGAAGAGCTATGTTCAAGCAGGCCGCATTTCTCACAGTGACAGTGAGCAGTAATATATTTTCCAGTACTAATATTATGTTGGTCTCCTGGGAAGTAATTCATACTTAAAACTGTCCAGGTGACACAAAAGAATCTGTGAGAGATTGGTTCACATATTATTAGAAAAACAGAGAAGTGGTTGAATGTTAGATCTTTATGGGGCATGAAATATATCTACATTGATTCTATTTCTCAACATGAATAAGATATTGTATCTGTAATATGGTAGCTATAAGCACTGTTCTTGTGACAAATGCCTTTATATGAGTTGTCTTTTGCAAGCTAAGAATGTCTTTTTCCCTCTCTTGATGCATTTAAATGCCTTCCAAGGCATTTTAATGGCCGCAGTCTACCTATGGGCTCTATAGACTGATTATAATGTTCATATAATATAGCCCTTGCATACACAATATTTCCAAAAGTATCCAGACACGTGCCTTACCAATATCTTATTGCATATGACTGTGGCAGTGATGTTGGGCGATCAGGCCTGGCTCACCGTCTATTGTCCAGTTTGATCCACATGTTCAGTTGTAAAGTCAGGGCACTGTGCAGAACAGTCAGGTTCTTCCACTTCCATCCTAGTAAACCCTGTCTGCTAAAACCTTGCTTTGTGGATTGGGCATGGAATTATCAAGAATGTTGTACACTGTGGGACAAGGAAAGGCCAATTCACGGGGGGTGGCAACATTTTAAACCTTAGGAAAGCAGTTGTTAGGTAAATTAAATCACATCAGTTGTACATGCCCCGGACCTACAGCTTAAGGAGAATACAACAATCAATTCTTGCAAAATTTAGGCTGGCACAAACTGGACCCCAGTGAGTAGTTGCAGCATAACTATTTATTAAAAAAAGTTCCATTACATAGTGCAAAAAATAACCTTACACTTGTCGTGTCTCTATGGGGGAACTTAGTAATTGGCCTATTTTTTTCCCCAGGACATCACTCCTTTTTAAAAACAAAACAAAAAAAAAAAAAAAACCGCACCACACAGTATTCCCAGGGATCTTCTGCATAGGCTTGGGCATATGCCATATAGTAAATGTTTCCATTGTAGGATACAGTGTATGTGCGAGAGATTCTTGGGAATTAGAAGTAAGATGATCGCACACAGCTTCCTTAGCAAGAACCCTGGACCAGTGCATTATTTTCTGTAAAGGACCCCTGGCCTGGGGAAAAGCCTTATTATTTAATTCATGGGAGGGTAGCTAACATTATGGTACCCCTGCCACCCCCTCATGCGTTAACGTTTACTTGGATTTTTTGGGTTTCACTGGAACCAGGGGCCCTAGCTTAAAGCATGGTAAACCTCCATAGACCATTATTCCTCCTGCACCAAACTTTTTATTAGGCGTTATGCATTTATCTGCCAAGCACAAGCTCATCCATAAAACTGCTATATGTAGAATGAAATTCAGAGAATGCATTTGCACTGCTTTAGAGTCCAGTGGTGGAAAATTTTACATTGGGCTCTGTGTTAGGTTGTTAGGTTTGTGTGCTGCTGCTCGCCCCATGCGCCATACAATAACCTTGTCTTGATGTTTCTTGCATACACGAGATGGAACTCCACAGTGAGGACATCATTTAAACTGAGTGTCTGCATACATTTGCATTCTTATAATATGGCAAATAGAACTGGACTTCTCAGTATATTTAACCATAACATCTTTCAGTACCTATGTAGAACACAGTAAAAATCGGTGTTTATTGTATTTACTTGGTATATACAGGTATAGGACCCATTATCCAGAATGCTCGGGACCAAGGGTATTCCGGATAGGGGGTCTTTCCGTAATTTGGATCTCCATACCTTAAGTCTACTAAAAAATCAATAAAAAATTAATTAAACCCAACAGGATTGTTTTGCATCCAATAAGGATTATTTATATCTTAATTGGGATCAGTTGCAATATACTGTTTTACTACTACAGAGAAAAAGGTAATCAGTTTTAAAATTCTGAATTATTTGATTAAAATGGAGTCTATGGGAGACAGGCTTTCTGGATAACAGGTTTCCGGATAAGAGATCCCATACCTGTACCATGTGCCGGTTAGTTTAGGTATCTGTTATACTTTTAGGGTGCAGATACTACTCATTTATATATTTGTTTAATTCTAGTACTTTGGGTATTATTTCTTTATTCCTGATTTACATGTCCAGGTTAACCATTTTGTTTCTTATGATTGGTACAGATGGCCAATAGTTGCATCAGGCTTTTCCAGCAACTACTGAAAAATTAAAAGGGGAACAATTACTATTACTTATGAAATCAATTTTTACTAAAAAAGTAGTGGATGATTAATAATTATTTTTCTCATAGGTTTTATGATTTTTCTCTAATAGTTTTTGCACTTTTTATGAATTGTTTCTGCTGTGAGCAGTAGTGAACTGCTGGCTCCTGCTGGAATCGTGCATTGGTTACAGCCAGGAACAAAAGTTGGCTTAATGAACTCAAATTAATTATTAAATATATATTGCAACTATGAGAGAAAAATTCTGAAAACTATTTGGGAAATTGATGTATGAAACAAACCACTACAGCCATTACCGTCTTTTTATTTAGGAATGCATTTGTAATGTCCAACAGGTTCAACCTGCATAAGTGAATTTATTTATTCTATCCGTATTGTAATGAGTAGACTTTGCAGTGAAAGATGGAGATTTAATTGTAAGATGGAGAAAGATGAGAGCTTCTTCTCTATGTGGCAGTGTTATAATCAGACATCAGTATTTCAAGCCGAGCTCACAGTTCACTTTCTCCCTTGTCTTTCATAATACACTGACTTTTTAGAGACAGTATAAATGTCGACACGGAAGCAAACATTTATTTTTCCCTTTGCTATTCAATTCACAGTTGATCAAAGCATGTTCAAGAACTCCAATGCAACTCAAGTGCCAAAGCTACAGCAGAGTCATTCTCTCACGCAACTAACACGACTCGCCGGCAGCACTAGCTCGGAACCTTCAGGGGTCAGTATTCTCGCAGGCAGCACGCAGCACCTGAAGAACCTAGGTAAGGCAGTTGGAGCCAAGGTGAATGACTTCCTTCGGAGGAAAGATAATGAAAAAGGAGACATTGGAGTAACGGAAGTCAACAAGACGGTGGCTGCAGAATGGTCCAGCAGTGACAGAACATGCAGTGGGAACCTTGAAGAGGGACAAATGTGAGTGGAAAGAATTATAGTAGATTTTCTTACTACCCTTAATGATTTATTTGCAGTATATTAATAAATTGTGTTTGTTTTTAATATTTCAGGTCCAAGAATCTAGAAAGTTTTCCTAGGCTTGATCCTCCTCCAGCGTCTGTGAAAAAGCGAATTCCTCGTGCTCTGAAAACCACCCAAGACATGATGATCTCACCCAACCCTATACTAAGCAGCCCAGAGAAGCCTTTGCCTGCCACTGCCGAAGTGCCTAAGGAGACATTCAGTGAAGCACGTGCTGAAAAGGAGAAACCACTACTGACCAACCACCAGCAAGAAACATTAATCAATGGAAAAGGAGATGGTGAGATTGTGGACCAGACAGAGAGTGTAAAGGGAAATCATTTAGAGGAAACGCTCTCAATACCTGACCTCATACACAAGGAAAAGTCCGAAATAAGTCTCAAAGTCATTTCCTCCAACCATATAGAAACCATGAGCATCAAGAGCAGTATCAGCCAAGTTGAGCTGCTGGAAGAGGAATATAATAATGTGGATTTGGGTTTATGGCCAAGAAACGCCACCTTAGATACAGACAGTCCACACCCAGACCTCCTCTCCTTTGACTAGCGTTTAGGGTGGATGTTGGAACCACAATCCATTATTTGGTTGTACAGTACTTAGTTTAGTTACTGTATCTATGTGTACACTCATCAATGGCGAGTCGTAATAATGGCTGTTCCCATGATGCCTGCCTTACAGTTAACCTACAATATATAATACAAACACATTGGTATAAAGAATTGTGCAATCATCTCTTAAGTGCCTGCATTACATACTTTGTAAATATAGTATATTCAGCTATGCAATTTCTTTATTCCACCAGGAGACTGGGGGCCCCTATAAAGCCTTCAGACCTCCAGCTGTGTTAAATCTCCCATCATCCTTAGCTAGTGGGAGCTGTAATGGATCACAACTGGAAGACCTTAGTTTTAATATCCATGTGTTTATTAAGCATTTCAGGGTTTTTAGGTAAAGCCAGTTTTTGAGAAACCTTTTCTGACATTTTTGCTTTTTTGGAAGCACGGGCCTCTCAATGAACCAGAATTTTTTATATGTGTATTAGTATGTTTGCTATCTGTTTAGTGCTGCGGAAGTGCTATAGAATGAAAGTGAAAAAAGGCATCTCATTTCAAATATACTGTAGGATGAAAATATTCATTGTTCATTTAGTTATTGTTCATTTAGTTATTGTTCATTTAAATTACTCTTTTGTGTAGAAAGTTTCAGTGGGCCAGTGCCTTAATGTTCTAGCAAATACAAATGCCACTGTTAAGTATTGCTAAGCACAAGTAGTAGGATTTGTCTTTCAAGGGTAGATATTCCTGCTGCTTCATGTTAAAGGTTTGTTTAATTCAGGATTCACAAAAGGGCTGTATTCATATTTAAACATATTTGTTATACATTTTTATATCTTTTATTTTCTATGAGAATTTCATAGGAATTTTAATGTGATGGTCAGTATGACTCCATGCAAAGAAATGGTTTGAGCTGCGCAGGTTTCTGGTGCAGGTTGGCTACGATTGGCTGGCTGACTGAGTTAGTGTGTGTGTCTGAAACTGGCCATTACTTTGCACTGGTCACGTTTTAGCCTTCTTTGCTACTTCCATGGCTAGAATTTTGACCAATTCCCCTTACCGGCAAGTAGGTTGTTTCAGTGGATCAGCAATGTCACATCATAAAAATAAAGGCCATTAGGTCTGGACTGAGATTAAAAATCAGCCCTAGCATTTAAAGCACAATACACAGCACAATACACAGTGACTGTCTATGGCATTTTACAGCAGCCCCTTTGGCATTTGGCAGAATACACAGATTGCCAGTACGGGTCTAAAGGCCATAAGGCATAATGATTTATGTAAAACAGGGGGTGCATATAACCTAATGTAAGTATGATGTATGTGTGGAAGTAAGAGGAAACCTTATATAAGGCAATAAGGCAAGGGTGGGACAGTAGGCAGCGTGCCTAGACCAAGTTAGTTGCACATGACATACCAAAAGAGGCCAGTGTACAGATAGCAAGCTGAAGACCTGTACAAATAAAGGAATATTAAACTGGATGTTGCAGATGATGCCATAATCTTGCCTTCTCTATACTTACCCAAGCACCAGAATGTCACAGTTTTCCTGGAAGTGCCTTGCAGTTTATGCAAAGACATTCTCATCTACAGTCCTTTGCAAAGTGCTCGTTTCTCATGATAAAGGCCAGTGTTCCTTTCAATTCCAGCACTATGCCTATGTGGCCTAATACTCTGTCTGGGGTATCTCTTAGCTTGACTCATGTACTCAGTCTGTGTTCGACTAATGCTGCTCATGACTGCCATCTGTGGGATACAAGCGGATTTGAAAACACTGCTCTGACCTTCTATGCACAAACTAGAATGCTGTACAAAAGCTGAACAGCAAATTGGTTTTGACTAGGAAAAAGACAATGTGGAAAATCAACATTTCCCAGATCAAAAGTATGGAATGATGCTTGTTATTAGACTGAGATGCATAGACTGCCACACCCCAACCTGCAGTATCTTTTCTACTATTGCCTCCCCATATTTTTCCAGATTTTTTATCACTGTCTGCATCATGCTACCAGTTACTCTTAGGCTAAGAGTTTTTTCCACAATTTTAAAAGGGCACGTGGCAGTGGAAAAGTGGCCAAATGTGCATTGTCAGGCAGTGGTAGAAGAAATGGCAGCAAATTTGCTTAGCATTCTTTTTTTTTTTTTACTAAGTTGCCAAAAGCTGGAGCAGGTGACCAACATAATGCAGCCTTTATTAATGCGTGGGAAATGTGAATAAAGGCCTAATATTTTGAGTGATTAGTGAATTACAGGAGAGGCAATATATACCTGGGTACAAATGTTGGACACATAAGAATTGGTCTTTTTAGGCTTCGATGAAGCAAATATCAACAGGGCCCATTTAAAAAAAGGTACTCCGCTCCAAGAGGGTAAAGCATTGCTAAACTATTTAGGGACCCACACGATACAATGGCTGCTTTATTTTAATCTTCATCCTGTATTGTGGTCCCAGACCTGTAAACATTCTGAGGCCTGAGACATCCAGTGAGGTTCTGTTAGAGAAAGGCTGATACAAAACACTTCATATTGAAGAACTGAAGTCCAGGCTGGCTTTGCTGTTGTTACCTTTTGTCACTTTATGTTGCGGTGCCTTGGATAGTAACCTGTCAGCTGGATAGGGCAGGCTGCTGTCCTGGACTGGGTAATCACATTGGCAGGGCCATGTGAAAAGACTTGTTTTTGTATGGGAAAACTGTCAGGCATTGAAGGTTAATATATATATATGTAAAATTATATTTTGTTTCGTAAAGATACATACTGTAATGGCATTTATCTACTGATTCAGACCCATAAAATTTAGGGAGACTATATTTTCTATTTATATTTTATAGCAGAGTTGTACTGTACTTTTGTAATCTTTCGTACATAAACTGCACAATAAAACATCTATATAATTATAATGTTTTGTCTCATTTATATAGTGTTAGAAATTCATTAAATTCCTTCTTATTGCGGTCATAAAATAGAGCATTCATATTTACTGCACCTTATGAACTGGCCTGGGAAGCAGTAGCCTAGGGGAGTTGCTTGATGAAATTCATATGCTTAACAGGGGACCTCTACCCAAACTCATCTTAAAAAATATGCAGGCTTTTCATGATTTTTAATGTAATGTTTGGAACAGTTACCTAAGCCTGACCCCCTGTTCTCCTGCTGATCTAACTTACTACTTTTAGTTGACTGTCCTCAGCCTGCATCCTTCCAAATCCCACAATTCCCTGGACACGTGATGTCAATAAGGAGAGAGATCACAGTGCAATGCATTGTGGGTCATGTAGTTTCTGCATGCTGTCTGTAAGCTGCGGAGAAGTTGTTACAATTTGTAACATTAATGTTTTGGTCCATCCTTCCCTGCCAGGATTTCAGGATGATGCAGAAAGAGAACTGTTTTACAGCTGGATTTCAGCATATAAAATTGTAACTTATTCAAGGAACAGATTATAGTAATATAGTATAGTATAATAATTTATTATAGTAAATTTTGTATTCTTGAGGGGCAGGCTGGGAAGACACATGGGTGTTCCAATCCCCTGACTTGCGCATCATTCAGAAGTGCAAGTTAGGGTGCAGCTGTGCGCAGTCTGCAATGGGACCCTGTCCTTCACCCCACTCTGGATTTGTGATTGTGACAAAGGTGCAATAAAGGGCATGCTTCTGTGCCACATGTATATGAGGCCTAATGTCATTTGTCACACATCTTTAGTACAGTTTCATTACAGCCGCACAAAATGGAAAAGTGAAACAAAATCCAGTAAATTAAAAATCCATGCTTTATATCCAGGTATGATTCTGTTTCTAATGGTGGAAAGGAGACTTCTAGGCCAGTGTTTTGTGTCCAGCTTAATTGGGTAAGCCCTTTCTGGCATCCAGCAGTAAGACAGGGGAGTGTTGTTCATCATTTTGGAAACAAGACATTAAGCTGGTCACCTTAGGCTACTGGCACCGGAGATTTGTCACCTGCTTTTACATCTGAGCTACCACAGGCAACAAATCTCTCCAAAATGCTTCCCCATCAGTGGAAAAACATATGTGGTACTTAATTTCCTAAAAAATGGTGTGCCATTAGCACTAGCAGTAAGCTCCAGGCTATCAAATTAACCTACCCAAAAGGTAACGAAGCATTATCCTAGAACAGTGCTGTCCAACTTCTGTTGTACCGAGGGCTGGAATTTTTCCGACCTACGTGGTGGAGGGCCGATAATGGAAGCCAGTTTTGACCACTCCCCTTTTTGAAACCGCACCCACTTGAAACCACACCCATGTTATCACATGACCATAACCCATATTAATGGTTGTAGTACAGCAAAAACCTGCCATACTCTGCATGCCCTACCCTGCCTGTGTGTGCCATACTCTGCCTTTCCTACCCTGCCTGTGTGCCATACTTGGCTGGTTTGTGCCATACTTGGCCTGTGTGTGCCATACTCTGCCTTCCCTACCCTGCCTGTGTGTGCCATACTCTGCCTTCCCTACCCTGCCTGTGTGTGCCATACTCTGCCTTCCCTACCCTGCCTGTGTGTGCCATACTCTGCCTTCCCTACCCTGCCTGTGTGTGCCATACTCTGCCTTCCCTACCTTGCCTGCGTGTGCCATACTTTCACTGTGTTTGCCATTCTTGGTTGGTTTGTGCCATACTCTGCCTGTGTGTGCCATACTCTGCCTTCCCTACCCTGCCTGTGTGTGCCATACTCTGCCTTCCCTACCCTGCCTGTGTGTGCCATACTCTGCCTTCCCTACCCTGCCTGTGTGTGCCATACTCTGCTTGCCCTATGATGCCTGTGTGTGTATGGCACACACAGGCAGCCTACAGTGACACAATGCTGGCACAATAACTATATAACTATATATTAAAAAACTTTTTAATTGCAGTACCACCTCATTATATGTTCTTTTTGTAGTGTGCATGGATTATTTGTGGGTTTCTACTGCTCCTGAGGTGTGAACAGGGGAACAATATGGGTGATTACAGCCTGAGCCTGAGGTGTGAACACTGCAGGGGGTGAACAATGCAGAGATTAAAAGGTGTGAACAACACAGGGGATTACATATTTAAACAATACAGGGGGATTACAGCCTGAATCTGAGGTGAGAACCATGCAGGGGGCCAGTTAATCACAGTACTGATACCATTTAAAGCTTACACAAGAGTAAGCCATCAAAGCAGCCAGACAGGTGGGGGGCCACACAGAGGGGGGTCGCGGGCCGCCAGTTGGACAGCACTGTCCTAGAATATCATGGTTTTTCCCAGAGCTGGATATGACATTTCATATATCTTTTTTTTGCCAAGTAATGCTGTGTACATCTTGTGAAAACTTGCTACATCTCACTCATATAAAAGATAACCATGTTCCAGAGTGTGGGCACCCCTGGTCAAATGAAGTTTTGACACCACTTCTCCTGTAGGGAATGCAAATGTGACATATTGCAGCAAGTTTTAAATAGCACCAGGGTAGGGCAGCTTCTGAGACCGCATTTTTCCAACAGCCCAACATACCTTTGAGGACTGTTTCCAAAGACTTAGAGGCAGATTTATCAAAATGTGAGTTTAGAGCTTAATACATAAAAACTCACCCATGTTCTATTCGTTCCTGTGGGGTTTTTAAAAGTGTATTTATCAAGTGGTGGGTTCTAACTTTCACATATTAATAAACATGCTTACAAAAATCTGATAGGAATTAATGAAAATGTGAGTTTATGTATTAAGCTCTACACTCACATTTTGATAAATCCACCCTTTAGTTTTGTTTCATACATCTGTCATAATTAAAGTGACAGCGTCAGAACAAAAGTTCATTTATATAAACTACAAGTACATAGTAAATGTAGCAATAGTATGCCCATGCACTTGTGTTGATAAAGTGTACAGTGATCTGACGTGACTGCTTTTAGGCTAAATGTCCCACGGGGAGATAAATCTTCACTATCATGGGCGACTAATCTCCTTTAAATGCCATCCCACCGGCGATTTACATTCTAGATGGCATACGCATCGCTTCGGTCGCCTGAAGTTTCCTTGCAAAGCAACTCGGGTGACCGAAGCACTGAATATGCCATCCCATGGCGATTAACATTTTTTCTGGTGGGATGGCATATTAGTTGCCCATGGTAATGAAGATTTATCACGAGCGACTAATCTTAATGCCCATGGGCTATTTGTGTGGAGGCTTTAATATCTTAATACTCATTGAATACTCTTGAATGCCATTAAAAGCAAATACCAATTTGTATTTACCACTTGGTTAAAGTGCTCTTTCACCCTCCCAGAATCCTTGCCTTGCCACAAGCTGACACCCCCACTCCTATGACTGACATTGTATGGAGTACAAAATATCCATTGCAGAGCAATTTACACCCACGCTTCCAAAAAATAAGATCCACAACTGATGTTAAATAACCATACTGATTGGAAATTTATTCAAAACGATCTTTTCCTTTCCAAAAATTAAATAAAAAAAATTTCAGACAGATGAAAGAAACATAAAAGACTGTCCAGTACCATTAAAATATTTTAAATATTTTGTAAATGTACAAGAGTATACTATGTACAATATTAAAAAAAAATAGATTATGTTTGCTTTAAGATGGAGAACATGCAATAAATATGTACACTTTCCTTCCATGTGTTATGGCAAGTAAAACAGGCTTCAAATAAAACCTTCACATTTCTGTAGAGGAATGACGAGGAAGACCCCAGTGATTAACATTGTCCTTTAGTACCTTACAATTCATATACCCACACCCAGCAAATTAAATACCACACTTTCAGGTCCCTCATAGGCTCTAAATGTAGGTGCCATTCATAACCTGCTGGTGAACTCCATTCTCATCTATTGTCAGAGGGGCATGGAATTCCCGATTGGAAACATAAGGCTCCAGACCCTGAAACAAAAACATAGAAATGTTAGTAATAAGGGTCACTCCTGAATCCTGTAAAATATTTACAGAAGTGACGAACTTCACTAGAACATGTTTGGGGCAATCATAAAGGCAACTGGAAGTAGAAGGTAACAAAAGACTGGGACACAAAGTAGAGGACTGGCCACCCAACTTGCAGGTCACTTAGTATGGGTTTTGGGGATGACATTTATTTGCTGGAATATTAGCAGGATTACAGGTATAGGATCCATTATCTGGAAACCAGTTATCCATCTCCCATAGACTCCATTTTAATTAAATAATTAATGTTAAAAATATTTTTTCTCTGTAATAACAGTACTTTGAACTTGATCCCAACTAAGATAATTAAATCTATCAGAGGCAAACAATCTTATTGGGTTTAATTAATATTTTAATTATTTTTTAAGTAGACAAGGTATGGAGATCCAAATTATGTAAAGACCCCATATCCAGAAAACCCCAGGTCCCAAGCATTCTGGAAACCGGTCCCATACCTGTACATAAATGTTTTCCTCACTTTGACCTGATTATAAAAGGTAAGTGGGATTAATAAATATTCTACTTCTATGGAACAGTGACCAGATTAACTAAAGAACGGAGAATGTTCTGTTATGAAGAAGGACCCTGGCCAAATTTTGGACCGCAAAAGGGTCTGAAATCCAAAATGTCCGCCTGATAAACACTTTATTTAGTGAATGTCCACAAGGAGGAAGGGTCTATATCTCTAGCTAAGACAAAACATGGAAAACATAGTACAGAGGTAATAAACACTTTTCTTAGCGGACAGAGATTGTATTTATAAAGCTCTGGCTTTTCTCTTAAAGGATACAATATTTAAAAGTAGTAAAAGAGCATGATTTTCACGTAAATGCCACTCCCTGGAATCTGCAGTTTTATTGCAAGGAAATAAAGTTGGTATAATTTACAACCACACTTTTTTTTGCTGCTTTTTTCCCTATGCTAGAAGCTTATTACACAACAACAGACTGTTGCTCTGCCTCTACTGGTAAGGCCTATGGGGTAAAGCACATTGACCTCTGATCAGTAGTCGTAAGCATGTTTCCAGCCTAGTAGGAGTGTTTTGTTTGCCACTATTTTTTTGTGACTGCAATAAAGCTTTAAGAGTAAAAGGAAAACAATTTGCATTGTATCCCCAATACAGATTCGGATACTTTCAAATACTTTAACCTGATTACGCTGGGCAAGACCTTACCTCACCAGCATAGGAAACCAAGGGGGAAATTTCACACTGAATTGGCAAGTCACCAGCATCCTTCATACTGGGGAGGAAAAACAAAACAAAAAACAGTTACATCACACCAAGGCACAGGTCACAGCCGCTTTAGCTGTAAAACTATGATTAAGCTTTTTATGAGGAAAGGATTAAAAAAATTATACATTTTTAGGCAGAGTAAGAGTACAGCCAGGAAAAGAGAAAAGACCAGTCAAGAAACAGGTATAGGATCTGTTATCTGAAACCCATTATCCAAAAAACTCAAATACAGGATGGCCATTAATCAAATAATTTTCATTAAAAATTATTTCCTTTTTCTCTATAATAATAATTATAAAAAAAAAAAAAAAAAAAACAGTACCTTGTACTTGATCCCAACTAAGATACAATTAATCCTTATTGAAGGCAAAACAATCCTATTAGGTTAAATTAATGTTTAAATTATTTTTTAGCAGACAAGGTATAGAGATCCTAGTTATGGAAAGACCCCTTATCCAAAAAAACCCAGGTCCCAATCATTCTGGTCTTATACCTGTACTAGGCAAAGTCCCCTTATTAATGACTAATGATTTTCACTTTAGTAGTAAATGAATATGGCCTGAACTAACCATGTCTGATAAAAGTAAGAGACAGAGCTGCTATTGCTAGTATTCATCTAGATAATCCTTGTACAAATACTGTTAAAATTGAATCAATGGTGCCACTCTCTCAAAGTGCCTTTTGTCATGATCAGATCATTGGCCTATTTGATTAGCTTGAACGGGCCTACCACCTAGGTGACAAAACCAAGGAAAGATCTGCTTCTCTGCCCACCATGCATCAAACTTATAGTTTTGCATAATTTAGTCTCATCAGCAAAAATAGAAACAGTGCTTTCAATACCCCCCTCCAGGTATAAACAATAAACAAGTTAAAAAGCAAGGGACTCCACTAACATCGGTCCATGTAGAAAATGCTCCATTTACCACCACTCTCTGTAATCTATCCTTCAGCCAGTTCTCTATCCAATAACAAATACGTTTCAGGCCAATATTCCTCAATGATAAAATTGAGGATGTTGTGATGGCAGATTCTGTTAATGCCTTTAAGAGGCATTATGGTTTTGATGATTTCTTGAACAAGCATTGTATCCAAGGCTATTGTGATACAAAAATCTACAGTAAGTATTGATGTTGGTATATATTGTTTATGCACAGTATATAAAGGTCAAGGTTTGTGTGTGCTGGGGTACGCTTGGAGGGGTTGAACTTGATGGGCTTTTTCCAACCCAAGTTAACTATATAACCCCACCACAAATGATTAAGTCTTTTAGAGTTTGGCTTGCTTTACTGACCAATAATGAATAGCTAGGAATAGCACAGGGCTCTGCAGTGACCTAGTATATATACACACACACTGTACAGCAAATGGCTGAGGAGAGTTTTCCTTGGCAAAGGGTGAAATTTAACTAGACCTGTGTCTGCCAATGCTACATGGGAGCTTTTGGGTTTTGATTTATAATGTTTTCATTGCTGTGATCTTAAGCAAATAATTAGCCTTTATCAGATTATTCAAACTGCCAATGAAAGCAAATGTTTTTCTATGTATTACTCAATAGGGAACATTTTTCCATCATGTCACTACATAACCCACCCATGTTTTAGTAGGAACAAGTTGCAATCTTCATGGAAACAGTGGAAGCTGTAACTATGCTGTACCCAGTTCCATGGAACATTGTTATATGCTTTGCACTGGCAGCTTTTATATTTTATAGTTGAGCCTTGTGTGACATGCATTCAATCTTACAATTGTAATTGCTTGTACTAAATAACTGAATAAAGGACCTCTTTCCCCCAACAAGCAATCTATGCATATACTAAAATTCTACTGCATTACATGCAAATCCTACTGTGCTATGTTGTTTTTTAGTCACAAGAGACTAAATTTGGCTTATACTGACACTATTCCACAGTGTGCTTTCTAAATATCTTTCTAGGGCGTAACATATTACTCAAAAACTGGGCAAAATATTTTATAATTCATCACCATAACTGGAATGACCCTATGGTTCAGGGAACTGATCTAATGAAGGGGCACGTATGAAGAATAAATCTGTGAAAGCCAAGCAGCAGCTCAGGTATAGGCAGGTCTAACTGTGGTGGCAAATCACTAATAATTATTATTATTATTAGATGACTGAAACAGGGTTCTCAGTGGTGCAAAGCTATAGCAAATAAATAAAGTTTGTCGGGTGGCATCGGTTATAACCCTTACTACAGACAATGCAGGAAACATGTACAATGGATATATACATCTAGCATATTTCTGGACAAAGAAATGGCACATTATATAGACAAAGTAAAATTAAGAAAAGGATTTAAGAAAGGTTTTAGAGAGAAAATATCCTTTTGGGGGCCACTGACAGATTTTCAGCCTGAGAAGAAAAGTAAGTTAATAAGAAGACATGCAATGCTGGACAAATGGCCAAAAAAGTTTAGAAAAGCAAGATGTTTTATTCCCCTCCACCATCAGGAGCAGACAGTAAGACAGACCCTGTACCAATCAATTACTTTTTCTCAGCATGGTCCTGCGCTGCTCCACACACTCCATTGCTCTGGCTGTTTTGAAAATAAAGGTGATAAAGAATGAGGTGAATTTTTCCATCCTTCTAAAACTGAATCATATGAGGACAATAGAATATGGTGCATTTCAATTTGTGGCACCTTCTCTGGTGTATTCCAGTTCTAGAGTGATATTTGCTTATACTATTCTCATAGAGTATGATGGAAAGGAATAAGTTACAAGTAAAATAACCCGTGGGCCACAGACGTACCAGACTCTAAAAGGCAAATTGTACAAAAAGGGGGACATTATCAAGACAAATACACAGAAATGCCAGTGGAAATGGGTTAGATGTCACACAGGTATAGTGTTACTCTTAAGATGCAGATACACGTGATAACCCCTTTCACAAACCATAACAGCAGTGATTATTTAGCTTTTGCCAAATAGAATGCTCAGCCTCAGTATCTCAGAATCTTAGGTTTTAAACTAAAACGCTTATAACAGCGTCAGGATATACTGCACAGTGGTCTTGTAGAGTCATTACTTGCAAAATATTTGTATTAAAACCTTCACTGCATTTTAATTAAGAAGAACAACTTGTTAATCTGAGAGATGTTGGATAAGATCATTGGGTACAGAGCACAATAGAGGAACCTTCTCTAATAAGAGTATGGCAAGCCTCTAACTGCACATTTAGGTGGAGGAACAAAAAGGGTGAAGTTAAAATCTTAGCATATCATTTTATATTACAGTTGTTGAAAGGAGATAACTTGGGGCGCACAGAATGGTTAAGTGAGGTACATGAAGCTGAAAATAGGACTGACTGAGATGGTGAAAGGTTTTAATGAAATATATTGCAACTTTTCCTTCCTATCTCCATATTCACAATCAGCAGGGCAGTGTTAAGGTGGCTATACACCGGCAGATTTCAGCTGCTGATACGGGTTCCTTAAGACCGACTTGGCAGCTTATCCGCCCAGTATGGGGCCCTTTCACAGGCCTCCCTGACAGATACTTGCCCAGATGTCCATCGGACAAACTTGATTTTTTGTCGGATCGGGGATTTGCAGGTTGCCAAATGACTCTTTGCCTCTACATTGCAGGAATCCTGTTTTCCTGCCATCTAGTGGCTATAAGTTATGCACAGAAAATACAACTAAGTTCCGCACTAAGTGCTTCATATCCATATCACTAGAATGATTATATGCTATGTTGCCCTTTGTCTGCCCTTGACTCTTCTTCAGGATACCAGTTACTTACAGAGGAATGGCTGGAATCCTTGTTCCATTTTCATCCACAAAGTGTCCCCCAGCATTGAGCACCCAGCAGTGATGTAGGGACATAAGGGAATGGCGGGCTGTTGTTGGGTTGTCCTTTCCATTCTGGCTGTCTGCATTTTTCAGAGGTGAAAATTCCTCCTCTCGCAATACCTCAAAAACCACAAATTTTCTAAACGCAGGAAAAAGTGGGTGTCATATTACTGAAATGGTAGAAAAGTAAAGAAAAAAAAAAAAAATTTGTACTAAACACTTACTTGGCAAACTGAAAAATATCAAAGACGAATTTCTCCATTTTTATCCCATTTGGTTTTTCTGGATGAGTACGCACACCATGTGCATCCACATATGGGATTTTTTTCAGCGCTACATGATGCTGCAGTTGAGGTTCATGGACCCTAAAAGGAAATTATAAAGAAAGCAAAACATTAGAAAATAAAACTATCACTTCACCACAGAACAGATGGGAGGCCTTCCATAAAGATGGCTATACAATTAAAGAACTTGTTTGGCAAAGTCACCAAACAAGCGGATCTTTTCCCAATATGGGCAATATCCCACTGATTCAATCATTTGGCCTGAGGGATCACAGCAATGGGAATGCAGGTTATCAAGACATGGACCACACCAACATTCTGAAGCAGCCCTCGCCTGACACGATTTTTATACCTGCCTAATTAACATATGGGCAATTTTCTCCAGATATTGGTATTGCAGGTCCACTGTAGGGTCCCATACATCAGCCAATAAGCTTATTGCCCCATGTATGACAACTTTAATACTTGACAAAACCCCCTATGGCTGCAGCAAGAATGCACCTACATACAAAGTATCATATGAGAAACTCATACTCTGCAGGGGAAAGGCTGTATCGGTATTCCAGATAAGGGGTCTTTCCGTAATTTGGATCTCCATACCTTAAAGAGATACCGACACCAGAAATGAAACCTTTTTTACATCTGTCATAACATTGTCTTTGCATGCTATTAATAATTTTGCCATAAAAGTATTTGTCAAAGCTTTTACATTCCCTATCTGATCCCCCATGTTCCTCTATGAGGGGGCGGCCATATTTGTCCAGCAGGGGGCCATTAGCATTAGAAGCTATAACTGACAGGCTGAGAAGGGACAGTCAGGTTGGCAAAACAGTCAGGTTTTGGGATTTCAAGTAACAATTACTTACAAAAGCAAACCTATCAGCAAAAAATGATCAACACGACCTATAGGCAACTTTTTATGTAGATTCATATTTTAAAAAGTTGTTTTTTCGTGTCAGTATCACTTTAAGTCTACTAAAAAAAAATCAAAAAACATTAAACCCCATAGGATTGTTTTGCATCCAATAAGCATTAATTATATCTTCGTTGGGATCAATTACAAGGTACTGTTTTATTATTACAGAGAAAAAGGAAATCAGTTTCAGAATTCTATATTATTTGATTAAAATGGAGTCTATAGGAGACAGGTTTTCCGTAATTCTGAGTTTTCTGGATAATGGGTTTCCAGATAAAGGATCCCATACCTGTACTATATGTTTCTCTACAGAAAAGTATGCATGAAACAATGCAACACTTCTTAACCAAACTTTAAAATATTCCCCAACACAACTCTCAACTAGGCATTCTTACTTGACAACCAACTCTTGGTTGCCGTTAACTCTTAACCAAAAGAGACAGTCAAAATCCTTTAGAACACATATGCTAAACCAAGAGTACTTACTCCACAACCTCCTGAAGAAACCGTCGTGTGAAAAAGTGGTTGGCAATATTTCCTGCATTGTACATTAGACGTCCATCTGCACTGCGAGCCTGTGCAGTTGCCAGTGTGATCTCACTGTACTCAACCACTTGGTATACACCATCCACACGGCACACAACACCCACTGGTTCTGTTGGATTCATCTTCTCCACTACCTACAGAAAGAAACATAGCCAAAAGAGTTAAGCCAGCCATACATTCCTGGATGCAGTCAGACAGTTTGGCAGGGGATGCATGGTATCTTGGGGAAAAGAGTGCTATTACTGTCTTAATCTTAAATCTGAACAATAGCATTTGGCCACTCACATAAAGTAATATTGTAAGATTTTGCTGTGTTTTTTAGTTAAAACAAAGTGTGGCTTGTGTATGGTTGATTTTAGCTGCCTTTCTTTTACCTAAAATTTTTAATAATGGAAAATTCAATGTCATTTGTGCCCAAAATAAAACAAATATCAAGTAACAACGATGCTTACTATTCATTAGGTTTTGCTTTGGGGGTAGCAAAAATACTAAAAGTCACTATCTTGTTTTTAAAAGACAGAAATGGGAATGCACCATGAGCAGGAAATAGCAACCTGCACCAGCAGCAATGATTTCTAGTTTGCTAAAGTCCTCAGGGGAAATTCCCTTAATGCTTGAAAAACCTGTGTAAACCAGGAAAAGGGATAAAAGGAAGTGCATGTACAGCTCTCCCTCTATAGCCCCACCCTTTTTTACTGCCATGTAAAAGTGGCCATACACATTAAGATTCACTCGTTTGGTGAGGGCTTGAATTAGCAGCTTAAATCTGCCCATTTATGGCTATATTTAGTCTTGTGGCAAAGCTGCAATTTCACTAATGTCACCCTCTTTATACCACCACCCTCCTTATGGCAAGGGCACATGGGGTGGATTGTCAGCCTGCAGATAAGCGCAGGCTGACAATCTGCCCCTACACTTAGCACCTTCCAGAAGCACTGAATCCACCCAGGTACAGGCACATGCAGCCAATATCTGCTAACAAATGGCAAGTCTCATGTTTGTTGTCAGATATTGGCTGCATGTGCCTGCACCCGGGCGGATTCAGTATTTCTGGGTGCAGGCACATAAGGGCCCTTACCCTTATAAGGATAGTAGTTTTCCCCTGAGTTCAAGTCCTTGGACAATTGATGGCTTTGCTTTTACATCTTATCCTGCTTCTCAAAACAGCAGTTCTATAAATAATCATGGTAAAGATTAATGGTAAATCTATAGTGCTGAGTCAGTGTAACAATTAACCTCTATCTGAATAACACTGGTCTTATCTATATTTACTGAAGCACGCAGGAGCTGAGAGACTAAGAACTTACATTATACTATACATAATAGTAACTGAAATCTTTTGAACACATTTGAAAACTTTTTACATTTTAATATTTGGGAGTAGGTCAAGGATCTTTTTATGGGAAATTCCTGTTTTAAACAATCCAATGAGACATACAAATGTTAATTGCTTTTAATGTTAATCTTTTTACCTTGGCCCCACAGTCTGCCTTCTTCTTCACACAAAACCCAATGAAAACAGGATCTGCCACTTTAACCAAGATGTTGTCTACACAATATACATGTATATATTCCACTCCTCTCTGTTCCATGTCGTTCAGCACACCATGTGCACCAAGTGCTCTGTATAGCCCACCATTTCCATCTGCACATAAAAGAGCCTGCTGGTTATTATGGAGTAGCAGACAGATAACTGAAGCAATGCTTGGAATAACAAATGTTGGGACACCATTAAAAAAAGTGTTAATAACCTGGGGCCATGGAGAGCTTGTCCTGCTCTTCTAAAAAGATCTTGCCATCAAAGCTCATGGCTGGCAACATGCCTTGCTGAAAGAGAATCACATGCTCTTCATTAAGCCCAAAATAGCTGTGTTTCTGGAAGAATTCCCGAGTAGACTCCATAGTGCGCCCACTGGTCATGATGTACCTGCAAGGAAACAATGAATTTATTTTAAAAAAAGAATGCTGCCAACAAAATGAACAAACTAAAGAAAATAGTATAATATACCATCTGCTTCAAATTAGTAAAAGCAGATGTGCTGGGTCAATTAAGATATATCAATATCCAACTATTATGCTTTTACTGAAGGAGGTAAAAACTACCAATTGTCTCACCAGGGAATGGTGCATTCTAGTCCATGCTGCTCTTTTGCCAACCTCTGTAGTTTTAGAATGCGCTCAGCTTGTATCTGGTAAAGGCTTTTATGAGAGGACAAACCAACATCATACATTCCTTTAGGATAGGACACCCCCAATCTTGTTCCTTGACCCCCAGCTAGCAGTAGTACAGCTACTTTACCACGAGAGATTTCCATGAAACCTGAAAGAAACAAAACAGCCATACATTACTTTTCCTGGTTCATCAGGTTGATCTTACAAAATTAGATACTTTATCCCCTAACAGATGGGTGTTTTGACAGGCGTTTATATATACTTGGTGCACTTTGGAAACCCATGACCTAATTTGTGTGTTTTTATTAGGAGCTTTGTGTTACATTATTCAATAAAGACTTTTCTGGAATTGATTTAGCCTTGTGCTGGGTGTAGCTCAAATTCAGTGGACTCTTCTCTTTTTTCCATGTTACATAATTTATTACCCCTGGGAAGCTCCCACCCTATTGGGGCTAAAGTGGCACAAGGCTTGAAATATTTTGAGTGTATCGGGGTTGGGGCGACCTTTTTGTAGGTTTTTTTTTTTTGTCCTAAGGTAATTGAGCAAATTTTGGCACCAAAATGAACAGGGACAAGGAAAAGCCAGCATACGCATCGCATGGTTTTTCCGAAGTTGTCTCCTGCAAGAAATGTTTTGTGACTTCGGAAAACTAGGAAATGCCTATGCCTTCCCACCAGCAATTCACTTTATTGCCAGTGGGAAAGAATTTTGGGGAGATTAGTTGTCCACAGTAGAGATTAACTGCAGACGACTACTAATCTCCCTGTGAGCTAGGGAGGAGACACACGGGGCGATTAATCACAGCAACTTTTTAAAAAGTTGGTCATGGCGACTAATTGCAGTGACTTTCCCGCCATAGCGTATTATAAAAGCCACTGCGACTTAATCACGATGTGTTTTCGCTGCGCAAAAAAGTTGTAACTACTAATCACAACATGTGTCTTCTCCCTAAAGGGATATTTGTAGAAGGTAGGCTGAAAAAAAAAATCCACAGGAGGAAGAAAGACACATAAGCTTTCAATTAGCCTGGAGACTGTCTGGAACTCATAATTAAGCAAATGTAAATCTGGACAAGGAATTCTATTCACAAAACTGGGTTGGTGACAGACAAACAGAGTTAACAATGCAGTGCAAACAGACCTAGATCCAGGCCAATAGATTCTTATCAAAGAACCAATAAAAATGATTTTCTGTAAGCAGAAGAGAATATTTATTTTATCATTAACACTTGATAGATTGGAGAGTACAACCCCCCCACCCCCCTTTCCCTTTCCTCACAGTTTTGTTACCAAGATGTCTAAACAATAATTGGAGACAGCATCAAATCTTATTCTGTAGGAGTGGAGTTTAACACTGAAGGCAACCAAATTAGATTCAGTCATTGTGCAAAAAGAGGGCGCATTTAAACCATGTTGAGAGATCATCACTATTTGTATTCCAAGTTGTCACTGAAGAGCCCTTTGACCTTTAGAAACACAGATTCCATACCTTTATGTTAAAAATGTTAGCACCCCCCCCAGTAATCACTTAACCGAAACCCCCGGCCAGTGCTCCTGTTATAAGAAAACTGCTCCGGCGAGCGTTCCTCCTTCGGTTTTCATGCATGCACAGTAGAGTGAAGAGCCAAACCTTAACAAAAAAGCTGGCTTTTTCGCTCAACTGCGCATGAACGGGCCTGGGATCGCTGCTAAAGGAGAAGGAAGGAAGAGAATTGCTCGCCAGCACAATGGTGGCTTGTACCTCTTGTCTGCCTACCCCTGCTTCGGGCCCAAGGTGAGGGTAACAGCTGGAGGTGCCCTGGAGTATACCGAGATGCTGGTTCATCTCCGAGTAACATCTCTTTTTTGCAAGCAGAGTGGGTTGTCAGCAAGTGAAGTCACAACATAGGGAACTTACCATGGGCACGCTGTTGGCCAGGCCAAGTGCCACAATCAGCAACATGACTCCTTTGTTAGTGTATCTTAAAAAATACTCATAGGTAAACAGTATCAATCAAACATATTATTAAAATACAGATAAGTCTGCTTGCCCATGTTTATAACATATAACCTACATCTCAAAGGAATTACTGCAGTAGTATTTAAAACAGGCACTGCTCTATACAAGTCAATGTATGGTTTCACTTTACTGCAGTGTTGGATTTACTCCTTCTAGAAGATATTTCAAGGTGCTAATCCCATTCAGTTATCACCTCTTCCTCTATAATCTGTTAAATGTACTTGAGTCACTTTTGAATGATCAGTAAATATTTATGTCATAGTCTTTGTTGACATAGGGATAATCTTATATGCACCTTTGTCCTAACCAGTCCCTACCTTTTGAAAAAACAATTGTGCGTGGCTTCAATTTTGAATACCATAGGCCAGTGCTGGCTAACTTTTTTTTAAGCCGCACCCACTTCAAACTACACCCATGTTATCACAATAGCTTTTAAGACCATCCCCACATTAATGGTGGCAACACAGCAAAAACCCAATGGTTGGTGCTCACTGAAGGGATATCATCTTTCATTCATATGTGAAAGAATTATACTATCTCATATTAAGACATACACTTAAATCCATTTACCTCCTCCTCTGTGGATAGCACAACAACTCCCAGCATATAATTACACACCTTAGGGACCATATAATGACTATTTCCAAATGCTAACAAACCCCTGCCAGGTTCACCTCCCACAGGCAGCATAGGGCAGGCAGAGTATGGCACAAACAGGCAACATAAGGAAAGGCTTAGTATGGCACACACGGGCAGCATAGGGAAGGCAGAGTAAGGCACACACAGGCAGCATAAGGAAAGGCAGAGTATGGCGCACACAGACAGCATAGGGGAGGCAGAGTACTGCCTGCCCTACCCTGCCTGTGTGTTCCATACTCTGCCTGCCCTATGTTGCCTGTGTGTGCCATACTATGCCTGCCCTACCCTGCCTATGTGTGCCATACTATGCCTGCCCAATGGCACACACACAGGCAGCATACAGTGACACAATGCTGGATGTGTCAGAGGGAATGTCTGAGGTGTGAATAGGTGAGCAATGTGGGTGATTACAGCCTGAACCGGAGGTGTCAACAATGCAGGGGGGGGGTAAACAATGCAGGGGGGGGTAAACAATGCAGGGGGGGGGTAAACAATGCAGGGGGGGGTAAACAATGCAGGGGGGGGTAAACAATGCAGGGGGGGTAAACAATGCAGGGGGGGGGTAAACAATGCAGGGGGGTAAACAATGCGTTAATCTCAGTACTGATACCATTTAAAGCTTACACAAAGGTAAGCCATCAAAGCAGCCAGACAGGTGGGGGGCCACACAGAGGGGGGCCGCATGCCAGTTGGACAGCACTGCCAAAGGCTACCTAAAGCTAGCCACACATACCCAGATCCACTTAGGTGAGCACACATGACCAAATGGCCCACAAAACAATAATTTGGAGTGTTACACAGAAGTGGGGAGCATCACATATGGTGAATGTGGTCACAAAAATTGTTTGTAATTTAACAAGATGCCATTATACAAAAGGGCTGAGGTCAAGTCAGTGTACTGAAGTGAAGTCAATACAAGTTCTTATAAAGGGCCTTGCTCTGTATTCTCTATTATATCACACGTTTGGTAGCTTTTGTCACAACATAATACTTTTTAGGACACTCAGAAAAGATAAATGGTTTGCAGAGTTGTACAAGCCAGGGATTTTTAGCCATAAACGGGTAGTTTACCTTTAAGCTAACTTTTTGTATGTTATAGAATGCCCAATTATTAAAAACCTTTTAATTGGTCCTCTTTATTTTATTTTTTTATAGTTTTTAATTATTTGTTGCCTTCTATCTAAATTTTAAACTTTCAAACAGGAGACAAATGGGAGTTACCCGCCCCAGCAGCCAAGAGACCTATTCTCTAGTATCTCATTCAAACCACTGCCTGGTTGCCAGGATGAGTTATATCCTAGCAACCAGATACATGTTGGAAAACTGAAGAGCTGAACAAGGAACGAAATAATTCAAAAACAACAAAGACAATTGCAAATTGGCTCAGAATATTACTCTGTAACTGCACCAGGTGAGCTCCTGTTTTTCCCATCAGCTTTTTGTCTGACTTAATATCCTTAATATATTTAGTGTTGCCATTTACCTTGTGCCTCCCATTCCCGCAGATGTTCCTTGTCCCGTGTCACGCTGCCAAGAACCTCCCGAGGCACGGCCTCCATTCTACTATCTACTTTCTCTTGGGAAGATGAGACCGAAAATGCTGCCATTGCTCGTTTGAAGAAGTCATTTAGCTCCAGGAAGTCTAAACCACTAAGCTCCTCTAAGAGACTGCTGCGCTGCTCCGAGGATAGGCTATCCCAGAACTGTAATACATGGCTCTGCCCTGCTTTAGAAAGGCACTGACGAACGGCCTCCACATCCATACTGCACGGCATATTCACCCACTAAAGCCGGACACACTGACACGCCCACTGCCTTCTTGGCTCAATTATATAGAGTCAGTTCTTGGCAACGCCCATAAACAGCGACACCGGGCGGGTTGTCATGGCACCAGCCTCATGCTGGGTAACCATTTTGGGATTGGCACTTTCGGATCGGCCCACAAGACGTACAATTAGCTGTGGTGATGGGCTTGGACGTAGTTCAGCCCTGGTATTGGACAGCTGCGTATGACGTCATTTGGTCGCTTCCTATAGTGAGTTGTCAATAGAGCCCGCCCTTTTTTCCTGTGCTGCGTGGCATTTGTGACGCTAAAGGAATAGATGTATGGGCGGCTACTTGCCGTCTGGTTTAGATTAGCGAGAGATGATGAGAAGTGTTTCTTAGGCAATGCTGTACAGCAGTAACGGCATGTAACTGTAGTGAAGCAGCCAGTGTCTTTATATTGTGGACAAAATGACATTAAAACACAAATAAGAAACCGCTTCCCGTTGAGTTGATGACTACATTGGCAATAATGGCATTGCAAGAGAATCTGGAGCTGCCAATTTTATGTGTTTGCGTTTCACTTACTGAGGAAGTCTGCTTGTGCCGCACAATTACTAAGTATGAAGGGGAAACAAACCTTCTAAATAAAGATAATACATTTGAAAACAGAATCAAGCAAATCTGAAAAGTTACTGTCATGCTCCTTTAATGAGCCATTCCCACTGCATAGAAGACACAGGCGCTTGTGCCTGCTTGACAGAGTTCTGATGCACGGAGGGGAGGGGCCAGGGAGCTGCGATGGGAGGAGTCTATGAGTCACAGGGAGGGAGCAGGGGTTTGAGGAGTGCCTGTATGTGAGGCATGAAGAGGGGTGAAGTTAGAGCTGGGTTGAAGGGGGTCTGTCACATGTGGAGAGAAGTCTGTCTTTTGTCTGGGGGGGAGGGGACTGTGTAATGGAGAGAAGAGAACTGCATGGGGGTGCTGGTGAATGGTGTTATTCAGAGGGAAAAGTCAGTCACTTTTGGGGTGGGTTTGTGGTGGTTGCTGGCTTGTCATGGGGTTATGTATGCAGAAAGAGTTGTATATTTGTATGTATAAAAAAAGTTTCAAAGGAAATGCAAAGTAAAAAGATATTAGATTTGTGATATATTGAATCTATTTACCTATGTGTTAAATAGTAATGCACGCAAGACAGCAGCCAATGAAAGGTAGAAATCAAGCAATTATCACTGAACCCAATGCCCAATGAATTACCAGGGAGGGAAGTATCAATGTCCAATAGGAAACAAAAGGGCAAAGCCTGGATGTGATGATGTAAGTGTAGGGATCCCCAGATTTGGCCCCCTTAGGTGGGTTCCCATTTAGACAGGCACTAGAGGGTGGCCTCATGGGATATGGACTCCCATTTTCAGCAGGTCTTAGTCCTGGGACTGCCTCTTGCTAAGAGGTGATCAACAGACTTGTGTTCTAGTCAGGAGGGTATGGTTATAGGTCGCTCTAGGAGTGACAGACAGGATAGTAAGAACGGACAGATGTAGCCCAACCAGGAGCGAGAGGGGTTAAGACCCCCCAGCACTCATGGCTGGAGTTCAGGGCATGTAGTGGCTAGTTAGATGACCAGACCGGGAGATTCCTAATCAAGAGTACTTAGGCGTGAGTACCGGGGTGAGTCCTTGTGGAGGGTCCCCCTAGCGTGAGTACCGGGGAGAGCCCTAAGAGAGGGTCTTCTGGCGAGAGCACCGGGGGGAGCTCTAGATAGGATCACTTGGCGGGAGTATCGGGGTAGCCTGACAGAGGTTCTCTAAGAGTGTAGGTAAAGGAGAGGTATCACTGTAACTGTTCATGCACTGTACCCTGGAAGTCCTGCCTGCACTTAATAAAGCAAGTTCATCTAGTTCATCATCATAACCGGTGTCTTGGCTGTTCATATACAGAGGATCCTCAACTGCCTGGTAAGCAGCTACCCCAAGGGAGGGTAAGGTACTGGGAGTTGCAGGGAGTCCCTGTCCAAGGAGGACATTACAGAGTTTCCCAGGGAGGGTAGTTATAGTTCCACCTATACCTACCCTGGGTGGAGGCACGCCATTCAACAAAGTATACCTGTTCCCCCATAGTAAGCGGGGGCTCAGGGCTCATGTAGCGCCAACAGCATCAGCAGTAGCAGCACTGCCAACTAAAGTGGGCTACATAAGTATACAGGAAGTTCTGTGTGTCCAGTTCAAAATAGGCCTCTCTCATCCCTTCAGAAACCTGATCAGAGAGACAGGTGAAGGACTGACTTATAAGGTATAAAAATTAGCTTTTACAATGCACCTTTTGGTTTTTTTTTTTTTTTATAAAGATAAACAGGTTTTTTAACACATGGGGAGCATTGTTAATGGTTTTATAGGATTTGCACATTAAAAGTGAACAATCTCTTTATATCTGCCAAAAATCATTTAAACATTAAATAAACCCAATAGGCTTGTTTTTCCACTAACATGGATTGATGCAGCTTTGTCAGGATCAAGTACAAAGTACAGGAATGGGACCTGTTATCCAGAATGCTCGGGACCTGTGGTTTTCCGGATAAGGGATCTTTCTGTAATTTGGATCCCCATACCCTAAGTCTGCTAAAAATAATTTAAATATTGAATAAACCCAATAGGATTGTTTTGCCTCCAATGAGGATTAATTATATCTTAGTTGGGCTCAAGTACAAGGTACTGTTTTATTATTACAGAGAAAAAGGAAGTAATTTTTAAAACTTAGAATTATTTGCTTATAATGGAGTCTATGGGAGATGGCCTTTCCGTAATTCGGAACTTTCTGGATAATGGGTTTCCGGATAAGGGACCCCATACCTTTACTGTTTTATTATTACAGAGAAAAGGGAAATCATTTAAAAAAAATTGGAATTATTTGCTTAAAATGGAGTCTATGGGAGATGGCGTTTCCATTTCTCAGAGCTTTCTGGATAATGTTTTTTTTTACCTGTATTATTATATTCCCAGTGTGGAAATACCCGCTAGATGTCTTAAGAAAAAAAAGTTTTGAAAAGTATAAAGGGAGCTTAGAGGATAAAAAAAAATACAAAATATATCTGACAAATATTTATTGCTGCATAATAAACTGTCACTGTATATTAATATTATTGCATATTTATATACAAAGGTATATACTGAGTAATTAAGTCTAATTGGTTTGTTATAAAGAGAGGACACACCCCATTACTGAAATGTCAAGAATATCTTGAGTTTAGCTTTTTTTTACTTAATGACCAAAGCTTTAGGTACAGGATCAGGCTTATTCCTCAGGGTCAGAGTAGGAAAGGAAGAACCCCTTGCAGTGCTGGCATGTCTATCCAACAGCTCTTCAGCTGAACTGAGAAACCCAGCACTGAGCACTGCACTGAGAATGTGACTACACACCAATGTTCCTACTAAAAAAATACTTTTGTTGGTTCAAGAATATAATTTTAAACGCTTGATTATTTGCAATGTAAACAGTATAATTTAGAAATAAAAAGTACACCATAAAAATCATGAAAGAATTCCTTTAAGATGTATATGTAAATAGTCAGGCAATGTGCAGGTTCAGTCAGCAGGCGGTGCCAAGCCCCCATGTGGTATCAATATAAAGGAGTGTTTTAGGAGGGCACATCCTCTTTTGGCCTAGAAACACCTTGAAGCAGGGTCAAGACCGTTGTGGCCAGACCTACTGGGAAGACAAGCTAGTGGTTAGTAATGAAACGTGGTAGTTAGGCTAGTGAGAAAGGACAGCCTGTTGTCCCGACG
Organism: Xenopus tropicalis; assembly: GCF_000004195.4. Taxonomy (NCBI): domain Eukaryota; kingdom Metazoa; phylum Chordata; class Amphibia; order Anura; family Pipidae; genus Xenopus; species Xenopus tropicalis. The sequence goes on along the minus strand of NC_030680.2, from coordinate 107,809,514 downwards.
TGGAGTAAATATTTAGGGGTAATATTTTGCCCCTGAGGCAACTGTACGCCAGATATGGAATTTAGTCATTTAGATATAGGTTAGAGAAGAACCTATGGGTACAGCTTGAACAATGTTAGGAGATTGAGGTCCTGGAGGCTTTGGTAAGAAGCGGTGAAAGAGAATCTGCAGAAGCATTGTGCATTGTGTTATAAGAAATTGCTCATCTTGGGTGCCATTATTTGTGTTATATACATATGTGTTTGCGCCTTTATACATATTTATGTGTTATACACACTGTATGGGGGAGTTCTACTGATTACTAAAAATCAGTTGTCCAAATCACAACCAAAGCCAAATCTCCATATCAAAGGGTTTTTCTGTGGATGGTGGTGGGACAGTGCGTCTGCTACAGGAGCCATAACAACTCATTACTGTATGCAAGAAGCCTTCTCAACAGTTACTGAACAAAGGCTAGGTGTGGTTTTTATCAACCCCATCTGATCAGTTGGTATGTGGGGCAGTGAAAAGTTGTATAAATGTGGACTGGACAGTAGTCAAGGAGCAGCACCTGGGGGAGCACCCGGGGGAGCACCCAGGGAGAGCACCTGGGGAAGGACCCAGGGAGAGCACGTGGGGGAGCACCCGGGGAAAGCACCTGGGGGAGCACCCGGGGAGAGCACCTGTGGGGAGCCCCCGGGGGGAGCACCCGGGGAAAGCATATGGGGGAGCACCCGGGGAAAGCACCTGGGGGGAGCCCCTGGGGGCAGCACCTGGGGGAGCACCCGGGGAGAGCACCTGGGGAAGGACCCGGGGAGAGCATCTGGGAACTGCATCGGAAGTGACCGGGGAGCATGTGAAGGCTGTAGACCAGAGGGAAGCCATGATCAGCTGGCCAGAGAAAAGGAACCAGACCACCATGTTCTGTGTTTTTCAGTAGCTATAATGATGTAGACTTTGTTATTAATCTGTAAATGTAAATAATGTAAATATATTGTTTTTGTTTTAAATAATCCTTTAATTGTAACTATCGACTGATTTGCTATTCAATATATTCATTTTAATATACACATATTGGTCTGGATTATTTGTAGCTATCATCCTTGAGTCGGAACCAGCACCCTGTTCTGTAACCTGCCTCCCTGCAAGATGCTGTTTAATAAAGTGTACCTGGTTCATTGCATTCCTGTGCATCATGGCTGCTTCTTCAAGTAAAGGCTGTTCATACACTTGGGTGTCTGTCAGCCAAAGGTAGCCCTGTCACAAACCGTATAACAGTTTAAATAGAGTTGATAAAGAATATGTACTTTATATATGTAGTGCCTTCCCCCCCCTTAAGGGGCCTTAGAGCTGAGGCAATTGCCCTCTCTGCCCCACATAAATACAACAAGCACCCACACAGACACTTAACCACATACACTCTCCAAAGTTGTTCAGTTAGAGTGCAGGGATTGAACAAGTAAAAGCTGCATTTGTGATAATCTGCTCCAGTTGAGTGAACCACATAGTCAGTTCCCTCTTAAAGGAAAAGTAACACCAACATTTTTTAAGTAAAAAATCTATTCTACCCTGCCCCAATAATGGCCCTATCCTGCAAACCACTTAGTATTTTGAATGCTTTATTAGAAAGTACCTGATTAAACTGGGCTTCCGGTCATTTGAAGTAAGGTGATACGGCGAAGGAAGGAGCAGCATCCACTATGCGAGGATTGATTGATCGAGCCTAGCCTGACTCCTTCATTTACAGAAGGAAGGCTAGGTTGATCAATCGATCAGGCATAGTGTGCCTGCATTATTTATCTGGAACACCAAGGGCATAAAATCTAGATCTGCAATAATCTCTCTCCTGTAACACAATAAACAGAGGGAACTGCAATCAGTAACCCAAGTTTCCCTTGGTGACAAAAGGGAATTGCCAATTGCCACCCCAAAGACACCAGTCTACAGCCTCTAGGTATACACCGAATCCAGGATTCGGTTCAGGATTTGGCCAAGATTCAGATTCGGCCAAATCCACGCTCCTGGCTGAACCAAATGTGAATGTACTTAGAGCTCATGTACTTAGTGCTATTACTGGTACAAGCTTAAGGCAAAATTGTTTACTAATCCAATCATGGATCTGTCTAAGACAGTGTTTTTCAACCTTTTTTGGGCAAAGGCACACTTGTTTCATGAAAAAAATCACGAGGCACACCACCATTAGAAAATGTTAAAAAATTTAACTCTGTGCCCAGCAGCAGTGCCCCCCTAGTACATTGGTGCCCAGCAGCAGTGCCCCCCTAGTACATTGGTGCCAAGAGCAGTGCCCCCTTAGTACATTGGTGCCCAGCAGCAGTGCCCCCCTAGTACATTGGTGCCAAGAGCAGTGCCCCCCTAGTACACTGGTGCCCAGCAGCAGTGCCCCCCTAGTTCATTGGTGCCAAGAGCAGTGCCCCCCTAGTACATTGGTGCCCAGCAGCAGTGCCCCCCTAGTACATTGGTGCCAAGAGCAGTGCCCCCCTAGTACATTGGTGCCCAGCAGCAGTGCCCCCCAGTACATTGGTGCCAAGAGCCAGCCCCCCTAGTACATTGGTGCCCAGCAGCAGTGCCCCCATAAGTCAGTGTGCCCTGTGGCCCCCCCTAATACATTGGTGCCCAGCAGCATTTTACTTCTGCTCTTCCGCGGCTTCAGCAGCATCTTCCCCTCACGCGCGCCGCCTCTGAACTTCTGCCTACACGCGACCGCACACAGGCCCTTTTATAACGTTGCGCCCCGTGCGTACTGACGTCACCCGTACACACGGGGCGCAACCAATGACAGGGCCCGGATTTTAAAAATTGCGGCCCTGCCTACGGCACACCAGGCAACAGTGTGCCGCGGAACAGCGGTTGAAAAACGCTGTGCTAATAGATTCATCTGGGGACAATACTTTTATCATCCACTAGATGGCAGTAAAGTTTTGCTTATGGATATCTGTTTGTCACTTAGAAGCCTAGTTATATAGGTATGTAAAATGATTTACTCTAGAAAAATAGTGAATAAAGCAGTGAGCGGTGTTCAGGTGGTGACATTAACATTACTAGTTTTTGCAGACTCCCAGTAAAAATTTGCAGCAGGAACCCGCCTGGCTTACCTCTCAATTACCATACCACCTGGCACATCCCTTTGTAGCATCGCTGCAGCGCTGATGGAATCCCAGTGTGACCGTCAGGACCCAGTGATGACCCTAGTGGTTATACAACTTGCCCCCCCATAGTTCTACCACAAGATGGCAATATGCTGCATATTTCATTGCTTAATAGCTTTTTAAACAATGCATGGAACATCTGAACAGAAAATTCTAAATAGGGAATGCTGTTGGAATTTGAAACTAAGACATTAACTTGAAAGTGCTAATGATAAATTTAAGGTGAAAGGTTTTTAGAATAAGAGTATTGATAGGTTCTTAATTTTTATTCTATTAACCACACTAAATTTTCTTTTATGAATATATCTAAAAATATAAGTCGCTATTACTTCATGGCTTATTACTTACATAACAGGATTATGTAATGGTGGTGTTGTGAGATATTTTATTGGAAACATAATTTTTTTTGTAAAAGTTTAAACAGATCTAATAGCCTATAACAACCAATAAGATGATTGCTTTCAAACAAGCAGTAGATGCTTATTGCTAATTGGTTGCTTTGGGTTACCAGTCTTGTTGCATTACTTATTACCATAGATTATTTTTTTTTTTCTTCTCTGAAGATTTACACATTTTGTAAAATGGGCATGGTATTTAGGGGGTGTGGTCACAAAAATGGGCATGGTATTTAGGGGGTGTGGTCACAAAAATGGGCACGGTCAAAAAAAAATAAATTTGTCCCTCTTTGCATTTTCAATCTGGCCAGTGTAGGACTGGCTCATAATTCAATGTTCAAGCCTCATTTTCAAGCCTTCACTTGATACAGTCCTGCTTACCTGTGTACATAGCAGGAGTTGGCCACAGGTGTGTTATGTATTTGGTAACCCCCTGGGCTTAGGTTCTCTGGTGGGCCCAAGGTACCCAAGTCCAACACTGGCTGTAAAAGACAGTTTGTTCAACATCACATCTGTATTTCTGCATATATCTCTCCAAAAAATGTGATTTGTTCTTGATCAAAGTCCTCCTCAAATGCAGTTGCTGAGGGTGAAATTTTCTGCAACGACTTGAAAGGAAATTGAAAAGGGCCATGTTCTGATGGGGCACAAGGAGGGGGGTGCACATTATTAAAGGGGTGCTTCCAGGCTGCATAATGTTGGACTCCAGTTCTTAAGAAGAATATTAATGAGAGAGTGCAGAGACTGCAACTAAACTGGTAAAGGGGATGGAAGGTTTAAGCTATGAGGTTAGACAGTCAAGGTTGGGGTTGTTTTCTCTGGAAAGAGGCGCTTGCGAGGGGACATAATTGCTCTGTACAAATACATTAGAGGGGATTATAGGCAGATAGGGGGTGTTCTTTTTCCCATAAAAACAATCAACGCACCAGAGGCGACCCCTTTAGATCAGAGGAACGGAGCTTCCATTTAACCTTTTTACTGCCAACTACATATGGGATACGTCGTGGCAGTAAAAGGGCTTAACTGCCAATGATGTGTCCCATACGTCGTCGGCAGATTGAAGGATTCTCTCTGCAGTGGCGGCTTGGTACTTTGGAGCAAAAAGAAATGTTTACCCATTATAGATTTGGGGGAATGTGTACTTTCCAAAAATATATGGCTTTCTGGGGTGAGTGTACTCTTTTGTAGCATTATCCCACATAAAGGATGTAAATGTGTTGATTTTGCAGGAGCTGAAATGATAGATCATATGCGGGTATGTTCCCATTGGGGCCCCTACATGCCAAATATTTAGGTAAACCTATACATATTGGGCATCAAACTGTTCAGTGGACCCTTGGCGTTCAAATTTAGGGTGTTTTATCTTGGTACCTAACACTATGTGGGAGATCAGATGCTGCAAAGTGGAAGCTTTGAGGGGATTTTTGGAAATGTTATCAAAATTTCCAACTTTAGGAATGCTTTACAGCTTGGTACTTTGGAAAAGTACTTTTCAAAAATATATGACTTTCTGGGGTGAGTGTACTTTTTACTAGCTTTATCCCACATATAATGATGTAAATGTGTTGATTTTGCTGGAGCTGAAATTATAGATCATATGGGGGTATGTTCCCATTGGGGCCCCTACATGCCACAAACTTAGGTAAACCTATACATATTGGGCATCAAACTATTCAGTGGACCCCTGGTGTTCAAATGGTGTTTATATTGATACCTAATGCTATGTGCGAGATAAGATGCTGCAAAATGGAAGCTTTGAGGGGATTTTTGGAAATGTCATCAAAATTGCTAACTTTAGAAAAGCTGTGCAGCTTGGTACTTTGGAGTAGAAAGACACGGGTACCCATTTTAGATTCGGGGGGTTGTGTACTTTCCAAAAATATATGACTTTCTGGGGTGAGCGTACTTTTTACTAACTTTATCCCACATATAATGATGTAAATGTGTTGATTTTTCTGGAGCAGAAATAACAGAAATGATTGATCATATGGGGGTATGTTCACATTGGGGCCCCTACATGCCACATATTTTGGTAAACCTATACATATTGGGCATCAAACTGTTCAGTGGACCCCTGGAGTGGATCCCTGTTCAGGATGACCTGTAGGAGATAAGATACTATAGACTGGAAGCTTTGAAGCGATTTTTTAAAAATTTCACAAATTTTGATAAAAACCAATAACTTTAGGAAAGCATTGCGTCTTGATAGTTTGGAGTAGACAAACAGTTGTGCCTATTTTGGATTCCCCAGAATCTGTTCTTTCCAAAAATGTTTTTTGGGATAAACCTTCTGTTAGTGGAATTTTTGTCCTTGAAATCTAAAGTATGCAGCTTTCTAGAGCAGTGCTTTGGAAATTTGGTAGTGTACTGCTGGGAGTTTTTGATCTATACAAGTGAGATATCTCCATAAAACTATATTTATTTGGTATTGGCACGTTCAAGAGACATGGGACTTTCCAAATCAGTTGTATATTCATGCATAAAATAATTTTTGTTTCTAGTATGTGTGTTTATATTATGGAAAATTTGTTTTTTTTTTTGCATTTTTAGACATTTAGAAGCCTATATCTTGTTACAGAATTGGAATTACACAAAAATTCTCCTGAAAAAAACAATATATAATTGTTTTCCTGGGTAAACTAAAAGTCCCCCCAAGGAAAGGCCCCTAAAGTGAAACAGTGCAAAATGTTAAAAAACTGTCTGGCAGTACAAGTTCCGCTTTGACCAAAACGGCTGGCAGTAAAAGGTGTTTTTTCACGGTGAGGGCAGTAAGGTTGAGGAATGCCCTTCCTAGTGCAGGGATCATTGTGATGCTGGAGAACTGGTTGTACATTTTATTGGGTATGATGCAGATTAATGCAATGGTACTAGGGGCATTTCACAGATAAGTGCTACCCCCTGGCGCTTAGTTTTTCAGCATCAGAGTGGGTAGAAGGAAGGTGCAAAAGCACCCTCAGCACTATAACAGCCAAAATTCCTATTTCAAAATTTGAACTTTCAAAGCAGTAATGCAAAATAACTTTAATCACACATCACAAGGGAGTCACAGCATACAGGTAACTATTCACAATGTTTCCAACAGGGCTTTCTCAACATGTACAATTCCACAGTGTCCGGAGGACATCAGTCTTACCAGGGGTAGCAACTTTTGGGCTATCACATTTGTCTCCAGTCTCCATGGGATCTTCTGTCTGGCACAGCAATCCGGCACTCCCTGCGGTGACCCTTTGCTATTCCACCAGGCCTTTTTTACTGGCCGACACTTGCCCAAAGCTCATCAAGCCCTCCTTCTAGCCTACCCCTATCTGCTCGGGTCTCTATTCTGTGGATGATCCACTTGGAAAACTATTTCCCTTTACCCTCCTTGGTGGGGCAATAGGCGGCCCTTACCCTGACCTAGTGCCTGCTCAACTATCAGCTGCCCTGTTTTGACCTCTCTTTACCCTGTATACAGTTATTCTTCACTTCCAGATGGTCTCTTCCTGTGTTCTCCCATAAAGACCACTAATTCTGAGTGTGGTCCCCTTTTATACATTCTGCCCCACACTGCTCTAGTGGTTGGGGGTGTGAACTGCAATCATAAATTTTTAATTGGTTTTAACAAAACAGACACTGTGGCCATACTTGTGTCTCATTTGCCTAAAGGAACTTCTACTAATAATTTTTTAGTTCATCTAGATCAGGGGCCCCCAACCTTTCTTACTTGTGAGCCACGGTCAAATGTTAAAGGACTTGGAGAGCAACACAAGCATCATAAAAGTTAATGGAGGTGCCAAAAAAGGGCTAAGATTGGCTATTAGGTAGCCTCTATGCACACTATCAGCTTACAGGGGGCTTTGTTTGGTAGGAAATCTTGTTTTTATTCAACCAAAACTTGCCCCCAAGTCAGGAATTCAAAAATAACTACCTTCTTTGGGGGCACTGAGAGCAATAGCCAAGGGGTTGGTGAGCAACCACGGCTCACGAGCCACTGGTTGGGGATCACTGATCTAGATGGATATCCATCTGGTGTCAGTATTATATTAATCCTCACAATTGTCCTTCTTGTTCACTGGTTTCCTAATTGTGAACTCATGAACTTAAGACGTTTGCAGACCTTTAGCCATTACCCTGGCATTCTTAGTAAATTCCCAGTGTACTGCACAATGGTGCTGAGTTTTAACTTTTTGTACATTATATGGCTAACTGTGAATAAATGAAGGCCAAGGGGCCCATTTACTTACTCACGAACGGGCCGAATGCGTCCGATTGCGTTTTTTTCGTAATGATCGGTATTTTGCGATTTTTTCGGAAAATTATCGCGACTTTTTCGTTACCAATACGATTTTTGCGGAAAAACGCGAGTTTTTTGTAGCCATTCCGAAAGTTGCGATTTTTTCGTAGCGTTAAAACTTGCGCAAAAAGTTGCGCTTTTTTCGTAGCGTTAAAACTTAAAAGGCGCGACGTTTTGCGCAAGTTTTAACACTACGAAAAAATCGCAACTTTTCGCGCAAGTTTTAACGCTACGAAAAAATCGCAACTTTCGGAATGGCTACGAAAAACTCGCGTTTTTTTCGCGCAAATCGTATTGGTAACGAAAAAGTCGCGATAATTTCCGAAAAGTCGTAAAGGCGCTGAAAAAATCGCAAAAAATACGAAAAAGTCGCAAAACGTTCGTTTCCAATCCGAATTTTTTCCATTCGGACTCGGATTCGACCCATAGTAAATGTGCCCCTAAGTCTTGTGTGTTTTACCAGCCCATTTTTGGGGGGTAACAACTCCTTTCTTTTGGCTTGAGTATGTACTTCACCAAACCTTTGCTCTGTAGGCAGTGGGTGCTATAGTTTGTTAAACTGTAGCTACAGCTCCATGTATCATGTCAGAGCATAATGCCCCCCAGTGTATAGGAAACTGCAGTAAATGCCTGTGTTAGAGTTTAAGAAGGGGATCAAGCTTCTACATGCCTAGTGGCCTCCAGAAATGTATATTTTGATCAGTTGTTATAGACAATTCTAAGGGTTTAGATGATGTTATGAATGTCTTTATGGAAGAACATACATTTATCTAGAGTTCCATCCTCCCCAAAAAGCACTCTTGTCCCTATTTTATGAATTGGCTGCCCTTATCAATCACATTTCTTTTTCCTCCTTTACTTTCCTAAAACCCTATATTATTCTTAGTCTCCAGTGTGCAATTTTATTATAAGGAGCAAAACAATATCACTGGTATATCTTATGATTAACTATTACAGAGAAAAAGTAAGTCATTTTAAAAATATGAATTATTTGATTAGAATGGAGTCTATAGGACATGTCTTCCTGTAATTTGGAGCTTTCTGGATAATGGGGTTCCAGATAATAGATCTCATACATATATTTAGCTTGCCTCAAGAATTTTTTACCCAGTAAGTTTGTTTGTAAAATAAAGTCTTTGTTAGCATCTATTAAGTTTAAGAATGAGGGTTTGCGCCAAATGATTAAAGCTTAAGTTCTATGTGCAGGGTTAAGGTGAGTTTAAGCTATGAAGTACTTAATTAAAAGGTATGCAGATGTCATAAGGATCATTTAAAGGACAGATTTTACAGTCAGTGTCGTATGACGCAGGCAGAAGTGAACAAGGCTCAGTAATTTAGTAAATGAATGAAGATTTTAACTGTGAGGTCAAACTTTTCTTCTGACTCTGCAGGAATTAAACATTAGTCTTTCTAGGTAGTGACAATAAATTCTCTCTCAAGGAAAGATGGGGGCCAGCAAAGAATGATGCGTCACGGGGTTTAGTAATCCACATAATGTATACATTTTACTTGGGATTTCTTAAAAGAAGAGAAACACCAAAAAATAAAAGTGTTTTAAAGTAATTAAAATATAATGTTCTGTTGCTCTGCACTGGTAAATGTGGTGTGTTTGCTACTATAGTTTTTATAAGTAAGGTGCTGTGTAGCACCGGGGCAGCTGGAAAAAAGGCACAGGTTACATAGCAGGTAAGAGATAAGCTCTGTAGAATATAATGGGGTTTTATCTGTTATCTGCTATGTGCCTGTAACTTTTCTCATTTGAATGGCTGCCCCCATGGCTACACAGCAGCTTTGTTTATAAATTATAGTAGCCTTTCTGAGGCAAACTCACCAGTTGTACCAGTGCAGGGCAACAGTGCATTATAATGTAATTACTTGTATACACTTTCATATTTTGGTGTTACTGTTCCTATAATGGCCTCTTTACCTGTTTAATTAATAAAACAGGTATAATTTGCATGAAAACTTTAAATATTTCATCAATGCTGTTAAACTATCAACATTTGCAATGTACATATAGGGGCAGATTTATCAAAATGTGAGTTTAGAGCTTAATACATAAAAACTCACACACATTCTATTCATTTTTAGAAGTGTATTTATCAAGTTAGAGAAAGTTAGAACTCATCATTTGATAAATTCACATCTAAAAATCCCATAGGAATGAATAGAATGTGTGTGAGTTTTTATGTATTACGCTCTAAACTCACATTTTGATAAATCTGCCCCATATTGTTTTTCTCTATACACTGGGGGTAGATTTATTAAAATGTGCGTTATGCTTAATACATAAAAACTCTCCTACATTGTATTCATTCCTATGGGATTTTTTAAAGCGTATTTATCAGTGGGTGAAAGTTAGAACTCACCATTTGATAAATACACTTCTAAATATCCCAATATATAGAATAAATAGAAAGTGGATGAGTTTTTAGGTATTAAGCTCTGTTTTGATAAATTACATTTTGATAAATCTGCCCCTTGATCTAGAGAGAACTCACAAAATTGGAGTAAGAAATATTATTGTACTTAAATAAATGTCAGATTCCCAAAAGCCTTACTCCATTTAATGAACATGGCAGTTTTGTATACTTTAGAGTTGGATTGTCAGTGGATATGAATACTAAATTTCATCGGACAAATCTGAAGTACAATTTACACTTACATCTAAAGTCGATGTAAGATTTTGGGAGTTAGTAGCTCCATTTTGTTGGTGTTAATAACATCAAATTAAAAATGATTACATTGTTTTAGGCTTTTGGCATTAAAAAAAATATTTTGAAGTAGAGTAAAAAAAAATGAAACATTCAGACAATTGTGAATTTGTACTGATTTACTTCCTTATATAAACATTTTACTCAAATTTAAATCCAAATTCAAAAAATGCCATATCCTCCCCATCCAAACTCAGAAAATAAAAAAACATCAGTAACAACCACACACTTGTGTTTAAATATTAATTTAGAATTGATTTCATTATCAACTAAGCTAATTTCCCATGACAAATGTTCTTCTATGTTTTTATAGTGTGCCACACAGACTAGCCTATTATAGGGCTAAAGTATGCATAGAGCTTGAAGCCTGTGCAAGATTGCCTTTCCCATGGTGAGAAAGCATCCAAATATATCTTTACATGCATAAGTATTGTGATCGCCCTAAAAAGAGAATATTTATTTAATCTGCTGCAAGTAGCCCATAGCTAGAGGATGCCAATGTGTTGTGGACCTTAGCAGTGTTTAGAACACCACACTCTGAAACAAAACTAATGTGTAATCCAATGCAATGTAGGCTGCAGTAAGCATCTCCAAAGAAATAAAGTTAGCAATGCTAAGAGAATACAAAATAAACTAATTATGGCACACATAAGTATAAGTAGCTATTATTTGTACTTGGCTAAAATAGTTTTTTATTATTTGAGAAAAACATATGTGAGAAGAAACCTATGTGACTTGTCACACTGGAAACATTAACCAAAAGAGCTGGATGCTTACAAGCCCTATCTGTGAAGGAACCATGGATTAGATTTATTCCAGACAAAGTTGTCTTGAGAACACTTCACATTTTAGACATCAAGTGGCATCTTATCCAATTTAAACTGTGAGATAATCCTCTTTTATTTCTCTGAAGAATGCAACCAAGATGAAAGACTAAGGGGGACATTTATTAATGCACGAACGCTCCGAGCGTATTTTGCGCGACAATTTAGTACCTTGCGACAAAATTTGTGCGACAAAATCGTATTGTCACGCCAAGTATGTAAGTTTCGGATTCATTCAAGCTTCGGTATCGTGACTTTCCTTGGGCCAGGTTGGAGCTGCAGAGTGCCATTGATTCCTATGGGAGACTTTCCTTGGGCCGGGTTGGAGCTGCAGAGTGCCATTGAGCCCTATGGGAGACTTTCCTTGGGCCAGGTTGGAGCTGCAGAGTGCCATTGAGCCCTATGGGAGACTTTCCTTGGGCCAGGTTGGAGCTGCAGATGCCATTGAGCCCTATGGGAGACTTTCCTTGGGCCAGGTTGGAGCTGCAGAGTGCCATTGAGCCCTATGGGAGACTTTCCTTGGGCCAGGTTGAAGCTGCATTGATTCCTATGGGAGGCTTCCAAAATCATGCACAGAAGGATCAAAGTTGGAAAGGTTTTCCCGCTGTTTACAATTGTTCGGTACGAAAATTTCAGATTGCCAATACGATATTATCGTGACTAATACGATTTTTTCGTAAGCATTTTCGTGATATTTGCGATCTTCAGAAATTATTGTATCCAATCTGAATTTTTCCCATTCGGGATTCGAACTCTTGATTTGATGAATGTAGCCCTAAGCTTTTAAAGGAAGAATTTAACATTTCTACATACCCAGAACTGAAAACTTCAGAATCGATAGAACATCAAAGTCCTCCATTTCTCATTGGAAAAAGGATACTATCCAGATGGTATATATCATTGACAACTGAATTCCTCTCTTTCAAATAGAGCACATGCCACTAGAGCAGTGCTGTCCAACTTATAACATGCTGTGGGCCAGTTATATCTTATACAGCAAGTAAGAGTGTTGGATTAAATGAAAACAAAATGTCATATATTGAAGTCTATGGAGCTGTCAAGCAGTCACATCTGGCTTGTGTCTTCCGTCTGGACTTTCTCTCTACTTTCTGGGCAGTAAGAGAGTCAGTATATATATATCAAATCTTCAGAGCAGCTACCTGGTCAAATCTGATCAATTTAAAAAAAACATTATATGGTTGATATTACAGTCTTTCAGGAAACAGCCTTTGCCTACAATGTTTTACAGTAGTTTGTCCGGAGATACTCAACTTATTTGCCACTTCCTTACTCACCTTATTTGCTAGTTCTCTTAGCATGCTAATAATAGGAGTGTAGAGGAAGAGTAAACACCCTACAAATTAGTCACAGCCATATTCAATCCAAATTCCCTCGAAATTTAAGTTAATTAGGAACATAGCCATCCTCCCTGTTTCTCTTCCTATTGCATAATGCTGTAGTTTCCCATTACCTTTCCTTATGATATTTAAACGACACAGAATATTTCCCAATAGAATAATTAACCTTTCAGCGTAATCCATTTGATTTTACCCTACTGCTTTATCTACACAATACCACATTAGTACCTCTGTGTAATCTTTTGCTTAAAGCATAGAGTGGGTGCCCAAAAGCTAGCAATCTATGGCACTATTCACAAAAGTAGAGTTAAGTAACACTGGAGAATAAAAACATTTTGTGAATATGGCAGGTTTGTGCCCTTTGCAGTTAAATTGTTATTCTGGGTGCCACTTTTATGAATTCAGAGTACAGGTATGGGATCCCTTATCTGGCAACCCATTATCCAGAAAGCTCCAAATTACGGAAAGCCTGTCTCCCATAGACTCCGTTTTAATCAAATAATTCAAATAATTTTAAAACTGATTTCCTTTTTCTCTGTAGTAATAAAAAAAAATTGATTGATCCCAACTAAGATATAAATAATCCTTATGGGATGCAAAACAACCCTATTGGGTTTGATTCATTTTTTATTGATTTTTTAGTAGACTTAAGGTATGGAGATCCAAATTACGGAAAGACCCCTTATCCAGAATACCCTTGGTCCAGAGCATTCTGGATAACAGGTCCTATACCTGTACCACATTATTTCAGACAATCTGTCAACAAGCTGCAATGATTTAAAGTCAAGGTAAGTTTTTTTTTTGGTATTATAAATTGAATTTTGTTTGCTTAAATAACGTCAGTTTGGTAGAGATGGAGTTAAATTCACAAAGTTTCTTTACTTTAACGTTACTTCAGGCGTTCATGATATTTGATGTTAGATGATTTTCTGGCATAAACAAATATAATGTATAAACATTTTTATTCTACCTTAACTCAGGCTTACTCTCCTTTTGTGAATTCACTCTTATTTCTACATTAAAGGACAAGGAAAATGTTAGGCACCCCCAAGTGACTTTAATCGCTTACCTTGTTCCCCGGGCTGGTGCCCCTGTTAGGAGAAAACAGCACCAGCCCGGGGTACCTGTAGCGAGCGCTTCCTACTTCCTTACTCGCGCTGCAGCCAATTGTCCCAGACAAACGCATTTGCAGTAGAGTGAAACGCCAACTTCTCTGTTCAAAGTTCAGCTTTTCACTCTACTGCGCATGCAGCGAACAAGGAAGCGATCGCTGCTACCCCGGGCTGGTGCTGTTCTCTCCATACAGGGGCACCAGCCCACGGTAAAAGGTAAGCGATTTAAGTCACTTGGGGGTGCCTAATATTTTGGCACCCCCAAGTGACTTAGACTTTCCTTCTCCTTTAAATGGTTTGTTCAACTTTGAGTTGACTTTTACTTTGATTTATAAAGTGCTATTCTAAAACAATTTGAATTGTCTTCATTTTTAATTATTTGTGTGTTTTTTTTAATTATTTCACTTTCATTGTTCAACAGGTCTCCAGTGTGGAATTTCAGCAACTACGTGTATCTAGTTCCTAGGGCCTAAATTACCTTAGCAACCAGGGAGTGGTTTGATTAAGCGACCGTAAAAGTGCCTGAATAGAAAGATACTGTATATACTCAAGTATAAGCTGATCCGAATATAAGCCGTGGTACCTAATTTTACCTAAGAAAACTAGAAAAACGTATTGACTCTAGTATAAGCCTAGGGTGGGAAATGCAGCAGCAGTTTCAATAATCAAAATAAATACCAATACAATGTTCTAAAAATGCCTTAGGAATGAATACAAAGTAGGTGAGCTTTAATCTAACATTTTGATAAATATGCCCTAAAAGTTAACTTAAAGGTGAACCACCCCTTTAAAAACCTGTTTTCAACTCTATCTATACACATAGGGGAACATTTACAAAAGTGCTATTAACACAACTTTGGCATTAAATGGAGTAAAATGTTAATTTACAGTAGAAATAATCAGACGGCAAATTCAAAACCCTCTAAACTCAAACTATTGTATTTGCTCTACCTTGCAACATTTTTTTCCATCAAGAGTTGGAGTTAAGCGATTTTACCAGTTTGTCTCTATCTTTATAAATGTGTAATGTAATTAACTCTAGCAAAATGGAATTTATAACTCCCACAAAATACACCAAATTTAGTTTGATGTAAGTTGTACTCCAGATTCCAGAGGCCTTGTCACCACAGGGTACTAACCCATATACCCTCCTTGTTGATCTGGCTGCTCCACTAGCTATCCTGAGCATGTCCTTTACTCCAATATTGACTGCTACAGGACTAACCTAACACTGCCTTTACCTAACTGGGCCTGCCCCCTGCCCAGACCCAATCCTGTACCCACCTCAGAGGCAAGGTGAGGTCCCAGGAAAGACCCTAAGCACATGGGTGGTCCCCCTTTTATAGACAAATCCACTATCATCTACTGGGCATTTCTTAAATTGCTATCAAATTACTCTGGAAAAGAAAAAACTACCCATGGTTTACAAAGGACCACCTAGCATGTCCAGACTATAAAGCGACTGCCTGAGTAAAAGGGCAGCTCTTTCTCAGGGTCCCTACATGAATACAACAAAATTCTGTTCATTCTTATAGTTCACAAACACTGGCATACTTGGATAAAGATGATGTTGCCTACATGTTCACGTTGATATTTACTATGTTTACATAATATTGCTGTGAAAATATTTCAGTGGTTTTTCTTGGTGGGTGTGCGAAATCTAAGTCTGCCACTTACAATTCTGTTTTGGCACCTCTCCTTGGAAGGTTTAATAAAACCTCATAATCCATGCAAATACAATCAGCACCATACCTTCATGAGATCCCTGACCCCATGATGGTTATGAGAAACAGATCATGCTGTTTGGAGCAACATTCCAGGGTATTTATTCCAGAAAGATCTTTGTACAAGTCATTCTTAATTGAGAAAGCCAATCGGATGAAAGGTGAAACATCTTCAAGCAAAACACAGCAACTACAGATATACCATGACCTGGATGAATGAGAACCTTCACAAACATTACTGTTTTATCTGCCGTTCTAATTGATCACTACTGTAATAAAATGTGTGTATAACTGAATAACAGCATGCAGCAGAATTCTTATTGGCAAACCAGCCTTCATCTTAGAGTTGAATGGCTAGGCCCACACAGATAATAGAAGTCACTCTCTGGCTGCATCCATGTGCAATGATAGTCACGGCATTTTCAGTATAGGGTGCAAGGAAGAGTATGGATGTCACAACATGGCTTAGTGTCCTGGGACACATGAAAACCACCATGTATACACACATTCTGTGAACAATCTGCAGCTTTGGTTTGTGATCAAAAAACCTTTAGAACTTCATTTGTCTACAGCCACAAGTTAATCCCATCATAGATGATACTGAGTTTTAAAGGCTGCTCCCATAGGTGTTTTTTTTCCGTTTGAGCCTAGCCTCTAAGTCTTTAGAATAGGACACTTGTGGCGGAATGTAATAAAACTAATCTGACTAATACAAGCATTTTTTTCTTATGAAGATAAATATTCATGTCCCAACCTGGTATTAATTAATAACTCTGCTCAAATTATTACTTATTTTATAGTTTGCAACAGAGTATGTAATTAAAGTTCTTATTGGAAAAGATATTTTGCAAAAAAAAAGGCTTCAAATACTTTTAACAACTAAAATCCACAGGGTATTAAATGTCTCATGGACAATATTATATTGTGAATTGTATTGTTCATTCTCAGTTTTGTGCATTTTTTGTTCATTTTTTTTTGTTAATGTTTTTTTCCCATTTATATTCTATTCTCAGCATTCTGCTGACAGCAAATTATTGGGGTTCTACCCTTTTTTATTCGTACTTGACTTCCTCTGGACCCAAGAAAAGAGTGCAGAATAAAATAGTTTTTACAATTAAAAACACCAGGCCACACCTTATGAAAACAGTGCTGACAAATGCAGTTCTCCATTGTGGAGCAGAAGCAGTTTAAAAACATGGCGTCTTATGCTTGGTTTTTTTATTTGGCACAGTTACATAATTAAGTGCGGTTGAAAAATAAATTTTTATGGGAAAAAAGAACATCCCCAATCTGTCTGTAATCCCATAATAATTTACTTGTTTAGAGTAATCATGTCCCCTCGCAAGCGCCTTTTTTCCAGAGAAAACAACCCCAACCTCAACAGTCTCACCTCATAGCTTAAATCTTCCATCCCCTTTACCAGTTTAGTTGCAGTCTCTGCACTCTCTCCAGCTCATTAATATCCCTCTTAAGGACTGGAGCCCAAAACTGCACTGCATACTCAAGGTGAGGCCTTACCAGGGGCCTATAAAGAGGCAAAATTATGTTTTCATCCCTTGAGCCTTTTTTTATTCAAGACAGCACTTTATTTGCTTTAGTAGCCACTGAATGACACTGCCTGGAATTAGACAACTTGTTATCTACAAACATTCGAAGATTCTTTTCAATTAAGGATACCTTCAACACACTAACATTTAGGGGCACATTTACTAATGCACGAACTGGCCGAATGCGTTCGAATGCGTTTTTTTCATAATGATCAGTATTTTGCAATTTTTCGGAAAATTGTCGCAACTTTTTCGGAGCCGTTACGACTGTTTCGCGACTTTTTCGCAGCTTTCGCGCCGAGTACGAATGATTTGGATTCATTCAAGCTTCAGTATGGTGACTTTTCTTGGGCCAGGTTGGAGCTGCAGAGTGCCATTGAGTCCTATGGGAGGCTTCCAAAATCATGCTAAGTCTGAAAGTTTCGCCCGCCGCTTACGAGCGATCAATACGAAAAAGTCGCGACAAGATACAAGCAAATCGTAACAGCCACGAAAAAGTCGCGACTTTTCACGCAAGTCGTAATGGTTACAAAAAAGTTGCGACAATTTACAAAAAGTCATAACGGCGACGAAAAAAAATCGCAAAAAATACGAAAAAGTCGCAAAATGTTCGTTTTACAATGGGAATTTTTCCAATTCAGATTCGTGGGTTAGTAAATCAGCCCCTTAGTGTGTAATTCACATTTATATTATTTCTAGCAAAGTGCATAATTTAATTTTAACTTTGAACCTTATTTCCCTTTTGCTACCTAGTTTTTCGGTTTTGTCAAATTGCTATTCAAGGTGGCAGTATCCTGCATGGAACTTATAGTTTTGTAAAAAATAGAAACAGTCCTTTCAATGCCCACCTCCAGGTAATTAATGAACAATTTAAGAGCAAGAGACCAAGGACTGTCCCCTGTGGTACTTCATTAATAACACTGGTCCAATTAGAAAATGTTTTATTATTATTTATTATGAGGCCCAAAAGAGAAACATTCCTAGTAGGTTCTTGAACAGGCTGAAATGAACAGTTTCATTTAGTATATTTACAAACCTGCTAGCTTTTTCTGACTTAGCCACTAGTGATGTGCGGGCTGGTCCGATACCCACTGGACCCGCAACGGGTATTTATATACATGTGTCTGCCTTGCCCCGCCCCCTCTGTGACATCAAAGATGGGGCTGAGCGGGCATGGGCGCTGGTTGGGAGAGGGCGGGTTAGGGTCAGGTCGACTTACACATCACTATTGGCCACCCCATTACTTCAGTTAATGTCTGAAAAACTGAAGTCCCCCATAATAACTTTGACCTAGTTGTGAAGCCTTCTCCATTTGTAATAGCAGTTTGGCTTCATTTTCCTTACTTATATGGGGAGGTTTATAACATACACCAATGATAATTTTCTTTGTAACCTTTAACCCTGCTAAAATCTCTACCCAAAGGGATTCCACACCCTCCCCGTTACTACCCCTGGTAATTTATTTAGTGCATGGTTTAATTCTGGCTGTACTAAACTTAAAGACTACCTCTTGGAACACTCCCACAGCACTTTGGGGGCTTTATTACCAAGTTTATTGGGCTTCTTAAAAACCCCACAATGCACCGTTTTTTTTCTCAGAATTCAGGTGTCATTGCAGACCCAAACAGGTATTTTTCTTGATGTGATTACACTGTGCCTATTGCCATTCTGCTGATTTTGAGTTATTTCTGGTGTTTTGCATGTTCAGCACAAATACTTGGCACCTATTAACGCAGGGTGCTGAGGGACCCCTGGTCAGGAGGTGATGGTACTTACTATGGATATAATTTTTCCATGACTAAAAGAACAAGGCTGTAGCAGGCATGAAACTTTAAGGATCTTCAATTTGTCCACACAAGATCTGTTTATGTCCCATATATCCAGTGCTTAAATTGGGTTAAAAAAAGAGGAGGGATGCTATGTGTGCCGAGAGTAGAGTGGCATGGCAAAAATAGCCCCACCCACAATAATAAACCACACCCACTCTAATAATACGCTTCCTCTACCAACACTTGCTGGTATGCCCATGTCAAAGCTAAGCCATTTTGCTATTTCCATCTAATGAATAGTTTGATGCACATTACTTATAGATTTACCAAACTATGTGGCTTGTAGGAACACCAAAATGTGAACTGTGCAAATAAATTTTCTCTACTGCCAAATCAGCTTCTGCCAACAAAGTCCCTTGTGTGCATATATTATGTCATATTCTGTATTACCCCATATCATTTTATATATATCATCCTCACACCATACCTCCCAACATTTACAAAGAGGGACAAAAATAAATGCCACGCGGTGAAAATGTTTTGACCAGGCCCATTTTTGTTACCACACCACTTCCATTTTACAAAATTTGGCAGGTTATGTAAAGTTTGAACACTTTTCTGGGGGTTTTTGGGTCTTGTTTTATATGTTATTACAGTTGTGCAGATGACAGAGAAATAGCCCTTTAAAGGAACAGTAACACCACAAAATAAAAGAGCTTTAAAGTAATAAAAATATAATGCACTGTCTATGAAGATTTTCATTCATCCAGGTCATGGTATATCTAGTATAAATAAATTTGAAGCAACTGGACTTGTTTAGATTACTAAACAAGTCCAGTTGCTTCAAATTTATTTATACTAGAAATATAATGCACTGTTGCCCTGCACTGGTAAAACTGGTGTGTTTGCTACAGTAACACTACTATAATTTATATAATAAGCTGCTGTGTAGCCACGGGGGCAGCCATTCAAGCTGGAAAAAAGGAGAAAAGGCACAGGTTACATAGCAGATAACAGACAAGTTCTGTAGAATACAATAATGTTTTATCTGTTATCTGCTATATGCCTGTGCCTTTTCTCCTTTGAATGGCTGCCTCCATGGCTACTTAGCAGCTTATTTATATAAATTATAGTAGACTTTCTGAAGTAAACACACAACTTTTACCAGTGCAGGGCAGCAGCACATTATATTTTAGTTACTTTTATACACGTTCATTTTTTGGTGTTACTGTTCCTTTAAGATGCAAGTTTCAATTCCCCCAAGAGACCTGTTTATCAATTGTACAGATACAATTGTACAGATACAATTGTATATAAGTGCAGGTGTTGTCTGTTGAGTATTCTGGACTCTGCCAAAAGCCTCCTTGTCATTCAGTGCATTAAATGAGGGACTTTTCAATTAGAATCCAGGACTGCCGGCTGAGCTGTTAAAATTGGGACACAAAAATCAGGACAGTGGGGAGGTATGTCACACCATTCCTCTATCTGCTCCCTAATCCACCTTTCTCTTGTCTTCTCTACATTCATTTTCTCTCTTTTTGTTGCTAATATTTTTCTCATCTCTCCTGTTTTTTATAACCCTCTCTGATGCCCCTCCATCTACTTCATCTGTATAACACTTCTCCATCTCTTCTATGCTTCTCTTCCAGAAAATCTTTTATTCTTTCTCCTGATTCAGTCCCTAATTCCGGCAAATCTAAGGGGCTGATTTACTTACCCACGAACGGGTCGAAATGAGTCCGATTGCGTTTTTTTCGTAGTGATCGGTATTTTGCGATTTTTTCGTATGTTTTGCGATTTTTTCGGATTCTTTACGAATTTTTCGTTACCAATACGATTTTTGCGTAAAAACGCGAGTTTTTCGTATCCATTACGAAAGTTGCGTAAAAGTTGCGCATTTTTCGTAGCGTTAAAACTTACGCGAAAAGTTGCGCATTTTTCGCGTAAGTTTTAACGCTACGAAAAATGCGCAACTTTTTACGCAACTTTCGTAATGGATACGAAAAACTCGCGTTTTTACGCAAAAATCGTATTGGTAACGAAAAATTCGTAAAGAATCCGAAAAAATCGCAAAACATACGAAAAAGTCGCAAAATGTTCGTTTTCAAATCGGAACTTTTCCAATTCGGGTCGGATTCGTGGGTTAGTAAATCAGCCCCTAAGTGTCGCGGTACAGCTATGTGGGGATTGGACAGGCCGAAAGAAGGTTTAAAGGTAACACTCCAGCCTATTCAATCCCTGTGTGGCTATATTGGGACTTAAAAATTATCAGTTAAGTTTTAGGAAGTTAGAAAATGCCATGCTACAGGTTTTGTATTTAAAAGCATGCGGTAGAGCAGAGGTATTACAATAAAAAAAGCTCTAGGATTCAGAACCATTGTATCCCTCCGGAGGAGATGGTATTTCACAGAACTCCAGCATTGCATAGATCAGTTTTTCTATAAAGGACTTTTTGAGACCTTGTAACTGTATGGGTAAATGCTTGGTCCAGTCCAGACACATTCTCCCATTGTAATTACAATTTGAAGCTAACTGAATAGGACCTCTTTCTTTAGAAAAGTAAGAATGTTCATTTCTTGTGGTTAACTATGCATACACACCCCACCCCTCACACCTGTACATGTTTGAATGCCTTTGATGTAGAGGGTTTTGTATTTACTCAGTATCCTTATGCACAGAAACATAACATTGCACAAAAAAGGAAGACCTTGCCCCAAAGGAAAAATCCCATTGGTATCATCATAATCAGATAATCAGCTAATTTATTCTGTTGTTTCAATTTGTTATGTTGCCTATAACACTCTACAAAGAGGAAGCTACTTTGTTTTTAGGTCCTTAAAATTATTATTTATAGGTGTGTTCTTTATGTTTTACAAGGAAGCTCTAACATAAATGAGGCAATTTGGATTTCGCTTTTCCTAGGGTGGCTATGGTTTATTAAGTAATGTCAGTTAATAAGAGACTTCCATAAATAGTGTTGAGTTACACATGACAGATCAGGCAGCAGTTTATGGGACTGCCATTAGCAACTACTTACTTGTAATCTATCTGCAATAGTGATATAATGCACCCTTAGGTGTTGGCTTTGTAGGAAGGAGAGTCTGGGCTGCGTGTAATTACACGTAGGGCTCTATAAATGGGTACAGTGGGCAACAACTCTAGCTTTCAGTCTGCCCACTCTGGTGGGTATCAGCCTTGCTCCCACAGAAACACACACTGAACAACTGTTTTTTTTGCAATTTATATTTACCCCAGTTTCCCAAAAAAATTTGCCACCAGCGAAATGTCAAATTTCTCTGCAAATCCATGCTTGCCAAAAAAATTTACTCATCATTAATCTGTGATAATTAGGCAATTGCTCTGATGCACCTGAATGAAAAAGTTATGCTTTCTGTATGTATCAGCAGATTTATCAATCCACACTCACCAGCACATCCTGGCCTTTCCACTCTGTTCCGCCTGGTGCACAGTACTAGGAGAGACTTCGGCACTCTCCACCACGATCCCCGAAATGTTATATGGTTTGCTACTATTAAAAATCACCAGGGTTTATCCCGCTTAAATTAAATCCTTTTGTGCCGGTATTTTTGTGCTGTTTGGATCGTGGTGGAGAGTGCCGAAGTTTTATCACCACAGAAAAATTAAACTACTTTCAATTCATTCCTATGGGATTTTAGTTTTACATATCAGAAGTGGGGGCCCTGAATATTTCAAGCTGTAATGGGGAATTTTTATATTTTTAGTACCCAGATAAGATTCACTTAGACTGTAAGCTCTACGGGGCAGGGACCTCCTTCCTACTGTGTCTCATACCACATGGCACTTATTCCCTGTGTATTTATACTTATTTATTGTATTTATTTATTACAACACTTGTCCTCCCTGTGTGTAATTGTGTATTTTTTATTGTATTTATTTATTACAACACTTGTCCTCCCTGTGTGTAATTTTGTATTTTGTAAGATTGTACAGCGCTGCGTACCCTTGTGGCGCTTTATAAATAAAGTTATACATACATACAGTACATACATACATACCCTATTCCAGTACTGTGCATAGTAAACTCTTGGCTGGCTATACAGGTTTGGGATCCTTTATCCAGAAAGCTCCCAATTATGGGAAGGCTATCTCTGATAGACTGCATTATAAAAAAATTATTCTAATTTAAAAAAAAAAAAAAAATTCTGTAATAATAAAACAGTACCTTGTACTTTATCCCAACTAAGATATAATGAATTCTTATTGGTAGCAGAACAATCGTCTTGGTAATATTTAAATGACTTTAAGTATTGCAATCCAAAATATGAAAAGACTTATCCGGAAACTCCAGGTCCCAAGAATTCTGTATAACAATCCCCATACTTGTACCTGTGAATGGCTATATTCCACCATTTATTTTCTATTCCTGAAATTATTTTAAAACCATTGAATTTTCTTAATTAGTTGCTTAGAATCAGATTTTCTTCTTGCAAAGAAAAAACTTTTTTTCATGGAGATTCCCTTTAGTTGCTTGCTTATGGCTGCACTATATGCAATTTGTGTTTGTCTAATTGATGGACATAGATGAGGTCTCTGTGTAAGTTTGAATATGACGGACATGGACACGTGTTATTTTGACCTTAACTGTTATATACTGTATATATTGTGATGTTCACCACATTAAGTTTACATGTGCTTTAATACATAACTAAGGCACTTCTTCCTGCTACTACAGTACAAATTCTCTACATTCACAAGAAAAGGAAAAGTCCATTTAACAGCAATTTTCTAGATGAAAAAAGAATACGTGTCTTGGCGTTGTGGTCTTAACAGAGCATTAAACATAACTTTTATTAATTAACTTTAAAAACGTAATAGAATAAAATCTACAGAGAGGGTTTAAAAAATTAATTAGGAGCAAAGTTCTAACAGATGACCAATATTAACTTTTTATTTCCGGCTCTTGCTACTTACTTTAACGGGGTGCAAGAAATAAATGATCCAATGGAAACTGAAAGATATAGAATCTAATTTATTTTTTGGTAACCAAAGAGGAAAAAAAAATTAAAAAAATCTGTATGTCTGCAAGCGTAGTCAGCAATGTGCAATTTTAAGTGCAATTGGCATATTTTTTTTCACAGTGAAGCATATTTTTCCCATAATTCTGGCATCATTGCAGTCACAAAAAGGGCAATGCTCTTCTTCTTAAAGCAATTGTGCTACACCTAGTGCAATTGCATTCAGTTTGCCAAAATTTGAGCAACTGCACTTCTTCGCAAATCGGGAGCAGTTGTGCCGAATGTTTTCAGAGTTTGCCTGGGGTTATTTCCAGTGTTTGAGTGCTAGTGAGATGTTCGCCCTATTCTTTCGGTTCAACTGAACTGTGGCAATTGCCACAGGGTGCAGAGGGAACCCCGGAGCTTCTGCCTCGTGCGGAGATGGCAGTAGGTTCAGGGTTCCCATGCGTCTATAGGTGCAGCAGTGCTCAATTCGGAATGGAAAGCAGGAAGGACAGAGTGTTGCTGAGCACATTTATATAGAAATGCATTTTGACACAAGTAACCTTAATCAAACTAGTTTTACATGTAACTGAATGCGAGGGCTACATAAGTACTTGCAGAAGTACATGAGCCCTCTAGTTATGAATGCAGCTATTGAAAATCATAAGACAATACTGTAGCCATACAGTAATATAAGGCTTTTATTACAATGTAGGACATAGTGTGCAAAGTGCAACAAAAGTCATTTTTTTGCACTTGTGTAACTTGATGCCGGTGTCTGCGCTCTGTTTCAGACTATGGGGCACATTTACAAAAGCACGAACGCTCATTCGAATGCTCCGAGCGTATTTTCGGCAAATTTTTCGGGCATCCGCACGACTTTTTCGTACACCGCACGACTTTTTTGTACGCTTGTGCGAAAAAATCGGAAAGGTTTTACCACTGTTTACAATTGTTCGGTACGAAAATTTCATGACTTTTGGATCGCCAATATGATATTATCATGACTAATACGATTTTTTCGTAAGCATTTTCGTGATATTTGTGATCTTCAGAAATTTTCGTTTCCAATCTGAATTTTTCCCATTCGGGATTCAAACTCGTGATTTGATAAATCTGCCCCTATGTGTTAAAGTACTAACTGATAGTTTATGGTTATGCCTGGGGCAATGGAAAAACCAACCTATTATGGCAATTGTTAGACACCCTTAACTAATACAGCTAATACTAATACGTAATACATGAGTGGTGGGTCATCCTCTCTCCTGCAATTATAAAAGCCTAAGGGGGTTATGTAATATAAGAAGCAAAGTTTGCTAAGGTTCTTCTTTCCTATAACAACCAATCAGCAGGAAGCATTTACTGGTAACCTGTTTAAAAACAAACATCTCATTTATGCTATAGGTTACATATTTTAACATATTTTTACATATAGTTGTTATGTGTGTGTGTATTAATTACCAATAGTATGGCATTGGATTGCTTTGAGAAGACATTTAAATAAATAGAGTGCCCTTGGAAATGACTGACAGAAACACACTCACTAAGAAAGTAAGTCAGAACCTACTTTCCTATAATGTATGGAAAATAAATGATAGTTGCAGAGTCAGCAGGCAATGGGAAATTAGTAAAGGCTTGTATGATCCTCTATAATCTGTTTAATAAAAATACACCCTGTGATTGGGAAACCAGGAAACAATTCATGTACAGTACCTTGCTTAGTGATTGCCAGTAAATGGTAGAATATAGGAAGTAGGAAGAAATGTGACTATAATTTGGAGTAAAATATTTTTTTGTGGTTCTGTCATGGGAAAATAAAATAATGTTGCATCACTTGGACAACCCTTGTAATCAACTGAATAGAGGGTGACAGTAGTACTGTGGCGCAATCATTTCATGAAATTACTTGTAGCAGTTACTCTTCCTTCTGCATGTGAAATTGTAGGTTAGTCAGAAAAAAACGTCATGTTTATTTTTTAGCATTTGCTCTGTCCCTTAAACAGGATACGCCCAGCTACAGATTCATCACTCAGGAAAACTGTCACTTTAATGATTTGGGATGAAAACCTTTTTTCTTGATGGTTTTCCTGTTTTTGGAGAAGGAAAATTACACAATTTAACCCATTTGCAACACGCAATTACAGGGCTTTTAATTTTTCTTAGGGGTTTTGTCGCCTGGCAGGATGAGAAATTTCCCATTGGTGACAAAACATGTATAAAGCTTAGAAATAATTTTGCCCTAAATATATGAAAATAATTGCTGCAACAGCAAATTACTGCCATAAGTGGTACTATTTTGACGGTATGACCAACATGTACCTTTAACTTGATTTATTAATTACAGGTTGGAATTATATGTTAGAATGGAATTTTTTACATAGTAAGTTAGATACATGTACATCAAGTTTAACTTTTTAGGTCTATATAAAACCTGCCTAACTGTTAACCCTAACCCCCTAAAGCCCTTTCAAATTTATCTCAGAGGGGGGGGAATTCCTACCTGATTCTAAGGTGGCATTTGGACCAGTCCCTGGATTAACATGTACTAAGAGCTATTTTCAATAACCCTGTATTTCCTCACTTTCTAAAAAGCCATCAAACCCCTTCTTGAACCTATGTAATGTGTCTTTCTAAACAAATGTATTAAAACATTATATTGACTTTATTAATTAACATCTATTTGTTTCTGAAATGTTTTATTATATGTAAAAAGCACAGATATAATAAATACTAAGGGGCCCATTTACTTACTCACGAACGGGCCGAATGCGTCCGATTGCGTTTTTTTCGTAATGGTCGGTATTTTGCGATTTTTTCGGAAAATTATCGCAACTTTTTTGTTACCAATACGATTTTTGCGGAAAAACGCGAGTTTTTCGTAGCCATTCCGAAAGTTGCGATTTTTTCGTAGCGTTAAAACTTGCTAATTGCGATAATATTAATTAATAATTTCCGAAAAGTCGTAAAGGCGCCGAAAAAATCGCAAAAAATACGAAAAAGTTGCAAAATGTTCGTTTTCCAATCGGAATTCTTCCAATTCGGTCGGAATTCGTGTCTTAGTAAATCAGCCCCTAAGTGGAGTGTCTTTAATTATATTCATCATTACTTTATGAAAATAATTTTTTATCCTAAGTAGCTAGCCCACATACATCACTGCCTTCCCTCCATAATGTTCTTAACACTTATAGCAACCTGTCAGAATACGAGATTGACAAATCAGAAGCCCTCCTTCTCTGCATGTCCAACTCAACAGTAGATGCTCTAAAATCAAAATTTTGTTATAAATGGAAAACTGTTTATTTTAATTATCTTGGGATCCGCCTTACTTCACTATATGGCTCCTTGATCAAGTATAATCTCTTTTCCCTTGTCCACCAAACAAAGCTTACTTTAAATAAGTGGTCAAATTATTCACTTTCATGGCTAGTCGCATTGCAGCAATTAAGATGAATATTTTACCTAAATTCCTATATTTATTTGAAACTCTCCCAGTGATAGCACCCTCAAAAATGCTAAAGAACATTCCATAAATGTATTTGGGGTAACAAAAGCCCTAGAGTCTATTCTATTAGCTAACACATCACAAGGAGGTCTGGGAGCCCCTTCCATCCAAAATTATCAAAACGCAGCCCACCTATGATGGATATCTGCATGGTCTTACTTATGAGCTCCTAGCTAAGCTTACTGATCAATAACCCTCTCCATGAATATTCTTCTAATCATTCATCATCATCAATACAGTAAATGTGGGCCAGTTGACCACCCCAAGTGATAAGCACTATCTCTTGGAACCTTTGCAATCTATAGGCCATTACTGACCTTACAGGGAGGGAGACATCCTATGACAATGCTATGAAACAATTGTATTAAACTATTGATAGAAACATATTGTTTAGTTAATTCTCTTTTTTGTTCTTTTTCTAATCACAGCTATTCCTATTCCCCCTAGTGTAAGTGGGAGCTAAAAACATAGCTATATATACATATTATATGCCTTGCATAATTGTTTATCTCACCCCTACAGAAATATATTCTCACACAATTGTATTTCAGATGCAATGTTTATAAGCTTTTTTTTTCTTGGAAAACTCAATAAAAAATTCAAGTTACAAAATAAAAAACAAAAAACTTTTTTATCACACTTATTTCTATACTTTATTAAAAAAAAAATATCTGTGTCAGATTATTGCATTTGTATGGTACCCCCAAGCAGTAAATTAGTTACTTAATCCTATGTGGAGCTTTGTGGAATCTGCTAACATTTCACAATTAGCACCTGCAAACATGTTTTTCCAGTATCTATGCTTGCTGCAGCCCAGTAGGCAGGAATCACTTGTTAATAACTTGCAAACGTTAATAAAAAATGTAGGTTCAACCAGCTGCCAAGTTTGTTTCTCAACCGTAATAGTCAGACATAACGTATAGTAATGGGAGGGGCTTCTGGGCCTTATAAGTGGAGATCCCATCCAACAGAGAATCATTGAAGAAGAGGTTTCACTTGGAACCATCAGGCAAGTCTTCTTCCTTTACCCATGCTCAGGGAATGGGGGTATATGCATTGCTGCCACATTGCAATCTTACAGATAGGAGCTATAGCTAGTCAGCTATTTTAAAGCTATTGATAAGGCAAGAATATATTGCATATTGCTATAACACATATATACATATTATATACAATAGATATTACATTTCAATGGAAAGAAGAGGCAGATATTATTACTGCTCTTATCAATGGCTTACTTGGTACAAAACTCATTTATAATGGCTTCTGGTACAATATCCTTTGTTCTAAGCAGGGAAGAGAACACAATCTGTTGCAGAAATACAGCTTGTCTCTTCTCTGATATTTAATGAATTGTCATTATAAGTAAGAATACAAATATCTAGCTGGGTAACAGTCAAATGAAGCTGCTTTAAATTAATATACTCATTTAGCTTATAGTGACTTGGTAAAAGCTATGCTAATGCAAGAACTACATCACAGAAGAAATACACTGCTTCTTTAAAAATGGTTTAAAGGAGTATTTTAATGAGATTTTATTTTAGCTGGAGAAATAGCACAGTTTCAAAATATATTCCTATAAATGATGACATTTTGTGTAGGAATCAGTTAGGGCAAGCCATTTCCTTGAGGTTCAGTTTATATCCCCTTCAGGTAAATATTAGACCTATTTCAACCCATGCAAACAAATGAAAGTTCAGAATTTCTTAAAATTATCTTAAATTGCTCTGTCTATGAACTGCTCATCTCACCAATCCTTATTCTTGTTTCTTCACAGACTTTCTACTCATTGTGTCAGCCATAAAGAATAAAATGGTTAAGAAGGTAGCAGTGGTTGGAGCAGGTTGCAGTGGTCTGCCTACCATTAAATGCTGCTTAGATGAAGGACTGGAGCCAACTTGCTTTGAAAGAAGTGATGACATTGGAGGCCTCTGGAGGTTTAAGGTACTGGCTTTTCCTGGCTTTCACAACATGCAAGAGTTGAATGTTTACAGACTAGCCATTTATTTTAATGGCAGCCAATTCCAGAGAAAACTAGATCCATTATACTTTATATATTTTCCTTATTCTTTTTGGGAAAAAGTGGGTTATTTTTCTCATCTCCCTTCACAACTCCTGTGATAGGAAATACATTCCAAGATTTACCAACAAATATATCTACCTCCCTTCATTTCTAGTAGTGCTGAGACTGAAGTTAGTGGAGCATCTGGATAATATAGATTTACCAAATGATGGAATAGATTATACATGCAGGACAGATTCAAGTTATAATTATAATTAAATGCAACTGCACCAAATGCTAAAATATACTCTTTTCTTTTATGTAATGTATGTACATTAATGTGAGAAAAAAAAACTCAAGATACTTCAGGCATGTGTAAGTGGGTACAAGTTCCCCCATAAGCCTTCATTTTTTATTGAGAATATATTTCTCCCCTTCAAAACAATTGAAATAGAGGCTGAGATCTATGCAAACACATGTACATTTATGTATATTGATGGTAGTGCAAGCACAAAGTTTTTGACTGTGTATTTTACCCCCATACCTGTACCAATAAAAACATGCAAAAAGTATAGACAATGCCAGTTTTTCAAACATTGCACTATTTGACAATCCTTTGTCTCTTTCTTATAATTTATAGGAAAACCCTGAAGATGGAAGAGCCAGCATTTACAATTCTGTGATTAGCAATACTTCCAAGGAAATGACATGTTATAGTGATTTCCCAATTCCTGAGGATTACCCAAATTATATGCACAATTCCAAGCTGCTGCAGTACTTCCGTCTCTACGCAGAACACTTCAATCTCTTGCAGTATATTCGTTTCAAGGTAATCAGCATTTCCTGGGGAGCTTGATGAAGTAAGGGTACCAGGGCATAGCAATAGGTGCAGCAGGCCCTGTGACTTCTGAGGAGCTTTAAATGTAATTTAAATATAAATATATATATATACAAACATATATGTATATATATATATATATATATATATATATATATATATATATATATATATATATATATATATATATTAGCAGGTCTTCTAACCAATGGTTTTGGAAAACTGATTTCTTCTCAGACACAGAGACAATTTGTGTGTCTTTGGATGAGGAGGTAGTGGCTCAGTATGTTTGTGTAAATGCAATTTTTTCCTTCCAGTAGTTCTAAAGAATAGAATGGACTTTAGTTATATTGAATGATTAGTAGATTAGCTGTAGAAAATAGCAGGCTGGTTTCTCATGGTATATAAGCTTTTGCATAAATGAAGCAGGGCTACTGTATCTGCCTACATAAATATTTAAAATGCTTCCAATATAACCTGAGAAGAATAATATAACCCAAGACTTTTCTTTAGTTCATATTTGGTCCATTTTACTTTCCAGACCACAGTTTGCAACATACAGAAGCGTCCAGACTTCAGCATGACAGGGCAATGGGATGTTACATCAGAATGCAATGGAAAACAACAAACAGAAATATTTGATGCTGTCTTAATCTGCACTGGACATCACTGTACCCAAAACTTGCCACTTCATTCTTTTCCAGGTAACAGCCTATTAAAAGCATAGGGAATGTGTCAGAAGGAGCCAGCGCTACACATTAGAACTGCTTTCAGATAACCCATTGTTTTTTCCTCTTCCCATTTAACTGGAGGAGTCCCAAGCCAGACTCAGGTTTCTTACTATTGACTGCTATTCTGATATCTACTGGGAGCTGCTATCTTGCTACCTTCCCATTGTTCCGCTGATTGGGTGCTGGAGAGGACAGGGAGGGGAGTGCTATCACTCCAACTTGCAGCTCAGCAGCAAAGTGTGACTGAAGTTTATCAGATCACAGGTCACATGGCTGTAGCATCCTGGGAAATGAAGAATATGGCTAGCCCCATGTGAAATATTAAAATTAAATATAAAAGAAATCTGTTTGTATTTTTGAAAACCGTATTTCAATGCAGGATTCTGCTGGAGAAGCTCTAATAACTGATGTGTTTTGAAAAAAACATGTTTTCCCATGACAATCTTCCTTGAAGTGCATACATATATGTAGCTGTGTTCCCTGGGGACTGTCTCCCTACCATAGATCTCAGTGGATATTGTGTGCAAGGATCCTGCTATGAGGGCTTATGGAGTAAATGTTGAATGTGAAATGTTATAGTTAACAATTCACAGAAATTGCTGCAAATTACATGGAACCTACATAATGAGTTTACAGTCCAGTGCACTAGACTTTGCATTTTGAAAATGGTACTGAGCGGTTAGTTATTTGCAGTGTCGGCCTGGGACCCCAGGGGCCCATTAGAAAACCTTAGACCATGGGCCCAATCTCCAAACTATTTTTCCTCCTTTCCTCACTCAACCACTTTATTCCTTAAGTCTCTTTTATGTACATGCTAGCATCTATCCTTCCATATATTTCTCCCCTTTTGTCCCTATTCAGAAATAGTGAATGACCATGAAACAGGCCAAATGGCCAGGAGCAGGAGGCCCACTGCCCCCCTGGGCCCACTGGGAGTTTTCCTGGTATCCTGGTGGGCCAGACCAATACTGGTTATTTGTAATAAACTTGAACAAATTGCATTTTTTCTCCTAATTGCAACAGAAAAAAAGATACTAACAATAGAACAGTAGAATGGTGGCCTCTAAAATGCTCTTTGGGCCAATCAGTTGGAATAGCATAGGAGATTAGCTTGTGTATGGTCTTTAGGCCTTGGAAATAATATTATTTATATCTGAGTGCAGTCAGAATTAATGCTTGCATAGAAAACTGGATGCAAGGGCTCACAGGGGCACACAGAATTTCGATCTACTGAGGTGCATTGAAGCAGGAATGGGACACCATTCCCCATGCAGCAAAACATAATACTAGTGTATGTTTGTATGTAGAAATTTGCCCAGTGAAATATTCACAGTTGTTATATATTCTTTCTGCTGATGTCCAGGAGGCATTAGGGGCAAGCTGTTTAGAATCATTAAAATATCAGAATAATGTGATAATATTCCATTAACTTTCTTTATCCTTGCAGGTATAGAGAATTTCAAAGGCCAATATTTGCACAGTCGACAATACAAAACTGCCCTTCCTTTCAAGAACAAAAAGATTATTGTTGTTGGCATTGGGAATACAGCAGTTGATTTGGTTGTGGAACTAAGTTCTGTGGCTAAACAGGTGAGCAAATGGAGTTGCAATTTACAATTTTACTCCAGGTCTTAAAAACCATAGCAACCAGTCAGTAGGTATACTGTATTTTAGTCCTCAAGTGTTTAAAAGTTTTTGCTGTGTTTTTTTTGTATTTTTTTCAACCTGGAGCAAGTTTTGTATATATTATTGCGTTTAGCGTAAAGCTTAAAGATAGCCTGAATAATTTCCAAACTAAGATCTGGTGAATTGCACCAGAAGCACCAAGAAAATGATCTAACCATTATTAAATGCAATACTCATAAACATAAATTAAAATATGTTTTATCAATAATAAACCCTGAAAATACCTCTAATCTAAATTATGTATGATCTAATAGACAGATATATTACAAAATATGAATAAGTAGTATTCTGCAAAGTATTTTCGAATCTGCTATAGATTTTAAATGTCGCCATTTTTTTCTTCATTTTTGGGGTTCAGGTTTTCTTGAGCACAAGGCGAGGTGCATGGATAGTAAATCGTGTGTGTGACAATGGCTACCCCCTGGATACAGTCCAGTCCACTCGTTTTAACTGCATTGTCCAGGGCATGATTCCAGTGCTTACAAATCATTTACTTGAGAGTAAAGTCAACGCAAGAGTAAACCATGACAATTATGGTCTAAGACCCCAGCACAGGTAATGAGTTATGTTAATGGTACAAGAATTGTTCAGTACCAAAAGCTGTTTAATCAACAAAACATGGTCTTTACTCAATATAGCATAACAGATTTTCTCTACTTGTATATTTTATAAATCAATAGGTTCCTCAGCCAGCAACCAACAGTCAGTGATGATCTACCCAACCGCATTATTGCTGGCAAAGTGCTACTGAAAACCAATGTGAAGCGTTTCACTGAGACTGATGTGATCTTTGAGGATGGAACAGTAGAGAAAGATATAGATGTGGTCATTTTTGCCACAGGATATGTTTTCAGTCTTCCATTTTTAGACGAGTCTGTGTTGAAAGTCCAAAACAATGAAATTTCTTTGTACAAAATGATCTTTCCTCCTAATCTGGAAAAGCCCACTCTGGGGTGCATTGGCTACATCCAGCCTACTGGTGCTATCATGCCCATTGCAGAGATGCAAGCACGCTGGGCTACCAGAGTGTTCAAAGGTAACTGAAATCATTTTAAGCTCAACATGTTGCCTTGCTATTGTTATAATAACCTGCAAGAAATTAATTTGGGGCCTGATTAGTAATACTCACACAAACAGACATAAAGGAGAAAATGTTACATATAAATCAAGGGGTCTTTTTAAATTTGTAATGGTTTTCTGGAAGACACATATGTTTTAGCACTGGATGCACATGGTGCCATTCATAGATTTTGGAAGCATCAGGACTAGTTTTGTAGGGCTTCCCTTGCTGAATTAAGGTAAGAGTACGCCAGTCTTTGAGAGGAGCTTTGTGCAGACCATATTCAGGAAGGCATCTTACCATAATTATTTGGTTACTGGCAATATTGGGGCTGATTTATAAACATAGGTGCTGAATTGCACCAGTGCAGTTATTTACATCAATTAATCAGATTTTTGCTTTAATTTTCTAATTTGTAGAAGCTAATTGCTTATTGGGTGCTACGGGCAACTGCAGTAAGCAAACAAAACCTTCCATATGTATCACCCAATAAAAGTATTCCACTAACTAAAGAATATACAGAAAATCAACATTTATACATAGGGTTTTATTTTTCCTGTTAAACTCATAAAGTTTCTACATCGCATACACTAGACTTAAAAATCAAGTCCTGAATAATAATAATAGTAATAATAATATTAACAGAATGTCAAAAAGGCAGGCACATCTATAACATAAACAATCTCTATAGCACTTGACTAATCTTCCAGATTCCAAACCCACGGTTTATGTGGATGTCATATATACTTATCTGTCACTTATTTGTCTCTAGGCCATCACCAGTTGCCATTACCAGAAGGAATGATGAAGGAAATCTCAGAAAGGAAACAAAAAATACAGAACAGGTATGCATTGCTTGGCAAGTAAAATAGATTTTGCAGAAAATCTAGAGAATGGGATGACATAACTTTTTTATACACTGTTGAATGGATAATGCTATAAACATAAGTGGCTTTTGGTCAAACTACCTAAGATATAATAGTGTGTAATACACTATGCATTCAGCATCTGCCTACTACTATGTGGTAACCAATGTAGTAATTGTCCCAATGGCAGAACCTTGCTGACTTTTGTTTTATGAGCCTTTACTGGTCAGTCCTCTTGGCTACTTGTTGCAGAATTACAATGCTTTTATGTGGGACAATGTCGGTTTATTTGGGTAACATGTTAGTTTACAAAAGTTGTGAAGGGTAAATATGTGTTAAATCTCCCTGTGGTTTCAAATATTAGGCCACGTGTTGGCACTCTATTCTTCCCTAATGGTGAAAGGTATTTATTTAGGTTGGCTACCAGCCCCTTACAAGATTTACTTGAGTCATCTTTACAGTACTTAACCACCACTGAAGTAAATTCAAAATTTTTCAAAAGCACAAAGTATCTTGTTAAAAAATCTAGCACAGTGTCCAACAAAAGCTAAGCAATAATTGTACAGTTTCACATGAGCACGTGGCCTCTCCTGAGAGCTATTTAACTAATGTCCATGAAATCTTGGCTAAACAAATAATACTTAACAACTCCCATACATAACAAATAGAAATAAGCATACCAGGGTAGCCTAACAAATGCTTTTATGGGTTACTATTGTATTTGTAAAGTAAACAAAGCATTAAAACAAAATGTAATACCATCTATCCAAAATTAAGTTCTCTAATGACATTGCAATTTGTAATCACATTTCCAGGTATTTCAAAAGTCAGCGTCACACCCTGCAAGTAAGTTATGTAGCTTACATGGATGAAATTGCTACAGAATTAGGCTGCAAGCCAGACATAAAACAGGTCATGCTGACTGATCCCAAACTGGGCTGGGAACTATTCTTTGGGCCCTGCTCCCCCTACCAGTATCGCCTGTTTGGACCAGGAAAGTGGAAAGGTGCCAGGCAAGCCATTCTGACTCAGATGGATCGTATCATAAAGCCAACAAAGACCCGAGTTCTGAACAATAAGGACATGTCTCAGTCTACTATGCCCTTTGGCTTTAAGCTTCTTGGAATCTTGATGGTTTTTGTTGCTATGTATGCCATGATTTAAGGTGCCAAACATTAGAAAATGAGTTGCAGAGAAAGGGAGGGTGAGCCTGTTATTATGTATTTCACTGAGAACTCTTGCTATAAATTCCTGCCTTTTATTGCCTAGCTTCCAGTTCTCTACAAAGAAACTTGAATAGTTCCTAAATGTCAATAATCGTTGTCTTATTTATATTTAATATTTAATCTATAGCCTTTATTGTTTAGTAAAAATTGTCTGTGTGTTGTTAATTTAAACCTGCAGTAACCATGTTCCATAAACCTGCTAATGCACATACTTACAATGGATATGGAAAAGTAGAAGTTTTGTATTTTGTTTTTCTTGCTAAATAAAACCAGAGTTGATGCCAACAGCTTACTGACTCGAAAAGTTATTGCTTAATAGAATGAAGCAAGCATTCTAACAATATATCCTGACAAATTAGCCACAGTAAAAGTTTGTAAAAACATGTCATTGCAAAACTGGTTAAAGGCCAGGGGAAATACTTTGTAAACTATATATGTGGAGATCAGGGACACTATCCAGATATTAAAGACACTATCAGGCAGACATTATAGGAGCCGATATTGTCTGAAGTGACATGCTTTATTTGGAAAAATAAAGGTATTTCAGTATTTCAACAGTGCCATTCCCAGAACCCAACAGCATCCCAATATGCCAACTTTGAGCAGCAGCCCAACCTTTGGTACAATAAAGGCATTAGGAGTGACTGTGGAATACA
The DNA here is from genome assembly GCF_000004195.4 of Xenopus tropicalis. Classification (NCBI taxonomy): domain Eukaryota; kingdom Metazoa; phylum Chordata; class Amphibia; order Anura; family Pipidae; genus Xenopus; species Xenopus tropicalis. The sequence continues at coordinate 107,773,106 of NC_030680.2, read as the reverse complement.
AGTTCAGAGAGCCTATAGCACTGAAAATAAGCACATTGGGGATGGCTATCTTTCCGTAATTTCATTATCCATACCTTCAGTTTGTTCTAAAATAGCTTTACCATTTAACATCTCAATAAGATTGTTTGCCTCCAATAAGGATTCGTTACATCTTAGTTATAGTTAGAAGCAAGTACTTGCTACACTACTACTACTCTCTGCCTCTCAGCACTAGAAGAGCCATAATTCCAATTTAAAAATCTGAATTTTGTCTCTTGAAGGTACAAGGAGCAGCTTTTTGCCCCCCGGTAACTTCAGGTCCGCTGCTGCCTAAGGTCTGGGCAGACATTTGCAAAATAGTAGTGGGTGGATTTGAGATCTAACTAAGTTTCCCTTCTGCCTCCAGCAGCCTATTTATAGGCCAATGCCTGCCTGCCCTGCTCCCTCCATGATGTCAGAGGTGGTGTGGGTTGGGCACATCTTGGGAGTAGGAAGGTTGGAGTCGGGTGCGGGTCTTAAAAAATGAAAGATGTTTAATTTAATTGTCTACAACTGTGTAGTAAACTGTCTAGCAAACATTAATTCATCAATGAAATGCAATTTTTTATTCTCATATATGCGAATTCCATTACATTTTATATATTAAATATATACATTGTGCTATTGTTTCAAAATATTCCCAAATGACCACACGGTGTCAGTAAAGACAACAAAATCAATTCCCCCACACAGACTTGGCCCTGCAAAGATTCCAGCCTTCAACACTTATTTGCTACCTGGTTTATTGAATGGGACCCTGACCCCTTCAGATTCATTGATCTGTAGGTTCATTCATATAGGACACAAACTGGATGCAACCACACAAGTAACAAATATATAGCAAATAACTGGAATTGTGTAGCAAATGACCCAATTTGAACAAGGTTGAGGCTTCTGGCAGAATTATAGAAACAAAATCCAAAAAGAAAATATTGTAGTCCCTATTTAATTATCTTTACAGCTATGGGACCTGTTATCTAGAATGCTACAATTCCATGTTTGATAGTGATAATTTAATCCTGTTTTATTATAAAAATATATATATTATTATAAAACCCCCCCCCCCCCTTTCCCAGCCCTCAATACTAAGAAATCCAAGTCTGGCTTGGTACTCCTCCATGGGAGTATAAGAAACAATAAGTTATCTGAAAGCAGTTCTAATAAGTAGCACTGACTTCTTCTGAAAGCTCACAATGGCTGCCTACACATCAATATTACAACTAAAAATAAGTATATTTGTTGGTTCAAGAATTACATTTTTAATGGTAGATTAAATTATTTGCTATGTAAACTGTAATTTAGAAATAAAACGTACACCATAAAAATCACAACATTATCCATTTAAACTCTGGCCTGACTTTTTGTGGCAACAAATTCTCTTTGTTTTACTACTGAAGCTATCAAGACCTATATTTTTGTTCTTTGCATGCATTTGCTGCAAAATGTAAGTTGTGCTTTGTATTTGCAGCACATAAAATTCCAAAAGAGTGTTCCCCAAGTAAAAGCAGTAACCAATGTGCAGCAGGCCCCCTGCAGTATGATGAATCTCTTGTCAACATATACCTTTCCAAGCAACAGCATCAGACTATAGTGTACATGGCAGAGAAAAATTTCCAGGTTTAAAGTGTGCTTTCCCTTATCTTGGTTCTTCATAGAAACCATAATGATCTCCTTGGTTACTCTGTATAAAGGTTAATTTCATAAGATACAGCATCAGATAAAAAGTAGTTATAAAGAGAGGCAGATGTGTTGGACTTTAAACAAACAACACTCGACTAGACTGAAAACACATTAATACCAGGTAAGATCTATATGATCTAATTGATTTAGCAATATTGATATAAATGTTTGCTATTGCTCTTCAAAGCAATGCATGCTTTCATTTTATGTATGTAGATGAGTTTAATATTTTTATCCCATCATAAAATGTAAAAAAACAAAAATCAATTATAGAAACTCTGTGATTCTTTATTTTAATACTCCACCAATTTGCATTTAAAAGAGAAGGCGCCTAATTTAAGACTGTAGCTTACTGAGCCCCTGCATATATAGGAACTTACCAAGTGTTGTTTAGCCACAGTTTTTTACCCACAGGCAGCACAACAGTGAGCATACAAAATCACACAGAATCACAGGGCTTTGCACTTGGCACATACCTTGTTGCTTAAAAATATATTGGTGGGGAGTTATCTGTGTGGATTACACCTGGTGTGGATTAAACCTGTAAAAAAGATCTCCTGCTCCCCTGGCGCAGCTGTATTGCCAGCAGCCCATACACAGCAAGGTGGCACCCTGTGCCTGTTGAAAATTGTGCAGGGTTTATAGCACCCCCAACCCCTGGTATGCCATCCTTCCCTCCCAACCCTTCTTTTGTGCCCATTATATTGTCCTAAATAGGTGATCCTAAAAAGTTGTTACTAGTCTTTCCTTTACCTATGACCTATTTTCCAGTGAAAGTAGTTTTCAGTAGTGGAAACTCTTACCTTACCTGTAGCTTAACTTCAGAGTTTGTAGCATGCACCTGAAACTGTAAAAAGAAAACTGTGTTTACCTCTCCTGTTATCTGAAGCCCTTTACCTTGAATACATAAATAAAGGAGTCCTAAGGTCAATTGCTATCTCATATTTTTAAAAAATGGCATAGCTATTCTTATGATGTGTTCTGAGGCAGAACTGGAGCTGGAAGCATTCCCAGTTATACTGGATATACAAATGCTAAACTGACTTGTAAAACTCCCTCTAGTAGAGTAGAACCTGCCCTATAATTTCCTTTAGGATTTCAGGCAACTCAGCCTACGGCTGTGATCAATACTGCATGACACCAGTTGCCCCTGTAGGTAAATATTCCCCTGTTCCTATATTTCCTCCGGGCTCTTGTCAGTTGTGTATTGCTTAGGTTTTTTGTCGGCTGATGGGAATATAATGGGAACAAACATCTGAATATATTTTGCTTTATGTAAACAATTTGTCCTTTTTTGTGGACTGATTTTGCAAGGTATTTTCTCTAACAAAATGTATTATTCTGTGAAGTTCTGTTTCTGTCACATTTTTAAATACTAATATTAATACCATGATTTATTATGTTGTTTCAAGATTTGACATTAATAATAAAAGAAGAAAAAAGACAACCCCTTCTCTGATTGCTATATTTAAATTAAATTAGATTAGTTTGTGATCACTTTTTTAAGCTGTTTGGACATAATTATTTAAAACAGCACGTTGTCATTTTAATAGGACAGTTAATACCTTACTGTGAGTTGCAGATCACCAATATGAATTTAACAAAGGAGTAAATTAATCTAGCATTTAAATATAGCAATCAGAGAAGGGGTTGTCTTTTTTCTTCTTTTATTATAAATACTTGCAAATTATACCCCTCCTGGTTGTCTTGCTTTGTGTGGAGAAAGGTTGTGAGAAGATCGTGAGAGTTGCAGTTCAATTTTTCTAATCCATATATTTAGATTTGACATTAATGACATTAATGCAGGGTAAAACATAGCAGAAATTGAAGTTATTCAATAGAATAAGCAGGGCTGGTGTGAGTATAAAATTACAGTAAATGTACAGTAGTCATTAGGGTGCCTGGCGAGGTAGTTGGGAATGCAGGCAGCACGTTTTGTATTGTATCATATATGCTGTATATATTATGAGGTTTCTCCACTGCTCTGCTTGTATGGTGCCAAAGGTCCTTTTAGTTGTTCTTGAAAATATTTCCTACCCTTCTCTGCCTGTAATTGGCTTAGAAAAATAAAGGCTGTTCCCTTTTACTGGCCTCACACACAGCCTGTAACTCCTTAGTGCTGGGAAGCCCTGCAAGAGCAGGAAACTGTGAGCAAAGAATGTTCCAGTTGCCTAGTAATACACAATAAGCAGTTAAAAGGTTACACACAGAAGGTCCTGCAAGCTGACAAATAGGAAGTTTCATTGGTGTATTATTCAAGAGCTGCCAGAGCCAGGTACGTACATGCACGCTGTGTTGGGTACAGTGCAGTGAAGGGGAGCAAGCAGTGGCCAAGTGAACTCAGTCTGAGGGGCAGATTTATCAAAGTGTGACCATGTTTACTACATAAAAACTCATTCCTGTGGGATTTCAAATGGTAAACTCTAAATTTCACCCATTGATAAATACGGTCCTAAAAATCCCATAGGAATGAATAGAAAGTGGGTATTGATTTAAAGGTAAACTAAACCACCCTCTGTGAGTTTTTAATTGTTTGCTTTAACTGATAGTCCTCTGCTATTACTCTTACTCTGGAATTTTGAAAAAACAAAACACTGCATTATGGTTTAATAAAATATGGTAGTTTGTGCCCAAAATTGCACTTTGCACTTTTGCTCCCAAATGAGCCCTGCTGTTGTTCTATATCTGTATTTATGCTGCATTACACTTCTTTCATTTAAGAATAACTTCAGATAGGGATCATTAAGGACACTATTTAATCAAAATAGTTTTGCTTAGTACAAGGGAACACTTAAGCTAGCATAGATTTATGCTATTTATCAGCACTAGCTATGGTAAAACAGCTTTTCCAGATTTTAAAAGTTATTTAGATTAGCCTTACCTTGTTTGCCTGTACTTAAGGGTCTCATGCTTTGAGAGCAAAACTACCTTTGGACTAAGCTGGCTATACATGTTCAGATTTTAGCTGTCTTACAACAAACTAAGACACGTTTTAATGCAAAAATCTAAAACTAACATTCAAATGAAACTGTAGAATTTAAGTCCTAAAAATAACAAACCTGACAATATTTTGGCTGTTAATAATTGCCAGACAGCAATCATACAAAAGTTATGGCCTGAGAGTACATTGTAGATCACCCATGGGTATTGTGAGATAGGGAATACATGCACAAATATTATCTTTATTCTACAGAAATGTTCTAACAAGTCCAATTGACTAACAACTGATCACTAGGTATAAATCTTGTCAGGTGGATAATTAGGAGCCCACACACAGTTCAAAAATCATACAAAACTTTTTGTTATTCAATTATATCGGTGTGTGTATGGCATGCTTAACTCAGCACTGGCTTTATAACACACAGACCCCTGAAATAGCCAGTACATAATGGGATCTTGTCTGGGATATCATTTCTGCTTTATGTTCTTCTTAATACCATAATAAATAAAAGTATAGGTAAATGATACCATAAACATTTGTACTAAACATTTGTACTTCCCCATGAGAATCTACTTCACCTCTCAACGTACCCCATCTGTTGTTTCAGGCTTAAAAATTAAGCATGTTCTATACATGCAAATAGAGCAGCAGTGTTAACGAAGGCCTCTTTTTCTTGCAAAGGGCACAATGGCAAAAAAGGTTGCTGTGATTGGAGCAGGAACAAGTGGTTTGGTCGCCATTAAAACTTGCCTGGATGAGGGTTTGGAGCCTGTTTGCTTCGAAAGATCTAATGACATTGGTGGACTTTGGAGGTTCAATGTAAGATTAAAAAACTGCCTTTTTAACATTTACTTTATACAAAAATAACAATTTTGTGATATAGTCATTTTTGCAACAATGCACTGATTAAATATATATTTTAGATTAAATTGTTTCACTTCTCATTTTAAAAGAATCCACATGCATGTCTCTCAAACAAGTACATTGGTACATTACCATGCTTCTGTGTGTGTAATAATTTAGGGTGACCCAGAGGATGGCAGAGCCAGTATCTACAAATCTGTGATTATTAACACTTCCAAGGAAATGATGTGCTACAGCGATTTCCCCATTCCAGAAGATTACCCCAACTTCATGCACAATTCCAAAATTTTCAGCTATTTCAGAATGTATGCTGAGCATTTCCAGCTGTTCAAGTACATCCGCTTTAAGGTAACCGGAAATTATAATGTTTTGTATGATGTTTATATTTGTGAACACCTATTTTTCAACATTAAATGAAAAATGAAGAAGTAAAAAATAAAAACATGATTCTCGCTTCATTTTCTGAGGTTGTGCAGTGTTGCTCCTCCTGTGAGCAACATTGCATTACTTCATAAACAAAGCACCACAAATGCCTTTAAACCAGTGATTCACTTTGTTGCTGGTGGATTGGCATTCTGCGGAGATTAGTCAACCCATGGTAGCAGCAATTTAACTGTGGGCGACTAATCTCCCATGGGACATCAGCCTTATGGGTTTGTTCACATTTGGCAAAAACTCTTTAAAACGGACCTGTCACCTTAAGAAATAATTCCAAATTGTTTTCTATTGTGGTTTTCAAGCAAAATAAACTTTACTTACACTATATAAATTATTTTAATCTTAGTTTCTTCAGCCTTGGAATTCACAATTGCAGCAAGCAGGCAGGGGCCATTTTGTGGACGCTGTTATCAAAGCAGGCATTGCATTCTGCCAATATCTTGTTTCTGTGCCAGTATGGAGGGACCTAATGCCCATGTCCATGCACTGGTTACACAATTACATGGTGAGGAGGGAGGGGGGATGTGAGGAGTGCAGCAACATCTAATAAGTTCTGAATTGAAAGTGAAAGTAACTATCTGCCACACCTCTATGCCTAAGGCATAGAGGCGGGGCAGGCAATATATGATTGACAGCTGGGATTTTTAAATGCTTTTATAATGGGTATGGATGTTGTAATAAAAAAATGATTTTGGGTTTCTTGTTTAATTTGCAAAGGGCTTTTTTTATACAGCTTTTTATGTCTGGGTGACAGGTCCACTTTAAGCTATTGAAACCCTGGCGCTACAATGCCACAGCTACAGTATAGTAGCATCAGGTATTGTAAACAGAGGACTGAATAGAAGGTGTTAAAATGTACATTTCTGCATGCTTGCTTTGCCAATATCTGTACTCATGAATACAAGAATATTATACAGTACATGGTTGGATTCCTCTTATTAACATATATGTGTCCATAGGATTTACTGTATCTATGTACTGTATGATTTACTGTATATATGCAGCTATAATTACTCTATATGCAATATTTAAAGTTATGCAGGTAGATATTAGCAAATGCATTTCTTATGGTCTGTTTGCTCTGCATGGTTTTCTGTGCTCTAGGCTTTTTAACTGTAGGTATGCTCCACTAATGGCACAAAATATAAAGTTGTTAGAAAAGACTTACTTATAAATTAGGTAAGATTTAGTATTGGAATGCGAAAAGATTTATAACTAAGTTAAGACTTGCTTTGAAACGCTTGACTTTGTCTTCCTTTGTCTACTCTAGTAATGAGTAGTAATATAAACTTGATTTACAATTTTACTGTCATCAGGTGTGACTGGAACAGGCTTGGCCATTGCCATTTTTATGTATGGTATCATAGAAGCTCAAATGTTTGACTATTGGTGCAGGCATATCCAAAGAGAGACATTTCTACAACTATGGCCTACACAAAACCTTTACTAAACACTTATCTAATATAAATGGGTTTTTTTTCTTCCAGACCTCAGTTAATAGTGTTAAAAAATGCCCGGATTTTGCAACAAGTGGACAATGGGAAGTTGTCACTGAAACAGAAGGAAAACAGGAGGCGGCCATTTTTGATGCTGTGCTTGTTTGCACTGGACACCATACAAATGCTCATCTTCCTCTGGATTCATTTCCAGGTCATAACCAAATCACTAATGAGACTAAGCTTTATTTCATACAGTGGTGTGAAAAACTATTTGCCCCCTTCCTGATTTCTTATTCTTTTGCATGTTTGTCACACTTAAATGTTTCTGCTCATCAAAAACCGTTAACTATTAGTCAAAGATAACATAATTGAACACAAAATGCAGTTTTTAAATGAAGGTTTACGTTATTAAGGGAGAAAAAAAACTCCAAATCTACATGGCCCTGTGTGAAAAAGTGATTGCCCCCCTTGTTAAAAAATAACTTAACTGTGGTTTATCAATTTCAATTTTCAATTTCAATATCAATTTCTGTAGTCACCCCCAGGCCTGATTACTGCCACACCTGTTTCAATCAAGAAATCACTTAAATAGGAGCTACCTGACACAGAGAAGTAGACCAAAAGCACCTCAAAAGCTAGACATCATGCCAAGATCCAAAGAAATTCAGGAACAAATGAGAACAAAAGTAATTGAGATCTATCAGTCTGGTAAAGGTTATAAAGCCATTTCTAAAGCTTTGGGACTCCAGCGAACCACAGTGAGAGCCATTATCCACAAATGGCAAAAACATGGAACAGTGGTGAACCTTCCCAGGAGTGGCCGGCCGACCAAAATTACCCCAAGAGCGCAGAGACAACTCATCCGAGAGGCCACAAAAGACCCCAGGACAACATCTAAAGAACTGCAGGCCTCACTTGCCTCAATTAAGGTCAGTGTTCACGACTCCACCATAAGAAAGAGACTGGGCAAAAACGGCCTGCATGGCAGATTTCCAAGGCGCAAACCACTTTTAAGCAAAAAGAACATTAAGGCTCGTCTCAATTTTGCTAAAAAACATCTCAATGATTGCCAAGACTTTTGGGAAAATACCTTGTGGACCGACGAGACAAAAGTTGTACTTTTTGGAAGGTGCGTGTCCCGTTACATCTGGCGTAAAAGTAACACAGCATTTCAGAAAAAGAACATCATACCAACAGTAAAGTATGGTGGTGGTAGTGTGATGGTCTGGGGTTGTTTTGCTGCTTCAGGACCTGGAAGGCTTGCTGTGATAGAGGGAACCATGAATTCTACTGTCTACCAAAAAATCCTGAAGGAGAATGTCCGGCCATCTGTTCGTCAACTCAAGCTGAAGCGATCTTGGGTGCTGCAGCAGGACAATGACCCAAAACAAACCAGCAAATCCACCTCTGAATGGCTGAAGAAAAACAAAATGAAGACTTTGGAGTGGCCTAGTCAAAGTCCTGACCTGAATCCTATTGAGATGTTGTGGCATGACCTTAAAAAGGCGGTTCATGCTAGAAAACCCTCAAATAAAGCTGAATTACAACAATTCTGCAAAGATGAGTGGGCCAAAATTCCTCCAGAGCACTGTAAAAGACTCGTTGCAAGTTATCGCAAACGCTTGATTGCAGTTATTGCTGCTAAGGGTGGCCCAACCAGTTATTAGGTTCAGGGGGCAATTACTTTTTCACACAGGGCCATGTAGGTTTGGATTTTTTTTCTCCCTAAATAATAAAAACCATCATTTAAAAACTGCATTTTGTGTTTACTTGTGTTATCTTTGACTAATAGTTAAATGTGTTTGATGATCAGAAATATTTTGTGTGACAAACATGCAAAAGAATAAGAAATCAGGAAGGGGGCAAATAGTTTTTCACACCACTGTATATGTCTGTGAAGGTTCTTATACATCCAGGTCATGGTATATCTGTAGTAATAGGTCAAATCAACTGGACTTGCTCTGTTTTTTTTAGTTTCTGAATTGAGAAAGGCAGTCGGATAACTAGAGAAACACCTTCAAGAAAACACAGCAAATCCAGTTGTTTTGACTTATTAGTACAGAACTTGTGCACATACTCTAGCACTAAACAGTTGCTAATGTTTATCCATTTATTTACAATACTGAAGTTATTTATGTTCCATTTTACTACTTTGTTTTGTAGAAATCCTTGTAGCATCAAATGTAGATGATGCAACAACATGCTTATGTTATGTATTGACATAATGTTATTTTATGTACTGACAAAAACTTCTGTACTGGCAAGTTATTGCTGTAGTTCATTTTTAATTAACCACCTTAAAGTCAGAAACTTACATCTATTTTCTTTCTTGTAGGTATTGAGAGATTTAAAGGGCAGTATTTTCATAGCCGTGATTATAAGAACCCAGCAGAATTTAGTGGCAAAAGAGTGATCGTTATTGGGATTGGTAATTCTGGGGGAGACATTGCGGTGGAACTTAGCAGGACTGCATCCCAGGTTTGAACCTCTAAAACTACTAAATGGCATATTTCAAATCACAGTGGTTGCTAAGTTTGTACCTTTCTTGATGCTGCTGAAACTCAGGCCTTGAAATTCTTTACAAGTAAAGGTATGATTCATGAGTTTTTGCTTGGCAATAGCTGATTGGCAGACATCACTTTCCCAAACAGGCACCTACAATCCATTTCTATCATTAACTTGGATCTTATCATATCCAGCAACTTTCAGGTTTGGCTTGAAGCTTCTAAAGCTTCTCCAATCATCATAAATGTCAGGTAAAGCCAAAAGATAACTAGAAACTCAAGATACAGTATATTATACTATAACAAGAAATATAATATGTCACTTATACCTCAGGGGCCTCTTGAGGCACAGAATGTGTAGTACCTATCAAATTCTTTGTTACATCTACCATTAAAAAGCAATAACTTAATTTTGCTATTCTGTTTCCATTAAAGATGTAATTGTTCTACATTGTTTTGGAGGAGACACCTTTACAGACCACACAAAAATATAGTTATTTAAGGCATTTTAACTTAGCTGTGGTCACATAAATTCAAATTACATGCATGCAATTAAAGCTTAGAGATTTTGTTGTTGAATTATAGACTGTGTTTATTTGTAGGTGTTTCTTAGCACAAGAAGAGGATCCTGGATTCTGAATCGGGTTTCAGACTACGGTTATCCCTTAGACATGCTGAATATCACACGCTTCCTGAACACTCTTAAGCATTCAATACCCATATCTATGTTAAACTGGATTGGGGAGTCTAAGGTTAACAGACGTTTTGATCATGCCAATTATGGTTTAATGCCAAAACACAGGTAATGTTTTTCATTCAGTATTTCCAGATTGTGCATTTGTTTTTCTCTTAGCAATATCAGAAACTTGTTAAAAATTGTATGTTTTTTACTCATTAGTTGATCAAATTCTTATACCTTCTCTGTAGAACTGAGATTGTCTAGAGCAGTGCTGTCCATGCGGCCCGCAACCACCCTCTGTGTGGCCCCCCACCTGTCTGGCTGCTTTGATGGCTTACTCTTGTGTAAGCTTTAAATGGTATCAGTACTGTGATTAACTGCCCCCCCTGCATGGTTCTCACCTCAGATTCAGGCTGTAATCCCCCTGTATTGTTTAAAAATGTAATCCCCTGTGTTGTTCACACCTTTTAGTTTCTGCCGAGGTACCTAATTTTACCTAAGAAAACTGAGTATAAGCCTAGGGTGGGAAATGCAGCAGCTACTTGCGAAGTTTTAATAATCAAAATAAATACCAATAAAATTACATTAATTGAGGCATCAGTGGGGTATATGTTTTTCAATATTTATTTCAAAGAAAAACAGTAAACTAGCTCTATAAGCGGAGAAGAGGGTCAACAAAAACAATATGAGTACTACCCCACGCTCATTGCACATTGGCAAACTGGCAGCAGACCCAGTCCCGGAGGAGATGTAAGGGGAAATAAGTATTGCTAGTGGGAGCCTAGGCCAGGGCACTGGAGGGTCTGGTTGCAGGTGGCCTAATTTGCACACAAAGGAGAGTGGGTGCTAGTCTAGAGGGACCCATGGCACCCGACTCGAGTATAAGTATATAACTTTCATATGCGACCACTATAAGCACAGATACTTATGTGCCCCCCCATGCATATTTATTGTTTCTACACTTCCTTTTTCTCTCCTTTTGCTTCTTGTTTGTTTTTTTTATTATCATTTTTTTTGCTCTTCTTTTTCCTCCTCTTTTCTTCTTCTTTCATTTTCCTTTTTTTCATTTTTTGAGAATACATATCCAGCAAGACCAAGTCTGATAATCTACTCTGAAGGAGGCACTCCAATCCCATAAATAATCCTTCAAGCAGTTGCTGGGGTTACCAGACTAAAAATCAGGATTGTGTTTTTAATGAAACAATTGTTTGTATGGTGATCATCCACTTAAGAACATATATATATGTATTAACTACATTATTACTTTTAATTAACAAAATACATAATTTTTGTTTTCACTATTAGAATATTTAGCCAGCACCCAATGGTGAATGATGACCTTCCGAACCGAATAATTGCAGGAGCACTCACTGTGAAATGCAACGTTAAAGCGTTTACAGAGACAGATGCCATTTTTGAAGACGGTTCCGTTGAGAAGAATATTGATGTTGTTGTCTTTGCAACAGGGTACACATTTGGATTTCCATTTTGCGAAGATCTTAAAGTTCAAAGCAACAAGGTGTCCTTGTATAAATATACATTTCTACCAGAACTTGAGAAACAAACGCTAGCTGTCATTGGCTTAATACAACCGCTCGGGGCTATAATGCCCATCTCGGAACTTCAAGTCCGCCTTGCCACTAGAATTTTTAATGGTAAGAAATCTCAATTTTAAGCTTATTATAATTAATAGTAAATATTAAGCACCACCTTAGGGAGCATAGGTAGTAGTATTAATATATATATATATATATATACTGTATACTGTCTCCACTTGGCAATACATCAAATGACTCCACAAATAAATCATAACCACAAAACACAAGGCTATTTGTAATATGTTCAACACTCATAGCCTCCGTAGGACAAATTTGTCGACATCTGGAATCCATCCATATGACAAGCAGAAGTTTCAGCAGGATAACCATTTTTCCTTGTTAAAAAATGGAAGATTTGGGAGGCAGGCCATTAAATATAACCTAGAGGGCTAATTTACAAACTCAGTGCAATGAACAAAGCACAGCATTTGGGCACTGGTCAACATGCTTTTAACCACAATGAATTTTCCCCCCTAAATTCCAGTGCAATAATGGCTACCCTCTAAGCAGCTGCTACAGCTTGCATGCAATGCAGCAACACAAATTAGCATATTTTGTGACACATAATTTGCAAATTGTGACCATTATTGGTGAAGTCACTGTATTAGTGTCTGTATTAGTGTTAGCAGGCACAAGTCAGTTGCAGCCATAGATGCAATACCAATAAATATAGGTAATTCCAGGGCTTTGCCCTTGCATTTGTAAATTGGCACTTTTAATTTGTTTGATACTTACCATTATGTGCAACAATCCCATGTAACGACCCAAGGCTGGTACAGTACTTCAGTACCATGGGGTTTTCCTTGGTGCAAAGGTGTGTACTTTTCTCCTTTGAAAGGAGGATTCCTGTATAATCAAATAATCCTGTATAATCAAATAATCATTTTGCAAAGCAGGCATAATTGATAATGTAATAAATGCAATACATAGTCATAAAGCTTGCACCTTTTCTATTAACCCACAGCAACCAATCAGAATCCACTCACAAATGATTGGTTAGTATGGGTTACTAGACCTGATTCATGACTTTTATTACACAGTTCGAATGACCTCTGGCATATAAAACTATGGGCTAGATTGGATGGATGTAACTGTTCTCTCTGGCAAATAAATAATTTCATTAAAGAGAGTAAATAGGTAGTACTGATGCTACATCATTTCTTGTTCTCCCAAATTGACCCTAATGGTCCTAGGAGAAGTAGTTAGTTCTTTCCACATGAAAAAGGGTAAAGGACTGCCCGGAGGCAGGCATAAAATCTCTCAGATATTCACTTGGAAATGTAGGCAGGTGAGTTAGCATTCAACAAGTTTAAGATCCATGGTTGAGGCTTTATGAAACAAAAATGTACTGCTCAAATTAAACAAGCACTACTTTTTCTATGCAAAAACAATCATTTTAGCTTATGTTAAAATAAAACAGGTATACATCATACCTTTAGAACCTCATCATATGCAAACTGCAGTTGTAAAATAACCCTATCAAAGTGCGGGAATATTATCCATTTTCTTTTCATTTTCCTTTAATACATTGTACTTGATCCCAACTAAGATATAATTAATCCCTATTAGATGCAAAACAATCCTGTTGGGTTTATTTAATGCTTTAAATGATTTTTTGTAGACTTAAGGTATGGAGATTCAAATTATGGGAAGACCCCTTAGTCTAGAAACCCCAGGCCCTAAGCATTATTGATACAGGTCCCATACCAATTAGAAAATGTACTCTATCCATAATATTTTTTGTTTAGGAGAAAAGCTGCTTCCGTCTGCCAGTGCCATGAAAGAAGATATCATGAAAAAGAAAGAAGAGATGGAAGCACGGTAAAGTTTAATTGAAAGCGTATTTACAGTTTTGAGATACCATTAGGTACCTATGAGCATTTGCAGCATCATTCATCATACCCCTGACATCATTTACTAAACATGGTCAAAATTGCCATATCACAGTAATCCATATATCCAGCTGTATTTAATCAGCATGCTGCAGGTAGAACAATAAAAAGAAATATTGGATTGGTTGCTATGGATTATTGCACTAAGAGATATTTTAGTAAATGAGTGTGTTCAACTACATTTTGTGAGTTACATTGTGCAGCACTGCTTCATGTGATCAGTCCCATTAATACATATAGGAAGTGGATAATGCTAAACACAGTGCCAACAGATAGTTAGATCTAGTTTCCTATGGTAAGTTCACGCTGTTGCAATTTAGCAATTTAGCATGTGTGTTCTCGAATCAGCCCTCGCACTCATGCATGTATTGTAGAACAATGCTTACATCTAGCTACAACATGATCTATAGTGCCCTGTCCTTGACCTAACTCCTGTTCGCATATGTCTACATTGAGTGTCCTTGATATAATTCTTGTGATATTTATGCTGTAGACTATTTATGCTGCAGACTTATAGTATTTATATGTCTTTTTTCTTTAACAGCTATGTGACCAGTCAGCGTCACACAATACAAGTGGACTACCTGGAATACATGGATGAGCTTGCAGAGTTGCTGGGTGTAAAACCTGACTTGTGGAATCTCTTTCTCACAGATCCCAAGCTTGCTTGGCATGTGTATTTTGGCCCATGTACTCCATATCAGTATCGGCTAACTGGCCATGGAAAGTGGAAAAAAGCCAGGGAGGCCATCCTTACTCAGTGGGATCGAGCTATGAAGCCACTGCAAACCCGCACTGTGGATAAATCTAGTGGCATTTCCATGGCTTCATTAATAATTTTAGGCTCCATATTGCTTTTGGTTGCCATATTTGTCTTTTGAGTGGAAGGGTAAGAGGTGAGGTCTGGTGAATGTATCATCTAACTGGGATTTAATTACCAGAAAATATCTAGAGGGCAATTAGACTCCCTACAATGTAAAAAAATGTTATGCCTATAGGTATTAGAAATGTTTGTGTGACAAATAACAACGTTAATGATATATATATCCATGACAAAGATAAGTACTACTGTGACAGTAGTATAAGCCAGTGCTGGAATTGGGGAGGGATGCACAGGGATGCCATCCCACCACACATAGAAGATGAATGGAGAGAAAAGATTGTTGGGGGAGAAGTAGAGCAGAGATGGAGAAATGTTATATAGATGAGGGAGGGGAAGGCATCAGAGAGGGTTATAGAGAACATGATAGAAAAAGAAAATAGGAGAAACAAAATGAGAAAATGAAGGTAGATAGAGGTAGTTGATTAAGGAATGGTGAGAGGTTGTGATGTGTTATGACACACAATACACAGGCAACATGCTGTGTTGAAGCTGAATTGACAGCCAAGAAAATTCATATGCTCAATTTTCATTTTGGGGGCCCTATAGGCCACATATTTAGGTTGATCTAAGTTTACTGGGTATCACACTTGTCATTAGAAGGAAGTGGGTGAAACCAGAAAGTGTTAGTGGGTAAGGCTCATTATAACACTGGGCATCCCTCCACTTTTTTCACCTCAATTCAAGCACTGGTAATAGCTACATCTTAACTAAAACTAATAAGGCTACCTCTAATTATCAATTTTACCATATAGCAGACAACAGGTATTCATGGGAATACATTCTAATAAATGTGATTTCTCTCCTCAAATAGTAATTTCAAAGCTGCTTGAGTATTAAAAGGATGCACACATTTAAAATGATGTACATCTGTAGGGGCATTAAATTACAAACTCCGTTCTGGGAGTGCAAAGAGTTGTGCTCTCTGCTGTCTGGAAAAAACTGTGGAGCAGGATGCAGAAGTGCAATGAAGATGGCGCCAATCCATTGCACCCTGTCCCACTCTTAATAAATAATCCCTTTTATACTCCAATGTCTTGCGTGCATAGACTTGATTTTGTATTATGTCTGTTTTATAAAGTAATTTTTTTTCCCCAAGAGAATCTATTTCTTTATAATAAACTATAACCTGCTAACCCGTTTGGCTCTGTTAAATGGTTATGCGCTAAATAAATAAGAATCACCAAAGCTGTCCAAATACTTGGCAGTCTTCCACAATATCCAACCGATAGGCTGGAAAGCTGAATGGACAGATACCTCATATGTATATGTCATATACTATTCTGTTTGTTCATGCCAGCAGCCCAATTAAACGGAACATGCATTTGTACCTATATTGGCAGCTGGCATTTTTAGTTTAGACAGATCATCTGTGATCCAACAAGACACATTTTGAGGGAATTTTTCTTTCAGCGTAGGAGGAGTGTAGGCAAGTTTTGATTAAGAGTGTTTGATTTTTTTTTTACTGCGTGAGTTTTGAAGTGAGTAAGAGTGTGAGAATGAATATATCAGTGGGCATATGTCAATCTTATTTGTGTATTTGCAATTGAAGGCACTTCTCCATGACTAAATAGTTGTGTATAGGGATAAATTCCTAGAAGCCAATCACATTACTTGGACCATCAAGGTAAACATCCTCAGTTTACAATTTTAGATCTATATTAGATAATGGGGATAGTGTAATAAACGTCAGTAACAGAAAAAATATTAACAATGTGAAAAACAAATTTGCCTTTGTGTGAATTTATTATAGCTTTTGTGAACACAGAAACTGTTTAGCGACTACTTCCAACAGTGGAAAAAGCCTGCAAATTTTATTGTTTGCGACAATACAGTGTATGCAGTAAAACTTCTTACTGGAAAAGTTATGTTTGCTCATTATGCCACCTTCAAGCATGCCTTAAATGTTAAAATTCACAATGCAATAACAGTCTAATAAAGATTATTATATTGCAACATGTATTGCTAAAAATACTCCCATGCCCCACCTAGTGATAGATTTGATAACAGCATTTAATAGTAAAAAAATAGTCTGGCTCAGCCAAGTAATGACTCCAGTTACCCTGAGAAGGAGAAACAATAGGTTACCTGAAAGCAGTGTAGCGCTGGCTCCTTCTGAAAGCTCAGACTCAGGCACAATGCACCGAGATGGCTGCCTACACACCAATATTACAACAACAACAATACATTTGTAGGTTTAAGAATAAAAGTTTAAATGGTAGAGTGAATTATTTGCTATGGAAACAGTGTAATTTAGAAATAGAAAGTACACCATCAAAATCGTGGCAGAATTCCTTCTGGATAATATTGTGTATTTGCTTTACCCAATTTGCCCTTTCTAACTTGCATGTGATTCCAGGAATGCACTTAAATTGTTCTCTTAAAAACATATTTTTGGGTAAACAGTGCAGGGAGTGTGATAATTATTTTGGCAAAAGAGAAAAGAATTTTCCCTGAAAGCAACATCAATCAGTTTAAAGTGAAAGCTTGATATAGTAGTTTTTAGACATAAGAGATGATCTTCCTTTTGGCCCACTTCTCCTGGACCAGTTAATTGTACTATTATTCATCCACATTTTTGGCCATTTGCAGAATATAACCTAGCTTGAACTGTTATTTGTGCGAAGTTTCATGTGGCTGGTTTGATTTATGTTTTGGGAATAGATTACATGGCACAGGGGGAATGAACGTGGCTTAGGATCAGCAAGTGCACAAGCAGCCATTACTATGACATGGCCAAGTTAGCCCTGTTATTAGAAGATTTCCCATCCTCTTTTTCTGCTTCTGTAATTACATTATAAAATAGGTAATTTGGGATAGTAAATTAGGATTCCTGTTTAGGACAGATTCTAATGGATGCTATGAAAATAATCATAATACAGATATGATCTGTCTGTCTTCATTTTTCTGAATCCCAGGGCCTACGCATGTGCAGTAGGGTGAAAATGGCTATTTCTTGTTAAATATCAGCTTTTCACTCTACTGCGCGTGCGCAAGCGGCTCTAACACAGAAAAAGGAAGAGGATCATTCCCTCACAGTTACCCCGGGCTGGTGTGATTCTCTTCTAACAGGAGCACCCGCCCAGGGCAAAAGGTAAGAGATTATAGTCACTGGGGGTGCCTAACATTTTGGCATCCCCAGTGACTTAGACTTTCCTTATGCTTGAATGGTTTCTACCATAGATATGTGTTTCAGTTACGACAATGAATGTGCATTAACTATCAGCTTAGTGCTTTATTATTATTGCAGAGAAAAGAGTAAAAAATGAAAAACAATATATAGATTTACAGAAATGGGCTTGCTATTATGAATGTCTACCTATAATTTGAATCACCATATTAAGATCTACTAAAAAAACATGTAGGGACCCCAAAGAATTGGGCCCCTTCAGGATTAGTTCCCCTTTTAGACAGGCACCATGAGGGTGGCCTTATGAGATTTGGACACCTAAAGGTGGTCCTGGGTGTTTATGTGTGAAAAGGGAGTTTCTCTGCAAGTTAACAGCCACCACTAGATGTCGCTGTGCTAAAAGTATAAAAGGGAATGACTCCCAGTTTCAGCAGGTCTTCGTCCTGGGACTGCTTCTTGTAAAGAAGCGTATAACAGGCTTGTGTTTTAGTACAGGAGGTACTGTAACAGGTCACTCTAGGAGTGACAGGCAGGCTAGAGAGAACGGGCAGTGATAGCCCCAACAGGAGAGAGAGGGGTTAAGACCCCCCAGCACTCATGGCTGGAGTTAAGGGCCTGTAGTGTGTAGTAAGAGGAGCCAAGTCAGCACCTGGGAGTGTTCCCAGTGAAGGGGCCCTACGCGTGGACCGGGGTGAGTTCCTAGGTGGAAGCATCCGGCGGGAGTACCGGGGGTAGCCCAAAGAGAGAGTGTGTGACTTGAGCCGTCTGTGTGACATCCTCTGAAGTGTTCTGCCTGCATCAATAAACAAGTTCATCTGGTTCACCATTTTAACCAGTGTCTTGGTGGTTCATATACTGAGGATCCTCAACTGCCTGGTAAGCAGCTACCCCAAGGGAGGGGCAAGGTACCGGGAGTTGCTGGGAGTCCGGGTCCAAGGAGGACCTCATAGAGTTTTCCCAGGGAGGAGACATATAGTTCTACCTATACCTACCCTGGGTGGAGGCACGCCATTTATATCAAACCTGTCCCCCACAAATAAGCGGGGGCTCAGGGCTCCTGTAGCGCCACACGCAGGTGATTGCGTGTTAAAAGTACAACCGTAGCCAAAATAGGGTTACAAACATTTAAACTTAAACCCAATAAGATTGTTTATCCTCCAATAAGGATTAATTATATTTTATTCAAGTATGCAAATCTGTATTGTTTCCAGCACTGTCTCTATATTCAAATTTCACCCTTGATGCATTATTTAAAAAAAGGGGTTTTATCTCAGGCAGCTCAGCCTCTCTGAGGCACAAGACCCCCAGATATTCAAACAGCAAAAAACAGCTCCCCTGTTACACAGGTTTTCCCAAGGAGCAGGAACAAGGTGACCCACCTTCCTTCACTGTTTGCTGAGGATATGAAAGAAAATGCCATTTGCCTGATATGTTTTTATAGAACTACGCTGAAGAAAAGTGTTTTATTGAATAAAAGACTTTTTAAATGTTTTTATAAACCATATTATAGGCGCTTGCCACTGTTGTATTAATACAGAGAAAAAGGAAAATATCCAGCTTTCTGGATAACAGATCCCATGGTTATCATCACGGTGCCCAGATGTGCTGTGTACATTTCATGATTTGTTCCTATTGTTAGGTTGCTCTCTGTGTGTTAATTGCTTGTTATTAGTATGTTCAGAAATACTTTGTTTAGTAGCCTGAAATGAATATGCAGGATACCGGGCCATGTGAGGAATGTGAACCAGGATTCAGTAATGTACGTTGAGTTAGTGCAAATGATTTTACCTGCAGGCTAAAACGGAATAAACTGTATTTAAAAACACACCTAATATGGAGGTTGGCCTCAACATCAGCTAATAAGAAATAATGGTTCCCATTGCACATGCTGGGATCATGTGATCTTATACTGCCTCTTATGTAAAGTGGCTGACCTATATAGTACACCGCCTGCTTTCTGTACCCCTTTCAGAATTACTTTTCTGACATACTAGGAGCATTACAGTTCATTGGGAACAAAGACCATAGAAAATTGGAAGAACTCTCAAAGTAAGTATGCACCAACTGCATAGGTTACTATTGATTTACAGGTTTGATATTGACATGTTGTGTCTTCAAAAGAGTGGCAGTCACTTTATATATGAACTTCTGATATACTCATTTAATTATAATCATTAGTTACACAACTTACACAAAAAATAGAGTTATTGCATTAGGGACTGAAGGAAATACACAAAGTAATGTGTTTTTAGCAAGAATGCAACCTGCATGTAATTTTTTTTCCTTAATAAGCAATGAAGAGTAAGGGCAGAAATGGGAGACTTCACATCAGAACTCCTGTGGGAGCTAATAGTGGGGCAGGGTTCCCCCCAATTCGCAAATCACTTTAGGGATATCAGATGTACTTTTAGGATCAAAGCCACTGTGTTATTGCTACTAGTTCATCTGTTTTCTTTCAACTTAATCTGATCAGCAGTGTGAAAACACCAGTATAAATGAGACCATTATGCAATACAGAAATGAATGAATGTAGACATTTTCAGGAATTTATGATAATAATTTGCTTAGCAGCTAGACAAAAACCCAAGCCATAGCTTTGTGTCGGAAAAGACTTAAAGGAGAACTATAGTAAACGCTAAAAATAAATATAGCTAGAAATACTATATTTTATATATTGAACTTACTGCACCAGCCAAAAGGTTCAGCATCTCTAAAGTATGACTATAAAGATTTTCATTCATCCAGGTCATGGTATATCTAGTATAAATAATTCTAAAGCAACTGGACTTGTTTGGTAATCATTGGAGATGTTTCACTACTCATCCGAGCAGCTTCTTCAGTTCAGTCACAGTTGAACTGAAGAAGCTGCTCAGATGAGTAGTGAAACATCTTTAATGATTACTTAACAAGTCCAGTTGCTTTAGAATTATTTATACTAGACATCTCTATAGTAGTAATGATCTAAGCCTGCAAAGTTGTCACAGGAGTTCCCTATCTTGGATTTTGTTAAAAGTGTCAGTGACACTACACATGCTCAGTGGGCTATAAGTTAAGCATAGGGTTTGTCACAAATCATCAAGCAGAAAATGAGGCTTCCCTTTCATATAAACTGATGGTACATTAACTGATTATTGCACTCTGATGTTAATTGTAAGCCTTGTATTGTGACATTTATATTCTATATATGCTGTATAAAGTCAGTCCCTAAGCTCAGTAAGTGACAGCAGCACAGAGCATGTGCAGGGAATCAGCAGAAAAGAAGATGGGGAGCTACTGGGGCATCTTTGGGGGCACAGATCTTCCCTGCTAAAGGGCTGTGGTTGCCTTGGGCTGGTACAGACGCCCAAACAAAATGTATAGCATTTCTGCCCTAATTAGTTCTCCAAAGCTCTCCAAAGCCAATGGCAATTTTAATTCCTGGAACACAAACAAATATGGCTGAGGCTGTTTACTGTACAAGTTTACTTCTCATTTTGTTTGGATGGCAGTTAGTTTTAAAATGGTAATTGTGGGCTCATGTGCCAATAAGCGCACATACAAAATGCCTCAGGCAGCCGTGCAGTATGTTTCTTTTTCCCACATTCCCAACCATAATCTCTGGGCTGTTCTTGCTTACTTGCACCAGCATTGATTTACACACAGCAGCACCCACACCTCAACAAACACTGTAGGAACTGGATTTAGCTGCACTGCCCTTTTAATATAAACAGTAAGATCTATGGCCTAGACCTGGCAAGGAGGGCTTTCAGAGATTCAGGGTGAGTGAAAGGCTGTAAATTGCTTTCCATCAGTCTCTGTAAAAGAGCACCAGTTCTCTGTTATATCAAACCAATTTTGAGCATTGTGAGCTACAATATCCAATGAGGATACAGTAGCAAAAGGGGGCAAGGGACAAAAACTGAGTTTTATATATAAGGAGTAATTTATAATGAATCATGCATTGTGCAAAGTGCAAAAAAATGCCACAAATTCTCATGTGGGCTGTACCTCCTGCTGCTCTCTAATTTGCGCATTTTGAATGAGAGGGCCAATACAAGACAGAACCTATAGAGCCCTGACTAACACAGTCAGCACTTAGGGTTGCCACCGGCCAGTAAATATGATGTTTGATTTTAATGTTATTAATAGAATATAAACATAAAAATATTTGAAGGTCTGTATTTTTTCCCAAGAAAGGTGGCAACCCTATCAGTGCTGTATTTTGAGGGGGGAGTCACAGGTCTTTGCACTACGAAAGGGCTGCGGCCATTGTTCAAGAACACTACACAGTGTGCAAAGTAAAAAAAAATTGCAGCTTTCCAATCCAATTCAGAAACCATCCAGTTTCCAGTATTTAAGTTCAAGCCCTTAGCTTTTGAATTTGTTTTCGGTAAAAATGCATTTTACACGGATAAAAAGAAACCCTCAAAATAAATTAATGAGTCATTCCAAACTCGTTTGCAATTAAAGTTGTTTTTCTAATTTTCAAGCTACTAGTAATGATGTGTGAATCTGTCCTATTTTGCTTTGCGGACAATTTGCAAAATGGACGTTGTGCTCATTGGGGTTTATGGGCATTTTTTTGCTGCAAAACCTGGTGAAAAATTTCAGTCATCAATAACTACTAGCAGTATTTACACTGCTAATAAAATTAAATTGAGACAACAGCACCATCTGGAGTGGTATCTGCTGTGCTAAATTTTAAAACCCTAGAAAAAAATGCACTACAGTAGATTGATTTTTCTCCTTTAATCTGCATGCGGCCTCTAACCTCTGAATAATGCACAAAAGGCCCTATGTAAGGTGCCCACATTTATCACAGACCATGTTTATTTGTGTTTTGTTTTCCTTTGCAGCCATCATTATGAAAGTTGCAGTGATCGGAGCAGGGGCAAGTGGACTGACTGCAATTAAGTGCTGCTTAGATGAAGGTTTGGAACCCACCTGCTTTGAAAGGAGTGATGATATTGGTGGGGTCTGGAGATTTACAGTAAGTTGAGGCCACCACTTTAGATTAGAGGAACGGAGCTTCAATTTAAAGCAGCGTAGGTGGTTTATCACAGTGAGGGCCGTGAGGTTGGGGAATGCCCTTTCTAGTGATGTTGTAATGGCAGATTCTGTATGAGTTCTTGAACAAGCAGAATATCCAAGGCTATTGTGATACTAATATCTACAGTTAGTATTAGTGGTTGTATATATAGTTTATGTATGTGAGTGTATAGATTGGTAGGTGTGGGTGCTGGGTTTACTTGGAAGGGTTAAACTTCATGGACTATGTAACTATGATATTGCATTTCATATGCATATGATAACATATATTTATCATTTTTGGAAAACAAAGTACAAATGTATTAATTGCTGGATAATATCTTACCTATAGTTAGTTGTTACTGACTCCTATTGCCATGAAGTCCTGGTGTGAAGTAGCTACATAGACGAGCATTAAGGTGCACAGTTCTTAAAGAAGAACTAAAGATTAACTAAACAAGTAGGGCAGAAATATTGCACATGATGTGTTGGGCTTCTGTACCAGCCCAAGGCAATCACAGCCCTTTAACAGGGAAGATCTGTGCCCCCAAAGATGCCCCAGTAGCTCCCTATCATCTTTTCTGCTGATTCCCTGCACATGCTCTGTGCTGCTGTCACTTACCTGAACTTAGTGACTGTCTCACAATATACTGTATGTATAAAATATAAATGTCATAATAGAAGGCGGATTAGTAAACAATTTATATTATTCATACGACAGCACTGAAACCAGTACAATTTGCATCAGAAATGAATAACCAGCGCTGTAGCATCACCATCTGTGAAACACATTATTGTTTTCCAAGAGTGCCAATGCTCCTAAAATGTCTGCTGGAGCAATTTCTGTTTGGGAAAAATGAAAAGGATTCATGGAAACGAATGTCCATTTAAACTCGAATTTTTTAAGCTTTATCAATGCTTTCAGCTCGAAAAATTTGGAATTTTCGGGATGCAAACTTGAAACTTCCGTACGAACGGTTTGAGCATTATCATGACATTTTAGAACCTCAGAAATTTTCGTGGTTACTCCGAATTTTTACCATATCATGTTTTAAGCCCCCATTTTAGTAAATGTGCCTCTTAGTGACATTTTTCTGATAGGAAAGTTTTATAGAACTGACACATTTATAAAAGCCAATACATGTTGCAATTTAGCTTTGAGCAGTTAAATATGATTCTATTCTGTGGGGTGTTGGAGTTCTGTTCGTTGAGATTTTTTGTTTTGGATAATTTAATTCCCTAACTGACATGTACAATCTTGCAAGCTGTTATGTATCATTTTTCTTAGGAACATGTGGAGAATGGCAGAGCCAGCATCTATGAATCTCTTGTTAGCAACACCAGCAAAGAAATGATGTGCTACAGTGACTTCCCTATGCCAGACACCTTCCCTAACTTTCTTAACCACACAAAAATGATGGACTATTACAGGATGTATGCTGAGACGTTCAATCTATTGAAATATATACAATTCAAGGTAAAACATTTGGGAAATTCAAGGGAAAAATTTGGCTCCTGAAATAGAATATTGGACAACACATACTTAATTACATTCTTATATGAACCCATTGTCTAAATTAGTAAGTTGGTTAATGTAGGCTGATATTAGGTAAAGGAAGTAGAGTGAAGGAGGTCAGACAGCTGATGCAGAAAGGGACATGGAAGAAACCTGTCCACAGAGGTAACACTCCTGAGCCCTGACAACTGATCCAAATTGCAAGGAGGGAATAGAATGGATTGCAATGTGTGCATAAGGTTCACTTAGATCTGATAACTCCAATCTGACACAGTAAAAGCTGTAAATGTGACCATGTAATTGCGGAGTGCAAAAAGAAAAAATCGGTTGTGCTATCCAAAATAGAGTCTATAGTAAAGTTGACTTGGAGTGAGTATTCCATGTAATTGCGGAGGATATCCTACTATGTAAATGGTATATCTGGATCTATAAAGATAAAAAGGAAAAAAGATGCCAGGTGGTTTTGCCATGAATATGGGTTTATGCAGTTTAGTTATCGAGTAAACGTAAATTTCTCAGTAAGGAAAACCATTAACACTGAAGAATTGCTTGTTTAAATAGGAAATTGGAATAGCTTTCTAAATACAGGTATCAGACCCCTTATCCGGAAACCCATTACACAGAAAGTTCAGAATTACGGAAAGGCCATCTCCCATAGACTCCATTTTAACCAAATAATTCACATTTTAAAAAATTATTTCCTTTTACTCTGTAATAATAAAACAGTAGGTTGTACTTGATCCCAACTAAGATATAATCCTTATTAGAGCAAAAACAATACTACTGGGTTAAAATTACTGTTTAAATAATTTTTTTAGTAGACTTAGGGTAGGAGATCCAAATTACAGAAAGACCTCTTATCCAGAAAACCCCAGGTCCCAAGCACTCTGGATAACGGGTCCCATACCTGTAACAGATTTCTAGCAATGAGCGAACCTGTCCCGGTTTGCTTCAGAGAAAAATTCACGAAACTGCTAACAAAAATTGCGCGCAAAAAATTGTTAAACGTATTAAAGCTAATAGCCAACTTTTTTTTATACTGGACTTTTTTTCTCATTCCAAATGCAAATCCAAAGTCAGTAGGCATTTTTTTTTTTGTGGTGACTTTTTTTGTCTCTGTGATTCTTTTGTCTTTTGCGAATTTTTGATGCAGTTTCCCAAAAAAAAATTACTCATCATTACAGATTTCCCATACCTATAGCTAGAAACAAACAACATTTTATTATGTATATGTATATGTATTATATATTATGTATATGTATATATATGTAAAAATCATGACATCTTTGGCAATGATCTGGCTAATTCTGACAACTCCAAGTAATGTCCACACTTGTTTATAATCTGTCAAATATATATTTGTCTTTGTTGTATAAATGTAGCTGTATCTATTTGTTTTCATACATTTTAAAGGAGAATAATAACAGGATATTTGAATGTTTCTTTTACAGACATTAGTATGTAACATAAGAAAACACCCCAGTTTTCAGAGTACGGGTCAATGGGAAGTCACTATAGACAAAGATGGAAAACAACAAACGTCCACCTTCAATTTTGTCATGATCTGTACTGGTCATTACTCGGATCCATATTATCCATTGGACTCTTTTCCCAGTAAGTTACATATTCCCATTTACCTATAACAATAACATGTTCTTATAACTGTTAATGAGGCCATTATAAAACCATATTACCTTTCAGCATTTGTACTTAGTGATGTACATTCCTTTTGCCATTGGAACCTTAAAGCATACCTTCAAATGAATTAGCTCATAAGCATATTTCTTCCCACAATCAGATCATGGCCCCCTGTTTCATTCTTAATTTAGTATCTGTGCAAAGGCATACATCTTCACAAAGAGGGATTTTTAGGTTTAAAATTATGATTATAAATTGACAAGGCAAGATACCATATCAAGGTAAACCCCGTACGGCGGTCCTAACTGTTTAGCTCAGGTCATATTTTTCATAGGCTGGCACCTCCTTGCATGAATGGGAAAAACATCTCCTGACCTGGGCATTGGTTTTAGTCAAAGGCTTTATCCTACCTGCCATTAGCTTTTATAGGAGAGAGATTGCACTACCAAAGCATTGGTCTCACATGCTTTATCCTACCCAACTAGTGATCATTAGGAGAGATGTGTTTGTTTTTAAAAAATGATATGTAGATGATTTATAGGCAAATCGTATACAGACATGATGCAGTGAAAACAAAGCATAGGTACACGACAAAGAACATGTGTATAATCTCTGTAAATTGCTGCAAATATGTTGGCACTATATACATATAGAATAATATTAAGTGCATAAGACCTTACAAGTGGGGATACATTTCTTTATCTTCTCCAAAGGAAGGAGCAGCAATGAAGTCTACATGATCCAGTAATGGCATGCACTGATGTGCCAGGGCCCCCCAGAAAACCTTAGACCACTGTTCCACTCTCAAGCCTACATTTCCACCTCTCTTCATTCACTTTATTTATTCTCAAAGTCTCTACTCTTTACAGATTATCATCTATCCTCGGGATAGCTCTACAAGCTTGCAGGGGGGCCCACCAGGACTTTTCTTTCAAAACAAAACTACATGCACTTCATTTTAGTATAGTTTACTCCCACATTGTTATTATTTGTATCTGTAAATAAAGGATAGGATACTTCAGTGTTCTCCAACCAGTCGCTCACCAACCCTTTGGATGTTGCTCCCAGTGTCCCCAAAGTAGGTGCTTATTTTTGAATTTCTGGTTAGGAGGCAAGCTTCGATTGCATAAAAACCCAGTTTAATTGCCAAACAGAGCCTTCTGTAGGCTGCCAGTCAACATATAGGCTACCAAATAGCCAATTAAAGTTCTTATTGGCACACAAAGGAACTTTTTTCATGCTTGTGTTGCTCTCCAAAACTTTTTCCGTTTGAATATGGCTCACGGGTAGAAAAGGTTGGGGATCCCTGGGATACTTGAATACATTGCAAATCACAATACTATAAGTTTGTGCCAGCATGGTTTTATGCCTAACAGATCTTGCCAGACTAACTGGAGGGAGTGCAGAGACATGCAACTAAACTGGTAAAGGGGATGGAAGATTTAAACTATGAGGTTAGACTGTTGGGGTTGTTTTCACTGGAAAAAGGGCGAAGGGGCATGATTACTCTGTACAAGTACATTAGGGGGGATTATAGGCAGATAGGGGGTGTTCTTTTTTTCCCATAAAAATGATCAGTGCACCAGAGGCCCCCCCTTTAGATTGAAGGAACAGAACTTTCATATGCAGCAGCGTAGGTGGTTTTTCACGGTTAGGGCAGTGAGGTTGGGGAATGCTCTTCCTAGTGATGTTGTAATGGCAGATTCTGTTAATGCCTTTAAAAGGGGCCTGGATGAGTTCTTGAACAAGTATAGTATCCAAGGCTATTGTGATACTAATATCTACAGTTAGTATTGATGTTGGTATTTATGGTTTATGTATGTGAGTGTATAGATAGGTCAGTATAGGTTGTGTGTGCTGGGTTTACTTGGAAGGGTTGAACTTGATGGACTAAAACTGGATACTTAAAACTGAGTTCAGAGTGAAAACACTAGCTTACATCAAACAAGCAATGCAATTCCTGCCAAAAAATGTGTAGTGCCCCCACTCTACAATTCCAAATACAATTCCAAGAATATTTTGGAAGGAATCATCATTTCTTGGTGCAATTTGTTCTCCTGTTATCTTACTGCAGTCAAAGCTTTCCAGCCATGTACATAAATAAGTATGCACCATATCATAGTGATTTGCTTAATCTCAGAATGTTAATAGCATTACTTATTATTGTTTTATATACTATATTAGAGTCAGGGTTGCGACCTCACCCCTTTAATACCAGCTACATATGGAATCCACATCCTGCATGGCTAGCTGGCTCGGTGGCAACCCTAATCAGAATAATACATTAATATACAGGTATGGGATCCATTATCTGGAAACCTTTTGTCCTGAAAGTTTTGAACTACGGGAAGGCCATCTCCCATAGACTCCATTTTTATCAAATAATTAACATTTTTAAAAATTATTTCCCTTTTCTCTGTAATAATAAACAGTGCTTGTACTTGATCCTAAATAAAATATAATTGATGTTTATTTGAGGCAAAACAATCCTATTCGGTTTATTTAATGTTTAAATAATTTTTTTAGTAGACGTAAGATAAGGATTCTTTCTGTAATTTTGCAACAATATAATACAATGCTACTGTATAAAAAATAATTTATTTGCAGGCATACAACAATTTCAAGGTCAATATTTTCACAGTCGAGACTTCAAGAGGTCTGATGGATATAAAGGGAAAAAAGTCCTAATTATCGGAACAGGCAGTTCAGCATGTGATATTGCTGTAGAACTAAGTCGAACAGCTGCACAGGTATAAAATATCTGCCACTAAATAAACCGGTTGATTTCAAAGTTCTTGCAGTCTATTGACACATATTGACATCATCTTAAACCTCTATATTGACCTATAAAACAAAATGTCTCTAACATTACCAGTGTCCCCAAAATTAAAACAACAAAAAAGCAAAGAAAGTTTCGACTTGGTACAGTCTGAAAAAAGATTCACCAAATAAGTTTTTGATCAGCACAACTGGATGTTACACAGGTAATCTCTTACAGAGAGGGCACAACTACAACATGTGGGTAGGGCACAACTAGAAAGTTTCAGAAAAGGTTAAGATAAGGAAGATAAGGAAAGCACCAGAAGGTAGGAGATTTAAGGAAAACAAATAACAGGTGGAAATTGACATGCAAGTGTGGGTGGGGATTTAGGAAGGAAATGGTATGGCTGAACTTGTGATCTGAGAGAAGAGAAGAGTGAGTCTTGGATATATTATAATTCAATGAACATTACATCAATATTTTTTCTTTTTGCAACAATGCTCACACTTGTTTCCAGCACCCTTAGCATTCATCTATGATACATTATTTTATGTTGGTGTTTTTCCTAAAGGGGGAGTATACCGCATTTTTTAACATGAGCTCAGCTTGTGCTGAGCATACTATTTGTATTTGTTTTATTCATAACAAATGTTTTTTTGTTATTTCTTGGCAAAAGGTATGCTTGGCACAAGCTCTACTCATTGAACTTATTTTGTACATATGCCCCTTTAAGACACCCACAAACAATTATAACAGATGGGCTTTCCCTCTCACACTACCATGAGCTTCTTTACATACCAGCTTTAATATGATTTACTGTAACTTTGAGATGAACACTTTCTTAAATGTAGAATGGCTAGAACAAGAAAGTGTTTCTAGTCACAAAGAACAATATTTACCACCATTCTGTATGCCTTCATATACAGGTTTTTCTTAGCACAAGGAAAGGAACCTGGGTAACAAGTCGTACCAGCGATAAAGGATATCCATGGGATGCCTGTTTGTTCACTAGGTTTCAGGAGTGGTTCAAGAACAAACTGCCATCATCCATTGTTTTGTGGTGGACTGAGAAAAAAATTAATATGTGGTTTCAACATGCAAACTATGGTCTTCAGCCTACTAAGAGGTACTGAGAACTGGCCAAAGAATTGTATTACACAACAACACTTTAAACAAAGGTTCATATGAAATATTTTAATCACTTTGTGACACAATGTAATTACAAAAAGACTTTGTTATATGTTTCTGAGATTTTACTTATAAGTAGAAACTTTTTGAAAACTGTGCAGAATTATGAAATATCATCAGAGTATGAGTCATCTGTGAGCCAAATTATTTGAAGTGGCTTTAGGGCAAACATTTAGTATTATGCAATAACTAATTCAGAAGAAATGAGACCTGATGCAAGGTAAAGTGGTGGCATGTCTGGTGGTTGTAATTATCCACTTCAGATGGACCTGGCAGTCTAGAACACTGTCATTACGGTTAATAATTTAACATAATTTACTAATACAAAGTTTAATAGTGAGTAAGCTGAGGACAAAAAGGGTCCACAAAGTTCAACCATTTGTTCCAACAAAGGAAGCTGGAAAAACCCCAGCTGAAGCCCCCACATTTAGTTGCAGAAGGGGGAAATGACTTCCCATCTCAAAAAGAACAATCAGTGCAGTTTGCCTGTATTCCATCAGAATGTGCGACTTTGTTTAAATTCATTTTGCTGAAATTTTAAAGTGAAATGTCCCATGTCAGCTATTAACATTTTTGAGCTGAGCCTTTTGTATTATTATGGCATCCTGTAACCAGTTTCTATAATGGATATATAAAGGAACCAAAATATATTAACCAAAATATATGTAACCAAAATATATTAATTTTTATAGACCAAGATACGTCGTTTTACTTTTAATTTACTAATTTTTCTTTCTTGATTCTTTCTTCTTTTTGCACAATATTTATAGTTCATAAATTACGACTCAACCTTCTATTTTTTAAAATGCTTTTAAATTAATATATTAATGGCAGTAATGGTTTAATTTAATTTTAAATCTTAATATCACCCAGTGTTGCTTATGCTTAGCAGAAGGACAATGGCCATTTATTACTGACCTTTTATGAAAAAGGGAATATACAGCCTAGTAGGGTATCACATCCTTTCTGCAATGTAAAATGTAAGAAAGGCTCACTTCATCAGACTGGACTAGATTGACTATCAACATATTTACAGTACTTAACAAACAAACAATAATTTTAATCATAATTTGCTCTTGTCCTCATTTGTATCCAGTTCTCAGTTTAGGGAGCTTGTGTATAATGATGAACTACTAAGCCGTATAACATGTGGATCCGTATTGGTGAAGTCAGCCGTAACAGAGATCACTGCTACTTCAGTTGAATTCGATGATGAAACAACAGAAAAGGATATTGATGTTGTCATCTTTGCTACAGGATATATTTATAACTTCCCTTACTTTGATGAGCCCATTATTAAAGCTGACAACAGTATAAATTTATATAGAAATATTTTTCCTGCAAGCTTGAAAAAGCCAACATTAGGATTCATTGGTCTTATCCGCCCACTGGGTCCCTTTATGTCTGTTGCAGAGGTCCAAGCTCGCTGGGTCACAAGGGTGTTTAAGGGTAAGAAACTTGTATTTAGTCTGTGAATCCCAAAACTATAGCTATTGATATGTGATATGCACAACATCAAATATCAACACCATCCGACACGTTACATTACAAATCACAAAAAAATGAAGGTGAAATGAGTTTCAGCTCCCCCTCCTCTTTTGCTGGTGCACTGTACACTGGAAAAGATGGTGCATTGGCAGATTAAATTTCCAACCTGCCATATTGATAAACCAAATGATATCCATGGTACAAAGCTGGGCTGGGATTGTCTCCCCAGCATACATATATGATAAAGTGTATGAAAATTTTAAATAAACATCCACTTCAGAGTGGATTCATGATTATAGCTACATGTTAGGCTTTTTAGGCTATTTTTTTTTAGGAAAACTAAACCCTAAAAATAAATATGGCTAAAAATGCCATATTTTATATACTGTACTTAAAGGAGAAGTACACCTCCCCCAGCTATAAAAGCCCCCTCAACTGGCCTGCCTCGACCCCCCTCACCTCTCCCTTATCACATACTCTGTAACTTAAAAAACTGCCCCTGTCGCAAACCCCAACCTGAAAGAGCAGAGCACTACAGCAGCATACCTGGGCGCCATCTTCTGTTCAATTGTAGAAGCTTTGGGCCTCACCTACACGGACCCTGCTTGAGCATGCGCAGTTGCGGCAATCAGGAAATCAGGTCATGTGGTTTTTGTGTCAGCATTGCAAATCACTACACTAATGAATAGTACATATAAAAAACAGCTATTAGCAATGTATTAATGTATTATTCAACTTCATTATAGACAACTAATATCAGTTATTATTTTTATATCATGTTAATTTATATCAATGAATTCACAATAATGCATTTATACATATCATTCATCCCCAGTGTTCTCAGTGCCTAAAGTGAAAAATGTAAATAAGTGTCATAAAAAAATACATTTATTGTACATACCCATCATTAAACACCCTAACCCTTAACCCCCACTGTGGTATGGTATGGAGGGGCTCCTCTATAGTAAAATGGAAGTATCAAAACATATAGTTATGTATCAAAATTTTACACAAATCCCCCTGAATATATAACACTTCTCCTAATCAGATCCTGGAAAGACAGTATGCTGAATGCTGTAAGTTCCGTTGCAATGTCTGTGGCTGTGTATCTGTACGCATAACTCAGAATTTTAGCAACAGTTCTTTTAGGTTGAAGTATGTAATAGATATTAGCATGCACTTGAAATATACCCACCAAACACACCGATTTAAGACTATATTCCAGTAGGTCCCAAGCATCCCAGCATAATAACCAACCATATGCAACAAAATATAAAAAATATTATTAATTTAATTTATACACTGCTTGATGTAAAATACCATATCCCATAAAAACAGACAAACAAAACACAGCATTTGTGGGGCCCTTCTGATAAATAAATATATCGTGCATATAGGCGATTCATTCCCAACAGGGAAAATTGACAAATCACTGTATTAATAACTGGAGCTAATGTTGGAAAGTTATTAATTAGCATTAGGTATCATGTTGTTCAATATCCTTGTGCACCTTTGAGGAATAGTTCCCCAGAGTACTGCCTAAATATCCTTTACTTTTGCCTAAAAAGAAATACTGTATATTCCATATAGGTTTGTGCAATTTTCCGCCACAAGAAGCCATAATGAAGGATATTGCTAAGAAAAAAGAGAACTTCATTAAAAGGTATTTCCGAAAGCATTTTTGGGCACAAAAGTATCTTGTAGGCATAATGTACATTTTCTGTCATTCTGTCCTCTTTGTCAATGTTAGACACAGCAAGGGAAAATAGCTAAAAATACACTGTGACTTTTATATTTGTCTATAAATATGTATTAGTTGATCTTCCAGGAATATTTTTCAGAATCCATGAAAGAACATAAAAGGTTATAGGGAATACATTATGTATAGTCACTTACCAACATATTCCACAGTGCTTTACATAGATTTGACATGACTTTTACTTGTCCCTGGCCCAATGGAGCTTAAGTCTAGGACATTATCATACAATGCAATTTATATTTAATTTATAGGTTTGGAAAGCCACAACAGAGCAACAGTTTGACAATGGAATATATAGAATACCTGGATGAGCTGACATCTGATATCGGTGCTAAGCCCAACATTTTAAGCTTCCTTCTATCAGATCCAGCTCTTGGTTGGATGCTCTACTTTGGACCATGTACACCAGCTCAATACCGTTTGACAGGGCCTGGGAAATGGCGACATGCCAGGAATCATATTATGACCACTTGGGATCGAATTGTAAAGCCAACAAGAACAAGAGTTGTAAAGAAAGTTGAAAAATCCATTGCAATTACATTTTTATTATCTGCTGTGTGTGCTCTGACTTTGCTATTAGCTGCACTTATGTACCAATGTTAGCAAAATGTGCAGAAAATAAGTGTATTCCTTATACAGAGAAATAGCAATTTAGATTCACATGCATAACAATGAGAAACTGCAGAAATGACAAAGAGTTTAAATCAATTTACGCCTTTTGAACAATAATATTGCCAGGTCCAATTGAGTTATTTTACATTACATAAAAATAAAATATACCACTATCACTTTGTCACTAAACAAGTTCCTTTGCTTCATAGTTTTGATAATTTGACAGGCTTTTATATTTTTATTTTCTCTTTTATGGCTTATGTGGGTTTCTGGTTACTGAGCATATACTGTATTGTTTTATTTATCTATACATGTGTATGCATTCTCTACTACTAAGGATGAATTAACTGAGCATGGTCAACAGATGCTGTGTGCTTATGATTTATAGTGATGGGGTGTTTGTACCTCTACAAGGATGGCAAAACCTTTACATAGACTGTATAACCCATTTTATTAAATAAAAATATATTTGTTGCAGGGGTTAAAAACTACCAGACTTGAATGGCCTGATCCTCCTATGCCAGGGAGAGAAAGCAGCCCAGATATCTCCTCATTGGGGGGAATTCACAAAAGTGGTGATAAAATAAAAGTGGAGATAGATTTGTCGGATTTTCCACCTAATTCACAAACCTCTATCTCCCCTTTTGTGAATTTGTCTTTTAAACAGACAGTTTTCAGATTTTGTCATTTTCCCAAAATTTTTTTATGAATTTGCCTTTAGTAAATCTGTTGGTGCCATCAAACCCGGCCCCACGGGTACAGGAGCCTTGGAATAAGGATTTTACCAGCAGGATTTTGCATTTCATTTGCCATTTATCATTTCACTTTGGGGGCATTTCCTGAGGGGTAATTTAAGTTTGCCCAGAGAAACTATACAACATTTTTTTCAGGACAATCTGGGCTATTTAATGTTTTCTATATTTACTCATTACTGGTAAAAAGCAATCCAGCCCACATACCAACATGCCCAGTAAAAAGAGGTCCAACAGGACTAGGACCCACCAGGTTTATGCAGTGCCCTGTTGGGCCAGTCCAACTCTGTACCCCAATATCCCAGTTTGGGTGCCAGTGTGTATGTGCTGTTTGCTAATCACCAATATGGCGGCTGGGAACAGGTGGGGGATCAATGCTGTCAGGCAGCTCTGTAGTTCTGGGCAGGCTATGGGGGCACAGTTAAGTTGGGGCAAATGTCAGTGAAGTTATTACAGAGGGGGCACTGCTGCTAAAACTAAACATTTGCCTGCGAGGCTTTACTTTTCCTTTAAATAAAAATGTTTACAATATATTCACTCAAAATATTATTATTGCCTCATTCATTAAGCTAAAACTAGCATAACAATGCAAATTTGAGGGGAAAACTTTTTATATATAAGATATAAATTAACCTTTTTTTAATCAGTGTTTTAATTGTTTATAAAATGTTATTTGTTGCACCTATTGTTCTAGGGTTAGACAAAAACTTGTCCCCTAACAATAGGCTGCTAATCCCCATTAATATGTTAATGACTCCCTACCTTAGGTGTGAAATGGAGACTGGGGTAAACCAAACAAAACCACAGAGACCTTATCCGCACACCCTCACTCTCCAAAAATTATTTTGTCCGGTGCACACTGCTAGAGGGATCGGCACCCTCCAAATACACTATAGCAAGAAAAAAGCAAATGGCACTCAGGACTACAAACAAGGGTAATACCCTTTTAAAAGTTTATTGCGGAGGTGCAACGTTTCGGGGCAATGTGACCCCTTTATCAAGCATGTAAACCAAACAAAACACAAGAGCTTAGAATTGGTCTGACAGTTACACTGAGCTTTACTCCATTTTGAAAATGACGGGGGAAAATGTTGGGAAAAAATGTCGTTAAAACGTCATTCAAACGACAAATTCACAAAAGTGTCTGTTAACTGTCTTTCTTTCACCAAAAATGGAAAAGTGGCAGTTGAGTCGGAATTTAGGCGGATTTCTGTTTGTGAATCTGGAGAAAGTGTTTTCCACCCGTTTTTCCACCACTTTTACTCCAAAAAATGGCTATCTCCACTTTTGTGAATTCCCTCCAAAAGAAACAAGCATCTTCCAGTTGATATAAAGCATAGTGGGGTATTCTTCATTTAAAGCTTATCATGTCCTGGGGGAGCCGTAGGCAAATTTCACCTTCTCCTATTTATTAAAATGCCCCAGATGCTCTGTCTAGCCTAGCCTAACCAAGGTGATGTTTTCCTTCTTACCTTCACCTTTAAACAATATTGTTGGAAAGTGATCCCCAACCAATGGTTCGCAAGCTTTACTATTTGATGTAGCTCACAGTGGCCTAAAACTAGGTGCTCATTTTTGAATTTCTGCCTCCGAGTCAAGCGTTGGAGGTATAAAGACAGAAGCTTACTAAAACAACTGTAGGCTGCACACTGGCAGTCTACATGGAGCTACCAAATAATCGCAGTACTTATCTGGTTACCTCTCAGGAAATGTTTTTATGCTCCCCAAAAGTTTTTACATTTGGATTAGACTCATAGGTAGAAAAGGGTTGGGGACCAATATTGGATTTAATCAGGAAATGTAATAACTTCTACTGTTTACCAAACTGTTTTGCTTTTTTTTTTTGCGTTTTTTTGTTGCGACCATGTCTATTTTGACGCAACATTTTTTGATGTGCTACGAATTTTTCTGAGATAAATTTTCGTGGAAACAATTCGCCAATAGCGAAATGCTGAAATTCACCGTGAATCCATGCCTGGCGAAAAAATTCACTCATCACTATAAATGACTCAATTTATAATGCAGCTAAAGTATGTTACAAAAATTGGAATTGCAAATGCAATGTCCAGAGATAAAAATCAGAGCCTTGTATTTGTTTTAATTTTTTTTTATCATTTGTTTAAACATGCAGAAAAATAGAATTTCAATAGTTCCTTAGAGCTATTCTGGGGTTATGTGTGTGTGCATTATTTGCCCAAGATTTTAGGTTCAGAAATAGTGAGAGATAAATATCCAGCTGCTCTACATCCCTTCTGTGTGTGGGGTGGAGCAAGATATTTCTAATCCTTATATAAAGAGGTAAGCTGCAGAGAGAAACTAGAAGTCTGAGAAAACCTGTGGCTGAAACATTCTGAGCACCGAGAGCGACACATCTAATTGCTGATTCCAGAGGAGTAAGTATTTTTTGTGTTTTCAAGAGATTATGTCTGTTTTGGCAAATTCATTTTCTACATCAATTAATACATGGAATATATTGAACTTAAAAGTTTTTTTTTTATCTTTTGTTTAAACAAAGTAAAGGGATGTATGTTTACACTTTACATACAATGTGTTCATTAGCTGCTCTGTTCAAATTCTACCTGATTTAATGACAAGCAATAATCAACATTTACAGCTGGAAAATAAAACATTAGCTGCAGTAGATGTGAAGACCAATTCTGCATGTAGTTGTACTGGGACAGTATAGCCCCTTTTCAAGGGAAATAGGGCTTGTGCACTATCATAAAAAAATATATAATTGTTGTTATTTCTTGAGCTAAATAGGGCAAACAGGAGAGTGAAGCTCTGTTCTGATTCTCGCAAGGTGGATCATTATATTTCTAGTACTCAGATACCCCCTGCACAATGGACTGCTAACAAAACAAGAGCTGAACACTGTATACTAATAATCTAATTATCTGCCTTGCAATGGCAAAACATGGAATAGCATTAATTTTGTGCCATGTTTAGCTCAAGAAATTTCAAAAAATATAGACTTTCTGTAATAAAAACAATAGGCAAAAAGTATGTTCATCCCAAACTCTGTTCATTGAACTTAAGTTAAAGAAGAACTAAAGCTTAATTAAAGATGTTCTGAGGTCTGTACCAGCCCAAGGCAACCCCAGCCTCTGTGCCTCTGGAGATGCCCCAGTAGCTCCCCATCTTCTTTTCCAATTCACTGCACATGCTCTGTGCTGCTGTCACTTACTGAGTTTAGGGACCAACTCACAATATTCTCTATATACAGAATATAAAGCTCACAATACAAGGTTGATTAGTAATTAATACAGATAATTCCTTCACGGCAGCTCTGAAACCAGTGCAATTAGCACCAGAATTTAGTAATCAGTCCAGTAGCTTCAGCTTATATGCCAAATTAACAAGCCAAATTTATTTTCAGCTTCACGATTATCAGTGACCCCTAAGCTTAGCTTCCCAACAGCTACTCAGAGCACACTGAGCATGTGAGTGTCACTGACACTTCTAACAGAATCCAAGAGGATTCTTGGAAGATCCAAGGGGAGCTCCTATAACAACTTTAAAGGTCTATATCATTGCTGCTATAAAGATGCTGAACCTTTAGGCTTGTGCAGTAAGTTCAGCATATAAAATATAGCATTCTTCTTTATAAAGGTGCCTCTTTAAATGAAAACCTATGGGCTTATTTATCAATTTTTGAGTTTGTAAATTCAAGAGTGTTTTTCTAATTCGAATGAACTTGCATTTCGAATGCTTGCTTCTTTATTAATATGGAAAACTTGTTCAAAAACTTGAATAACTCAAATTGCGAGTTTACAAAACTCGAAAAACTTATTTAAAATATGGCTTGACTTTACTTTTACTTTTGGCTTTTAGATGTTGAAGTTTTATATTCAGGTTTTCGGGTTTTTTTGCACTTGTTTGCATTTCTCAATGTCATCATCTCTCTCCATGAACTTTTTTCCCTTATTTATAAGATATTGTTTTCTTAAGAGGGACCTGTCACCCAAAGCATTAATTCTAAATCCTATTTTATCATTTTGTTAGGTGGCAAGCAAAATAAATTTATTTGCAATGAATGATTTAAATCTTGTCTGTTTCTTTATTTTTTTTGAATTTACAATCAGAGTATACCGTTGCAAGCAGGAGCCTAGTCTATTTTTGGAATTTAAAAAAAAGTCAGTTCAGGGATAAAGTTGGCAAAGGATAATAAGAGTGTTTGCTCTCTGTACAGATTTATTTCAAATACTAATTTTGCAACTAAATCATATTAAAAAAAAAGGCAATCTTAGGTGTATTAATACTTCCACTAGGGTGCACTTCACAGACCATAATTAATTTTATTTAAGAAAAATATTATGTTAGAAAGTTGTAAATAAAATGGCCATGACTGCCACTCTAAAAAAATGTTAGAAATTGAGGGACAGGTGTTGCAATATTTGTACCAACTACTGAATACCGCCAGTCAGTATATATATTTTCATTAGGGTGGCACTGACCTTTAGAAATCTCAAATACAAGAAAATACTTTAGCCACACAGTGAGGTGCACTTTGCAATGCTTATACCAGTTCTGCAGTTACAACATTAGACCTTCCAAAGGGAGGATACTACAAATTGCACATAGTTGCTATATTTTATGTTTGCAGCTTTGTTCCCCTCCCCCCAAGAATTACCCTAAAAATTGTACAGTTACCTAATGTAATTTTGTGTCTTTTTGTTGGCCTGTCCAATATCATACGTTCAGATAGTACACACAGTGTACACATTGTTCTTTTGCAATGTTTAAACATTTGGAACTGTACCATAACAAACATGGATTTGGAAACCAGCCACAGTACATGAGCTCAGCTATAATCATATAATAATGACAAATGAGAGCACCGTATTAATAATCAGATTTATTCTTCTATTGCTTTTTCTTACAATCTTTTAATCCCCTTTGTCGTCTCATATGTTAGTCTACTACTTAGCTAATGATTCTATGTAGCGTACAACATGAACCTGAGGATCTCAGGACATGGAGAGTTCATATAAGGAAAGGAATCAAAGTTTGTTTGTAGAAATTTCACAATCCAGTATGAAAAACAAACTGTTTTCTCTGTCAAACTCCTGTTATTCTATGGTGCCTAGCACTCAAAAACTCCCCATTTATAATTATTAGTATACAATAAAATTGACACCCTGGATCAACTTATAACTGATAATACAATGCAGATATAATAGGATTCCGTAGAGTTTACATTTTTGTCAATTCCCTATCTATCTTATTCACACCACAAATCCATTTTGTACATAGTACATAATTTTCCCTTCTAAAGAGCCTGTTTTTGTTATTTCAGGTTTGATCCCCTATTCTGTATTGTGGAGGCATCCTTCCTTACATTATAATTCACTGAATCTTCTTTTTCAAATTCATTAGATAAGGTTTTTCCCCATTCACATCTGACACAAAATAGTATTAATGTGCCCCAGCAGCAAACTTATCTAATGCAGCATAAGTTAGGCTCAAGTTACCAGTTAAAGCATGAAAGTTAAGAAATATTTAGCTATAAATCATACTTCCTTTGATAAATTACAGCTTCAGAATGAAGATTGCCATTATTGGAGCAGGAAGTAGTGGCCTGACTTCTATCAAATGCTGTCTTGATGAAGGTTTGGAACCCACCTGTTTTGAAAGGAGTAATGATATTGGTGGGGTCTGGAGATTTACAGTAAGTACTTACAGGACAAAAACCATAGTAAAGAAGACCATTATATAGTAATAGTAAATACAGCAATAATAAATATTTAAATGTCTAAGAAGCGTGCTGTTCTTTTACCCACGTGACTGCCTTAGTCCAAAGACAGGCAAAGAGTCTTCTGTTTGCAAAACTTTTAGGTGTATTGGTCATACTTTTTACTTGAGCTTGAAAGTTCTAAAAATAGGTAGGTACCAAATAAATGCATTAATACGTTCACTAGCTAAACCTCACTACAAGTATAGGATGTGTTATCCAGAATACTCAGGACCTGGGCTTTTCCGAGTATGGGGCCTTTCTGTTATTTGAATCACCATACTTGGTCTACTAAAATATGCTGCAAACATTAAATACACCCAATAGGATTGCTTTGCCTCCAATAAGGATTCATTATATCTTAGTTGGGATCAAATAAAAGGTACTGTTTTATTATTGCAGAGGAAAACGAAAATGTAAAAAAATGTGAATTATTTGATTAAATTGGGGTCTATGGGAGATGGCCTTCATGTAATCTAGATAATGGGTTTCCAGATAACAGAACTCATACCTGTAAATATGGTACTTTTTTAAACCCCAGAGCCTTCCTTCCCTGAATTCCTAAATAAAATCTATGGGACCATAAACCCACCACCCATATAATAAAATATGTAAACCCTGAAGAAGTTTCCTATTCTATTCTGTTTGTTGGAGGGAATTATCTGTTTTTTTTAATCTTTCAGTATATTAATCAACCTCTATTGAATCAGGGCTGGAAACCACATCCAAAAAAGAAAATAAATAGATTTTTGGGGTAATTAAAATATTTCCCAATGATAGAACAGTGTTAAAGAATTAAGAATGTGTTACAATAACAAAAAAACATGTTAGTTCATAGAACACTAGTTTCACTCGGTATATTTAAACCTTTTGGTTTGTTCTATTAGGTGTTAATGGAACCAAGAAATAAAAAATGGTATTTTACTGTGATTTAATTCAAAACTATTTATTAACCATTCATACATTGAGCATAAACTCGAAAAACATGTAATTGCCTATTAATGGGGTTTTAAAGATAAATATACATATTTTGTCTTTTAATATTGAGTAATGTTTGAGGGCATAGCTTACTGTGGGCTGTCTTGCTTGGTTCACGGTTTGAGACTTCAATGAGTTTTAGAGGACGGGGCATAGGTAAAAAAATAGAGTCATATCTAGAATATATAAGGTGAATCTGTTATATGAGCCCCCTTCCCTTGTTTAGTCACTCATGCTTATGTTTTTAAAGGCTGCCCTCACAATAATTTTTTTATTCCCTGCCATACTCTGGTATGAGGGTAGGGTCATTTGAATGATCTCCTACCATAGCACAGGGTGGGTTTATATGTCTTACAGAGCCCTATCATTCCCTTTAAGGTGAACCATCATGAAAAATATACCTTCAAATAAACATCCCATAGAAATAAGAAACTTTATAATACACAGTTTGGTTATTTCCCTATGGGACCAAACCATAAATGATATCCTTATAAATGTTTCTTGTTGATGTCATCAGTTATAATCAGAGCTTAGTGATGTAATTTCTGTCACATGACTCACTAAAACTTGTTTATTATAATTAATAAAGTATCCCCTGTTGTATATTATGAGGATATTAGAAGTCACCTTGGAGTTCCATGACCTGTATAATATATAATACATGGTCATGGAACCCCTCAGCGACATATAATATCCCTATTTTTTACAATAGGGGGTACTTTATTCACTATATAAATATAACCAATGAAAAATTATGTACATTTTTAAAAACAAAACTTAGTTCTTCTTTAGCATCTCTTGGCAATCTCTCTCTCTCTCTCTACATGGAGTTTTAGGTCAGAATCTGTTTTATAAAGACTTTTATTACATAATTCAGGCAAAGGGATCACAGACCAGAGTTAACTGTTTTTCCAAAAAATGACTCTGACATAAAGATTGTATAAAGAGAGACAGATTTCTGATTGAAATTAGCAAAGAGCAACTTGATTATTTTGGAAATGCTATAATAATAAAATGTATATATATATATAATAATATAA
Organism: Xenopus tropicalis; assembly: GCF_000004195.4. NCBI lineage: Eukaryota > Metazoa > Chordata > Amphibia > Anura > Pipidae > Xenopus > Xenopus tropicalis. Next base: position 107,730,570 of record NC_030680.2, on the reverse strand, counting down.
AACAATTCTTACTTACACAAGCATATATTATGTTTGCTTTCATAACAGTTCCACTTTAAATTACACCCTACATATTTACTTAAGTCTTAAGTGCCATTGTAACAATATGAGATTGAGTCTTCCAACCATTTTTTTTTATCACGACCATTTATCACGACCATCTTTATTTATTGCTATACTATTCCAGTAGCCACACTTTTCCTTAATACATATACAAAATTTTTTTTTAGCATGAGGTGGAAGATGGTAGAGCCAGTATCTATGAATCTGTGGTCAGCAACACCAGTAAAGAATTGATGTGCTACAGTGACTTCCCCTATCCAGAGAACTTTCCTAACTACCTTCACAACTCTAAGATGCTGGAGTATTACAGGATGTATGTGGATCATTTTGGTCTTCTAAAATATATCCAATTCAAGGTAACTGTGATATCCAGTCCAAATATTGCATATGGCAAACCCGTCTGCACACCTAACCGTTTAATGTCTTATTGTACATTGTACAGCTAGCTTCTGGGGAGGCTTTAAGGTTGCAACATGTTGGTGGGATTTGCTTCCATTCATCCACAAGAGCATTATTGAATTTGGGCACTGATGTTGACCAGGCTCACATTCAGTTTTCTAATTCATCCTAGTGTTTAAATGGATTTAATTCATCCTAGTATTCGGTTGGGTTTAGTTCAGGAGGCTGCACAGGCCGTCCAGTTATTTTTACCTTTCCAACACTCTAGACCAGGGCTGTCCAACTGGCGGCCTGCGACCCCCCTCTGTGTGGCCCCCCACCTGTCTGGCTGCTTTGATGGCTTACCTTTGTGTATTACCTTTAAATGGTATCAGTACTGAGATTAACTGCCCCCCTGCATTGCTCACCTCAGATTCAGGCTGTAATCCCCCTGTATTGTTTAATCATGTAATCCCCTGTACTGTTCACACCTTTTAATGCCTTCATTGTTTTCCCCCTGCAGTGTTCACACCTCAGACATTCCCTCTGACACATCCAGCATTGTGTCACTGTATGCTGCCTGTGTGTGCAATAGGGCAGGCATAGTATGGCACACATAGGGGCTGATTTACTTACCCACGAACGGGTCGAATGGAGTCCGATTGCGTTTTTTTCGTAATGATCGGTACTTTGCGATTTTTTCGTATGTTTTGCGATTTTTTCGGATTCTTTACGAATTTTTCGGATCCAATACGATTTTTGCGTAAAAACGCGAGTTTTCCTATCCATTACGAAAGTTGCGTAAAAAGTTGCGCATTTTGCGTAGCGTTAAAACTTACGCGAAAAATGCGCAACTTTTCGCGTAAGTTTTAACGCTACGAAAAATTCGCAACTTTTTACGCAACTTTCGTAATGGATACGAAAAACTCGCGTTTTTACGCAAAAATCGTATTGGTAACGAAAAATTCGTACAGAATCCGAAAAAATCGCAAAACATACGAAAAAGTCGCAAAATGTTCGTTTTCAAGTCGGAACTTTTCCAATTCGGGTCGGATTCGTGGGTTAGTAAATCAGCCCCATAGGCAGGGGTGGGCAGGAATAGTATGGCACACATAGGCAGGGGTGGGCAGGAATAGTATGGCACACATAGGCAGGGGGGCAGGCATAGTATGGCACATATAGGCAGGGGAGGGCAAGCATAGTATGGCACACATAGGCAGGGGAGGGCAAGCATAGTATGGCACACATAGGCAGGGGAGGGCAAGCATAGTATGGCACACATAGGAAGGGGAGGGCAAGCATAGTATGGCACACATAGGCAGGGGAGGGCAGGCAGAGTATGGCACACACAGGAGGGGTAGGGCAAGCAGTACTCTGCCTGCTCTATGCCTCCCCTATGCTGCCTGTGTGTGCCATACTCTGCCTTCCCTATGCTGCCTGTGTGTGCCATACTCTGCCTTTCCTATGCTGCCTGTGTGTGCCATACTCTCCCTGCCCTATGCTGCCTGTGGAAGGTGAACCTGGCAGGGGTTTGTTCCTGAGTTTGGCATTTGGAAATAGTCATTATATGGTCCCCAAGGGGTATAATTATATGCTGGGGGCTTGCTGTGCTATCCACAGAAGAGGAGGGGGCATATCGATTTAAGTGTATGACATAATATAATTCTTTCATATATAAATGAAGGGTGATATCCCTTCAGTGAGCACCAACCATTGGGTTTTTGCTGTGTTGCCACCATTAATGTGGGGATGGTCTTAAAAGCTCTTGTGATAGCATGGATGTAGTTTGAAGTGGGTGTGGTTTAAAAAAGGGGAGTGGTCAAAACTGGCTTCCATTATCGGCCCTCCACCATGTAGGCAAGAAAAATTCCGGCCCTCGGTACCACAGAAGTTGGACAGCACTACTCTAGACAATGCTTGTCATTATGCATGGTGATCAATGTTGCTTAGCTAATAAATTGTTTTGATGCTGCTTTCAGAGACAGCCTGGAACATGTCCATATGTGTTTCAATTGAAGACAAACTTCAGTACTTTTTGGCTCCTCTGTGAGTTTGTGTGAGCTAAGACATTAAAAATGCTGTTGTTGCTCCCTGAAAGTAACATTCTATGATGGTGCCACATTAAAAGTCACTGAGCTTTGTATAACACCATAATATATGTTGCTGTAGAACCTTTATCAGCAAAGGTTGTATTTTCTTTTTATGTACACATGTTCTTCTGTGTCAGACCCAACTGTGCTATGTAATCTCAGCTACCAGCAGTCAGAGCTGAAGCACGGAAGCTAGTAAAACCAAGATAAATGGCAGCTCCTACCTTAAACAAAGAGAGAGCATCTTGGGCTGTTTATTCAGGTATACTAAGGTGTTCTATCTTGCACTATTGTGACTGATCTAATTAAATAACAAAATGCATTTTCTTCTCCTTTAAAAGCTTTATCAGAAAGGTCTATCTAAATACAGCCATAAGCACTCACAGAAAAGCTGCACTGGCTTCTCTGAAAAAAGATTTCTTGTGTCTGTAATTCCTGTGCCACAGACACACAGTTCTCTGCTCTCTCCTGTTCCCCCCTCCCTCAAGAATGCTAAGAACTCAACCCCCCCCCTTAGGAATGTGGATCTGAGCCAATCAGCAGGAAGCTGACTCTTAGGGGGAGATTTACTAATCCATGAACGGTCCGAAGGCATTTTTTTAGTAATGATCGGTATTTTTGTGACTTTTTCATCACCGTCGCGACTTTTTCGTATGTCCCACGATTTTTTCATCGCCGTCGCAACTTTTTTGGATATTTTCCGCTGCTTTTTCGTTGCCGCCACGAAAAAATCGGATTGGTTTTTCCGCCGTTTACTATCGCTCAATACGAAAAAATTGTGACTGCGACGAAAAAGTCGCGCAAAGTACGATAAAGTCGCAACGGCAACGAAAAAGTCGCGACAAATACGAAAAATCGCTACGGCAACGAAAAAGTCACAAAATTTTTGTTTACAATACGATTTTTTCCCTTTCGGGATTCGGATTCGTGGATAAGTAAATCTGCCCCGTAGTCTAACTAACTGAGCATGTTCACTTGGTCTGGGTGTCTGTGCAGGAGTGAGGCATTATGGGAACTTTCTTTACACAGCTCAGTGTTTTTTCTTCCTGTTTGGCTTCTTTTGTACGAAAACAGATCATTCAGCTATTTAGTTCTGCTCTAGGGGACAGCACCAAGTGACATTGGAACTTAATGATTTGCATTCAGGAGCTGGATGATCATTTGCAGAGGCAAACCCATATTAATAAAGAAGATTGAAAAAAAAAAAACAACAAACAGCACCAATTGCTCAAGCACTTAGGAAATCAGCATAATAAGAACAATTAGGATTTTAGTCTGATTGAAAAAATTATGGGCAGTGCTTTGCTAAAGATCTTCTGCCAAATGAAGACCTACTGGCAGATGCACCCCTTCTCTACTGGAAAGATACAATGTTTTTAAAGTGGGGTAATCCAAGCAATTTCGCAGGTTGATGGACAATTAGAAACACAGCCTGCTTGCAATAAATGAATGCATTATAGATAGTTCAGCAATAAATAAAGATTTCAATTACTGCTGTTAAATTGTTTTCCTTTAGGGTGTTGCCATCAAGTTACTAATTGCATCTTCAATATACTCTTATACTATTATTCTTTTCAGCTTGCTTCACAGGAACAAGATCAGATGACTAAGGACTGAACAGCCCACTAGCCCTAACTTGAAACCTCTGTTTCAGTTCCAGACAGTCAGATATATGTTTTTGTTTCTTCATGGCATTCTGAATCCTACGGTACATTGGTTTAGGTCATATAAGTACTAAGATTTGGAGTGACATCAAATATACATAATAACTGCTGAAAATATTATTATGTATAACACAACTGTATAGTCTAAGTCTCTAAAAATCAATGTTTTCAGTGCAACTAAGTGTTGGAGATAATGGGAAAGTATTTTGTCTTAGACAGTGGTGCTCAGTGTTCAGAAATGCTCTGATTTTGCAAGTACTGGGCGTTGGAGTGTCACAACAGAGAAAGAAGGCACGCAGGAAAATGTCATCTTTGATGCTGTTATGGTTTGCTCTGGGCATCATTCTGAGCCACATTTTCCACTGGATAGTTATCCAGGTATGTTGCAAGTAAAATGTCACTTTTAGGTCATTATAATTGTAACACTATTTTGACTTAAATAAGGCAAATCCAGGCTAGTAGCGTAGTGTAGAGCATGTGTTACATGCGACCCTTAATACTTAGGCATGGGCCTCCGCTAAGTGGGAGATTTACTATGGAGCGAGGGTGTAGTTGAACTACAACTATAAATGGACGCCAGAGGATTCTTATGGCAAACTATAATACAGATTTATTGTCCAAGACACAGATGTTATGCAGGGTTGTCATATACTCACAAGCAGTAGATATGGAATGTCACAGTGATAAACAGCAGTTGTGACCTTAAGGAACAGTTTAGCCCAGCATGGAGATGTGCAGAGTATTAGCTGAGAGCCCAAGATGGATGCCCTTTACTGGAACGGATCCCTTCCAGCCAACGGTGGTTCAGGGGTAAGTACTGCCTGAGCCTTTGTCTTAACTGTGGTCCCTACAGCAAGGCATACAGAGCCTGGGGTAGGCTAAACCCTTAGAGTCTCCTTTGGTGGGGCTAATGGCTGCCCTTTCTAGCTAGACTGACTGTGCTCACCTCTCCTAGAGAGTGCTATTAAATAGTTCTGCTGTGCTTACTAGTTCTCATTCACGGGGCCCTGTCCCCGACTTTAGTTGTTCCAGTAGTGTTACTGGGGCCTAACTGCACCCAGGCTCAGATGGAGCTCTGCCTAGGACACAGCATGCAGCCAAAAGAGGAAGACACTCCTCTTTGCAAGACACTAAATCAGTCTGTAGGGGGAGTGGTCAACCTGTACTAACCTATAAGGGGTACAGTTACAGAACTGAACCTGAGTATAAGGACTCTGCCCAATAACAGTAAAGCTTGTGAAGAAGTAGGGGTAAAGCCATAGGGAGCTTAACCCTATGGGTCCCTACATAATCTAATTTAATTCTATTTTCAAATCTAAAATAGACATGAGAGCCTTTAGGGACAAGTCACTGACAGAAAACTGTTTTAGAATCTTTCCCTGACACAACTTTTCTTAAGGTGGCCATACACATTGCAATTTTCGATCCTTTGTGCGACTAATTGGAACCATGAATGATGGTTCCTACCCTCTACTGATATCCAGGGCTGAATGGTCAGATATGGAGGTAGAAACAATAGAAATACCTCCTTCTGCCGATTCAGCCCTAAATGTATATTTTGCTCGGGCGCCTGATCAAAATCTTTTAACCTGGCCAATCGACGAGTCGACTGATATCCACAGCTTTTTGCGATATCGGCTGCCTCGTCGAGCCGCCATACACACACCGAATGGCCAGCTTTAGACCCTTTCCCTGAACATGTGTCTGTGATACCACCTTGACAATAGAGCACTATACTCATACGCAGCTATTGTCAGCTGGCACAGTTCTTTGTGTCCCTTTAGTATGTTTATTATGAGAAATGGATACTTCTATCCTGTTTTAAGGAAATAACATTTTAGAAGCAATTTGCTTAGCTTTCCTTTAAAAGCAAGTCAATGATCAAGGCAACACAGATGGCAGCTCACCAGCCTTTTCCAATCTAATATAGCAAGAAGAAACTAGTATAAGCAGGAAACTGTGAGTAGATATAATGCTGAGGATATAATAATTTATACATTAAAGGTTGGGATACACAGAGTGAAATAACTGTATGGGAACTGCAAAAATAAACAAAAAACAATAATGGTCCTGTCCCAAATTACTTAAAACAAACCCCAGGGGAGTAATAGAATTTTACTGTAGGCATGCTCTTCTGTCTTCTGGCTCTGAGCTTGGCCCTCAGCTATTTAGGTGCCACAGAAAAAAGAGTGTCCCACTTGGGCAAGCGAGGAATCCAAAGGTATAACTCAGGGAAGGAGTTGGTATGGCTAGAGCTAGGCATATACAGACAGACTGGGACAGACCACTTAACCAACCAAACAACTGTGAGACAAACTTGTAACAAGTAATAAGTCAGGTGAAAACCAGAAAATCAGTGCGATAAATAGGACCAGGGCATAGCAGGAAATAGGAACCAGCAGCAGGATCACCCAGGAACATGCTTACTTACCTACAATAGGCAGTAAGAGAGGTCTAAGATAGGGATTTTACAGGTGTAGGAGGGTAAAAGTTTTCCAAACCTTTAGGAGCCGATTCACTAAAGGTCGATAAAACGAGCGTTATAGCATGTTAAAAATGTTAAATATTTCATTAAGTCAAATATTATATATAGAGGTATTACAGATGCAAAGTAAGATGCAGGTCCCTGGTTTAAATGCAGACAGGATATTATGCAATCTAAAGCAAACTGATTATATAATAAAAAAAAACCTTAAATCTTAAACCTTCCTGTATTTCTAGGTATAAAACAGTTTAAAGGCCAATATTTCCACAGTCAAGAATATAAGAACCCTACGGAATACAAAGGAAAACGAGTTGTAATAATAGGAATGGGAAATTCAGCATCTGATATTGCTGTGGAGCTCAGCCGGACTGCAGCACAGGTAATTATGCAGGCCTTATGATAACTGATACTTCTTATTGATTTGATTATTACTGGTTACTATTATAATTATTTATATAGCGCCATCAGTTTACGCAGTTTATACACTTTAGAATTTCTGTAGCACAGAAATGGGTGATGCACAAAGACACTATTATACTTCTATTTTTGTCTCACCAACTAAGGTTCACTAGTACCCGGCAAGCTGGAAAAAAGACAGCTCCTTGGGGTCATGTGTGAATGAAAAGCTATGCCCTTGATTCCTGCATGGAACCTCTGTGCATTCTGTATTGCTTTCAATTTGCTATTATTTAAGGTCTTTAGCTTTTTTGTTCTCTCTTGTTTGGAATGTCACTGCCTTGGTCAGCAACCCCTATTTGAAAGCTGGAAAAAGGGAAAAGAAGAAGGAAGATAATTCAAAAACTATAATATATAAAAATGAATGAAAAATTAATGAAAAAATGAAAACATTGCTTTTGAAATTGATCAATCTATAACTTACTAAAACTTATCTTAAAGGTACACTAACCCTTTAAGTCATGTAGTTATACTGTTCTGAATCCATACAGAGTAACACCTTTATTTATAAAATACCAAACATATACAGTTCAGTTTAGTTTAGGTAATTCTCCTCATGCATTTTATCAGTAATCAGCGCATAGCCTGTCCAGACTCGGGGCATCAACCCATGTGAAATGGATCACAGGGGTTGAAATGTGGAATCAGAGGAAAAGCTAAATGATTCTATAAATCAATGTTCTGTATACTGCGCTTGTTACACAACAACAATTTGCTTTCCACACTGTTACTCTGCAGGTGTTTCTCAGCACAAAAAGAGGAGCATGGGTAATAAGGCGCGTGTCTGATAATGGTTACCCTTCGGATATCCTACATAATAGGCGCTTTTATATCTGGATGAGGAACACTCTGCCATCAGATCTGGTCATGTGGATTACAGAGAAAAAATTTAATCAGTGGTTTGACCATGCTAACTATGGCCTGCAGCCAACTGACAGGTAAACTGTGGTATTTGTTAAATAAGAAAATGTAGTGTTAAAGACTAGCTGAACGCTTGGAAAATAAAGAAACTGGAGAACAATTAATAGGCCTAATTTTGTTGGCTAAATCCTACAGAATGCTGAAAAACAGTTATTTTATTAGCCTGCTTCCAGTTATTTCTTTACTCTTTTCTGAATCGGCTCCATTGTGTTAACATGCTGTTAGGGGTGTCAATTTCAGATCAGTATAAACAAATATGGTAGTTAGGTAAAGGTTGTACTGTCCATCTGTGTGCAGCATAACCAGGCCCAGATTTGTGGCAAGGTGACAGACAAAACCCTCACTACCTTTCCTTCACACAAGTTTTCACCATTAACATAATTGTGTCCCTTTATTGACACCTTTGAGTCCTAAATCATGCATTCTTTTTAAAGAGCTTATAGGTTGTGAGGGAGTGAAATTCTGCAGATCTCTATTTACTTGTATGGGATTTTAGGAGCATATAAGTTTAAAGTTTAAACTGTCACTTTCACCCTTTGATAAATATGTCCCTAAATATCCCATATAAGTGAACAGAGAGTGGCAGACTGTGGTGAGCTCATCATAAATATGCCCGTTAGTGTGCAGGACAGTATCAAGTGGAAGCCAGATAAGCAATAGTCATTTTCATAACTCCCAGAAAAAACAAGAAGGTGCCTTCTGACTCATAGATAGACTATTATCCTTTTTAAATAGCATGGTATTCATTTATGTACTTGTATTTATATTGCATGGACACATTTCTAAAGACCTTTACAGAGATTATACATCATTAACTTCAGTCTCACCCCCTGTTGGAATCAAACAGAACCCCAGCACTGCAAGGTAGTCGTACTACCCACTGAGCAACCATATTGCCCATACATCCATGTAAAGACATTTTCTTGTCCTAAATGATTTGTGATCACCCAGAGCCACTATAAAGGCTATTCATGTCATAGTGACATATTAACAAAGCAAAAGTTATGCCCTTATTTTACCTTGGAGAGGTCATGTCAGTACAGTGGCTTGCAAAAGTATTCGGCCCCCTTGAACTTTTCCACATTTTGCCACATTACAGCCACAAACATGAATCAATTTTATTGAAATTCCACGTGAAAGACCAATACAAAGTAGTGTACACGTGAGAAGTGGAACGAAAATCATACATGATTCCAAACATTTTTTACAAATAAATAACTGCAAAGTGGGGTGTGCGTAATTATTCAGCCCCCTTTGGTCTGAGTGCAGTCAGTTGCCCATAGACATTGCCTGATGAGTGCTAATGACTAAATAGAGTGCAACTGTGTGTAATCTAATGTCAGTACAAATACAGCTGCTCTGTGACGGCCTCAGAGGTTGTCTAAGAGAATATTGGGAGCAACAACACCATGAAGTCCAAAGAACACACCAAACAGGTCAGGGATAAAGTTATTGAGAAATTTAAAGCACGCTTAGGCTACAAAAAGATTTCCAAAGCCTTGAACATCCCACGGAGCACTGTTTAAGCCATCATTCAGAAATGGAAGGAGTATGGCACAACTGTAAACCTACCAAGACAAGGCCGTCCACCTAAACTCACAGGCCGAACAAGGAGAGCGATGATCAGAAATGCAGCCAAGAGGCCCATGGTGACTCTGGACGAGCTGCAGAGATCTACAGCTCAGGTGGGGGAATCTGTCCATAGGACAACTATTTGTCGTGCACTGCACAAAGTTGGCCTTTATGGAAGAGTGACAAGAAGAAAGCCATTGTTAACAGAAAACCATAAGAAGTCCCGTTTGCAGTTTGCCACAAGCCATGTGGGGGACACAGCAAACATGTGGAAGAAGGTGCTCTGGTCAGATGAGACCAAAATGGAACTTTTTGGCCAAAATGTAAAACGCTATGTGTGGCGGAAAACTAACACTGCACATCACTCTGAACACACCATCCCCACTGTCACATATGGGGGGGCAGCATCATGCTCTGGGGGGGCTTCTCTTCAGCAGGGACAGGGAAGCTGGTCAGAGTTGATGGGAAGATGGATGGAGCCAAATACAGGGCAATCTTGGAAGAAAACCTCTTGGAGTCTGCAAAAGACTTGAGACTGGGGCGGAGGTTCACCTTCCAGCAGGACAACGACCCTAAACATAAAGCCAGGGCAACAATGGAATGGTTTAAAACAAAACATATCCATGTGTTAGAATGGCCCAGTCAAAGTCCAGATCTAAATCCAATCGAGAGTCTGTGGCAAGATCTGAAAACTGCTGTTCCCAAACGATGTCCATCTAATCTGACTGAGCTGGAGCTGTTTTGCAAAGAAGAATGGGCAAGGATTTCAGTCTCTAGATGTGCAAAGCTGGTAGAGACATACCCTAAAAGCCTGGCAGCTGTAATTGCAGCAAAAGGTGGTTCTACAAAGTATTGACTCAGGGGGCTGAATAATTATGCACACCCCACTTTGCAGTTATTTATTTGTAAAAAATGTTTGGAATCATGTATGATTTTCCTTCCACTTCTCACGTGTACACCACTTTGTATTGGTCTTTCACGTGGAATTCCAATAAAATTGATTCATGTTTGTGGCTGTAATGTGACAAAATGTGGAAAAGTTCAAGGGGGCCGAATACTTTTGCAAGCCACTGTATGTCCTATGTTGATCTGTTGAAAGAAATACTACTACTACTACTACGGATGCCTAATTACTGTATTTTGCTTAGTGTTTAGCAGCTCTTCAGTTTGGAATTTCAACAAATATCTGGTTGCTAGAGTTTGGTTTACCCTAGCAACCAGACATAGCTTGCATAAGAAAGTGGAATATGAATAAGAGAGACTGAAAAAATAAATAGATAAGTAATATAAACAATAATAAAATAAAGTTGTGCCTTTACAGAGCAATCTTTTTTAAATTGTTAAAAAAAACTAATCTATATGTCATATGATATTTTTATTATTGTGTCTTATGATTTTATGTAGAACCCAGTTCAAAGAGCCACTATTTAATGATGACTTGCCAAGCCGTATAACTTGTGGATCTGTGTTGGTGAAGACATCAGTGAGAAAAATAACTGAAACAGCAGTGCAGTTTGAGGATGGAACTGTGGAAGAAAATATCGATGTAATCATCTTTGCCACAGGATATAATTATTCCTTCCCCTTTTTGGATGCATCTGTTATAAAAATAGACAGTAGTAGAACATATTTATACAAAAATATCATCCCTCCAAACTTGGAGAAGGCCACACTTGGCATACTTGGACTTATTCAGCCTCTTGGACCTATTATGCCAACTGCAGAGCTGCAGGCTCGATGGATTACCAGAATTTTCAAAGGTAAACTCATTGAAATACACATATAGGAATGGCACGATTACTTGGCTTACTTAAACCAATTAAAGAAACACGAAATGACAATAAATAGGTCCTAAAAAAATACCAATAAATATAAAGCAAATGTAAAGGACTGGGAAAATGGTTGCCCCTTTTCCCTGGCCATCCCCTAGTAACACCTAAGGGGGGGTCCTTATTCCAGATGGTGAAGTAAGTCCCTTTTCCTGGTTTGGCCACTAGGCAGTGTGTAATAACATGGATGGAGTATGTAATAATATATAAGCAGAGTAGTAGGGTTGCCACCTATGCTGGCTTTTTTCTCTGGGCAGGGGGTGGGCAGTGATGTCACAAGGGGTGATTGGCCGATCACTGCATCAATCTCTGTGAGTCCTGCTCGGTTTTCATAATTTGGAAAACCAGGCAGGAGATTTTAACTTGGACAGGCCTTCCGAAACCAGACTGTCCAGGTCAAAACAGGTGGCAACCCTACAGAGCAGTTAAATGTTTGGGTCCATTTTGTGTAGAAGCCCACATGAGCAGGCAAGTAGGATACTGTGGAACCTAGGCAAAGGTTTAGGTCTAGAAAGATCAGGATGTACTTTGTAATAGGTCACACTAGGAGTGACCAATAGAGCTAGCTAGTTGAGCAATTCTTTTCTCCGACAAGGATTGTGGTATTAGAGATCCCAGGAATACTATTTCCAAGGAACAATTGTTCAGACTCAGGGCTAGATAGAGAACTGCCTGGGTTTCACTTGGAATGAGATTCCTGAAAACTGGGGGTAACCCATTGTTCCTTTGTTCCTAAATATTGTGCCTTCATTGACCCTGCAGGGATAAGAGTCTTATTGATCAAATATTGTGAGTATATACCTAATGTGTGCAATGACTGAATCCTGCATTGGTGTTTGTTATTACTCCTATGTTGATTGAGTTAAATTAATCACTCCATGGTTAAGCTCATGAACCACTGGCGCCCTTCTCTGTGAGAGTTATAGTTGCACTTCACCTTAGCCCCCACCATAGGCAAAGGCTGAGAGAAATAGTCACATTCCGGAAAAGGTTTTGGTGTAGGTGTAGCTTATGGTAGTGCCTTAAGTTTACGCAACCTATTAATCGGTCAAAATCGTCCCAGTGATTCTAAATGATCATAATGTATTAATTATAACTCTTTGGCCAATAAAATGTTTTTGGAGGGAAATCAAAAGTAAAAATTAAAGAAGCATCTAAAAAAAAATAATATCTTAGTACTGAAGGTAAAAACACCTTGCCTTTAACCAGATGAGTGATAGCTTTAGGAATTAGTGGCAAAACCTTGACTGTGCAAATAAAAGGTGGATTTCAGGGTATATCAGGACAAGTTGTATCATGTCTTCTAAGGTACTAAAGGGTCAAAAGTTAAAATATGGAGTATTTTTACCAGAATAAAAATTTCCAGAAGATCACCAATATACTAAAAGGCGAGCACAAAAATTTTTGGAGAATTAACTGGTGAATTAATTGGTGAAACTTCTCGTTACATTGGTGAACAATCAGAATGAACTTTCTCCGTGAATATTTGCCAATTTACCAAGAACCCAAGAATAACATTCTTTAGGTGCAGGCTGGCAAATTACCATTATAAAGACAGAGCAGCCATTTATATTATTATCTATGTCATCTCCTCCATACATTTCCCGCGGACGTCATTTTTCATAAAGAATCTACCCCAAAAGAAAATGAATCTCATTTCTAACAATTTTTAAGAAATAAATGAGTGCACTGCTGCACTTTTCCCCACAGTAAGTTGTGCATTAAACCCCATTTATTAAAGTTACTTACTTTAAAATGTGCTCTTTGCACTTCTGTATAGTTGCTCTCAGTGCCGCTCAACCCATCCTGCCGTCTGTTCTGAATCTAGCGTTGCTGTGCTTGTTGACACAGTCGGAACCAGTAGATACCATCACCTCACAACCAGGGTTCCCTTAGGGGCCCATTTACTTACTCACGAACCGGCCGAATGCGTCCGATTGCGTTTTTTTCGTAATGATCGGTATTTGGCGATTTTTTCGGAAAATTATCGCGACTTTTTCATTGCCATCCGAATGTTGCGTAAAATCTGGCAATTTTTTCGTAGCGTTAAAACTTGCGCGAAAAGTCGCGCCTTTTTCGTAGCCATTCCGAAAGTTGCGCAAAATGTTGCGATTTTTTTGTAGCGTTCGGATTCATTCAAGCTTCAGTATGGTGACTTTTCTTGGGCCAGGTTGGAGCTGCAGGGTGCCATTGAGTCCTATGGGAGGCTTTCAAAATCATGCTAAGTCTGAAAGTTTCGGCCGCCGCTTACGAGCGCTCAATACGAAAAAGTCGCGACAAGATACGAGCGAATCGTAATGGCTACGAAAAACTCGCGTTTTTTCGCGAAAATCGTATTGGTAACGAAAAAGTCGCAACAATTTCCGAAAAGTCGTAAAGGCGCTGAAAAATCGCAAAAAATACGAAAAAGACGCAAAATGTTCGTTTTCCAATCGGAATTTTTCCAATTCAGATTCGAATTCGTGTCTTAGTAAATCAGCCCCTTAGGGGCTGATTTACTAACCCACGAATCCGACCCGAATTGGAAAAGTTCCGACTTGAAAACGAATATTTTGCGACTTTTTCGTATGTTTTGCGATTTTTTCGGATTCTGTACGAATTTTTCGGATCCAATACGATTTTTGCGTAAAAACGCGAGTTTTTCGTATCCATTACGAAAGTTGCGTAAAAAGTTGCGCATTTTGCGTAGCGTTAAAACTTACGCGGAAAAATGCGCAACTTTTCGCGTAAGTTTTAACGCTACGCAAAATGCGCAACTTTTTACGCAACTTTCGTAATGGATAGGAAAACTCGCGTTTTTACGCAAAAATCGTATTGGATCCGAAAAATTCGTACAGAATCCGAAAAAATCGCAAAACATACGAAAAATTCGCAAAGTACCGATCATTACGAAAAAAACGCAATCGGACTCCATTCGACCCGTTCGTGGGTAAGTAAATCAGCCCCTTAGTGTCCGGCATTAATAGGTGCAGCACGCTTGTGTCTAAAGAATCAGGCACCAATGTCATTTAATTGCCAATCACCAGAAATGACACCAGGTGGACTTCCTAGTAATTTTGTCTGGGTTTAATAAAAACATTAAAAAAAAGTCAACATTTTTCAAATATCTTGCAATGTATATTTTCATTAAAACAGCTGTATCAAGTGCTACCATATTTTGTAATGTGATGGATAAATTCTATCGTTGTAGGGCTTTGCAGGTTTCCTCCGAAAAATGAGGTGATGGATGATATTGAAAAGGACAGAAAAATCTTTATCAAAAGGTATATACAGTATGCACTATCCAAAGGTTTGTTGGAGGAAGGCTAAAATCTGAACCCGTATGGTCAGCTTTTGGCTTTGAGTTGAAAAAAAACAGCTCTTTGCACTGAGGGCTGATCTGTGGACTGGTCAATTGTTTCAGTAGCGCTACAAAACAAACAGTAAATCAGCACAACCAGGAAGTAAGAGAAAGTGCTTTACAGGAATTACTTATGGTTCTGAAAATTGAAGCATATTCAGTAGACAAAACCTTACCTTTGTGGTACATAGTTATCATCCAGTGATTTAATGTAGAACTTTAGGACAAATGTACAGAATGATTGCAACTATTGATGAGCGAATCTGTCCAATTTCGGTGGAAATTTTTGACATGACCGTGACTTTTTATGATTTTTGGTGATGCATTCACATTTTTTGGACCTGCCTGCGTCTTTTTCCTCATTCTCCGAATTTGTGCAGATTTTGCGATAAAGTCTGCCATTGCTAAGTGCCAAATTTGACCTCAAATCCATTCCTGGCGAAAAATTTCGCTCATCTTTAATTGCAACATATAAAATTCATCATAGATTTCTACCCAAAGGAATGGCTTATTAAAAAACACCTGGCAAAATATTTGTTTCTTACCATATAAGAAACATGTCAACTGACTCTTCCCTTGTTACCAACAGATATGGCACCACAAGAGAGAATCGGTTACAAGTGGAGTTCATTGAATACCTGGACAGCTTGGCCTCTGATATTGGTGTAAAGCCCAATATCTGGTATTTGTTTCTAACTGATCCATTGCTAGCTATGGCTCTCTGCTTTGGACCATGCACACCAGCTCAGTTTCGCCTGACAGGCCCAGGAAAATGGCCACAGGCCAGAAAGCAAGTCATGACCACGTGGGATCGTATTATAAAGTCAACAAAGACACGAACTGTGAAAAGCAAAGGGCCTAGATTTGTGACTGCCACTCGATTGCTGGCTGCTCTTTGCCTTGTAGTTCTGCTGTTGTCTATTTTCGTTTACCAATCTAAATAAGGTATACAGTGTTTATTAATATATATATATTTAAGACCATAAAACTGTTTTTAATTACAGACATTACATTTTATTAACTACTAAAATTCATGAGCTATTACAGGGGACTACTAATGCATGAAATACGCAAGTACAAAAATCTTTGATTTAGATGCAAAAAATATGCTTTTGCTCTCAGTGGGGTTGTGTTTATCCACAAATAGTAAGAAACAAGCAAAATAAAATGGAACAAAGCTCCATTAGAAAGCCGCTTCTCAAATGATAGTAATAACTACAAAGGAATCAATTTCTTTCAATTAAGTTGTCAATGCACAAATACATAATCTTTCTACACTAATCGATTCTTGCCAGCCGTTTCTATTTTATAAAAGAAATCAATAGGTGTCCATATTTTTACCTCTGGGAAAAACAAGTTCTTCATTTAAAAATGGGTTAGTTCTTTATCACCTCCATTCTTACCCCAGTGGAACTTCCAATTTTAGCTCTTTATCATAATCACTCAACATACTGTACATGCACTTTGGTTATTTACACCAGGAGTCAACTAACCTGCTCTACAATAATGTGCATGGACCACAAAATGCAAGTGATGGTTTGATGATTCATTAAAGAGACACCCACACACAAAAACCTGTATAATAAAAGTCCTTTGCAAAATAAACAAGAACCACAAATTCTTTTTTTTTTTTTTTTTTTTGCTTCTTACATATTGTATTCATTTAAATTATACAATGTTTAAATTGTTAGGTTAAACCATGAGGGGAAGGGAAGGGGAGGCGGATGTGGGAAGGGAAACCATGAGGGGAAGGGGGAGGGGAGTGTCCCTCTAGCGGGCTAACTTATGGATTGTTTGTAGAAGTCCGATTCTTTAAAGGATAGCCAGTGGAGCCATGTTGTGCTGTAAGCATTGTAGTGTTCTGGAGATGAAAGACACATTTCTTCAAATTTGTGTATTTCTTCAACTTTCTTGTACCAGTCTTGTAATGTTGGGGTAGTAGTTTGCTTCCATCTTTGTGGTATCAGTATTTTGGCTGTGTTTAGTAGATGCGGTTCAAGTGAGTTTTTAAAGGTAGACAATGGTTTTTCCATGTGAAATAGTAGGACATATTCAGGAACATTAGGTACGTCAATATTTATATTATGGTATATTGCTTTTATGATGTTTTGTAGGGTTGGATAAGTGGACACGTCCAGAATATGTGTAGCAATGAGCCTTTTTCTTTATTGCATCTCCAACAGAGATCGCTAGTATGTTTGTAAATTATTTTCAGTTTGGATGGAGTATAGTACCATCTTGTGGCAATTTTGTAATTTGTTTCTTGAATTCTGCTACATCTGGAACTTTTGAGTAGTTCATTAAGTTGCTAAAATGTTCTTCCTGAAACTGTATGCCTGTATCTTTGGACCAAGATTCAAGAAACGCAGGTTTTATGAATGTATGAGATTGTCTAAGGTTTTTGTACAACTGGGAGATGGTGTGTGTGGGTGGTAATGACATAGCAGTTAATGTTTCAAAGGTGGATAGAGATCTACCCAATGTAGATGTGCCTCCCAGGCTTTGATAATAGTGTTTTATCTGTGCATATTCAGGTGGTCTATGCTTGAAAATGGTTTGATTGCTTGGAGTTTCTGTTTGTCTGTAAATTCTCCCTTATCAATACACAAATTATTTTTATATTAAACCATTCAATGTAAACTCATTATAAACAAATTTAATAATCTGAGCTGTGACTCATATATTGCCTGGCCCATCTCTGTGCCTAAGGCACAGCAATCACTTCCCATTCTGCACTTCCTACAGTACATGTCACTGCGCTCCTCACAATCCCCCACTCTCCTTACAGTCTATAATTGTGTAGCCTGGGCATGCGACAAAACTGCAACAATTCAAAAAAAAAATATCTAAAACTTGTTGAGATCATGTAGAAGTCAATGGCAGATGTCCCTTCCCTTTCTTTGCTTCAAATCTTTAGAGGTTTTTGGCGCTGTTTTTTGGTGAGACAATATGAAAAAGTTGTGGTTATTGTGCGACAATTCAAAAAAGTCACAGCTCTCGCACAACTTTTTGCCACACATGCTTTTTTACTTCAGATTTTTTAGTACATTTTTTTGGAAAAAAAGTCATAAAAATGTAAATGTAAGTAAATCTGCCTGTGTTTACAAGTGGATTTTTGGACTCATTTCCCTTATATGAGCGTAATTCACAATGTCAAGCATAATATTTTTAGCTTGCTTTATATTGTCTCTATTATAATTTTTCTGCCACCCATTACAGTCAGTGTTTTCATGAGAAAAAATAATCCAAGTTCTTTGCCAGAGGGAACATTTGACATTTGTTAAATTCACCTTTACCTGGGGTAATTCACCTTTATGTTAATAATAAAAAATAAAGACCAATTGCAAATAGTCACAGAATATCACTCTCTACATCATATTTAAAGTTACTTTTAAGTTGAACAACTCTTGAGAACTGAGAACCTTTACTGGTGAATCTGGGTGTGGGGGCAAAGTAAGTCTTTTCTCTTAAAAGACTGTGTTGTTCCCCTAAATATCAGGAAAAGAACATAATGAATAACATATACTTAATGAATAGTATATAGAATAGTATATAGAATATTGCAGAAACGAATACAACATTCTCCTCTATAGTCACTAAATTCTTCACCCTGCGCAGTTTATCAAAACCCTCTACTCACATGGAAAGGTAGATGAGCTATTAACTTTCTTAAGTGTTTTCTTAATCTTGCTTGTGAAAGGTTCCATCATAGGAGATTTTCAATCCCTGGATATTGGGGGTTATTTATTACTCAATGGGGTACAAGTGCTGCAGCGCTAAGGGATACAAGAGCATGCTCATTAGTGCTCACCTACCTTGCACACGCACTCCGGCAATAATGCTCTATGTAAATTTGGTGCTCAGTGCAGAACAGTGTCAGAATGGTGCCCATTAGATGGGTATATAAAAAGTGTGTTCAATGATGCAGCAGATGATGAAATGGGTGTATATATTAGGCTCCTATGTGGTGCTTCCAATAGTTGTAAGAAATTGTAAAAGAAAGCAGAGCAGACTTTGTTCCGTGCCCCACCATTACTTAAAGGGGAACTAATTTTATCACCAATTGAAAATGTAATATAACATTCATTATACTAAAATAAGAAACTTTCTAAACATAAACAATTAAAAATTCTGTACCATATCTGAAATAATCAGGTTACTCTTCATTGTCAGTTAGATCTAATATGTGTTTTAGGGGGGCTCTCTTTCCTATCAGATTCTCTTAAATAACTGATTTCAACACAAGCAAAACAAAATAACTGACTTTGGCACATATCCCACATGTGGAGAGACAGGATTTCTGGTGATTTTGAAAGAGTGATCCCTAATACATCTTCTAGCCAAAAGGGCACCCCCCAAATGCTGCATTAGACCTAACTGTCATTCAAAGAGAGTCTGATTCAAAATCAGACTGCCAGCTCCTGCATAAAGAAAGAGTGACAGGTGCTGAGAAGGAGACATTGAAGATACACTTTTTTTTATTTTGAAAATGTATTAGATTGTTTAACTGATTATATTTAGAACATACAAATACTACATTCTTATTTTTGCCAATTTCATTTCATTGAGGCAATGTTTACAAAATGCTGAGAACTATTTTTTTTATGGTTACGCAGCACAAATTATAAGTGACAAGCAATTAAAATGTATAGAATATATAAACAAAATAGATCAGTTTAGCATCTGTAATGAATATTTAAAAGACATTATACTACAACCCTAAAGGTGGCCATACACGCACCGATATTATCGTACGAAACCTCGTTTCGTACGATATTCGGTGCGTG
Source organism: Xenopus tropicalis (assembly GCF_000004195.4). Classification (NCBI taxonomy): domain Eukaryota; kingdom Metazoa; phylum Chordata; class Amphibia; order Anura; family Pipidae; genus Xenopus; species Xenopus tropicalis. The sequence goes on along the minus strand of NC_030680.2, from coordinate 107,710,985 downwards.
TATGGCATGTCGGCGAGTCGACCGATATCGCAGGAAGCTGCTGATATCGGACGACTCGCCGATCGGACCAGTTTGAAAATTTTGATCGGGCGCCATAGAAGGCGCCTGACCAAAATTCTCCCTTCAGAGCTGAATCGGCAGAAGGGGGTAGAAATCCTATTGTTTCTACCTCCTTACCTGCCGATTCAGCCCTGAATGGTGTATGGCGGATCTTACGATGTTTCGTGTGACCGATGGTCGTACGAAACATCGTCAGATCGCCACGTGTATGGCCACCTTTAGTCTGGTTCATAAGGACACCATCATTGTTTATTACTAGTTTATTACTAGTCAGATGACTATCTCTTAGTCATTCCACCTTTCCTTGTGACATTCGCTTGACGAACAATCATACTAGGGTTGCCACCTCCCCGGATATGACCTATATTGAACTAACAACACAGTAAAACTCTGTAAAACCAAATGAAAATAAATAACTAAACTTTACACCTGCATTCATCAGAAGAATCTGTTAATTAACAATGATTGTGTGCCATGACCCAAACAGTGGATAAAGGGGAATATGATCAATAAGACCTAAGTCTAAGTGCTTATCTACCAAAACCACTATAGAATCACCTATAGTAGCATTTAGGTTCTTTAGCAATTGTAGTATCTAATATTCCAGTTTGTTATTAGGATATATAAACTTGAGGACAAGAAATGAGTGAAACAAACATGTTTTGTGCATTTCATGCTCAAAATTAGCAGTTTACAGAGAAGCTCTTGTATACTGATCTGCTCCTTGGTAAAGGCTGGAGCTGGGTAAAGGGAGGGTGTTGTTTGTACAAAAACATACACATTTGTATTAAAACAATAGGCAATAAGTATGTTCTGTAAAAGCCCTACTTGCTTTTTTTTAATTCATGTTGAAAAAAACAATGTGCTGCCCCTTTAAAAATGTGTTACACATTTCCCACGTGCTCAGTTCTCTGGTGCATTTTAACAGATGCCACTTTTGGCTATATCTAACATGTATGTAGCCCTTTGTTCACAAGCAAAGGTAGTGAATGTTCATTTGCTGCTGGGTATGTGTTTAGAGCACTGAAACTGCTTGATTATACAACAAGACACTATTTGTGACATTTTATGAGCAGCTAAACAAAGGGATTTTAGATACTTTATTAGTTAATATAATGGGCTAATTTAGTATTGATATTGGATTTTTACAGCTTTGATACTGCTTGTTCAGGCCATTACCCAAACAGCTCCAAGCAAAACCACAAACCAAATAAACCAACGATGCAATGTCAGTGGCAAATGAGAATCATCTTCTACAACTCTGGTCAGCAAGGGTTTCTTAATTCTCTTCCACTGGGTTATTATTGCTTCTCTGGCCCCAGGCCACATCCCAGGTCCAGTTAGACGGTACTGGTAAGAATTGCAGGGTCCAAACAAGACTTTTGTGGCCAGAACTGGATCTGTGAGAAACATCTTAAATATATTTGGCTTTGCCCCAATCTGCGAAGCCAAGTCATCCAAATATTTAGTATATTCAGTACGTCGAGAATTATCTTTAGCTGTTGCAAACCTAATGGGTAAACATGGGATTAACCACAATATTACTGAATATAATAATAACAATTATGTTATAGCATCAATATATCCCACAGTGCTGTACAACAGATTTACATACAGATTTACTTAAACAAATATAACCAAATATAACAAGATATAAGGAGAGTCCTGCTCAGTAAAGTTTACCAGAGGCGAAAGTCCCCAATCCCTGCACTGCTCTAAAATACAGAACAGTTCTTCTATCGTTCTAAACCAATAGGGTCTCAACTTTAAGGTGCTGGAAATACTATCTGCCAGTGAGTGGATGTGAACAGGGTAGATCTTGCCACACGGGGACGGATGGTAACCTTACCTTTGTGTTTCTGACTTTGATCTAAAAGCCTGCTATTACTGTTCTAAAAATAAAAAATAAATGTAAGTAGCAAAAAATGCTTAGAGCAGCACCCTAAGTTGCATCACTTTCCTTTTTGGGTTTAGTTGCCCTTTAAAGCAGCATGGACCAGAAAGTCCCTTAGGCCTAAACTACATGAGAGATTTTGAAAAGATTTTGTGGGTCAGACTTTATCGTGCAAGAGAACAAGATTGTTGGATATTACAGCCCTTGTTGTTATGTAAGTCAGATCAGATAAAGTCAGATTGTGGGTTTCGCTCCTGCATTTATATTCAGTCAATACATTTTAATAATGCATTGTGAATGCATGTGAATGCAGCATTCAGCTTTCTTTTCTGACAGGCGTGCCATGTCTGATGGCAACACTTCCATGTACTGTAGTTCACACATCAGATTTTTCAATCTGTCGATCCAACACCTTCCTACACAATCTCCTGTGTAGTAGCGCTTAGTGGCAAGTTGGACACAGAAACTGTTGCAGCCCAATGACTTTAGCAGGTCATAGTGAGGTTACCCTAAAGCAGGGGTAGGGAACCTATGGCTCTGGAGCCAGATGTGGCTCTTTTGATGGCTGCATCTGGCTCTTTGCCAAATCTTTAATAAAAAAAATAACAGGGGGCGTGGCCTGTGCTCTACAGATAGAAGACGTGTTCTAAGCCTTAGAACACATCTTCTATCCGCCGAGCGCAGGCCACGCCCTCCTCCGCATCGCAGCCGGCATCCTTGGGACCCACCCTACATTGCCCCTGTGCTCGGCGGATAGAAAACGTGTTCTAAAACTTAGAACACGTCTTCTATCCGCCGAGCGCAGGCCACGCCCTACCTTGCCCCGCAGCATCCGCGGCCAAACATATTGTATGGCTCTCACGGAATAACATTTTGAAATATGTGGTGTTTATGGCTCTCTCAGCCAAAAAGGTTCCTGACCCCTGCCCTAAAGCTTTCTTACTTACTCAGGTTAATGCTCTGAAAGAAACTTCATTGCCTTCTTATCTAATTAGGGCTGACAAGCCCAGTTGCAACTAGGGATGCACCAAATCCAGGATTCAGTTTGGGATTCGGCCAAGATTCAGCTTTTTTCAGCAAGATCTGGATACGGCGAATCCATGCCTTTGGCCCAACCGAATACGAATCCTCAAAATCATGTGGCTTTTTGTCACATAAACACGGAAGTGGAACATTTTTCACCTCGTGCAAAGTGTGCAATTCTCTTTAGTCTTTCTTATTTCGGATTTGGTTCAGTATTCAGCCAAATCTTTTGCAAAGGATTCAGCGTTTGGCCGGATCCTAAAATAGTGGATTCAGTGAATCCCTAGTTACAAAGTCTGTTAATGATACCCAGTATATCACACTTGCTCTGCATTTCTGCATGATAAAATTTATGCAAGTCACAGATGTCATCTTACCATTTGCGTCTGAGTTTTTCATCCCTAGCCAAATCTTGGCTCTTGTCCTTGTCTGTAGGCATCTTGATTAATCCTGGAAAATATTGCATTGAAAGTTGAGACATTTTCATTGGAAAGCAGTAGACTGCCATTAATGATGTGTAGACCCATTTTTTTCATGTAACTATACAAGAGATTATGAGTATGGTTTTGTAGGAAGGCAGGCCAAGCTTCCAGGTGGTAATATAACCCCCATACCAATTCATTGAAGAGGAACTGTTACTATTAGAAAAATAGTTATATTAATATTATAAGAATAGTATATATTCATAATGTATTTGTAAGTTGCTTACAAAGTTCCTCATACTCATACTGTGAATGTGAGCTAACAGATTCCACGTGCTATAATTGGCTGATTCCAGCATGAACTGGTTATTTGGGATGCACTACTGACACACAAAGCGTATGGTTGAGATGTTTGCAGTAGGTTAGAAATGCTTGGTTAAAATTGCATACTAAGGGTCCTATTAACTAACCTTCCTATTTTTTACAGAAAAAAACGCAATAAAGGGCTTGTGAAGCTCGAAACATATATATTCGAATAAATTGCATGTTGCAGTTTATCTCAGTCTCCCAATCACTACTTCTAGTTATTTAAAAACCCGTTATCCAGAAAGCCCTGAATTATGGGAAGGCCATCTGCCATAGACTCAATTTTAATCAAATAATTCAAATTTTTTTTTCTACTTGATCCTGACTAAAATATCATCAATCGCAAAACAATCCCATTGGATTTATTTAACATTTAAATTATTATTAAATTCTTTTTTGGTTATAATCCAAATGAGAGAAATTTCCATTATTTGGAAAATTTAAAAAAAAAAAAGTTTGTTTTTGTATGATGTAAACCATGTTTTTGTTATGATTACTCTCCTTACCTTTAAAAAGTCTGGTCGCCCATCGACTCTGTAATTCAGCAAGCACCATGATTGGTCCAATAGGCAAAACAAGACCAATAACAGCAAGTGTTGGCTTTTGGAGATTAACTGGAATTACTTTTTTGTACAAAAATCCTTTGCTGTCATCCACCTTAATAACAGATTTCTCCAGAAAAGGAAAGGAGAATTGATACCCAGTGGCAAAGATCACAACATCAAGGTTATCTACTCTGGTGCCGTCTTCAAAACAGACTGACGTCTCTGTAAACTCTTTCACTCCTGGTTTTATCACAATAGTTCCAGTAAGAATGCGACTTGGGAGCTCCTCATTCACCAAAGGCTCCTTCCACATAATGCTGCCAATTACATAACAGGATTTTCAATGCCATTAGTAGAATATTTCTCTGTAGCAATATGCAGCATGTTTTGTAGACACATTTTTAGGACACTCTCTCAATCAGTGTTTCACAAACTGTGGACAAAAGAAAAGTAGAAAGTGCACACCCTTAAATGAATATAAAGAGGTGCTATTCCTTAGGGATGCGCCCAAAGAAAAGTCCCCTAGTCACTAGTAACAATTATTAAAGAGGACCGCACACTCTTAAAAATCAATATATTTATTTTTATATTAACTTACAAAATCAGAAACATACTACAGCCCTACACATTTTGACCACCATGTGACCACAAACACATTTAATAGCAATCCTAATTCTATCCTATATATTATATATGGAGATAGATAGATAGATAGATAGATGCATATGTATGTATACTCTAATTTTATGTGTTTGGGCAAGGCAATCATTTTGTTGCCCACAAGAAATCTTGTTCCCACAGGTGACAAAACACCTTTAGTATTGCAGGCTATGGAAAGTGTCATGTTCTAAGTCCAATCACATGAAAATGGTTCCTTCTGCATGATTACACAATTGGATTGCTTTGAACACTGTGATTCCTGTAGCTGGCAGTACTAAGGTATGTTTTGTGTCTCACTGGGAGACAATTTTCCATGGGTAATCTCTGGGGGTGACAGACATATCAGGCTCTGTGCAGGGTTACTGCCCCCGGTGCTTCAGGTAGCCTTAACCTCAGTCACTGATGTTTTAAAGCCATTGGGCACTAGTCATATGTCTTCACTGAGTCCTATAGTGAAACAAGTGATCTTTTGTGAGGGGTCTGATATTATTATGATATGTTTGTTAGCCCCTTAGTGTACATGGAAACAGTTTGCTCCAGAATCACATTGGTCTTCAGCATTGAATTGTACAATTGCTATTGCAGTACCTGTCAGTAATATAATCATGCTCAATTTACCCTTCAGGCTGTATTCCATAGAAATGATGGTTAAATTGTTCATTCATATACTTCTTAAGAAGCCAACGTGCTATTGATGGCGGTGCTGTGGTTCTAATCCAACTTTTGAATCGTGTGATGAAATGTAAATCCCAAGGATATCCACCTTCTCCAAGTCGACGGAGTACCCAGACACCACTTCTTGTGCTAAGATATACCTGTATTATGGAATATTTTATAACCAAAGTTGCAATGTCATGTAAAATTTTACCCAGAACACCTTGCAGGATAAATATAATGGCAGTTGTATGTAGAAAAGTTCCAATTCCTTATATATAAGCCCAAAAACCCATGGTAGTGTAATGTATTATACCTCATGACAAATCAAATGCTATGCCAATGGTGGGTAAAAGAAGCACATGTTTTTAACTAAAAAGCCATGTAAGTAGACTAAATGCAGTTAGTTAAAGCAGAGTACCTTTGCAGCTTTGGTACAGAGCTCTGTAGCAATGTCAACTCCACTGTTACCCATTCCTACAATCAGCACTTGTTTCCCATCGAAACCAACCGGTCTCTTGTATTCTCGGCAATGCATAATCTGCCCCTTAAACTTCTTAATGCCTGAATAGAAAAAAATGTTAACATATTTAAAAAAAAAAATCCAAAATCATATTTTTCTTAAACAACATCTTTTGTTTGTATTTCTTAAATGAAGCATTACTCAACCCCCTTTTAAAATCCTGCCAAACTTACTTTAAAATCTAAGCACGTTTCACCCTATATTTTGGACCCCTGCCTTCATGTGAGTGAAGAGCTCCAAGGGCATAATGGCCTGTTTTTCCTTTATTTGCTAAAGCTAAATGAATACAACCTCCGAACAACATTAAAGTGAGGTGTCACAATTATTGAATGGAAGTTTTTCTGCAGCGATGGTTCAGCAGTGATACTACACATGAAGTTGTCCTCCCACCGGGTCAGAATTATTGCTAGAATACAATATAGAGGTCAGTTACAGCCGAGTTGTTGCACACATTGACAGCATTTATTAAATGTACTTTGTCCAAAATTGTGGGCGTTATCACATTTCCTAGACTCGCTCCATGTCAGTACTGACCGGGATAGCCCCTCTCACCTGCTCCCAGCAGAAGGATTCAAGTCTTTAAAAGACCAACCACACCCACCTACCAATTTCTGTTTTATTTTTTATTCTTAGAAAAGCATTGGAACTTCCCATAAGGCATCCAAGGGACAGGGGTTTCTAGTCCATGGGACCTTTTTTGTTTCCCATCACATTACCTCATAACTTGGGTTCCAGCTCCTGGATCTGCTGTGCAATGTTTGGTAGCCATGCCTGCCTGTATTTCAGTGGCCTTCCTGTGTTGCCATCATAGTTTTTGGTGGCAAGTGCTTGTGCCCTCCTGACCTGCCCATAAGATATCCAGTGGCTGTGGTATATGTGGCCCCTACATCTTTTTGTTTTTGCGAATGGGCGAGGGAGGTGGCAGTTAGCAATACTTAGACATAATTAGTTAGGGGCCTGAGCCTTATTGCCTCCTGTTACTTTTCTTTGTTCCCATTGCAGGAAAGGTTCATGGCTAACTTCCTCCCTCAAAAAACTTCCTAAGGCTACAGTATTAGCAAAAAGTTTTATATAAACCTTTCAACTAGAAATGGCTGCAGATTTAGGCCTTCGGGAGGCACTCCAATTATACAATTTGCCCCTGTGTAACCTCAGCAGTTTTTTGTTGTTACTTGTCTGTGCAGATCCCAGTGTGATCAGGTGATCATGTGATTCCTCTGGCTGTGCTGGAGGTGGTTTCACCCACTCAGCAGCCCAAGATCCTGATCCAGGAGCCACAGGCAAGTACTGCTGTTCATAGTAAGACAGGCTGTCTTTTTGGGTTAAGGCCTGGTGTGCTGCAATATTCTGACTTAAGGGCCGGTTCAATCTGATTTATTAAGCAACAGATAAGGTATGTGTTCCTATTCAGATCTGGAGTGTGCTGAATTGTTTGCTCAACTAAAGCCAGTAGTCCTAATGAATAGGTAACTGGTTTTGAAGGCAATGTGTTCCTATGCTGACCAGCAGTGTGTTGGGTCTTGGCTATTTGCTTGATCACCTGAATCCAGTAGCCCTAATGAATAGGTAACTGGACCTGCAGGCAATGTGTTCCTAAGCTGACCAGCAGTGTGTTGGGTCTTGGCTATTTGCTTGATCACCTGAATCCAGTAGCCCTAATGAATAGGTAACTGGACCTGCAGACAATGTGTTCCTGTGCTGCTCTGGAGCATGCTGAGCTCTGGCTAATTACTTGTTTACCTGAATCCAGGAGCCCTGAGGATTATAGGTAAGTGAACTTGCAGGCAGTGTACTCTGTGCTGCTCTGCAGTGTGCCAAGCTCTAGCCAATTGCTTGCTCACCTGAATCCTCTAACATAAAGCATGTTGTTTAGCACGTGCTATCACCATAGCTCCACCTCCTGTATGTGGGTTCAAAAGGATCCCCTTTCGTTGTTGCCCTAATATGGTTAGGGGTCTACAGCCTTCAGAATGTACAGGTATACCTATACTTATCCTAAGGAGGTATATGCCTTCAGAATAAAAATCCAAATCCAATAGGACACTTCCACGTAATAGTTAAACTATCAAAGATCCTTACCAAACTAGCACATAGATGTGTGTATGTGTATATATGTATTTATTTATATACTGATTTGTATTTATATGCATATATGGATGTTACAGTATGTGTGTTTTTCTCACTGTTGACTTGAAGCGTTGCAGGTTCTAACTATTAATTCTTGGATGGGATAACCCTACATTTAAATGTAACTTTAGAGGGGCATTTTTCTTTACAGGGTTATTTATTATGCATACTACTGTTAAGCGTATTGTTATGATACGGTGTATTGACCATTTTTATCTGGTTACATGTTTGTGGGCTTTCTCCTTAATATCAGAGTATTCCTTATTAGGTTTCTGATACAGCCTATTACCCTCCCATTGGGAAAGAGTAGCTTGCTACGTCCCGGAGACTACTGACATGGGGAAAGGAAAGTTGTTTCATACTAAATAATTTTATATTTATTGTGATATTCTTTTCTTAGATGAACTCCATGTCAGTACTCACTATAGCCCCTCCCATCTGCTCCCATCAGAAGGACCCTCATCAAGTCTTTAAAAGACCAACCACTGACGTACTGACATAGCGTTTGTCTAGGAAAGGAAGATCACGAGATTGGTCTTTTAAAGATTTGATGAGGGTCCTTCTGATGGGAGCAGATGGGAGGGGCTATCCTGAGTACTGACATGGAGTTCATCTAGGAAAAGAACATCACAATAAATATAAAACTATTTTTCCTATTGACCCAAATTGCACCTCCCCTTGCTGCTCCAGTTAGGTTAGAATTATGCAAACATAGAAGATACTTTATGTAATAAAAGGCAAAAATTTTGCCCAGGTTCAGTAACTAGTGATGACCAATTTTTTTTGCCAGTCATGGATTCCCTGCAAAATTCCACATTTCAACATTGGCAAATTTTTTCGAGAAACCTTCACAAAAAATTGCTGTGACAAATTTTGCGAGTGAGGAAAAAGTTGCGGTCACATCAAAACAAGCGACTCGCGTCAGATATTCATTATTTTTATTTCATTTTATTTCCTGCTTTTGTATCAATTTTAAATTTCAATGTAAAATATTTTTTATGTATTAGTGTTTTCTAGGGAGTTCCCTTTTTCCCCCAGCATAATGTATTTTTGTGTTCTATTCATTTGTACTAATATTGCCCTGAACTAGGCAACTTCCTCCCAAAACTGACCTCTACTAAAACAGTCATAGTTCTTAAGCCAGCCAGGCATTTGCTTCAGGATAGAGGGCAATTTAGGACATTCCTGTTTTCAGCTCTACAGGCAGAGAGCATTCCAGAGAAATGAAAGTCTGCCAAATGACCGCTTTGTCAAATGCAGTAACTGAGAGTCAGCAGCTTGTAGCATGGAGCACCAGCGGGACAGATCATTTAAAGCAATTCATTATTAATTTTATAAAAATGAGGAGGTACCTTCCCCATAACCACACACTTGACGTGTTTCAAGGCTACCAACCACTTTCTCAAAAGAAGTTGCTTTTGAAAAAGTGAATGGTAGTCATTATATCATTGATTATATATTGCTACACTGGGACAGTTTGTGTTGTGAAAAATCCAATTATTTCTATGAAATTTGCTACTGCAATTCATCTGTCAGTAAGCATAAAGATACAGTTTAAGAAAATTTTAAGTATAAACAGTTTAAGTAAATAAACAGTGTAATATATATATAATGCTTTCTTAAATTACACTTTAAATTATAAGGAATACAGGACACTGTTTTCATGGTCTAGCTAAAAGGTACCAGATAAACTTTATTTACAATAAATGAACTAGAAAGGGAAGTTTGAGAAAAAACTTCATGTTGGTTTGAAAAACATGAAGTCACTGAATGAAATCTGATTGGCTCCACCCAGTTTTTCTAATGTTGGATCACAATTATATAGTAAAAACCAATGTGCAAAGTTTAGGGACCCTAATAGTGTCTGAATGGCAGCAATTTAAATTTCCCCACTGAAAATCAATGAGTGACATCTAATTGGTGGTTGGTGGCCCCACCCACTTTTTATAACCTGAAACTGCAATTACCCAGTGACTAATTAAAGTCAATGTGTGAAGTTGAAGTCACCCAGTGACAAACTGCAAAGTTTGGGCACCTTGGCATAAATAGTGTGAGAATTACAGCTTTTTATATTTAAGCCAATGAAATTCAATGGATGAAATCTGATTGGCTTTTGGTGGCCCCAACCACTTTTTCTAACCTTGAGTACGTAGTCACCCGGTGACAGACTTTGACAAGTTTGGGAACCCTGGCATCAAACCAACAAAATTCAATAGGTGAAATCTGATTGGCTGTTCACAGCTTCGCCCACTTTTGTGCATCCAACAATCATCATATTTTCATTCAGGCTGACCCCATGACTATGTGGGGAGTGTAGCCTCAAAGCTGTAAGATTGGCAGCAGTTTCAATTTCCCCATTAAAGTCAATGGGTGAAATTTGATTGGCCCCTCCCACTTTGGGTCATCCAACAAATGTCGCTGTTTTATTTGGGGTGACCCCATGATTATGCTATTCAAGTTTGGGGGGTGTAGCTTCAAATCTGTAAGAGTGGCAGCAGTTTGAAAATCTTCCCTGTCAAAGTCAATGGGAAAATTTGGGGGTTCGGAGCGGCGCCACAAAAAGACAGGGGGCAGGATCGCTTAGAAAAGCACAAGCAACCTGCTCCGCTATAGGGCGAAGAAGTGTGGAGAGTTTGGGTGTTATACCCCTAAAACTGTAGGAGGAGTAGCGTTTAGAAAATGGGGGGTGCGAAGAAGAAGAAGAGGAAAAGGAAGAATAAGCTGAAGTGGAAGAACAGTAGGGTGGGGTTATTCATCCCAACATAATTACAGTACCTGAGAAAGAATCCAAAGGAAACACGGGTTGTTCATGCTGACCAGTACATATCATAACAGCATCAAAGATTGCAGACTCTGTTTTCCCATCACAATTGGTTTCTATGACCCATTGTCCTGTCACAGAAAAATCTGATTTTCGCTGTACATTGATAACCTTTGTCTGAGCAAAAACAAAGAAACATAATTAGCTGCTTAATGCTTCATGCACTAGATGAATGGAAAGTCAGTCATTTGGCTTTACCTCTCCATATATTTTTGTATTGACATTGTTCTGCTGTACAGTTTCTTCTCAGCATATTAATGATCAAAAGGCATACATAATAACATAAAATACTTATAAATGAGGGAATTTCATAACCAGAACAGTGTATTAGAAAAACATGTCCGTTATTGGGAATGTCTGCAGAGTATCCAATATTTTATAATCCAGAAACAATTTCCAACTAAAGTTAATGGCAAGCAGCAGGGGAAACTTTAGGAGCTTCCTCGTGGGCTGAAATATTCTCACAGAAACACCTGTCCCCATAGCTGAGAAAAGGGACAACTTTTTATCTGATATTTGTTTTTAAACAGATGACCTGTAAATGCTACCTGTTGCACCTGGACAAACTTAGTGGAGCTTATTAATAAGCACTGGGCAAATATACATGTAGGGAACCATAGGGTTAATCTGCCCCTATGGCTCTACTTCCTGATTTACACTGTTACTGGGCAAAGTCCCATGTATCTAGTTTACGATTTACATATTGTGCCTATTGGTTTATTTGGTTGATCACACCCCTTGCACTCCAATATAGTGTTTAGCAAGGAGGTGTGGCTTCCTCTTTGGCTGCCTCTGTGTCTCAGGAACAGGTCACTGAGCCTGGGAGCAGGACAAGGCCCCAGTAAAGCCTTATTGCCCTAGAGTTACCACCTTAGACTCTAGAGAAGTCGGGGACAGGGACCCCATGAACGAGGACCAGTTAGATAGTTACTCTTGTAACCAGGGATAAACCAGTGTGCATCCTCTCTTGTTGTCCTCCTACTATCATTTAACTGTATCATGCAACTGTATCTGCATTGTGAGTATAGCCCTGCATTGCTACTTGTCTCTGACAATAAATTTGTGCTATAGTTCAACTGCAAGAACCTTCTGGCGTCCATCTTTGCTAAATTGCACTGCACACAGCTGTGCTGTGCTGTGGATTTATTTGAGTACTGATTTACCTTATTAAAAATAACTGCAATGCACAATCCTGTACTAAGTGGAAGCATTAGTACTACATTCACAGAGCATTCCGTACTCCCATAATAAGTGGAGGCTCAGACCTGCTGATAGGGGTGCCATTTCACAATCCTGTGAATATCTTTTAAAATATCTATTACTGCTAGGTTTACAAAAATATAAGGTGCTTAGTTTGTTACAGTTCTTACTGTTCCAGTAAACAGTTCAGGGAGCTTTTTAAAATACTTGATACTGAAGGAACATTTCAAGCATTTGGTATAGATTATGAGTGCAGATTCAGCTTAAGGAATGGTCTCAAAAACAAGTTATGAAACCATTCAGAAGGAACTAATTTGTGTATGCTCTTGCTTATTAAGAGATCACTTTTCATGAAGCCTAAGTTTGTTTGGACCTAGTTAATGCCAAAAACTGCAGTGAGATAATAGAGTATAAACGAGAAACAGATGCAGTCATTTACAGTTACTTCCAAACCAACCTAGTTTTCTCTCTTGTATTCAGTAAATACATATAGTATAAACAAAAAAATGATTCCTTATGTCTAAATCATTTCATTGAGAACATAATCAAATAAACATAGCCTCCATCCATGTTTCACTGTATAAGGGAAAATAACAGAGTAAAAGTTGGCAATGTAAACTTCTACAGGCTTATTTCAGAAATAAGTACAATTTGACCCCTTTTTATCTTTCTGTGTAAAAACAAAACCCATTGTATTGTACAGAGCTTATTTGTTATCTGCTGTGTAGAACATTTGCCTTTTTTAACTTCAATGACTACACAATAGCTTATTTATATAAACTGTAGTAATGTTTTTGAAGCAAACAAATCATTTTTACTAAAGGAAGGCAGGAGTATATATTTTCTTGTGCTTCAGAATGGAGTGCAAGACTTACATTTCTCATATGAAAACAGATTAGCTTGCCTTCAGCAGTGCTGTATTAATGAGAGGCGGAGACATGTAGGTATAACCCCTCCTACTCCCTACCCAACCTCTAACTTTTAGGGGGCAAGCCCCAAAAGGCATATGGCAAGGCCAGGGCTGCCTTGCATCCACTGCCATTGCACTCTGTGCCTCACACCAGACTTTTAGTCCAGCAAGAGGTGCAGAAAGCAGCATGGCCCTGGACACAAGTGCTTCTTGAATGAGCACTAAGGGCTGCTAGTTTGCACCTCCTAGTGCATCTGGGGAAATGGTAAATGCTCCCTTATTTTTTTAGAGAAGTGCCCTCCAACAGTGTAAAATCTGGCAGTTTTGGAAGGAATAATGCTCAAATGCTCATGCTATGTGGGGTGGTTGAAATTAAATAAAATAGGCAGGGGGACCCTGGATCCCCTTTTAAAAGTTTTTAATTTAATTTCCTTCATGTGCAATTACAGAAGTGCTGTGCAGGGGGTAGTGGGAACTCAACAAAAGGGAACTATTGGATGCCCCCTGTTCTCCTCACTATGGAGAATGGCAAGGATGATATTCTACCATAGAAGTCTTGGAACGACATCATCTTTTATATATAAGTTAGACCATCATTATCCCACTATGTGGAAAAGAGCACAGTTTTAAGGAAATAGTAAATATTTTACCTTATAAGGGGTTATTTGGCATAACCAGTGGAAGCCCCTTTATCCTCTTTGTTTCCAAAATATAATGGGGAACTAATAAAAGAAAATGTAAAACAACCATACCCTGGCCTTACAACCATGCCCTGGCCTTACAATATATAAATAGGAATAACAACCTGATCCCTCATTTTACACCCATTATTTTACAGACAAGACAAAAATTTGCGTGTGAATTATGAGCGCCAGATTGTCCCAGGTTTGTCCCTCCCCACTGGCTATCACTTGGCTGTGAAGAAGAATCTCTGTCTTATTAAATACTATGAAGCTATTGCAAGCACAGGTGTTTATCCCATAGTCTATTTTAATCAATTACTGGTGCTGCAGAGTCCACTTTAATCAAATAATCAAAATTTTTAACATGATTTTTTGTTCTCTAAATAATAGAACACTACACACACTACAGTTATGTGTACCACTCACCTTAAATCTGATATATTTGACCAATTTGAAATGTTCTGCATACATTCTGCAATACTCAAAGAATTTGTGATGGGGTAGAAAGTTGGGAAAATCCTCTGGCATGGGAAAGTCACTGAGACACATTATTTCCTTGCAAACATTGGTGACCAAAGACTTGTAGATACTGGCTCTACCATCCTCCATGTTGTCCTGGGGAGAAATTGTAGCACAATGACATCAATGCAGATCTAATTCATGAAATAAAAACACATAATACGAGTATCCCCATTATTCTAAGGGAGTTAGTAACATTTTTTTCAAATTCTCTCCCCAGTAAAAAATAAATATAAAAGTTGTTGGGAACTGTCCCAATAAATGGTAACAGTTAAATCTAGAACAAAAGTTGTGAAATGTTTTAGAGTGTTAGGAAAGGAAAGTTTTATAAATGTGAAATATTTCAAAGGCAAAGAGGGCTGTTCATCTTACGGGAAGCTTTTAGTATGATGTTGAGAGTGATATTCTGAGACAATTTGCAGTTGGGCTACTTTTTTTTTATTTATTCGTGGTTTTTCAGTTATTTAACTTTTTGTTCAATTCTCCAGTTTGAAATTTCAGCACCTAGCTGGTTTCTAGGTTCTAAATTACCCTAGCAACCAGGCAGTGGTTTGAATAAGAGAGTGGAATATTAATAGCAGAGGGCCTGAATAGAAATATAAGTAATAGAAAATAACAATAAAATGTTGTGTTACTGTTGCATTAAAGCGAGATTTGCGATTAATGCAGAACATATAAAGTCTCCTTTATGAACGCAGTGCATAGTGCAAAATGCAGTATTAGGACACAAATTACCATGCCTGTTTTTTGTTTTTTTTTAATGTAACAGGCCTGTTGTGAGCATCCAGCAGGTTTAAGCAAATGTATGGGTAGAACTGCGTTTATGAATGGCATCAGTACATGCCCAATTATAAATCCTTTTTAACACTTTACTCTTGCCTCGTCTGGTACTGGTACAGAGCAGCTAAACTTTAAAGTAACAGTAACACCAAAATGTGAAAATGTTTTAAAGTAATTAAAATATAATGTACTGTTACCCTGCACCGGTAAAAATTATGTGTTTGCTTTGGAAAGACTACTAATTTGCTCTTTAGAAAGGAAAGCCCTGGAGCTATAAGCACAGGGGCTGCATGACAAGGGATCCGAATGCCCAGCAGCCAGATTACACTGGTTTATGTTTAGAGATTGGCAGAACCAGGTGCAACTGTGATTAGGTGAGAAGGAAAGAGTTAAGGCAGGAGAAAGCCGGCCTGGGGGGTGGAGAAAATGAGAGGGATGTGATGTCAGAAAAAAGAAGCACTCACTTCCTTATCTTCTGAGCAGGTAGAAACATCCCACCCACCCTCCCCCTTTTTGCATATTTTGCAAATTTTGCAAAATGTCAGGAGTTTCTCTTCTTTTTGTTTTCATATTATCTATTAATAACTGAATGTGGATGTTTTCCTGAATGCATTGTTATATTGTGCTTTCTGTATCTTTATACGGTATAAACTTGAATGTCAGCATCATGGGCGTCCGCAGAAAATTTTCCAAGGGGGGGCAAGTAAGCTAGCATCATCCTGCAACAGATAAATATATATATATATATATTTTTTTTTGCAGGATGATACTAGGGGAGGCTAAATATGGCCCATACACAGACTGACCTACAGCTAATGTGACACTTAGTGGATTCACTGCTGACGTAAAAAGTTAACCTCCCAACTACCTCTTGCCGTTCCCACTGACTCCCAGGGATACTGTACAAAAGTGCGGGTGGGGGTGCTTTTTTTTTTTTACCCTAAAATGTTTAGTATTAGTAGTAAAAGTATTCATACGCGCACTTCTGTTAGGGGATCTGCAAACATTTGTGTTTGGGATCAGTTAGCTTAAAGGGGTAGTTCGCATTCGAATTCACTTTTATTTTTAATGGTTTTTCAGTTATTTAGCTTTTTGTTCAGCAGCTCTCCATTTGGTATTTCAGCAGCTATCTGGTTGCTAGGGTCTTATTTACCCTAGCAACCAGGTAGTGATTTAAACAAGAGATGGGAATATGAATAGTTAAGGGGCCTACTTGGAAAAATAAGTAATACAAAATTATAATAATAATAAAATTGTAGCCTCGCAGAGCAATATTTTTTGGCCCCCATTTGAAATCTGTATAGAGGCAGAAGAGAAAGGCAAATTATTCAAAAAAATTAATTAGGAAGACCAATTGCAAAGTTGCTAGGAATAGGCCATTTTATAACATACTAAAGGTTAACTTAAAAGTGAACCACCCCTTTAGATGTGTTTATGTTAGTTTTATAGCAAGAAAGGCAGTGGATACTGACTCCCCATTATATACAGTGAGATGCAGTCTGTATTTACAAAACCAGCACATTATATGCCATGAGGAGCAGTGGGTACTGATGGCAGATATTCAGGCCCTGGCACTATAACACTGGCACTGATACACAACATTGACCCCACTGTAACTTACTATAAATGAACAAAACAATGACAAAAAAAAAAAAAAAATAGTAAGTGCAAAAAACAACAACACATATATAAACTCACAATGAGCTTTTTCAGAGGGAAAGAGTTAACTTACCCTCCATGTGTTAGGGTAGGGGATAGATTATAAATTAAACAATTTAATGTCAGCTAGTGATTCTTTAGAACTGTATAGTACCTGTGGGATGAAAACTGCAGCAAAAGTTGAGAGTTGGTTCTCAGGTAAAGTTACAGCTGCAGATTCATCTTTTCAGTCTTTATTTCTGTTTCCAGTTTGCAAAATCTCCCGATCCCTGTGTGCATCTGTGCTCTGATTGGTCAATTTTACTGTCTGTCAAGGAAGCTGTGCTCTGATTGGTGAATCCACAAGAAGAAAGATCCAATCGGAGCACAGCAAAAACGGGCTTGAGGGGAAAGTGCAGAAACGGAGTAAGGTTTTTGTTTTTTTTGCTACTTTTCCAGGGGGGGGCAAGTGCCCCCTCTTGCCCCCTTCTGTGGACGCCCATGGTCAGCATTGTATTTAATTCATGTTAACTACGATTGCTTGATCCAGGGAATGTTTCCGATCGCCAAGGGGGTCAGGAAGGAATTTTTTCCCTCTTGAAGCATAATTGGCATTAGCTTCAGGTTGGGTTTTTTGCCTTCCTCTGGATCAAAACAGTGGATATATGATAATATATTTTAAGTTTTATTTGTCACAGCAGCGGTAGGACCTTGCCAGAGTACTGCACAGGTCATTTTAGCAGAGGGAGAAAGGAGGTTCTCTCCTGTGACTGCATGGTGCATTGATAGATACAGACGCTACTACTGCTTGTGCTAGGTGACAGCCTGCTTGGATTTCCTATCTTCGAGACACTGCAGATCCAGGACCGGCAGCAGGGCTGCTGAACGTCTCTCATGGTTGGTAATGCAGCTCCTGCTGGTAGCAGAGTTTAGGGGCCATAGCGACCTCTTATGGAATTATGGCTTTAGAATATTGCCTTGGGTTAGGCTGGCAAGGTCCTGTTTATTTGATAAAATGTGAATAAATGCTGTGGCCATTTTCTCCACCTCTGTCTCCTGGTGTTTCATTAAGGTATGTAACAAGGGGGTTCAGCGGTCTCAAGGCGAAGGGTCAATTGAGGAGTCCCCTTGTCATGCAATGGGAATCTACACAGCTTATCTGCTATGTAACTTGTACCTTTTTTTCTTTTTTCAGTTTGTATAGCTGCCCCCATGGCTACAAAGCAGCTACATTATATAAACTATAGTAGTGTATCAGAAGCAAAAACACAACATTTACCAGTGCAGGGCAATAGTACATGATATATTTAATTAGTTTGATGTTTGATACTCTTTAATTTTATTTTAGTGTTTTAGTGTTACTGTTCCTTTAAGGCCTTGTGCTTTTGCACTTTTAATAACACATTTGGTGAAAATGTCAATACACAGTGCTCACGTGGAAGGGATTATATACTAGGGCTCTATACTTAAGTCATGCCCTGGGCAAGTATTAAATACAGGACTTTGCTTGTACTCATGTAAGTCATGTGCCAGGGGATGGCAATGTCCCACCAAATGACATTCCCCCTGTATGCAGAATTAGCAGGTGCAAGCAGAACTGTATACAGTCCAGTATTCTAGGAACTTGTCAATGGCTAGTTCATCTCCCTGGGGGGCAGGTGCATTGTGGGCATGGTGCTTTGTTCCCCACAAGTAAGCCCTATAGGGTGTTTAACACATGTATACTATTATTTTTAGAAAAGCAGAAAAGAACAAATAGTCTTTAAAAGTATTACATTATTTGGACCATTTGCTATTCTTATGTATATTGTACATAGCAATAAAACATACTGAAAATCTCCAGAGCCCTCCGATATCATCACTTCTTTCAAAGCATATCGGCTCCAGACCTTCTTCCAGGCAGGATTTGATAGCAACCAAACCACTGATACCCGCTCCAATCACTGCAACATTCTTGACCATCTTTCCCCTGCAGAATTAAGGAACACGTATGTAATTGCTGACATTTATAATACATTATCAGTGTCAATCATAAAGTTATATGCTAATAAAATTACTATTGAAATAAGCATCTGTCTGTTCTTTGCTATCAACACCCTTCAGCCAAAGCTCCATTGACTACAATGCCTTGCACTCTTGTGTGATTCTCCTTCACAGGTGTGGTAAGCACAGAACATGCAAGGAACTGTGAGAATGGGAGTGTTGGTAAATGTACTAATTATAAATGAATGGTTTATTGTTTGGTTTTATTTAGTGCACTTTCCCACACGGACCCACAGTATTATATTAACCCAGGTTTGTGTGCTATTCAGTAGCAGTTATAACACCCCATCTTGAGTTTCCTTTCACAAAAATATCCCAATGTGCTCTGGTCCATTAATCCGTCATAATAAATTTTAAATGGAAAATGGGAGCAGTACAGGTGTACAGGTGTCAAAACCTTGTATAGCATGGATAAGAAATTAAAGTTAAATACCAGGCACTAGTGCTTCAAGCACAAAATACCTGTTAGGTTATTGGGAAAAATACACCTAACACAGACAGCATCCATTCATTAACTTTAACTTTATAAGGGATGCCAGCTATTCAGTTGCATAACTTTGGAGTCTGATATTGGGCAATGTTATTCAGCAGGTCACTCATAGTCTATTTAAAAGTCTTTCTCATAAAGTGATGTAAATACAGGTCAACGACTTTACATCATTTATTAACAGATTAGATAAGAGTGGATTTTGCTAGCAGTTGCGGAGCTTAACTGCCAATAAGCAAAAGCCTTCCTAACTGCTCATTCAACCTAAAATTCAGAAAGTCTATACCATGTTTATATTATTTAGGGTATTCTGAGAAAAAAAAATATATACACAGAATATACAAGTCCAGAGCAATATTATTACATTTACACTGAAAAGATTTACTTTCTAAGGATGCTGTCCCTTATTTCAGCTCCCTTCAATTACAATGCATGTATAGAAATTACAATTGGTGTATGTATGTTGCAAATATACATAAAGGCATATGTTTAAATATAATGTACAATAAGGGGCATATTTATTAAGCTGTGTAAAACGAATTCGCTGAAAAAAACGGCGTAAAAAGCTGTGTAAAATAAATGGAGCACATTGCTGTCTGAATGCCAGATTTTACACCATTATTTTACATAAGTTCTGGCGGAAGAAAAACATGTAAAAATGACGCTGATTTTACACCGCTTTTTACACAGCAAAGCCTGGTGATGTGTGGTGAATTTTCTTGCTGTTTTTTACACAGCATAATAAATATGCCCCTAAGGGTGAATTATGCACCCAAGCAGCTTCTTCAGCTTAACAGTCCAGTTGCTAAGCACTACTAAATACTACATGGAAACAAGCATAGATGTATATATTTATATATGTGTATATGTGTTTTGACCCAGTGTTGCCCTCCTGCCTAATATAATTATGTATTGCAAGAAATGTGTGTGCACTCATCAAATAAACTTATCTGTACAGTTATACAGATATAGCATAAATTATACAGTTATGGGATCTGTTATCTGGAAACCCCTTATCCAGAAAGCACTAATCTACAGGAAGGTCATCTCCCATAAAGTCTATTTTAATCCAATACTTTTTTTTTTTTCGGTTTTATCTGTAGTAATAAAACAGCACATTGTATTTGATCAAAACTAAAATATTAATCCTTATTGGAGGCAAAACAATCCTATTGGGTTTATTTATTATTTAGATGTTTTCTTTAAAAATATAGAAATCCAATTTAGAGAAAGATCCCTTATCCTTATCCTAAGACCCCAGGTCCCAAGCATTCTAGATAACAGGTTCCAAACCTGTAGTGGTAAACCAGTTTTTCCAGGTTTCCAAGTTCGCACATAGCAATGTATTTTGCTACTTTGAATATTGTTTTATTTACATTGTTTCTGGAAAACATTCCCAAATGCTAAGGAAAATAGCCTCGTGCTTTGAAATATATACAAATATACAAGACATACAAGTGTAAAATAATTTGACAGACAAAAATGGAAATAGGATGATACATTTAGAAAGATAAGTGCACATAATACAGATAATGATAAAACATTAAGCAAATGGTACTTACAGTAGTCCCAAGTAACTGTTAGTTTCCCTCTGTGTGATAGCTATATTCTGATACAGGTGCTATCAGGCTTTCTGGAAAGTTGTTGATGCTGAATGGGTTATGAGGAGGGAGGTATTACAGATTAAGGATTACATAAATTACACCCGACCTTTAGATTTTTTTAAACAATTTTGGACTCGTGCCACATGCAGCACACGTCTCACAGGGCTGGCTTCTTTGCAAAGATACGCTTTCCATAACCAAAATTATAATATAAGAACATGCCAATGGTTTGGAGATGTTGATCTCTGGAACAGAATTAAACAGAAATGATTTATTACAGCATCATTTTCAAAAAAATACTTTGTTTTGACATTTATACACGAGGCAAATTTATTATAATTTGAGATTGTGGGTTTTTTCCAGCCACCGAGAAAATCAAGGCAATCGCAAATATTTTTAAAGATTTTGTAACTCAAATTTTTGAGATTTATCAATTGAAAACTCAAATGAAATCATTTGGAAGATAAAACCTGTCGAGCAATTTTTTATTTTTATAGACTTTTAAAATATGTTATACAGACATTTAAAATGAGTAGAACAGGGTGATTTTTTTTTTAGATCAAATATTTTTCCACAACATCAGAGAGTTTTTCTGATTCAAGTTTTTCATGAAGATGCTAGTGTTCAAGAAGAAAAAAATTGTGAAAAAAACACTATAAAGTTTCTGAAGTTTTTTTTCACTATCCCCTGTCAATGGTTTGAACACAAAGCGGCTGATTTATTCATTTTCAAACTATAGTTATATAGATCTTTCTAAATTTATTTGTAAAAAATCCATTAAACATGATTAAGCAGTGTGTTTTCTCTACTGCTAGCATATTCATCAAATCTGTACCCCCCCCCAGCCAAAAAAAAGTTTAAAGTACATATTCCTTCTTAAATAACCATGTGACATGCCCAAATGTAACACATTCCTGCCACACCCTTCTAGAGCAGGATCATAATGAGTATACAAAGAGCACCTACCTGCTGGCAATCAGGTAAATCTGGAAACCCTCATTGGTGGCCGAAAATACTGGGAAACCTGTGACTTTGTAGCCAGGAGCAGATTAACTTTGTTGAAGGCCCTGGGTGGTGTCTTGCCCCTGATCCCCCCCCAAAGTTCTCTACTACTCCCAACATGGAGCCTAGGAAAACAGCTGGACTTCCTCAGGACATGGAGTTAGGGATCGTCAGACTCCTCTGAACAAGTGTAGTCATCACCAGGAAGCAGACTCTCCCAAAACCACAGTCTAATGCAGAGATCCCCAACCAGTGGCTCGTGAGCAACATATTGCTCCCCAACCCCTTGGATATTGCTCCCAGAGGCCTGAAAGCAGGTGCTTATTTTTGAATTTCTGGTTTGGAGGCAAGCTTTGATTGCATAAAAACCCAGTGTAAAGCCAAACAGATGCTTCTGTAGGCTTCCAGTCAATGCAGGGGCTACCAAATTGCCAATTATAGCTCATTGGCACCTCCTGGAACTTTTTTCATGCTTGTGTTGCTCTCCAAAACTTTTTCCATTTGAATGTGGATCACGGGTATTAAAGGTTGGGGATCCCTGGTCTAACGCTTTTATATCCAATTTCTTATGTACTATAGTAAACATTTTGCTGTATCTGCTTCATTCAAAAGAGCTTTTTTAGAAAGCAATTAACTTTCTGTTAACATTTCAGTGATTATATAAATACTGTTTGAGTATCCTCAAATGAACCAGCAAGACAGTTAAGGTCATTTTACTACAAATGTGAAAATTATCAAAAAAAATGGTACAAAAGGTCATTTTGGTAAGTCATTTAACAGCCTCAACCCTCAAGTTAGTGATCATTTTCTATTTCGGTTCTTACCATAGTATAAATCAGAGTTCCCTAACCTTTTTACCCAAGAGCGACATTCAAATGTACTGTAAAAAGAGTTGGGGAGCAATATAAGTGAAAAAAAGTTCCTGGTGTGCCAAGAAAGGGCTGTGATTAGCTATTTGGTAGTCCCTGGACTGGCAGCCTATAGGCGGTGTTGTTTGTCAGTACACATGGTCTTTATGCCTCGAAAACTTGCATCCAAGCCAAGAATTCAAAAATAAGCCCCTGCTTTGAGGCCACTGGGAGCAACATCCAAGGGATTGGTGAGTAACATGTTGCTCATGATCCACTGGTTGGGGATCACTGGTATAAATACTAACACAAAAAGGCACATTTTTAAATCTTTATTATGTAATTTATGCTTTTGACCTTACCCATGCATTAATGCTATGTATCATGATAGAGGACATCAGCATTTTCATTGCACAGAATTTCTGCAGCTCAATAAATAATCTCCTAAATGTCCTTTAAATAGTGATCCATTTCCTAATTGTAATACTGAAAGTATTTCAGATGTAAATCACAATGTTTCTGAATATCTCCATTAATGTCTCTTTATACTATTAATGTTTGGCACTTAATACAGTATAAATATTAATTATATATTATTATTAATTAAATAATAAGATTATATTGTTCCAACACTTAGGGGCTGATTTACTTACCCACGAACGGGTCGAATGGAGTCCGATTGCGTTTTTTTCGTAATGATCGGTACTTTGCGATTTTTTCGTATGTTTTGCGATTTTTTCGGATTCTGTAAGAATTTTTCGGATCCAATACGATTTTTGCGTAAAAACGCGAGTTTTCCTATCCATTACGAAAGTTGCGTAAAAAGTTGCGCATTTTGCGTAGCGTTAAAACTTACGCGAAAAGTTGCGCATTTTTCGTAGCGTTAAGTTTTAACGCTACGAAAAATGCGCAACTTTTCGCGTAAGTTTTAACGCTACGCAAAATGCGCAACTTTTTACGCAACTTTCGTAATGGATACGAAAAACTCGCGTTTTTACGCAAAAATCGTATTGGATCCGAAAAATTCGTACAGAATCCGAAAAAATCGCAAAACATACGAAAAAGTCGCAAAATGTTCGTTTTCAAGTCGGAACTTTTCCAATTCAGGTCGGATTCGTGGGTTAGTAAATCAGCCCCTTAGGGGCAGATTTATCAAAATGTGAGTTTAGAGCTTAATACATAAAATCCCGCCCACGTTCTGTTCATTCCTATGGGATTTTTAGAAGGGTATTTATCAAATGGCGAGTTCAAATTTTCACCCCTTGATAAATACGCTTCTAAAAATCCCCATAATGAACAGAATTTTGATAAATCTGTTCCTTTTTGTCACATTATTTTTTGATCAGTAGTCATGTCATGATGAAAATGTACATTTAAATCATTCAAAAATACAGACTAATAGTGGCAGCAGAATTATCATACTGCAGAGCTTTGATTCAATTGCAACTGAGAATCTTTGGTAATAATTGAAAAAAGAGTCATGCAACTAACCAGGAGAAAGTCTTTCTTAAAGAATGGACCCACATGTATAAAGTTGGTAGATACTGGTAGATACTTAGCATAAATCTGGTAGATACTGGTAGATACTTAGCATAAATCTGGTAGATACTGGTAGATACTTAGCATAAATCTGGTAGATACTGGTAGATACTTAGCATAAAGCTGGTAGATACTGGTAGATACTTAGCATAAATCTGGTAGATACTGGTAGATACTTAGCATAAATCTGGTAGATACTGGTAGATACTTAGCATAAAGCTGGTAGATACTGGTAGATACGTAGCATAAAGTTGGTAGATACTGGTAGATACTTAGCATAAAGCTGGTAGATACTGTTATTACAGCACACAAAGGTACTACAAAATAAAAAAGTGTTGGGATTACATTTTTATGTACAGAGCATATTTCATGTTTATTCTTCTTAAGAAAAACTTGTGTAATAGATTGTTTAAAAGCTATCAATGCACACACACAATGCCCCTGCATCTCAGTGCCTGACATGCATTTCGCTCCTGAATTTGTTTGTTACTCAGATTGTGCTTGTTATTATGCATTTTACACATATTTGTCCGTCAATATTTCATCAGAATTCATAAAGCCTCCTCTGCATTCCTTGATCAATGTTTTTCTTGGTCTACATCCAGGGAGATTGGCAGAACTGATCCATTACTTGAAGTAAGTGCCAATATTTGTAGCCGCAACTGTAATTGGCCAAGAGTCTGAATACTTTCTGTAAATTTAGAAATGTTGCAGGGACCAACCTCTTCCCTTTAACTCTCAATATTACAAAAAAAACATAGCTAGGCTAGGCAATGGAAATGACAAAAATAAAAAATGATTGGTGAACTTTGTATAGAATACTTGCGAACAAAAACTTTTGCTCCTAGTTGTTGCTCTGTGCTGCAACCAAATACAATTGTAGAAATCCAAAAAATAGGAAAAAAGCTTCAGCAGGTTTACTGCAAAACATTTATTGTGGGTAGTGGTAACACAACATGTTTCGGGTCAATACCCTTTATCAAGTGTACGCTTGATAAAGGGTATTGACCCGAAACATGTTGTGTTACCACTACCCACAATAAATGTTTTGCAGTAAACCTGCTGAAGCTTTTTTCCTATTTTTTGGATTTCTGCAATGGAAATGACATGATTGCAAATACATAATACATCTATATCACGAAAAACCTGCAAAGCAAAAACTCCGAACACCTGCAGGTACTGCAAAATACCATTGCCATGATTTCCTGACAACATACTAAGACTAATATGGCTCTGCTTTGCCTCTAGATCTACAAGGTAATTGATCTACAAGGTGTGCACAAATAGCATAAGCTGTTCAAGAATTGTGATGTTAGGCACAAAATAGTAATGTTTAAAGTGGGTGGTCTGTGGATAGCACACTTTCTCACCCCTAACTTGAGATGTTCTAAACCAGTGATTCGTGAGCTTACCACCCCCTTTGATGTTGCTCCCTGTGGCCTCAAAATAAGTGAAAATTTGTACATTTGTGGCTTGGTGGAAAGTTGTGGAAGCACAGAGACACAGTTTTACTCCAAGCAGGACCTCCTGCATGGTAGCAGGCCACATTGGGCTACCAAACAGCCAATCACAGTCCTTATTAGGCAACCCCAAATAACTTTTTTCATGCTTGTGTGGCTCTCCAACACTTTTTATCTGGCTTTGAGTGTGGCTCACAAGTAAAAAAAAGGTTGGGGATCTCTGCTATGAACAAAGGAGGACAATGGAATGCAAGCCCCAGTAGTAACCAACGAGTTGGTATAGTAAAAACATATAAACAAGTTGAAGTAAAAGAATGTATCATGTACCTTGGGATTTTTAGAAGGATATTTCTCAATGGTTTTTTATGTAATAAGCTCTAAACTCACATTTCGATAAATCTGCACCTTAGTGAATATGAGAATAGAAGCTAGCAATACAAATAATAACATGAGAAAGTGAGGGAAGCAGAGATACTATAATATCTAAAAGATACATTATAAGATGATCAACAATATGAAAATGTGCAAAGGTACACTGATTTTGGCAATACCTATTGTTCTCATGTCTAGGTTATCCTAACATTTACTCATCCAACATTGATTCAACCGACAGTTGTTTCACCTCACTGTTGTATGCAGTTCATATGCTGTTACCCACAGTACATTCAGTTATTTGCAGCTATAAGAACACAACACAGACCCAGAATACTGACTAAAAATCTCATTAAAATCTAATATTAATCCATGTGAGACTGTACCAGTGTAGGATATTAGAATGTATTCAAATTAAATATTGTCAGCTTACCTCAAAGTCCCCTATATTTAGAAGCAGGATATTGTAGTCACCCCACAAGGCAGAAAAAGGCCACGAGAGCACTTATTCTAACCTTGAAAGGATTAAAATATACTGAATAAAATTTTAACAAATTCAAATGCACACCTGGCTTCTCCTATAAGTGAAACTCCAGTGCTCATAAATGAAAGTGGAAGGTACCAACAACATCTATGGAAAAATAAAACACAGGTATGCAAAAACATTTTCCACACAGAGACAAGCCCCTGTATTAACTTGTGTAAAACAAGTGTAAAAGTTTTGGGGTATGCCTGAGAAAGGGGCAAGTTCCCCAAAATGTTGTTGCTTGTTGTTTGATTCAAGTAAACACAGGGTCTTGTCCCCATTTGGCTTTATCTACATGCCTGCGTTTTATTTAGTCAAATCATTTCACTTGCAGTAGCAAAGTTACAGTAGCACTAATTAAACAGCCCGCTCATATATGAATACTTGCTAACGTTTTTGGCTATGCCCCTGCTGTGCACATACTGCAGTGAGTAATGCAGACTGGTTTTCAGAAGCCTTATAAACAAGTAGTGCTATAGCAGTAAAATTCTATCAAAGCTGTTAGGCTTTTAAACTTGATTATGAATAAGCTGGAATGATCAGCCTTTGCTCTGCTTTCATGATTGCAGACTGACAGAATATACCAAGAAAGAGCTATTTGTATTGCAAACTCTGTGATGCTTTTTATCTTAGAGGTACCGTGGTGAAATTCCATTTTCAGAGAATTCTGGTATTGTCTGTATTCTGTAACTTAGCAGGAGCTGTGTGCAGATAACATGAGATTCAGAAAGACCCCAGAAAGTCTATAAGAAAATTAGAAAAAAAATTGGGGACATTTAAGAAAGTTCAAGCAGGAATATCCAGGGGGATATCTTCTGTTCATATCATTTGCAATCCAAGTCGTCTTTACCAATTGCAAAAAACAAAAGATCATAACTATAGATTCAACACAGCGCTCTTGTATTAATGACTTTCTAAATCAACAAATATCATTTTTTGCATTACTATAGGGCAAATTGGTTCAAATTTGAGTTTGATTTCCTGCCATTTTTTTCAATTTCTGTTTTCCAGATGTCTTTTTTTACAAAATTTAGCTCTAGAAGATATATCTATAAATTTGAGATAAATAAACCTGGCAACTAAAACCTGGTGAGGTTTTACATTAGTATTTTTTAGCATTTAAGCTATTTTTTTCTTAGAAAAAGTTAAAACTTTTCAATGAATGGAATTATGTGATTTTTCTGGCAATCTAGTTTTCTTTGCGAATTAGCCAAATCAGGTTTCAGAAGGCTTGAATTAGAAAATGAGTAAATCTGCAGCTGTAATTTGGTAGTAATGTGGAAACTCATTAGTAAATCTGAGTGACATATTTTTTCAATAGAGTTTTCATTTGACAAATAGTGAGATTGTGAGTAGTAGTGAGTAGTGAGTTTTTCTCATTGAATTGAATCTGGCTCTATGGGACAATATAGAATTGAAATAGGGGATGAACTTTTCTCATTAAATTAAATCTGGCCCAATAGGTACAAATGAAAACTTTTTATATATACATTGTTTCATCAAGAACTAAAGACAAAAATGTTTTTTATTCATACTAAAGGAGGATATAATTACAAGCAACTTTCATATACACATTAAGGAGTAGATATATCATAAAGTGAGTTTAGAGCACATTCTGTTCATTCCTATGGGATTTTTAGAAGTGTATTTATCAATAGGAGTTTGCCATTTGATAAATATGCTTTTAAAAACCTAGAAATGAATAGAACGTGAGTTTTTATGTATTGAGCTCTAAACTCACATTTCAATAAATCTGCCTTTAAATATTCATTAGATGTTCAGTGGTTTTACGTTATTAGTAATTGAAAGCAATATTTGTTTGTAGTTTTCTGCACTTCTGGTTCTGTCTTTTCAATCAAGGAGCCAGATGAGAAAAACTTTTCTCTCATAATTCAGATCCAGATTTTCCCATTGAGGCAAGTGCAGTTCAACAAGAAAATCTAATTTCACTGTTTATCACATGAAAACTCTATTGAAGTCTATGGGGGAAATCTGGAACCGAACTAGGAGAAAGGTTTTCTCTTCAAATTGAGTGCTGCCCAAGTTTTCTGGCATTAAACCATAAATTAACTTTTCCCAGAAGAAGCCAGAGAAGCCAGGTCTCCTCCAGCCAAGACCCAATTCCATTCTGCTTAATTATTTCAATAGCTAGAACAAGCAATGACATGAACAAAAACGGTATATGTAATGCACAATTTGTAGTGGGAGTGGGAAAATGCTTTTATAAATGAGTAAATGTGTTAAAATTCTAACAATTCTGGTGTGGTTATTTCCCAGTATGTTAGGGGAAATAAAACTCCCTCTAGAATGAAAGAATGAAATGAACTAAATTAAAAATGCTGTTGCAGAACTCTTTGGCCATCAGACAATCTAAGGGGAGGAGTCTGGATAACTTCCATGTTGACTAGGACAAAGTCCAATAATCCAACATAAAATGACCATAATACGTTCAGGTCTGGTCCCTTTGCTGGAATAGACAATACTAAAGGAGAGAATCCGGCAAATACAAAAGGCTCAGCTCCTTCTAAATCAGCAGCACAATGTAAGTAACAGTAATACTATTTGGCTATTTCAGCACTGCAGTCACTTGACAAATTGCCCTAGAGCAGCAACTGCTGCAAACAATCAGATATGTATTTTATTACCACAGGAAATAAGTACTCCATCACAAGCCAGTCTGTGGCTCAGTAATATAAGCTAAACTTAAATGCATGTGAGTTCTGCTCATGCTGCTATGGAAGATCATGCTATATAGGGATGCTTAGACATCCAGGCTATATAGGGATGCTTAGCTAGACATCAAGGCAACACATACATGACTAAACTATTTAATAAATGTAGGGCAGGTGATTTTCTTATATGTTTCATACAGGGCTCTTTGTGTCTTCTAGAGCTCCATACTTTGTATATCTTTAAAGGGATAGTTCACCTTTTAGTTAACTTTTAGTATGTTATATGTATATAAAGGACATATTCCTAGTATTTTTTGAAGTTGGTATCCATTATTTATTCTTTATAGTTTTTGAGTTATTTGCCTTCCTCTTCTACCTCTATGCAGCTTTCAGATGGGGGTCACTGACCCCAACAAGAAAAAAAATGTTGCTCTGCTATATTGCTCTGTGAGGCTACAATTTTATTGTTATTGTTACTTTTTATTACTTATCTACCTATTCAGTCCCTCTACAATACTTATTTTAGTCTCTTATTCAAACCACTGCCTGGTTGCTTATGAAAATAAGGCCATAGCAACCATATAGCTGCTGAGATACCAAACTGGAGAGCTGCTGAACAAAAAGCTAAATAACTGAAAAGCCATTTAACATAACAAATGAGAACCAATTGTAAATTGTTTTAGCGTATCATTGTCTACATCATACTAAACGTTAATTTAAAGGTGAACAACCCCCTTTTTTTTCTTAATCAATTTTATTTGACTGTATAACGATAACTAAATTTTGTTTTGTTTTATGCTTGGTTGTTCAGTGAAGTATACTTAAGAAAACTCCATATAGAGCCCACTACTATTGCCTAAGACATTTCAGCATGTTTTTATGTTGCACTGTGTTTTAGATTAAATATGAGCGTGGTACGCAATGTGGCAATAATTGGTGCTGGAATTAGTGGCCTAGCTGCTCTCAAGTGTAGCCTGGAAGCTGGACTTGAGGCTACCTGTTTTGAAAAGAGTGACAGTATTGGAGGTCTCTGGAACTATACGGTAAGACATAATTTCACTTTAGCATTATGAAATAGGAAGTGGCCAGAGAGCTTTAAGAAAGAATATCAATAATATGCTAAATTCAGGGTCGGACTGGCCACAGGGCTACCAGGAAATACCATGGTGGGCCCTGACCCTGTTGGGCCCTGCCACCTGCCCGCATCCCAATCCACCCCCAGCCACTCCCACTCGCTGCTTACATGCTGTGAAAAAATAAAGATGACCATGCGTTCCAAAATGAGTGGTGTAACCCTGGGCAACCCAGTCCGACTCTGGCTTAATTCACTAAAATGAAAAAGAATTGCATATGCTTTTGCTACCTGCCCCCTGCTGTGCCAAGTCATCTTCTATATATGGATTGTGTGGAATGAACCTGGAAATTTTTTATTATAAAAAAGCAATTGATACACGGAGTTAGTGCTGGACCAGACAGTGTATGTAACAAGCCATGTAAAGGCCTACCCCACCGATATCTGCCCAAATATTAGCCAGGTGTCAATAGGACAGATTAAAAAATCTCATTGGGGTAAGGATCACATTGGCACCTTGATGCAGCCCTCATCCAAAGGGCCTGTGTCCTGTCAATGTGATCCCTTGGGCTAAAGTATTGGATCAATCCAATATCACCCACCACACAAGGTCACCAAACAAGCGGATCTTTCAGTGTATGGGCACCTTTACAGTCAGATTTTCCCCTCCTTATCACAAGTTGAGGAACAAAACCATTGTATGCTAAATATCTTCTATGAAATGCACTCTCTCAAGCTGATCATGTATTAGGTTAGGTACAATTATTGGTACATGGATGGAGGCCCTTGTAGGTCTCAATCTCAAAGGTAAGATATGTTACCTGACATTTAATACTGTCCTATAGAATTTACATTCCTAGTAAAACCAGTGAAGCTAATTCATAATATTTCTCACGATATCCTTTAAAATACCCATTCCCTCTCGCTATTCATAATTAATGCTATAAAATGTGAACAACAATCTGCCCAATCAAACAGAACAAATTGTCTTCAAGGGGTAATTCTAGATGTTGAGTGGTTGCTATTATATCTGTGTATTTACACAAAGTACTTTTGAACATTTTTAACCTCGGGGAAATAAATAAGAAACCGCACAGTTTTTGTATCTGGAATAACATGGCCACATTAAAAAGGAAAATACAAAATGTAAGAGCTGCTGGTTAGTTGTTTGATTTGCAAATGTTTGTACAACGTTTGTACAAATGAATGCTCCTGAGGGCAGATCATTTTATATCTTTAGTGATTGCAGCATTAATTATTTTCCTCCTACAATAATTGTTCAGATTAAATACTCATCTTGCAACCTCTACATTTCTAGATGTAGCTGCTAGAAATGCTACTATATCATCTGGTATTGTGCAATCGCTTTTAAATAGTAGGGGAGAAGATGGGATCCCTTATTAACCCCATTCCTCTAAACCTCTCAGCTTTGGAAAAAAAAATAAAAATAAAAATATATATTTATATATCATGAAAAACCCGCGTGTGCTGTCATTTCCAACCCTGTATATCTACATTTACTGCACTGGCACCCGGGTATCATCTCTTCTCATGGTGTGCAGCTTGCTGACAACCTGTATCTATATATATATGTAGGGATCTCCAAAATTGGGCCCCTAGGATGGGTTCTCCTTTGACAGGCACTAGAGGGTGGCCTTAGGGAATTGGACACCTAAGGGTGGTCCTAGTTGTTTTTGTGTTAAGAAAGGGAGTATCCCTGCAGTTCAGGGTTATGGCCACAGGGTGGTGCACACAGTATATAAGGCTGTGCAGCCTTGTGCAGCCTTGTGCAGCCAGGTCTTCCTGCCTGGGACCCTCTGGCAAGAGGCCAGCTACAGGCCAGGAGTAGTTAGTAAGCTAAAGGTTATAGGCCGCTCTAGGAGTGGTAGATAGGCTATTTAGCTGGGCAGCTTGGCCCCTACAGGAGATTTAATGAGATTAAGATCTCCCAGCACTGATTGCTGGAGTCAGGGAACCAAGTGGTAGTAATAAGTGATTTGCCTAATCCGGGGGATAGCCGGGTGATATTCCGGGGTGAGGTCTCAAGGGGGTGTCCGCTTGGCGGGAGTACCGGGAAGTGCCCTAGAGAGGGGCTTCTGGCGTGAAGTACCGGAGGGAATCCCAAAAGAGGGTCATCTGGCTGGAGTATTGACGGTATCCCAGGAGAGAGGGTCCCCTAAGGAAAAGAGTGTTCCCTGACGTGTTCTGTAACTCCTGCAAAGTCTATCTGTCATCCATTCTGCAAATAAAGAAATCACTTAGTTCATTATACTATCTGAGTGCATTGTCTTACTATCTGGAGGATCCACACTGCCGGGTAAGCAACTACCCCAGGGAGGGGGCAAGGTGCCAGGAGGGCTGGGAGTCCCCAAGCAGAAGTACAATATCAAGTTCTCAGGAGGGGAGTTACAGTTCAGTCTGTCCCTATCCTGGGTGGAGGCACGCCAAATAGTACAGCAACCTCTGTTCCCCAAAGTAAGCGGGGCTCAGGATCCTGTTAGCGCCACTAGATCTCAGCAGGTAGCAGCACATTCTCTAAAGTGGGCTACATATATATACAAATATATATGCCCACTGTATCCTGTACAACGAATCAGCCCTTGGTATTAGTAGTTGGTATTGTACAATTATTAATCTTGACCACATCCTGATCACATAGACTTCTTAGGGTTAAAAAAAATTTGGCCCGGTGCTTCACCGGTTACATTGCATTGCTATGCCCTCACTATAGCAACTATATTATCCTTTGAAGTTAAAGAGGTTTAAAAACACTGCAAAAATGCAGGGTACTCTTGTATTAATATAGGCACTTAAAGGAGAACCAAACTCTTAATATAAATATGGCTACAAATGCCTTGGTTTTTTTATACAGAACTTATGGCAGCAGCTTAAAGGTTCAGTATCTCTATAGTAGTAATGACCCAGGACTTCAAAGTTATCACAGGAGCTCCCTATTTTGGATTTTGTTAGATGTGACAGTCAGTGACACTACACCTGCTCAGTGTGCTCTGGGCAGCTGTTGCAAAGTTCAGCTTAGTGGTTGTTGCAAATTATCAAGCAGAAAATCAGCTTTGTCTGTCCCATAAACTGATGCTACAGGGCTTATCATTAAAGTCTGTTGCAAAATGCACTGCTTTCGGAGCTGTTGTGTAATAATAATCTAATCTGATCAGCCTTGGGGCATCTACTGGGGGCATCTTTGGGGGCATAGATCTTCCCTGCTAAAGGGCTGATGGAAGGTTATCTTCCATCTCACTTTCAGCAACCTGTCACTCTTCTCTCTCTCGTCAGGCAGAAGTAA
The DNA here is from genome assembly GCF_000004195.4 of Xenopus tropicalis. Lineage (NCBI taxonomy): Eukaryota > Metazoa > Chordata > Amphibia > Anura > Pipidae > Xenopus > Xenopus tropicalis. Next base: position 107,677,234 of record NC_030680.2, on the reverse strand, counting down.
GGGTCAAATTTTGATTGACAGGTAAGTCTTATACATTTTAAAAGGGGTGTCCCTTTCCTAGCAGATGTAAACAAACAAAATCTAACAGTCTCTGGCTTCATGCAAAAAAACAGGATTTCCATCAGAACTGGTGAGTAGAGAGGTCATCTCTAATACATCTTCTAGGCAAAGGGTGTAACCACCCAAAATGATGTATAAGAACTGTCAATCAAAATCTGACTACACCTTCTGCATGAAGAGAAAATAGAGAGAGACAGATTTCTGAGAGGGATAGTGAAGAATAACTTGAATATTTCAGAAACTATACGAACATTTGAATTGATTATATTTAAAAAGTTTTCTTATTTCGGTGAGATAAAGCGTAGATTACATTTTCATTTTTGCAATAGATTCCCTTGAAGCTTTAGTACTTCTTTAAAGTTTAGTTCTCTAAAACAGCTCTAAAATCTGACACATGAAATCTAATATACTCTAATATATATATAAATGGCAGGTCTGCCTACCACCATAAAGACATAAATACAAAATAATCAATTAGTGCATCCTTATAGCCTTCTTCAAGCAATTCAAAAAGAAGTTTTGTGTTAGTTTCCTTTATAGTCCTCCAATCGATGCAAGAATAAGCAAGCAAGATTAAGATCTCTCTGTGCTTGGAACCCAGTTCTGTCCCTTTTGCCTCCTTTCATAATCAGTTACGAGTTCTGAAACTCAGACTTTAGCATTTTGAAACAAAAGTTGCATTAAGTAAATACTTGCATTGACCGCCTCATGGGGAATTGGCTGCTGCTTTAGTTTCTCCTTGTCTGAATTTTTAACCACCGTAATGTCTGTGGGATCTTCCATATTTCTTTTAGGTAGAAACAAAGGTTGTAAAATAATGAATACTCTATTCTAAACCATTTCATACTAAACAGAGTTTTGAAATTGCTTTTAAGGAATGTGCAGAAGAGGGCAGAGCCAGTATCTACCGATCAGTCTGCACCAATGCTTGCAAGGAAATGATGTGTTACCCAGACTTTCCTATTCCTGATGAATTCCCTAATTACATGCACAACTCCTGGTTTTTAAACTACCTGCGCCTCTACGTCAAACATTTTGACCTTGCGAGATACATAAAGTTCAAGGTATGCCTAAAAGAATGAGAAAGAGAATGGGTAATACAAATGTGCTCATTATTTAATTCTCTTGTGTGTGACAATTTTACTAGAAAATGGATTTGTGTGTGTGTACATGAATGCTGGATTGTTTGCAGCTAAAACACAACATATTTTTGTTTGATTATTTTGCTTTTTTACCAAAGATATAAAAATTTTGCATCTCTATATGCATTTGAATCACTTTAAACAATTATTAGAGGGTATCTATTGTTAAGATGCAAAGTAGATAATTAGATTACGAGTATAATACAGGCATGGGATCCCTTATACGGAAACCCATTAATCAGAAAGCTCCGAATTACAGAAAGCCCATCTCCCATAGACTCCATTTTAATCAAATAATTCAGAATTTTAAAACTGATTTCCTTTTTCTCTGTAGTAATAAAACAGTACCTTGTACTTGATCCCAACTAAGATATAATTAATCCTTATTGGATGCAAAACAATCTTATTGGGTTTAATTAATGTTTTATTGATTTTTAGTAGACTTAAGGTATGGAGATCCAAATTACAGAAAGACCCCTTATCTGGAATACACTTGGTCCCAAGCATTCTGGATAACGGCTCCTATACCTGTACCACCTACCTTCACCCCTTTGTTGTGCTTCCAGATAAGCAGAGTTCCATTATACAGGGAGATTATATGTCCACTGGTAATCTAATTTTATAATCTGAAAGGACCAAACACGGCACAGCTTTAGGGTAAGAACCCATGGACTGAAGTAATCTATTGCAGTCAACAAACCACTTCAAAAAGGCTTTCCATTGGCAACAATAGGAGTTGCCAGCGGAAGGCCCTTCACATCACTTCAACCTCCTGCAGGAGAAGCAATGTAAAGGCAACAACTGTTGTTGCCAGTGGAAAGCCTTTTCGATGCAGTTTTTTGCCCGCAATAGCAGAGATCTATAGTGAACAACTCAACCACTCCGTGAGTTCTTACTCTTAGGGGCACATTTACTAACCCACGAACGGGCCGACTGCGTCCGATTGCGTTTTTTTTCGTAATGATCGGTAATTTTGCGATTTTTTTCGGTGTCTTTACGATTTTTGCATAAAAACGCGAGTTTTTCGGCGTCTTTACGAAAGTTGCGCAAAGTCGCGATTTTTTCGTAGCGTTAAAACTTGCGTGAAACGTCGCGCCTTTTAAGTTTTAAAGCTACGAAAAAGGCGCGACTTTGCGCGCAAGTGTTAACGCTACGAAAAAATCGCGACTTTGCGCAACTTTCGTAAAGACGCCGAAAAACTCGTGTTTTTACGCAAAAATCGTAAAGACGCCGAAAAAAATCGCAAAAAATACGAAAAAGTCGCAAAATGTTCGTTTCCAATCGGAATTTTTCCAATTCGGATTCGAAATCGTGTCTTAGTAAATCAGCCCCTTAGGGTAATGTTTCTGAAAGCTCAGACTTAGGCACAATGCACTGACATGGCTACCTACACACCAATATTACAGCTAAAAAAAAAAAAAAATTTGTTGGTTCAAGAATAAAAGTTTAAATGGCAGAGTGAATTATTTGCTATGTAAACAGTGTCATTTAGAAATAAAAAGTGCACCATAAAAATCATGACAGTATCCCTTTAATAATGTGCTAAACCTTACTAACATAGATGTAGGGTGTTCTTAATATATAACAGTATAACATACTGTTATATATTATCAGCGATATAATTAATATAGTGGGTTTTTTTTATTTATTCTCAAAATATTTGTCTTGCAAACATTATGCTATTGTTCTTAATCCAAAAGAAGGGGTAGTCTGATCTAATACCACTGTAATATAGTTTCTATATCTATATTTCCCTTTCAGACAGCTGTTGTCAGGGTGCAGAAATGCCCAGACTTTCAAGTAACAGGTCGATGGGAAGTTATTACAGAGCATGATGGAGAGCGATCATCAGACATATTTGATTCTGTTCTGATATGTACTGGCCACCATGTGTATCCGAACCTTCCTCTGAATTCGTTTTTGGGTATGTGTCATATAGGAAGATGACTTCTTAAATACTGCTATGCCTTCTTGTTCCCCTGATAATGATAAGAATGGCCTCTAGTTTCAGAAGGATATATTTTTCCTCTTTGTGCAGACAAGATTGCAAAGTATAACAAAAATGTTAGCAGATCATATAAACACACAGTGATGAAATATTTGGCTAAAGAGAACTGAACAGTTACAACATTTGAAATAATCATAAATGCACAAACTCAGAAAAACTTGCCAAGTCCTTGTCAATATGTGTTATTTAGCTTTAAACTTTTTCAACCCCCATCACATAAACTAAGCAGTCTGGTTGCATTTATACATCATGCATGCTTTTTAGAGGAAAACACCTTGTCCAAAAAGTCATGTTTATATAATTTGTGGCTGTTGCATAAACTCCAGTTGTTGCACAGACCCCAAGTAAGGCATTGACAGAAAAGCTTAATAAGGGGGGGACCAGGCACTGCAGTAATCATCAAAGCTACTAAACCACTAAACTACCATGATCTTTGAAAAGCGAATTAAGATCACAAAATCTTATAATTTTTGAAGGCCCCTAGCCACCAGGAAGTCATCTGTTCTACTTATATTCATACTCCATATGCAAGATGTGTTTGTTGGGCATGAGGTAACTTTCTTCCTAAAGCTGTAATTCAGCATTTGAATCCAAAAACTCCAAGGTACATAGTGACTCCTCAAGTGATACATAAAGAACAGTAGCCAAAGCCCAGTTGAAGATATTACCGATCATGCCATAGTCCTTAATCAATGTTCTTCAAAAAGGAGTGCATTATGAGATACATTTTGTCCTAGATTTTCTGTTTTGGAATGATTTATGTGTCTTAGATGCATAACATTTCTATCCAAAATAACAGAATTCAGGCAAAGAGTTTTGATTTCTGGGCCATCAACAACAAAACATTAGTACATTTTAGGTTATGGTGAATCTGCCTTATTTATTTGAATGGTTTTTCTAAATGAATTATTGTGACAAAATCTTTGTTAGGATTAAACATCTGTCCAAATCCATTATGGGTTAATTCCTGTATTAACTTAAAAGGCATCCTTATATGTTCCTTATAGATCATTACTGGTACAAGTATGAGATCCATTTTCCAGAAACCTGTTATCCAGAAAGCTCAGAATTACAGGATTGCCATCTTCCATAGACTCAATTTTAATCAAATTAATCAATTTTTTAAAATTGATTTCCTTTTTCTCTGTAATAACAGTAGCTTGTACTTAATCCTTATTGGAAGCAAAACAATCCTGTTGGGTTGAATTAACATTGAAATCATTTTTTAGTAGACTAAGGGGTATAGTTATCATACTGTGTCAAAAGCATTACTGGTGATTGGGCAACCAATCAGCAATTAGATTTCAACAGCCAAAATTAATTCAGCCAAACTTTTTGGCACTCCACCCCCCCCCCCCCGTGATTTCACCTTTCCTTCTCCTTTTAATATTTGCTAACTGTGATTCTGGACCCTGAGCTGCACTATTTGCAAGACAAATAATAGTATGTGTTATATATCTCATTTAGGCATTGAAAGGTTTACTGGCCGGTACATGCATAACAGAGAATACAAAGAGCCCTTACAGTATGCTGGAAAACGTGTGCTAGTAGTCGGCCTGGGCAATACAGGAGCAGACATATCTGTGGAGCTAAGTCATACAGCTCAAAAGGTAAAGAACATTCAATGTAATTCATGTAATAAAATAACACAGGTATCATGAACAATTGATACACCACCATCAGCACTGGAATTTTGGACAAATCACATATTTCACTAAAATCACTAACATTTGTCGCTAAATAAATTATAGCATTTAATATTTATTGTGCAGGACAAAGGCAAACAATACATATAGTAGGCTGTTAGGTTTCGTGAGTTCTCATGCCTATTAGCGCTCAGTGCTTTAAAATATAATCATGTTTGAATGTGCTTCCATGTTACATGGTTGTTTATATGTGTAGTCATTTCATCTGTAACCCTCTACACTGTAAAGCTCTGCAGGACTTAGTGATACAACATAAGTAATAATAGGTTTATAATTTGGTCTAAATATTATCTAAAGATTCCAGTGATTATTATTATTATTGTTGTTGTTATTTAACATGTATTCATAATGCACCATCTTATTCCAATAAACCAATACAAGAGGTGAAGAAGGGCCTGAGGGAATTTTAGAAGAGATGCAGTGCCCTGAGACAGACTGTCAGTGATTTTAGTCACTATGAGTTGCCTAAACTAATCCTATTGTTTTTTGCAGTCCCATAAGGATCTGCAGCAACATTTCTTCTAAGGTAGAGGTTTTCAAACCTTTTTTGCTCTGGAGAATATAAGACCCTGTGAAGCATTACACCGATTCCCTCAGACCTCAGCCCTTGGATTGAAGTGACTGAAGTTCATCAGAGTACAAGTCACATGGCTGAGGGTTCCTGGGAAACTAAGAATATGTCTAGACCCATGTTGAATTTCTAAAGTAAATATTAAAAAAATGTTTTGCTCTTTTAAAAATAATAATAAAAAAACAACAAAACACAAATACAAGAGTATTGTAGAAATGATATCTATATCATGTACCTTTTAAAAAACAGATTTCAGTGCAGAATTCTGCCAGAGGGGCACTATTAACTGATGCATTTTAAAAAAAATCATGTTTCCATGAATTCATGTGTCCCTATCAATCAATCAGTAGTGAATTTAAAAAAAGACAAAAACAATTTTAGCTGATAAATATTGATATGCAGTTTTGTGCTTCCCTATACAAAATTTCCAAAATATTTACAAACAAGAATGAACAAGCAGCATTATTTTGTTTTTTTTTTACAATCTGTTACTAAAAACCCCAATGCCCTGACACTCCTCCTGGGTTATGACTGCAAAGGTTTTCTTATACTGAAATTATACTGTAGTTATTATTCTCATAATTATTTGTCACCAGGGACACAATCGTAATAAAAACATGTGAATTGCTTATGTTACAAGTCCCATTGAGTTTTACTCACCTGTAAATTGTTTTTAAACTATATTTGGAAAACGAGATTGAAAAAATGTGGCTATTTTCTTTTTTACTATGCGTTTCCTGCTTTGAGGGCTGATCCTCCTCTGTGCTGATTTATAACTGAATATAGCCAATGGAATGCAGTTAAGGCTTCCAGGCTTGGCAAGTCAACTACAGTTCAACTATATTCAGATATATTATACTTGAATGATCCAGTTTGCTGGAAAACATATGGCCATGCTATTATCTATATTTTGGGAACTGATGGTCTGTGTAGATAACTAAAGTAGAAAAAAACAATCAAAAACCAACAAAACTATGAAGAATAACCTCTTTTTGTTATTCCTTTTTCTATTTCCAAGCCCAAGTTTTTATGTTTTCAGAGCTTGATATATTATGTGATTAGGAAGTTGCCAAATTCATAATTTCAACAGGATTTACATTCAGCTGAATTCAGAACCAAGTCCTGGATCCATAATAAGGGCATGTTTGAAATTGTTACATTATTCTTCCTTCACAGGAATATGTCAATATAATAGTGATATATATTTTTAAAATGCTTTTTTGGCTTCTGCCCTTCTGCCATTTATTATATATTGGTTTATTCTTTAATCTGTGATAGGTCTGGCTCAGTACTAGAAGTGGTTCTTGGATTATGAGTCGCGTCTGGGATAATGGCTACCCCTGGGATATGGTCTACTTGACACGCTATCATTTCTTCCTCAATAAAATCCTACCTAGAGCGATATCTGACTATCTGTATGAAAGAATGATGAACAAAAGGTTCAGTCATGAAAACTATGGCTTGGTACCTGTGGACAAGTATGTTTTTGTATCAAATGATATAATTGTATGTATAACTTTATTTATAAAGTGCCACAAAAATACGCACTGTACAATCTCACAATGTACAACAGTACACACAGGAAGGACACGTATTATAATAAATACAATGAAAAAGTATAAATACACAGATTAAGTGCCAAATGGTATGAGACACAGTAGGAAAGAGGTCCCTGTCCCATAGAGCTTCCAATCTAAGTGTTTGGGTTTTTTCCTAAAGAGATTGAGGGATTGTTCCTTACGAATGGGCGTGGATGGTGTAAAAAGAAGGTGGTTTTGAGAGGAGAGGAGGAGATGACCAGGAACGTGCAGGGAGACCAGTGAAGAAATGTAGTGAGGAGCAGAGGAGTGAAGGGCTTTGAAAGTTAGCAAAAGAATTTTGTACACTATCCTTTGCTTAATAGGCAGCCATGCTAAAGATTTTACTTGGGGGCTGAACAGGTTCCCTCTTAGGAGAGACCAGAAGGATCCTAGCAGAAGATTGATTGTAAGGGAGAGAAATGTGGAGATCGGTTAATAGGAGATTACAGTAACCTAAATGCCATAGGATAAAGGCATGCATAAGTGTTTTAACTGTTACAAGTGAAAGAATGGGGCGTATTTTGGCAACATAAAAACGGCAGGTTTTGGCAGGAAAAAAGGAAAACTATACCCCCAAGCAATGTAGGTCTCTATAAAAATATATTGCATAAACAAGCTTATATGTAAAGCCCTGCTTCATCTAAACAAACCATTTTCATAAAAATTAACTTTTTAGTAGTATGTGCTATTGGGTTATCCTAAATAGAAAATTGCCATTTTAAGAATTAAGGGCCGCTTTCTGGGATTATAGGAGTCACAGTTCACACAAACAGGCTAAGGTACACATACATGCTAGGCTACATCAGCCAATTAATGGGCAGAGTTCTGCCTTTTGCTTCCACACTTCTTTCTGGTACAGTTAGAGCTGCACAGCCCATCACAAAATGGTGGCTCAAGGAAAAGGATGTAAAAGGGCAATATTTACTGATATATATATATATATATTCCAATTTGGCGAGATTCTTTAATAGGTTACTTAATATGATATAAACTATCTGGGGGTATAGTTTTCCTTTAGTCCGATTAGAGAAGGAGGGGGACTGGTCAAAGGTAACCCCCAGGTACTGTGCTTAATTAACAGGGTTAATGGTCATGCCATTAATAGTTATTGTAAAAGTCAGAAGGGCTAGGTTTGGGCAGGAAGACCATGAGTTTAGTTTTAGCTAGGTTGAGTTTGAGGTGCCTTCAGTTCATCCAGACGGAGATAGCTAGTAGGTAGTTAGTAATTTGGGTCTTAACAGCAGTGGTTAGTGAAGTGGTGTCTAAATATATCTGTCGACATGTAGCTAATATGGCATATAATGTCAACAATGAATTTGACTCTGTGATCCACGTTTACCAATTTTGCATTGGAGCAGGTTTAGAGTGGGGGGCGCATTGCTAGTGCATTATATACTCCCCCTTGGCACCAGAATGACACCTGCGGATACAGAATATGATTTTTACCTAATACCTGATTTTTATCTACTAATATTGCAATTTACTATTCAGGGGTTTGAGGAAGGAACCTGTTTTCAATGATGACCTAGCTGCCTGCATTACCTGTGGCACTGTTGTTGTGAAGCCCAACATTAGAGAGTTTACTGAGACGTCTGCAATTTTTGAAGATGGTTCTATAGCAGAAAATGTGGATGTTGTTATATTTGCCACTGGATATAGCTTTGCTTATCCATTCATTGATGACTCTATCATGAAGAACAGCAACAATAAAGTCTCACTGTATAAAGGAGTCTTCCCACCAAAGCTTGAAAAGCCAACTCTGGCTGTTATTGGATTGCTCCAGTCCTTAGGCAGTATCCCATCAACTTCTGATGTCCAGGCTCGCTGGGCTCTCAGAGTACTTAAAGGTAAGTAGAATGCCGTCTGTATGTTCAGGTTTCATTTTGTGTGGATTGAAACTAGGAAAACACTGATGACAAGGACAATATTAATGAATGTTTAACAAGAAAAAAGAGGGTGGAATTAATTGACATCCCTTCAAAAAACATAGCTATTGAACAATAGAAAAATGTTATATTTTGACTCCCTTTCTCACCTGGGTCCTTGGACAGTAGTTTTGTGACAGTATAAATAATAAAAGAAATTAGCTCCAGTGGTTTTTTACTATGAACTTAAAGGGGTTGTTCTAACCCCACTATTTTTCTTGTTGGAGCAAAGGATTGGTCTTGCAGGTCTGACGATTATACAGCTGGGGTGTACTGTGACTGGAAACTAGGCTGTCACTAACTGATCCTCGTTCACCTATGTGATCTTTGCTTTACTAAGGGATGGTTAACTTAGTGCTTGGTCTTGACTCCTGTACTGACCTCAGGCCCTCGGGCAGACCCACCTCCTGCTAGAGTGAAGTCCTAGAGAAAAATAAGAGTCATGTGATTTCTCCTATTATATAACTTTGTCTCCTTGTTAGTTTCCTTTACATTTTTTCCTATCTATTCACATCTACCCCCTGTCAATGTTTTCTGTCCCAAGCCTACAATTCATCTGCAGGCAAAAGCCCACTTAAGGGCTATTTAAGCCCAACTTTTACAGCACCCTGTGCTTGATCATTGGCCCATTCTGCTGTGTCCAAGCCAGCCTTAAATTCCAAGCTCCTGTTGTCCTTGTCCTAAGTTCAATGTCTAGTAAAATATAATCTAAAGCTACTGGACTTTTGAGTTTCTTGAAAATGTTTCACCATTCATCCGACCAACTTTTCCATATTTAATCTCTTCTTGTGCAAGGAATATGTAAGTTGCCACCCAAGGAGAGTATGTTGCAGGAACTTAATGAAGAAGAAACAGAGAAGAAGAGCTGGTAAGGCTGTGTTATTTGTGTAAATCCATACACTCATGCCTTTCTAACCCATCCTGTTTTATATTTTTACAAGTCAGTGCAACCATGACAATTATAATAAATCATAAGTAGCCAATGGTATAAAACACATTAACACTTATTTCAGACTTCTCCTTAAATATGGACCATGCAAAATCATAAGTTTCAATTCATTGATAAGTCTTTTCTATATTATTTTCTGTAAAAAAAATGTGTTAGAGATACAACTGTTGGAATAAATCCATTTTTGTAATGGAGAATTGTTCATGATTCAGTGTGTACATGGTACATTGTACTGTTTTCTTAGACCTACTCAACACTGGATAAAGGGAAATTTGAAGGTGTGACCTTCTTGTTACAAGAGGGCCTATTGGGCAGTGAATCAGAATGGTACAGCTGCTTATTTTGCAGCTTCATAAATAGGCCCCTAACATTACACAAATAGTGCCCCCCAGTGGGGTTAACTAGAAAACAGTAAACAAAAAAGAAGTTCATATTAAAAGGATTGCTATCGTTACTGCACTTGAGCCAATTTTGTACTTTTATTTACATATGGCGTACAACCACAAATAGATTGATTGTAGTTACAAATAGCAACCATTTCTATATTTGTGCTTTTATTTTCTAACTTGTAGTAGACTGTTGAAAGGTAATTATTGATTGGTTGTTAGCTAATAGGACCACTTACAACTGCAATTTAGCATGTGTTTTGTTAAATAAGCCCTAGTAAATATGAGGGAGACTTAATGGAATACACCATACAGCAACAAACTAATGATATCATAAAAAAAATATTGTATTTCTCTCTCTCAAGGTTTGGTCAGAGTGAGACTTTGTCCACAGATTATATCACCTACATGGACGAACTGAGTTCTTCTATTGGCTGCAAAGCTAATCTTCCTCTCCTCTGTGTAACTGACCCTAGGCTGGCCTGGGAAATGTTCTTTGGTCCTTGTAGCCCTTACCAATTTCGACTGACTGGCCCAGGCAAATGGGAAGGGGCAAGAAATTCAATTCTAAATCAGTGGAATCGCATAATTCAAGCTATGAAAAAGCGAGAAGTTTCATCTCATACAGGGTTATCCTCATTTACTGCTTTGTTTAAGCTGCTTTTTATACCTTTACTTCTTTTTGCTGTTTTCCTGGCCTGGTACTAGATATTTTATCATAAGTTCTTACCAGACCGTGCTTAATGTTACCTTTACCCTATACATTTGTACCAGTGCCAAAGCAATGTTGTGATATCTACAAAATTAAGTGAAATGTATAAACTCTAAAATCAGTAACCCTTGCTTGGACCTTTCAGTATTATCCTGTACATGACTCCTAAAATGTAATTATTCCACTTTGTTCTGTAAATTCTATTTTTAGAAAAATCACTCTGTTAAAAAGCATTGCTGTTATAATTAAAAGGGCAAGATAAAATCAATTGAATCTTTATATCTATTTTCTTCATTCTTAAGCAAGAAATTAAATAAATAAATAAATAAATAAATAAAATCCACAAAATACAGTGGACATTTCACTTGAGCTGTTTGAAAGAATGCTGGAAGATGAAGTACTGGAGTATCTGAAGATACAAGTTGTGGATTCAGCTGCTATTCATCTTGTACATAAGGCAAAGTCATAAAAGGCTGACCTTACGTAAGCCAAGGCTATGTGTTCCTGCATAGTGTCTTTAGTTCCAGGGGAAAATATGGCAGTGCAACCACAAGGAGGAGCAATTATGTGGGGGAGAAATGGGATGATGCAAGGAAAGCTTTTTATATATTCTTGAAAAGTCTATATAAAAGGGAAAATGTCTAATATAAAGTATTTCTAAGACCAAATAAACCTTCAGTAGACCAATCAGAGTTTCAAATGAGGATAAGCCAGGAGAAGACACATTTCTGTAAACATCTAGGGTTATATGTTGAGAAATGGATCACAATTTACTCAATGGAGGGTTATACTGTTGTACCCAAGATTAGAGTTGCAGATGAAATATTAACCCTGATATTATTCATATATAGTTCATTTTGTGAGTGGACTATGATCCAACAGAAATGTAGTAAAATGCCAAGGCAAAGCTTTACAACAAATGTATGTATTTATAAAAATAACTGAAGTGATCTCTAATATTTTAGGTTCACAAATCTTATCTTCATGGAGATTGACGTTATATATGTAAATAAGATAGTTAAGGGCTCATTTTTTTTGGAAGCTTAGTGATTAATTAAAAAAAAATTAGCACAAAAAGCCCCCATTGTCCGACATTATTTGTACCCACTGCTGTCAGGCATGTAAGGGGTGGCAAGTGGCAATCCTTTTCCTTGCAGTCTTGCACATTATTCAATAGACCAGCATAATTTATATTTCAGGCAATGCACTTACTGCTCAAAGCACTTATTAAAGAACAAAACCATAACAAAGCAAGAAATGTTTCACAGTATGTTTTGGGCTTCTTTTACTAGCCCAAGGCAATATCAGCCCTTTAGCAATGATGATCAGTGCCTCTAACAATGACCCCAGGAGCTCCCTGTTCTTTTCTGTGATTCACAGAATGCTCCTGGCTGCTGTCAGTTGCCTGAGTTTAGAGAACAATATTCACTCAGTTCTTCACAATGGGATGCACCTCAGAGAAATCAGAACATAATTTTTAAGACCATCATAAAAAGGGGTGCAATAGTGCTTGAAGGGTTATGTAATAAAAAGTGCATAGTGTGCTTCAAGTCTTAATACCAATGGCAACTAATCACTAGGTAGCATTTATTGGTTTCTATGGGTTATTGCACCTGGGAAAAATGTGTCTTTTATTACATAAGTGGGCTTAACAGTTTACGCTACAGAACTTTGACAGACACTGGCACTTGGTGAGAATTATATTCAGACCCTATTTTGACTTTTCTAAATGAACAAAAAATGGACAGATTTATAAACTTTGAAGCACAGTGTCTTGATAAATGAAGTAGGAATGAGCCGTAACTGAGGCACACCTAGCCCCACACACACCACTGAACTCCTTGTCCTTATTAAAAATGAACAGAAAAAAAAACTTACTTAGGCAGGGTTATAATGAATGCACTATTTTGATTGAACTACATGAAGCACTCAAGCACATGCAATAGGATTAACTACAAACTAAGAACACAAACAAGGCTGAACAAGGAACAGGTGGGAAATTGATGATTATTCGTTTGTACCTTAACATTTCTCATGTGAAATTCAGCAAGAAAAATTGAAGAGCATTTTGTAATTTCGATAAACATTCCCTGATGTATAGAAAACAATTGTTTGTTTTTAAAGACTCTCTAAAAGGACAGTACCCCTTTGATCTTTTTATTATGGTCTGGGGCATTGATCCCCAACCAGTGGCTCGGGGGCAACATGTTGCTCGTTGCCCCTTTGATATTACTCCCAGTGGCCTCAAAGTAGGTGCCATTTCTACATTTCTAGCTTGAAGTTGAGTTCTGGAAGCACAAAGACACAGTTTTACTCCAAGCAGAGACTCCTGCAGGCTAGCAGTCCACATGGGGGTTCCAAATAGCCAATCACAGAATTTTTTAATGCTTGTGTAGCTCACGAACACTTTTTACATCTGAGTGTGGCTCATGAGTAAAAACAGCTGAGGACCTCTGTTCTATGGGTAGGGACTCTTAAATAGCATTTGGGGTTTTCTACTAAACAATCTTTTAATCTAATGATCCTCCAGCTGTCTAACAGGGTTGCTTCTTCATTGGTCCATCTTGCTTCTCTATACCATCACTGAGCCACTGCTCTCTAATCCAGGAGTGTCACTTCTGGTGAGACTTGTAAATCACAATATTAAACTCGCTGACTGTAAACCCCAATCCTATACCAGCAAGAAAGCTTCTAGTTACATCTAACAATGATGGCTAATCACATTGACACAGCATACCTAACCCACTTTATAACTGCAGCTGATCATCAGTTTAGTTTATGTGTAGGACAAAATACCCTATTTCTTACCAGAAAATTATCAAATTCCTGGATCCCTGGTGTTTTCCCAGCAGTTTAAAACTTTAAAGCTTTTTTCTGATATTCAGAATTTTGTAAGTGTTCATGTCCACTTATCAAAAATGCCCCCCTTTTCCAGGAGTAACAATCATAACTACTTGAGGGAAAAGAAAAACAATGCTGGGCTGGACTTATTGCCACCCCAAATGCATTGGCCTTTCTATGTCCTTTGAATTTACCATTTTGTCTGACCTGTAGGCAGATATTTTTACTGGGTGATGAACTAAATGCTAGTGCACTTTTAACTCTGAAAGTTATATAAGGTTGTGCAACATATTTGAACAGGGTGGAATCTGATTCACATGATGAGATTGTTTTCTCTCTGTGCCAAAAGCAAGCATATATAAAGGATATTAACCCATTTTAGGGCAAAAGGAGGACTACAGTTAATGAATGTATTCCAAGCCCATGTCAATGCCCAAGGAAAATAGAAGAAATAATTAGGTAGGATATGTTGAATGCGCCTACACCTATATGTCCTGTGTGAAGTAAAATACAGGCTGCATCTATCTCTCCCAATAGGGGCATGATCCTGTTTATTCTGGAGCTACTAGTCCCTAGTCCCAAGCTTTAGATTCTGTGGCATTGAGACTTATCAGCTATAAGGAACATCTATTTTGTGGTGGTTCCCACGATTTTATTAGGAAAAAATGTTTTGTATGTCTAGCCCTCTTCTGTGCAGTCTCAGAAAACAAACTGGAGTGAGTGGTCTCTAAAGGGAAACAACCAGTATAATTGTACTGCAGTAAAACACCTTGAACTGTATCTTTTCTGACACATCCATTAAGCCTACAGAATTGATGGCCAAATGAAGTAATCTGGTATTGTTTGTGGCCCAAAGGGTCTCATAGGATCTCACCCAAAAAAACATTTAAATACAAACTGGTAGATTAACTGGTCCAGAGGAAAAGAACCCTTGTATGTGTGAGCAATTGTGTGGCTCACACACAATTGCCATGGCAAAAAGTTATTTTTTACCTCCATCATATGGCTAGAAATAGTTAGGGGGAGGGTGGGTTGTAAGCATACCTGGGTACAAATGGGTAGCCTTGAGGGAGACAGGCTCCCCCCCCCCATTAAAAGTTAAGTTTTAGTTATTTAGTGAATCTAGGTAGTCAACAGGTGGGAATGTGCAACAAAACTGAATTGCTTTCAGGGGTTCTCTTATCTTCCTACATTGTGTAACTGTAATCAATTCAGGTGTACACCACCTTTACACTGTGTTTAAGCATAGTGTGGATCTCCTTCCTTAGGAAATGGTACCAGATTTGTTATAAACAGCACAACAAATAAATAAAAGGTTATTTTAATGGCATATTCTGAAAGCAGTAAATTGGACTTCCCTACAGGGAAGGATTAATATTGGCTTTGGCCCGGGTTGTGCTGTCAACATATGATCACATGCACATTGCACCCCAGTTTATAATAAAAATATTTCCTCTATGCTAAAGACAGATGGAATCACACTCATTTGCACAGTTATATTTTGGGCTATGAATCAATAACTAAAAGCGCAAACAGTACAAAAATATTACACTCTCTTGATTTCTGCATAATTACCAGGACTCAGGAAATAATTCATTTGTTAAGGGTAGCTATGATTCCATATCGCTCAATGCATTATAAACACCCATCAATTTCATGACCAAGATTTTCCATTTATGCAGTACAATCCTAATAAAATGGCTGCCAGCAAAACACAAAGACTTAAGAGAGTTTTAAAGTTTAGCCAAGTTCCTGAAGATTTGTTTACAAGACGAGTCCTAGCTGGGTTCAGCGTGCGCTCCCATTGGGTTAAGATGGCTTTCTTGGCACCAAACCACTTTCCCGGCCCACTTAAGCGATACTGGTAAGGTGTAGAAGGGCCAAAGAAGACTGTCCATGCAAGGCGAGGGTCTTTAAGTAAAAGATGCATGATGTTGGGACGGACACCAATCTCCACAGCAACGTCATCCATATAGTCTATAAAGTATGTCTGCAGTTTCTGATTGGGGGTCGCAGCAAACCTTTACACAGGAAACACAAATAATTGCATGCAATATACAGAAGACAACATTATTTTTTTAATGCAAAATATGAATACATTTACCGATAGACCATTATTAAAGGGCCACTAACAAAAAAAATTGAACTTTTGAATGCAATTTAATATAACTTACTGTAATCGTGCACTGGTAAAAATAGTTTGCTTTAGAAACTATACTATACTTTGTATAGAAAAACTGCTGTTAGCCATGGGGGCAGTCTTTCAAAGGAGTGATATTTGCATGGCAGATAACAGATAAGTACTAAAATCACTGTATTCTGAAGACTTCCCAAGAGGGCCAAGCTCCCCCTATACAAACAGAACATAGATATGTTGTGTTGTCTGATGATCTCCTTCTTGGGGTGATGAAACTTTACCTATAGGCAAAATTAGTATTATTTTAATGTACCTATAATTAACAATGCATTGCCAAAAGGTCTAGGCACAAGTTGGTGCTAAAATTCCTTCAGGGTTTACATCAATGAGCCTCAACTTGTTAGTGATTTTACATTACATTTTGTCTTAATGCCAACATTGCATCTACTTAATAGCTAAATACCACTGTGTTTAATCACATTTCCTACCAGTCATGTGGCAGTCAGCTTTTCCTTTTTAATTGCAGCAAGTACATTGTAAAAAACTAATTTTGAAAACCGAGCTTATTAATAAAAAGACAGATGTTGAAAATAATGAAGAGAATCAAATTCTGGAAGACAGTTAAAGGAGAACAAACCCTCCTCCCCCTTAACTGCCCTGCATCAACCCCCTCACCTCTCCCATCTTGCATGGGCACCATGTTCCGTTCAATAGAAAATTGGTCTCTCCGCTGATACAGACCCTGCTTGAGCATGTGCAGTTGGGGCTAGTCGGGAATCAGCTTTAAAGGAACAGTAACACCAAAAAATGAAAGTGTTTTAAAGTACTTAAAATATAATGTACAGTTGCCCTGCGCTGGTAAAACTGGTAAGTTTGTAACAGAAACGCTACTATAGTTTATATAAATGAGCTGCTATGTCAACACGGGGCAGCCATTGAAGCTGGGAAAAAGGAGAAAAGGCACAGGTTACAAGCAGATAACAGATAAGCTTTGTAGAATATAATGGGGTTTTATCTGTTATCTTCTAACCTGTGCCTTTTCTCCAGAAGCTTTATTATATAAACTATAGTAGTCTTTGTAAGGAAAACACACCAGTTGTACCAGTGCAGGGCAGCATTACATTATATAGTAATTACTTTTATACACTTTCATTTTTTGGTGTTACTGTCCCTTTAACTGCACATGCTCATGCAGGGTCCATGTCGGCGGTGAGACCCGAAACATTTTCTAATTGACGGAAGATTTCCACTTTTGAAAAATAACAAATCATACTTACAATCATCCTTGATTTATTAAATTTGCTGGCAAAGAGTGCTACAGAGCATCTGAGTTTCCCTTAGAGATTAAGAAGGGAAGAAGACTGGAAAAGACTGCTCTGTAACATACTATATGTAATTCAAAGGTAAACTAACCCCATCATTTGTTTTTTTTCTCATTTAGTCAAAACAGTTTAATAATTTGAAATATACACTCTCAGAAATAGTAATTATGAGCATTCCCTTTAACTTTTACATTTTTTTAAAATGTATTTTAAGCTGGACCCGGCAATGAGAGCTGCAGTGTTGGAGTTTCTAACATAGAGGTTTGCAGTGTGCTGGGTCCTGACTTCAGAGGTAAAGCAAGGAAGAAAGCTGCTGAAGGACAACAATGCCTTCAAGAGAAATTAAAGAGGACTTAAACTGAAACTAAACAGACTGTTTAGTAACATGCTAAGGGTAAGTTATATGTGAACTTCTCCTTCAATTTGCTTTTTCTGATTTACTTTAAATAGGACCCAGCAACGAGAGCTGCAGAGCGTCAGTAAGGGGCTTTGCCTCCAATAAGGAGTAATTATATCATAGTATCATAGTAAGTTAGGTTGAAAAAAGACACACGTCCATCAAGTTCAACCTTAATGCCAAATATCTTAATTTGGGATCAAGTGCAAGGTACTGGGTTATTACTGAGAAAAAGGAAATCACTAAAAAATAATTTGATTAAAAAAGAGTCTATGGGAGATGGCCTTCCCATAATTCAAAGCGTTCAGGATAATGGGTTTCTGGATAACTGAGCCCATAGCTGTATATGGATTGTGCTTGATATTCTATGACAGTGACAAATAGAATCCTTACGTATATATTTTTTTCTGTAGCTATATATTTCAACATTGCCCATTGTTTTCTGGTGTAAATAAAATATGTGTTGAGATGCTTGTGTCCCTTGGAGTACATGCAAAGCAAGCGGCTCATTTCAAACTGCACCCATTAATCAATGATTTGGCAATTCTTACTTACACCTTTGTTTTGAACTCCATACTCTTCTTAATATAATCCTCCATTCTGGCTGCTGTTGGCAGATGAGCTACACCTAAAGAACAATATTTCATTAAAACACTCAAACATTCATAGCTTCTGCTTATGTGCAGTCTATTCCTAATATTATTTATTGAAACTGACTTTTTTGCAGTCATTGACACCCTTTTATTGCTTTGTCATAGGATATTGGAGTCAATGGGTGTTTTTTCTGGCTCAAAAAAACATGGTGGAAAAATTGCATGGAGAAATTCTAATGCTTTTGGCTTTTTTCTGGTGCAAAATATACATGGCAAAGACTCAGATACTGTCACTGGCATCTTACCACTCATGAAATTGTAAATTTCACTGCAAAACAATATCGGGTGACAACATTTGATCATCCCTAGCAGCTACTATTTTTCACAGAGCTCCTCTACATCTCAAATAAAATGTGAGTCTTTTAATGTTATTGTTTAACTTTGTACAATAAAACTTGCATTTGCTCAATTACAAACTTTTTCTAACAAAAGCAATGTAATATTTTGATGACCATAATGCTTGCAGGTACTTGTAATTATAATTGTCATTTCAGCAGTGACACCATTTAGCTGGGCATTGAGAATGATAAGCATATTGGAAGCTGATCAGGAGCAGACTGGATACAGAAGCAACTTTTCATCCACCCAAGAGCTACCACAGCATCTGCATTGTCAAAATGCCTTTTTACCAACAGTTGAATGTTATAGTTGTAGATAAAATGCTCTGTACCGCTTGGGCATCAGGTTCATATTCATCTCTAGATTAAATATTGGTTCTACAGCACAACTATTTTATGTATTTTGTATTACTTTTTAAGTTGATTCGATGATTGCCTCAAGCATATTTGTACAACATGAAATTCATATTTTCAAATGCCAGATTGCAGATTAAAAGTAGACAATCTATTTTCCATTATTCTCCTTAATTACATGCTCACCTTTAAATATTCTAGTGGCCCAGCGAGCTTGAAGTTCTGCAGCAGTCAAGATGGCTCCTAGTGGCTTGACAAGTCCCAAAACGGCTAAAGTTGGTTTTTCTATCCGAGTAGGGAAGACTTGTTTATATAGAAGGGCATTTATGTCATCTATGACCTCTGGGTCTTTGAGAAAGGGGAAGGAGGGTACATACCCTGTAGCAAAAATAACCTCATCCAAGTTTTCAACCACTGTATCATCTTCAAATATGACTGAGGATTCAGTAAATGTCTTAATTTGGGGTTTTACTTTAATAGCTCCACACAAGATACAGCTGGGAAGGTAATCATTTACCATAGGCTCTTTTAACTGTGCTCTGCAACAAATTTAAAAAGGTATTATGATAAGTAAAATCAAAGTACAAGGAAATAAAATCTTTAAGTACAACCTAGGGACTATGCATTGCTTCCATAAGGGTGAAGACACACTTGGCTACTAGTAGCAGCTACTTTTTCAAGGCTACTAAGCTCCAAAAAATACCCTGCCATAGACAATACTGAGAATTGCCTCTACTAAAACACATGCAGAGACAATTATCAGTAAATGATCAGCATTGTCTTTTTTAGCAGCCACAACAAGTAGCTGCTACTAGTAGCTCTGTGTGTCTTTACCCTAAAGGTGAAAGAAAAGGGCTAATCACTGGGGGTTGTCAATATTTTTCAGCCCTAGTTACTATTCTAGTGTTGTGCCTCTTATACCCTTCCTTGTCCCAAGGATCCTTGCAGCTATCCTGGGGTCCTGCAGATGTGCAGTAAAGTAGAATCTAAACTTTTAGATTAAAATCTTTTACTTTACTGTGCAAGTGCCTAGCTCAGGTTCCCTGGGCTGGTGCGTTTCTCATTGAGGAGGGGTGCTGGCCAGCAGTCTATGGTCCATCCAACTGGAATAAAGTTGACCAATCACCTAATCCATAGGCAATATGGCAGGGTTAACCCAGTATATAGAATATCCCATGACAAAGGATAATTGGTAAATTAACAATAGTATTTGTATCTCCCCACTGCTAATTGGGTGTACTAAAGGTGATTAGGTCTTTACTTGGATCAGATACTAAGATCTATTTTTGCCATAAATTATATGGAATGCTAGGGACCTGGAGTTTTCTGGATAAGGCAGCTTTCCTGTAATTTGGATCAACATACCTTGTCTCTTAAAAATCATTTAAATATTAAATAAACTTAATAGAATTGTTTTGCCACCAATATGGATTTATGCAACTGAGTCACCATCAAGTGCAAGTATTACAGAGAGAATCAAAATACTGTATTTTTAAAAGAATTACTTATATGCTTAAAATGAACTGTGAGAGACAGCCTTCCTGTAATTTGGAGTTTTCTGGATACTGGTATTGTAATATTGGAATCTCATTAGGGGTGGCCATAATCTAGTAGCAGATGCAAAAAAAGTAAGCGCAGATACAATATTTGCTCTTAATAACCAATTAGAAGGTACCATTCGCTTCCCTGCTGTCTAAAAACAAAAAACAACATGGTTGTTCCTAGACCAGGAACAAGGTTTTTGCCAATCATTATATTATCTATCCACTATTATCATTATTATTATTAGCTGCTCACAATTAAATTTGATATTAATATGAATAATTATTACCTGTCTAAAGGTTCCAAGCCATAGTTTGCATGGTCAAACCAAGTGTTCATCAAGTTTTCATTTAGTCTGGCTGAGAAACTAGCTGGTAATAAGTTTCTGATCCAAGTCAAAAATCTGGTGGAGAGCATCATATCAATAGGACATCCCCCCTTGGAAATGCGACTGAGCACCCATGAACCTCCTCTAGTACTGAGATAAACCTAGAATATAGCATTATACAAATAGCATTCAGAAATCGTAAAAATGTATTCATTATTAACAACAGCATTTCACAGCTATGGAAAGACAATGTAGACAGTAGTAATTTTAGGTAGCTTTAACTTTAATAACCCTACTGGGAGTAAAAACACCAAAATGGAGATGCAAAAAAGAAGGGACCACCCCCCCAGTTACAAGTTCCAGTAATGGACCAGACCGGAGAAAAGTAAAATTACTGTTTAAATTTACTGTCAATACAATTGGAAATTGGCAACACCCATAATAACATCGGTAGTACAGGTAGGGTACCTGTTATCCAGAATGCTCCGGACCTGGGGTTTTCCATATAAGGGATCTTTTGATAATTTGGAGCTCCATAGTTTAAGTCTGCTAAGGTGTATTGGGGATTAATTATATCTTCATTGAAATCAAATACACGCTACTGTTTTATTATTACAGAGAAAATAGAAATCACTTAAATGAAAAATTCAATTACAGGTATGGGATCCCTTATCCGGAAACCCATTATCCAGAAAGTTCCGAATTACGAAAAGGCCATCTCCCATAGACTCCATTATAAGCAAATATCATTAATTTTTGAAAATGTATTTTCTTTCTCTCTGTAATAATAAAACAGTACCTTGTACAAAGATATAATTAATCCTTACTGGAGGCAAAATAATCCTATTGGGTTTATTCAATATTTAAATGATTTTTAGCAGACTTAAGCAATGCAGATTCAAATTACAGAAAGATCCCTTATCGGGAAAACCTCAGGTCCCATACCTGTATTTGATTAAAATGGAGTCTATGTGAGATGGCCTTCCCGTAATTCAGAGTATTCTGGATAATGGGTTTCTGAATATTGGATCCTATACCTCTAGTAAGTTTGTAAGCAGGAGTGCATTATGCAGGGGAATTATCTAGTTCAGCACAAGCCCTACTCATTGAACTTATGATGAACAAGTGGGTGTACAAAATCCACACACATCATGTGACCGCGGTAAATGCATCACTGTTATAATCAACATTAAATGTGTTGTAATATGTAATATCTTATTGAGGGCAATAAAGAATTGTGAGGTACCGATATAAAACATATCATTTTTACTTAGCAACATCCATGCTACAAATAACTGCTTATTCTTAGGCCATGATGTGTTTCTGTGTTATACAACAGACCCCTAGAGAAATCAAATGCTATTAATAATGGCTCTCGCAGAATATTTTTTTGGTGTGTGCTGGGGCATCTTGATGATAGAAACTTACTACATGATACATGGCCATACGCCTGGGATTCTCACCACTAAAGCAAGGTAGCCATGGCACTAAAATGTTGGGAGCGCTCCTCACAAACTCTTTTTCTCATATTGATGCCATTTTTGTTATGCTTTTGTTTAGTATAATTTTTACCACAATGTCCTTTTTCCGATTTAGTTCACCTAACTTTGCAAAGTGTGGTGGGAAGGAACAAGAGCAAAGATATTAGTATAAATACTGGACAAAAAGTTGAAGAGATAAATCCTATGATGGCCATATAAGGCAATTAAAACAAGCAATTTGGGGAAAAAAGAAAAAAAAGCTACATCATCAATACTTACCTGCTTAGCTGTGTTGCTTATATCCACCGCTATATCCCCAGCTGAGTTACCAATTCCCACCACTAAAACAGTCTTTCCTTTATAGTTTGCAGAATCCTTATAGAAACGGCTGTGGACATAATGACCTTTAAAATTTTCAATACCTGGAAGTTACATAAGAGAAAATCTGATCATCACCACTGCTACCGCCATGAAAGGCAAGGGTTAAGACACTTCTTTTATTTGAACAGGATACTAAGTGCTTCATCCAAATCTAGCCATATGCATTGAGTGCCGGGATGCTGTATAGCTAGGGGTGCATAAGTAACCGACACTTTTAGATGATTGTTTGCCAGCAACATGATGCAACTGGAGCCATGTATTAAACGCTGCATGGCACCGCTCCTTTCTCTTCTTACCATGATCACAAAAATGCACAACATTGCTTCAACAGCACTGTCTATAGCTGGCCATACACGCACCGATAATATCGCACAAAACCCCATTTTGTACGATATGCGGTGTGTGTATGGCAAGTCGGCGAGTCGACTGATATCGCAGGAGGCTGCTGATATCGGTCACTCGCCGATCGGGTGGGTTAAAAGATTTTGATCGGGCGCCATAGAAGGCGCAAAATCAAAATCTGCCTTCAGGGCTGAATCGGCAGAAGGAGGTAGAAATCCTATTGTTTCTACCTCCTTATCTGCCATTTCAGCCCTGAACTGTTAGTGGCCGATTGTACGATCTTTCGTGCGACCATTGGAAATCGGCACGTGTGTGGCCACCTTATTATTATTGGCCCCAGTGAGGAGCTACTTTAGATCTGCTTTTATGTAACCTTGGCCAGCCTAAATATCATTGCTGACATCTCAGTTACAGTACCTAATATAATGACACAATATTTGTAAAGTTGAATTACAGTGGAGGAAATAATTATTTGACCCCTCACTGATTTTGTAAGTTTGTCCAATGACAAAGAAATGAAAAGTCTCAGAACAGTATCATTTCAATGGTAGGTTTATTTTAACAGTGGCAGATAGCACATCAAAAGGAAAATCGAAAAAATAACTTTAAATAAAAGATAGCAACTGATTTGCATTTCATTGAGTGAAATAAGTTTTTGAACCCTCTAACAAAAAAAGACTTAATACTTAGTGGAAAAACCCTTGTTTGCAAGCACAGAGGTCAAACGTTTCTTGTAATTGATGACCAAGTTTGCGCACATTTTAGGAGGAATGTTGGTCCACTCCTCTTTGCAGATCATCTCTAAATCCCTAAGGTTTCGAGGCTGTCTCTGTGCAACTCTGAGCTTGAGCTCCCTCCATAGGTTTTCTATTGGATTAAGGTCCGGAGACTGACTAGGCCACTCCATGACCTTAATGTGCTTCTTCTTGAGCCACTCCTTTGTTGCCTTTGCTGTATGTTTTGGGTCATTGTCGTGCTGGAACACCCATCCACGACCCATTTTCAGTTTCCTGGCAGAGGGAAGGAGGTTGTCGTTCAGGATTTCACGATACATGGCTCCGTCCATTTTCCCGTTAATGCGAATAAGTTGTCCTGTGCCCTTAGCAGAAAAACACCCCCAAAGCAAAATGTTTCCACCCCCATGCTTGACGGTGGGGACGGTGTTTTGGGGGTCATAGGCAGCATTTTTCTTCCTCCAAACACAGCGAGTTGAGTTAATGCCAAAGAGCTCTATTTTGGTCTCATCAGACCACAGCACCTTCTCCCAGTCACTCACAGAAACATTCAGGTGTTCATTGGCAAACTTCAGACGGGCCTGCACATGTGCCTTCTTGAGCAGGGGGACCTTGCGAGCCCTGCAGGATTTTAATCCATTGCGGTGTAATGTGTTTCCAATGGTTTTCTTGGTGACTGTGGTCCCTGCTAATTTGAGGTCATTAACTAACTCCTCCCGTGTAGTTCTAGGATGCTTTTTCACCTTTCTCAGAATCATTGACACCCCACGAGGTGAGATCTTGCGTGGAGCCCCAGAGCGAGGTTGATTGATGGTCATTTTGTGCTCCTCCCATTTTCGAACAATCGCACCAACAGTTGTCACCTTCTCTCCCAGCTTCTTGCTAATGGTTTTGTAGCCCATTCCAGCCTTGTGCAGATCTACAATTTTGTCTCTGACATCCTTGGACAGCTCTTTGGTCTTTCCCATGTTGGAGAGTTTGGAGTCTGCTTGATTGATTGATTCTGTGGACAGGTGTCTTTTATACAGGTGACTAGTTAAGACAGGTGTCCTTAATGAGGTTGACTAATTGAGTAGAAGTGTCTAACCACTCTGTGGGAGCAAGAACTCTTAATGGTTGGTAGGGGTTCAAAAACTTATTTCACTCAATGAAATGCAAATCAGTTGCTATCTTTTATTTAAAGTTATTTTTTCGATTTTCCTTTTGATGTGCTATCTGCCACTGTTAAAATAAACCTACCATTGAAATGATACTGTTCTGAGACTTTTCATTTCTTTGTCATTGGACAAACTTACAAAATCAGTGAGGGGTCAAATAATTATTTCCTCCACTGTAGTACTATGGAGAAGTTTTTAGCTATTTCAGATGAAACCAGCCAAACTGTGAGATCTGATTGTCCTTTTATATTGCCAACTTTAAAGGACATTTTAAAGGGTTGTCATTTTTTATCCAATTCTAATGTTTTACATATTATTTTGTTTTCACACTTACCTGGGAAAGAGTCTAGAGGTAAATAATGCTTGGTATGGTGACCATTACAGATCAGAACAGTATCAAAAATACTATTTCTTTGAATTCCATTGGTCAGTGTAGCAATGTCCCATTGACCTGTTGAGGGGAAATCTGAACATTTTGTCACACTGCAAACTTCAGTCTGTTCAGGGAACAAATTTGGCACAAAATTACATTTAAAATTATCTCATAACTTTTGGTCCTACTAAATGATTTAATTGCTTTACATTCGTATATCATTGAGACATCAAAAGGGTCAGCCATTATGGAAACATTTAGTCATAGTTAGAGTCATAACTTTGTCTTTTGCAGAGAACTAAAGGGCAAAGTTAGCCCACTATAAATGTCTGATGCACCTATTGTGTGTGTAGAAAGAGTTTGTAGTGAGAAATTTATTTCACCTGAAACTGAATATATTTCATTAGGTCAAAGTGTTTTGCATACAGCCTTAGGTATTCCAACACCTTGGAGTTATGCAGATATGCTGGAAAGTCTTCAGGCATGGGAAAGTCTGTATAGCACATCATCTCCTTGGATGTATTGGTGACCACAGACTTATATATACTGGCTCTCCAGTCCTCCACTGATTCCTATAAAGAAAATTGTTACATGGGCATATTTTGCTTCCAACTGTTTGTATATATAATCATGTCATATATTGCCTTTCATACTACTACCATCATAAAATTGCAACATGAACTCCCCTGCCCTTCTGTCCAGCCATACAGAACTACAGGACCTTGCTCATGCAAGAGGCATCTCCTAATGCTTTTCTGCTCAGTTCTATCCCTCCTGTCACAATGAGAAGAGCTTCTATAGTATCTTAAGCTTGTGTCACTCTGAACAGAACAGTAGTGGGTGCTCCACTTCCAAATTCATGTTAGGAGTGCAAAATTGCTTATATTATGGAAATAAAAAGAAGAAAAACATTCATATAAATTGTAAAAGTGCTCAGAAGATCTCAGTCGGTATAGTTCGGAATAATTTACAAACAACAAAAATAATTTGCAGTATATACAGGCTGAATCCAACCTCAGCAACCAACACTAAGTGGCAGAACCATTCATTTGAAAAAGGAAAAAAAAATCATTTATATTAGTGATGTGCACATGGATGGGTCAGGGCTTTCTGCTTTTTCACACAAGCATGTTTTAAACAGAGCAGATGGCTACCTTTCCTACTTTATGTCCATCACATTTGTCTTAGAGATGGAAACCATGATGGGCAAAAGGGCTGATTTACTAAATTCACCAGTGTAGTTACCAATAGCAACCAATCAGCAGTTATGTTTGATAAGTCTATTACAAGTTGGAAAATGAAAGCAAAGATCTGATTGTTCATTAAAGATAACTACACTAGGGCAATTTTGACGGTACCATAGTGCGGGGCCCCTGTGGCAGCCACGGTAGGCTCTGCACCTTCCAGTCTGACCCTGAGGGATGTGTTCCCATAGGCATAGTGTATTTCCTGTTCCCTAGTTCCCATGGTTCTGTCTCTTTGGACTCTTCTCTATGAAGGGGAGGACCTAAGTAAGAAGAATTTAGCCGAACTTATGCCAGGCCTTAGTGAAGTCTGGGATAAGGGATCCCATGTATAAGGTAAAGCCAGTGGCAGATACAGTAGCTCCTGTTAAAGCACACTTTATAAGTCAGAAGATAAACAGTGTAAGCTAGAAAGAGCAGCTGGAGTTTGGTATTATAGCCATAAAAGGGTTACATTTTTGTTTTAGAAACCTTCCAAATACTGAATGCTTGCTCTTGCCAATTAAAGATTCATATTATATGGCTAACAAGCTAATATTGCAAAAATACACACACAATATCATTTTAAGGTAGATACATACTGTGAACCTCCAGAGTCCTCCAATGTCACTGCTCTTTTCAAAACATACAGGCTCCAGGCCCTCTTCTAGACAGCATTTGATGGCTGTTAGTCCACTGCACCCAGCTCCAATTATAGCCACCCTTTTAGTCATTATGGCCTGAAAAGAGCGCACAGTATGTTGTTTCCAATAGGGAAAAAATGTTGAATGGGGAAGCACACTAATAAACCTTTTGTAAAATAAAACTTTTTTGTGAAAACAATATTAAGCACTGATTATAGTTTGGGAGCATGTTTATATAAATAACATCTCCTTTTAGAAAAATGTTTTCCATATTTTCTTGCAGAGTAAAACAAATTCCCAAGTCAAGCATGGGTTGAGTAGGCGCGATGACCCAACCTATCCACCTTGCAGGAGTCACCCCACAATTGACCTTGTGTATTCCTGGCCAGAGGTGACATTACGTTACTAGGGCAACAGGCTGAGAAGAATTATTCTTCAAATTGTGTGGTGCTTGACCATCCTTGAGTTAAGGTATTGAGGTATTTGGTGATGCTCGAGTTATTCATACTGTATATTTAATCACAGTATGGGAGTGTAGGCTAAAACTGTGACAGAACTGCATGACCCTATGGGGCTAATATTATAATAGAAGCAAAGTTTGCTATAGGTATAGCCACAGCTGACTGTTATCAGTTACTACACCTGGACAAATGTTGCTCCTTTTATTACATTCTCCTGATAAATTTAAGGCAAAAATACATTTACTAGTCCCCTAGAGAGGTATAATTTTAATGAAGATGTGATAAAAGAGGCCTTTACCAGGATAACAAACAGCTGGGGTACACTACATTGAAGAGTTCTTTTCAGACTGACACACTCAGAATTGTGAATGACAATATCTCTGGCTCTAGATAACAAACTGCAGGCCTAACTTCCTGCCTGAGCTCTGGATAGGGTTTCCACCTGGCCAGTATATTGCCGGCCTAGCAAGTAGAGTTGATGATTGATGCCAATGTTATTAACTAAGATAAAAATATAGGAA
This sequence comes from Xenopus tropicalis, assembly GCF_000004195.4. NCBI lineage: Eukaryota > Metazoa > Chordata > Amphibia > Anura > Pipidae > Xenopus > Xenopus tropicalis. Next base: position 107,648,966 of record NC_030680.2, on the reverse strand, counting down.
TGCCTGTATTTTTTCCAGAAAATGCGGCAACTATGCCTCACTCATGGGACATCAAGAATGGGCTTTTCCTCCACTGTATCAGTCTTCCAGTACTCTTTTGTGGCTCCTAGCATACTCCTATTCCCCCAGCCACAATCTTACTAGTAGTTAGACAGCTTCAGCATGAGGAGTCCTTTGTTTCCCCCAGTGTGTCTATGTGACACATCTTAAAGGGGACCTGTCACCCTAAGAAATCAAATTGTTTTCTACTGTGTCTGTCAAGCAAAATAAACTTCACCTACACTGTAGAAATTATTTGAATCTTATTTTCTTCAGCCTTGGAATTGACAATTGTAGCAAGCAGGCAGGCACCATTTTGAGGACACTGTAATTAAGGCAAGCTTTGAATCCTGCCAAAATCTTGTTTCTGTGCCAGTATGGGGGGGCCCTGATACCCATGTCCATGCACTGGTTATGAAATTACATGTTGCCGAGGGAGGGGGAATGTGAGGGGCACAGCAACACCTAGTAAGTTCTGAATTGAAAGTGAAAGTAACTGTCTGCCCCACCTCTATGCCTAAGGCATAGAGGCAAGGTAAGCAATATATGATTGACAGTTGGGATTTTTAAATGCTTTTATAATGGGCATGGATGTGTTAATAAAAAAGTGGTTTTTGGTTTCATATTTAATTTGAAAAGGGCTTTTATTATACAGCTTTTTATGCCTGGGTGACAGGTCCACTTTAAAGAGTATGGGCCAAACTACATCTTTAACAGCTCCGTAATTGATCATAGGAATCATTTACTAAGGCTCTGGGTGCAAGTAGTAAAGTCCTAAAAGTACAAAATTGCTATAATTAAATCATAATTAAATAATTAAATTATGCTGCCCCACTTTAGTATATACCTCCATCTGTGAGACTCCTTGTAGGGTGGTTGTAGCCAAGAACCATGTCTGAACTGTGATATTACCACTTTTGTTACTCTTGACAAGGGGACTCTTCAATTGACCCTTCACCTTGAGGCACCCCACTGAACCCCCTTGTTACATACCTTAAGGAAACACCAGGAGACAGAGGTGGAGAAAATGGCCACAGCATTTATTCAAACACATTTACACATTTTATCAAATAAATAGGACCTTGCCAGCCTAACCCAGGGCAATATTCTAAAGCCATAATTCCATAAGAGGTCGCTACTGTGCTCTGCTGTTCTTTGCTGAAGACTTGAATGAGTATTAGACTGCCTCTACCTACAGAGAGGATGGCCCCAAACTCTACCACCAGCAGGAGCTGCATAACCAACCATGAGAGAAGTTCAGCAGCCCTGCTGCCAGTCCTGGATCTGCAGTGTCTCAATGGCAATCCAAGCAGGCTGTCACCTAGCACAAGCAGTAGTAGAGTCCGTATCTATCAATCCACAGTGCAGTCACAGTAGAGAACCTCCTTTCTCCCTCTGCTAAAATTACGTGTGCAGTACTCTGGCAAGGTCCTACCACTGCTGTGACAAATAAAACTTATAAAATATAAAATATATTATCATATATCCACTGTTTTGATCCAGAGGAAGGCAAAAAACCCAACCTGAAGCTAATGCCAATTATGCCTCAAGAGGGAAAAAATTCCTTCCTGACCCCCTTGGCAATCGGAAACATTCCCTGGATCAAGTAATCGTAGTTAACATGAATTAAACACAATGCTGACTCTCAAGTTTATACCGTATAAAGATACAGAAAATATATACTGTATATTATACACAATATAACAATGCATTCAGGAAAACATCCACATTCAGTTATTAATAGATAATATGAGAACAAAAGGAAGAGAAACTACTGACATTTTGCAAAATATGCAAAAATGGGGAGGGTGGCTGGGATGTTTCTGCCTGCTCAGAAGATAAGGAAGTGAGTTCTTTTTCTGACATCACATCCCTCTCTTTCTCCTCCCCCCAGGCCGGCTTTCTCCTGCCTTAACTCTTTCCTTCTCACCTAATCACAGTTGCACCTGGTTCTGCCAATCTCTAAACATAAACCAGTGTAATCTGGCTGCTGGTTATTCGGATCCCTTGTCATGCAGCCCCTGTGCTTATAGCTCCAGGGCTTTCCTTTACTGTAATCAGGCAGTGTAACCCTTACATTATGGGAATATTATTGCTTTACACATGCAGTTCTAGCATTTCATAAATATGTGGAGAGAACAGTTTCATTAGAGTCGATAGGTGAGATAAGAAATGAACTTATCTGAGCACAGAATTGGGTAAGAATGCAGAATCTGTTTATTCTAAAATTTTACAAATGATGAGATGTATAGAAATGAACACTGAGCAATTCTGGCGTTAAGGCATGCCTTCATTTTTTACAATTATTTCATGACATTTATACCTATTTATATCATGACCAGTATGTATCCACATAAAATATCATATTTTTTAAAATTAATTTTATCTATGTTCCATTAAATATACTTTCAAGTTGTCAAAAAAAGAAAAAACAACTTTTACCAACTTTTTGAAAACTTAGGTCATGTGGCAACCCTATAAATATGCCCTTTAAATCTACATGGGCTGACAGCGACTGCATTTGATTAACCTTCAAGCCCCAAGTCAACCGCTCAGGGTGTCTCCCCAAAGAGACTACGAGAATAAGCTATAAATCTCACAGCTGTATAATATGTAAGGTTTCTGATTTCCCTTACCTTTCTGTAGTGTCTTCTGTATCTTGATCTATCCTAGCTTGGATAGTTACCTGCCGAACAGCAAACTAGAAAACAAATCTTTTTTCCCCAGTTTTTCTTTAACTTTTTAATCACTATAGCACCACCTGTTGGAGGAAAAATAAAACACAGATTTGGAATCCTTATTCATCTAAATATAACCTTTAACTGCACAGGATAAAAGTCAAATTGCAGGGGAAATTGATTTAACTTTTATTATGTTCTTGCCTGCAGGTTAGTTACTTATTTAAGAGCCCATGGTTGTGCTAGGTCACTTATTTTAGCCAGTGGAAATACTGCTTATCTGCTTGGCCCTGGGTGCTCAGTTTCAGACCTCAAGGAAATTGTTTCAGTTTATCTCACAAATTCCTATGATTATCTGCATCACTAAAATCAAATGCTGCTATTGCAGTGTAAAAGCAGCTGTACATGGTGAGTGGAAGTCTCTGCAGCCCTCCAGCAAATGTATTCTTTGCAAAACTGAATCATATGGAACTGATTATACTTGGCTAGAGAGACTGCAGCACAACAGGCACATGTTTTTGCTTTTAAAAGTATGTTTTTTTTAAACTGAGAATAAGTAAAATCCTAAAAAATCCAAAATGACTAGCAATCAGAAATACATAAGTTCTAGCAGACCTGAAACGGAAATCTGTGGATTCTGGCAACTGCTATAGGGGCTACTGTATGATTCCAGACAGTTACTATTTATTGGACCTGTGGGGGGCTGTTTAGAACTCTGTGTACTTGAAGTGTCAGAATCCCAGTGCAGACATGAGGACTAGAAGGCCAATCAAGTATAAGTGAGCTACACTGATTAGTGACATGTTTGTTATAGTTTAATTAGTCTTGGAGAGCATTCCCAAGTCCCTTTGCATTTTAGCAGCTATCCACAAAAAGAGGCCTAACTTCCAAATTGTATAACAAAGCTACACCTGCCCCTTTAATGGGGCTTTTGTGCTTTTAAAAATGGGTGTCGGTCTTGGAAATTTATCCCCTATGAAAAAAAAGCTATAACAGGGGAGGTTAAGCCTTTGAAAGCAATGCATCGTTCAAAAAATACTCTCATATTGCTCATATTCTAAGGATAATTCTAAGGAAGTGTGACCATTTAAATGATGGTCCACCCTGCAGTGATGACTCTCTGTTGAATACAGGTTTCTATACAGACAGGTAAAGGGTAATTTATTAATGCCCTAAACACAAGAGCACTAGATTGTGCGCAAAACTGCAGTCCATAGTGCTCATTCAACAAGCACTTCTGCCTGGAGCAGCCCTATAAGGCAATAAGTACAGGGTTCTATGTACCTGCCCCCCGTGAATGCAGTTCTTCCCATCATTGATAGGGGAAGTGCAGACTTTTTCAATTTGGAGCAATAAGACATGTGACTTTAGTGCAAAGCTGCTGTTTGATTTAGTTTTTTTGCACTTTGCTCCCTGTCCTGCACTTTGAAATGAGGCCTGTAGTGTGCATTGGAACTCATATCATATGTTCTTAGCCCTGCAGAATGTTCAGTGGGTGGAAATCCCTTAAAACCAGATTTTCATCAACCACATGTTGCATGGCTAACTAACGTATAATGTAAATTAGGGAAGACTAAATTTCATGATTAGGGTGACCATATAAACCCTCTAAATTCTTTCAGAGTGAGGCTGCTTCTGGGCCCTCAGCAGTCCAGCATTCACAGTCTGGCATCCCTATAACCTGCTTGACAAATATTAAATATAAACCATTCACGATCAATCCTAAATGTAGATGCATACCGCAAACTGCACTGATCCTGTGCAGCCATGCGCTATGCATATATGTTTTTATTTAGTAACGTCCTGTGATCTAGCTGTATGTTGAATCATCAGTTACTAGTACTGAGGACAGCGTTACTGTACTAGTACAGCTTTATTAGAGAAATCCAACATCAGAAAAAATAGTCCTTGCCATGTATTTCAAAATTTTACCAAACATCGCAACAACATTTTTTATAACTGTTTTATAACGAATGCCGGCCACTGCAAACACAGTGGGCATGTGAAAACCATCAAACCTGTACATGATGCTTTGCTGCTGAGTCTTACCCAGAACTTGTGGTCACGCTTTCCAATTGTATCTTACACACTTGGGGGGGGGCTTTAGTATGCAATAGCAGGCTGGCCTAGGGGTGCATACATTTGAAATTCGGTGCTGTTTGGATCATTACATTAGTCACTACAGAGGCCATTTAAAGGGGAACGCCACCCAAACACAACTTAAGATTTTTGAAAAGTAAACATAATTTCAAGCAACTTTGCAATATACATCAGCTTAAAAGTGCAGCCTTTTCATGATTTTTAATGTAATAATATGATTTGGATGAGTTACCTAAGCCTGACCCCCTGTTCTCCTGCTGATCTGGCTGACTAATTTCAGACTCAAGAAAAATGTAACAGTAGTTGACTGTCCTCAGTCTGCATCCTCCAAATCCCACAATTTCCTGCACACGTGAGGTCAACAAGGAAAGGAACATCATAGTGCAATGCATTGTGAGGTATGTAGCTCCTGCGTGCTGTCTGTATAATGTTACAATTTGTAACATCAATGTTTTAGTCCCTCCTCTACTGCCAGGATTTCAAATGATGCAGAAAAAGATTAACTATTTTGCATCTGGATTTCAGCATATAAAATTCATATAAATACCAAGGAAGGAACAGATTACAGTGATAGGTATATTAGGGGTTTCTGTGTTGCGTGGGGCTCAAGTGTGGCTATGATAATATGGATAAATATGTTGCCCTTATTGATACCATTCTTAATGCTTCAGGTTCACCAAATGCTATTGTGTTTGTCTTTTCTCTTCTGTTGAATTGCGCACAAGTGGGGCCATATTATGACACACTAATGTGAAGATGAAAAATGTACTACATGTAGATTATATATTGCTATTTCTTGGTCAGCACTTCACCCACCTCTGTGACAGACTTAGGCACAAGGAGCCCATCAACCACTAGAATCTATATAAACACTGAAGGCTGGTATTCAAAGATTTGTTGTATTTACTGCTTAACATACAGCCAAGCAGGCACTGATTTTGTTTTCCAAAATATATGCCTGCTAGACTTATAGAATGCCCGTTCAGTGAAATCCATGGGAAATATTTTATACATAAACATATTACAGCAACCGATGTGGCAACTTTCATAAGGAGAGATTAGGGACTAATGCCATGTGTATAGTGGTGCTTTCCTGTGTGTTCTCCTTGGTACATTATGCTCCATTATATAGTACATACTGTGTGAGAGCACAGAGTAAAGGGGACCATACATGGGCCAATAAAAGCTGCCGATAAATCCTCACTTCCTGCCTGCTCTCCTAGATGGGAGCGGGCGTGGAGCACAGATTTACTGACAAAATGGAGGAAGCAGACCCTGCGGTCCGGGCCCCCCGAGAAGCACAAGGTCTGCTTTCTCTTTTGTTACGCCACTGACTCTGGTGGGGCCTGACCAAACCTAGTCTGAATGTTAAATCCACATAGGTTCTAGTACTTCCTGAATCCCACACTTTTGTATTGTGGAAAACTGCAAATGAAGCAAAACAAAAGCAGAGCCCGGCAATTCAGTCAATACACTTGGTACTTAACATATTGATTAAATTTTCTGATTTGAGATTTCTGTCCCAAGAGAATAATCTAGCAAATATTTCAATTACCACACAGTGAATGAGGACATTAGGCCCCAATGAATATCCACAATCATAAAAAATAAACAATATATTAGATCCTGGGCCAATATATGACTTATTCTCCTACCTCTCCTATAATGTGTTTCTTCCCTATGGTTCTTTATGCTTTCAGGGCTCTCTGAACTTTCTTTTCACTCCTTAACTTACTAGTTTGCTAGTTTCTGCTTGCAGAGGGTTTCACAATGTTCGTTCTGATAGATTTGACAAAGGGCGTGCCCCTCTTGAAAATGCTAAAAAAAGTATACAATAAACAGGATTCTGTCTTCCAAATCCTGTGCTGCTTTGGGGTCTCGCTCCAAACACTGGAGAGAAGCTCCTAGTGTCCCTGTCACATGACAGAGTAGAATATGTTTGCAACATACATAGTACAGGTATCGCACCCCTTATCCGGAAACCCAGTATCCAAAAAGTTCTGAATTACAGAAAGGCCATCTCCCATAGACCCCATTTTAATCAAATAATTCACATTTTTAAAAATGAATTCCTTTTTCTCTGTAATAATAAAACAGTACCTTGTACTTGATCCCAACTAAGATATAATGAATCCTTATTGGTAGCAAAACAATCCTATTGGGTTTATTTAATGTTTAAATGATATTTTTAGTAGATTTAAGGCAGGAAAACCACAGGTCCCAAGCATTCTGGATAATGGGTCCCATACCTGTACAGTATATGTTCCCAGTATATATATACAACATAAATGTAATTGTGCTGACATGCTGTTCCATGTGACAAAGTGGGCAACATTCTGCAGTAACCCATAAGATAAGTAAATCAAGGGGTTATACTCAGCATTTAACACTCCGCTGAGCCACACTGCTGCAAATAAACAAGGATACAGGAATTGTTTTTGGACTGGGTGCTTTAGGTCACCAAAGGCAGCAGCTAGCCGTTGGAAACCATAGGGCTGATATCCAAACATAAGTAATAAATGGCAGCAGGGCAGTCCCCCATAGCAAGCAATCAGATCTTTGCTTTCTTGGCTAACTTATCATAGACTGTTTTAAGATAATGCTTGATTGGTGCTATTCGCAATTGTACTTGTGCAATTGAGCACCTATGTTAATATGAATAATAATGTTCTTAAAATAAATCAATTTTGTTTTAATCTAAACATCTGGTTTCAAAAACCTTTAAAGCGCACTTGAGAGGCTCCCTAATCTCCCAAGTAACCGCTCTTAAGCGCACTACCACAGCTACAGAGCTCCATATAAGCTCCCAGGTGACCCAAGCTGAGGCGACTCATACTCAGACCCCTACCCCCCACAACTACGAGCAGCTCAAGCTACGAGAAAGAGAATACAATAACTATTTACAAGTAAAAGCCAAGCGCAAATTATTTTTTGCAAAACAAAACTTTCTAGAACATGGTGATCGCACAGGAACCCTGCTAGCAAAGATAGCCAAAGCAAATGGTACACCCCCAGTAATTACTCAGATACAGGATGAGACAGGACAAATACTAACAAATCCACAGCATATAAATGCACGGTTTCAACGGTACTACCAACAATTATACAGTACCAACTCCCCCTTCTCACAAACGGAAACCCAGGCCTTTCTATCCGAAATACACATCCCGAAATTTACCTCAGCACACAGGGCAACACTTAATGCCCCTATTACTTTGGAAGAGGTCAAGACAGCTATATCCCTACTGCCCAATCGGAAAACCCCAGGTCTAGATGGACTACCATCTGAAATATACAAACGACATGTAGATTACTTGGCCCCGAAACTCCTAGAGACATACAACACAGCCAAAATGCAAGGCATTTTACCACCCTCTATGGCAGAGGCACTAATCATACTGATACCAAAACCAGGAAAAGACATACTAGACTGCAGTTCCTACCGACCTATTTCTTTATTAAACACGGATGTTAAAGTCCTGGCAAAAATCCTAGCCAAAAGACTGTCCTTAGTAATACACAGGATCATCCATCCCGATCAAACAGGCTTTATGCCTGGAAAATCCACGGCACTCAATATAAGAAGGGTTTATGAAATAATCCAGGCACACCAGGTAAATGCAAAAGACGAAGCCTTGGTTTCGCTGGACGCGGCCAAAGCCTTTGATTCTGTGGAGTGGAAATTCCTATGGGCGGTACTGGAACAAATAGGCAGCGGCACAGAATTTGTGCAATGGGTTAAACTGTTATACTGCTCCCCTAAAGCCAGAATAGCCACTAGTGGGTGGACATCTGAACCCTTTCTGCTAAGCAGAGGAACAAGACAAGGATGCCCACTCTCGCCCCTCCTATATGCCTTGGCTATCGAACCCTTGGCAATAAAAATTCGGGCAGACAACCAGATAGGGGGAATGAGAGTGGCAGAATACACAGACAAAATTGGCCTATATGCTGATGACATGATCCTGTTCCTAAAAGACACTACCCGATCCCTGAACCAAGCACTCACAATAATTGAAGAAATAGGCCAATACTCCGGGTTGCGTATCAATTGGACCAAGTCTAATACCTTTTACATCAAAAGGGACAGAGAACATAGACCACCCCTAGATCACCCACTAATAATAGTCGATACTTTCAAGTATCTAGGCATCAACATCACAAGAGACCTAGGCGACTATATACAAGAAAATATACACCCCCTCATAAAATATGTAAGAGACAAAACAAAAACCTGGGGAAACTTACCTCTCACAATTGCTGGCAGGGTGAACCTAGTGAAAATGTCACTACTCCCCAAAATACTGTACATAATCATGCATTTTTGGCACAAAAACTATTCCAAATAATCACATCTCATATCCTCACGCTAATCTGGAAGGGAACTAGACCCAGACTCAAATTAGCACTACTACGGAACCCCACTACAGCAGGAGGCCTAGCTCTCCCCCACTTCCATTTATACTACATCTCCTCCCAACTAACGCAAATCTCCCACTGGTTCCACACACAGAGCCAACATAGCGCCAAACGAATGGGATTCACTGGCCCAGAACCTACAAGGGATAGGATATACCACTTGCTCAAAGGATACTCGGGCTGCCCCACCCCTAGGCAAACTAATACACTCATGTTACAGGCACTTCGAATATGGGACAAAGCTAACAAACTTGTGCCTCACAAAACAGGAGTGATAGAGCACTACACTCCAATCTGGGAAAATCGTACTTTACCTGAATGCTGTACAATGCAAGACACTGTGCTCTGGAAAGAGAAGGGTATCTGGTGCTTGGGTCAAGTTTTAGATCACAACACCATCAAGTCATTTGAACAACTAAAACAAGAATACAACCTCCCCAACCACTACTTATTTCGGTACCTACAACTACGACATGCTCTCTCAACACAATATCCTACAGGATACCCAACCCTTGAAATCCAGCCCTATCTTACTGCTATACAAGCAGGATACACCAAAGGCATGATATCCAAACTATATAATATACTCCTTAGCCCTAATACTATTGTACACACAAACCGCTCCAGAACAGCTTGGCAAGACAACACTGGGCGGATAGACCAGGAAGAATGGGAAGAAGCCCTAGAATCCCCTAAATATGTCTCCCCATATACAAGGGAACGAACAATCCAGACCTATATACTACATAGAGCATATCTGACACCTCTAACTCTCAAACACTTTCGCCAAAACACAAATGCAACATGCCCCAGATGTCACTCAGATGACCCCCACTTCTACCATTTAATATGGTCTTGCCCAATCCTCATAGACTACTGGAAACAAATAACACAATTCATTCATGACGTGATGGGATCCCCAGTACCACTGGACCCTAAGGTGTGCCTACTGGCCATCCTTGAACACCTATATCCAAACACATACAAAAGAACAGCAATAACTGAACTCCTCCACATAGCCCGCAAACACATAACGAGTAAATGGCTATCAACTGAATCCCCAACCCTAAATGGCTGGAGGACACTCGTAAACCAAGCACTCCCCTACAGAGAAATTACCTATAAAAATAGAGGACACCCAGACAAATACGACAAAGTCTGGGGCCCATGGCTCGAAAATCCCCGAACAACAACACACTGAGAACTATCATGCACAAACACCCACTATATAGAAGCCAAACCTCTCCGAACGACCACGGTGTCTTGCATTACCAACCTATGTTACATTACGTGACCCTTTTTATGAAACATGTATAAAACTTTGTGCAAATACAAAAAACATAGCAATGTGCCTCGAAAATACGAACAATTTTTACATTGTATAAACAGAACAAACTCAGATGTCAACCCAGTTTATGTTGCTTTTATTTGTAAACTCAATAAAGTATTGAATCAAAAAAACATCTGGTTTCAAACCATTTTTCTTAAAGGGATTCTGTCGTGATGTTGTTTTTATAAATAAACTACACGGTGTATATTGTAAATAATTCTACCATTAAAAATGTTATTCTTTAACCAATAAATGTATTTTTTTACTTGTAATACTGGTGTGTAGGCAGCCATTTCAGTGCATTGTGTCTGATTCTGTGTCTTCAGACGGAGCCAACTGCTTTCAGGTAACCTATTGTTTCTCCTACTCAGTGAAACTGAGTCATAAGCTGGAATTGAGTGTTTTCTACTGAGTGCTATTCTCATATCCACCACTAGGTGGGGCATGGAAGCATGTTTAGCAATGCAGGTGTCAAGTAGCTGCTGTCTTGCTACCTTCCCATTGTTCTACTGATGGGCTGCTGGGAGGGGGGGGGTGACATCACTCCACTTTGCAGCACAGTAGTAAAGCATGACTGAAATTTATCAGAGCACATGGCTGTGGGCACCTGGACTAACAACATGTCTAGCCCCATGAAAAATCTAAAAATTCAATATTAAAAAATCTGTTTGCTCTTTTGAAATACAGATTTCAGTGCAGGTACTGCTGGAGGAGGGCTATTAAATGATGTATTTTTTAAAAATAAAAATGTTTTCCTGTAGCAGAATCCCCTTAAGACCAAATGTTTTTACAGCATATACTTGTATTGTGCTCTACATTACTAGTATTTTTTAAGAGACTCAATTCAAGTTGTGTATAATAAATAATAGTCTTGCAACAAACTTTTTTTTTACATTACAAAATTTTTTTTGGCTTACATAGAGAAATATTTTCCATTATTGTCCTGGTATGGGATAAACACCAAAGAACACAAAGCAAATGCCTAGCTAAAGGCTGTGAATAAGAGACATTGCTACAGTAAAATTTATATCAGCACAGGACACCGATAAGCCTAAAATTAATTTGTTGATGGGATATACTATGAACGAAACCAGATACCCACAATAATAGCACTCAAGATTAAAATCAAATTATAGGGTAATCTCTGCATGGCATCCTGATTTTTCTGTACAATGCGTGTCCTATTTGGCTTCAGTGTTCTTTCCCACTGGGTGAGAATTGCTTTTCTTGCTCCTTGCCATTTGCCAGGGCCAGACAGACGGTGCTGGAAAGGTGTGCACGGACCAAACGCCACTTCCCAGGCTAATTTAGGATCTGTGAGGAAAAGGTACATAAGGTTTGGGCAATTTCCAATTTCCACAGACAACTCATTGACGTAGTCAATATAATGTGTTTGCAGGGACAGGCTTTTGGTAATTCCAAACCTGAAGAAAGAAAGCAAAATGAATGTTAATCCTATTCTTTGAAAATATAGGTCTAACTATGGTTTCTAAAGCTGGCTATGCAAGGAAAGACTGCCAGATAAGCTGATTTTGCATGATTTATCAACTCTAGTGGACCTACAGCAATTAGATTATATAGGGAACCAAATATACTGCGGACCCCATTCACCGCAAGGTTTTCCATAAATACTGTAAGTTACTGTTAGATGTTGTAAAGGTGATGAATACCTACTATCAACACGGTTGGTCTTTGCAGCAGATGCACTTTCCCAGGATAAACACAATGTCTGCTTTATCTCACATAAACTTTTAAAATATATGCCCTTATATTTCTGCTTGGGTAACCCCTCTGAATGAGGGAGTTGTCAAGCCCCTCCTCTGTCATGCACACACAAAGATCAGCACCATCCACATGCCCAGTCTTTTCCCCAATCATTTGTATACAATGCCAGCCAACAGGATTGGCGCTATGTAAATAAATGATAAAAGATCAACATGCACAGTAGTGCTTAATGCTGGTCTGTCCTCACTGACTCTTTCTCCCTACCGCTGATCTCTGCATCTGCACTAAAACCAGGATGGGGTAAGTGACAAATTTGAACTTGAAATATCATATAAGGAAGGTCATTAAGCACATTCTATACATGGGAAGACAAACAATAGTGTCCTGAATTATATTTAGGTCAATCCAGTTAGGCTATTGCAAGTAACAGAACTATCACAGGTCTCTAGGCTTTGTTTGGAAGTGTGGACCTACGTTAATCCCATGAATACAGTGCCCCCTGTCTTTGGCAGCTTTTGGACAGCTCAGGGCAGCAAATTTTTGTTCAGAGATAAAGCAAGTTTGTGTAGGGTTTGGATTTGGTATGGAAGTTGGCACATCCTTAATAATTAGTGCTTCTCTGTAGCCCACCATGGGACCTTTTGCTATGGAAAAAGTAAACAGGGAGTACAAAGCTGGCAACATAGAGTATACAGCGGGAATGGGACTCTGGGGGGGTTAAACAAGGCACCAGTGCTTAAATTATAATATCCCTGCCTCCAAATCAGTTTTGTTGTTTCTCATTTTAGCTCTTACCATTTGCTCTTTGTTTTCATTGATCTTATAATATATTTTTCCATTTTTCTTTTTGGAGGCAGATGAGCTTCACCTATTATAAAATAAGAAGTAAAATGAAATTAGTGTTGCTTGTAGCAATTCAGCAATGGTTGTTCTATAAATTGTAGATTTTTGCCTATACAAAATATCACAAAGTTATATAATGTTTAAAACACTAGGGCCTGATCTCTGTAGTTAAGAGGCATATTTTTTATTCCTTGAAAGAAAATTACTGTTGTGTTTATTTTTGGGTTTTTTTGGCGTCTCCTTTTCACAATCCTGGAAGGGATTTGACAAAGGCTACAGACAGATAAACAGGTATCTTAATTTTAAAAGAATATTCTTGGAGGTTACACTCAAGAACAGACAAGGTGTTTCCTGGGCCTGTAACCTACAGTAGCAAAGACAGTTAACATTTTATTGGGTATTATGGCATAACGAACAAAGGTTTCTGTCTGCCTCTGTGAGGAACATGATTGCTTGAGCAAACCCACATATTCTACTGTACAGTACTGCGTACATAAGTAGCGCTTTATAAATAAAGATATAAATACAGACAGACAGAGCAAACTCCTTACAGATAGTGCCCAAATCAGAATTGCTGAAAATTGTTTCTAATGGGCCTTGACTTGTAGGCTACTACAATACAACCTCATAGCTCATGTCTTTTTGATTATTTGTTCAATAGAAGATCCTGTATTCCTACTTACCTTTGAATACCCTTGTGGCCCATCGAGCTTGCAGCTCCACAGTTGGCATGATAGGGCCAAGAGGTTGGATAAGTCCCAAGAAGGCTATTGTTGGTTTCTCCACCTGGACTGGAAAGACATTTTTATACAAAGGTGCATTGCTTTCATCCATCTCTAAGGAAAAGTCATTAAGAAAGGGGAAAGTCATATTGTACCCTGTGGCAAAAATAACAGCATCCAAATTGTCTACTACTGTCCCATCTTCAAATATGGCAGAGGTTTCAGTGAATTCCTTAATGTTAGGCTTGACTTTTATTGCTCCTTGTAGGATTTGGCTTGGAAGATAATCATTCACAATAGGAATCTTCATCCTAATAATAAGAATTGAGTTATTAGCAAGTTTTCTATTATTATTTCTATAACATTATACTGGTGCTACCATTTTTTAGCATGCCTGTATATTAGTCTTTAATATTTGTATATGCTGCTAGCATGCAAAAATTTTCCCAATGTTTTTATGAAATGTTTAAATGCCTGTAAATTTGAGTTGGGAAGAAGGAGCCAGTCATCAAAGACCCAAGCCTTCCTAAGCTTCCTGCATACAAACACAAATTGTTTTTGCACCGTATGGCAAATGTTTCCAGATGTAAAGTTATAGCAGTCCTAGGGCCAAACCATCGGATCACAATAACAGGAAACAGGCCATCGGGGTGAGGATCGCATTAATGAGCTGCTAGTCAGACAAGATTTTTAAAACTTTCTGATCTATATCTGCCTGATTATGGTCCAGATATGGCTCAGGTAGGCCCATTGGAGTGCTCCATACACAGGCAGGTAAGCTGCTGACTTGTTCCAATGTATGGGCACCTTTTCACAAATAATGTTTACATTATTCATTTTGCATTTCTGTCATACGTCATGTTTACAAAGTTGTGTTAAGCTGGGTTGAAAAATGACCAAAGTCCATCAAGATCAACCCCCCAAATAAACCTCAGTGCACATATATGGGTCCAAGGAGATGGATGCCTCTTTATTAAACCACCCCTTTAAATTATTGGTTTAAAGAGGTGGTTCATAAATAAATTAACATTAGTTGTGTAATAAAATCTCCAATTCCTAGCAACTCTGCAATTGATTTTGATTATTTTTTATAGTTTTTAAATTATTTGCCTTAGTACTCTACAGCTATCTATTGGGGGTCACTGACTGCCACTAAAAATGTCAGTGCTTTTGGGCATAATTGGTCTGAGATTAAGGCTTTAACTTTGCCAATGTACGACATTTACCTCTTTGTGACCATTATTACTCCATTATTACTTTGTTCTTGTGTTTAGAATTACTTTGGATTTTTATTGAACTGAAATAGGGTCTCTTGCAGTGTTTCCCTGTGTTTTAAACCTGCGTATAATAGACAACTCAGTTCAGTATATTTGCCACCTATTTCCTTTCTGCTTGAGTTCCTAGGAACCAATGCCCAATACAGTGTATTGTAAGGATGGATTGGGGTGATTTCTGCATGGCTGCAATTAAATGGCATGGCATCAGGATATAGAGGGCCCCATGTGATATAATATTTGCAAATCCCCTTCCCTCAAAAGACTGTGAAACTGTGCTGTGAAACAAATATCATAAAACACTACTTTAATATCATAAACACTGCAACAAAGATAAAAGCTTTAGGAAAGATATGCAAAATGAAAGTTTTTTTTACCCAATATTACCTGTTCTTTGGCTCTAAACCATAGTTGGCATGGTTAAACCATCTGCTCATTAATTTCTCATTAAGCATGGCTGCAAGTTTCTTAGGGAGTAAATGTACACCCAAGAGAGTAAAGCGCCTGGATAGTACCATGTCTACAGGAAAACCATTGTGCGAGATCCTGCTGAGAACCCAAGAGCCTTCCCGGGTGCTGAGAAAAACCTGCACAATAAAGATATTTGCATTCTATTAAACAAAATTCTTGGAGTACCTAAAAACTAAAAAACATTATAAGGTTATTATATTATTAATAAAAATCTAAATAATATAAGTTGATCTGAAGCATGATAATTGGACACATCTCATGCACAAGTGTAAAACGTTTATACTGAACCTGTTTTGCAATATGGGCAAGTTCCACAGCAAGATCTGCAGCTGAGTTCCCTATTCCCACCACAAGTACTGTCTTCCCATTATAACTGTCAGGGGTCTTATAAGTTCTGCTGTGGATGATGCTTCCCTTGAAATTATTTATTCCTGTAAACAAAGAAGGATGCAAACAAAATTACACATATGTTGTCAGTTATGAGGAATTAAACAGAAAAGGCATTATAATAGGCCTTGTTTACAAACCGACACTGGGCCGGCATGGCACTGGGAAAAATCCAGCTGAGCCCTGGCTGCCCCACAGACCCAGACCTGCTCCCCTCTGACCTCCCTCCAGATCACTGCCATATCAGATATTACAAGGTATGTGCGATGGAGGGAGGTGTGGTTGCACTGTTGTATATTGTTTCAAAGGACTTGACAGTGACCTCATGATGGGGTGGGGTCCTGAGGTGGCAGCCTCAGTCTGACTCTGTTCACAAATATAGCTACATGTGTAGCAGTGCTAAAATGGGTGCAAATAATGGGCTTATTGACTCTATTAAAGATACTTCCATATAGTTGCCTCAAGTACCATTGTGTCCATCCCTATTCTGCTGAATCATGTGCACCTACTGATAAAGAGAAAACCTGGTGCTTCCCTCGTTATGAATGTGGTGCCAATTCCAGAGTTCCCACCTCTGGTTTCATCAATAGGCATGGCAGACTTGTGCCAAAAGAATCATATGTATTAATATCAGTACCAGAGTACTAGAACTGACACAATCCCACCTCCCAAAAATGTAAGCTGCAACATCCATCCAATCAGCAACCACATGAATGCCCAGTTGTGTTTATTTTGATGCATCAGGCGCAACCCCTTGAGCAGTTGCAATTAGGTTTGAACTATGGGAAAAAAGGCTGCATTATTTTAAAAAAATGTATAAATAAATGTATTACATTTATATAGTGCTATTGCTTCTTACAGCATTTTACAAAGTAAGGGGCTACAAGAAGACAACAGGGTGAGGGCCCAGCTTGAACTATTAGCCTTGCTAACTTGTGCTATACTTTGCATTAGACTGTATGGCATTTGCAAGTACTTTCACCCTGCTTTGCCTTACTACTATAGCATTACAGTATGTATCTTGTCTTGCCTGCCCTAATTGTGCCAGTGTCTTCATTCTGCCCAACCCTGTGTCTGCTGATATGTTGTTCTTCTTTGCCAAAACCAAGGGGTTCAATAGTGGCCCCAGGTTCCCTGACATTTGGTGATATGTGGTAAACTCTATTTTCACATTTAAATAAACGTGACAGAAAAACCAAATAATAAAACCAAAAATTATTCTTAGCATTATTAATGCTTGTATTGTACTTGTTTGATGCTCAACCCGGCCTGATGCCCATATGGCATGGATTCTATGCTGAAGCTTTTTGCTGGAATTTGCACCTCACCCAAAAAAAGTTTTAAAGGGTGTAGATACTCACCTGGAAAACATTCAAATGGCAAACAAGGGTCAGTAAAATGCCCATTGCAGATCAGTACAGCATCAAAAATGGCCACTGTCTTTTCTCCTTGTTTTTGTGTTACTACATCCCATAGTCCAGTGGAATTAAAATCTGGATGTTTCCTCACACTACAGACTTCAGTCTAAGCAGGTCAAACATAAAAAAATGCGTTACTGCATCATATAAATGATCATTACTCTTAACAATCTTTATAGCAATTTATATGCAATTTTCTCCTAACAAAAGCACCAGCCGGGGGTTTCAGGTAAGTGATTACAATCACTCGGGGGTGCCTAACATTTTGGCACCCACCAGTGATTGTAACTGTCCTTCTCCTTTAAGAATGCAAGTGCAGTGTGCAAATTGGAAGCAGATTATAAAGGAATGCTTGTCAAGAGCTATATATCAATTGTGTTATTGCATTGCATACACTAATACCTTTTGTGTTAGTAAGAAAATACCCCTTTATTACTAATCGTATATACATTTGATACAGGACAAGAATCAGAACCAGAGACCTGAGCAGCTCTAGCTGGGCAGACCCACACCCAACACATATTTTTACCACCAAATATGTTTGAAATATAATAAGTTGTCTCAGAACTTTATATTACCTGGAAATGGATGTATTTTATCAGACTGAAATGTTCTACATATAGGTGAAGGTATTCTAAGACCTTTGAATGGTGCAGATATGTGGGAAATTCCTCCGGCATAGGGAAGTCGCTGAAGCACATCATCTCCTTGGAAGTATTAGTGACCACAGACTTATATATACTTCCCCTTCCTTCTTCAGTGTTATTCTGCAGAAGTAACATGTCTTTATTGTCAGTGATGGAGTTTAAATATATATATATATATATATATATATATATATATAGGGACTGCCGGCACACACAAAATCAAAAATTAGGAATGCCTGGGTGCAGAGTTCGGTAAAAAATACGAAAGGAAAAAACTCAGAAGCCGCACACTCAGGTCTTATGAAGAATAAACAGCATTTTTATTGCCAAGAAGGTGAACTAACATTTTGGCTGTTACACCAGCCTTTGTCAAAGTTGCAACAACCAATGAGAAACGGCCATAAATACCATTAATGGCGGGAAATTTAAACAAAGAAGTGAAAAAAATGAAAAAAAGTCACGTTTATTTTTTTCACTTCTTTGTTTGAATTTCCCACCATACACGGTATTTATGGCTGTTTCTCATTGGTTGTTGCAACGTTGACAAAGGCTGGTGTAACAGCCGAAACGTTAGTTCACCAACTTGGCAATAAAAAATGCTGTTTTTTCTTAATATGTTTTTCCATATATATATATATATATATATATATATTCCCTTAGAATGTTGTTTTTTTTTAGTTTGGATGTTTATAATATTTTGCCATTTAAAGTAAAACAAGGCCAATATTCTATTACTACACATCTGAATGTAAATACAAACTAAAATTCAACTTTGTCCTTATATGTGTATTTTGCTGTGATAAATTGTTTAATATTTACATGTAATAAAAAGTCAAACCTTGGATTATTCTTTCCAGCACTGATGGCTTCTTTCCATGAAGTGGATTACTGTGTATCTTTATAAGAATGATCCAGTTTTATACTTACTGTGAACCTCCAGAGTCCACCAATGTCTTCACTTCTTTCAAAGCATGTGGGCTCCAAACCTTCTTCCAGGCAGCATTTAATTGCCGTCAGTCCACTGCAGCCAGCCCCAACTATAGCCACTCGTTTAACCATGATCACCTAGAACACTGGTAATAAAAGAGGCAGATTTGTAAAACTAACAGTCGCTATATTCTATTTATTCACTATAGCCTAGGATGTTACACCATATAATCTTTAACAAGTGGGAAGTGTAATGCCATAGTCCATAAAATAGTTAAACTACAAAGAACACATTTCTTGATGGTACACCTACTGT
The DNA here is from genome assembly GCF_000004195.4 of Xenopus tropicalis. Lineage (NCBI taxonomy): Eukaryota > Metazoa > Chordata > Amphibia > Anura > Pipidae > Xenopus > Xenopus tropicalis. The sequence goes on along the minus strand of NC_030680.2, from coordinate 107,629,670 downwards.
AAAACATTAACTTGTATTTGTATCTTAAAATCAACCATTACAAATGAAAAAAAAAACAGAAAATTATAAATTATATAAAATGATAGCCCTACCGAGGTAATTAAATGGGGAATAGCGTAAGTGTAATTATACTGGGTCTCACACAAGTGTGGCGCTGAGAAGTAGACAGTACATAAAGATCTATGCATTATGTGTATCCAGCAAGGGAGATGTAACATCCTGACTGGAACTGAACCTGTGACCTGCAGGTATGGTACCCTTGTATATTCATGTCGGTATGATTAGTTTCACCTGATCACAGGTTCTCTGTGTTAACCATCATCCTGCCTATATAACTCAGTCATGGACTGTTATAGGTCTTTCTTGCAAAGTTCCTGGGTGTGCTGCTATTCTGTGTATTTGGTTCGGGCCCTTTCTTGAATCCTGACTTTGAGTGAACTGTGCCTGGACTGACCCTTTTGCCTGTTTGACTTCTCTTCTGGATCCTGATTTTGTACTGCACTACTTGACCTGGCCTGCCTGACTCTGATTCTAGTAAGCTCCTTCAGTCTTCTTCAAACGGTCTGGTTCCTATGCTCACCCAGAACCTTTGCCCTGGTCCTCTCACTTTAAGACCTGGTGGCACCAGAGTAGCAGAGGGCTCCACCTAAAGCAAAAGGTAGCTGTTATAGGCAGAAGTGTGAGCTGTGACCTTGTTCTGGGTTTTTTGACATCAGATGGCTAATGAATTGGGCTATTAACTAACATTTTGTGATACAAACCCTGTAGGAAGGAACTTCAGTTTGTGATATCGGGATATCAACCACCTAATTTTGAATCCACGGGGACCTGTTTAATTTATGAATGAGAATGGGGTTCTTTAAGTGAAGTAGTTCAGTCCAATAACCAGCTTCTTCTCAGACAAATAAAGACTGAATCGCCACACACATGCTACAATTTCTTGTTTAACAAGTTAAGCATCATCGCCTCAAATATGAGGAAGAGACACATAGCTGCTACAAAGTAACCCTGTTATCTTTGGTTTTTCTTATACCTCATTATAGTGAGAGGCTGGAGTTAGGAGGTCGGGTTTTTTTTTCGTTCTTAATAGTTGATTTTAAGATACAAATAAAAGTTAATTTTTAACAGTAGATGTGCCATCAAAAAAATGTGTTCTTTGTAGTTTAACTGATTTAATCTGTCAACACTTTGTGCACCCATGAATACATTATTGTGCGCGGGTTTCTTCTTTCTTTATTTTGGTGATTGTCCATAAAATAAACCCCAATGATGTGGAGGGGAAAAGTGACCCAGAAGACCATCTGGTTCTATACACTATAGTCCTATGCACGGGGCAGGGCGTTATAATTTACAGTCAGAACAAAGTTAAAACATGCTCTCACTCATGCCCAGATATAGCATTGAATAAACTAGTGTGCGTGACTCTGTTAGACGTTCACAGAAATAAGTGGTTCAATTTCATCTTTTTTCACATGGCTACAATCTTTTGAAAGCACGTGGCATGCCCTCATGAAAGGCGCACAATGATCTTGTAGTACTTGCAGATACAACCCAGCCTTGATCAAAACAAGATACGGTAATACAATTTAACAAAATGACTGACTAAACTAAACTGACTCAAACTGCAATCCCTAACATGGAAGTGTAAAAAAAAAACAAAGAAAGAGGTCAAAAGCACTGCCTAAAATAGATATAACCCACCAAGAAAAATAAAAAAGATTTCATCGCCCCATGCCCATTTCATGTTCATTGTAATCATTTTTATGTGAAAAAAGAGAAAATGGTTAGACTCTGCTAGCATTAGTGCTATAAAACCCCATCATGATATTATCTTTGGCTAGCAATAGTGTAACGATACAGCTTAAAGCACTATTCCTGACATTATATAAATAAGCAACAATGCTCTGCACATAAATCATCTGGATAGGATTTAACGTTGTCCCTAAAATTTGTAACACTGTACCTTTGTCAATGCTGAGTTCCCTTCCGTTACTCTTTTCCATTAGTTCAGCAATAGGAAGCACTCAGGCTGAATGTTAATAAGTAATTTTTATACTGTCGTAATAGCATAGTAAAAGGAAACTTATCTTTGCTATCAGAATAAATCAAATCATTTAGCCATATATGGCCTTGTTTCACAGACCTCAACAACAAAGAATATGTCAATACTGGTGCAAGAGCTCCAACAGAAATTCGAGAAAATGAAACAATCAAACAATAAATCATTAAGCTCTTAAATAATAATCACATTACAGGTATAGGATCCCTTATCCGGAAACCCGTGATCCAGAATGTTCTGAATTACAGAAAGGCCATCTCCCACAGACTCAATTATAAGCAAATAATTCTAATTTTTAAAAATTATTTCCTTTTTCTCTGTAATAAAACAGAACCTTGTACTTGATCCCAACTAAGATATAATTAAACCTTATTGGAGGCAAAACAATCCTGTTGGGTTTAAATGATGTTTAAATTATTTTTTAATAGACTTAAGGTATGGAGATCCAAATTACGGAAAGATTCCTTATCTGGAAAGCCCCAGGTCCCGAGCATTCTGGATAACAGGTCCTATACCTATGCTAGAAATTAAATAGGGCAAACATGATAGGGGCTTATGCTCAATTTCCAAACCAAACAGGGTTGTTATATACAGTGGGAAAGATAAAACACTTAAACACTGAAGAACATACTAGTCTACAGATTAAAACAGTGGTTGCCAAACTTAATTTTAAGCCCCTCTTGAAGGAACAATCTTTGGTAAGGTTTCCCTACAGAATTTACATGTATTTACCTATGTATAAAGGAACATATCATTATATTAATTACTAAGTAATAGTTTCAAGAACATCTAATAGAGCAAACAAGCTTTCATGCACAATTGTTCCTTGACTGATCTAGTAGTATTTAGCAGAGCAACTGACTATTGGCTGTCAATTTTAAGTGCACAGGTATCAGCCATCTCCTCCTCTCTTACTGAACGTTGTGATGGGGCACCAGCATATACTAACAGTATCATTCTTATTACTAGGGATCATTTATAAGCTGTGGGTGCCTAACTCCGTGATGGTTTTAATCGTTTGAATAAAAGTGATATTTTATGGAAGGATGTTCCTGTGCTCCATCCACAATTTATCTATGTTTCACTGAGCTTTGCCTGGATCGGGGGCGTGTTTGAGACGTTGCAGAGTACCTAGTTGCAGTTCAACCCATCTGGTGAGTGCTACCCTTTTTTGCTATTTATAAGCAGTGGGCAAATTTGCACCATGGTAGTAACCCATGGCAACCAATTAAATCCTTCATTGTTCAGCCTGCAGCTGGCTGAAAAAAAGCCAGTCACTGATTGTTTGTTATGGGCTACAGCCCATGTGGAAATTGGACTAGTGTTTATAAATTCTTAAAGATGTAGTTCACCTTTATGTTAACATTTGGTATATAAAATGCACTTTGCAATTGGTTTTCATTAGTGATGGGCGAAATGATTCGCCAGGCATCGTTTCATTATTCTTTAAAACTTATCTTTCTACGCAGGATCTCTACTATTCATATTTTAGTCTCTCATTAAAGCCACTGCCTGGTTGCTAAGGGTAAATAACACCCTAACAACCAGATAGCTGAAAATCAACCAGATAGCAGAAAATCAATGTATACATCATACTAATTTGAAAGTGAACTACCCCTTTAATGAAGATTGTACAAGCAAAATTTGATGACAAGTGAGCAAACCACAAGCAATTACATAATTAAAAAAAACACCAAATCAGACATTATAATATGCTCATGAACTGCCCTCAGTAATATACCTAATCAGTAAATACTATAAAGATTGCAATCTATGATGTCCTACACTTCTCTAGATGAACTGCATTGCTACATTAAAATGTATATTACTTCAAACCCAAAATTAAAGCACTAGTATAATAAAATGTCATATTTTACACTATGTTAGACATATACATTGATCTGCATCTCTCCTGTTATTCAAAATGATCTGTAGTAGCATACCTAAATATTATGTTTCCCTGGAAAAGTCCTGCACCAGCCAATAGATTTGCCAAATGAAGGTCTACGTTAGACTACCTGACTGCCTCATTTATAAATCACAAAAATTCTCAGTGGACGTCTATGGAAAATTCATGCTTGTCAGATGTTCACAAGCATTTTCTTACAAGACAAACTGTGGCCAATCTAGTAAATGGCCTTAAAATAAATTTGACTGCAAGCAAACATAATAGGGTAAGTAGAAGCTGGACTTTGGAGTTATTTTTAAAATGATTGTAGATAAGAACTATATCTGTATGTTTTTAGTTATTTGCTGCCACCTATCTTTTTTAGCAAAGAATTCATGTTTAAAATCTGAAAAATGATCTGAGCAATGTGGCTCACATGCAAGATATAAAAATGTAGGCCCTTTCTTGCTGAAGTGTTTGTAAAACTTGCAGCCATACATTTCACATGGAGTATATTGAGGCACATTGGCTCCTGAGAAGAAACCCATGGTAACCAATCAAATTTTTGATTGTTCAACTGCTGCTGGCTCAAAAACCTAATCAATAATTGGTTGCTATAGTAAGATTACTTTAAGACTCTTTCAGTTTCAGGGGACTGACCCTATTTAACATTCCATGTACCCATGGAAAATTGACTCCAGCAAGCTTCCCCCCAAGTTGTCCCCAGCTGTTCCCCTGTGTGTCCCCCATATGTTACATGAGTGAGTTATTACAGATCTTTCCTCACAAATATAGAACAACTAGGGAAACAGTTTGGCCGTGAGCGGGAAAATATCAACCACTCCCAACTGTGAGTGGTTTTAATTGGTCTTCATTTTTATTTTTTTCTAGTTTTAGAATCATTTGTCTTGTTTTTCTGCACAAGATCCAAATGGAGGTTACTGAGGCTTTAGCCTATTGCTCTGGGAGGCTACAATTTTATTATTTGTATTACTCATTTTTCTACTCAGACCTTCTTATATTCTAATTCCTGTCTCTCAAACCACCATTTAAACCACTGCCTGATTGTTGGGGATAATTGGTCCCAATTTAAGAACTCATCCACAAGTGCAGTCATGCTGAAATGGAAACAAATATTTCATTTACTGATGCTGTTCATTAAACATACGTCCAAACACTTTTAAATTTTATACAGGTGTGCAAAGTGCTATACATCTTGCATTTTTTTTCTGAACCGTGTGCAAATGCGTCTTCTGTTGATGCTAGGGAACCCCGAAGCTACTACCACCCTAAATGTGGCAGTAATTCAAGGGGTCCTTAGCAGGTTGCAGCAATAGATGTAGCATATTTGTGCTTAATTTTACCTTATAGGGCATTGTACAAATACCTGAAGGCTTCTGCACTGTGCTTTGAATTGAGTAGCTGCGAACGAGCAATCCTCTTCCTTCTCTTGTGTATCTTCTGAATCCCAGGGCCAGTGCATGCTCAGTAAAGTGAAAAAGTTGACTCTTTTGTTAAAGTTTGGCTTTTAACTCTACTGTGCATGCGCAAGTGGTGCAAAGCCAGAAGAAGGAAGAGGATCTCTCACTCGCAGCTACCCATGCAGTTTTCTGTTAACAGGAGCACCAGCTCGGGTATAAGGCAAGTAATTAAAATCATTGTGGGTGCATTTTGGCACCCCCAGTGATTGTAGCTTTCCTTCTCCTTTGCAGTGCAGTTCCGCCTAGAGAATTTGGTGAAGGCATTTCACTGGAACTGAACGAACACAGGAAATGACACTAGACAGACTTCTAAAATATTAATGTGAATGGACAAAGCACACGCAAAGTTGCATCCATTTTGGATCAGATGCAGCAGCTGCTTGCGGCCACAGTTATGCTTGCATTCTGGGAAAAAGCTTTGTATTGTGTGTGAATCAACAATAATACATGTAATGTAGAGTGTTTGGAGTTTCAAGAACCACATGAGGTACCTTCTGGTAGGTATCACAATACAATTTTAACATTATTATTTCCGTGGATCTGGATTCTTGTCTCACTATTGTTTTCAGAAGAAATTCTCTGAGTTGATTTTCAGGTTGTAGTAGCTGTCTCTGAAATAGAATCATTACTTAATGAATGGGGAATAGAAGTGGCGTAACTAAAGAGGAAGTCATATTGCCCTGTGGCTGACCTGCTATTTGTTGTACTTTGTGGGTGACCCCCATGATTTTGTGCAGGTCTGGAAACCCAAAGTTACACCACTTAATGTGGCTATACTTATTATGAATACTTATTTATGAATTATATGAATACTACTACAAATGTTGTAAAACAGCAATCAAGAAGTCAAAAATAGAGAATGTCAGGGAGGTCAAAGCGGTGCAGATTAATTTATAAGATATACAAGATTTAAAAATTTATTCAGTAGATATATATCTTTTAAGTTAAAAGCTATATCAAGACATAGATATTTACAAATTGATTATATAGTTAGCTTGTCAGAATTCCATTTGTTGGGAAGCCAAGAAGCCAAGAACAGGAGTGTATTTACCACACAGGCACCCAAGGGCCCTTGCTTAAGGTAGCAACTTTAGGGGACAAGACTTTGAGTGCCTTTACATTAAAAAAAAAAAAGCACACAAAAATACCCCTAGCTGAGAGGACCCCCCCTTTTTTCAGTAATCAGCACATGCGCAGACTATGCCTTTAAGACTTATTTGCATTTTCAGCTCTCTCCCTACCACTCCAAGCTGTGCACTATACAAAACAAATTGCATAAGAATGTGTACTTTCTTTCTTCTTTATTGTTATGGTCAAACCTGTTCAATTAAAGAGGAAAACCTATGAAAATGCCTAATTGCTTAATTTGAATATATTTCAAGATGCCCCTTGCACAATGCATTTTCTATAAAAAAGAATGCATGAAAAGCTTGAATTATTAGAGAAATAAACTGATTCTTTCTGAATTATTGCATTTATATTACATCGTAACTAACTTTTTTCAAGTTTCAGGAACAGCTGTGGTGGGCTAAATCTGCCTTCAACTATACTTATCTGTTCCTAAGGTGGTGAGAGCAGTGTTTGCAAGGGACTTAGTTTTCTACACAGCCAACACAGACATATGGCTCTGTGTTATACAGTAGATGATATTTTATTCATCTTATGGCCTACAGGCAATACGCCACTCGTAAAAGGACAAATTTGCTTGTATGCTAAGACTAAACTAGTAACTGTATAGTCATTGCAGTGTGTCAATTAAAGTAATAATATCACTTAGGATGAAATAAGATACTTTATTTAACCATTCTTAAAAGACAGGAGCAGGCCAGTGGCCAGCATTTTGGGTCTGCCCTCTAGTCAGTAGCGTGACTTGGGCATACTGCCCCCCCCCAAAAAAAAAATATTCTGAGGGGGCCTGGCCAGGGATGGATTTTGAAGTGGTGCACCCCAAGGCAGCGCTTGCTCCTCCTACACTTGCATCTACTGCTCCCCCCCCCCCCTTCATGCTCGCACCACCTGCCTTGTATTGGCTTATATAGGCCCTGTATCATATCTATATATTCCAGACTGATCCCACCTACCCATGTAGAGATGGCATATAAGAGTGCCAATGATGCCCCTGTATTAGCCCCACACCTCTGGGGGAAGAGACATCAAAATAAAAAAAACTTGGGCAAGGTTAAAGTATAAGATTTGATAAAATCTAAAAGATATTTTTGAGAAACATGTTAACAACACTATTATGCCTTTATAATGATGAATATGACAATTTAACATGTATAATGATTAGTGACATATTTCAAAAATGCTTGTTCAATAAATGGTTATGTTAAGTAAGGCTCTAGATTCTTCACTAAAGGTTGAAGACTTCACCCGATTCAGTCTGAAAGGCCCTCACTATAGGATCCTATACTGGTCACTTTTGCTTAGCTCTTTAGGGAATACAAAGGCTTATGGATTTTAGGACGGTGGAGGAAAATGGATGTAAAAGCACCAGCTCAGATGAGATCACTGTCAGGTCTGGCCAGGGGTGAGTGATCAGCAGGTAGAAGCCTATATGCTGACTAACCCAGGGAACTACCATTAAAGGGGTTGCTCACCTTCAGTGAATCTTATTAAACCACCATCAATGCTCTCAGCATGTAAGAAATTCCATTTCCATAAAGAAAAGTAAAAATGCCACTGTAAAAACTACTTTTATACCTGTTAAATCAGTCCTTCTGTCTCTCTGATCAGTTTTCTGTAGGGATGGGAGAGGCTTATTTTGAACCTGACATCCTACATGCTTACATCATCACATCCAAGCTTTGCCCTTACTTTTTCCCTATTGGACATTGATACTGCCCTTCCCCTAGTAATTTATTGGTTACTTGTGCAATTTAACTGCTTGTATAATCATCCGGACCTAAAGTTTAATCAGACCTGCCTGCACCCCCGTGTCCAGGTTTCCCTTCTTCATGTAAAATTTCCTTCCTCAACAAGTGCAGCCAGAATTGCCAGCAAACCCCCCCCCCCCAACATGTACAATTTTCCCCTGGACAACCTCAAGTTTCCCCAGCACAGCCTGCCCGCATTCCCCCCCCCCCCCCACCTGAATGTGTACAAGTGCGTCACTCATAAAATTATCTCTTCTGCATCCCATTTCCCCAGCCCTGACCACCCCCCCACACGCAGCCATAGCAGATCGTAAAAAAAAAAAAGAACAGCTTTTAGACATTCAAAAGTTTAATGTATGCACCCTCACTGTAGCATCTACCATAGGCACATTGAAGCAAAGGCAGATGATGGATCAGAGACAGTTTGGCAGGACACACAAACCGCCCGCACTAACTTCCCCCACCCCCACACACACCGAACGTGTACAAATTCCACAAGTACTGTTGCAGCCCGCACAGCCAATAGGAAGGATGCACAGCCAATAGGAGATAGGATGTGAAAATCAGTGCACAACTTGAAGACATTACTGCCAGTCCTATGTGTGATGGTGTGACATTGAATGAGGAAATGAAGTAGCGACTGTAGCATTAATAGGGGTCGCTGATCCCCCCCAACCCCAGCACAGGGTCCGTGTAGAAGTGAAGGATCAGCAAAGGGATAACTAGGGGTGAACTAGTAGATTTTTGAATATTTTACAAAGGTGAACAACCCCTTTAATGGCTGGATAAGTTCAAATACAAGCCTGTGGTGAGGTAAATTGTAGATGAAGCAGAGTCTGGTATCAGGCAAATTGGTAAGTTCTGGCAAAAAAACAGCAAGGTCCGTAAGGCAGGCCAATGTCAGCTGTAGGCAGCAGGCAAGCAAGGTTGAGCAAACAGGTCAAACCAGGGAATCCACAGAAGATGGGTACCGGTTAGGGACAGGAGAACAAGGGGCAAGGAACCAAGCAAGAACATGAAAACCAGGCAGGGCACGCAGGAAACATGAATCACAGAATTATTGGCTAGATCAGGCTCAGGAGCAAAGATGATTGAGGAATTGGGAGTTCAAGGAGCAAGTTTATAAAAGCCCCTAATTGCTAGAACAACACATGCACTTACAAGACAGGAGATGCTGGATGCACAACTGACCAAACACTGCTCAAATAGCCTCCTGTGGCTTAGTAGGTTGATGAAGTTCATCAGAGTCCAAAGTTCAGTTCCCCACAGATCCTGACAATCACCCACATCCACTGCCCAAAGGAAATATCAAAGTCATCCAGGGCCCTCAAATTACTGACTAAACTTGGTTAAAGGGTAGGATAAATAGCTGTATATTGTAATTTGCTTAAAAAACTATGCTACTGCCTTTAATAATATAAGCATTAGCTTTCAACTGATATAAAGTGTTAGTTTCTTTCTCACTTAGATTACAATGGTTGGTAGAGTGTTTCCTGATAACTTAAACTTAAAGGGAATTATTTATTAATTTTCAAGTTTGTTTTTCAAAAATGAATAAACTCACATATTGAATGTTCGCTTATTTATTAATGAGGAAAACCCATTTGAATAAAACTCGAATGTCTCGAGTACAACTCGAAAAACTTGAAAAATTTGATTTTGAGATTCTGTCTTGACTTTGCCTATGACAACTCCCATTGATTTCTATAGATACTCGCAAGCTTTTAGATGGCAAATTTTTACATTCACGTTTTTGTTTTTTTTGCACTTAAAGGGTGGTTCACCTTTAATTTAACTTTTAGTTTGTTATTGAATTAACAATTCTAAGCAACTTTTCAACTAGTCTTCATTATTTGTTTCTTATAGTTTTTGAATTTTTTGGCGCCTTCTTAAAACTCTTTTGGGCTTTTAATTGGGGGGCACTGACCCCCACACCAAAAAAACTATTGCTCTCTAAGATTACTGTTTTGTTGCTATTATCACTTTTTAGAACTTTTTTATCCTATTCAATCCCTCTCCTATTGATATATCAGACTCTCATTCAAACCACTCCCTGGTTGCTAAGGTAATTTGGACCCTATCGACCAGATAGCTATTACAACTCCAAACTGGAGAGTTGTTAAACAATTTTTAAATAATTCAAAAACTACAAATAATAAAAAATGAAGATCATTTGCAAATTGTCTCAGAATGTTAATCAATGTTGCATAGGGTAGAAGGTAATGGAAGTTCTCTTACCCAAATAAAACTCAGTAATAGATTCACATTCATTAAAAACATTCTCTTAATCAGTGACTGTAAATTAATAATGGATGCAAATTCATACAGCCACTGTACTTATTGTCTGGAAAAAATAGTGTGAAATAAAAGTCCCTGTCCCATCTCTGTGTAATGTTCTTAAAGGAGAAGGAAAGGTAAAGTCACTTGGGGGTGCCAAAATGTTAGGCACCCCCAAGTGACTTAAATCGCTTACCTTCTACCCCGGGCTGGTGCCCCTGTTAGGAGAAAACAGCACCAGCCCAGGGTACTTGTAGCGCAGCGCTTCCTCCTTCCTGCTTTCTTTTCCTAAAATGGCAGCGCTCTGTGCATGCACAGTAGAGTGAAAAGCTGACTTTTCTGTTAAAGTTCGGCTTTTCACTCTACTGCGCATGCGCACGCACGGAACCAGGAAGGAGGAAGCGCTGCAGCTACCCCGGGCTGGTGCTGTTCTCTGCGTACAGGGGCACCAGCCCGGGGTAAAAGGTAGGCGATTTAAGTCACTTGGGGGTGCCTAACATTTTGGCACCCCCAAGTGACTTTGCCTTTCTTTCTCCTTTAAGGGATTTTCCCACCTGTACAGAAAGAGAGACTTGTGTGCAATGCTTATAAGGATATAAACTCTGTATCATCTGAGTAAAAATGTTCACATTTTCACAATCCCATAAATTTCTCCTTAATTTAATCTCTAACTTCTAGAATGATGTTGATAGTAAATCTCATGTATGCATATCAAGAATGTGATTTCCTAGGATTATGGACTGATAAAAACTGTCAAATTGGCCCCACCAAAGGTAGCTTATTGGCCAAGTATGGGACCTCAGGAGGGCCTACCTGACAGATAGCTATCCAAATATTTTCAGGGTATGTGTCAGTCAGTTTAAAAATAACATGGAATGAGGCTGCATCAGTGTGTCTGTGCAGTCCATGCCAACAGGTCTCTGCAGGCCTGCAGTATGATCTGTTGTTTTGCTCCCAGGCCAACGATCAGATCAGCCAGATTTGGCTTGGTGCATTGGCAGCCAAATTAAGCAAAGCCAAAGGAACAAATCTTTACACATATGAGCAGCATGAGGATACAAAGTGCTTACTTAAAAGTAAGGTGACATCTCATACCTTATTACATTTTAGAAGAGTCACAAAGGTGTAGATGAATAAATGTGAGGCTTTATTCAGTCCGACGTTTCAGTTCCTATCTGGAACTTTCATCAGGGTCCCTGATGAAAGTTCCAGATAGGAACTGAAACGTCGGACTGAATAAAGCCTCACATTTATTCATCTACACCTTTGTGATTTTTCATATGAAAACCCTGCGTGTGCTGTCAACCCTACCCTGAGTATCTATATCTCCTGCACGAGCACCCAGGTATTATCTTGTTCTTATGGTGTGCAGCTTTCCAGCAACTCGTTTCTACATTTTAGAAGAGGGTATAGCTTTTTTATAAGTATTAATTTTACATACTTTAAATCAAGAGGTAAAAGCAATTCTTAACTTTACATCAAGAGCAATACTTAAAGTGGACCTGTCACCCAGACATAAAAAGCTGTATAATAAAAGCCCCATTCAAATTAAACAAGAAACTCCAAATCATTTTTTATTAACACATCTATACCCATAATAAAAGCATTTAAAAGTCCCAGCTGTCAATCATATATTGCCTGCCCCGACTCTATGCCTTAGGCATAGAGGTGGGGCAGTCAGTTACTTTCACTTTCAATTCAGAACTTCTTAGATGTTTCTGCGCTCCTCACATTCCCCCTCCCTCCTCACCATGTAACTGTGTAACCAGTGCATGGATATGGGCACCAGGTCCCCCCATACTGGCACAGAAACAAGATTTTGGTAGGATGCAATGCCTGCTTTGATAACAGTGTCCACAAAATGGAGCCTGCCTGCTTGCTGCAATTGTGAATTCCAAGGCTGAAGAAAATAAGATTAAAATAATTTATACAGTAAATTATCTGTTCGACTTCCTGCTGGCTGAATTCTTTGGATGTGCAGGGGAGCCTGCGGCTCTCAGTACACTGCTCTGTAGGATAGGAACCAATCAGCAACTAGGCTGACCTGATAGGGAACTGAAGCCTATCTTTGCTTGTGAGTGCAAGGCTGTGAATAGCTATCCCTCTCCTACTGTGCTTCTGGCAGGGACTGTTAGGACACTCCCACCCTTCATTTGAAACAGGGACAGAGACAGGGTTGCCAGGTTGGCGGTTTTTCCACCAAACTGGGCAACTAATTTAAAGCCCTGGCATGTTTCCAAAGTACAAACCCACCAAGGTACAGTTTTGGGCTATTTTTTGGAGCCTTGGCGGGTTTGTACTTTGGAAACTAGACAAAGTTTGTGTAGGGACCCCAAAGAATTGGGCCCCTCCAGGATTAGTTCCCCTTTAGACAGGCACCATGAGGGTGGCCTTATGAGATTTGGACACCTAAAGGTGGTCCTGGGTGTTTATGTGTGAAAAGGGAGTTTCCCTGCAAGTTAACAGCAACCACTAGATGTCGCTGTGCTAAAAGTATAAAAAGGGCTGACACCCAGTTTCAGCAGGTCTTCGTCCTGGGACTGCTTCTTGTAAAGAAGCATATAACAGGCTTGTGTTCTAGTACAGGAGGTACTGTAACAGGTCACTCTAGGAGTGACAGGCAGGCTAGAGAGAACGGGCAGTGATAGCCCCGACAGGAGAGAGAGGGGTTAAGACCCCCCAGCACTCATGGCTGGAGTTAAGGGCCTGTAGTGTGTAGTAAGAGGAGCCAAGTCAGCACCTGGGAGTGTTCCCAGTGAAGGGGCCCTACGCGTGGACCGGGGTGAGTTCCTAGGTGGAAGCATCCGGCGGGAGTACCGGGGGTAGCCCAAAGAGAGAGTGTGTGACTTGAGCCGTCTGTGTGACATCCTCTGAAGTGTTCTGCCTGCATCAATAAACAAGTTCATCTGGTTCACCATTTTAACCAGTGTCTTGGTGGTTCATATACTGAGGATCCTCAACTGCCTGGTAAGCAGCTACCCCAAGGGAGGGGCAAGGTACCGGGAGTTGCTGGGAGTCCGGGTCCAAGGAGGACCATCACCGAGTTTTCCCAGGGAGGATACATATAGTTCTACCTATACCTACCCTGGGTGGAGGCACGCCATTCATTTATATTACACCTGTCCCCCATAATAAGCGGGGGCTCAGGGCTCCTGTAGCGCCACACGCAGGTGATTGCGTGTTAAAAGTACAACCGTAGCCAAAATAGGGTTACATTTGGAGGCACTGCTGAGATGAGAGCAGGAATCATTAAGCAGAAAGGGCCCTAAGGGAACTGAGGCCTTGTGTGAGTGCTACACCCTTCCTTCCATCCGTGTTAAAGTTTGGGCCACCCTGATCCATATCCAAGAGGGATTTTGGCGCGAGAGGAGTGAGGAAAGGCTCCTAGCCAATCAGGTTGCAGGGCTGTTGGCGCCAAAGGGACAGGGAAGGCACGCAAGAGGAAGCGTGTGAGAGAGGGGTGTAACCAGCGTTTGTATCGGTGCCACCCAATTGCGTGGTGCGACCGACTGGATCAGCGAGAAAGTGCGCCAAGAGGCCTGGGCGTGACCAAAGGAGTGACGTCGCAGTGGCCATTTTGGAGCAGAGTGAGTCAGCGCGAGAGAAAGCGTGTGCACAGTTACTGGTAGCTTTTGCCAGCAAAGATGACGGCTGCATCAGAGAGCAGGGAGATCCTGTGTTGGCCAGAGGAGGATGCCAGGCCGCAAGGAGATCCAGGAGGGTTCGTCAGTCGGAGTGTGGACTGACCAGAGTGCCCAACCTGTTGGTTGGAGGTATCCCAGGGTACCGATTACCTTGGGACATGGACTCCCTTAAGGAGAGGTGGAGACTTTGATTTTCCAGTTCAATAAGTTTTAAATTTGGTTAAGGGCAACAAGTGTCCTTTCAAATTTTTCTTGTGTGGGACTTACACAAAGATTGAAGGGGTTGAAGGGAAATGTTTATTGTGTTTAACATTGTTTCCAGGTAACCCATTGTATCCTTGACAGACCTCAGGAGAGGCTGTTGAAGCGTGATGTAAAAGTATTGTGTAAGGTATTTGAATGTGTATGAGATGTCAGCCAGGAGGTGACAGAGTTTCAGCCGGGGGAGAATGTAGGGACCCCAAAGAATTGGGCCCCTCCAGGATTAGTTCCCCTTTAGACAGGCACCATGAGGGTGGCCTTATGAGATTTGGACACCTAAAGGTGGTCCTGGGTGTTTATGTGTGAAAAGGGAGTTTCCCTGCAAGTTAACAGCAACCACTAGATGTCGCTGTGCTAAAAGTATAAAAAGGGCTGACACCCAGTTTCAGCAGGTCTTCGTCCTGGGACTGCTTCTTGTAAAGAAGCATATAACAGGCTTGTGTTCTAGTACAGGAGGTACTGTAACAGGTCACTCTAGGAGTGACAGGCAGGCTAGAGAGAACGGGCAGTGATAGCCCCGACAGGAGAGAGAGGGGTTAAGACCCCCCAGCACTCATGGCTGGAGTTAAGGGCCTGTAGTGTGTAGTAAGAGGAGCCAAGTCAGCACCTGGGAGTGTTCCCAGTGAAGGGGCCCTACGCGTGGACCGGGGTGAGTTCCTAGGTGGAAGCATCCGGCGGGAGTACCGGGGGTAGCCCAAAGAGAGAGTGTGTGACTTGAGCCGTCTGTGTGACATCCTCTGAAGTGTTCTGCCTGCATCAATAAACAAGTTCATCTGGTTCACCATTTTAACCAGTGTCTTGGTGGTTCATATACTGAGGATCCTCAACTGCCTGGTAAGCAGCTACCCCAAGGGAGGGGCAAGGTACCGGGAGTTGCTGGGAGTCCGGGTCCAAGGAGGACCATCACCGAGTTTTCCCAGGGAGGATACATATAGTTCTACCTATACCTACCCTGGGTGGAGGCACGCCATTCATTTATATTACACCTGTCCCCCATAATAAGCGGGGGCTCAGGGCTCCTGTAGCGCCACACGCAGGTGATTGCGTGTTAAAAGTACAACCGTAGCCAAAATAGGGTTACATTTGTATCCCCCTAGTTTGCTTGTTCTGTTGCATGCTGGGTAATGTAGTTTGTATCTAACAATTAGCCTACAGCTAGGATTAATATAAAACTACAATTGGACAGTATAGAGGCTCTGTTTTGTATTCCTTTTTGCTCTTTCAGGCTCAACCTGCCTGTTCTGCAGCCTGCTACCTGCTCTATAGGGTATGTGATTGTACTATTACTTTCTACTGTGATGTGGGGGCAGTTCTGCAGTTGATCAGTAAGCTATAACTCCTGGGATATGTATATCATGTCTGGGGTTAATTTAACATTCGGAATCTATTTCTGTAGTGACATACTTCCCAGCTATACTGAGCACAAAAGGCAGGGAATTATCAGCCATCCCAGTTACTTGGTAGTGATTATACGCTTTAAAAAAGGCATGTTTTCCCATATATACTTTTATTTTTTTAGAGTTTTTTTTCATTGCGCATTTTGGGCTATTTTTGGGCTATTTTAGGGCTACTTTCAAAGTGGCTTTTGGCTAGTTTTGGGCTGGTTTTAGACCTGACTTTTGCTAGTTTGGAAAAAAAAATATCTGGCAACCCTGGACAGAGAACTGATAGGATCTATAGGGAGCTCCAATAAAGGGGCCATTTTTACAGATAGGATTAATTTTTAGCCGAAACCAGAACCATATATTATTGATAACTGCCTACGGGATTAGGGTTTTTTTCCATTTATACAATATGTGTTCTTTCACTATCCAACACAATTCTTCCAATCAGAGAAGTTTCTTCTAAATCACCACACATACTACTGGGACCCTGCCAAATGTGTGAGCACCTTCCATTCCTGCACGTTCATTCAGTTGTGCCCAACTCCCAGCACATTTCCATATACAAAGTCCAAAAAGTGGATAGGATTTCTGTGGAACAGGGAATATCTAAGCATGGCTAAGGCCGATCAGGAGCTCAGGCTAAACATGTCCCATATGGAACGTTAGTGTGTACAGCTCATCTTTATGCACAAATAACAGCGCAAGGCCCTTGCAAAACATTGGTTTCTTTCATGATATATTAAGCATTTAATAAAGTTTCAGTATTATTATTAATGTGTATTTATAAAGCGCCAACATATTCCGCAGCGCTGTACAATAAGTTGGTTTCATACATTGGACATACAGAGTAACATATAAAGCAATTAATAACCAATACAAAAGGTGAAGAGAGCCCTGCCTAAAAGAGCTTATAATCTACAAGATATCATTCAGTTGGTTTATTTGTTCGTTTATTATAATCTTCAGAAAATACCTTTATCAAAAAATAAAAAGGCAACGTCCAATTTAAATACTTTTAGTACAGGTCTTCTGTTACAGGATACAACAACTACAGCGCCCATATATAATCATTGATTCGGCGGGAATATTGTGTAGGGCTAACAAACTCAGGTACAATTGATTATCATCAAATTATTTTGGGTTAAAAAAAGATGCGATAAAGCCTTATACGTAACCATCCCAACAACGTGCATTAGACTATACATCGCCAAATGTTCGTCTATTGTATGAGAAAGCCCAAAATAAAAATGTCTATTTACGACTTTTTTGGGAGGCCGCGTCCAGCCTTTCCCCTAACACTGCAGTGTATTCTACCGCTGTACGCCATTTTTAGGTCTGGCAAATATGGAACCCGGCGTCTCATAGCACGTTAATGCGTGCGCGTGGTGACGTCGGTCGTTGGCGGTCGGCCATCTTTTCTGGCGCCGGGGGTTCGGTTGTGTGGTAAGTGTGCTGTGGGACATAATAGCGGGAGTACCAGGCGACAAGTGGGTCCTGTTTGGTTGGTTGGCCTTATTTCTGGGTATGGTGCACAATTAGCACGCCTGGTACAATATATAATCACGAAGGGGCAAGTCTTACGGCGACCGTTTCCGTTAGCGTCATAATTGTGCGCCGGTGTCACCGCCATTCAGTCCGCTGCCGGGAAGCGACCCATCAGCCCCATTCTCTGTGGATACGACGCTTCCTGCCCAGGTGAGATATGGTGGCTGACAAAGAGGATGCTCTCTTCCCCTTTTTGACAAAGCAATAAGCCATTGAAGTTTAGTTAATTTAATGATGCAATCTGGCCCTAAACAGGCCCAGGCCTAAATTTCAACGGGGTTTGCCTAAATTCCCATCGGAGCTGGTTTAGGAGTTGAGCCAGCGATGTGCAACCTGCGTCTCGCTATCTGCTGTACAAGCACAAATCCGTTTATGCGGTGTAGATAAGATGCTGCTGTTGTGGTTAGTAAGTAGCTGGAGGGCTGCAGGTTGCACAGTTAGCAGGGGTTAGCAGAGGTAGCGATGTGTAAATACCCTGTTATTGCCAGGGGTATGCGTGTCGGAGGACATCTGTGCACTGAGGTTTCTCGCTCATGTTTGGAATTCTAACAATGCCTATGTAGATGCTAGGAATGGGAAATGCTGGGTTGCCTTACAATTTCCATTTAAGTGAGACCTACACAGTAGTATTCTAAGCCATTTTGAATTGGTCACAATTGTCGATTTTGAATCATTTACACTTTTTGTTGTGCAGCTGTCAGGCTTTGAAATATACATCCCTCTCTACTAGGGGTCAATTGTCCTAAAACCAGCTAGCATTAGGGAATTCAGTATAGAAGATGAGCAGTACAGGACCTGGGTACAAGTATAAGCAATACAACATTTTTACTGGAGCGAGTAACCCCTACCACCCAGTACAATTAACAGTTGTAGGCTAAAAAATGGCAGATTAAAATAAGTCCATCTCTAGAATAGTAATATTTATTTTAAAATCAAATTCTCATTAAAATATCTATCTAATTCCAAGTTGCAGAGGCACATAGAGCTGCTGTAGCACTAACTAGATATTGTGCACTCTGAGTCTCTCGTTTAGGTTTAATTTCCCAAATCTCTTCTTCTATCCAATATTTACATGGATCCTTTATTAAGAAGGGTACAGGTACATGGACAATTGCAGCAGGGATACCCTGATTATATTACCTTTGTATAGCCAGTCAGCAGAGGTTCTGGCATAACCCAAAGTATGTGACAGCTGTGCAGGTGATCAGAATTTAAAACTGCAGCTTTCTTAATGCTACTTCTCTGAGTAAGGAGGATATTTTAGGAATATTACTGCTATTCATCTTACAGTAGGAATACCAGTAATTTGGGGAAGGCAGAAGAGCTTCAATAACTGCACTGTATCAATAGCTGCTGTTTGTCTGCAACCAATGATGCCCAGTGTCCTGATTTCTTTATTTTTTTTAATTGATCTCTTACCTTTATCTCATGCCGTCTTTTAACAGATGCTGTAAGATAGTTAGATTTTATGCACAGCCCTTTAGCATTTGATCTGCAATTCCTATGATAATTTCATACATAGGGATTATCTATTTGTAGCTATCTAGATTTTTTTTGTGGGGGGTGGGAGCATGTAATAGATTTCTAGCCAGCGACCAGAAGCAGCTGCTATTGACTGTGCATAATCCTTAGCATCTGCTGACGAAAGCTGCTGGGGTATGCTCAGATTTTTTTTTTTTAAAAAAAGCTGTGCCCAGAGCCAATTACCTGATGTGTGTGTTGTGATGTATATAGAGATTATACATCATTTACACAAACGCATATATACAGTTCCGCTGGTTTGTTAAAAAATCTCAATCTGTGCAGTATTGATTTGCTTTTTAGACATATCTAGCTTTTTTTTTTTCATATTTAGTAGGTGTTTCTGTTGTAAACATGACCGTATGCACTTTTTCTTTATATTTTAGTTAAGGGCAGCCCCAGGTTAAATTGGCATGTGTAATAGATTTACATGCAGATTTTTTTTCTGTGACATTAATCTGGCCTTTAACCCTGTTGAATTTTTAGACCATCTTATACAGCAAATGCCTGCTGATACAGAATGTTGTCTTTTAAAGAATTCTCCTACTCTGAGTGTTATACATTTAAAGTGATGTATACAGAAATCATGGTCAGTCTTTGGCCTCCTCTTCTACAGTGCCCTGTTCAGTTAAACTCTTGAGGGTCTGGTCCTGCGTTTTAACCCTTCTGTTCTGTGATTTGTGTTTTTGTACAGAAATTGATACTTTCTTTCAGGTAGTTGTTCTCATTGTCGTATAAGTTTGCTAATGTATTGTTCAACAGTGGATACAGGCAAATTAGTGGTTAGCTACATTTTTCAGTATTGATTGAGTTAGTATTTGGTCAAATCCAAAAATGTTTTGTTCAGTGGACCACCCATAAGCATGAATGAGTGAATATTTCACCCCACTGTAGAGATGATGTCTATATTTAAATGTTCTTATAATTATAGTATTTTTTGTCCAGCGGTATTGTAGTCTGTCTTCTATTCTCTGCTGTACCTTATAGGGACTGTATGATCACAGTTACCTGCATGCATATGTGGAGATAGCCTTTCTGATAAAACATGTCCAAAACAGAAGAGGTCCTCTTTCCTTCCTCCTCACCCAACATCATTCTAGAACTATGTTATATCTATTAAATCTTCTGCTTAGAATTTTATCTGTAGTCCTTTTATCCAGTCAATAATTAATGACACTTTACTCAAAATGCAACAAAAAGTTGATCTTATACTCTCATGATGTCACTTATTAACTACTGCATTTCTCTGATTGGCCTGCTTCTTTACTCCAGTCTATAGTAAATGCAGGTGCCAATTTCATACAGCCCCAACCACTCTTCCTCTGCTGTGCCACCCTGCCAATCCCTACACTGGCTTCAGCTACCGTTTTGAATAAAATACTAACAAATCCAAGCCACCATATATCTCTGAACTTTATTCACCAGCTCATGTGTTAAATGAGACATATGGCATACGTGAAAAACTCCCTCATCTTGTAGGCAGTAATGAATAATATACGGTGCTGGTTTCACTTTGTGTTTCAAATGAGGGGAGGGCGTGTTCTAACAGTCCCTGCCAGAAACATAGTAGGGGGATAGCCAATCACAGGAATGCAGTCTCATAAGCGAAGACAGACTTCAGTTCCCTCTCCGGTCAGCCTAGCTGCTGATTGGTACCTAACCTTCAGTGCAATGTGCTGAGTGCCATTGGTTCCCCTGCACAGCCTGGGAAAAAGGCAGCAGGAAGTGTAATTAATGGGCAGGACTAGTAGGGTTTTTGGAGATGTTTTTAATAAATCATGGAACAACCTGGCACATTCTTCTTTTTATAATTTACATTCATTTTCTATTTTTAATGGCTTCTAAGGTATTTGCATGTCTAAACTGCTTTTACCAGGTGCTCAGAGGACCACTCGATAAGTCTATACCAATTCGGGGGTTTATTCATATTATATCTTCTAATGATCTACTGCAACATTTTACCTGTTTATGGCTTTACTAGAACTGTTGCTGAAAGAGGTGGTTTCCATTAAAGTGAGGTGGCACAATCTGTTTTATATGGTTTCTTCACTGGTGGACATATGCTGTTGGGAAACAGCCTTGTCTGACATTAGCCTGTGATGAAAATTGTAAGCTCTACGGGGCAGGGACCTCTTTCCTACTGTGTCCCACACCACATGGCACCACATTACAT
Source organism: Xenopus tropicalis (assembly GCF_000004195.4). Taxonomy (NCBI): domain Eukaryota; kingdom Metazoa; phylum Chordata; class Amphibia; order Anura; family Pipidae; genus Xenopus; species Xenopus tropicalis. The sequence goes on along the minus strand of NC_030680.2, from coordinate 107,608,560 downwards.
GTGTGTAGTTATGTATATTGTAAGATTGTACAGCGCTGTGTATCTTTGTAGTGCTTTTGTAGCGCTTTAAATAAAATTATAAATACATAGAAAAGGAATGTTAATTTCTGGCATATGTAGACAGTGGTATGAAAAAAGATTGTTTAACATTTATTATTATATGGTAAATATATATTACAGATATTGGCTCGAAATGGAGTGCTTTATAGGACAAGGAAAGGCAAAGTCACTTGGGGGTGCCGGGGTACCTGTAGCGCAGCGCTTCCTCCTTCCTGCTTCGGTTTTCCTTAGGACTAAATGACGCGTGCATGCGCAGTAGAGTGAAAAGCCGACTTCTCTGTTCGACCCGAACCAGGAAGAAGGAAGTGCTGCAGCTACCCTGGGCTGGTGTTGTTCTCTCCTAACAGGGGCACCAGCCCGGGGTAAAAGGCGATTAAAATCACTTGGGGGTGCCTATTATTTGGACACATTTATTATTTGAATACAATTGCTATTCTAAGCAACATATTGATATAAGTTGGGCCTATGTTAAAAAAAAAAAAAAGGGAGTGGTGCATAAGCATAAACTGAATTGCTTAAAATAAATGGAGTAATTTAGCTCTTTTAGGTAGGGTCCTCTCAAGCTCTTGTATTGGTTTATTGGTTGTATTTTTCTATGCAATCTGTATGTTCATTGCATATAAGCAATTATATTAAAGCTCCGCAGAATATGCTGGAACTAACACTAACACTATAAATATGTGTTAATAATTCCTGTTCACCTCATTCCATGCTGAAGTGATGGATTCTGCCTTCCAGAAAATCTCTTAACAGCCCAAAATGAAAACCAGATATACTTCAGGTCCCAGAATCTTATCACTTCAACTTGGAACAGTTGAGGGTGGGAGTGAATGACTGCCTGTTTAAGTGGTGGGGGGGGGGGGGTGGAAGTGATTCAGAGGCAAGCTGTCATGGTTTCCTCTCAATCTCAGGAGTCATGTAATATATATCTATATGAAGAGTATACATACACACAGAAATTTATTTATGAATGAATGCGCTTATATCATAAAGGGCAGTCATTTTCCCTTTAAATTGGATGCATGATTTTAATTTTATCCTGTGTATAAGAATAGATAATAAGCGCTCATAAGTATTTTGTTTACTTTTTGTCCTAATAACGTTTGGGTTTAAGAAAAAAACAAACTGTTGCTGATATGGTATACATTACAAAATTCAAGCCTGTGATAATTTCTGTCAGCCTTTTGTTGGGGGGGGGGGGGGGGTAGGTTGTGATCTCCAGATGTCTTCCCCCCCCCCTCCACCTTTTTGTTTATTTTTTCTTTTGTCTGTGCTGTTTGTAGAGAGTAATGCTGACTTGCATATGAGCAGCAATATTCAAGGTCCCAGTGAGGGTTGAATGCATTGCAGTACCAGCAGCTATCACATACCTTCCCTTGGAACACTGTAGAGTGCATATGAAACAGATGGTACAGAGGAAAAAGAAGACAAAGAAGATGATAGTCAAATATGTCATAAAATGTAACTCATTTTCAACATGATGCATATAGTAATAAATGCATATTTTTAACCAGCCAGAATGGGCAGTGTTAGATATTTGTAAACTAAATATGGATATATGTATATTTTATTTTCTACAATTTTAGCTCATTGAGGCAGATGTCAGGATTTATCAGTTCAAGCCCCCTTGTAGGTTTACCCTTGGGGCAGTTTGGTACCCACTACATTAAGGTGTTAACTTTTGTCCTGGTTTTACAGTGCAATTTATTATAATGTGCTTTTGTTGGGTAGATTCAATTTATCTTTGTGTATAATTTGTGTAGGTGTTCAGTCAATTTTGGGTGTCATATGTTTACAGAGGAATTGGCATCGCTTTGCTGATTTTCTTCTTTAGGTCTTTTCGTCAGACATAAATGTTTCTACCAGCTATTTTGAGTCAAAAAGAGTATCTTTTAGCTGAAGAGGTGTTAAAAAAACAATGTATGATAGACCATATCCTGAAAAAAATTGAGAGTCAGTGAGGCCAAATAATTAGACTTTCCAATAGTCTTTGCTGACTGTCTACTTAATAAGGCAAGAAAGAGAGCACAATAAAGTATGCATGCATCTTAATGTCCCCATACACGGGCCATTTCTAGCTTCCAATATCGGTCCCTTAGACCGATTCGGCAGCTAATCGGCCTGTGTATGGGCACTACCGACGGGACTGCCCGACCGATATCTGGCCTGAAATCAGCAGGTTTAAAAATGTAGTCTGATCGGGGACCGCATCGGCTCGTTGATGTGGTCCCCAAACCGACTTTGCCTATACCGTTGTTATAATTCAATCGTTTGGCCCAAGGACCAAGCGAGCGGATCTTAAGGTGTATGGGGAACTTTAGATTTTGATTTTTTTTTCCACACATACATTCCCTTCGCATAGGTTTCTATTATCTTTAGCTTTTCCGTACCTTTGTCTAATAACTCGTTCATATACAGTATAATTTGTAGTTCATGACAAGTAATGGCAAAGGTAAGTTAATATTGAGTGGAAGCAAACTTGGATAAACTGAATAACACCATCCAGAGATTTAAAATGCCTTGGTGTCTTAAAAATCATGGGGTAAATGGCACAGTTCTGTCTTGTCTTAGTTAATTAGTAAATACTGTTTCGAAATGTGTGTCAGACCAAAAAAATGCACAATATACTTTATGAATTGTTTTTTTTTAAAGGGGAGCTATTGCATACTGAAAAAAGACAACTTTCTAAATACAGTATGATCAGTTAATATTTCAGAAATGGTAGAGAATTTTTAAAGCTTATCTCCACTCACATCTGTCTCCATGTAGTAGTCAGGTTTTGATTGTTGGGATAGGTCTTATACATTGTTTTGGGGAGGGGGGGGCCTTCCTTTATTAGCCAGCGTTTTCTACCTTACTCAAACACCTAATACCTGATTCCAGCACAAAACAAAATCTTACAAAATAACTGAGTTTGGCATATATCCTGCATGTAGAAAGACTTCTTGTGATTTTAAAAAAGTGAGCTGAGAGGAGGATAGTAAGAATAAATTGTTATTTCAGAAATGTTGAAGAATGTTTAATTGTATTTAGGACATTTCTTATTTCAGTGTAATTTCGATCCCCAGCTAACATACATATGATTTTTTTTTTTTCACCATTCTCACATTTGAAAAAGAATGAGATACTTGAATGTTTGCATCAGATTTTTCTAATAGGACCATTAAGTTTTGTTATCATTTTTGATCACTCGTTATGCATTGTTTTGATTAATACAATTTGTAAATTACAACTAATCATTCTATCTGGGCAAATTATTGCAAACATTATTGTAACAAATGTTTCCAATAGCGCTATAATGTTCTGCTGCTGTATTAATGGTTCACACACTATGGTGCTGATTTATCAAATTTGAAATTTCTCTTGCAAATGAAATATTTTTCTACAAAAGCTCAGGAATTCCAATTAGGGTTTCCTAAACATAAATGTTCAATGTTTATTAAGTGCCAAAAACTTAAATGCAAACTCTTAAAAGCTTGTGAGTTCATGCAGAAGTCAATGGGAGTTGTCCTAACAAAATGTTTTTTTTCTTTTTCAAATTCGAGTTTATCTATACTTCTTGAGAGTTTGTAGACCCACTGAAAATGATGAGTAGTATGTGAATTTGTTTTTTTTCAAGGTTTAGTTCTGTTAAATTTTTTATATTTGAATTTTGTAATAAATTAACACACCTGAGTTGCCTACGTTTATTTAAAAATGTGAAAAAATCACAAATTCAGCTTTTGATAGTCCTCACCATACCTTTGGTATTGACCTTTTCTTTTGTTTATACGTATATGTGTACTTATGCTCACACCAGTGTAGCTCCATTGACAGGCCCAGTGTCCTGTGTGGAGCTACACAGATTAAATGATGGTGTGAAAATGCATACATTTTGTGTTTTGTGCCAATGTGTGCTCCATGTAGCTCCACAAAGGCCAACACCGGCCTGTTGGTGGAGCTACAGGGGTGAATGGATCTGCTTTACCCTGTGTCAATAAAAAAAAAAAAACCTTGCAAAGGAAAGCGGATTAGTGTGCTCTTGCCCTTAGAGATGTTTGCTAAAGTTTTGGACACTTTGATGGACTAATTTTGTTAATTAAGGTTGATAAAGGCCAGCAAGCAAGCAAACTGAAATGTTTGTCTCCTAAATACGCATTTTTTTTTCTTCATTGACATAAATCATCTAGCTTGCCAGAAAATCAGTGACTTGATTGAACCAGGAAATTGGAAAGTGAAAGTAGTTTGTCGTTGCCCTGCCCTCTTTAGTGCATAAAATAACAATGTATAGATATTTCTTGATTAAAACAGGCTGAAACTGTGGCCAGCACAAGCCCTATTCTTTAAGCTCATGTTGAAACATGAAACTTCAATAGTTGTTTTGTGTATCCTATACCTTTAGAAACATTCATTTGTTCTGAACTGAATGAGGAATGGCAAGGGATGGTGTTGCTAAGGTTTGTTTTCTTGGTGTGTTTAAAGCAGGTAAATATAGTCAATGCACACTGGTGCTATGGACTCTGCTATGTTTTTGACTTTTCTCCTGGATTGTGGTTTGCTGCAGGCACGTGAGAGCACTTTTTTCATTGTAAAATTAGAAATTTTCTCCACTTGTAAGATTGTGGTGTGATAAGTCAATTCACTTTCATAACTTGACAAATTATTCAAAAATAAACAGGTGCACACCAGGAACCTTTAAAAGTTAAAAAAATAAAAATCTTTAATCCATTTTAAATATATATTTATCAAGACCATGTGCACAGTTAAAATCAGTAAATAAATATATAAAACCTGTAGCACTCGCCCAATCCCATGCTCTCACACTGGTCATATGACAGGAAAAGAGACCCTGTATTCAGGATAAAAAATATGAATCTTTGTATACACAGGGACACGTGCAATCAGGAAAAATAGCGGTTAAAAACAAGTTCACAGTTCTACTACTAAAGAAAATATATATTGCAGAAAAAAAGATACAAAATACTCAACAGAAATGCAGTTACCCACAATGTATCAGTTTATCAGTTACAAAGTATCACTTTTGATTTGGGTGGTGATACTACTCCAAAGGGAGGTGTTTTGGACTAAAAAGCTGATATATATGTTCTTTCCTACATGGGTGAAGATTATGAGGGTGTGTGCTGTATTGTTTGATTGTTGCACATGAGTTGTATCATACCCACTCCTCCCCATTTCAGACAAGAATGTAATCTGTCACCAGGTGGGCAAGTTTTCAAAATTCTTCTAGAATTTTTCCTGCAGATTTTACATGTGAGGAATGTTGTTCCTCACAACATTGTCAGTATTTTGTCACTTGAACTTTTTCATACTTGGAACACCATTTAAAAAAAAAAAAAAAAAAAAATGTAAAGAAAAGTAGTGTAAATTCTGATGGTAAACTGAGAATTCTCTGCCCCTTATAAACTCTTGTAAGTACAGTGATTTCCATTTAGATAAGTGAAATGCCTATTAGCTTGAATGGGTGTCATTTTTTGGGTACTGACACATGGGGGCATTTAATCACCCCACATAAAACTGGAAATAATGTGAATCGCTGGTGGGAAAACATACACAGCATTTAGTTCTTAACTCACCTGAAGTTTCCTCATGAGCAACTTCTGCCAACCTCAGGAAAAACAAAGTGCCACTGCTATTATTATTGCTGGTGGTAAAGCATTTTAAGGAGTTTAGCTGTCCGCGGTAGCAATTATTTACTTATTGGAGCCAACACAATCCTGTTGGGTTTAATTACTGTTTTCAGTAGACTTAAGGTAGGAGATCCGAATTACGGAAAGATCCCCTTTTCCGGAAAACACCAGGTCGCGAACAGGAGTCTCCTCTTTAATAAAAATAATTTGTTTATATAAGTCCTGTGAGTGCTGACCCTCTCTCAAGCACCTTCAACATTATTTGGACCTGCACCCAGTCAACAGCAACTTATCTATACATGAGTGCCGGCATTTACTTGGAAGTTTATATATATATATATCTCTATATATCTCTATCTCTATCTATCTCTATCTATCTCTCTATCTCGGTCTTTATTATTTTTATGATGTTTAAATTATTCTCCTTTCTCCAACATCTTTCCAGTTTTCAAATGTGGGTCGCTGACCCCAGCAGCTAAATAACTGAAAAACCATAAAAAATGACCAGTTGCAAATTGTCTCAGTATATCCGTCAATGTGTTACTAAAAGTTAATTTAAAGGGGAACAACACTTTTTAAACATGCCATTTAAAGTTATATATCGCCTTTAATATCAGTAGTTTAGCCAGTTTCTCCATATTGCTTTAAATTTCTCTGGTTGCTGCTTTCAAGATTTTTTGAATATAACAGCTCCTTTTTGTTAAAAAAAAAAGTGTCACTAAAATTTATCTAAAATATGTATGTTATCATACTTTACAATAGTAACATACTGGGCCTAAAAAGTGAGGCATCGGCTGTAAAAGACTCGATGAATTTCCTTCGACATGTCGGAGAAGTCAGGCCAGAGTACAAAAGCAAAGGATGGGAAAAAGTATGCAACCTTCAGCCTCTATAATACATACAAGGGAAAGTCTCTAGAAACTCAAAAAACCACAGGTAAGTGTCAGATTGATGATTTTTGTGATCTTTTGAATAATTGTCGTTCTGATCTTAGATAGATATTTATAAGATTGTCTAGGTGGTAGACTTTTATTAAATCTTGGTTTTATGTGTCTTTAGTTAATAAAACCACCTGATAAGCAGTAGCCAGTGTCTCTGTAAACTACTGAGTGTGTGCTTTTACTTGTATTTCGTCTTAAACTGTAGTTTTCTACCAAATTGCACACTAACAACCCTGTGGTGGTCTTGTACGTGAAACCTTTTGACTCGTCCGAACCCTGAGAGTCCAAAAATATTTTAATCTATTTTGTAGTTGCTGCTCGTCATGGACTTCAAAGCCTGGGTAAAGTGGCTGTGTCCCGACGAATGCCTCCCCCTGCCAATTTGCCCAGTCTTAAAGCCGAAAACAAAGGAAACGACCCCAATGTGAACATTGTGCCTAAAGATGGCACAGGCTGGGCCTCCAAACAGGATCAATCTGAAGATGAAAAGTATGTAGATTAATTTTCTTAAGATTTGCAACATTGTTGATGTAACATTTGCTCTCCTACCTTTGTATTTATTCTCCCTTGTCCTTTTTTTACCAACTCTCTTAATTTTTAGTGTCCTCCTTAGTAATTTTACATGTTTATAAATCAGCCCTTTAATGCCAAAACCTGAAGTGGGTGGGTTTGACAGGACAGATAACCATTTTTTTTTTTTTTTTATAAACATTATAAGCTGGTGTTTTTCTCTGTGATAAACTAGGTGATTTTCCCATCCAAAAGATGGAAGTGTTATTAATTGAGCCATAGATAGTTTGCACCTGTGTATAGAAATGCAGTATTTTATAGAAGTATGTTCTAGCTAAAATATATGCTGTGCAATGATTTCTTGTTTTGCCACTTACAAAACTTTAAAGAGAATGTAAACCCTGCTGCACAACACTGCTTGACCAAACTTTACTCAGTTATTGCTGGACTACAAATCTAAGAATAATGTAAATGCTGGCAGCTGTAGTGCAGCAACATCAGGGTTGTATTCTAAAACTAACCAATATGGCACATTGAAACTTTTCCAAAACATTCTCCCAAATTTCTAGTCAATGACTGCTTTAAAATGCAAAATGCAGAAATCATCCAGTAAGAATCTCTGCTGATCTATGTAAATCTGGCTTCCTGTTCCTTGTTTCTGCAATTGGAGTTGGACACATTAAGCAGTTTCCCAGCACTGAAAAAGTCTGTCCTTTATCCCTGTATCTGATTCTGGCGTCTTATAATGAAGAAGAGCATTGCATAACTATCTCTCTACATGTAAGATACCAGCAAGATATCTGACAGTGCTGGGAATTAATATTCTCATTGGCCATTTCTTCTGTGTTTATAATATTTTATCAGTAGAATTCTTATTGGTGAATTTTCTTCCTTCTATAATTGTTTTATGGCAACTTCAAAACTAGGGCACAGTGGGACAATATTATGGTTGGGTTTACACCCCCTTTATCATTTACACAGGAATGGCCAGCCTACGTGCCATTAAATACCCCTAAACTTAAACTGATTTATTTTTTTACGCCTTAATATTCAGTTAAATGTAGCTCCAGCTGTTTTTTGTTTAAATGTATATTTTAGTAGTTTTATTTCTCTGTTTTAGAACACCAGAAGTGCCGCCACCTCCACCAAAGCCAGTTGTCCCACCACCAGAAGTTCCTGCCGTTGCCAAATCATGGGCCAGTACGAAGCCAGGTGTGCAAGGAGAGGGTAAGGAGTTTTTTTTTGTTATGTTTTTGTAAAGTATTTTTAATGAATTGGTATTAGTAACATCTAAATCTAAAATTTTAACTTTGTGCAAACGTTGGCAGACATTTAATTTTGAAATTAATTTTGAATTTAAATACTTTTTAAGTTAATAATTTTTTGTTCTTATAGAAGGTGGTTCAAAATGTTCTTTTTCCTATAGGTGGCTTACAAGGTTTACTTTATTTTTAACTTATTGTAGGGGTTGGTTATTTTGAAAGACATTTGGGTGTGTTGCAAGGCTACTTTGTTTTCTTAGCTTTTTAGGTAACTGTTCTGTTTGTTTATATACTGTTTACTACTGCTGCTTTGTTTCATTGAGTCAGGCTAATGGAAAGATAACTAATGTAAGCACTTGTGTATATAAAGTAATTTTATACTGCCCCATGTGCCATTAGCTTCAATTATCTTGTACAGTAAAGGATACATAGTCAGACACACAGTATGCATTTGTAAATAAGGGTACAGAGAGAAGCAGTTAGAATTTTAGCCCTAAAACAATAAATACAATGAAAGACAATGATTACTGAAACCCCATACACCTTTACCCTTCCAGGTTTCCTAGAGGCTAGAGAAGTTTTCATCATTACACAGATCAAAACAAATTAAAAAATCATTTGCATTGCTAAACATGGTCACATGCCTCATATAAATTTGAAAAAGATGCGGCACACGGATTATTTGCAAAAAAAAAGTGTACACTTTTTTTTTTGCAAATAATCCGTGTGCCGCATCTTTTTCAAATGTATCTATTGTGGAGGGATGTGACGGCGTCCTGAAGTTGCAGAGCACCGGGATTTACACTATGGATGAGTGTGGTGACAGTGCTTTTTGAGATATATATATCTCTATATATAATATATATATATATATATATATATATATATATATATATATATATATTTATATTTATATTTTCCGCAGTGTACTTTAGTTGGCAGAGCTTCAAATGTTGAAGCCACCCTAAATTATTCAAAGGCAGTGTGGACTGTTTTTGCCTGTTTACCCACTTGCTAAAATTTAGAACGGTACCAGTGGCGCTATTAGCCTATAGATGCACTATCCAGGTAGGAAGCTGAATCCTTCAGCAAAGCTGTCATCTTGTTACCTGCCCATTGTTCTGCTAATTGGCTGCTGGGAAGAGCCAATGGGTAAAGAGAGAGTAATGAGCTCTTGCTCACAAGTTCTCAGTGTTTTGTTAACTGTGTTAACAGTGTTTGGGTTGTGAATTTGTTAATTATGGTAACGTGTTTAATGTTTACAGGAGTTCAGGTAAACCGATATTTTCAGCAAGAGTTTCCCAGTCTGCAGGCAGCTGGGGAGCAAGAAAAAACAAAAGATAAGGATGCAACAGATGATAATTATGGCCCTGGACCCAGTTTACGTCCCCAAAGTAAGTGCTTGTCGTGTCTGTCATTTTTTTTTTTTTTTTTTTTTTGTAGGGTGTTTTTCTTTTATTATAACTGAAAATTTTTAGTGATGTCACACTCTAGAAACTTGCTGGTTTCCATAGAAAAAGCATAGTAGGGAAAAAAAGTTGTACACCACTTCTGTAATCACCTGATAAAGAAAAACAGACTGGTATTCTGCTGCACATTATGTCTTGCCCTGGTCAGCAAGACTTATTCCCTGCTGGTTTTTAAAGAAACAGTAATTTAGCTGCTGATTCAGGGCCTTCAGACCAATTCGGCAGATTATCTTCCCATGTATGGGCATTCCAGACAGCCTACCCAACCAATATTTGACCTAAAATTGTCCAGATCTCAATTTGGCAAGTTTTATTTTCCTGTTGGATCGGGGACCACCTCAGCTCGTTTCTGCGGTTTGATGGCTGATATACCCTCTCTAGGGCCCAACGATCAAATTAGGCAGCTGTTTCCCACCTTAGGTGGACATATCGGGAGAAGATCTGCTCATTTAGCAACGTCGCCAAACAAGCGAATCTTAACAAAGGGGTAAAGGTGACCATACATGTTATCTTTATTGGCAGCCCCCATGGCTATCCAGCAGCTTGTTTATCTAAACTGTTATATGGTGTTTGACTGTTATGATACTCATGTATATTACACAATATATACAGTTTATTAATTTGTGTGCTCCTGTGTTTACAGCTGACGTAGCCAGCTGGCGAGAAGGAGGTGGAAGAAATCTTGGTACCCCCTCGGAACAGGAATCTGCTACAACAGTTCCAGAGGATGGTACCACAAATGCCTCTTTAACTGCTATCCAGGATCAGGGCAAGATCGGTGAAAAACGTGATAATAGATTACTCCCATGTGCCGCAACACAACCACAACTGAAACTTAATGGGCAGCAGCCTGGTGTACCTCCTGCATTCAGGGGTATGATGCCTCCTTTTGCTGGAAATGTAAGTTTTTATGGTTATGTATCTAAAACTGTCAATTTACTGCTATACATTAGTCTTATTTCTTGTAATATATATTTTTCTTTTACATTTTCAGATGTTTCCTTCATATTCAAAGCTGCCGTTTCCTCAAATGCAGGGACCGACTCGTTACCCTACTCCAGCTGAAGCCAGCAGGTAAATATTCTGCAGTCTATTAGCTTGTTTACAAAAATATGTAAATTGTAATTAAATGTTCACATCTATATTTCATGCTGTATCTTAAATTGTGTTACGTGGGAATGTTTTCAGTAGGTTAGTTATATTTATCTAGTAACCATTTGTCCATCATGATGTCGAGCCCTCTTATCTAATGCAGTCGGCATCAAAATATCAGCTTTAAACCATTTTGAAAAAGCCTGCCTCAGGTTTCAAAAAAAGGGCCACCAGTCTTATACTGTAGGTCCCCTAAAGGTTGGTAAAGAGAAATATAAGTGACACTTTGTAAGGAGGGCTTCTTCCTCACCTTCTCAAGAGGCAGGCTCTTAAAGGAACAGTTCACTGTAAAAATGAAACTGGGTAGAATAGACTGTGCAAAATATTTAACCTCTTAAGGTGGCCATACAGGGGCAGATTTTAGCTGCCTATTCAGGTCCTTTAGACTGATTCGGCAGCTTATCTGTCTATATATGATCACCCCCCGATGGGCCTACCCGACCAAGATCTGGCCTAAAATTGGCCAGATCTCTATCTGGCAGGTTTGATTTTCCATCAGATTGGGGGACCACACTGGTTAATTTCTGTGGACCCTGATGCGATAGTGCCTATGCCAGATATCGCCCACCTTTAGGGCAAAACAAGCAAATCTTCCAGTGTATGGTCACCTTTAGTTAGTCAGTGACTTTTGGGGGGGGGGGGGGGGCACATGGGACATAACTGTTCAGTTAGTTTGTGAGCAAGCAGGTTTAAAAGCAAACTAACTGGAAAGTTATGTCACATATGGCTCCCCTTAAGTCACTGATTGGCTACTGACAACTAGGAGGAAGTAGTGTTCTGGCCATTATGTTAGATTTCTGTTCACTCCAGACCTTATAGATTTTGTTAATATATTTTTGGGAAACTATATTGAAAACATTTTTTTATGTTTTGCTCAATCTATCTATTTTACCCAGTTTCATTTTTACATTGAACACTGAAGATCATTCGTCCACTCCACTAATGTTAAAAGCTGAATCATCAGATACAATAGGAATTCTACCCCTATCTGACACTCCAGCATTAAGGTATAGGCAATGTTTGGGTTCCTTTCAAATCAGCGTGTGTATGGCACCTTTTAGAATAAAACAGCCAAAGCCGAAACATTTTTTTTTTTTTTTCTATCTTGATCCACTACAAAATTCTGGAGAAACATTAATGGAAGAACTTTGTGCCTCTATTCATATCCATTACATTTTGGTCCTGTAAAGTGTCCCACAGCCCAGTTGGTTGACCATCCATTCTCATCGCAGGCCTACAAGAAAGCTGCTATTTGCTGTAGGAAAATGTGATGGTGCTGGCAAACAAGGGGATATATGCAGTACAAATGATGCCATTTGGGTGGGGGAGACATGCCCAACTGATATACGTTGTAGGCAAATGTAGGCTTTACATGTCCTTTAAGACAATCTGCCCCAATGTGTTGGTTTAAATTGGCATCTTGCTACATGAAAAGGGTAAATTAGTACATGGGCCTGTGCATCTAGAATTACAGGAAATGACTTTTCCACTACTAACTAGGCACTTCGGTGATTAGGGTCACTAGTGACTGCCAATGTGGATCTTGGAGGAGCATGCAAAGTTGAATCTGCGTCAACTGCGCATGCTCCTGCAAGATCCTTATCAATAACTGACAGAAGAACATCAAAAGGCAGTGAAGATGGCGCCGTTAAACTCCCCGCACAACTCTGTAGGTTTATAGCTGCTAAGCACACAAGGAGACTTGGGAACAGAATAGCTCTTGTGGGGAGGGGAGGCTAGGAATGGGGTAGGGTTTGATTTCCTTTATATATCAGTAAACAAAAAAAAATGGGATTATAATATTACTGGTGTTTTAAAAGTAACATTAAGTAATTATTTCATGGTTGCTTTGTTTTTGGAATTAAGGATTTATTGAGATTGAGGATTAATTATCATTATACTTTTTCAGAGCTCCTAGAGGCGAGAGACGACCAGCACATTCTTGGGCTGCTGAGGGCATTGAGCGCCCCTCCATTATTAGTGCAAATGAGTTGAAAGAGCTGGATAACCTAGACACAGAAGCAGATGAAGGCTGGGCAGGTAATTATTTTCAACATTTTCATGACTACCACAAGAAAAAGTTTACAAAGTACCAGGCAACAAATTACTCTGATCTATAACTTGCCAGTTGCCTGTATTATAATAACTACACGTACCCTTGAGGTCTGCCCTTTATTTACAATTGAAAACAATGTTTGTTTAATTTACCCTATTCAGTAACATTGGGATAACTGTTTTTTTGTAGAATGACTTTTTAGGGGCCCTTTCCTCTGGACAGTATGGGGTATATCATTTACCCACTTACTTTAATAGCAGAAATCTACATGCTATTTGTTTTATATTTCTCTTCTAGGTGCACAAAGTGAGGTTGACTATACTGAACAGCTCAACTTCAGTGATGATGATGAACAGTCTTCTAGCCATAAAGAGAGATCCGAAAGCTGGTAATCTACCTTGCACATTGTTTATCTTATTTAAATCACAGTGTACAGTTAAAGTAAACAAAAAGACAAAACCCTTCTTGCTTATATGTATAATTAGCTAAATTGTGTATTTGTAGTGGCAGTGTTTTTGTGAAATTTTGTATGCAATTGTATCCATTTTTACTTTTTGTATTTTCATTAAAACAATCATTTTTTTAATATTCAACAAAATGTGCTTCCATGTATTTTGTTAACACAACTCCTGTGTATGTAGACTTCTTTTTAAATTGTGCCACTTAAGGTGGCCATACACATTACAGTAACAATCTTTCCTGTGACCATCGGTTGCAGGAAGGATCATTCACCCACTCCTCTAACGTTAAGACCTGAATCGTCAGCTATGCAGGTAGAAACAATAGCATTCCACTCCTATCTGATGATTCAACATTTTCCACCCTGGGCGATCAACGAGATGACCAATATCAGAAGCTTTTGTCGATATCGGTTGCCTCATCAACCCACCTTACACACACCGAATATCTTTGTACGATTATATTGGTGCGTGTATGGGCAGCTATAGCTTAGTTTATTGGGTGTAAGGATACCAAGGCTTAAAATCTGTCAGCATTGATAAATCTAGTCACAATAAATAAAGACTGGAAGGCTGTGTGTGCGTGTGCGGGGTGTATGTGCATGGATGTCCTTTTCATAAATTATTTTTTACCATTAAATTTTGGGCCCTTTAGCTTGTGCTCAGCTACAACTTTAAACATCCCTCCACAGTGTGAGGACACAACATCATTTCTCATTTGGGATTAGAGTTATTTCTAGGCTATAGTACTTCCTTTACTAAAGTCAGTATGAGTCTTTTCTTAGTAGTTGATTTGAGCAACTAATGAAAAGCATGTTACAATTACTTTAGATGCATTTCTATATCATTTCAATCAGAATCCTTTCAAATCAGCTGTTTCAGAAATATAGAAATCATAGATTCCTTGATAAACATTGGCCATTATAATCATAGTTTAATTTGTTCCTACTTGCATTGACAGCAAGTAGCTTTATACCTTATAACCAATTGTTAATGGCTTAAGTTATGTCTTTAAACAAATATTACCCTACGTTAATTGTAACCTTTTGTAAATTGCACTGAGCTTGCATTTTAAATGTGCGTTAGATCAGGGTTAAACTGAACAGTTGCAATAATCTTTGAACTGAACTCAACTATGTTATGAGAGCTAAACCTGTTTTTGCTGTACTCCATATTTCAACATTAATTTTATGTCTGCAATCTGTCCAAGTACATTCTTATTGAGAGAGGCACTGCTCTTGAGTAAAACAGAATGAAATGTCCTTTAATATCCGAAAATTTTCCACACAGTGAGTGTCTTTGCTACTTGGCATTCCTACGTAGATGGCAGCAGGCATACGATTCAGAAAATGTCACAATTACATTTATTTCCTGAACTGGTTAATTTTTTTTATTTTATTTTTTAAATCAAAAGGCAATTTCTTTGATAATCAGGTAGTAATACATTTGATTATCTCTGGGTGCATTTGAGTTTATTTACCAGCAAAGGAAAATAAACCAAAGCTATTTTAAGGCACTGGTGTTAAGAATGCAAAGATCATTTTAATTGCCTTTTATATTTCCCTCTTGTGATGATCACATTAAGATTTTTAGTTTTTTGAGTGAAGTGGTGAGTGGATTCCCCTAATTAAAGAATATATCTTCTCAAAATTTGCAAGAATTGCTGTAACATGGGTGTGTGTCTATGAATGTGTGCTGGCAAACGTAATCTAAATGTTTACTATTTGTCGATCCAACTGATTTTTTTCATTGTAATGAGGAGATCTATACCTCTCTTGCAAGGGGATAAGCTTTACCTAAGCAAACAATTGAGTTAATGTAATTCCAGGATGACTTTGTAACCATCCATTTAATGAAAAAACTTGCCATTCTCTTTATAGTAAAAATGCATTTAGGTTTGGTGAACAGGTCATCGATGTAATCTTACACTAAAGGAGGTACTTACCAAAGGTGTGCAGGATGGATATATTTGCTTTCATTAACTAAATGAAAGATACATAATTATCCTGTTTCGTTAAGTAAAACAAATTATGTATTGTCATTTTAACATTATCACAAGAAATCCAATTTATTGTTTTAACCCTTTGTGTAGGGATGACCGTATCTCCAAAACTGAGCAAAGTCATGGGAAAGAGAGTTCAGATGCTCACAAAGAACCAGACGACGGTTCAGCTACCACAGTTTCTCAAACAGCCCCTGCTGCTTCTGGGCCAAAAGGACCCTTTGGCAAAGGTCCCTCGCTTGATACCCAGGTTTGTGCTGAAGAGAAATTAACATTTCATTAGGTGGATGGAAGAAGGGTTCTTAATTTGTTAGAAATATTGATAATGTCTAATTCTCTGTATATTCAGTATCACACAGTGTTTGATATTTTACTCATATTCCTAGCAATGACATGATTCTTGCTTTTTTTTTTCTCTCCACTCGCTCTTCCTCTTGATTCTAAAACTTGCTTTCTGGTTGCTGCTGGTGTCACTGACAACTGGATTCTGCTGCTTGTAGCTAACAAATTAGTTTTTGTAAATTGACTTATGCTCAATGAGGCCTCTTTATGACAAGTAGAACTAGTAATCTTTTTTTAACATTGTTACTCTTAGACTACTACTTGCTGAAGCAATTTTTCCCCTCCTATTTCCTGAAAACAGGACCGGCGACAGATGCCTCCACCTTTGTTATCCCTGGAGAAGAGCATTCCACCTTTGTTGCAGCCAAAAACTGCACCACAGCAGGTATAGCTGGTTTGAACGTTTTGATCTATGACTGCTCACATTCTTTGCGTCCCATTCTACTAAAAGTGCTTTCAGTATATCCCTAAAATCATATATTCTACCTTTAGTTGTTTCTTTTTACAAAGGGGGCTTATCTCTGGGTATGGGTACTGTTTGCTGCAACGTGCTCCTGTAAGTACAACATGGTGTTTTAAGTTGCCTAGAGTGGCTTCATCTAGTGCTGGGCGGTATACCGGTTAAACCGGTATACCGTTTTTTTTTTTAAAAAAACGATATGAATTTTCAACATACCGCTATACCGGTATGCGCGCCTCCTGCTATTTTTCTCCAATTATATCCGGGTTGCGCCCGTGCGTACGTGACGTCAGCGCGCACGCGACGTCACTAGGATGCATCGCTGGAGGAACCACAAGTTGGGTAAGTTCTGCTGGGGGGTTGGGGTTGGGGGGGGCCACAGTGGTAGTAGAAGTACTGCAGCATTCACATCATGGTTCCCTATTTAAAAGGATTGAGCTGGCTGGTTTTAAATCTTTATGCCTCTTGGTCTTGGGCATTTGCATGCTGAATGGCTGCTTAGAAACCAGTGCATCCTGCATAATGCACCTACGCCTATCACTAACCTGCCATAAAGCATCAGGGAACAGAACATGAATCTATTTTCATTTAATCTTCAGTTGCGCAAATGTTGCATTACTGCAAGCTCCCGCTGTGCCCAATCTATTTCACAAGTAAGGAAAAGCTATCACGTGTGTGCAGTTCAAGTGCCATTTATTCCTTTTGGTGTCATTGGAAAACCAGAAATTGAATTGGGGTTGTGGGGGTGTGGGGGGGGGGGGGGGTTGTGGTTGGGGGGGGGGGGGGGCCACCAATATTTATTATTTATTTTTTATTTATATACCGTCAAATACCGTGATACCGATATAATTTCTCATATGTCCTGGGGGACACAGGAACCATGGGGTTAAATCCCCTCCCATCAGGAGGCAGGACACTTAAACAGAGTTGAATTCTCCTCCTCCTCCCCTATATAATGCCCTTCTCCCACCAGGAACTCAGTTTTTATTGTGTCCTCGCAAAGTCAGGAGGTATCGACAAGGCCTTTAGGTAGGCCCAACAAAGAAATATGGCAGTCCCGGTTCCAGGGGTAGGACCCGAACCAGTATTCACTGAATTACGGGGTTGACCCCGCTCGGGACACTACCAGCGTAAACGGGTCACCAGTACCCAAGGGGATGAGTGTGAGGTTCCCTCTAACCTCTCCCCGTCGCACCCCACGACGGCAGTTACACCGCCAGTAGTAGGAGGAGAGCGACGCTGCCCCAGCACCACACAGAAGCATCTGTGGAGGATAGCTCCGCTTACCACACTCCTCTCCCCAAGCCCCGATTATGGGGTAGGGACAGCAGAGGTGGGTAGGCGAGCGGGGCAGCCGCAAAGGCACAGAGCGCAACGCGCGCCCTACAGAGATTCGCGCCATATCTGCGCGCGCATCATACCTCGCGCCGAACAGGAAACTCCCGGTGACGTACTTCCGGGTAAGCGTTGCGCCGCATACGCACCGAGACCATACGTCACCCTGTTCATTGGCGCCAAGGACACAGACGGAGACGGACGCAGCGCTTGCGCCTCTCCACCGATTCCATCACACAGAAGTACTGGCAGCTTCTCCTCTTCCCTTATTATCCGCTCCTACTCACACCAGGTATTAGGGTTTTTTAGGAGGGATCGAGAGGGATATAATAAACATGTCTGAAGGGAAGAGGGACTCATTATTCCTCAGGGGGGAGAAGCAGAACACTAAGGTAATGTTCTTTGCATGCTCTATTTGCAAGACAAAATTTAAGTCTGGGCAGAAGGACCCAGTCTGTACATCCTGTAGCACGGCCAGCTCAGCAGAGGCCTCCGCTCCCGCACATAACCCGGCCTTGCCGGCAACACCAAGCACAGGGGAAAATATGCCTGAACACTCCGCAGGTCCCTCTGCATCGGTGGACACGGGTAACCCTGCTGCACCAGCATGGGCAATATCCTTATCCCAATCACTGACAGCACTACAGGGGATACCACTATTGGCATCATCTCTAGACAAGGTACTAGAGAAGCTTTCGTCCCCAGGTACTCCCAAGAGACAGCTCAAGCGCAAAGCAGCCGCAGTTAGTGAATCACACATCATACCAGGCTCACCCTCAGATTCTGAGGAAGAACCCCTCAGCGAAGGGGAACTCTCACCCTCAGCATCTGAAGGCGAGGATTCCTCGGTCACGACAGATCATTCAACAAAGGTGGATGACCTGATCACAGCAGTAATGGAAATCCTGAAGGTTGAAGAGACCACTTCAACCACTAAAAAAAGCAAGGGCCTATTCCGTAGGTCGGCGGATCATTCCATTGTTTTTCCGGTACATGAGCAATTACAGGCCATGATACAGGAAGAATGGAATACACCTGAACATAAGTTTCAGATTACTAAGAAATTTGCTAAGCTTTACCCTATCCCTAAAGAGGAGATGGAGAAGTGGGGTAGCCCACCAGCCGTGGATGCTCCCGTGTCACGGCTCTCTAAGAGCACCGCTTTACCAGTCGCAGATGCTTCAGCATTTAAGGACGCGACGGACAAAAAACTAGAGGGTTTCCTTAAGGCCATTTATACAGCAGCAGGTGCCGCACTCCGCCCAACCATCGCTATGGCATGGGTGGGTAGAGCACTGGAGGCTTGGTCGGAACTTATCCTCACGGGCATTCGGGAGGAAATACCTGTGGAGGATATAGAAACCTTAGTCTTACGCATCCAGGAAGCAAGCTCCTACCTAAGCGAGGCTTCTTTGGACGTCCTAAAAACAGTAGCACGCTCTTCGGCGCTGTCAGTGGCAGCGCGCCGCGCACTATGGTTACGTCTCTGGTCGGCAGACCTGAGTTCAAAAAGGTCTCTTACATCTCTACCCTTCAAGGGTTCGCGCCTGTTTGGCGAAGAACGGGAAAAAATTATTTCTCAGGCTACCGGGGGTAAAAGTACCCTATTGCCGCAAACAAAAGCCAAACACAATCCCTCGACAGGAAAGAGGAGGTTTTTTCGAGGCCAAGGGTTTCGCAACTCCAAGAGTTCGTCACCAACCAGACAATTTTCCCACAAGGGAAGATACAACCCAAAAGGTAAGCCCACATGGCAGCCTAGAAAATCCTCAAACAAGACTCCCCATGACAAGCAATCATCCACATGACTGGCCGACCGGATCACGGACAGATCTGCCAGTAGGGGGAAAGCTCCAACACTTTACGGAAACCTGGGCAAGAAACATAGCAGACCCCTGGGTGGTCGAGACCATCTCGTCAGGGTACAAACTCGAACTTCGGCGCCTTCCCCCAACACGTTTCTTCATGTCCAGGGTACCAAAGCAACCCATAAAACGAGCTGCTTTTCTGTCAATCGTGGAGGAACTACTTCATTCCAACGTGATTATACCAGTCCCACCATCTCAACAATTCACAGGTTTTTACTCAAATCTGTTCATAGTTCCAAAGAAGAAAGGAACATTCCGCCCAGTTCTCGACCTCAAACATCTGAACAAATGGATTGTTTATCGGAGATTCAAGATGGAGTCAGTGCGCTCAGTAATACGAGCAATGGAACCGGGCGAATTTTTGACATCTCTGGACATGAAGGACGCGTACCTTCATGTTCCCATATTCCCTCCTCACCAGGCATATCTTCGATTTGCCTTCCAGGGTCAACACCTTCAATTCACTGCCTTACCCTTCGGGCTCTCATCGGCTCCCCGAATTTTCACAAAGATCATGTCCACAATGGCAGCCCACCTCCGAGTCCAAGGAGTGTGTATCACTCCATATTTGGACGATCTTTTGATAAAGGCTCGATCGAGCCATCAGGCGGAGAGGGACATAACACAAACCATGCAAACCCTACAAGAATTTGGATGGACGATCAACAGACAAAAATCATTCCTGATTCCGTCTCAGAGAATGCCCTTTCTGGGGTTCATATTCGACACCCATCAGGGGAGGGTACTCCTACCAGAAGAGAAGGTACAAAAACTCATATCACTGGTTCAGGAACTAAAGACAACTCAAAGACCATCGATTCGCCACTGCATGAAGGTACTGGGCGTGATGGTATCGTCGACAGAGGCTGTTCGATTCGCACAGTTTCATACCAGGTCACTTCAACAATGCATAATATCAGAGTGGAAGAGGCACAAGTGCTTGTCCCACAAAATAGACCTCCATGCCATAACAAGGAAGTCACTGGAGTGGTGGACAATTCCAGCAAACCTTTCTCAGGGACGGTCGCTGGAGGAACCAAGATGGCAGGTGATAACGACGGACGCCAGCTTATCGGGCTGGGGAGCAACCTTCAAGACTCAGATTGCCCAGGGACTATGGTCCGAATCGGAAGGGACACTCCCGATAAATATACTGGAAATCAGAGCGATTTTCAGAGCAGTGGTTCACTGGGAGGAACAACTAGTGGACCAAGACGTAAGAATCCAGTCGGACAATGCTACGGCGGTAGCATATCTGAACCGACAAGGAGGGACAAAGAGCGTTGCAGCAGCAAGCGAGATAAGCAAGATATTTCGATGGGCGGAGACAAGGGTAACCCAGATCTCAGCAGTTCACATTCCAGGAGTGGTAAATTGGGAAGCGGATTTTCTAAGTCGGCACTACGTGGACCCAACAGAATGGGAACTGAACACAGAGGTCTTCGACTACATCACGACAAAGTGGGGTCAACCAGACCTAGACCTCATGGCATCGCGCCACAACCGCAAGACGGACAGATTCATAGCAAAGGCAAGGGACCCGCTAGCAGAGGATGCGGATGCGATGACAGCAGAATGGGTGTTCTCCCTAGCATATGTATTCCCACCAATAGCGATGTTGCCTCGCATTCTAAAGAGAATAAGACAAGAAAGGGGTACATTCATTGTAATAGCACCGCATTGGCCAAGAAGGTCGTGGTTTACACCTCTAATGAATCTATCAGTAGAATCTCCCATAAGACTACCACAACGACTAGATCTTCTGAGTCAGGGTCCCATACTACACCCCAATCCAGGAATGTTCAATTTGATGGCGTGGAAATTGAAAAGCTAATCTGGACCACGAAAGGTTTTTCGTCGGATGTGGCACAAACCATGCTAGAAGCCAGGAAAAAGGTATCTTCCAAAGCATACCATAGGATTTGGAAACTGTTCATGGAATGGTGTGTAGATAGGGACATAATTTACCAAAGGGCGAAGATTCCTACAGTTCTTCAGTTTTTGCAGGAAGGTCTGCAGAAAGGGCTAAGTCTGGGGACTCTTAAGGTCCAGGTATCTGCTCTTTCAGTGCTACTTCAGTCGCGACTTGCTCTTCAGGAAGACGTAAGGACATTCTTACAAGGTGTAGCTCACATTGTACCACCAGTGAAATCACCAGTTCCACCTTGGGATCTTAATGTGGTCCTCTCGGCTTTGATTAATTCCCCCTTTGAACCATTATCCATCGTGGAATTACGATGGCTTACTTGGAAAGTGGTATTCTTGATGGCGATTTCCTCCGCCCGCAGAATTTCGGAACTGAGTGCGTTGTCATGTGAATCTCCGTACCTCATCTTTCATGAAGAAAAGGCAGTTTTGAGAACGGTACCTTCCTTTCTACCAAAAGTGGTATCACCCTTTCATCTGAACGAGGAAATAGTGATTCCCTCATTCTGTAGCTCTCCCAAGAATGATAAAGAGACCAAGCTACACAATCTGGATGTAGTACGAGCTCTGCATACGTATGTAGACCGCACAGCACATTTTCGCAAGTCAAAATATCTCTTTGTCATCCCGTCTGGCAGCAGAAAAGGACTACCGGCGTCTAAGGCCACGATCGCTAGATGGATCAAGGAGTCAATACGTCAGGCATATATTTCCCTGAACGAGTCTCCTCCATTTCGAATCACAGCCCACTCTACAAGAGCAGTCAGTGCTTCATGGGCTTGCAGGAACATGGCATCTGCTGAACAACTGTGCAAGGCGGCAACCTGGTCCTCTGCACATACTTTTACGAAGTTCTATAGATTTGATACATTTGCCTCCGCCCAGGCGGCATTTGGGCGCAAGGTACTACAAGCAGTAGTATCTTAAAAAAGGAGTTATTACTTTTCTTACCTTAGTTATCTGTTTTCTCCCTCCCTGTTAGGGGGACTCTTTGGTATGTCCCCATGGTTCCTGTGTCCCCCAGGACGTATGAGAAAAAGGGATTTCTTACTTACCGTAAAATCCTTTTCTCTCTAGTCCTATGGGGGACACAGGAACCATGGGGTTAAATCCCCTCCCATCAGGAGGCAGGACACTTAAACAGAGTTGAATTCTCCTCCTCCTCCCCTATATAATGCCCTTCTCCCACCAGGAACTCAGTTATGTAACAAGAACCGAGCAAACTAACATACTAACCATAATAAACTTGGCTGAGAAGAAGAGAAACTCTCCCTTGTTTTCCGGGAGGGAGGTCCTGTGTCCCCCATAGGACTAGAGAGAAAAGGATTTTACGGTAAGTAAGAAATCCCTTTTTTGAAAAATACCGTGATATAAATTTTTGGTCATACCGCCCAGCTCTAGCTTCATCTGCTGTATATTTCTTAAGAAAAGCTGAGTAAATTAAGCTATTACCTGTTAGAGAGAGGACGTATGTGATCCCTTTTGACTAATGTTGCATGAAATATCTCAGCGTGTACCACCATTCATATTGGTGCTTTTTTCTTGTTTGTTTTCTGGCTAGTGTTTGTTAATGGTCAGCAGCTGACATATTAGTTCACTTCTAATTATTAGAATTAGATTAGAGTGTTTGGCTCAATGAGCCAATATAAAGGTTCGACTTAATGCCTTGATGACAAGCGAAGTTAGAGGGTGGAACTACAATCCAAAAACAAAGTAGTGGTTGTTTGAAAGATCTGGATTTAAATAACAGATTTCTAACGCTAATGATGTACATGTAGGATAATATACATAAAAGCCAATTTAACATCCCTTCTGTTCTAGCAACCTTCTCAAAGCCGTACTGGTGCTGCTGGAAGACAGGCAACCTTGCCCCCTCGACCCAGTGAGGATGAACTATGGAAACAGAGACGGCGGCAACAGGCTGAGGTTTCAGCTGCTGTTGAAAGAGCTCGGAAGAGACGTGAAGAGGAAGAGCGCCGCATGGAAGAGCAGAGGAAAGCTGCCTGTGCAGAGAAGTTGAAACGTCTGGATGAAAAGTTTGCAGCTTCCACAAGTACAGGGTCCTCTGAGAAAACTCAACTAGACAAAGCTCCAGAAGAGATATCTGTTCCTGAAAAATCAACTTTTGAACCCTCTTTAGAAGAGGAGAAAATTACTGAAGATGAACCTATTAAAGAGACAAGTCCAGAGGGAGAGGATACATCTGTTCAGGAAGGAAATTATGAGGAAGAAATTGCACAACCTGAAGCAGAACCTCCACAGGAAAGTGGAAGTGTTAATGCTTTGGATGAGCGAGAGACTGATCAAGGTTGGTCAGATTAGTTTATTGGGAGTGAGTGGTATTAACAGCCCCTTTTTTTTATTAGATTCATTTAACTGAGCATATCTGTATTTATCAAAGCATTGCATTTGCACCACAGTTATTCGAGAAATCTCAGTCCCCTTTACAAGGGCAATATTCACCTGCCTAGATCTTTTTGCTTCTTTTCACTTGTCTTGGGACAATGTGGGACTGAATTTCCCCCTAGTATGACTGGGCTGATACAAAACTTTGTGTAGTCATGTTATTGTTGAGATTTGATACCAGTTTGGTAGGTTCTTTCTTGAGAATGGTACCTTCCACAATGGGAAAGTGTGATTCAAGGGTATGAAATTATGCTCTGAAGAGTTTCCTAATTTGAAGAAGGTGAGATTTTCCACAATGAAAGATGTGATTCTAAGCAGCGTTTCCATATACAGTGGACTTTTTTTATTTATTAAATTGTAATTTAAACCCCATTATTTATGCCGTGGGGAAGTGTAAGTTTTGATATTTTAGAATTCAAAACCTGATGGTTCAGAAGTATGATTAACGTTTACTATTAAAGATATAATACAAATGCATAATTTCCTTTAAATATGAATCTCCCTTTTTTATATAAGCCCTGTTTATAAGGAAATTCAATAAACTGAAGTGGACTTTATGTTCTGAGTATATTGATGTGTATGCTTATTGCTTAACAGTAGAACAACAGCTGTTTACAAGAAAAGGCAGTGTTTCCAGTGAGAGGGAGAGTACACCACCTGCATTACCTATCCAGATGAATTCAGCAGTTTCAATCCTACAGCCTCCTTCTATTGCTACATCTTCCACTGTCCTCCCGCCATCCCCTTCACCAGGTCCAACAGCTGTTATGACACATGAAAATGAGTCAGAGACTGGAGCTCAGCCTCGACCAGCAGTCTCTTCTGGATACTCAAAACAGTTTCAAAAGTCTTTACCGCCAAGATTTCAGAGACAACAGGTAATTTATTTTGTGTTTCAATAAAAAGCATATTTGGAGTTTATAATAATAATAATACATACATTGTATGTATAATGCAGATACTAGGTAGTAAAATCATGATGTTGGCTAAATTACAATTATGTGATAAAAAAAAAAAGCCTTGTATAAGTTTAACCACTTTTGTTAGTGGTACTAATGCTTATATATTTTCAGGAGCAGATGAAACAACAACAGTGGCAACAACAGCAACAAGGTGTGCTTTCACAGCCAACTCAGTCCCAGGCATCCACAAGTCCTGTTCCCCCACCACAGCACAGGCCTCTGTATCAGCCTATTCAACCACACCCTCAGCATTTGGCTTCCATGGGTTTTGATCCTCGTTGGCTTATGATGCAGCCTTATATGGATCCTAGAATGATGTCTGGCCGACCTACCATGGACATGCCACCAATGCATCCTGGTAATTTGGCAGATTTTTTTTTCTTATGTAGATTTGTTTTAGACAGATCTCTCTGATTTCTGATGTATAATTTTACGTTTAGTACCTTTATGCTCTTTGTAAGGGGTTTAAGCTGATAGGAGCACAGACTAGAGCAACAAGGGGGGTTTCCTATAATCAGAAACCTATTATGTAATAAAGGTTAGTGATCCTGTGAAAGTATAACAGACTACAAGAAGCATGGCATTCACAGTGAAGCTAAATACAGCAGACCATTCTGTTTATATAAGGTTATTTGACCAGATCAGTACACACTGACAGCTACAGCAGCACAATGCAGCTTAAAGGAGAAGGAAAGGCTAGTAAAGAGTTAATCTCAAGCTGCAGGCATACCTTCAGTTATCTCAATAGTGCCCAGAAGTCTCCCCATATTTCTCCTGTTCAGAAGATCTGAAGCCAAACAGGAAGAAAAAATGCTGAGCTGTGTAAAGAAAGTTCCCATAATGCCTCACTCCTGCACAGACACCGGGACATGCTCAGTTAGTAAGACTGAGTCAGCTTCCTGCTGATTGGCTCAGATCCACATTCCTAAGGGAGGGAGTGAGTTCTTAGCATTCTTGAGGGAGGGGGGAGCAGGAGAGAGCAGGAAGCTTAAAGCTGCGTGTCTGTGGCAGAGGAAAACAGACACAACTAATCTTTTTACAGAGAAGTCAGTGCAGCGTTTCTGTGAGTGCTTATGGCTGTTTTACATAGACCTTTCTGATAAAGCTTACTTAGTTTTTACCTTTCCTTCTCCTAACACGTTTTTTGTCATAGCCTTACATGACCACTGCTGTGTGCTTGATAGCCTGAGTTGCAGCAGCTGTCTTGAATATTTACATTAGATGTGCAAAAGTTTGTAGCTTTGCACTCATACTGAAATTAATGTAAAATATTCAAATTCATTCCAATTTTGTTGGTTTCAGATAAGTTTCTCTTGTCAGTTGGTCATGGTTAGGGTGAAAACACACCGCTACTTAGTAGCAATTATTTGTCAAGGCTACTAAACACAAGAAAATACCCTGCCAGAGACAATACTGAGAATTGCCTCTTTTAAGACACATGTAGAGACCATTATACGCAAATGATCATCATTGTTTATTATGTTTATTTTTGCACCCGTGGGAATAGCCACTAGCCAATTCTTTGTACAGCAGATTACATTTTTTAAACATGTGATCAACTGCAATCCCACAGAACCGCATGATGGTCCTACAGATGTTGCATACTTGTCCAGATAGTTCCATTTTCCTTGCTTGGACATTGGCAGGCGGCCCCTTATTTGAAAGTTACTAGTAAAAGGCTGTGTAATTGAAAATGGCAAAAGAGCCCAGCTGGAATACTTTGCCTTTATACCTTCATATGGATGAGAGACATTATAGGGATGTATGCTGTTGTTTTTTTTTTTTTTTCTTGTTTGTTTGTGCACCTGTTTTTATTCCGGATAGTGTTTTGTGACTTTTCACTCCTTGTTAAAAACCATGCCAGTGTTTGCAGCTGAAGGACACAACCATTTAAATAGGCTTGAGGTTGTTGAGTGTGTAATATTCCTTAAAGCAGTGCTGTCCAACTTCTGCGGTGCCGAGGGCCGGAATTTCTCTCGCATACATGGTGGAGGGCTGCTAATGGAAGCCAGTTTTGACCACTCCCCCTTTAAACCACACCCACTTCAAACCACACCCATTTTATCACTATGGTGGTAGTGCAGCAAAAACCCAAATGCTTCGTCCTCATTCATATGTGAAAGAATTCTATTATGTCATATTAAGACATACCCTTAAATCCATATGCCTCCTCCTCCCCTGCGGATAGCGCAGCAACCCCCAGCATATAATTACACACCTTAGGGACCATTTCATCGCTATTTCCAACTGCTAACAAACTCCCAAAACAAACCCCTGCCAGGTTCACCTCCCACAGGCAGCATAGGGTAGGCAGAGTATGGCACACACAGGCAGCACTCTGCCTGCCCTATGCTGCCTGTGTGTGCCATACTCTGCCTGCCCTATGCTGCCGGTGTGCACCATACTCTGCCTGCCCTATGATGCCTGTGTGTGCCATACTCTGCCCTATGCTGCCTGTGTGTGCCATACTCAGCCCTACCCTGCCTGTGTGCCAAGCTCTGCCAGCCCTATGCTGCCTGTGTACCATGCTCTGCCTGCCCTACCCTGCCTGTGTGTGCCATACCCTCCCTGCCCTATGCTGCCTGTGTGTGCCATACTCTACCTGCCCTACCCTGCCTGTGTGTGCCATATCCTCCCTGACCTATGCTGCCTGTGTGTGCCATACCCTTCCTGCCCTATGCTGCCTGTGTGCAATACTCTACACACAGGCAGCATAGACCAGGCAGTACATACAATGTCTGAGGTGTGAACAGGAGAACAATGTGGGTGATTACAGCCTGAGGTGTGAACACTGCAGGGGGGGTAAACAATGCAGAGATTAGAAGGTGTGAACAACACAGGGGATTACATTTTTAAACAATACAGAGGGATTACAGCCTGAATCTGAGGTAAGAACCATGCAGGGGGTCAGTTAATCTCAGTACTGATACCATTTAAAGCTTACTCAAAGGTAAGCCATCAAAGCAGCCAGACAGGTGGGGGGTCGCGGGCCGCCAGTTGGACAGCACTGCCTTAAAGGATAAGTAAGCTTTTAATCATAAAAGCCCCCAAAACACTATAGAGCCTCCAGAATAACATACCACTTCTCAGCACTTAATACCATGCAGATTCTGTATTACAAGCAGCTCAACTTCAGCTCTCTGAGCTACTTCCTACACTAACATGAAGTACTACCCCCTTTACTTTGCTAAGCTCTCCTTCTTTCTCTGATTGTGAAGATGGTCAAAGGTGTCTACTGTGGATGCCTGATTGATTTCCTTTGGAGCAGAGGCAGCAAGCATACACAGTAGGCATCTCTTCACAGTCAGAGAAGCAGAGCTCAGCAAAGAAAAGGGGTGGAGCTTCACACTAGGAAGTATATATATATATATATATATATATATATATATATATATTATAAAAAAGACCAGCAACTCCGGGATTTCTTGTGAAAAATCAAAACGTGTATTCAAAGTAGCATAAACAGCTACTGTTTATGCTACTTTGAATACATGTTTTGATTTTTCACAAGAAATCCCAGAGTTGCTGGTCTTTTTTATACTATTGGAACCCTTTACCGAGCACCCGAGGTATGTTATGTAGCGGTGTGCTACATAACATATGCGTGTGTGTGTATATATATATATATATATATATATATATATATTATTCTCTCTCTCTCTCGGCAACATCTGGGAGTTGCTACTTTTGTTTATTTAATCTTAAAGGTGATCTAAACCTCCCAAACAAATTAATTGGTATAGACGTATTCAGTGTGGTGATGTTAGATTTGCAAGTCATTGATATCACAGAGCATTTTTTGTGTGCAGGAATGATACCACCAAAGCCCTTGATGCGACGTGATCAAATTGAGGGTCCATCAGCTGCCTCTGAACCATATGAACACATGGCTCGCTCAGTAAGAGACCATGGTGTCACACTTTCTGAGCCTCGTATGATGTGGGGATCAGAACCTTACTCCCATTCTGATACACAGCAGGTTACTGTACCCTCTAAACCATCAGATGAACCTGACGATTACAGGTATTAATAGACATCCACTTTTATTGTTGCTTAGTATAACTATAGTGTATAACCCACATCTGTTACAAAAGTTTGGTCCTCTGACGTTACCTCATACCTTTATTCTATTTAAAGGAGAACCAAAGCTTACAAAGAAAAGAAAGAAATAGGGCAGAATTGTGTTTTGGGTGTAAAGCAGTAAAGATCTGTGCCACTAAATATGTCCCCAGTAGCTCCCCACCATCTTTTTCTCCTAGTTACAGGCCTTGTTGGGCTTTATTGAGCCTGCGGTGGCAGATATAATTCTTTCTTGGTTAGCAAGCAGATGACACCCTATGGGAGGGAATGGTAACCAGGTGTAACTTGTAAACTGCAGCCTTTTTCATTCCATCAATTGTAAACTTTCTTGATAAGGCTCTCTACCTGGTGGCAGGTATGATTGAATTATAGGGTTGTTTTGAAGTCTGGGAGACTAACTATAAAAATGTATGAAAAGGTATCTTTTATGTGAAAGAAATGAGAAGTCACAATAAATATTATAATTCACAAATGTATTGTTCTGCCCTTTTCACAAGGAATTAATTTGCATACTGGTACATTCTCTGAGGGTGAACCAATTGCCTTATCCACTCTCTAAAACTATTAACTTGCCCAATGGAACCCCACATGGGCATGTGGCAGGTAGTTTAAGCATTTTATTTATTTTTATTTTTTTTTAATAGACTGTCAATGCATGGGTTCTCTAGGGGTTTAAAGCCAAGAGGTTGTAGTTGGCACATTTACTTTGCCACTGGGATGACAGAGTTTTACTCCAATATCTAGAAACTACAGAAGTTTTTAAGCATAAACTGTAAATTATAAGATTATTCCGAAGATTTTGTGATTCAGACTACTACCTTGTACTTTTGTCAGGGTCCCTTAGTAACCAGCCAGCCAGGCAGGAAAAAATGACCAGTTGCAAATGATTTTGCAACTTTAGAATACCAACGACATTATTTATAAATGTAATTAAAAAAAAAACAACTCTTTTTTTAATTAAACTGGCCTTTTTTATGAATTGTCAGGTATTTTTTGTGCGTTACACGTTTACCATGTAAAAATGTTTTCCTGGCAGACTAATCAAGTTCTTTGTTCATTTCTTAGGTCTGAAACATCTGTGGAGCAAGAAGTCCGTTCAGAACCTTACTCAATTGAACATACTTCATTTGAATCACAGCACAAATCCGATTTCTTCTCAAGGCCAAGAGAGCCTGATCTTCATTCTGCTCCAGTCCAACATTCTGAGCCATCAGCGATTCTTCAGTCACAAGAACAAGACACTTTAGTCTCATCATTTGAGCAAACTGAAAAGCCATTGGCTTCTGAAGACAAAGTTCCCCAGTCTGAGATTCAGCCTGTATTGACAAGAAGTCTTTCTAGCGAGTCTACACGCACTCTAAAGCAAGAAGAAAGAAGAGTGGACCCTTTGCCATCTAAATCTATCATTAGACCATCAGAGCACATTAAAGATGATAGGGTAGAGGAAAAACAACGAAAAGAGGGGTTTCAGAATTTTCAGGGGCCTAAGCCCCTAGAGCTCTCAAAAACAGACAAGCCATATAAGCCAAAATCTGAAACCAGGTGGGGTCCTCGTCCTGGGTCTCGAAGTAGGGAGGACGGTAGTGATAGACCTGTAAGGAGGTCTGGACCTATCAAAAAGCCAGTTCTGAGGGACATGAAAGAAGAACGTGAATTGAGGAAAGAAAAAGAGGAGGAGAAATCTGGGCATGAAAAAGTATCAAAACCAGATAAAGTTGAGAGGAAGCAACCTCCAGCTGTACCTGCCAACAGTGCTAATACTGCAGTTAACAAAACTGAACATGATAAACAAAGCTCAGAACCAGCAACTTTTCCAAATGTGGGGAATACCAGTATACTAAGCACAGAGCAAACAAAGTCACTTGAGAGCGTTTCAGAACCAGTTCCAAAACCTGTAGTTCACCCTGCTCCAGTAAATCAGCCAAGCAAGGAGGAAAAAATAGTTCGGGTTGTCAGTAAAGACAACCCCTCTGATAAACCTAAAGTAGATTCCAAACCTCAAGGATCACATCCACCATTTTCAACTGTACCACACAGGAGGGAACCAATTCTTCCTCCTAGAGCTTATAGGAAAGAAGCTAGAGACAGAGATTGGTTTCCTGATCAAGGGTATCGGGGAAGAGGCAGGGGAGAGTATTATTCTAGAGGAAGAAGTTACAGAGGGTCCTATGGAGGAAGGGGCCGTGGAGGAAGAGGACAGGGTAGGGACTACCCTCATTATAGGGATACCAAACCTCGTTCTGAGCAGGTTCCATCTGGATCATTAAGGCGCAGAGAAGAAAGCGAAACTCGTAGTGAAAGCTCAGACTTTGAAGTAATGCCCAAGAGGCGTAGACAGCGAGGTTCTGAAACCGATTCTGATAGTGAAGGACGGGAAAGTGCTAGTGATACCCCTCTCTCTGACAAGGAGAGCGGCAACAGAAGCAAAACTCGTAGAGAAGAACGACCTGAAGTGAAAAGGGCACCTAAATCTGTTACTGCTTTAAAATCTGATACAGTAGGAACTAGAGCAGATGCACGAATGACTGAAAGGCCATTTAGTAGAGATGAGGATTCCAGAACTAAACCAGGCTTCCTACCAAAAGGGGAGCCATCCAGAAGAGGAAGGGGAGCTGGAGGATTTAGAAGGGGAGGTAGAGAGTCTGGTATGCGTTCAACACGACCTCCTCCACCACGACGAACTGGCTATAGAGACAATCAGTGGATTCCAAGACAGCAAGAGCCCAAACAGCCGATTGCACCTCGTTTGGATGAAAGTGAAGGCAGGCATCAGGAGTCAGTATTACCATCAGGAGAAAAAAGGACACCTGTCAAATTTGAAAGAAAATTTGACTCTGTAAGAGACAGGCCTAGAAGACAAAGACCTGCCCGTCCACCTAGACAAGATAAACCCCCAAGATTTAGGCGTTTGAAAGAACGAGAGCGAGAAGATGTCGGCAAATCCATAGAAGCTACAGGAGCTTCCAATCAAGGAGTTTCAGCTTCAAGTACCACTCATGATCTTCCTTCAGATTTTTCAGGCAACAAAACTCCAGATCTTTCTAATCATAATTCATCTGACCAGGCTAATGAGGAATGGGAAACTGCCTCAGAAAGTAGTGACTTCAATGAGAGAAGGGAGAGAGATGAAAGAAAAGCTGCAACATCTACAAATACACAGTCACCTGCACCAACAAAAGCAATAGATGGGTTGACTCAATCTCCTCCAAAAAGAGAGAGTGCTAAAAGAAGTTTTTCTAGTCAGAGACCTGGCATGGAACGTCAGAATCGTCGTGGCAATCCAGGGGCTCCCAAGCCTGGCAGACACTATTCAGGGCCAAGGGGTGAAAGACGTAATGCCACATCTTTGCAGAGAGGGAAAAAAGGGTAAGAATAAAGAACTGCATATGCTGTGTTTAGTAAAGTCCATTTCTCCACACAATTTTATGCTTAGTGCACTTAAAGAAGGCTTCTTTTTAACACACCTTGTGGATGTGGTGGGTCATCTGAGCCAAATGTCTACAGTGATCTTCATCTGTATTCTGCTGCTGATTTGTGAGCACTGAATAACCATGCTGTCATGTCTCCTCCCCCAACAAGAATGCTTTTCTATAAAAAAAAAAAAAAAAAAAACTTGTTTGAATATTCATGTTTGTAAAATAGAGTTTAAACACAAGCTTCTACTATATGTGTATCTTTAAGTCTTCCTACCCAGACTAGCTGGATTTTTTTCCTGAGGCTAAAAATATACGAATGTTTTCTTAGTTTTTTTTCCCATTTAAAAGTATTAAAGAAAAATAGCATTATTTATAGCTGTCTCCCTGTTTGTCTTTAGAGCCTGTATGATCCTTTAAAGGGCAAATTAAACCAGTAAACACTTACCCACCCCATGCTTAATTCATTAGCATTGCAGGAGTGAGGAGGGCCCACCTTGCTTGTGTAGAGTGATTGTGCTCCCTGCATTAGAAGAGAATATTTTTTTTTTCTACTGCTTCTGGTAACCCACTGGAATTTACAAGAATGTATATCGCCAGTGGGATTAAATATGCATCGCTTCTGTTTCCCAAAGTTGTCTGAAGTGGAAAGAAGTGGTTCCTGGGGCAGGAATGGCCAAGGAGCTGATATGTATAAACCAATTGTTTCCTTTTATCTGTATTTTCTTTGCCTTGTAATATGCAATTAGTAGTATTGGTTTCCAGTTTAGTGTCTATATCACTTAAAATCAGTACAGCTACTAAACACATTCTCTTTGTAGGCCAATAGATGACCAGACACCTGTAATGGTTACAGCAGATCCTTCTAGTGTCAGCAGCAATGGGCATCATTACCACCAGTATCACCCATATGCCGAAGATGTTGGAAGTGCCCCTGCACAACAGAAAGGAGTTAAGGAAACTGCTGGTAAAAAGAAAGAAGAACCTAAACCAGCAGCAAAAAAGCCAAAAGAAAAAGTTGATGCTTTGTCACAGTTTGACCTTAACAACTATGCAAGTATGTTCGTCTAATTATATAAAAACCTCCCTGCAACTAAACACATATTAACTTATTCATGTTTTCTGCTGATTGGCTGCATAGTTAATATACCAGCAATTCAAACATAATTGTACAGCCCTAATTTACCGCCACTTCTAAATACAGTCTTTAAATATATAACACCATATATTTGTTAAACAATTAATACAAACATTTATAAAATCATTCTTGAGGTCTGCAATTGTAATGAAGAAACAGTGGCTATTTGGCTTATAGTTATTATTAATTATTCATTTAGTATGCAGCTGCAATCTTACAAGTGCATGTTATGTATTTTTTTGGTATTAGCAATTTGGTGTCTTCCAGCTATATCAGTCTTGCCACAATATAGGTAGCACTAGATATAATTAAAGTGATTAGATTAGCTGTTAGAATAAAAGGTGTTTACTTAAGGTTTGACAGCAGTACTATATATCAATATTAGTTTATGTTGAGGCATAATAACAAGGTGAACTGCACCTTTATCCCTTTAGCTAGAAGGTATACTGCAGAAAATACTGATCATGTTTCTTTTTTTCTTGATTTGCCACATAGAATCTGCTTTATGGATTTTGCCTGTGGAAATACTGTAGAGTACCTTGTAGAATAACTTTGAATCAGTTTACCAGTAATTTCAAAATATTACACATGCAACCTTTTTACAGTTTGTATCCAGAGCAGTTGTGCAACGTTAATGATATATCTGCTTTTCAGGTGTTGTGATTATTGACGATCATCCTGAAGTAACCACACTTGAAGACTCTCAATCTAATCTTAATGATGGCTTTACCGAAGTAGTCTCTAAGAAACAACAGAAGCGACTACAGGATGAAGAACGCAGAAAGAAAGAGGAGCAAACTGTACAGGTATGTGTAAAGATGCATAATGCACAGTCGCACTGTTAATTTTATTTATTTGTGCATGCATCTTATGTAGTCACTATCCATTTAGTACGTAGCTGCAGGCTGCCACATACATCTTAATTATATGGCAGCCTGCAGCTGCATACTAAATAGTGTGTACTAGTGAAGACGATTTAGTGATAGTTAAATCCTTTTCTCTAATCTTGTCTGGAAACAATGGGGTATAGCTTGTGCCACTAGGAGGCAGGACACTATAAAAAAAAGAGCTTCCCCCTCTCAGCTACACCCCTAGCTCAGCTAGTTTGGAGCCAGTTTTGAATAGCAAAGACCGGGAGGGAATGTAATATATGAACTAGTACTAGAATCAAACTATTCACAGATAACCATGAATAAGGATAATAGACTCCACTTTCAGGTGCGGGATGACCTTTGTCCCCCAAGAGATTAGAGAAAAAATTATTTAATGGTAAGTATCCCTAAATCTCCTCTTTAAAATCTCCTTGGGGACGCAGGACCAATGGTGGTATAACAAAGCCAACCCCTAGGCCAGAAGGGTGTGCAGGAAGCGGTCTCTTGGCTAGACTACTGCCACCTGCAGAACTTTCAGTCTGCAAACACGTTGAAGCTGTAGAATTTTTCAAAGGAATGGATTGAAGACCATGTGGCCGCTTTGCATATATGTTCTACCAAGGCTTAGTTCCTGAGGGCCTAGGAGGCACTGACTGCGCTGGTTCAATGTGCCTGAACCCCCAGTGGGGCAGGTTGACCCTGGGCCACATACACTCTACGGATAGTTTCCTTCAGCTGGCTTTGGTGGTCTTAGCAGCCAGCTGACCCTGACTTGGTCCTAAAGGAAGGACAAAAAGTTTGCGGATCTGAGAATACAGAGCAATATTATAATTTTGTCCGATTCCGTACCAAACAAAAGTTTTCCCTTGAAGGCAGTGAAGTGAGAAACTTTTTGGGGGACATGTCAGCCAACTACAACTTTAGCCATTAGGTTCTTTGGGCTGCTACAGATAAGCAGAAACGCTACTAGATTCTGCAGCATCTAGTGCTGCCTCGCAAATGTAGCAGTTGTCTTTGATCTAAGTGGCCAAATTAATGTTGAGGAATGCCTGAAAAATCCCCTCCAGGAGTGTTTCAGACCAGGCCTGTGCCATTCTGTTATCCCAAGCAGCAGTAAATATGGGGTGAAGAGCCACCCCAGAAGTGGAAAAAGCTGAAGTGGTCCCTCAAGTTTATTTTTTGTCCATAGTATCAAAGAATAGTAATGTTGCGTGTTTAGATAGGTGTGATACCGGTGAATCTACTGATGGTGTGTTGGACCACTTTTCTGTGGTGTCTGGAGGGAAGGGGTTCAGACATTGAAAACCTATGTTAAGCTCATAGCTTTTCTCCAGAGAGTCCCATTCATTCTGAATAATAGAGTCTAGGTGAGAATGATTGGGGAAAACTGGAGATGTCTTTTGCGTCTTAAAGAGAGGTTGGGATGCTCAGATGAGCTCCCAGAGTCTGAGAGTTTTTAAGGTTTCCAATACGGAAGCCATAAGGGAGTCCTCTTCCGGTTCATGGTCATCAGAAGTGAAAGTTCTGGTAGTTTTAGATTTGGTTTTAGGCTCATCTAACCCATCCAATACCTTTCTGGGGGATGCAGCAAGTTTTGGAATACCTCCAGATAGCTGTAAGTCCCACTCAGGAGCCGTCTGCAAACCTGTGCCAGAGCCACCTGTCTGGTGACTTTGTTACCGGCGTACAGAGGTTAGGCATTTGTTACCTTTTAATTTTTGAACACACGCAAGCATTCCAAAAGGTTGTACTAGTTCTTTCTAGTTTATGCTAGACCTTTTTATTTTGCAACTGTGAGTGTGGACAGGCAACATGGCAAAGCATAGATTGTAGGAAACCATTAACATAGTCAATGACAGTGCTGTCCAACTTCTGTTGTACCGAGGGCCGGAATTTTTCCGACCTATGTGGTGGAGGGCCAATAATGGAAGCCAGTTTTGACCACTCCCCTTTTTGAAACCGCACCCACTTGAAACCACACCCATGTTATCACATGACCATACCCATATTAATGGTTGTAGTACAGCAAAAACCTGCCATACTCTGCCTGCCCTACCCTGCCTGTGTGCCATACTCTGCCTGCCCTACCCTGCCTTTGTGTGTACCATACTCTGCCTTCCCTACCCTGCCTTTAAGTTTTTTGAGAGTCAAAGACTCTCAAGTCTTTCATATTGAGGTCCTTGAGACTCTTTACTCTTGTTTTCTTGCTTTACTACCTTTCCTTTTTAAGTTTATACTATGCAAAGCCTAAAAAACACTTAAAACACATTATATAGATTTGTTCACAAGATTTAGCTGTGTAGCAGCAAGTTTCTGAGACAGTTGAAGAGCTATTATGAGGTGTATTATGCTGTGACTTTTCTTGAGCCTTTGAATTGTCAACCAATCCAGTAAAATGAGTGTATTTATATCCAGTCGAATGACTTATGACTTCCTCAACCCTTCTCTTATTGCTGCTCCACTAAGCATACAGCTGTGATGTCGGGCTTGAGGGCAGAGCAAAGAAATAGATACCGTATATACTCAAGTATAAGCCGATCCGAATATAAGCCGAGGTACCTAATTTTTCCTAAGAAAACTGGAAAAACTTATTAACTTGAGTATAAGCCTAGGGTGGGAAATGCAGCCGCTACTGTTAAGTTTCAATAATCAAATAACAGATAAATAAATAAATAATAGATAACTTTAGGGAAAGAAAAATGCTACAGCAGCAAACAAAAGCAAGTTTGGGAAGGCTAAGGAAGCTGCCATACTAATTATCAAGTACTTTCCATCCTGCTGTGTGAGCTCCTATCGTATCAATCGTGTGCTTCACTCATATGCTGTGTGCGCTCTCATCATATTAGTGCTGTGTGCACATCCCATTATGGCGCGTCGCATTAAAAAATATACATATTGTGATCAGCGGAGCAGAGTGAGACAGGACATGAAATGAATAGGCTATGTGGTTGCCAATAGTGACAGGCATTCTGAAGCCGAGGTTCATTTTGATGTTATGGGAACATATGTCTCCTTTGAGTTGTGACTGACAAAGGTTCTTGGGATTTTCAGCAGCATGTCATGAAACCTAGATGCCCTGTAAATTCTCCTCATAAAAAAAGCTGATGGAATGTAGTACAAAAGTGAAAGTATCTCATACTTGTTTCCTCTGAACCGGCGACCATGGACGGTGCACATGCGCACGCACACACGTCCGTGCGGGGGGGTGGTGCGTGCAACAAGTGCATTACAACTGCACAGATTCAGATGTCAGTAAGAGGGAGACCGTTATATATTAAGCATTTGCTGCGCATTCCTTGATGACTGTGTTGTGTGGATCTGTAATGCACAACGAGCAACAGCACACAGTTACATATACTCGAGTATATACGGTAATTATTTTTTTTCTGGGTCAAGTCATAGGTAAAGAGCTTCTGGAATCAAAACTATTATTTAGTTGATAGGGTTTCTGAGTGGCATTCTGAAAAATGAACAAGAGATGTGGTCGA
Source organism: Xenopus tropicalis (assembly GCF_000004195.4). Taxonomy (NCBI): domain Eukaryota; kingdom Metazoa; phylum Chordata; class Amphibia; order Anura; family Pipidae; genus Xenopus; species Xenopus tropicalis. The sequence continues at coordinate 107,570,733 of NC_030680.2, read as the reverse complement.
ATGATATCGATAATAAGAAATTATAATAAAAATGCTGTCTCTGTTTGTTGGACATCTGACGGTGGCAACCAGGTAGAGAATGGCAGATAGATTAAAAGACAATCTGCAGTTGGTTTTTTTTTTTTTTTTTCTATTTACATTGTACAAGAAGTTATTTTGAACATAAAATTCCCCTTTAATGCATTAATGTGTGAATGCAGTAGATTAATTTCCTATGCAGTGGAAACCTCTCACTTTGCCAGTTATGTTTTGCAATTATTTTAACTTTTGTTATTGTTTTATTTCAGATATGGAATAAGAAAGGTTCTAGTGAAAAAGGAAGAGGACAAAATTCTAAGTTGCCACCACGATTCGCAAAAAAGCAGCAGCAGCAAGCAGCAGCAGCTTTGCAGGCCCAGTCAACTGTGTTGGCATCTCAGCCTAGTGGAGTCCAACCAATTCCTACTGCGTTAACTCAAAGCCAGCCTCAGCCACCTGTTCAGTCCCAGCCTCCTACAAACACTCCAGCGAATGGCACAGAATTTACAGGATCTGTTAAGGCACCACCACCTCCTACTCAACAACCAAGTGCTCTGGGAACCGAACTTTGGGAAAATAAGATATCTGCCCCAAATGTCCTCAGTGATTTATCCAAAAAATGTAAGTGACCACTAAACAACGTCTAAAATTAATAAACTCAGTTCTTGGCTTTAAGCCAATTAAAGGTGCTGTCTTGGCTGTATGTGCCAGATAGAGCATGGGGAGTACAATTTATTAATCACTTTTTGATTGCATTGGAAGTACCCAGCCTTCTGCTCTGACTAAAAATGGCAATATTGCCAGTCTGTCTTTTATTTTATCTCAGAATTCACACAGTAGTCTTAAATACCTTTATCGCAGGAAAGTTAAAGGGATTCTGTCATTTTTTACAAAATGTTTCTGTTAATAGAGCTCCTTCAGCAGTGTCCTGCATTGGAATCCATTTTTCCAAACAGTAAACATATTCTTTAATATTTCATTTTGAATCTGGCTTGGAGCTAGCCATATTCTTGGTTTCCCATGTGCCCCCAACAATGTGACTTGTGCTCTGCTAAACCTATTCACTTATTAATGGTGCACTAGAAATTGGAGTGATGCCTCCTCTCTCCCACCTCCAGCAGCAAAACAATGGGAAGGTAACAAGATAACAGTACTCTGACACCTGCATTGCTAAAAATGCTTCCACCTTGTAGATAGAAGAATAGTGCTCAATAGTAAAAACCCAAGTCCGGCCATGACTCCTCCAGTTACTCTGAGTAGGAGAAACAATGGCTTATCTGCAAGCAGTTGCATTGTGAATTGCTGTCTCTGTCTGAAAACACAGGGTACAAATCACCACTGATTAGTGTACTCACGGACATTGACCACCCTGAAAGAGTTCCTCTTTTGTGTTTAACTGGATGACCCGCTGAAACAAGGATATGGATATCCGACCATCCTCGCTTGTAATGACATATGCTTTTTGACTATGTATTGGCCGCAATCTGTTTCCAAGAAGCAAACAGTGATTTGATTTGGCAAAAATTTGTTCAAGTTCACCATATTCTTAAGTATTCTTTTTTTTAAAAAAAGTTGGCATGATTGTAGAAACCACGGCCAATTTACAAATTATAAATTTACACCACTCCGCAAGTTATAAGCATGAAGGTAAATTTATACTCTTTTGAGTGGGTGCTTGCATTAAATGGCTTGAAATCCATTTAGCACTAGTGTTTTTGGTGTTTTTAACTAGTAAGTTCCAATAAGCTTGACAATAAATTTGAATACAAAATATCTATGGCGATATTTAAAATTTGTAAACTTGCATTTTCAGTGGGCCCAATAAATCCTCCTCAGCCACCGTCTTCAAGTGCATGGAATAAACCTCTAACAGGATTTGTTGCTGCTGGAAATCAAGAGGTAATGTACTTAAGCAGGTCTAAGATCTAATTTAAGTTGCATCCTTCACTGCATCTTCGTTTCTCTTTCATCTTAAAGGTGTAGGCATAGGCTTGGCTATATCATACCCCCGTCATCCCCAAGATACTCTACAAATGACCCTTTTTTATTTAAATATTGGCATTTTTCAGTGGTACCAAACTTATGTCCGGTCCTTAAATAGTATGTCTGGGAGTTGCATGTCAACAATATATCACAGGCCACTTGAGGTGTTGAAGATGGTCTCTTTCTAAACTAAGATCTTTGTTCATAGGCCTCTAAGAATGGACAAGAGAGTACTGTGGACTTGGCAATGGAAACTATTCAGTTTGGTGCACCAGCATCAAGCAGCAGTGATAATGAAGGAACATCATCTCTTTCTGAGAAGGCAGCTGACTCTCTTCCAGAACCAAAGGAGCAAAGGCAAAAGCAACCTCGTGCTGGTCCTATCAAGACACAAAAGGTAATTAGCAGTAATAAAATTACTGTAAGAAAATCTTCTGTTTAATATAAATTATGGCTGTCCGTGGAGGGCTTCAGGCCAGATGGCACTTTTCAAGGCATTGTTATGGCCCTGTGTTTGCCCGTGGACTCTTTGACATCACAGTTTTAATATATTTGTACTGATGATATCTTTGGTGACGTTATAGGCCCAAAGCATAGAAGCTGAACAAAATTTATATAAATAGTTACGTTGTAGTTGAAACTGGCTTTTCAGCTTTGTTGCTGAGTAGGCTGCCACTTTATCAGAGGATTCTCAAGGCTCTACACACTCTAAAATGGTTTTGTGTGCACATTTAAAGAATACCAATATACAGAATACACTGCAGGATACTGTATCAAACAAGTACTTTTTCAAAATTTGAGCGTATTGCAAGGCTACCTTGGCGTAGTTCACATCTGTTGGACATTATCAGAGGTGTTTTTCTGAATGGTATTTTTTTATAAATGTGACCATAAGTTGAATGTAAGAAAAGGTATATAAGCTGTTATTAAATATGTACATTTTTCCTTTTTTCATGCATCCGTTGTGCAGATTCCAGAACTTGGTGTAGTTCTCAGTAAAGAGTACAAGCCAGGACCTATTGGTAAAGAGCGCTCTTTGAAAAACCGTAAGGTTAAGGAAGTTCAGCAGCAGGTGGAGCCAGAGACACAGGAAAAGCCATTAGCAACTGTACGGACAACTGAGCCTGTGCCATCAAAGGAAAACAAGACTGTTACAGAAGTGCCTGCAGATATTAGCAACATGTTGTCTGTGTCAGCGCCTGAATTTGGAACAACTGCTAAGGTATTTACTTTTAAAGCTGGTACCTTACATCAGCCCTTTACGTCCTGTGATTTTATGTCAACTCTAATGTAGCATATTTATAAAGAAAATGCTACTTCAAAACTAATTAAATTCAAATAATTCAAAGATTTGTTTTTTCTATCATGACATGAAATATGTAATCCTACACTAATAATGCTGTAAAGCCTAAATGGGCAACTGTGTATGCAACAAATAAACAATGTAATCAATCTAACAGGTTCGTGAGGCTTGAGCGAGGCAAAATTCATTTGCATCTCCCACAGTTAGACCTGTACAACTGTTTTGTAAAACAAGGGTTAAAGCCTTGTACCCTTAGAGATACCAGTCAGACTTTCAAGCCACACTTCACCTCCTTTTCTCTTCTTCTCCTTTCCATTAATAAGACACAAGACACTAAATTTTTAACCATTTGTTTTTTGATAGTAAGTCTTTTTTTTTTGCCTGAAGTATTGCTTTATACTTGTAAATTTACAATGAATGCATCTTAATAAAAAGTGCTTTAAGCACACTACCACTGCGAGCCCTACAGCCCTCTGATAACTGCTTAGAGCCCATTACCATTATTAATACACACAGCCCTAAATACAGTGAGATCAGCTTTGAGTACATTAATATTTTCATCCGCCCCATGTGACAGCCTTAACCTAAAATATAATATATATATTGCTTTTATTTGCAATAAAATCATTTTTCTGGTGGGGGGGTTGATAGTAGTAAGGTTATAAAAAATCCATACTTAAGTGCCTTAAGTAACTTTTCTTAACCTAAAAGTTGACTGTGTAGACAGATGCTGTATTTATTTGTTTATGTGCTGTGTTTATTTTTGCTTAGCAGTTTTGTGTATAATGTGTATATTGACCCTTTAACACCAAGTCCTACTATCTTTTGTTTTCACTGTTAACTTACCTAGTTCTTGTATGCTTTACAGTTCTGCTTCTTCAAAAATTACAATTTTTTTTCCAGCCGAGAAATTCGAGAAACTCGACAAATTTAAATGGCCATTCATTTCCATGTATCTCTTTATTTTTCCCAAATAGCAATTGCTCCAGCAGCCATTTTAGAAGCATTGGCACTCATTCTTGGAAAACAATGTGTTTCAGTTGAGACTGAGTGAAATAGAAAACAATGTGGGATTAACTTCCCCTTGAAAATGTGTGAAATAGAAAACAATGAGGTGATTAACTTCCCCCTTACAAATGTGTTGAGGACAAGCCATCATTGAGCCTCCATAGGACTCAATGGTTCTCGCCAGCTTAAACCTGGCATACTTTTTATCAGTCAAAAATAAGTCACGTAACGCTTTATAAATCTGAAATGTTTGTGGTTTTTTGTAAAAAAAACCCCATATGTAAATCTCGAAAAGAAATTTTTCACAGAAAACCTTAGTCAATGGGCCCCTTAATTACAAAAAAAAGAGGTTTTGGTGTTAATTCCAGAATTTAGGTTAATGTTCAGCATTGTGTAAGAAAAGTGCAAAAACTGAATATTTGCTGCAAAATTCATCATGGGAGTCCTGTCTTTGGTAAACACTGACTTAAAGGAACAGTAACACCAAAAAATGAAAGTGTATAAAAATATATAATATATTTTATACTATTGCTCTGCACTGGTAAAAGTTGTGTGTTTTCTTCATAAAAACTACTGCAGTTATATAAATACCCTGCTGTGTAGCCATGGGGGCAGCCATTTAAATTGAAAAAAGGAGAAAAGTCACAGGTTACTAAGCAGATAACGGATAAGTAGCATAGATTCCCATTGTATTCTACACATTTTATCTGGTATCTTCTTATGTAACCTGTGCCTATTCTCCTCCTTTCAATTTAAATGGCTGCGCCCCATGGCTACACAGCAGCTATTTCTATTAACTATAGTAGTCTTTCTGAAGCAAACACGCAACTTTTACCAGTGCAGAGCAACAGTACATTATACAGGTATGGGATCCCTTATCCGGAAACCCGTTTTCCAGAAAGCTCCAAATTACGGAAAGCCTGTCTCCCATAGACTCCATTTTAATCAAATAATACAGAATTTTAAAACTGATTTCCTTTTTCTCTGTAGTAATAAAACACCTTGTAATTGTTCCCAAATAAGATATAAATAATCCTTATTGGATGCAAAAAAATCCTATTGGGTTTATTTCATGTTTTATTGATCTTTTAGTAGACTTAAGGTATGGAGATCCAAATTACAGAAAGACCCCTTATCCGGGAATACCCTTGGTCCCGAGCATTCTGGATAATGGGTCCTATACCTGTATATTAATTATTTTAAAACATTTTTATTTTGTAGTGTTACTGTTCCTTTAACACGTACATTACACTGCAGTGCAAAATACTTAATTGTTTTCATCTTTCTTCCACAGGAATCCGTAACAGATTACACTAGCCCTTCTACTGCTCTTCCAAACAATTCAGCACCGAGCAGCACAAAAATGGAACAAGGATTGGTGCCCAATGTAAGTTTACTGGAAGTGCATGCAATATCCTTTACAGGAAGTTCATGGCTCGTGAATTTTATATATAAATACAGGTATGGGACCTATTATCCAGAATGCTCAGGACCCGGATAAGGGATCTTTCCGTAATTTGGATCTCCATAACTTAAGTCTGCCAAAAAATCATTTAAATATTGAATAAACCCAGTAGGTTTGTTTTGCCTCCAATAAGGATTAATTATATGTTAGTTGGGATCAAGTACAAGGTACTGTTTTATTATTACAGAGAAAAAGGAAAACATTTTCAAAAATTAGAATTATTTGCCTATAATCTATGGGAGATGGGGAGATCTATGGGAGATGGTCTTCCCGTAATTCGGAACTTTCTGGATAACTTGTTTCCAGATAACATATTATACCTGTATATATATTTAGAGAGATATAGAGATATATATATATAACAGAGATCAATATGTCACTATTAAATATATATAATATTCAATACAGGTATTGATATAGATATATATATAGTGACAATATTAGAAGTCACCTGGGAGTGTATACTGTATATGTGCTACAGGAATATTTTAGTATTATATAAGTGAAGAATAAAAATTAAAAATGTTTTTTCGCTTCTTAGGTACCTTTGCCCCATACTCTTCCCATATCACGAAGGGAGACCCTTCAGCAGAGCTCAAGTTTGACACCAGTGTCTCCTGCTACTGTGGATCTTACACTCAAGGTAGGTACAGAATATCTTTTCAGGGAAGAATCTTTATATTACTGATCAGCTTTAACTGATAAGAAAAGCAGAGAAGTTCATACATCTCAAACCAATGTGTTTAAAATATCAGGTGTGCTTATTTATTTTTTTCACTTTTGCTTTAATTTTTTGTCCCTTTTTTATGTCATTGTATATATGGGTTAGCAGTGTGCATGCACCTAACTATTCTAAGGCTGATTTTCTTTCCAGGGCAAACTATCTCTGTATTTCTTGGTATTTCTTTGCGCACACACACACTCACGTAATTGATTAGTTTTGAGCCATGACTCCTTTATTTGTAATAATTTTTGATGAGATGTTTACAATAAACTATTGCCAAAGTATTTTTGATCAGCTGCTATTTTGGATAGTGTTAACCAGTTTGGTTGATTGTGCTGTTCTTTAGATGGAATCTGCTCGCAAAGCTTGGGAGAACTCTCCAAATGTTGCAGAGAAAGGCTCCCCAATAACATCTGCAGCACCTCCAATCACCAGTACATCTGCAGTGGGGCCTGCAAGCAGCTCTAATAGCGGTGTTTCTTCTAGCAGTGGGAATCCTGGACCATCCGTTCAAACCAATGTACCATACAACTCATTTTCAAGTGCATCTATGCCTCCTATACCAGTGGCCTCTGTAACACCAACAACTTCTTTATCAGGTGCTCTAAATATAGCATTTTATTATCTTTGTTTATGTATGTATGTATAGATAAAATATATAAATATATATATTTTTTTATCTATATCTATGAATACATGATACATCATGATTAATGCAGGCACATGTTTGTGTAACTAAGGGTGTATCACAGAAGTGAATATTTCATAAAATGTGGTCATACACTGGCCAGTCATGTGCAGCATCAAATTAATCATGTGCTGTATTCATGGATAACATGCAAGTAGCTGTATGCATGTATGGCCACCATCTATTGTGACACAATTTCTTGGCCTTACACTGGTACTCTTGCACTGACCTGCCCAAATGAGTAAGCTTACATGTTGTGGCATCCATTTTTTTTTTTTATTATTTTGGCTGTATGTGCTGATAAACTAAATGATCAGAACACTGGGAATTGAAAGGGATCTGTGGCTCATGTTTACTTCTTCCTCTACTGATGTACCATAGTCTTGCCGACATGGTACTTTGACAGACCTGACCTATATCCAAGGTATTTAAGGCATATCCAAAGTATTGCTTAGGATTGTCTGCCCAATGTATACGTAAATGTATGGCCAGCTTTACTCCACTAATGATATAGGTTTCAGGGAAGTTCTGTCATCTAGACATATGTATTCCCACTACTTTTTTTTTTTTTTTTTTTTATAATAGCATAGTTTACATATTTGACAAATTAAACTTTGTTTTCCCCCACCACTTCCATTTTTTGTTTTCTTACTTTCTTCCCTACACTAATTTTGTTCTTTTTTTTCTTCTCCATTTCTTTACCTTCCCATTCTGACTGCATTTCTTATATTTCTCGGTTGCTCTCCTTCCCCCTACCCTTTTGTTTTCATCTCAAAAATATGATTTTGCAGACAGCTGTTTGAGAGCTATATGTGATGGCATTGGGCAGCAGCCACAAAAAGATACATCTGTGGGCCTTCAGTTAGATTTGTGTGATGTGTACCTCCACTGTTACCATGTCTGTGTACAAATGGCATAATAAATAAGTAATGACACACCTCTACACCCATACTCCATACATGTCTTTTGCATTAATCAGTGTTACTGGTGAATGAAACCTGTCTCTCATACACCAGTTTTTTCCTAAATTGTAGCTCTTTTCCCTCACTTTCTAGGAACTGGAACATACACAACTTCTTCCCTTAGCACAAAAACTACTACAACATCAGACCCCCCAAACATCTGCAAGGTTAAGCCACAGCAACTGCAGAGCAGCAGCAACATGGCCTCTGCCAGCCACTTCTCTCAGCTGAGTTGTTTGCCCTCACTCATGGCACAGCAACAGAGTCCTCAGGTGTATGTTTCCCAGTCTGCAGCTGGTAAGTGATATACTGAAGAAAATAATAAAGTCTAAAGTGTTCTTATTGAATTGTTCTTAGACACTAGGTAGTTCTTTTGTACAAACAAGACAAAAAGCTTAGGGTTTATTTCAGTTTCCCTTATTTCAAGACTTAGTCTGATAGTGTCTACCTAATCTATTTGGAGTTTGGGGATTGTGTAACTGTTTATTGGCCTCTAATTCAAATATAATGCTTCTTGCTTCCATATGTTACTTTAACATTATCAACAGGAGAGAAGAATTTATCCATTTCTAAAGGACCAGTAACACCAACAATTATAATGCCCTGTGTGCTTTGTCAAATAATACTAAGTCTGCACTTTTAAAATTACGTCTGCTAAAATTAGGTTTAGCAGGTTTCTTGAAACTTCTCCTCTGCTATAGAACCTTTCTTAAGAATTGTTATAATCTTGACACAGGGCCGGCTGCACAAATTCCTGCATTCTATATGGATACAAGTCACCTTTTTAACACTCAGCATGCCAGACTAGCTCCACCAACTCTTACCCAGCAGCAGGGATTTCAACCAGGGCTCTCCCAGGTGAGTTGTGAATGTTATCCATACATCATAAAGCAAATGGTGCACCTGATTTTGAGAAATGAAGTTAGAAATGGCAATTTGTTACAGAAACATAGTAGCACCAACTTGAAGCTTCTTCTAAGAGTTTTGTAATGCTTGAGGGTTGTGGGAGGTTATAAAGCAGAAAGCCATTGATCACTGATAGTTAGAGAAACATCATGGAAGTTAGAGAAAATTAAGAAAGATGGAAGTAATTAAACATTCACCTCTTAAGTATTTCCATAAGAAATATATATATATATATGTGTGTACAATTACTGGGTTGTATTTGTGTCCTTTTAAGGTTATGGTATATTTTGGGCTACCTTAACTTTTCCAAGTCTAATCTTTCTATATATTTTAAAATATTTTCAAGATCCCAATACCCATATATGCCCCTCTACAAAGCCAGCATCAAGCCCAGCTTGGTTTAGCACCTGGCCCAGCAGTGTCTCAGGCACAGGAGTTGTTCACCCCATCTTTGCAACCTTACAGGTAAGTAAAGCTTCTGTCAAAATTCTGGGGCACTCCACTATTTTTACTTTCCATTTAGCACTCCTCATTTTCCCCCTCCTTCCTCACTTTCTATAATTGTGTTGCCTTGGCATGGACATTAAGTCCCGTATTCTGGCACATACACAAGATTTTTGGATGATAAAAAATTAATTAATTAATAATAGTTATGGTGCCTGACTGCTTTCTGTGATTGTAAATTCCAAGACTTGAAGGAACAAAATGTAATTCATTTATATATTATAAGTAAAGTTTATTTTGCTCAACTAACAAGATAGGAAAGGATTTAAAGGAGAAGGAAAGGCCAATAAAGAGTTAATCTCAAGCTGCAGGCATACCTTCAGTTGTCTAAATAGTGCCCTTAAGTCTTACCAAATTGCAATCATTCAGATGATCAGAAGCCAAACAGGAAAAAAAACCCGCTGAGCTGGGTAAAGAGGATTTCCATAATGCGTCACTCCTGCAACCACTCTACAACCAGGACTGTAGGCGGCGCATGCGTAAACGGCCCTATGCAGCACAAGCAGGCGCTCCCCCTTCAGATACCAACCGGAACAGTCACACCAACCCCCTTGGTGTGATTGCCGGTTGGTATCTGCAGGAGCGAGGAGAGGGGAACGGGGGCTTTAATAGTGTGCTTAATTGATTTTGACTTTTCTTGTCCTTTAAATGATTTCTTTTGGTGATAGGCCCCCTTTAATTACAAACACCTATAAAGATAAGATATCAAATGTCAAAACTGTATTATTTTTCTGAAAAATATATGCTCTTTTTGAATTTGATATTAGTAAGACATTTTAAAAAAGTTTGGACAAGAGCAAAAAAAAAAAAAAAAAATGTCTTGTTATCAGAAACAAAATGGTGAAATATCATATGACCTAGGAGGAGTTATGTTTTTTTTCCCCCCTCATCACTTGCTAATCAATTTGTATCTGCTTTTCAGGTCACAGCAAGCTTTTCTGCAGAATAACCTTTCCCAACCCTCTCCTGTAGTCCTATCTGGAGCTGCCTTACATAATTTCCCTGGTGTGCAGCACCAAGACCTAGCTAAAGCACAGTCCAGCTTGGCCTATCAACAGACCACTAGTACACAACCAATCCCTATCTTGTATGAGCACCAGCTGAGCCAGTCTGGTTTGGGTGGATCTCAGTTAATTGATACACATATTCTACAGGTAAGTGGTGTATGTAAACTTCATGAAACAATAAATGTGCACACTCTAAGCACGTTTGAAATTGACACTTAATTTAAAGTCTTCAAACTGTTTATAAACCAGTATAATGAATTTTGTTATACCACCACCTGCTGGTCAGTTCTTCCAACTCTACAGCTGGGAGGACATATATAAAAACGGATGTACAGTACAGATGAAAAACAGTGGGGGAGTAGTCCATGTTTCCTTTAAAGACCTGGCCAGTAGATGGATGTTGCTCTTCTTAGATCAGAAAACTTTTTCATGTCTTTTCCTAAAAAGAGCAACATTCTTTCAATCACAGGAATTATGTGTGTGTTACAATAAAAAAAAATGACACTTTAAGATTAGAAGTTCCACACAAGCCCTATTCTTTGGACTCATATTAAAAGTGGGACAAAATATCCCCCTATTATTTTTTTTTTACATGAGTTTATTCAGTTGTGCTTATAAAGGTGCTTGAATACAATCTAAACTACCAAATATAATTTTTTTTTTTACACAGACTAATTGCTCAGGAAACCATGATAGTCTGTCTGGCTCATAAGGGTGAAGAAGCACAAAGCTACTAGTAGCAGCTACTTGTCATGACTACAAAAATAGACAATGCTGATCATCTACTGATAATTGTCTCTACGTTTGTTTTGACAGAGACAATTCTCAGTATTGTCTATGGCAGGGAATTTTCTGGCGTTCAGTTGCCTTAAAAAGTAGCTGCTACAAAGTAGCTCTTTGTGTCTTCACCCTAAGGAACATTTACCCTCCTCACTAAGGCTGACAGACAGTGAACCCCTTCCTTACTTTTCCTGCTGCAAAGTGATGATTTTGGGACAAACTATCATGCTTCCCTTTCAATTTAAGAAATCCGTTATGTCTACGTAAAAACTGAACTAAATATGTTTATATGTGTCTCCATATATAAGACTACATATAGTGTTTGTGCTGTTTTTTTTCCCCTAATAAGACCCTACAAATAGTGATAGCATAGTTCCACTGGTAATCATTATGTTGTCAACTTTTAGTTAAGCAACCTGTTAGACAGCACCTACTAAGGTATGATAATTGCACATGTAGTAATTGCAGATGTGCATATAAATTGTCATATAAGTGCATATGTTCAAAATGTGCTCTTGCAAAAATCATTTATTTCAAATACATTAAAAAACTATATTGAACCCATATGATAGCCTAATGCATTTCATGGTTACCCTGCACATAATCATTGGCCTAGAGCCTATCTATATGGGGTCAATATAATTTTTAATGTATTTTAAATAGAAATGATTTAAGTTATCCAAGAGTACATTGAGTTAGCTAATTTGGTCACTAGTGGGCCTCTATGCACAACCTCATACTAATTTAGTACTTGGAATCTCCTGCCGTGGTGTTTAAATTATGGAGCAAGTGCATATGTTCCGAGAACCGATAAACTAAACCACTTGTAATTTGTGCATGTGCTGCCCTCTATTATTATTTCATAACCATTTATGATAGAGGCTTTTCAGCTTAAATGTCAACTTTTAGGCCAAGAGCAGTCATTCCTGCTTTTCAGTTTAAATTTTGCAGGAAGATTTTATTTAGTACATTGTTCCATGTTTTTACAGACACGTCAGGGTTTGGGCCAGCCTTCAAACATTTATTCTGGGCAAGTACAGCAACCCAGTCAAACGAACTTCTACAGCACCGCCCAGTCACCTACCGCACTTCAGCAGGTGAGCAGTAGAGTTATTTTCAGTTATCATATGTATTCTTATGGGGGCTACTACTGCTAAAGGGCAGTGATGGACTTGGGCTGGTACAGAAGCCCTAAAATTTAAGGTGCATAACTATCCTAAGTTTATTTTCTCATTTAAGGCTCTATTTAGCACCTCCCTGCACAATACTCTTACCTTCCAATTTACATTTTGGCCCATTTCTATCATCCCCTTCTCCGGTTATGTGGAAGTAGTTTATGTGGAATGCAGTGTCCTATAGGGCAGAGCATTTGTTGCAAGTGCACAGTAGTGCCCTGCAAGACCAGTAGTGCTACTTCCAGCATATAGGGAAGAGGGCAACATTTTTTCCCCTAGAAAACTTATTACTCTTATCAGTAAGACTGGAACAAGACCAGCCCATGTTTTGCTTAAAGGGGAAGGCATTGCTTGGTAGCTTAATGCACAGAATGTCTTAATGTCCTATGTATATTGATAATGGGTGAGCGCAGAGGACCTTTTGTTGTTGCCTGTAATTGAATTTTATGGTCACAGCCTCGTTGTACCCCCGCCTAATGAATATAAATTTAGTGTTAAGCACAACTTTCCCTTGTTTGCTATATTTTATCTGTAAGAACCAGTTACAATACTACTTGAAGTATTTTCAGCTCTATTCCAATTGGTGCCCAAATGGGAAAGTATCTTTTAGTAATCCATAGGACATGTCAGAACGGGTTGGAAATTGTCAGAATTGTACTGCTTGAAGCTGGAACATATTGGCACAAGCATTTCCTTGCTTGGTTTGGTGGAAATTTGATGACCTAACTTCAGAAAATACTTAGAATGTTGGACCCTTTGCATGTGGCATTCTCAATGTGATTAACATATCTTTATCAATGGTGTTTTATACTCCTCTTTTTAATTCCTTTGCAGATGACGGTACCTTTACAGGGATCACAGCTGTCACTGCCAAATTTTGGCTCCTCACCTGGGCAGCCTCTCATTGCTTTATCTCAGGCTCTTGCACCAACACCACAAGCTCAGCACCAGAGCCTTTCTAGAACAGGCCAAGTGAGCCAGGCTTACCGAGGCCTTATCCCCGCAGGCGGTCAGCATGGCATGATTGCTGCCCCTGGAAAGGTTGTTAATTTACATATGCTAAAATTTGTCTTTATGTATTCAGATTATTTGGTACCTACTATTGTAGGGTACTGGAAAGCCTACATTCTCAAGTAAAAGTATAATAGCTTTACTGCACTATTCTCATCTACTGCATTTCAATTCTAGATGTCTGATATGGACCTGAAACCTTACAGTACTAGTCTGGACCATGTAAAGCCTGGTACACCACCTGTGGCAGGACGTAGCACCACTCCTACTTCCAGTCCTTTTCGGTAAGTTAGATTCCTTTTTATGTAAAGTAGCAAAAGCAAGATGTATTTTGCCTGTGGGGACAGGGTTAGCACAACAGGAGTACCATGCTTTGTGTATATTATAAATGTATTACTCACAAGAAAATAGGGTTTTTTTTGGTCTTAACTGTATGTGCATTTGTTTTTTCTCATTCAGGGCCAGTTCTACCAGTCCAAATAGCCAGTCTAGTAAAATAAATAGTCTGGTTTACCAGAAGCACCAGTTTACTTCTTCGGCAGCCAGTGTCCGGATGGGTCAGCCCCCATTTCCCACACAGTTCCCACCACAGGTAACATCTAATGCTGCCTTCAACATCTACAATTTGATCTGTGGTAAAAAGTGCTAATAAGTGCTATCGCACTTAGTGGTTTGATTTTACGGTTATTGTGGCTGCTGTCTAGCTAGCTCTTTGTAACTCTACAGATTGGTCTTTGGAGGTGCTCATTCAGAACTTTTTGTCAGGATCCATATCTTAAGTAGTCACTGACACCTATGTAAAATATCAGAAAATCTTGCAACTGGAAAATAGATATCTACCTGTTAAATGTTACTGGCATTAGTGATGTAGTTATGGCAAGATTGCTGATCTAAATACAGTGCAGGGTATTGAAACTAAGGGCATGGTGCTAAAGATGGGGTGTAGAAAAGGTCCGAGCACAAAGTAACATGGACTAAAGAAATTTTGATGCACGCAACACTGTTGAAACAATATTCTTTCAGAAGATAGATACCAAAAAGCAGTTGAGGGCTAATAATGCTACATCATAGTCATGTGGGAGTACTTTACGGTATAATTTAAAACTATAGATATCAGTCTGGAACCTGACAAAAAATACAAATAGCATATTAAACTGTCCATTGGCTGAAGCTACTAAATACTGCCAAATATATTTTTCCTTGTGGTCTATAAACATGGTGCAGTAAAGCCCAAAGGGTTCCAATTAACCTGTTTAAGTTAACTGCCCCTGTGAGTTAGACCTCTGCTAAAGAATTGTATTGTACTTTTCTTAGAGGAAAATAATTACATTCTGAATGTATGTTTAATGCTTAATGATAATGTTTAATATAGTATGTTTAATGATAATATTTATCATTAATAGCCCTAGACATTTTCTTTCCTAATTTTGGTTTTCTATTTACAATAATTCAAGGGTCTTTTCAAACTTACTGATGTATAGTCAGATTGCAGTTAGTCCAGCTAGTGTATTCTGTGCATGAGTACTGTGCAGTCTTGGAAGACACATTTGACAGAATTCAATCCCACTGCAAGTAGAGTTGCAACATGCTGCAGCTTGGGCCTTCTGACAATTTAGCCCCCAAAGTCAAGTCCCCATTGACCTCAATGGGATCTTATAAATTGATATTAGTCTAATCACATGCTAACTTTTGACATGATTGACTGACATATAAGATAATATGGTGAGGCCCCCTTAGGCTCATGGCACATTGAGTGCACCCGTCATGAACATTTTTCTGGCAGTGAGGACCCTGGATATAGTCATTTAGTCTGTCTCTTACTTAACTGGAACTTGCCTGGTGCTAGTGGTCACAAGTGGATTTTGGCCAAAAAACTTGTGTTTGAATGTTGTTGTTTTTTTTTTAAGCCTTGAAAAACACTATTTGTACTGCCGTGAGCTTCTGCTAATAGGGGGACAGTTTAGACTTCAGTCCTGAGGTTTTGGTATTGACATGTTTTTGATGCTTTTACATGTATATTATGTGTTTTGGAGTATATTGGTTGTACTTCCTGGTTGGTTGGAGTTTATTAGTTTTGCATGTTTGGCATCAATTTTGCTTTGCCATGCAGAAATTGTAGATTGAATTTATACAAGTTATTACCTGAAAAAGTTACATTATACCAGTTAAAAAAAAACAAAAAACGTACGGGTGAACCTTAGTTCTTACCAATTTTTAGTTTTCCTAAACTTCCTCTTTGACTGTCTTACCTAATTATTCAGGCAAACCTTTAAGATCCTTATCCCTTGCCACACAAATGGATTAAAAATGTCTTTCTGTTTTTATAGTGATGTCTGTTTAGGCTAGGGTTTTGTCTTTCTTTCATAAATTGTTTTGGTTTTTTTTTTAGTTTGAGCTCATATGCAATCTCCTTTCTTCTCAGATCCTCTCTCAACCCAATATTGTCCCGCCATTGGTTCGAGCACCCCATCCAAATACCTTTCAGCCTCAAGTTCAGCGCCCACCCATGGGTCTACCAAATCAGATGCCACCACAAATGCCCACAGGCCTGATGAATCATCCTCGCCTTCATCATGTGTCACGGGCCCCTCCTGCCCCACCTTCAGGGGTGCGTGTTACGCCAGCACATGCTGCTATGAAGGCTGAGCAGGATCTGAAGGTCAGTGTGGTTAGAATGCTTTAAATAGCTGAGCTTTTATACATTCTAATAATTTAGTAGCTTCCTGTGTATATTTACTTAAAGGAGCACAGTTTGCCTTAAGAATAAATTTGTGTTTTATACAGTCAATTTGCAATTACTCTCCAGTTTTTATTTTTTTGTTTATCAGCTCTCTAGACTGAAATTTCAGCAGTTATCTTATTTCTAGGGCCAATTTTACCTAGCAGTCAGGCAGTGGTTTTGTTGACAGACTGGAATTTAAATAGGAGAGCTCCCAAATAGAAAGATGGTTAATAAGTCGCAAAAGCAATACACGTGAAGCCTCACAGAGCAATAATTGCTTTGCTGCTGGGGTTGTTGACCCCCATTTGAAAACGAACAAACCAGAAGGCAGCACATAATTTTAGAACTATAAAGAATTAACACCAACTATGAAGTTGTATATTATTCTGTTATGCTTTTTACTTATGCGTCTCTTAAAACCCTTTCAGAAATATCTGTAAGTGAATACAATATATGCATTTTTTTTGCTCTTTTGAGGAAAGGAATGTAATATAGGAAATGACAATTAAATAGATATTTTACTTTGACACATTTTAATTCACGGAGCACATCTGTTTTGTCTTTATCTCTGCTTTTTCTTAAGGCAAAACAGAGAGCAGAGGTTCTACAATCAACACACCGTTTCTTTGAGCAACAGCAGCATCAGCAGAGTAAACCTGTTGGTCCGAAACCTCCAAAGACCATGCCAGGCCCCACTAAGCCTTCCGACACCATGACTGACCCCTCAGTGTGTACCCAGGAGAAGGTTGAGGAAAATCCAGCACCTGCAGCCACATTGGCTGCAGCTGCAGTGGCAACCTCAACAAAGCCCATCAGAACTGGACCAATTAAACCTCAAGCCATCAAGACAGAGGAGACTAAGTCATAGTGTTGAATTCTGTGTGGCTTTTGTTGGGAACATTATGCTGAGGTGTATCAAAATATTACTTTTGTTTACTTAAAGACACAGCAGGTGTTAAAGATAGGAGTGGAACTAGAAGACATTTAGTTAGCTGATTTGTGAGTTGGGCAGTGTCTAATTTTACTGCCCTTTCTGAGAGGTGCAAGCTGTTTTGATGAGATGGTTCATGTTTTGCTCAGAATTTCTGTTGCTGTTAAGAGTGTAGAACTAAAATGCTGGCTTACTTCACCCCCCTACAAATTGACAGGTCACCACTTAAATGCTTACATTAATGTATAGTTGGTAAGGAATGCTATCCTGTCAGTGGAGTTACTATTACATTAGCCACGCTGACATAGAGTGAGCTTGAGTACAACACTATAAATGTATGCCCAAACACGCTTTATGGTCTTGTTTAGGGATACACTGTTGGCTTCCTCTTACCACTTGATTTTCTCTCCCTGTTATGGGGTTCATAGGAATGTGTTTATGTCCCGTATCAATGGGAGTTACATCCTTGAATCCTGTGGTAGCCTCTGACTCCTTAAACACAAATTAGACAAGTTTATTAAAAGCCTTATTGCATTGTTAGATATACAGGCAGAAATCTAAGACATTAAGCAGTTGAGGTGCATACACAAACCAATCTAATGTCCTCATGCTTCCTCTGTACCGAAGACATTTTGGGTTTCTCCTGATAAATGGTCTGCTGTGTAAAAGTGTCACAGAATGTGGCCTAGCTGCTGAATAATCCCAACATCACTAAGCTAGATGAATTTAATCCATGCCAATGTTGCTGCTGTCTTAAATGTTTCAAAACGATATCATTCTGTATACTGTACCTTTAAATAATCTGACCTCTTTGAGACCACAGATATTATTTTTGTTTTGTTTGTTTGTTTTTTTTTGTTTCTGCTGAAAAAGTAAAATCAAGTAAAAAGGTGACTTTTTTTAAAATAAACTTAAATGGGAAAAAAGAATCTTCCTTATTGTTCCACATGCAGAGCAGGACTGTACGCTAGAAAAGAAATGTTGCATTAGGTGTTTTTATCCTAAGATTTCTTCTGTTGATTGGAAATGATAATGGGGCGGTTTGGAGTGTGAAAGTTGCCTGTCTCCTTTCTTATAAAGAACAGCAACGCTGCTCATAGTAGTGAGCGAAACCAACCCAACTCTCTCAACCACACATCCTGCAACTTTCCCAGTCCTTAGATCCATTTCATATTATTAAATCTGACCAGTCTCTCACTGCTGGTGATATTGCTGGCTGCTGTTACCCTGGTGTGGCCGAGCCATCTCCGCAGTGACCGTATGGTTACAGATCTTGTGTTCTTGCTGGAGCACATAATGACATGAGTTGCTGTACAGAGAATGTGCAGCTAGAGAAGACGCTGCATTATAGTTGTATTTTTTTTTAATATATATATAAATATATATACCTTTGTTCTTTTTTTAGCTGTGATGTCTGTCTGAGAATAAAGATTGGGTTCCAGTCAAATGAGCATCCCACGCTAATCTCTATGGCATTGTACAGAAAATCACAGCCAATCTTAGAATTTTTTTTTGCCCGCAGTCTGACCAGGGAAAAGATAAAATGCATTGTATTAAATATGTAAGCTCTTTATTTACATTATTCGGGTTTGATTACAGAAACTAATAAAGTATTCTCTGAATAAAAATTGCTGTGTGTCATGCATTAATCCCTGTGATCCACAAATCTGTGGTACAGAGGGACTCTAATGCTTTTAGTGCATGTGTCTGCTTGTCATACCAAAGAGCAGGAGTGGCATCCATTTGCCTTTTGGGCACTTAATGCTCTTTTTTTCATAAGGCCAACTATATATTTGCTTAAAATCCACTGAGAAAATGTTGTGTCTTATGGTCTGATAGCAGTAGCCTGACAGACATGTTATGAAATTGTGTCTTATAATGGGCAATAGATCCTCACAGCCATGTGACAATTTGTTGCTGTTTAAAAGTCTTAATCGAGGCCCTTTTTCATTTAGTCCCCCCTGGAGAAAACATTTGAGAGTTTTTTACGGTAGGTGATAAACTTCAACACTCTGAATTGTATTCAGTACCATTTTGATTTAAAAAAAAAAAAAGATTCATTTTGACTCAGTAGTTCATGCAGATATATTTAGAAGATATTGGAAAGCAGTGGTATTTTGTGTAGTGGGTGGGTGGCATTTATAGAATTAGATCTTTGCTGGAAAAAAATGCTGGTAAAATGAATTAACAGTAAAGCAACTGAGCAGTTGCAGTCTATAATAGGGAGGCTCCAGGCACCAGTGGGGATATTTCAGGGGGTATCCAGTGTAAAAATCACAATTGGCTTTCCAGTTTTAAAGTTCCCACCATATTTGACCCCTGGACACCCCATTGTCTTACTCCTCGTGCACTTGATGGAAAATGCAACAAATACATGTGTACTGCTTAGTTCCCACTTAGCTCATTTGGCCATGTTACAACGTGTACAACCTTTACACTCTTCCAAGTATCCAGTCACTCTCTCCTGTCCACAATCTCTGGTTGCTTGGCACAGATTGTCCAGTAACCCAACTAGTCCAACAGATTTGATCAATTTACTGCAGGCTGAATTGCTGCCAATAGATTTGCCTTATTAGTGCCACCTTGGACACTATATTTATTCTGCAGAAAGCATTACTATACCTGAGTAAACAACCCTTGAAGCTCCCTCTGTTTGCTTAAGATAGCAGCTGCCATTTTAGCTCGGTCTAGGTAGCTTTTGTGCTGTTGGTGGCTCAGATCACACGTTTTAATGGGAGGGGGAGCAGGAGAAAGGACAGGAGAGAGAGCTGTGCAGACTCTGGCCCTGGGAAAGGGATTTTTCTGAGAGAGGGAGTCTGATACCGAAGAACATGTTTACACAAAAGACTATAACAGGGTTTTGTTCTTTACTGTGTGGAGAAACCATTATATACTCACATGCAACAACATAGCAAAGCCATCTCTGCTCCAGCCAAGACTCATTCCCACAATGCCTTCTTTACAGGTCTGTTAAAGGGGCAACCAGAAAACTTTGCATTGTAGATATTTCCAATCTAAGCCATTTACCATAAACCTTTTTTTATTGTTTCAAGATAATTAGCCATGAACAGTTTGTTTCAAACAGTACTTTAGTTACTGCTATCTCCAACTCCTTTGCACTGTGCAACATTGTACCAAGAGTCCTCCAGTGCTCCCTTTTCAGCCATCCGACTTTAATTCCTACAGTCTTGAGACCCAGGACAGTGGTTGTTGAATGAAGCCCACCTTGGAGTTTGAGCCTTTGCTTAGGGTCCCCCTTTGCTTATAACGGCTTTATCAGCCATTCAGTTCCAACAATAGATTAAAAGGCACTCACCTGCAAAATCTTTTTCTGCTGGACCTTCGGTTTCAAAAATATCTAGTTGATAATTGGGAGTCCTTACCTGGCCCCGTGTCCTCCACTACTATATAGTTACAGCCATGCACTTTGAGCAGAATCTGGCATTTGTCTGGGGCAATGAATTATAGGAATTGAAGTCAGAGAGTAGCAGCACAGCCAAGCATGGACGTCGTGGTGTAGTCAGTCTGGTGGCACAAATGTGAATAGAGAAGGTTCAGTCGGCTCTCATCCCTAGCAGCCCTATTCTGGTGCCACAGCTCTCCCTGGGAGCACTGAGTCAAAATGGCAAATGTACTTTACAGTATCTGGACATCTTGGAGCCTTTTCTTCTGAAATATGCATATTACAACTGCACAGCCATCTTTCCAACTCACTGCTTGTTACATAGGGTTGCTATACACTCGCATACATAAACTATATATACAATCACTAGTACTAACTGTAGATATTACTATCACAATAGCCTTGGATACTATGCTTGTTCAAGAACTCATCCAGGCCCCTCTTAAAGGCATTAACAGAATCTGCCATTACAGCATCACTAGGAAGGGCATTCCCCAACCTCACTGCCCTCACTGTGAAAAACCACCTACGCTGCTTCAAATTGAAGTTGGTACACCTACACATATTGCCATATTCAGTTTTGGATCATTTGGAGAGGGAGATCCTGTAATACAAACTTGTTTGCTGCAAACCACATGTCCTTTGTCAATAATGAGGAATTTATTGCATCTTCAGTCTCATCTGCCCACATCCATTATACGTTCCTCTCCACTGCTCAACCTGCAGAAATGGGTAAAAGGCCAGTCCCCCAGTCTTGCCCTGCAATGTGAACATTTTGGAGTGGTCCAGTAGTAACTTTGCAAAAGGTGATTTGCCCACAAACTCCATTTTATCTAATGTCTATTTAATATCTAATTGCATTTTCTATAAAACATCTCAGCTCAACTTATGGATCTGCAACTCATATGCTTCATAATCTGAGTAAAGTTGAGCAGAACATGTCAACACTATATAAATAATGTGCAAAATGCTTTATTTACAATACAAACCCTGCATCACACGTTAAAGTTACATTTCATGCTGAAAAGTGTTCCGTAATAATTACAGTACGTTTGGTTTCTTATTAACAGACTTCCTACCTGTATAAGCATCTATCAGTGTTATAGGTAAGTCCACTGCTGGGATCCCTCAGTTAGGACATGTAAACCCAACATTTTCCTACCGTCTATATAAGTTGGGCACATCTCCCCCACCCAAATAGCATCATTGTACTGCATATATCCCCTCTGTTCCCCAGCACCATCAAGGTTTCCTCAGATAACAGCTGGCACATTCTCTGACACATTATTAGTGACATCTACATCTGCAAACAGCTCGTGTGCAGTAAAGTTCATGCAATCAAGAATGCAGGCTTACACAGGCAGAACTTACTTTGATCAAATGTTCTGTTTAGATTGAGCACACTAATGGGTAAACTGAGCTCAGGAGAGAAGGTTAGGAGAGAAAAAATAGGAGCAGACAGCTAAAGCAGAGTTTCTATGGGAACCATAGAGGAGAAGAAATCCCAAGTGATTATGGGGATGCTGCAGCCTTACTTTAAACCTATTAACAAACAGGAGGGGCAGGTATTTAAAGATTTCAAAGAAGCTGTTCACAGATTACATTTTTTGTGGGTGTTTGCATGTCCTCTAATGGTAGGTGTTTTCCCATTACAGAAAATACGTTCCCATCAGCATACTGCAGCTACGTTGTTATTGATACACTCTATACTTTATTTTTCTGCAAATGCTCAGTACACTATTGTGTTATAGATTATGTGACTTGGTGACCTGAAATAATTAAAGCTACACTCCTATGAACTTTGGCAACTAATATTAAGGCACATTGCACCCTACAGTGATATTGCCACACATGGTACCCAGGCAAGAGTTTCCCCTTATTAATACCCTAGTATAAAATCCTATACTGGCCAGACCTCAAGGAGATCTTTTCATCAAATATGCTTATATGCAGTGAGATTTCTCCAGCTCTGATCCTTTATATCCTACAATACCTTCTAATTAGCTAAATGATAAAAAAAAAACGGCTTATTAAGGTATTCTTGCTTGACAGCAAAGGACATTAAAGCAGGAAATGTCTCCATTGCGCACTTTACAAAGAGGGCCCTACGTCTCACCCATGATAAGGGGTTCCACCAGAAGTCTGACCTGATGTAAACTTCATCAAAATAATTTTGCAAAGAGAAAGTGGAAACTGGATATGAGGATATGTATAGGACTCCATGATTGCAGCCTCAGGTGTTTTCATGGCCAATATATTTATTACAGAATGCTGTGACCATGCGTTGAACACATTTGCTATACATAGCACTCTGAATAGACTGCAGAGTTAGCCTGGACTTGCTACTTGCCCCAATAGGACACATCTTCCTAAATCAGCACGGAGAAAAAAGGGAAGAAATTTCTGCTCAAATAAAGCACATTTCTATAGAATGGTTACAAAAAACTTTTATTATCTTTAAAAATAAACATTACAAACATGAACTGAGTCATGAAATATAATATGTTACAGATCTGAGTAGCCAGCATCATCAATAACATTCTGAAAATCTTTTATTTTCCTGAATATACCAGAAGGGTTAGAGGTAAACATGTAAATATTCTTCCAGTCTCCATCCATGATCATTGCTTAGCAACAGTAGTTCAGCCAGGTTAGCAAAAGCTGTTATTATAGGAACTTCAATATAACATGGGGTGGGACTCTGGGAATCTATACTGGACTGCAAACACTGATGGCTGCTATAAAGATATGGACTCTGTATATTTCCCTTTATAGTGTCAGTGTTGTGTTTTGACACTATCTTGATGCTATAGCACAATAAATAGTCTAGGTCAGATTCTATGTAAACATTCTTTAAGTGCACATTTTACATAAAAAATCTAACCATTCTCGACTTTCTTGTATTCCACATGATACTCTTAGTGGGAGATTTATTAACAGTCATGTTTGATTCTTTTTTTACAATTTGATTTTTTTTGCACTAAAAAACTCAAATTATGTTTCAAAAATTTGAATGTCTGGTATTTATTAAGTGCAAACTCAAAAGTAATAATTCGCCATCTAAAAGCTTGGAAGTTTTTATAGAAGTCAGTGGTGAAATGGACTAAAAGGAGAAGGTAATTTGCCGTTTAAAAAGGAGATTATGGTGGTATGAAATATTTTCTGCGCACAAACACTGTTGAAAACAAAATATAAAAATCCTACATGATGAGCACGTTTTAGGGTTTAACATATTGTCCCAGGGTTAATAGCTACAAGGGACACAACTGCAATAGGGCCCCCAGTATAATGGCGGCATTTTACAATCCCAGAATCAATGGTCAGAGTATATGGGTTAGTTAACTAAAGCTTGCAGATGAAGATAACTGAAACTCCTAATAAATGGGAGTTGCTGGGTGGTATAAATGAATGCAGTGTATGCAGCCTTTCTAGCCGGATTGTGTAGATGTGATTCCTACTGTGGATGGGGCAGTGACACTGAAGCAGTTATACCAGCACCAAAACTGCAGAGGAGCACAGGTGTTATGATACCTTAGTACTGAAGAGGCACAAATATAAACCTGAGGAAGGCAAATATATATCAGCAATGTCATTGTATTAAACACTATATTCTGCGACAATGCTGGGGACTGCCATATAACCATTCACAATATTCTGCACCAGCACTCAGTAAAGCATGGATCTGCTGGCAGGGGAATAATCAAAAATGCAGTAATTTCTATTGTACAAAACATTTAATTGCATCTATCATGGCAGAGGCACAATAAAATTGTAATTTCACAAGAAAGCTCCCTTGTTTGTGAAAACCCTGCGTACTGCAATTAAATGAAAAAAAAAAAATATTTCTGCACATAAACATACAGCATTGGTTTTCTGCTCACTGTCTGCCCTGCTCCATTCTGTAGCTGCATTTGGTTCTGGCCTGAAGAAACAGTGCTGCTGTTAGTCAAGGTAAGGGAAGATATTTGTATGAGTTTGGTATGTTATGGACATGCTTTCCTTGCTCAGTTGCTCTTATACATGTATATGATAATGATACAAACATGCCATGCTGATATTTAAACACGAGTTGAATTGTACTTTCCCTAGGTTTGTCCTTACTGAGAAACTATAAAGCTTGAGTTGGTCAGGTCCTGTTGTGATGTTCAAAACACGTCACATACTGTAGATCTGAAGTTAATGCAATATGCAACTATATTAAACATTGGTTATTTCTCTTAATCCCTATAAGATGGAGTTGCTGCACATGACAGGGCTATACAGTGGCCAAAGCACAGAGAATAGTAGGAAGCTGCATTAGCGGTTGTTCCTCTTTAGTTTGTGGCTTCAAAGTTAAGCTATGCTTACCCATCCCTCTGTATGTACCCCGAGCTATCTACCAGTCCTCTTTCTCTTGTCTTTTCACAGAATATTCTCTTTCCATCTGAACTCACATTTTGGACAACCTCACATCATAGGCCACCATGTTGAAGTTGTCCCAACCATATATTTTCTTCTCTGTTGGGTTGTAATCAATCATGCTGGCATAGCCATACTGATTCTTAAAGGGTATGCCAACTGGACGCTGAACCCCTGTGCTGGTGTCAAAAGCAAAGTTGACTGTAGTACTTGAGGAGGAATAGCTTCCAACAGTGTATAGGGTGCCACAGATCATAAATGCATTAGCCACTGACTGCTTGCGAATTTGGGTCTCCCAGCTCTGTTTGACCTCAAGGGATTCCGAGTCTAGAAGAGATAAAACTATGGACCCTTTAGCCTTTTCTGTGCTATAGATAACCCACAGACCAACCTCATCAACAGCAAGGTCAATGTCAGTGTAGCCACCCCAAGAGTAAGGGTATTGGCCCTGATACCCTGCATTCGGAATCTCCCTCTGGACAGCAACAGACTCTGTCTTAAAGTCATACTTTACAAGTATTCTAGATTTCCGACGCGGATAGTATAGGGAACCCTTATAAACAACAGCTCCGTTGCTTTCCATTGAGCGTGGAAGAACATAGACCTTGCCTGGGTAGCCCTTAATTAATTGATCAATATTTTCATATTCAAAAACCTGACGGATATCTGCCCCTACAGTGTTCACCCTCCAGACAGTGTCCAGCGTATATGGAGCCAATGGCTTTGGATCCTTCATCCATACTCCATACTTTCCAGCTATGTTATCAGCTTTCCTGTAAGTTGTTGGTTCTCCAATCCAGGTAAGTTCACCACAAGCTCCTGAAACAAATGTTACAATTCTATGAAGGTGAAACAGAGTTATATAGCATCTTAAAGCATATAAGACATTGTTTTTTAGCCCCACGCAGAATCTGGTTGACCAGTAAAAACACTGATAGATTTGCCTGTACTGTTGGTCAATGCAGATGGGACTCTTGATATATAGGCACCAAGTGCCTACCAGAAAACCTTATATGAAGGGCCCACCAAATGGAGCCATTAAACATTTTCTTCTTGCTGAGGCATACACTGGTATTGCCTTGTTTCAGAGTTTCTTTGTACAATTGTAGCTCACTAATACAGCCAAAGTAGCTGTTTTTCAAAACAATTTGCCCAATATATACCACTTCACTGAGGTCTGAGGAATACATAGAAATATCATGAGAAACTCCCCTGCCAGCCCTCTATAATTACTCTAGAATACATGGAAACACAAGCAGAATCTGATGAAGGTAGGAAAAAGTTAATGCTATGCTTTCCAGGAAGGGAAAAGTGCCCAACCAAGTCAGGGTTCCGCTAGGAAAAATCACCAGTACCCTGGCTCCTAATGATATTTCTAAATGTACCATTCAGGTAATAGATATGGATATTGATATGTCTGGATATGGTACCATGGCATCTGGACAAATGGTGTGCTGTGTAAGGTAGTTCCCCTAAAGAATCAAAGGGTATAGGTTCCTGCATGGCAGGCTAACTTTTTTAACTTTAGTGTATAGAAGCTTAGGGTTGTCCCACTGTGTGATATAGTGTCTTCTGGTATTCCCACCTCCTCAAATGAACATGTGGGGGGCCCTGTAACCCATGTTTATGCTTTGGGTAAACACTCTCACCCTCTCAAAGTATTGTTAATACACTGGACCAATCTATTTGCGACTTGACGAAAAACAAAATTATGTTATGCTGCTTCCCTTAAGCTATGTTTTTCTAAGGTAGGATTGTAGATACATGCATCACAGATATCAGTATACTTTTATTTAAAGCTAACACTTGTGTTTTCTTCAGATTTCTCTACTCTGAAATACACAGCTATAACCTTTGCAAATGCTCTCCATGGGGAGCAACATTTTAGGATTAGGCGCTCTTGTGGCTGCGTATCTGGAATGCTGTCAGATTTATTTTCCATGATGTCATGAACATGTTCCAGTCATTTCACATAGGATTTCACATGAGGGGCCGCTGTGCAGCACATATAATGTTATGCTTGTGACAGGAGATTTAGGCACAAATGTAAAGAGCAATTTGTAAATGGAAAAATCAATGCAATGGCTTTTTGGGAGAGGCAGGTTTTGTACATAAACACTTGCGGTTACCATGCCACTAGGAACTAAGAGGCCAATTGCAGTGAGAGACGATGAACTGAATAAATCTTACCATCGGCTCTTATAGTTTCTGAACTGTGGTTCGTCGACTGGGTTTCTGGGATCATCCGTGATGCTGGAAGTGCTGTTAGCTCTGACTTTAGTTCCTGGTATCCCACTGGATCAGCACCCCATCTGGACACTGAAAAAGAAATGAGTATAGTAAGAGAAAAACAGCCAAATAGGCCCATTGGAAAGCACAGGCTCAATTAGTTTGCCACTTTGAGGACACACCCTGTGTACTAGGAATGATGATGGATGTAACACTGATGTATGAAGACAGCAGTACATGTAGCCTGCACACCATATCATTTGGTTTTGTTTAAAGAAACTTTGTGACTTCCCTTTGCTTTCTTAGGGCTTTTCTTACATTTAGTACTAGAAATGCTGCCATGGTTATTCTATTTTCTATATATTTAATTATACAGATGGGACAAAAGGGATAAGGGTTGGTATCTATAGCTGTTTGTAGCTTTAGGGCACCGCACTGGCTTAGGATGGGATGTTCACACAATGTAGCAGCACTGAGTATATCAGGTTAATATTAGATGGAGAGAGATGATTTCTTACATCCTATTTCTTGAAAGTTAGCAGGGCCAGAACTAGGGGGCAGACAGCAGAGACACCAGTCTAGGGTGTAATTATCTGTGGAGAAGGGGTGGGAGCACACAAATATATGTAATGTGTGTATTGCTGATCTATTTTCCAAATCCAATTAAATACCAATAAAAGTGCCACCTGCCTTCATAAAATGTCTAACTATGAATTCATGGCTCCTCGGGTGCCCTATAGATTTGCCAATACTTAGCTCTATCTATAAAATTCAAATCCTGTCAACCAGTTCCCTATTGGCTTTGGTTATGCCAGCATTCCTTATCCAATTGGATCACGATTAGTTCAGCTCTTCAGTTTCTCCTTACCCTTCCCATGTCATCTGCTGTGGCTTGATAAGGGGCTCATGGGTGGCCGAAATTTTTTTTCTTTGTGTGTATATGGGCTAAATAAACACATTTTGCACCTTGCAAACAATTGGTGTGCTATTAGGTTGTTCTATATTGCATGACAGACCACTTTTCGGGCTAGTGGTCACCTGGATTAACATCCGACACTGCCACGGTGTGTCTTATCCAGAGGTTTCAGCTCTCTTTTATTGTGCATCTAGGTCATCTGGTCTGTGTCTGCCACTAACTCAAATGGGAGGTAACTATGGCACTACTGACAATAAATGCAGCAGATAAAGGTATAAGCCATACAGTGATACATGTAAATACAGCCATGATGCTTCCCATGTATCCTGAAAAATAAATGGAATTTTGCTGCCTGGAGATGCTGTGGAATGAATATTTTCAATAGCACTACCAAGCCATAAATATCTCCCTGACACCAGATCCCAGGAGCTCAGAGCTGTGTCCTGTTACCGGCCTTTGCTACCTAATGAATTTGCCATCAGTAACATAAGGACAGGGACAAGGTTCCCCACAGGGTCATGCTGTCTCCCCTTGCAAACACCCCCCCACTTCTGTATCACATGTGTCCTGACTACATGTAACATACAAATAAACAACAATGAGCTGACCAGGCTGCTCTGTTTCTAAAAACTGACCTGCTCCCTGCAATCCTTCTCTTCAGATGTTATTTTTAAAGGGACACTATCCCAGCATACATGGTAAAGGGCAATATTTGCACCGACAATACTAAATTCTAGTTCTACCTGTCCACCTCCCATGTGGACATAATCATGTACTGTATGTCACAATGGGGGTGTGGTGGGATTGAGAAGTTCTGCTTTAAGAGTAACTTTTATGAAGGTGCTATTCCAAGAAAATTTGCATTTAGTCTTCTTTTTTTGTGGTTTATTAAAAATTTATTTTTTTTGCAGCTTTCAAGCTTGGTATTTAAGCTTTTATGTAGTTGCTAGGGCTAAAAATTAAAGACAATCTAAAGTGCTTTATCTCTTGAAACTCCCACCACATACCATTTCTAAATACAGCCCCACTTCCCCATACCCTATGTTAGGCAGCGGGATTGGCAGCGCCATGTTTGGCCACTTGACTTCCTGTTCCTGGTATCTGGCAGAAATTGCTTGTAGAAAATGAATGGATGTTGTGTATAGATATTTGGCGTGCAGTAATACTATTATGATTTAGCACTGCCCAGGATATGGTCCTTCAGCAGCTGTTGACATATAACCCTGGAGAGCCTTCAGCTGTCAATGAGCACTGGGGGTTGTAACCAAATATTAAGTGTTGCTGTTACCATGTTGCCCACAGAGTTGTCCTATAAGTATTATTGCTCACTCTTCCTTCCTACTCTGTGGGGCCCCATAACACAAGGGGCCCCAGAGCATCTTCCTCTTTTAGCTATGAAGACCATTCTGACCCAACCAGTCCTCTACTTTAGAGGGTCCCCTGTGCAAGAAAATGTCCTTGTTTAATGTACAGATTACAAAATATATTGTGTTTAAATGTTACTACCTATGTTAGGCATGTCTGTGCTCTGCCCCATCTGCTGTTGAACTACAAATTCCTGCAAGTCCCTAGTGGAGAATGTGGGGGTTATAGTTTATCAACAGCTGGAGGCCAGTAGGCTGAGTTTGCCTCATTCAAATTATTTTTGTCTTGAATTGCTTCCCCCCAGTTCCTCTCCTCTGTCCAAACCAAGGTCAGGTTTTGGCTTTATTACTTTTACTCTCTTCTTTGTACTTTTAATGGGAAGAACTGAATAAGGAATAACAGGCAGCCTGCTGAGCAGTGCGAGTGGATAAAGCATAATATATATCTGCTGTGGCCATAGAGTCACCTGTGCGCTGTAAGGATTCTCCCAAAGCTTTTGTGCAGCTGTTTCCTTTACAAGAGGCTTATTGCGCCGCACATCTGGGAAAACTTCAAAGTTCCCAATTTATGAAACAGTTTCTTTTCTGTGAAAACCTTCTGCCTTACATGCACAGACCCAGCACCTGTAGCCCCCAAGCACTCTATTTATTGGCAAATCTGTTGCAAACATGTCTCATACCTTGCACTGATTCCTGCCAATGGCCTGGTCCAAGCAAATTCACATGCCATTGTGCAACTGTTTCTAGGCCCCGCACAGACTTGGTTTATTCTGCACTCACCAGTAGCTATGTACACAACATTTTTAAGTAGTTCTTTATTTAGGACTGTTTGTGAGCCCAGCAGACACACACAAGCACATCCTGTTGGGTTCTTGAACCAATACATGTACAGTGAATTATGCAATGGGCACCTGTATTTACGTTCATATGTACCAAAGCACCCACAGACCCGCAGGCACTCACCCATACTCTAATGCCAGGCAGTTACTTTATTTTTCAGCTATACAAACTCTCAGCATGGGGTCTTATTGTACTACTGATGAGAGCGGGTACAAAATTGCCTACCCTAGCATAGATTCTGGCTACTCAGGGTATTTTCTAAGAAACCACCCTTCCACACTCTATCACCATGACTGCAGTCCATTTCTGGGACAACTAAGGGACCAGATTGATGCCCAGGACTGGCCAACGCACAAAGCAACTGCCAGAGATGCCCATAAGTCTCCCTGCTCTTCTGACTGTGCTCTTTTACTTTATGGGGCATACAACTTACTGTGTTTTATTACTTATTACTTAATACCAATCCATTATAAACATTATACATGTTATGTAGTAACCCTGTGCTCAGATGCCAGTGGCAGAAACTACATTCTTAAAAGAGTTCACTACCTGTTAATACCCTATGTATTGATGTAACATAGAATTATTGTATGCTGTATGTTATAATTGAACAGGTGCATAAAAAGAATGAGATGCTTAAATAATGTACCAGTCTTCCAATGTATTCTGCATTATGTGACTTGCAAATGGGGCAGTTTCAGAGTAGGGGGCATTGGCCAGATTTTCCAAAAGTCAAATGACTTTATTACTTGTTTGAGACTGGCATTGGTTTGACAATCCAACAAATAAAGTGGCGACTTAAAGACCAATTTACATTGCACTCACCTTGCCTTGAAGGCGCTTGCTGGTCCTTTACCCTAGAGGTGTCTGGAACCCGAGTCTTAGAGCTGTCTGCAGCCTGTGCCCTAGAGCTGCCTGGAACCTGGGGGCATTGCCCCTGAACATCTCTCTCCAGTCTCTGGCTGAGCTGCTGCTTTTCCTCTTCCAAAGATTCCTTCTCTTTGAGTAGATCAGCATATGCCATCTCCAGACTGCCTCTCTGCCCTTCCCATTCATCTTTTTCCATCCTCAGCTTCTGCACCTCCAGCTGAAGATCTGCCCCGGCTTGTGGCCCTAGGCTTGGCTTCACCAGCCCCTCTCCCCCTAGGAGGCGATTGACTAGCTTCTCTAGCAAGCCAAGCCTGATCTGCAGACCCTCCATCTCCTTGTGCCTGACCGACACCTCCCGCTGCAGGTCCTGGATAGCAGCCTTAGCTTGCGCCGGCTCTGTACATCCGCCCTCTGTAGCGCTGGGCACAGTGAAAGAGTAAGTACATTGCCCACTTCCATCACTGGTTCTTCTAAACTGCCCGCTGATTCCTTGTGCCACCCAGAGTGCCACAACGATATGTAGGGCAAGAGACCCCATAATATAGATAGGATGGCTGCCCACCTACAATAACAACAGCTTACTGAGAGTGGCGCCCTGTGTGGCTAAGCAAAGAGAAGGAGCAAGGTAAGTAGCACCGAGTCTGACTCCGCTCTATGGGATTGTTGATTTCAACTGTCATTTAAATAGTCACTTTGGAGAGGGCTGAGGGGGGCGGGCCAGGGGGAGGCTGTGCTGCTGGGTAACATGGCAGGGACCGTTCGGGCTGCAGCCCCCGAATTGCTGGAAAACACTGACTCTGCACCTGGAGCAGCTCAGATTGCACATTCCCGTAGCATACCTCCCAACCGTCCCGCTTTCAGCAGGACAGTCCTGATATTTATAGCACTTCCCTCTGTCCAGAATTCATTGTTAGATGTCCCGCTTCTCAGCATTGCCATTTAATTGATTGCTGTGTCTGCTCTGCTCCAGGGAATAAAGCCCGCCCCCTTAACTCTTGAATCCCCCCTGCTACACTCAAGCTCACAGGTTTACCTTGATGTTTAATTGTTCTGGGTGGAGCATTTGCGACAGGCAAGGGTCAACTATCGGCATTGGCTCACATACCTCTCCTTGGTCCTGCTCAGTGGGTCAGGGGCTGAGGGTGCCTCTGTCTTTTATCAGGCAGAAGAGGCTGCTGTCTTTATTTGTGCACTGGGCAGTTTCACCTTTCCACCCCTAACATATATCTCTCACTCCTGGGAATCTCTGGCAGAGCATAGCATGCAGGATAAGACAGAGGTATCGCTGATCCATTTATAAAATCTAGCAGACATTTAAAAGGAGCCCTTATAAGTTTGGGAACCTTAGGCTGGCTGTTAATATGGCTAGAAATTCTAGTGGTACATTAATATTGTTTTCTTTCAACTGATTAAGTATGGAAGGAAATAACATAGATTTATGTACCACTGGAATTGGCCCTTTCATAACTTTGGAAAATGCACAGAACTGTTGGCATGTCTGAAGTTGATATGCCCTTTATCAGTTTCATTTAGTAATTTTGCTGGCATGTCAGCGGTTAATATGCCTTTATCAATTTAATGTAGTCATACTGGCACGTTTGAAGTTAATATGTCCTTTATTCTTTTTATTTAGTGATTATACTGGCACATCTGGGGCATGTAATGTGGGTGTGGCATGTGGGGGTGTGGTCACAATGCAAGCGTGGCCAAAACATTTTTGCCGCACTACTCGCGTCACATATTTTTGTCCCTCTTTCTCTCAATGAAATGTTGGGAGGTATGCGTTAGGGGACTGGCACCTCTTCACCGCAGCTTTGCGCATAGCAGAGCCCATTAGCCAGCAGAGCGCACATGTGGAAGGGAGGAGCGCTCTGTGTATACAATTGCACTTTATATTGTAGGGTTACAAGATCACCCTAGGGCAGGTAATCCAAACTTTTTTTTTTTTACTTGTGAGCCACACAAACATGAAATAAGTTCTTTGGTGAAGCGAAATAAGGGCTGTGATTGACTATTTGGTAGCCCCATGTGGACTGCTAGCCTGCTTGGAGAAAAACTGTCTCTGTGCTTCCAAAACTTGCCTCCAAGCCAGAAATTTAAAAAGAGGCACCTACTTTGAGACCACTTAGAGCAACATCAAAGGGGGTGGTGAGCAACATGTTGGGATCACTGCCCTAGGGCATATCTGACAACTTGAAGGGAGATGAGATGCTGCTCACTGGCTTTAGAAGTTGGACTTTGGGGCTGGCTGTACCCTCGCAGACATCGCTAAGCAGAGGGATTATTTCTACTCAGCTCCAGGGCCTAGGCTACACAGGCACAGAGCAGATTCTGAAGCTAAACTCCATACTCACATGTTTCTGGGCTGAAATGTGCTCTGTGTGCCTTTACCTAAGCCAATGCGGTAGCTCTGGGGGCAGACACATGGGAGGGCTGATACTTGTGTAGGGGTTGATTCTCAGCCACGTTTTGCCTGCAAGCCAAGAATTAGCGCCATGTGGCAGTAGCCTTAAAACAGGGGCACACAAAACTTTCTCCTTGCTTTACTCGCAGGCATGGAATCAGCCTGTGTGGAGCTACATAAAATGGATATTGGAGTGGAGATGCCAAAGCTTGCATTTTCACGCTGATATCCACTCCCTTTAGCGCTGCACAGACTGACACTGTGCCTGTTAGTGATGCGAGGGTTGACCTGTAGTGCTTTGCACTACGGGTTTATCCTTAGGTAGGTCAGGTGGGGTTAGGGTTGAAATTTGGGCAACCATTGCAGGTTTAGGTTGGGTGCAGGTCACACTGGGGAAGAACAGTCTTCTGCTCCTGATGTTTCCCTGTCTTGGAATCTATATTGAGAACAGAAGTAGCTTACAAAGCAGAAAGAAGCAGGTAAAGGTTGGGTGCAGGTTCTACAGTGGCAACATTTTGTGGGTTAGGGTCAGGTGCTGGTTAAGGTTTTGCAGGTTGGGCTTGGGTGAGGGTTGGGTTTTTGCTGACCCGCACATCACTAATGCCTGTGAATGGAGCTAAGGGAAGGAGCGCATGACAGCAGATGCCTATGCTCCACTCTGCCTCGTGTGGATGCACTGAAGCGAATTCTATAGTTTTCAGGGAGGCGCCATGTGCAGTGTAGGAAAGCAGATCCATTTCTCTCAGCCTGATGGAAAAACGCAGGGCTGAAAGAAGTGGATATATGCTTTGTGCGACCTCACCCTTACTGGTATATAGATTGTAAGCTCTATGGGGCAGGGACCTCCTTCCTTTTGTGTCCTCGACTCTTAACTTATTGCTGCTGTATTTATCTGTATTTATTATTATACTTTGTATTTATCTATTATCTTATTAACACCCTGTTTGTATTAATGTATTCTACAGTACAGCACTGCGTACATAAGTAGCGCTTTATAAATAAAGATATACATACTGGTATTTCTGGTTAATGTGCTTAATACTGGTATGTCTAGGTTATCTAGGGGTTAATATCAATTTCTGCAGTGATCTTACCTGCATGTCTGAGTTTAATGAAGTGCCCATTGTGCATTTCTGAAGTCATCTGACCGGCATGTGTGAGATTAATATGCTTAGTATCCATTTTCTGCAATGATCTTGCTAGTATGTTAGGGGTTAAATAGTTCATGATATATTTTATGCAGTGATCTTGCTGGAATGTCTGGGGTTAATATGGTCATTATGCATTTTCTGCAGTGGTCTTATTGGCATATCTGGATAATTATGGATAAAGTGAGTGCCAAGTGAGTAGCCCATATTTTGAGCACTAAAGTACACAGTATGCACCAAGCTTAACTTTCAACTTAGACAGAATATTTTTTTAGATGGCCTTCCTCATCGGTTGGTGTTATTTGGTTTGTACCACCATATGCACACACAACAAAGACACACAAACCCCACCATACAGTGGAGTAACTATAGAGAGGTCTAGTGATGATGGGGTCACAGGTAACCTGAGATTATGCACACACAACTGCAATTTTGTATGTGTTACGGGTCACACATGATTTTGTATTGGTCGCCCATGATGTGTCACAGGTCACCTGTGATTTTGTGCAGGGGGGTGGGACCCTGAAAAAAAATCTATGGCCCCCAAAGTTGCACCATGCATATACAGTACAACCAAAATGACCCTATACACACACATCACATAAACGTACATTTATTTAGACTTTCTACAGGTACAGTTCAGACATATTAAAAAAAAACGAAGGAATGGAGAAAGGGGTTAAATAAATCCAGTTTTTGGGGCGTTCCCAGTAATTATATTTGCAAATGTTTTGGACGTTACTAAACTGATGTTGTTCAAGTAATTGCTACAGAACAGAGGCTACGGGGTTCCGGGTGGTGCATATTTATATGTTTGTGTTTATTCTCCCCAATTATAACTCATTAGACTGCAGAAACCATTAAGGTTCCAACCTCCAGGCCCAACCAATCACAGGCCTGTAAGGGCAGTGGAGAGACATGAGCTCCTGACAGGTGCCACTGTGTTTCTCTGCTGGTGCTTTTGTAGCACTGGTTTCCATTTAGAAATATTACAGGCAAACAAATAGAAGCTAAGCCATCCCAAGGGGTGTTGAGTTCATTTATAAGGGTTAAAGATTGCTCTCTGGCATTAGGAAGTTTCTGTAAGTGCACATCACAAGCTAATGCTGATACAGTATATACTGTGCCATTATCAATTTCATTTCTTCTAAACAGTCACTTTATTATTATATAAACCCTAGAGCTTATGTCTGCACCAGGATTTTTTCAGTAGCCGTTATTTCATTAAGTACGGAGGTAAACAGAATGTATGGAAAGAACTAACAAGAAAGGACTGTAGTTTGGAATTCCTGCCATTACATGTAACCAGCAGGGTGCACCCTAGGCGGAAGCACTGATTTCTCAATATTGTGCTGTATTTCAATGCAAGAACAACCATACACACTGCTGAATGCATTCAGTTAGTCTTGTGAACCCTAGAATAGTCAAGTCCATGATCACCCCAATCCCCACAACTAAACACACTTCTCTCAAGATATAGTGAATTTGTATGCAAGGAACAAACCAACAACTTATTCGTTTATGTATAATTGCATTTTGTTTCTGTTTCCATTATTTTATCTAGCCTTGTAAATCTGTTGCTCTTCTGCTAATGTGCAAATGAGGCAACTACAAACTAATTGCCAAGTGTGGCAAAATTTAAAAAATGCCTTTGGCAGTTACAGCATGTAGCGTTTCTAAAGTAACAAAAGAAAAAAATTAGCCTGCACAGACTCACTCCCTCTTTCAGTTATTAGGGAAAAACTGGAGGTGGGTGCTGGCCAGTTCATCACAGGGCTCCAACACTGCAGAACTATAACACCAAAAAAGAAAAAAAAACACAATCCTTCTACTAAAAAAAACAATCCTTTATTCTTGAAGATGAGTGGCTACTGCGATGTAAACAGCCTGACATGTTTCGAAATGCAAACACTTAAACATGAGTGTTCATTTTGAATGCCTATAAGGATGGGCAGCTACTCCCAATTCAGTACCTAGCAACCTTTATGGTGTGATAAACACTACCGCTGGTATAATATTCAACAATATTCAACAAGAAACAAAGCCCCTCCTAGGGAAATCTTCTGAACTATTAATGGGATTCATATGTGATGCTGTGTTTCATGTAGGGCCAGTCTCTTTGGCAGTATGTTCCAGTACTCTAACTGGTCTTATGGGGCGATATAAGCTGCCTATTGAGTGTTTGGCTGCATTTCTCCAACAGCTCAGCCCAGTTCATTCAGATCACTCAGCACTGTTGCACCTACATGTTGGTTGAAGGAAAAGTCTGTTTGGGCATCTAAAGGCCATTAACATTCATCTGCCTTGGAAAAGCCTTTATGTTTATAATAAATGTGGATACTTCTACCTACAGCTACAGCTCTGTCTAACCCATTGTTGATGTAGCCCTATTTTATGACCCTTTATAGAGCAATAAGATACTTTATTGAAATGTCTTCTTTATATTGATATTTCCTACATGTAAGGCATCCGTTATCCAGAAAGTTCAGAATTATGGGAAGGCCATCTCCCATAGACTCCATTTTTAATCAAATAATTCAAAATTTTAAAAATGATTTCCTTTTTCTCTGTAATAATAAACCAGAACCTTGTACTTGATCCCAAATAAGATATAATTAATCCTTATTAGAGGTACATATTTTAAGTAGACTTGGACTTGATCCAAATTACAGAAAGACACCTTATCCAGAGCACCTCAGGTCCCATACCTGTAAAGTAGTACAGATGCTAAGAAGCCTCATGTCTGCTGTAACCAATAGATTATCTATTAATTTATGGTGGCCATACATGAGCCCATTCAGTATCTAAGCGATCAGCTCAGGGGGCTAACTAAAGGATACCGGACAAGGGTGCATACATGGTACAAATGAGCTTTCTTTTGTTTAGCTCTTTTAGGCTGACAATATCAGCTGTAAAGAGATACTGGTCTTGTTCCTTGGGGACTAGCCAGATTAAAGGTTTGAATGAGGCTTAAACTGGCCATACACGCACCGATAATATCGTACGAAACCTCGTTTCGTACGATATTCGGTGCGTGTATGGCATGTCGGCGAGTCGACCGATATCGCAGGAAGCTGCTGATATCGGTCGACTCGCCGATCGGCCAGGTTAGAAAATTTTGATCGGGCGCCATAGAAGGCGCCTGACCAAAATCTGCCGTCAGGGCTGAATCGGCAGAAGGAGGTAGAAATCCTATTGTTTCTACCTCCTTACCTGCTATTTCAGCCCTGAACGGTGTGTGGCGGATCTGAAGATGTTTTGTGCAACCGATGGTCGCACGAAACATCGTCAGATCACCACGTGTGTGGCCAGCTTTAGAAGCACCAGCACCAGCAGAGGATTTTCCTCTGAATGAGATCTATTTACTCTGTTGGCTTATTCCCCCGAGTTTTACAGAATTCTTCACTGGACAATTATGCTGGGACCTAGAAGACCGGTTCTCAGTCATAGATCTGACAATCCATGTAAGCTAGCATCTCCAGTCTGCGAATCAGGGTTGGTAACTGAGCATGGGATCATCACTTTTACAGCTATCAGTGACCTGTGGGGTGCCATGATTTATGGTTTTAAAAGAAAACAAAGTTAGATATTGTGTTTCCCTTTGTGTTTCAGATCTCTGCTTTCCATTACATTTTTGAGCTTCAGTTTAGTTTCCTGATTTCTGATTACAGTTGTTCCAAAGGACAGAAATGTGAGTGTTTTTAAGGCTGTAATGGGAAACAGAAAATAAATCAGCGGGAAAAAATGCAAACATGAAATACATTTCAGCTGGATTTGTACTTATCCTGTCCCCATACTCCCAGAAGTTAAAAACAATAACATGCAATTTAAAGGTGAAGTCCATCTTCAGTTTGTGCCTTAGCCATTAAATCCACACCTGAAATATGTGTATACACAGTAGCTACAGTATGTATAATAAACATTACTTCTCTTCATACATCTCTCTTGAAAATGGACTATTTGGGTTCATGTCGCTGTGTGCAGCTCTCGTGGCTCCCACCAACCCATAGAGTTTAGAAGGTGGAGAGGGCAAATAAGTTTGTGTCTTGTAAGACTATCCCACTAACACAACATAGAGCACAAATACAGTTATAAATGTAAGTCAATAGTAAAACATCTTTACAAAGCACTGTAATTATTTGTAACTATTCCTGTTGTGTCACTTAGTCACTAACGGAAGAGTAGAATTTCTCATGCTTACTGTGAAAAGAATGTATGGAATCCACATAATCTGCCATAATAACAGTAATGAAGTTCTTCTTATGTACAGTTCTTTGTACCCTTTGTTGTAGTATAATGCTTTATAAAAATGCATCACAATTTTATTGTACACTGTTGGGCTTATTGGAAAGTAGTTTTCTTCTTTGGATAAACCCCCATTATAAAAAAAAACTTGAATGTTTGCTTATTTTTAAAAAAATCTGAATATGAAAAACTTGTTTGAATAAAAACACATCTACTGTCTTGGGCTGGCTGGCTACAACCTTCCATATCACCTTCAATAGTTCCCCCCTGCAGTGTTATATCTTCTCCCCTGCAATAGTCCAGCAAATAGACAGCTGAAATTAGCCCGTGTTTGGCCACCTTTAAAGCTTGGTAGCTTGATCCTGAGGAGAATAAATACCAAAATGTTCAGAGATTTCAATTATAGACAAAAATCCCCAGTGTCATGCCCTAATTCCTGTGAAATGAATGTAAGGTGCATGAAGGCTAGAGAGCAGTGACGCAGAGTAACTTTTAGAATGTTATAGAATGGCCTATTCCTAGCAGCTTTTCAAATGGTCTGCATTTTTTGGCTTTATTAGTTTGTGAATTAATTGCTTTCCTCCTCTGACTCTCTCCAGCCTTCAAATGGGGGTCACTGACCCCCAAGAGCCAAAAAACTATTGCTCTACGAGGCTACAATTTTATCGTTACTTTTGGTTACTTATCCTTCTATTTAGGCCCTTCTCTATTCTTATTTCTGTCTCTCTATCAAGCCACTGTCTGGTGGCTAGGTTAAAATGGAAACAAGCAACCAGATAGCTGCTGAAATTCCAAATTGGAGAGCTGCTGAACAAAAATCGAAATAATTTCAAAATGGCAAATTATAAAAAAAAAATGCAAACTGGTGAACGACCACTTTATATTGTGAGAATGAGTACACAATCCCAATAATATTGTATTAAAAGAGAAGGAAAGGTACAATCTATAGGGGGTGCTGAACATTTGGCACCCTTCAGTGATTGTAATTGCTTACCTTTATTCTCCTGTTAGGAGAAAACTGCACCAGCCCAGAGTAGCTGTGAGGGAATGATCCTCTTCCTTCTTCTTTCTTAAGCTGGCCATACACGGGCAGATCCGCTCGCTTGGCGATGTCGCCAAGCGAGTGGATCTTCACCTGATATCCCCACCTACGGGTGGGGATATCGGGGAGGCATGTAGGCGAATTCGATCGTTTGGCCCTGGGGCCAAACGATCGAATTCTGCACGCAGCAATGGGGCAGTCGGTTCAGGGACCGCATCAACGAGCCGATGCGGTCCCCGATCCGACTGGATTTTCTAACCTGCCCGATCGATATCTGACCAATTTCAGGCCAGATATCGGTCAGCCAGGCCCCTCGGTTCTGCCCCTACATGGGCAGATAAGCTACCGATTCCGTCCAAGGGACCGATATCGGCAGCTATAATCGGCCCGTGTATGGGGACCTTAAGTGCCGCTTGTGAACGCGCAGTGGAGTGAAAAGCCAAACCTTGTGGAAAAAGTAGCCATTTATACCCAACTGTGCATGCGCCGGCCCCGGGATTCAGAAGAATGAGGACAGACTGAAGAGGATCGCACATTCACAGCTACCCCGGGCTGGTGCGGTTTTCTCCTAACAGGAACACCGGCCTAGGGTATAAGGTAAGCGATTATAGTCAATGGGGAGTACCTAACATTTGGCACCCCCC
Organism: Xenopus tropicalis; assembly: GCF_000004195.4. Taxonomy (NCBI): domain Eukaryota; kingdom Metazoa; phylum Chordata; class Amphibia; order Anura; family Pipidae; genus Xenopus; species Xenopus tropicalis. The sequence goes on along the minus strand of NC_030680.2, from coordinate 107,530,043 downwards.
AGTGATTTTTACTATTTCTTCTCCTATAAAAGAGCCTCAGAGTGACTATACTAAATGAGACAGCTGGGCAGCCCCAGTCATTAAGTGCTCGTGATAAATAGGCATTCACTTAACCTGATAATGCTCCAGATCCCTAGGTGTTGCAGTTAAACAACATGTGCAGGGGCTCTCAGCACAATAATGAATGTCACATGGATAATTAAAGCAGGAATGAGGCTGAGCACTTACAGAACAGATGAGAAGAATGAATGAGCTGCCTAGTTACATTTATTAGTCCTTTACATGTTCTACAATAAATCTGCCCACCTAAGTTAAGAAATGCTATATCTGTAAAGGGTGAAATTAAACTGTTCTAGGAACAGAGAGACGTGGGGGCTAAATGTGAGAACATCAGAACATGGATTCCGACTGGACTGATTCCTGGGGAATTAAAGATAATGCCATTTGTACAACGTAAGCTAAATGTCACAGATAAAGAGATTAGGGTCCAGGCACAAGCCCTTATTGCACACATATCTGGCCAGATATCGGTCACCCAGCCCGCTCGTTTCTGCCCCTACACGGGCATATACAGTAAGCTGCAGAGTCGGTCCAAGGGACCGATATCGGCAGCTTCTATCGGCCCGTGTATGAAGGCCTTAAGAAGAGGCTTTCAGCACTTGGGGTAACCCATGCTGTAGTATTGATCAGCTACTAGGAGCACCCTTATTCCAACAATTGCTTAAACCTACATTCTGGAAGTGCCAACTGCTAGAGATAACAGGGCTACCAATAGCACCAATCAGCAATTAGCTATAAACAGTTTATCGCCAGTTGAAAAATGAAAGCAAAGAACTGATTACTATGAACTATGGGTAACTGATCTACTTGCCTCAGCAAACATATTATATAGGACAAAATATAAGCAACTGTTGGTATCTGTCTGTATAGGCTATAAGATGATTATGGGTGATGTTGATCCTATAGCAATGTCTAAAATTTACTGCAAATGTTCTTTTCTGGGCAGGCCACTTCTCCTTTATGTCACATTAATGTTCAGGTCCATTATGCCAGGCCCCTGCTAGTCATGAGAGAAGGAAACTGTGAGCGACAAATAAAGAAATAATTAAGGTTGCAAAGATGACCTGAGTCGTTAACAGACAAACAAAGCAAGAGGCATATATTTTCTTTTTATCTTAATATTTCCCTTAGACAAATGCAAAGCCAATAAAGCAATGGATGGTTGTGTGCCTTTAAGGGCTCTGGCACACGGGGAGATTAGTCGCCCGCGACAAAACTCCCTATTTGCGGGCGACTAATCTCCCCGAGTTGCCTTTCCCTGCCATCCCACCGGCGACAATGTAAGTCGCTGGTGGGATGGCAGGGGAAGGCAACTCGGGGAGATTAGTCGCCCGCGAACAGGGAGTTTTGTCGCGGGCGACTAATCTCCCCGTGTGCCAGAGCCCTAAAGGAACAGTGTTTGCTTTGGAAAGACTACTATAGTTTATATAAATAAAGCTGCTGTGTAGCCATGGGGGGCACAGGTTTGTTCCATTCAAGCTGGAACAAAAGGAGAAAAGGCACAGGTTACATAGCAGAAAACAGATTAGTTCTATGAACCCCCATTGTATTCTACAGAGCTTATCTGTTATCCAGGGCCAGAACTAGGGGTAAGCAGAAGAGACACCTGCCTAGGGCACAACCATGAGGGGGCACAAGGCAGGTACCTCTCCTACATATTTGCTTAAGTAACCTGTGCCTTTTCTACTTTTTTCCAGCTTGAATGGCTGCCCCCATGGCTACACAGCAACTTATTTATATAAACTACAGTAGTCTTTCCAAAGCAAACACACAGCTTTTACCAGTGCATTATATTTAAATTACTTAATTTTCATTGAGTTACAACATTTTTATTTTCTGGTTTTACAGTTTCTTTAATATCTAAAAATACAGCAGAACTAACAATTCTTAGTTTTTCAGTTCAGCTCAGTTGGCATGGTGCTATCAGGTGTAAAGGCATTATGAAGATACGTGCACATTACTACTATTGCTTGGGGATACTAGACTTGATGCAAACACTGTAACTTTTATTGGGCAGCAAGGTGGCACAGTGGGTAGCACTTCTGCCTTGCAGCACTAGGGTCCTGAACGTGATTCTTTCTTAGGCACTGTCTGCAAGAAGTTTGTATGTTCTCCCTGTGTCCGTGTGGGTTTCCTCCCACACCCCAAAAACATAAAGGCAGCCAGTTTAATTGGCTCCTTATTAAATTTGCCCTAGTGTGTGAAAATAGCATAGAGACCTTAGATTGTAGGCTCCACTGGGGCAGGAGCTGATATTAATGTGCCAGTAATATATAATTAACAGATAATTATTGCATTACCCCATGTGAAAGTGACTGACTGCTTGCAGTAGCAGTATAAGGAGCAAAACGTTGCAGCCAACGTTGTGAATATTGCACATATGGGTACATGCTGTGCCTACTGAGTAAAGGAAAGCACAGAGGTAGAACTTGCATGCTAGAAAGAAGATGGGTGCCTATAAGCACAGTGCTATGGGTAATTGCAGGCAGGGCAAACTCTTAAGTGCTAGCACTGTGCCTCCCATTGATAACTAAGACCTTTTTTGTTCATGGATAATTGGCAAAGAGGGTGTTTTACCCTTCCATTACTTCTTTATTGTCTGTGGAACATTTGTGTTTGATGAAGGATGTTAGGTTAAATGGATAGCAGATATACGATCTGCCATATGCACGCTACATACCATAGGCAAGCATGTCCATGTGTTTCTGCAGATTGCAGGGAAGGCTGAGGTGCAATTGCAGGAACACTAACTGGTCCTACATCAGAGATTTCCAATGCATCCTCCCCAAATTAAAAGCTAAACACGTTGTTCTTAATATGCTAGGGAGTTAATATATATTAATTTCATAGCATATACTTGAAAGTTTCATTCCCCTGTTTTAGGTTAGGGAAAAGAGGGGATTGTCCATGGTGCCCAAGTCTCATTAAGAACCCCGGACAGATAAAGTCTGTACTAAAAGTACAAAGTACACATCATTGTGGGTTACTTAGGGGCACATTTACTAAGACACGAATTCGAATCCGAATTGGGAAAATTCCGATTGGAAAACGAACATTTTGCGACTTTTTCATATTTCTTGCGAATTTTCGGCGCCTTTACGACGGATATTGTCGCAACTTTTTCGTTACCAATACGATTTGCGCGAAAAAACGCGAGTTTTTCGTAGCCATTACGATGCGCTCGTATCTTGTCGCGACTTTTTCGTATTGAGCGCTCGTAAGCGGCGGGCGAAACTTTCAGACTTAGCATGATTTTGGAAGCCTCCCATAGGACTCAATGGCACTCTGCAGCTCCAACCTGGCCCAAGGAATGTCTCCCATAGGAATCAATGGCACTCTGCAGCTCCAACCTGGCCCAAGGAAAGTCTCCCATAGGGCTCAATGGCACTCTGCAGCTCCAACCTGGCCCAAGGAAAGTCTCCCATAGGGCTCAATGGCACTCTGCAGCTCCAACCTGGCCCAAGGAAAGTCTCCCATAGGGCTCAATGGCACTCTGCAGCTCCAACCCGGCCCAAGGAAAGTCTCCCATAGGGCTCATTGGCACTCTGCAGCTCCAACCCGGCCCAAGGAAAGTCTCCCATAGCGCTCAATGGCACTCTGCAGCTCCAACCCGGCTCAAGGAAAGTCTCCCATAGGGCTCAATGGCACTCTGCAGCTCCAACCCGGCCCAAGGAAAGTCTCCCATAGGGCTCAATGGCACTCTGCAGCTCCAACCCGGCCCAAGGAAAGTCTCCCATAGGGCTCAATGGCACTCTGCAGCTTCAACCCGGCCCAAGGAAAGTCTCCCATAGGGCTCAATGGCACTCTGCAGCTCCAACCCGGCCCAAGGAAAGTCTCCCATAGGACTCAATGGCACTCTGCAGCTCCAACCTGGCCCAAGGAAAGTCTCCCATAGGGCTCAATGGCACTCTGCAGCTTCAACCCGGCCCAAGGAAAGTCTCCCATAGGGCTCAATGGCACTCTGCAGCTCCAACCCGGCCCAAGGAAAGTCTCCCATAGGACTCAATGGCACTCTGCAGCTCCAACCTGGCCCAAGGAAAGTCTCCCATAGGACTCAATGGCACTCTGCAGCTCCAACCCGGCCCAAGGAAAGTCTCCCATAGGGGTCAATGGCACTCTGCAGCTCCAACTCGGCCCAAGGAAAGTCTCCCATAGGACTCAATGGCACTCTGCAGCTCCAACCTGGCCCAAGGAAAGTCTCCCATAGGGCTCAATGGCACTCTGCAGCTCCAACCTGGCCCAAGGAAAGCCTCCCATAGGACTCAATGGCACTCTGCAGCTCCAACCTGGCCCAAGGAAAGTCTCCCATAGGACTCAATGGCACTCTGCAGCTCCAACCTGGCCCAAGGAAAGTCACCATACTGAAGCTTGAATGAATCCGAATCTTTCGTACTCGGCGCGAAAGCTGCGAAAAAGTCGCGACTTTTCGCGCAAGTATTAACGCTACGAAAAAATCGCCAGATTTTGCGCAACATTCGTAATGGCAACGAAAAAGTCGCGACAATTAGCCGAAAAATCACAAAATACCGATCATTACGAAAAAAACGCAATCGGACGCATTCGGCCCGTTCGTGGGTTAGTAAATGTGCCCCTTAGTGTTTAATTTAACTAATAGAGTCATTGGAGGCCGCTCAAAATTGCTGAATAAAAAAGTTTTCTTTACTTAAAAAAATAACCCAATGCATTTCAACCCCCACATATATGTCAAAAGTACAAAGAAAAAAACAGGCCCCTGACGAATACCCACCCAAATATGTGGGGGTCAAAACGCATTGTGTTATTTCTGGTGTAAATAAAACTTTTTTTTATTCCGCAATTTTGATCGCTCTGAAATGACTTTATTAGTTTGTAATTTCCTTGGGGATTCTACAGGGCCCCCTGCAGACAGCACCCCACTTTATATTTATTACATAAAGAGAAATGCATCCCCAACTATGTTATCTTCTATTGTTGAATTTCTAAGTCAGGGGTGCACTGACTGGGGGGCACCAGCTTTCTAACACTGCCTGGGGGGGCACCAGCTTTCTAACACTGCCTGGGGGCACCAGCTTTCTAACACTGCCTGGGGGTGCACCAGTTCTACAACTGCCTGGGGGCACCAGCTTTCTAACACTGCCTGGGGGTGCACCAGTTCTACAACTGCCTGGGGGCACCAGCTTTCTAACACTGCCTGGGGGTGCACTAGTTCTACAACTGCCTGGGGGCACCAGCTTTCTAACACTGCCTGGGGGGGCACCAGCTTTCTAACACTGCCTGGGGGCACCAGCTTTCTAACACTGCCTGGGGGCACCAGCTTTCTAACACTGCCTGGGGGTGCACCAGTTCTACAACTGCCTGGGGGCACCAGCTTTCTAACACTGCCTGGGGGTGCACCAGTTCTACAACTGCCTGGGGGCACCAGCTTTCTAACACTGCCTGGGGGTGCACCAGTTCTACAACTGCCTGGGGGCACCAGCTTTCTAACACTGCCTGGGGGTGCACCAGTTCTACAACTGCCTGGGGGGCACCAGCTTTCTAACACTGCCTGGGGGAGCACCAGTTCTACAACTGCCTGGGGGGCACCAGCTTTCTAACACTGCCTGGGGGTGCACCAGTTCTACAACTGCCTGGGGGGCACCAGCTTTCTAACACTGCCTGGGGGCACCAGCTTTCTAACACTGCCTGGGGGCACCAGCTTTCTAACACTGCCTGGGGGGCACCAGCTTTCTAACACTGCCTGGGGGCACCAGCTTTCTAACACTGCCTGGGGGCACCAGCTTTCTAACACTGCCTGGGGGCACCAGCTTTCTAACACTGCCTGGGGGGCACCAGCTTTCTAACACTGCCTGGGGGCACCAGCTTTCTAACACTGCCTGGGGGCACCAGCTTTCTAACACTGCCTGGGGGCACCAGCTTTCTAACACTGCCTGGGGGGGCACCAGCTTTCTAACACTGCCTGGGGGGCACCAGCTTTCTAACACTGCCTGGGGGGCACCAGATTTCTAACACTGCCTGGGGGGCACCAGCTTTCTAACACTGCCTGGGGGCACCAGCTTTCTAACACTGCCTGGGGGGCACCAGCTTTCTAACACTGCCTGGGGGGGCACCAGCTTTCTAACACTGCCTGGGGGGCACCAGCTTTCTAACACTGCCTGGGGGGCACCAGCTTTCTAACACTGCCTGGGGGGCACCAGCTTTCTAACACTGCCTGGGGGGCACCAGCTTTCTAACACTGCCCAAGGAGAATTTAGCTTTCTAACACTGCCTGGGGGGGCACCAGCTTTCTAACACTGCCTGGGGGGGGCACCAGCTTTCTAACACTGCCTGGGGGGGCACCAGCTTTCTAACACTGCCTGGGGGGCACCAGCTTTCTAACACTGCCTGGGGGGGCACCAGCTTTCTAACACTGCCTGGGGGGCACCAGCTTTCTAACACTGCCTGGGGGGCACCAGCTTTCTAACACTGCCCAAGGAGAATTTAGCTTTCTAACACTGCCTGGGGGGGCACCAGCTTTCTAACACTGCCTGGGGGGGGCACCAGCTTTCTAACACTGCCTGGGGGGCACCAGCTTTCTAACACTGCCTGGGGGGCACCAGCTTTCTAACACTGCCTGGGGGGCACCAGCTTTCTAACACTGCCTGGGGGGGGCACCAGCTTTCTAACACTGCCTGGGGGGCACCAGCTTTCTAACACTGCCCAAGGAGAATTTAGCTTTCTAACACTGCGCTTTCTAACCTGGAGCAGCTTTAACTCTTTAACTTTGGCTCTGCATCCCTGGCATCATACTAGCTAAATTATCACAGTTTGAAGAAATGTACAGTATTATCCCACATTGCCTCACAGGCTTCTAAACATTGTTGACACAAAGGAAATGAGGTTAAGAGTTGTCTCTTGGTCCACTGGCAACTGGAGTCTAAAGAAAACACCAATGCACCTAGGTAAACTTCCAGCCTGTCCTGCTTGAATGTTTTAGATTCCAGCAGTTCCTAGCAAATAACTCCAAGTGACTTAGTGGCCCACCCAGACATTTGATGTTCCTACATAGAAAAAGCAAAGTTCCACACCAAATATGCCCAAACTATTCCTAAGGTTTAAATGACAAAGGTCACCAAGGGTTATCCTTCAGGAAATGTGACATCATTTAGGCAAATTCTGCATAGTTTAACTATCATGTCTCCCAAATGTGACAGTTTTTTTTTTATATAAGAAACAGAAAAACCATACTGCTCTTATTCTAATGTATTCCCTGTAAATGATGCTTACAGATGTTTAATGTGAAAAAGAAAATATAAGCAGAGTTTATGCTTACTGTATACACACGCAGAAACAGATAATAAAGAACTGGAAACTGTAATATATACATGTTGATACTAAAGAAAAGTAGATGCCGCACTCACAGGTCTTAGTGAAAAATAAAGAAAATGTTTTTATTGTGTCAGACTAACGTTTCGGCTGTATCCGCAGCCTTTCTCAAAGTGAACAAAACATTACAACAAACCTACTCATAAACCCAAAATGGCGCCAAAATTCTACTAGTGACGTCATGTGCTGTGCAATTAGTGATTCCCCACCTACTATGTGCAAATACTAAACCTAAAAACTACTAACAAATATTTTAAATAACAACAAAGAAATAGACAATACTGATACAATCATCTAGAAATAATACGGATTGTTGTGCAAAGAATAAGAAAGAGAACAGAAAGAACAGAAATTACCACCTGTCACAGCTGAACTGCAACTCCCCCTCTTACATCGTATCGAAGCTTCAGGCCATTCATGTAAGCTCACATCCGGAGACTCTGTGCCACGATCAGGACTTATTTGAGAGTCCCCACTGGGACTAGTTATGTACATGTCTATACAATATCGGTCCCCACTAAGCGCTGGTCACTTATGCGTCATCACCAGGACGTCAATACATGTTGATACTATGTATCCTGGGTAATTGCGCAAAAATGCAGAAGAAGTGATCGCTGCATGTAAAGTGTTTTCCATACAGTGGTTGGAAAAAATCAAATCTCCCTTGTCACGGGCGACTAATCTCCCCGAACTACCATCCCAACGGCGAACATGTAAGTCGCCAGTGGGATGGTACACGCTGCGCAAGTGGTTTCGGCAAATCGCCGAAGTTGCCTCGCGAGGCATTTTCGGCGATTTGCAGAAATCGCGCCGCCACATGTGCCATCCCACCGGCGACTTACATGTTTGCCGGTGGGATGGCAACTGATGGCAACTCGGGGAGATTAGTCGCCCGCGAACAGGGAGATTTGTCGCGGGCAACTAATCTCCCCGTGTGCCAGAGCCCTTAGACCCAGGGCCAAACGACCGAATTAGCCTTAATTAGTCCAATATCGCCCACCCGTAGGGCTAGGCAGATCTTAGTGTGTATGGTCACATTAACACATTGCTCACCACCCCCTTTGATGTTGCTCCCAGTGGGAGCCAATTAGTAGATTTACACTAGTCAATATTTTGCAAGGTAAGAGAATAGAATTTTGGTGGCATCTTGTGTAAAATAATCATTAGGTGGAAGTTGTATTATTAGTTAAGAATTGCATGTGAGGAGTGAGGAACAGGCCAGAATGAAAGGTAATCCATATGGCACCAGGCCTGTGGAGAGGGGACAACAGTGGAGTTGTTAATGGTAATAGACACCATTCTGTCTTAGAGGGGTGAGTTGGGATGAACTGGATAGCCAATTGTGAGCCAGGCCTGATCCCCATCACTAATCACTAATTCTCTTGAATTAAAGCAAATCCCACCAACGATGTTAAGAAAACCTAGTGGATAGCAATCCCAGAAGAACAGAAGCTGGTATAAAAGCAAAATGATAATCAACTTCATATTAAAACCCCTGGTTTGTGAATATTTGGCAGTCACATAAGTATGGAATGGACAGACTGCTACTTCTATTAAGAATAGCTATATGTGTATTCCCCACATGTTAGGTTCCAGTCTTTGCTTAAGCAGCTGAACAAAAGGAATAGGAATAGATCTAGAAAACAGAATGTATGATGCACATTTATATTTCATTTGAAACAGGCTTGATGTTATTGGGACCAAAAGCCCTAGAATGTTCTTGGTAACATTAATGGGTGTATATTTTGACCCCATTTTCTAATGCAATAATAGCCTTTGAAATGACTTCACCTAAAAGAGCAGTAAATGTGAAATACAGTTATTAGAGTTTAGTTATTCTTCTTACTGCTGCTGCTATATTTGCCTCTCAACGTACATACCGATACAGGAAGAAGACCTTTATCCATTGATTGCATGGTGTTGTATCCTATGTGCAGGGTAGATATGCTGAAAGTCATATTGTGGCATGAGCAATGGATAATGGTGATCTCTCTGGTTTAAGCAAAGACATATTTGGTTTTCCTAGGGAGTCAGCTACAAAACCCAAAAATTGGTTTAGAAATAATTATGCTACAGTTGTACAGAACAATAACCAATACAGAATTTACTGACAGTATTCTAAAAAGTAGTTTAGTGTCTCCTTCTGGGACCTGAAAAAATGTGTAATCTAATGTGGAAATATTACTTGTTCATCGTCAGTTATTTTTCCAACACAAGTATAGCTAGTGCACTGGTAAAGCCATTATAAGACAAAATGGCTGAATTGCAGCCAAGTTACAAAATGTATAGTCAAATTGAAGATATAATTGTATTGGAAGTAGACTAATACGATTGCTAGCTCATCACTGAAGGTGGCAAACTGAGCTGAGCACATAACTCATTGGAACAGAAAGGCTGTATGATACAGGGTTTTTATATACAGGAACTGGGTGAATCATTGACTGGTTAATGGGCAAGGAATGTAAGGTATGGTATGGTAAGGAAATTAAGATTATGGTATAAGGAATCCTGCTTTAAAAATGTAGTGCTATAAGAAAATTATTAGTATATAAAGCAAAGGTTGGTGGCGCTCACTTATCAAGATGATATTTATCTGATTTTTTCCATTAAGGTCATATTTGTCTGTGTCTTTGACTGGAGTTCTACCGCTAAGTGTCTCTGAGGAAATGCTAGCTCCATTGGCCAAGTATAATGTATTAAAGCCCACTATGTTTTCCATTTCCTCAATCTTCATTTTGCTTTGTAGTCAAGTATTCACCACAATCCCATTGTTTTTCTACACTGTGGTGCCTACTGTGAATTGTGGATCTCACAACTAGCAAATGAGGTATATTATGCCAGCCTGTTTTATGCATGGGACTTAGTAGTAGGCTGCCCTGGAAATCCAAGCTTGCAGGTAACAGGGAGAAGAACATGTATGGTTTGTTTATAATAAAAGACGGAATGTACTGTAGGAAGTGCATGACATCTGGAAGTGCATCCATACGGTGCCTGAGTGAATGCCTGGCCTGTGACATCACTGGTTGCTCCTCTGTAACTTGCCCCTTCCCACAACTGACAACATTCACCTCTAATATCCAGCTAAATAAACACAGTCAGACCTGTAAAACCTCACCTGACACTCAGTTAACATATACTTGGCGACAGGCTCATCTGTTTCTAAAGCCGCTACCTTATACATTCACAGCCCTGCTGATTTATGATCCTGAATTTTGTCCAAAAGCTTTATTCTTGTGCCAAACACAAGCACACGCAAGCTGCCTTCTCTATAAGGCCAAAGCTTTCTGAATCCCAAAGTGACTCAAACCCAGCCAGTCCAACACATTCACTGTGGGGATTTTGTGTTTTGTATTATAAAAACACTAGACTGTGAGCACACAGATACTGGATCCTGTATGTATGTATATCTTTATTTATAAAGCGCTACTTATGTACACAGCGCTGTACAGTAGACTGACATTTTGTTTAGAGAAATATATAACTTTCATATATATCTCATTTGACTTGTATAATAATATAATTTTATATTCCCATTCTTGCCTTGGGCTAATGATTTACATAGATTAAAGGTTTTATTTTTAATCGTTCATGGATTGTCACCTTAACCATTTCAAATCAGACCTCATGCTAAAGTGCTCATGGGTAATCATTTTTGGTACAGTCTCCAACAATCATCTACACATATTACTACTATGCTATGTAGCCTGTAGGATTCATGCATGTTATTTTTAAATTACAACCCTGAGCACTGATATAAGACATCCTGTACAAATCCATTCTGTACATGGTAGACCCAGCAATGGATCTTATTTAAAAATGCTTCTGTTATGCCCACCATACTGTCCACCAGTTCCACTGTCACTATTCATTTTAGCATTTTTAGAAAACATTCTAGCACATGTTGGCATTGATTTGATATTGTTTCTTGGTGTTGTATTTATTGCTGAATTCTGCCTGGGCATCTTTCCATTCTCTGTGTTATGCCTTATCTCCACCCACAAGGTTCCTCAGATGTTCCTATCTAATGTCCTTGCCACTGACATGGAGGAATATCGTTTTTCGGCGTGCTACCTATATTTTATGCTGGCATTACATGGAAGTTTCTGGTCATGAATGTACAGTGAATATACCACATTTCCTATCATTTTGGCAGCCATGAGATTTGTATTTGAAAGGGACACAGGGAGATGACTATTCCATCAGATCTAATCAGGATCAAGTAATTAATATTGACACAATCTGGCTACACAAACATTGACAACTGATAAGGAATTATGTCTGGGTGTGCAGATTTACCCACAGGTCACCATGACTTGGATGGATTCTGTGCTCAAGTCCTCCTAGTGAGGAGCCATGTAGTTTGAGAACCATCATTTTAAATGCTACAACCACTAACTGGCATCAGAAAGGTGCAATCAGGTACAGTAAGTGTCCATATATATCCAGGGTTTTTTTTGCCTGTAGTTTTTGGGCGACTTGTGAATTGGAGAGAATTGCTTTTTGTCACCATTCATTTTCCAAATAAATTGTGCAGGGCAAATATCTAAGAAAGTACAAAAAGCAATATGTTGCAAATAATATCCTTTAAAATCCCATGACCTATTGAAATTAGTGCAATTATTTTATAGAAAATTCATGGATGCATTTTTGTCACAGTGATTTTAAAGGTGGGACTGGTGCAGAACATATCTCATGAACAAAAACACTGGAATAGCCTGTGATTCATTTCTTTAAATCAAGAAAATAAGCAAATGGTAATAAAACATCACACCCGCAGCAGACATGTAAATGGTATAATCATGTTTAAATTATATAAATAAATAACATAACACAGAATTAACATTTCAACCCATATATATATATATATATATATATATATATATATATATATATATATATATATATATATATAAATAGACTTTTTGGAAAAGAGAAGGAAAGAGGAACTAATAAGAACGTTATCATTGACATAAGTCTACTTGTACTTAAGGCATGAATTATTAGGAGTACAGTAAGCATTTGCTATTCTGCATAGCTTGGCACTTAAATCTTTCCTCTGCACTTATTCCTTACATGCTTTAAAACCTTTATCAAGAATTACTCATAAGGTTTATGAAATAGACTACAGATAAATCAAGTTCTATCAATGTATCTAAAATATAGATATGGAAATTCATGGGGCCCTGTATTCTGTGCAGACTAGCTTTGTGCAAACTGGGAAACTACCAGAATAAATGATGGTGTATGTAAAGATTTATCCATAAATCTTAATGTAGGTGTACATAGAAGAGGGCCTTTGTCTATGTAACTAATAATGCTACTGCTAGCTATTCAGTTGGCAGACTTGTTTCTATATCTGAGTGACAAAGTAGTGCCAAATTATAAAGCTGGCCATACACTAAGAGACTGACTGAGATCTGCTCATTCTGCAACGTTTCTGAATGAGTGGATCTTTCCCCGGATATTTTCAGCCAGATGACTGGCTGCAGAATTGCTCTTAAGGGCCTAAATCAGCAGTTTAAATCTGCCCGTGTATGTCCACCTTTAGACAATGAGACTGTGGAAATTGGATTCTTCCTTCAGTAAAACAAAAATAGCTAATAGCATAAATAGCTTTCCAAAAGTGGAATGCAAAGGGTGCCCACACAATGACTCTACAATCATAATGTTGTTCTTTTTAGGGGATTCCCTGTGAATATCCTTCCACATCTAGGGGTTGCCTATTCTAAAATACTAAATCTTTTTTGAATAATTACAGTATGAAATGGTAAAATCCTATATAATAACACTGGTGTGAAAGATTTGATACTAAATCTTTAACTTTAGTCTTCAAATATTTTCTACAATATCCACAAACATTTTTGGAGCTATTCATTCTGTAAATCGTTCATAAATGATGTAATACTTGCACTTCAAGTTTTACAATGGGTGCTCAAAGTAAAACCTGTAAACAAAACTCCACTCATATAATAAGGGCAAGTAAAAAAGCCTCTATAATGAAACCTTGCTTTTTTACCAGCAGAGAAGGCCAAAAGCATTAACTACTGGTCATAAAATGTTTAACATTTTCAGATGAGACAATATGTATTTGTATGGAAGGGTAGAATAATGCAGGCATGAAGGCAAGCTCTGGCACGCTATAATTATTTCAGTTATTCTTTAGTGGGAATGGATGGTTCCATAAACAGCAAAGGGTGCTGTGTTTTGCTCTGACTTTAACACTTAACCTGACAGAGGAAGGTGTAGACCGCCCCCCCCCCCCGAAACATTGTTCTGTGTGGCATAACTGGCTCAATAAACAAAGGACTGCACCAGCAAGAAGTGGTGAGTGCTGTTACTTCTTTCTTCTACCAAGTACTTCAACATTGTCATGGGTTTTGGTACAGCAACGAATCATAAGCACATTCTGGTATAAAATGTACTTATTTGGTTTTTGGATTACCAAACCCATGGGAAGAAAGATTATTCCATTACCCAAACGCAAGTTTGAATGGAACCAGTTTTACCTCTCCCTTCTGAAAAGAAATTTCAAAACATAATGAGTTGGCAATAAATAACAAATAAACTTGAAGATATTTCTATCTTGGGAATGAATGGTTCCCTGCCCCATTTTGCCAATTTACAATTAACAACCTTCCATAAGAATTTTCCGTGAGGAATGTAGACTTATTCTTTTCGATTGCAAAGGAACAGCAGTGTAAATCAATACGCTGCATGGCCTTGAGGGACAAGAGGGGTTAAAACAAAAGAACAAAAAATAACAGACAGTTCTGTACAGAATAGCCACAGGAACAGGAACCTCCAGGAGCTCTTCACAAAGAAGAGAAAGTTAGGATCGATACTTTAGGATTATGGGAACTGTATGGAAGAGAAAAAAGAACAAAGCAAATTACAAAACTGAATAATAAGCATTACCTTATATAACAAATAGGTAGATTATTTACTATACAGTTTTATACAGAGTATTTTCAGCAGTAAAACTGTAAATTACATTTGCTCTTTAAGTTAAAGTAAGTTAGCTTCAAGAAGGGGTTGAATGTTTTTTTAGCAAGTGAGGGAATACAGGGTAATGGGAGATAGGTACAAGTTGATCCGGGGACTGGTCCGATTGCCATCTTGGAGTCAGGAAGGAATTTTTTGCAGCAAATTAGAGAGGCTCCAGATGGGTTTTTTTTGCCTTCCTCTGGATCAACTAGCAGTTGGCAGGTTATATATAGGCATTAAGGTTGAACTTGATGGACGTGTGTTGTCTTTTTAACCTAACTTACTGTTTTTCTAATTTGCTTAAAATATACTGCCAAAAGAAATAGAAAATGAAAGAGGTATACAAATATGTTACAAAACTACTGATGCCTTGGGCTAAATGCAGGCAGAGAATCAGCCCCTACTCTGGCATCAGCCTTTCCTTGTGCCTTGTCCTACTGGCGACCCTCAGGCCGCATCTGGCTCATGGCCCCCCCACCTGTCTGGACTCTGTGACTGCTTATCTTTGTGTAGGCTTTAAATGGTATCAGTACTGAGATTAACGCCCCTGCATTGTTCACACCGCAAATTCAGGCTGTAATCCCCTGTATGGTTCATGCCTTTAACACCCTGTAGTTCACACTGCATTATAGTCAGTTTATAGTCTAAACCTGAGTTGAGAACAACGCAACTCAGGCTCAGCCCCCACATTGTTCACCTGTTCACACCTCAGACTGTATGAACAGTGCCAGCATTGTGTCACTGTATGTACTGCCTGCCCTATGTTGCCTGAGTGTGCCATATTTTTCCTGCTCTTTGCTACCTGTGTGCGCCATACTCTGCCTGCCCTATGCTGCCTGTATGTGCCATACTCTGTCTGCCCTATGCTGCCTGTGGGAGGTGAACATGGCAGGGGTTTGTTCTGGGTTGTTCCGAGTTTGTTAGCATTTGGAAATAGTCATTATATGGTCCATAAGGAGTGTAATTATGTGTTGGGGCTTTCCACAGGCGAGGCATATGAATTTAAGGGTGTGTCTTAATATGACATAATAAACTTCCTTCACAAATGAATGAAGGATGGTATCCTTCAGTGAGCATTAACCATTTGGGTTTTTGCTGTGCTACCGCCATTAATGTGTATATGGTCTTAAAAGCTCTTGTGATAACATGGGTGTGGTTTGAAAAGGGGAATGGTCAAAACTGGCTTCCATTATCGGCCCTCCACCACATAGGCCAGAAAAATTTTGGCCCTCGGTATCACAGGGGTTGGACAGCACTGATGTAGTGTACTGCACAACAAATAAATATTGCTTTAATCTCCCCTCCATCTTTATTTGCTTTGAAGTTGCCTGTGCAGTGACAACAGTACAGGAGGTGAACAGAGGACTAAGTTGATGCAATACATGCTTTGCTAACTATAATTTTTTGAGGCCCTGTGTCCCCATGTCTAATGTTTTCACTGAGAACAAGAAAATAAAATTGAAATTGCTTGTAAAATACAATATTAACAAGTTTCATTAGGTTTGTGAGCAATATACCTACCAATAATCACTAGTAGGATGATGACAAAAACCAGTGCTATAATTGCTTTCATCTGAAAAGCACAATAAACTGAATATTAGATGTATGGTAACCCAATTATTATGCAGGGAAAAGCTAAAATTCATGCAAACTGATAACCATTCATTGCTTTACTGGTAATTTGACAAAAATCCAAGTTGTTGAATGTATTACAGTTTGATGCACTACTTACCTTACACTCCCTCCACCACATCTGTCTCCTAAGCTGTCTTGATCTGCTGCTGAAGGCTGTGGCATTGTCTGATAAGCTTTCTGTGGCAGAACAGATATAGGATTGTGTGTTAGAAAAGTGCATAAGTTAGGGTGGCAATACAGTGAAAGATCTTTACCTGATATGCCCATCTTGAGGTGAGTGTGCCAAAAAATCAGATCACAATTGCAGCTACATGCAGGCCATTGGATCAAGGACTGCATCAACGTGCAGATCAGGTCCTCAAACCAACTGAAAATTAAACCTGCCCAATATTGGTCAATACTGCCCAGATATCGGTAGGGTTGGCCCATCAGAGGGCCCCATACAATGCCAATAAGCTGCCGAATTGGTCTGTTAGCAGCTTTTATTGGCCCCTGTATAGCCACTTTTAGTCAGCATTTCTTAGCATGGAAATAATGACTGCATATAAATTAAAGAATAAATAGATCAGAGAGCAATTTCTTATCTCACCGCTTACTGCAGGAGCTCCATTACCTGACTTGTCCTGCAGCTCATCCAACCTTTCTCCCCTTTCGATCACCCTTGTGATGTTTTCTTGCATGACATCGATGACTTCATCCACCTGGTTCTGTACACTGCAAATACAAATACAACTGGAACAACAACAAACAACTGCCAGTCTAGCAAGGTCATTTTCCTTTAGCTTAGCTAAAAATGGAAAGCCTTAACTTTTGGATTTCATTTCAAATTTATCCCACAATAAAGTTTTCATCATCAATATTTTTTAGTAACCTGTTCACTACTTTGCTGTTGCATGCCTTTAAGTACCCCACCATATGAACCAAGCCAGTTTGTGTTTGAGAAAGCCCTGTATGGGTGGGTCGTAGGAACCAATTTCTGCTCAAAGAAGAAGGTAAGTACTGAGGGTAGTTTAGCAAATGATAGATCTGACAGTATTAGTTTACCTTGGAAAAAGGGGCTTGCTTAATTTCTATTACATTCTTACTGTATCCAAACAAGTTTAAATTAATCTATTCAGAGAAAGTGGATCAGTTTCTAGCATGTTCGGAACTATATCCCCATTTGCATTTCACCCATTTACTCTTTAGCGCTTCTGTGATGGAATCCTTGTTTAATGGTTAGGGAGCAAAAGGTTACATTCCTGCATATAAAAAAAAAAAAAACACACAGAGAATTTAAACTGTCATTCACGCCATATTATTCAAAGACGCCAGCAACACTTTAGTCTGCAGGCTAATGTCACACAGGAAGACTGGAAGTGGCTACTTGCAGCGGATGAGATTTGACTGTTCCCTATAGTGACATTAAAGGCTAATGGATGGAGAGGAAGCAACGACACCAACATTTAGCCAGCTGCAAGCTGAGCCTTCCCATCTCTCTGTGAGCCATTAGGTTAATGCACAAATCATATTCTGCCAGGTATATATGTTCAATTCCATTAGCAGCATATGGAGATTTCAGTGCAGGATACACTGTAGCAGAACTATAGGACAATAACACAGTATGATGGATGTGAAGGTGTTACGCATACCAAGGCTGTTTTGGAAAAAAGAACTAGCTCAATAATTAGAAAAACATCCCTCTGACTCAGCCTTAGATAGAATTTATTTGAATTCCACTGATTGCTTCCAAATGACAGTAGTGAAGCAAAAATGCATCAAATGGTCCAATACACATTGACTATAGTCTTCAACCGAAGCTAATTTCATTTGCAGCTTGGGTCATTGTTATGAAGAGGAAAGTTGATACAGTATATTGATTATGTATGCTACATATGGGCAGCAAAGGTCAAAAACTGATCTTAGCAGCCCTCACCAACAGTAAGCTTATGGCTTATAGTTCTGGGATTCATCTGCATAACTGCCCCATTATTTAATGCCAAAAAATAAGAAAAGAGTGTCACGAGTACCAGGAAATACACGTAACCGTACAAGCACAACAGTATCCCATGAAGTAAACTGAGTAAGCAGAACAACAATTCACTTAACTCAAAGCAGATTAGCAGCATATCAACACAACTGCAGGTCTAATGGCACCTGCTAAGATCAAGTGTCAGAGACCATGGTCAATACCCTAGTAGTCATATTGGGACACCCAGGAGCTGCATATGGCAACCTAACCTGACACCTTTTCTCAAAAGAACAAATATTGAAATAAATGTAACATCTCAAAATGTGATGTATTCATAAACACAGTGGAATTTCTTTTCATACATGGACATTGTTGATTCCAGGTTCTGTTGAAGAATATGCATAATATGCATCCAATGTCGTCAATGAACCTTACCTTAACTTATCCAGCCCAGTATTTATATTTAGGTATTTCACCTTTTCAGCAACTCAGTATGTTATTTTACATGGTCAGCAATGATGGAAAAATAACTCACCCACCTTACCAACCCTAGTAAGGTATTTATTCACACTGCAGGGAACCTGCCACAGAAACTATAGCAATGAGTTTACTTATAATGCAGGTACCTCTATTAGTTCATGGCTATCCTAAGTAAAATCTATTTGTACAATGTGATATTTCATAAACCTATGATAAATATATCTCTGCAGGAAGCACGCTGGGATAGTTTATCTTCAGCTGTCTCTCATTAGACTTACTGTCTGATCTTGTCATTCCTTGGTCCAAACTTAGGTGCAGAAGGTCCCCTCCTGGCAAGAAAAAAAAGTCAGTCAGTTGCATATCATGTCACTGCAAAAGATCACTGCCATAAAAAAAATGCAGACAGAACATAACTGTGTGGGTGAAATTGTGAATTAATGACAGCAATAGAGTATCAGTGTGAATTGATTGTTTAACTTATACACTTTTGGGTGGATTTAACACCCTTAGGCCTCCTCCTTAGGTTCAAAGGTAAATTAGTACAAAAATAATTTTGAAATAAAGACACTGCTACAAACTGCATATTTGACCTTCTGATTGAAAACTGCATGTATACTTTAAAACAGCGGTTCTCAACCTGTGGGTCGCGATTCCTTTGAAGGTTGAACGACCCTTTCACAGGGGTCGCCTAAGACCATCGGAAAACACATATTTCCGATGGTCTTAGGAATAATTTTATGGCTGGGGGTCACCACAACATGAGGAACTGTATGAAAGGGTCGCGGCATTAGGAAGGTTGAGAACCACTGCTTTAAAATTCATGGTAACTATTCATAGTGCATGTCCTCATTCTAATATGGACATAAGAAATGGCTGTAGGTGAAAGTTTTACAGGAAGGTTCTAAGTGAAGTGCAGGTATTGGATCCCGTATCTGGAAACCCATTGTCTCGAAAACTCCAATTTAAGCAAATTGTAATATTTGGAAAGAAAAAAAAAGCTTCATTACCCACCCATTTACGAATTCCCTGTCGAGGCATTTATCATAGGACCCCTGTATTCTGCATTGCAGTGCCAGGAAAGAAAAACATTCCTCACATCCAAAATTTTAAACTAAATGAGCTGCCTTAAGTGGTATTACAGAAAAAATACTGTCTCATGGCAGCACTATATAAACACACAATACCAATGTGGTACGGTAGCTTTTGGGACTCTATGACTAAAAGCTGCCCAGCTCAACTCAAGTTAAAAAGTTATAGATCAGTGATCCACAGCCAGAGGTTTGAGAGCAACACGTTACTCACAAACCCCTTGGATGTTGCTCCCAGAGACCTCAAAGCAGGTGTTTTTTTTTTTTAATTCCTGGCTTAAAGGCAAGTTTTAGTTACATAAAAACCATGTGTACTGCCAAAAAGAACCTCCTGTAGGCTGCCAATAGCCAATCACAGCCCAAACTGGAAACCCCAGGAATTTTTTGCATGCTTGTGTTGCTCTCCAACTTTTTTTTTTATTTCAATGTGGCTGACGGTTAAAAAAGATTGGGGACACGATTACAATTAGATATTGGTGTATATAGTCTATGTATGTGCACTGGGGTTTGCTTGGAGCGGTTGAATTTGATGGAATTTGGCCTTTTTTTTTTTTTTTTTAACCTAACTTAACCATATAACAGACCCACTTGCTGGCACCAAGTATGAGGTTACATGATTTCCACTTTACATGTATGTATGTATGTATGTATGTATGTAGGTATAACTTTATTTATAAAGCGCCACAAGAGTACGCAGCGCTGTACAATCTTACAGAATACAAAATTACACACAGGGAGGACAAGTGATATAATAAATAAATACAATAAATATATATATATATATATATATATATATATATATATATATATATATATATATAAGTGCCATGTGGTATGAGACACAGTAGGAAGGAGGTCCCTGCCCCGTAGAGCTTACAATCTAAGTGACATAAACTACATAGCTGATGGCTGTAAAGCAAATCTAAGACATTCGTAACTATATAGAATATAGCATTCAGATTAGCATGTTATTTATCAGCACTTAGAAGGAGATTCATTGTAACATTTCCAAACTTACTTGCCTAATATATTAATACCATCAAGTCTTGTAAGCTCTTTTGGGCAGGGCTCTCTTCACCTCTTGTATCGGTTATTGATTGCTTTATATGTTACTCTGTATGTCCTATGTATGAAACCCAATTATTGTACAGCGCTGCGGAATATGTTGGCGGTTACTAAATAAATGTTAATAATAATAAGTCTTTGTATGACTTTTTGAAGATATATTGAAATGTATCCTGTCTGGAGTTCAGATCTACTTGTGAAATAAGTAGATAACATTATCTAATACATCAGCTCTCTTTGCTTTAGGCTCACATGGCAACACCATTAAAGCACTAGATTTATTTATATTGAAGATAACAAAAAATCTATTTGTATACCTTTTAGTTTACTTTAACGTATTATACAAGCACTTGGACAAATTTGTATAATCTAAAAAACATACCAGATAATTAGCACTAGCCCCAACCGGTCTGATAATTTAATCAACTTTTGTACTTGAATTTTAATATGGAATATGAATAAAAGTGACAGCATTTCCATTTAAAAAAAACACACACACAAAGAATATGGTTTATTAATCTTTGGCAATCTTTTAAAACTTTTCATGACAGTCACCCATTGTAAGCAATAAAACACCATGACGACATTCTAATAGATCTCACTGAACAGGGTATGAAATATTTCTAGAGGTTATGGTGATTTATCCTCAATGTGGTTTTTGCATCATGTCAGACACATCAGAGCAAATTAAAGGGGTTGTCAACTCAAAATGAATAGTGAAAGAAAATATAATTCTAAGCAACTTTCCAGTATACATTCAATTAGAAAAACTACTTGTGAATGTTACTGTTATTAAATATTGTATCTTGCTGCCTGGCTGTTTATATTCTCTGCAGTGGGGGCTCTAAATCTACACAACTTTGAAAGGCAGCTGACTAAAAGACCAGATGAGAAAGACCTGTTACATTATTTTAAAAAGCATACTCAGGGATCAAAAAGGGATAAAAAAAAAAAAAGAACAGGACAAAACACCGGTTTAAATTGCAACTACCTTTACCAGCCACAAAAATGCTTTATGGATCTTCGTCTTCTTAAGACAGACTTTTTGTCCTGCACACACTGTAAGGAGAGCCCCACTAGCACCCACTTCCCATAAACAAATTATTTACCTTCACAGACTTAGATGCCGACATGACTCGGCTATGTGTAAGCTTTCATTTGTTTTGCTTTTTCCTCCCACGCCTTTTTTGGATTTTGTTCCAGGATGTATTACTTAAATGTATGCTCCATTACAGTAACGGTATGGGTAGGGTCAACTGAACACACATTTTCCTCAAAGGGGTGGTTCACTTTCAGGTTAACTTTTAGTATGTTATAGAATGGCCTATTCTTAGCAACTTTTCAATTTATCTTCATTTTTTATAGCCTTTGAATGATTTGCTTTCCTCTTCTAACTCTTTCCAACTTTTAAAATCAAAAAGCTATTCATCTGTGAGGCTACAATTTTATTTCTATTGTTACTTTACTTTGTAATTTATAACTTATTTTTTTATTTAGGCCCTCTTCGATTCATATTCCTCTTTCAAACCACTGTCTGGTTGCTGGGTTAAATTGGACCATAGCAACCAGATAGCTGCTGAAATTCCCAAACTGGAAAGCCGCTGAACAAAACACGAAATAATTAAAAAAAACACAAATAATAAAAACTTGCAAGACCAATTGCAAATTGTCTCAGAGTAGCATCCTCTACATCAGTGATCCCCAACCAGTGGCTCAGGGGTCACATGTTGCTCCCCAACCCCTTGGATGTTGCTCTCTGCACCCCCAAACCAGGTAGTTATTTTTAAATTCCTGACTTGGGGGCAAGTTTTGGTTAAATAAAAACAATATTTCCTACCAAATAAAGCCCCCTGTAAGCTGATAGTGTGCATAGAGGCCCCTAATAGCCAATCTTAGCCCTTATTTGGCTCCTCCATGAACTTTTCTCCAAGTCTTTTAACATTTGACTGTGGCTCACAAGCAAGAAAGGTTTGGGAATCCCTGCTCTACATCATACTAAAAGTTAATTTAAAGGCGAACAACCCCTTTAAAACCAGTTCTACTTACAAAGATAATTACTCTAGAACACTGATTTTTTTTTTTATTATTTATCAAGTATAAAACCATGAAAAACTTTGCGATCTAAAAGCTGGCATGGTCATATTGAAGTCAATGGGAGTTGTCCTTATCAAATTGTATTTCTTTTGTATTCCTATTTAATCCACGTTTTTGTTTTTAGATTTTTTTTTAATAAATAAGGGATCTTTATTTTTAAAAATGTGAGTTTAGTCAAGGTTGAAAAAAAACCTCTAAAATTACACAAATCCGAGTGTCCTTGTTGATGTAGTATACTAAAAGATTGTAGATGTAAAAGATTGTAATGTACCTGGAATTGCCACAAATCACTGCATCACTTCCCAGTTTAGATATAGGGGTTACTGTGATATTACTAATCTATCATTCCTGACTAGTACCATATGCCTAATAATTAGAGATGCACCCAATCCATTTTATTCGAATTCAGCCGAACCCCGAATCCTTCGTAAAAGATTCGGCCAAATACCAAACCAAATCCAAATGTGCATATGCAAATTAGGTTTGCACAGTAAACGTAAACGTGTTTACGTGACAAAAAGTCACATGGTTTTTAGGATTCGAATTTGGTTTGGCCAGGAGCGTGGATTTGGCTGAATCCCAAACTGAATCCTGGATTCGATGCATCCCTACGAATGAATCCAACTTAATATATTGGGAATAAATAAAAACGGTGATAATGAATTCATATTTTTTTGTTGCATATTGATTAATTATACTCCATTGTGACACAGTGACAATCAACTCACAGGACACAAACAAGATACTAGTAGATTATGCCCTATATGTTTTTTTTCTCTGTCAAAATACCCCCAAAAACACTACTGTCATGTATTTGAAAATTGTATCCAGCATACTGGCTTGCAGAATTGCCTCATCACTGGAACACTGGCCAATGCCAGGAAACAAATCTGAGATATATATATGACATGTTACTTTTTAGTTTACAAGATTTGTGCTGTAATTGTAATTATATATATTTATAAGACCATAAAAAAAAACTTACAGGAAGAAATCTTCTTCTTCATCTGAGTCTTCTTCCAACAGATTCCTCTGAAAATAAAAAAAAAGGATTAGAAATTTCTACTCTAATAAAAACAATGATATAGATGTATTGGAAACCATCTTTCAAAGTCAAAATAAACTCTCTAACAAAATATAGGATTTCTGATTTTCCCCATCAAGAATGGATTCATGCCTTGCTTTTGAGGAAGCCATCATTCTTTAGCCCATTGAAGGGGATGCACACTTTTGTAAGTGACTGCAATTTAATGGACCATCAGTTGCATTCATTTGGTTGGTGACTTGAGCTGACAGTTTCCTCTTAGAAAAACCATCATCTGTGATGTTATGTGGTTCACCCACCAATAAGTCTGCCTGCCCACCACCAGCCTAAACACTGACTGAACTCTGCTTTTTTCTGTTTGCCAATGGAAACATCATCTCTTTGTAGCCCTGGTCAATTAAATTCAGTATATACACTATTTTCTATTAACGTGACTTGGAAAACAAGCTGAGCATTCTACGTGATAGACAACATTGAATATAAAAAAAAAGACTTACCCTTTCACTTTTAACTGAACCTGTAACCTCCTCATCGTGGAGGTGCCTCTTGAACTTTGGAGGCATACTGGGTTTCCTTTGATGTGAATTTGTGTTTTATGACAATGATCAGTGAGGGCAATGTATTTGTATAGCAGTCAGCCTTTGCAGTAGAAAGAGAGAGAGAAAAAAAAAGATGTTATTAGAAAATCAAACTAGAACTATACTATATAACTATACTATAGTTTATACTATTAAGTCTAATGGCACAAGGGGCTGTTTTAGGTGTTTTGAACAATGCTTTTGTAAGGAGCCCCAACACAGCTCCAAAGCACCCCAAACTCTCCCTATAGATTGAAATGTGCCCACAATATTATCTAGACAAATATCACCTGACAAGCACTGGAACAATGGACTGCCAAAGTCTATGAAGGGCAATTTCAGGTGCTAATTTGGGTTACTTAAAACCAGAGTGCTCAAAGATCCCACAACATGTGATTACCTTTAAGAAAAAAACCCCAAAATTAAGGAATTGGCGCATTCTAGGGTAAACATTATGCCCATGTAATCTGGAGGTATTATTTATTACATTTGGACTTGAGAAGTTTTACAGAAATGTTATGCACTGACAAACTAGTGATTTTTTTTTCTTGCTGAAATTAAGGGCTGAGAACTTTAGTTCCCATGCACACATATACAGGTTATTTCTACATAATTTCCAATTAACTATTATAGGACAAAGAATCTGCACAGTGATGGAAACCTTTGTGCACTGGGCAGGATTGCTTAACATGCATGATATATAAGCATTTTTGGAATAACTGTCTCACCTTTTCGAAAGGGAAATACTGGCATTTATATGGTTATTTTATTGGCTGAAACAGATAATTCTCCATGGTTTAAAGGAATGTCTGATGAAGAGACCCAGCTGCCCCTAAAACCTGGTCAATAAATATAAAACAAAGAGCTGCTTTTTTCTTTCTCAACCAACTAGGTTTGAAATTAAAAATACAAGCTGCCAATAATAAACTGCCAGGGACACAAAATAATAAAGATAATAAGTCTTAAGTCTTGGCTAATATTTGGCATATAAAGAAAAAAGCAGACTAAACTGCCAGTTACATAAAAAGAAATGAAAATATTCACATATACATTTCCTTCCAGAGCTAACAACCCCCCCCCCCCCCACCCCACCCCATTACACCATGATTCTGCATTTACAAGGAAAAAGAACACAATGTAGAATTATACACAGGGGCAAGAACATAGCTGCGAGTTCAGCAAAAACCTAAAAAATAATTCTTGCATTCTACTGTTCAAAAATGTATTACCCGAGGCTCTGTCCTGTTCTGCTCTGCTCTGGAGCTGGTGCTAAGGAAAGGGGCCTATAAAAGCTATTTTTCTCTGTACTGCATTTTCGGCGCCTGAATAAGGTGCTACCGCAATTATGAACATTAAGGGCCTTAAGTTTGCCTTGAGAGGAAACTTCCGCAATTTTGGGAAATTGCGGCACCGCATATGCCATACCACCGGCGATTGACATTTAAGCCGATGGGGTGGCATATCGGGGTGATTAGTCGCCCGCGACAAGGGAGATTTGTTGCAGGCGAATAATCTCCCCGTCTGCCACGGCCCTAAAGGAGAAGGAAAGTTACAATCACTTGGGGGTGCCAAAATGTTAGGCAGCCCCCCTCCCCTCAGTGACTTCAATCGCTTACTTGAAACCCCCAGCCGGTGCTCCTGTTTGGAGAAAACTGCAGTGGCCAGGGTGTATGCGAGCGAGCGTTCCTTCTTCTTTGCACATGTGCAGTAGAGTAAAAAGCCGGCTTTAACAAAATAGCTGGCTTTTTCATTCAACTGAGCATGCTTCGGCCCCTGGATTCCGAAGAAAGAAGATAAAAGGAAAAGGAACACTCGCTCACATATACCCAAGGCCACTGCAGTTTTCTCCAAACAGGAGCACCGGCTGGGGTATCAGGTAAATGATTACAATCAATGGGGGTGCCTAACATTTTATTTATCTCCATCCCATCCAGACACACTCCAATAATTCTGAAGTATCCAGCCGGATGCTTACTATATACAGTCACAATACAAAAGCACTTATTTTTGCATGTTATTTAAGTAATCCAGTGAAGTTAAAGAGTGATTCACCTCAAGTTAACTTTTATTATGTTATAAAATGATCAATACTTGGCAACTTTTCAGCTGGTCTTCATTTGTTATTTTGTATCGTTTTTGAATTATTTGGCTTCTTCTTCTAAAGCTTCCAAATGGGGGTCACTGACCAGGTCTGATCTGGGATTCAAAATAGGCCTGGCCAATTCAAGTACACAAAAGGCCCAAACAGCCCCCACCAGCCCAATAGTGACTGTCTATGGTATCTTACAGCAGCCCCTCTGGAATTTACCAGAATCCACATATCGTCAGTCCGGGCCTGTCACTGACCCTGTCTGTCAAAAACTATTGCTCTGTGAGGCTACAATTTTATTGTCATTCTCTTCATTACTTATCTTCCTAGTTACGTTCTCTCCTGTTCATATTCCAGTCTCTAATTCAAACCACTGCCTGGTTACTAGGGTAACTAAGATCAAAGCAACCAGATAGGTGCTGAAACTCCAAACTGAAGAGTTGCTTCGCAAAAAGCAAATTAATTAAAAAACCGTAAATAATAAAAATTAAGACCAAATGCAAATATAAATCTCCACGTCATACTTAAAAGTTAATTTTAAGGTGAACAACCCCTTTAAAAGTTCTACGTGTTCCAATCTATACAAAGTTGTCATCAAGATCATCCTTATGACAGTCAATGAGACTATATATGTACCCTCTATTGTACATGATAAAGATATCAGAGGTTATGGGAGGTTTCATGACCATATAGTGGCACAACGCAGCAAGACACAAATTTTAGAACTAAGCACTGATTATCACTATCAATTTACTGGATATTCATGGCTTGAGTACTGTGTGTGTGTATAATATATATATATATTATATATATACATACATACACACACACATAGAAGATAAATTAACAAGTAAAGCAATAGGTGGCCATAAGTGTGTAGCAATTCGTATTTAGTACAGTAACACAAACACTGGGATTTGTAAAGAGGAACCACTGACAAGAAGACAATAAGACCGAGCCATCTTCCTCACCGCCTGTGACTGTCACAAGACAAACTGGCAGCTGTAATATATTCGGACGGTTCACTATTGGGGGAATCCCTCCCAACTAGAGCCGATGCGGCAGACCTGTACCTGTTCGGATGAGACTCCAGCGATGCTCAGCTCTAAGCTTATTCACTGGCTAACATGGCGCTCCAGCTGACTGTAAACCATCCATCGCTCGAAACGCGATTCACCGTCCTGTTCCCTTTAACCCTCTGAATGATCTAGAGTTCGGCGTTCTCACAATGCGCAAGCGCACTGGCACAGTGTGAAGCCAGCCTGCCAGCACCATTGTAGGACTGAAATTAATGATTTGACGTTGTTTGTATTCATTAACGCCGTACAAAATGTTTTTTTAAGTATTAATTACATCTTTTAAGATGAAATAGAGACATTAAAGAAATGTTGTCATTATTTTTAGTATTGAACAAATATTTGCTCTTTCATTTTATTTTAAATTGTCTCTTTCTTAGGCTAATATCCCATGGGGAGATTTAGTCGCTGTGATTTTTAAAAAGTGAGTCGCTTTTAACAAGTCACTTGTCTTTTCCTAACAAGCGATTACAACAATGGAGCAATTCTATTTCCCACAAATCCAAGTGTCATATTCCACAATTAGAAATTATATTCAGTGCAATGGGGAAATCGCAGCAGCTTCCATCAGTGGGTTTTACTTTCAGCGATTCCAGTAGTTTTTAATGACATTGCTTTCTTTGTAAAATCACTCAAAAAAGGGTCTCATATCGATTCAGAGCGTTAAGCGATTTGAAGTAGTATCGTCTTCGTTGTCGTGGGCAACTAATCTCCCCACAGTGCCATCCCACCCATTCTAGCCGGTGGGATGGCATTGTGGGGAGATTAGTCGCCCGCGACAACAAAGATTTGTCGCGGGGTGACTAATCTCCCCAAGTACCACTGCCCTTATACTGTAGAGTAGACATTTACATAGATAGGGTTTATTGGTCCCTTTGTAGGGCACTTACTCCTAGTGCAAGGTTATGTGTTTGCTTGTGTGTATTTATAACACCTTGGGGCACATTTACTAATCCACGAACGTCCGAAAAGCGTCCGAATGCTTTTTTTCGTAATGATCGGTATTTTGCAATTTTTTTCGTAAGTTGTCACGACTTTTTCGTAGCCGTTATGACTTTTTCGCAAATTGTCGCGACTTTTTCGTAGCGTTACGACTTGCGTGAATTGTTGCGATTTTTCGTAGCCGTTGCGCCGAGTACGAAAGTTTCGGATTCATTCAAGCTTCAGTATCGTGACTTTCCTTGGGTCGGGTTGGAGCTGCAGAGTGCCATTGAGCCCTATGGGAGACTTTCCTTGGGCCAGGTTGGAGCTGCAGAGTGCCATTGAGTCCTATGGGAGACTTTCCTTGGGCCGGGTTGGAGCTGCAGAGTGCCATTGAGCCCTATGGGAGACTTTCCTTGGGCCAGGTTGGAGCTGCAGAGTGCCATTGAGTCCTATGGGAGGCTTTCCTTGGGCCAGGTTGGAGCTGCAGAGTGCCATTGAGTCCTATGGGAGGCTTCCAAAATCATGCAAAGTCTGAAAGGTTTGCCCGCCGTTTACAAGCGCTCAATACAAAAAAGTAGCGACAATATACGAGCAAATCCTAACGGCTACGAAAAAGTCGTAACGTCGACGAAAAAATCGCAAAAAATGCGAAAAAGTCGCGTGAATTGTTGCGATTTTTCGTAGCCGTTGCGCCGAGTACGAAAGTTTCGGATTCATTCAAGCTTCAGTATCGTGACTTTCCTTGGGTCGGATTGGAGCTGCAGAGTGCCATTGAGCCCTATGGGAGGCTTTCCGTGGGCCAGGTTGGAGCTGCAGAGTGCCATTGAGCCCTATGGGAGACTTTCCTTGGGCCAGGTTGGAGCTGCAGAGTGCCATTGAGTCCTATGGGAGACTTTCCTTGGGCCAGGTTGGAGCTGCAGAGTGCCATTGAGCCCTATGGGAGACTTTCCTTGGGCCAGGTTGGAGCTGCAGAGTGCCATTGAGTCCTATGGGAGGCTTTCCTTGGGCCAGGTTGGAGCTGCAGAGTGCCATTGAGTCCTATGGGAGGCTTCCAAAATCATGCAAAGTCTGAAAGGTTTGCCCGCCGTTTACAAGCGCTCAATACAAAAAAGTAGCGACAATATACGAGCAAATCCTAACGGCTACGAAAAAGTCGTAACGTCGACGAAAAAAACGCAAAAAATGCGAAAATGTCGCAAAATGTTCGTTTCCAATCCGAATTTTTCCCATTCGGATTTGGATTTGTGGATTAGTAAATGTGCCCCCTTGTGTTTCATACCTCTTCTCATTAGGGTTGCCACCTTTTCTAGAAGAAAAAGTATCGGCCTTCCTATAATTTTATCTTTTTTTCTATTAATAATATTGGCATCAGGCATCATCATTCGGTGCATCCCTAAAGAAAATTTCATTCTTTTTAGTATAGCTTAATTAACATGTTTGAATGTATATATGAATGTACTGAAAGAAGTATATGGAATACTTTAGCAGAATGAAGATGACTGACAGGCCAGGAAAATAATGGACTTCTGCTACTTCTGTATGGAGGCTGCTTTTCCAGAACTGTTGCCACAAACAGGTTTCACTGGGACCAAGGGACCTAGCTCCAACCATAAAAACAAGTGCACATAAAAGAATATCAGATAAAAAAACAACCGTTTGTTGCTGTCTTCTGAAATGTTTCTATTGCCCTTCTCATTCCCCATATCTCTAAGCTGAAGGAATTCATTCTAATTCTGTACATAATATGCTTTCTGTAGTTTCTAAACATTAGCAAAGGGACATCTGTCTCTATGCTTCAGCACTTCAAAATATGCTTGTGGTATGTGCTTAGTTTGTACTACATAGTATTATCTGAAAATCCAGTAAGGAAATACTGCAAGAGCCAATGTTCTGTCTGGAACTGAGATGTACATTCTGGTACTTCAACCCTGCCCTGCAAATCACCTTGCAGCAATATAATTCAGTGACTATCCAATCCCCATTCCATTGGGCTGAGAGATTCTCTGTGAAAGTCATCAGTCTGGTTAACCAACACAACATTCTTAAGGCCAAGAATAAATTGCAATGTATTAGGCAGGCTTTTTATTTGGCATGAGCCAATGTTACTGAGATTCTGAGCTTTTCTATATCCCTTTTATGCAATATATAAATGCATTATAGTTATAAATCATGATTTCATTAAACACTGATTATACAAAAGACATTATAATCATATAATATACAGTTTGGTAATTTCCCTATGGGGCCAAACTGTAAATTATATCCTTATAAATGGTGCTTAGTGTTGTCATCAGTTATAATCAGAGCTTAATGATGTAATTTCTGTCACATGACTCACTAAAACCTGTATGATATAATAAATAAAGTACCACCTGTTGTAAAATATGAGGATATTAAAATAGGGGGTACTTTATTCACTATATCTTTACTAAAAGCCAAAAGACAGAAAATAGAGCTGTGCTGGCATTAAAACTAATGTTATTATTTGGTTAACTCAGTATGATTAGCTGGAAGGAAACAATCCATTCTTCCCAGTTAATCAAGTTTCCCTTAATAGTCTGCCTTCTATACAGAATACATGGTAAGAAACTTGGAATCACAAGCAAAGGTAATTGCTCTAGGTACTGCATGATGTAATATAATTAGTCAATTCCTCTGTACCATCAAACCCTACTGGACTTGATGTTGGGTAATGGAAGAGCAGAGCCGCCTAGTGCTGGATATCAAATGATATCTCAATATGCTCATCTTTTAGTGTTTTAAAGCTTTCCCTATTTATTGGGTCATGGCTGGTGAACAAAGGTAAATCTCAACCAGAAATGGGTTTTTTTTTATAAATAGGGGTGTTTTGCAGGTATAAGGAACTTTTTAAAGCTAATGTTGCTTTTTTTGGAGTGTGCTGGTCACTTAAAACTCCTATGTATCTGAGCAGGAAGGGTAAAGAGTTTTTAGACAAGTATGTGTGGGTGGGATAAATTTAGCATAGGCGCCTGCCCCCATTTCAGCATTCTTGACAACATTTGGGATTGTCAGGGTTACCAGCTAAATTAACTGATAGAAGCCCGTGCTGAATACCTTCTAGTAAACATTGCCATGACTTAACAAAACTGGAGGCTAATTGCAATTTAAAGTAAGATTTAATGCTGAAAAATAAAGAAAATGAAAAACAAAATGGCAGAGGCAAGTCGATAAAACAGGCAATGGTCTGGCCAGGTGACAGGCAAAGTCTAAATAACAGGCACAGGGTCAGACCACAGTAGAATAATATCAGGACAAATTACGAGAAGACACACAGAAACTCTGGATAGAGGTTCTCAGGAAGCTTGGTCACAGGGGAAAGATTATATGATCCAGCCCTGAGTAGGAGGAGAGGCAGGGTTGAATAGCCCCTTAATTGGGCAATTACCTGCAGTTGCACCTGATGCATCTGGAGCTGAAAGCCGACACAGGCAGAGGGAGAGTAATACATTATCACAAATTAGGACTCACAAGTGTTGCTTTCCTCTACGTTCCACCGATGGGAAGTGGAGAAACAAACGCACCCTATCATACCTAATGCGTCTGTACTCACACAGGTCCATGTAAGCGCCAAACACAGGTAGAACTCAGAATGTTACACTTTTCCGTTAGTTTCTGCGCTTCCCTGCTGTGGAACACAGAGAAACGCAATGCAGGGAAGCACAGAAGCAATCGCTCATGAATAGGAGACCTTACAAGGCAGAGCCCACAATTCCTCCTGTGGCCCAGTCAGTAGTAGCAGTGGTCAGTAGACCCTTTAAACCAAATAGTTTCTGACAGAGATACACCAAATCCATAGGTCTAGATCAGCTTCAACTACATATGATCCTGGAACGAGAGCATCCAGCTGAGCACCCCAAAAAGCTAAGGCAATCAGGGCAGTACTTGATGTCTGCAGGTCTGTGGTTTAGGATGGAGAAGGGTGGCCTGGTCCACCACTTCTCAGTGCACTGGTACATTGTGGTGCTCAGGTCATGATGTGACTGCTCCCTGATCCTTGGCATTAGATTTCAATTTTGTCATGATGTTGGCAGCTTGTGCAAGTAGACCTTTAAAGGAACAGTAACACCAAAAAATTAAAGAGTTTTAAAGTAAATGAAATATAATGTACTGTTGCCCTGCACTGGTAAAAGTTGTGTGTTAGTTTATATATAATAAGCTGCTGTGTAGCCCCGGGGGCAGCCATTCAGGCTGGAAAAAAGGAGAAAAGCCAATGTATCCACTATACTGGCCATTTTAAATTAAGCTTACCTGGTGTCTGCCTTCAAATGAAAAATGCTGGAAATAGTGAGTTAGGAGCAGACGCAGGGCTACAGGAGGGATAGCTGTGTTCTAAAGTCTCTTAATTTTTCATTTATTGCAAGAAGAAAAAATTATGTGTTAAAGATTTAAAGATTTACCAAATAAAAAGTATTTTTTTTTCTATGTTCATAAAAATCTATGTTCATAAAAATTTATAGAGTTGAACTGGCAGGAAGACTGATTAAATCTCTTTACTAAAAAGGCAAATAGTTTTTAGTTCAGGAAAATTGGTTATTTTGCACAGTTTATGTGCCTATATAAAAAGTCCAGTCAGTTGTGACTAATAACATAAACAGGTGAGTATTTCAACACCCAAAGATAATGTTGTTATTGAGTGTAGAAATACTATTGAAATTAATAATTAATCTATTGTTAACAATAACAAAACAGCTAGCCAGACATAGAATCTACATTACTAAATGAATTAATATTTCACATTTTAAACAGTAGATTTGGGCGGCACTTCTGCCTTGCACTGCTGGGTTCCTGAGTTCAATCCCAGCCTGGGCCCCATCTGCAAGGTGTTTGTATGTTCTGCCCATGTCTGCATGGTGGGTTTTTCACCAGGTAATCCTGTTTCCTCCCGCACTCCAAAAACATACAGACAGGTTAAATGGCTTCTGACTAAATTGACCATAGTGTGTGTGACTGTAATAGGGACCTTAGATTGTAAACTTCTCTGGGGCAGGGACTGATGTGAACAATGAATAATCTTTGCAATGTGCTGCGAAAATGTGTTGGTGCAATATAAATAAAAGGAAACAAATAATAGATTTATAACATGTGTAACTTCATAACTTGTACTGGCCACCTGGCCTCTACCTGAGGTGTTTTAGGGGGTCCTCTCATCTTTTTGATCAGCGAAATACAAAATGAGCCTGAAACATGAAGAAATAGTGGGTGATGGAGAGACCAAGGAGCACAACTGTCAATAGGGACTGTAGCAGTATATGATAAATATGCCTCTCAAAGTCACATACAAATGACTAGAGAGTGGGCGAATTTTATGGTCATGAGCTCTTATTTCACACTTAAAAATCTGCCCCTGAATGTATTAATGGAAAGCCCTCTGGCTTATGCTTATAGAGGCAGGAATAGATAAGCTTTCACACAAAATGCATGTATTTGTGAGAACAAATGGTCATTCTTGTTGGTGGCCAACGTTCCCCATGTTTCATTAGCCTTGCACCTTTCTATTCCCCTCATTTTCTTAATTTCCTAAAAAATACTTTCAGCCCATTTTCCTTCCCATAAGTGCATTTTTAAATGATTATGTTAACAAAACTGAAATTCTCCCTTTCAGTTTTTGGAAATACAATTGAGAGAATTTAAACAAGAATATAGATTCATGTTTAAATTCTCTCAATTGTATTTCCAATAACTGAAGAACCATATACCTTTCACAGTACGCGTACTTCTTTTGACACCCACTGAAATAGCCATTGTACAGAGTGCTGTATGATACGTCACTATACTGTATGGTTTGCTTGTTTTATTCTCTCTTTTGTTTAGCAAAAGCACCAGTAAGAAGCATGGAGCTTTGCATATTTTGATTTGAGTAACATGGTGTATTATATTTTAAAATCAGTGGCACTAAATTTCTTTTAAATGTGTTTATACTGAGGCAGATGGTGGCACTTTATTGTTACTGGACTACGGATTGGAGAAAGTCATAGGAAATCTATTACTGCCAAGGTCTTGTTGTTCTGCCTGGAAAATGACTCATGCATTTACAGAAAGATCATGTTTTTAAGACATACTGTTATTCTGCTACTACTTATTTCATAACACATTCATCACATTTTCGTGTTCAGTATTATTAGATTGAATAACCAGTATCTTCCATATTCAGCATAGCAGTAAATAAAAAATAAAGAAAAAAATTGTATTTCCAACTCTTACTAAAGCAAATTGGACATGATAGAAATATATCTAGTGGGCAGTAATAAACAAGGCTTTAGTTATACCAGGGGGCACCATACAGGTTGGCTAAATTCACCAGATATCCAGGGAGTTTTACACTGGGGAACAGAGGACCTCTGTCTGATCACATATACATATATATATATATATATATATGCCCAAAGGAAAGTAAAATAGTGGAATTCTTTGCAACTAAAGCGATAAAATCCTTGTTTTTTTTTTATATCTGCCTAGTTCACTGCTGCTTTACAACACTTGTAGTATTTATAGATTTCAAACATGAATCTATTCCCTCTAACTTGAAATTTTCAAATGCTTCCCTTCTTTCAGTCTGTCAGTCTGTGTTAAGCAACATAAATTTTAAAACCTGCTTCTATTACATGTAATGCCAGTCTGTATCTTGGCACATCTTTCTTAATAAAAGGTTACAATTCTTGCTTACCGTACAGACATACCCCCTTATCTTTTCTATTTACACTCTTCCTTCAAAACATGGTATAGCATTCTATGGCGTCTGTTTACTAAGGTGCGATTGACAGCGACAATGACTTGCACCAGAAAAAAAACACAAGAATAGGTTTACTAAAAGTGCAAGCACTTTTGTCATTGCAAATTTTCTGGTGCACATATATATTATCACCTATTATCACATTCATGCTACGTAAATTGTCTCGCAAGTTTACTAAAAATTATTGACAAAATTGTTGCCAATTTTTTAAATTCCCAAGATTTATAGCAGATAATGCAGTTACCCTAAATGAGCACCAAAAAACTTGCAACTTGCCTGAAATATCGCAGAAGCTAACTGCTATGCTTGCATAAATATCACCACTTATCGCAAGACAAATCTGTCTCGTCGCACTTTAGTAAACATGGGAGTGGCCTTAAATTAGTCGCAAGAATATTTGCAGCAATAATAGGCAATAGTTTATAGACAATTTTTACAAACCTTGGTAAACAGACACCTATATTCCCTACCCCGTCACATGACTCATTCAGTCATGTTTAAGCAATACCAATGCCCATACCTGGGGCACACTTACCTTCCAATTTGTGCCTGTATGTTACCCAACCACTTAGATTGTAAGCTCTAAGGGACAGGGACCTCCTTCCTACTGTGTCTCATACCACATGGCACTTACTCTTTGTGCATTTATATATATTTATTGTATTTATTTATTATAACACTTGTGCTCCCTGTGTGTAATTTTGTATTTTGTAAGATTGTACTGTGCTGTGTATCCTTGTGGCGCTTTATAAATAAAGTTATAAATACATATCATATTCTCATCCAGTGTCATTTTATGAGCTAAGCTTTTCATATTAGTGAACTTATATTTAATACTGATGCCAGTCTTCTAGCCCTTCCTATAATATCTGCTAACCCCATCTACATTTCCACACACATTTTCTTCTACTGGGCCCAGGTCCTTATCTAACTGATCTTCCGTAGCATTTCTCACTGCTTCCACCCCCCCATGTCTAGTATAGTGAAACCTCAATGTTGGATACCCTGATTTTAAGTTTCCTCTCATTTAAAACAAATTTTGCGATCCCACAAATATATAATGTATAGTAC
Organism: Xenopus tropicalis; assembly: GCF_000004195.4. Lineage (NCBI taxonomy): Eukaryota > Metazoa > Chordata > Amphibia > Anura > Pipidae > Xenopus > Xenopus tropicalis. The sequence goes on along the minus strand of NC_030680.2, from coordinate 107,493,811 downwards.
ATTTCCCTGATTTTACATTTTTTTCTGGCCCCTTGTTAACTATAAAATGTTGATTTTTTGTTTTTGTTTTTTTTATTAAATATCCAACATTCTAATTATCCTTTCCCCAAAACAGTTGCACCATCATTAAGCCAAATGAATGGATAAAGTTGCCTAATGTGTGTACACAAGAACAAGAAAGGGCTTATCACCCCCTTACTAACTTGAACTGAGGAAGAGAATTTGAGATGAGACAAGGGATTGGTTAGTACGTTAAGAAGAAAGCCACAATAAAGCTTGATTTTGGATACCAGCCAATGGAGAAGAAGCATCAGCATGGTGGACAGTACATAAACCAGAGGATAACTCCAGGAAAATTAGTATATAGCAAATTAACAGTCTTTTTAGGCAAATGTTTATTTAGGTACCTTATTAAGGGACTTTCAGCACTATTTACCCTTGAATTCACTGGACTGATATTACAACCTTACATTGTGTATATCTGCATGAACACCGAATTAGGTGCCATATTTACCAAAAAACCAAGCTGCATACCATATAACAAAATAAAAAGTAGTGTTTCTTGTTCTTCAAAACTGTTGAAGATCCCTATACAAGCCTTTGTTCTGACCCCATGCCGAAAAATAAAATGAAAACTTTAGTGAAAAGTTTATGTAAAAATATTAAAAAATTTATTAGGCTATACCACTAGCATCACCATCTAAAGTTAGCAATGATACTCTCCACAATACTCAATGTAGTCTTTCTTCAGAGCTGGGGTGCAACAAATGTCCAAGTTTTTGTGTCACAGTTTTACAATATAGGGATGTTTTATAGAAAACCTGTAAAAAAAAAAAAAAAAAGTTTTAGTGTTAATGTGTGCTATAAACAATATATCATATAGCAACATTGTATATTGGGCTGCAATTTACTATTAATGATACTTTTTTATAATATCGTAAATTGTTGTGGCTTGTCTAAATAATGGTCGATTCTAAATCTCAGTTAATGAACATCTGCCTTGTATCATGAGACTTTGTGGCTATATATTGACTTAACACACATTAGGAAGATATACAGGAAGCTGTCTACAGACTGCATGTTGTGACAACATACAAAGTATTTGACAGTTACACACAAAGAGCTTAAAAACTTGTAGTTTTGCTTATATTTGCTGTGTGAGCAAACATCCTTTGTTTTTCAATTCACCCTTTAGTATCTATGGTTAAACACATGGGAGCATATTCAAGTCCCTTGTACCCCTCAGGTCACACAAAATAATAAAATCAGCAGACAGAGGATGACTTCAGCATTTACCCATCATAAAAAGTATTCTAGTTGTTTTAGGGAAAGAGCAGGTTTGAATAAAAAACTAATACATTATCCAAAAAAACTTATTTAGAAGAATTTACTTGCTAATGTACCTTAGGCATCAAACATCTGTGCCATTTTGGATGAAATACTCAGACATTTCTTTTAAAGCACGATACCGATGAGAGATTGTATTCTTTACTTCCTTAGGGAGCTCAGCATAACTGTAAAGAGAGGCACATCAATAAAAAGAAGAACCTGTTGTCACTCTATCTGGTTTAGAACTATCTATTGATTGCTTCTAAAGGCCCCACCAGATTTTAATACCGTACTTATGCAAGCCTAATTCTTTGCAATGGACTCCTTGAAGAAAGAGGTAAAATGGCAGAAAAATTCTTCTTTAGAAATTTCTCCAAGCTGGTGAAGTTTTTTTTCCAAAAAGGAGCACTGGCTTGGGAAAAAAAATAGCGATTTTATTTACTGGGGGGCTAACATACTGACATGAACTAGGGTGTCCTTTTGCTTTTATGCACTCTAGATGTATTATCTTAGAGGACACACAATCTGTCTTTTGATTTTCAGCTGCACAAGTGCCAGTACAACAGTGGTGGTTCAATCTAATAGTCAGGTCATAATAATCTAAATATAAATGCTTACGTTTGTTCAAACCCATCAGGCTGGAAACAAGGATCCCATCCAAAGTCCCTTGGGCCTCTTGGATACACAATCTGCCCCTAATTTAAAGGATTAGGTGACAATGTATGAATCAATCTCTTATATTCTAGATACAGATGGGCAGTTGCAACAATTGTATTAGTATATGAATTGTACAATCTAAATGATGATTTTAGTGATTTATCAGACACGTAGAAAGTCCTGTCTGCAGCAGAGCCTTCTCAATCATGTAACATGTGTATATGCTTTGGTAAATGTTTAAAGAAAATAACATACACGTTACATGTATAAAACTCTGGCTTTTCACTATTACTAATGTGTGCAGAGAGGTTGAACTGGTCACTGCAGTCAGCTAAGGAAGTCATTATTTCTTACCATAAAAATTTTGAAAATAATTGAGTAAAATGATTGAAGTTATAATCCTGCCACATCAAAGCTGGAGACTACTTCCCACTTAATTAATGTCAAATAATTAACCATCTAGTAAAACAGATTCCCATTCCAGGAAGTTTTGCAGTGTCTGTTATTACAGATGTAGTTTACCCTTTTTATGGTTTGTATGTACACAGAAACTTATGCTAACTTTATACAAACCATAGTTTTGCCTCTAAAAAGAAGAACACTATCATCTGGATTTCCATTGAAATAAGCAAATGTGCACAGAGCAAAGGCCGACTTGTCCTCAAATCCTTCTAACATTCGGTGCAGCCCTGTGAAAACATTATTGAGAATTCCAAAAATCCCAGATTTATACAATATTCTAGTGAATAAACAAAATTCAGGCGCAAACCTCCCTGCCCAATATAGAAAACAAGTCAAACTTAGCAAATCAAAACAACTATACTACAACCCCATTATTAAAAAAGTTGGGGCACTGTGTAAAATGTAAATAAAAAGAGAATGAGATTATTTGCAAATCATATAAACCCTATGTTTAATTACAAATAGTACAAAGACAACATATCTGATGTTGAAACTGGGAAATGTAATTGTTGTCTAAAAAATATATGCTCATTTTAAATTCGATGCCAGCCACATGTTTTAAAATAAAGTTGGACCAGAGGCATGTTTCCCACTGTGTTGCATCACCTCTTCTTTTAGCAAAACTATGTAACCATTTGGGAACTGAGGAGACCATTTGCTGTAGTTTTCAAAGTAAAATGTTGTCCCATTCTTACTCAGTATGGGATTCAGCTGCTCTACAGTTTGGGGTCTCCCTATGTTGTATTTCTCATTTCATGTTTCATAATGCACCAAATGCTTTCAGTGGATAACAGGTATTGACTGCAGACAGGCCAGTTAAGGCCCAGAGAAGGAGCAAGTGTTTCTGGACAAGGTTTGTTCATGGTTTCTTCTTTGCATGGTAGTGTTTTAACTTGCATTTGTGGATGCAGCAGCAAACTGTGTTCACAGAATATTTTTTAAAAGTATTCTTGTGCCTCTGCAGTAATTTCCAATACAGAATTGGAATTCTAATGCAAGACCCACTGAGACCCAGACATTATTTTGGCCTTGTCCATTTAGTACAGAGATTTCTCTGGATTCAGTAAATCTTTACATCTTTCTGATGTAACTGTACTGTACTGTACCTAAAGATATCCCTAGATTCTTTGCATCCTACACTGAGGAATGTTATTCTTAAATTTTTGTGTCATTCTTCAATGTATGTGTCACAGAGCAGTGCACCCCTCCCCTCCTGAATAAGCCAGCCTCTCTGTAATACTAACATTACAATAACATTAACAATAACATTTTTAGTTTTAACATCTCATATGTTGTATTTGCACTATTTGCAATTAAATATAAGACTTAAATGATTTGCAGCTCATTCTCTTTATATTTAAATTTTACACAGCATTCTGAATTTTTGGAAATGGGGTTGTACCAATCTGATATCAACCATATCTTTTATATCTACCATGTAAAAACATGATAACTAATAAAATATTTCACATTTTAACTATTAAGCTATTGATATGTAATCAAGTTGTGAAAGTAAATGAGAAGAATAACAAATATAACATCTGATTATTAAAAATAAGAAAAGGTACTGATAAGATAAGCATTAGGAACAGCAACAACTGTCCTAGTATTAAGAATATATATTAGGGCTGATTTACAAACATAGGCAAACAAAACAAACAAGGCAATCAAAATTGGCAATTGCATCCAATCAGCCCTTTGCTGGTAATAGAGGTTGCTAATTAGCCTTCACTGGCAACAGCACTTTAAAACCTGTTGGTAAATCAGCCCCACTGTGTATCATATGCACGTTTCCTTGTTAAAAATGCCTGACATTGTCTGTAAGTCCCAGCTGGAAATCATTGGGAAGGGCCAGAACAGGTGATAGTCATGAGATACTTGTCTGTAAACCCTGTCATGAATGTAAAGCGATTTCATTATGGAACCTGACTATCCCTAGAGAGATGCAGTATTGTTGCCAGCTGTTTTCTTTAAAAGTCAAACATTTTTGTAAAAAGTACATGGCTACAAAAAGAAATAAAATATTATGGAATATAGTAGTGAAATACGAGTGAAGAGCAAAAGCACCACAAAATGTGCCCCATGATTTTATTTAATTGTATAGGATTGTACATTATTAATATCATTATTATTATTAACATGTATTTATCCTGGAAACTCTTAAGGATATTTGTTCCCTCACCCTTAAATGAATGGTTTCTAAACTGTGGGGCAGGCCCCAAAGCAGTGGAAGAGAGGCCCAGCCAAATAGGGAAAAAGATGTAAGATATCCCTGCGACTATGGGACCATGGTTTCATACATCTGTAAACTTGTCATGACAAAAGGCCTACAAACTAACTCCAAAACATTTAAAGACCTCTGCCTAGATACATATAAACTTTAGTACAGTTGCCCCAATGGTTTATTATACATTGAATTATAAATTCATACCTTCGGGTTTTATCTTGTCAAGAAACCATTTTCTGTAGGTTAATAAAAGACAACACAGTGTTATTCTTTGTGTTTTTAGAACATAAATTCATTTGTCTATAAAAGATAACATTTTTTTTTAATGTTGATATTAAACATAGAATGTTAAATGGATGTGTTGTTAATTTACTCACATATAAGGTCCAGGAAGACCTCCCAAAGCATTAAAACACAAGCAAGTATCCTCTACGATAACTGGGCCTTGAATCTATTCATGAAAGAAAATGTAAAAATATAAAGAAATCACAAAACCAGAACATAAAAAGTTAGTTAGATAGCATAGAAATGTTTACATATACAAAGATAACAGCTTTACATTACCCCTTATTGCTATAGGTTGCTGGTACAGGTATAGGATTTGTTATCTGGAAACCAGTTATCCAGAAAGCTCAGAATTTCAGGAAGGCCTCCCAAAGACTATTTCAATCTTTCTTTCTTCAATTTTTTCTCAGTAATAGTAAAATAGTACCTTGTATATCATCCTAACTAAGATATAATTAATATTATTGGAGGCAAAACAATTCTATTGTGTTTAAATAGAATATTTCAGATATGGAGGTCAAATTCTGGAGAATCCCAGTTTCAAAGCATTTTGGATAACAGGTCCCATAACTGTACTGCACACAGCTGCCCTCTGTTTTCCATTATTCCTTAAACTTTAATAGCACAATCTCCCCTATATTCTGCTCACCCGTTTGTCATTTACAAACATAATAAACACATAGCATGCATATACAGTATTGGCAAGCACACACAAGTCTTCTGGATAGTGCTCTGTCCAATTATAAATTAAGAGAGTATTTGATTATAAAATATAGCATTTAAATAAATTAAATTTTAAAGCTTACAGCATTCATAAATAATATTTTAAAGCAAATGACATACAAGATACCCCTGCAAGGCTCGTCCATTCCATTTTTAGAAGATTATGAAATATGACAAAAAATGACAAATAATAGCTAGGGGGGTAAGAGTGTGTTTTGACTTGGGAACAAATAATGTAGCTCGAAAAAAAAGGATTTTCAGGCCTACACACACACGCACTATATATATTTATATAGGAAAGCAGTGACTGTGAAATAAAACCATGAGGACAGTGATCTGACCACACCATAAAATAAAGTGCAATAACCAGAGCTTACCTGTTTTGCAGCCTCCTTACATTTCTGAATTGAAATGTCATCTGGTTCTCCCTGATACTCTGGCACTAGATAATGTTAATATGAAACTAATTAGTAGTTGCAAAGCAATTATAAAGTCTGTGCTAAAAGTGTAAAAAGGGACCTGCCATCCTAAGAAAAATTCCACAACCTTTTGTGTCACATTAGTTAAGCACAATAAACTTTGTTCATACTTATATAAATTATTTACATTTTGTTCCTCCAGTCTTGGAATTCACAGTCACAGCAAGTAGGCAGGCACCGTTTTGTGGACACTGTTACTACGTTTTGTATCACCTTATGACCATACCCATGCACAGGCTACACAATTATTGACAGTGAGGAGGAAGGGGGAATGAAAGGAGTCAAGTGACATCTAGAATGTGCAGAATGGAAAGTGAAAATAACTACCTACTCCCGCCTAAGGCATAGAGGTGCAGGCAATATGATTTAAATAAAATACATTTATAACAGGTATAACATTGGGTTTCATGTTTAATTTGCAAAGGACTTTCATTATACAGCTTTTTGTGCGCATATGACAGGTCCCCTAGTATGATGTATCACAAAATGCACTTACAGTCAATTTTCTTAGCCACCAATTTGCATGGAAATTTGTCTCCAAGAATCTGAATTACCTGTGTAGGATATGCAGAGAAAAAATATGAACGTTTCTGCAGCAAGTTGAACAATAATACGCATTCCTTAAAGCTTGTCTTTCATATTCAAAAGATAGGTGTCTTTTTTTTTTACATATAACAAAACAAAATGATGTAATTTTTGTGTTTTGCCTCTGCAGAAATATAAGAGCCTGCTTTTCTAACTTGCTAGATGCTTATAGATCGTGGTGGAAACAACTACACGTTATCCTTTGCTTGTGCACAGGAGAGCCACTGGTCCTCCTAGCCATGCTGTTACGATTTGCTGCTCTTGTTAGACTTCATGGTTATGTGGGTGAAGGAACAATTATTAAAAAAGTATTTAAAAAAAAAATAAATAATCAATGTATCTGACAAATGTGTTTATTCTCCTGTATTGAAACAACTCTAATGCAGTTGTGTCAGATATTATATCCTCTTAATACACAAACCTTTATGACATTGTAGCCAGTACAATACACATTGCATAACCCAAACAGAAGTTTTTCTCATTGCTGTGGTTTCCAAAACAATGTTTCCATACAGCACTTAGTGATTTTTGGTTCCAATGTGTAATGAACATAGCAACTGGACAATTTGTTGCAAAGCACATTGGGAAGATGAAAATAAAAACCTGAAAGATCCACTATACTAAGGGCTCTGGCACACGGGGGAGATTAGTCGCCCGCGATTAACTCCCTGTTCGTGGGCGACTAATCTCCCCGAGTTGCCTACCCCTGCCATCCCACCGGCGAACATGTAAGTCGCTGGCGGGATGGCAGACGCGGCGGGGCGATTTCCGGAAATCGCCGAAAAAGACTGATTTGCGCGAAATCGCTAGGTGTGGCATTAGCCGAAAATATGCAGTGTTGTGTTGTTTGGGGGATATTGGCTACATGTGCCTGTGCCCGAGCGTATACCATTCATTCGGGTGGAGGCACAGGTAGAAGCGTATGGTGCATATTTTCGGCAAGTGTTTTTCGGCTTGCTGAAAATATACACCATATGCATGGTGTGGCATTAGCCTAAAGTCAGTTGAATGCTACACAGCTGGCAGTGGATTCAGCCTGCCTTTTCACATCACCATCAGTATTGTTTACCCCACATGGAAAGTGGTCGGTATCTGTCCACAGGTCCAACTGAGGTAGCATTTTTCGCTGTGAACGGTACGCTTTATTTGACCGAGAGGTTAAAGCTGTGGCATAAAAACCACAAAAGTAATTTAGAGGAGCCAGTGACACATTGTATTAATATGTTATGTAAGCTAAGATGTTTGTATATACATGGAAATTATATTGCAAAATGTTCACACACATGTAAAATAAGAAGCAAATATAAAACAGGAGCAGGGAATAGCAAACCAGGAGTGAGGAAGCAATATAAATCTCCAGTGGCTGCATATTTCCTCAAGATTGCTTGCAGCTGCACTCACTCAACTTTGAGTTTACATACCAAGGCTTCCTATAGTTATGAAACTGCTGAGATTGTATAAGGTCTTGGCACAGCATTTGATACACAGAATGATGACCTGCGAGCTGGTGGGCTGAGGGGGCAGGACACAAAACAAGCCCCAGGACAGGCCAACATCTGTACTAAACTGGCCTTTGGGAAATACTGCTTAAATAATGTCTTTTACTAACTCTTTCACTACTGAAAAGGAAAATGGTGACTGCATTTTTTTTCGGTTTATGGGGATAAGCTTGCACACAATGGTATGCATACAACACTATCTGCACCAGAAGGCTACCAAGGATTGATCCTTTAACAGCAGTCAGTTTTACTACTTAGCTCAACACAACCACAACATCTTTTCATAAGTCGTTTTATTTAAGGTCAGACTTCATTTGAGCCACAAAAATCTTGTCACACAATAGCATGAGATTTTGTGGGATCCTACAAAATGCAGCATGCAGGGCTCCTTACTGGTAGGTGTGTTGCTTCACAGGGCAGGTAGTTTAAAAATCACCAATCAGATCCTAATAAAGACCAACCTAAGGTGTATCCAGCAAAACTTTAAACTTTTATATGTGCCTTCCCAGAGATTGTCCCAATAGCCATAATGTAAACCACAGCACCAATGAAGGGACTTATAACTCTCTAAGTTAAAGCAGATATAAGTATAAATTAAGATAAAAAGCAATGTTTATTGATGGACAATTCTGCCAGCATGAATTAAAACCATAGCCCATAAAAACAAGGGCAGCACCTAGCACCTGAGAGCCCCTCATAAAGTGAATATTTTTTGTTTTTTTAAAGATTTTTTTTATTGCGTTTTTCGAAAAAAAAAAAAATAAGTACAGAAAGCAAACAAAGAAAGGAAGAAGAATGATGTTTCTATCAGTTTTGAATCATGCAATTAGATCTGAGTTGTAGGATGTGTTTTTTTGGCATTTCTATTTACACTAAACCATCCACAAACACAGATGGCCACCTGTATTACATCCAATACAAGCTATCCTCAGTGCAGGTCACTTAACCATGTTCACAACCAACCCTGCTGTGTCATTTTTTGCTTAAACATTGGGTGGTACAATAAGCAACAAATCCTTTTCCTTCACTGCACTACAATCCTCAAGTCTTTAACACAACACCACCCTAACACCAAAGCCAAGGGTATGCAATCATGCTATATTAAAGCCTTTCAATTAGCTCAGACACGTGGGCCTTACACCTGGTGCCAGTGGTGGCCTTTACCAATCCACCAAGTTACTTTACAGTGAGGATTACAATACAGGACTAGGACCCGACAGGAGTGTTTGTGGATGGAAAAAAAAAAAAAAGATTTTGCATAAATCAGTACCAGAAACGTGGGAAATCCCTCCAAAATTAAAACTTCCAACTTTTCATGAACGAATCATGACCAGCTTGATATGTACTGGTAGCTAATAAGTTATCTTTTGGAAACAAAACTTGTGTTTTGATTAAATTTATACACCTGTTTTTAACTGCGATGTTGTGTTCCACCTGCTTTGAACTGTCGATATTGTGTCCTGTACTGAAAAAGCCCTTAAACACAAGTGTTTCTCTCTGTGTTTCCAGATGTTTGGTTTCGTGTCTGCTCCACCGCAGTTACCACAAGAACTGAATTTAGTTTTGATCAGTATTTATGGCACCGCAGTTTAACACTAAACAAAAAACTATTAGTATTTTCTATATTAGAAAGATTTATCTATATTCACAAACTCTTACCCACCCATATATTCCTTCACATATATAGACTATATAACTGTAGAAATCACAATAGTGGTGACCTCTGGTGCGTTGATCAGTTTTTATGGGGAAAAAGACCCCCCTCAGTCTGTAATCCCCATTAATGTACTTGTAGTGCTGCCTCCATCTAAGGTACATATGTAAGCGTTTAAGACAGGGATACATTTATGTGGGTAGAACACGAAGACCAATTAAACACTCTTTTAAGATACCTTAATTTAAAGGTGACAACTTTTAGTACTGCAAACTACAAATCAGAAAAAGTCAGCCAGTTAGGACAAACAGCCATTCTACACTGAAAGGCGACCTAATGGGAGATGAAAGACACTTTCCACGACAAGACACCAATCCTCACCAAAATATAGGGTTTACCCTTAGAATAAACCACACTGATCTCTTAAGAGATAATAAACACCAGCAAAATCAGCCGCTACCTCTTCCAGCTTTTTAGCGTTCCCTGTTACGAATACGATACTTCTGCCGGCAGCAGCCATGGTCAGCTCTATGTATAGCTCTAAGTATAGCAAAGCTTCCAACCGGCGTGACTAGTTGCCACTTCCGGGTCAGCGTGGGCTTGGTTGCATTGACCAATCAGAGAGTAGAGTAGAGAAGGAGCTAGTACGTAGGCATGGGTAAACTACGGAAGCCGACTGCACGGAAACGACCACTACCAGAATGCCTACATCCTACCAGAATAGCAGAATGAGAGCTACACTGTTGGCAAAAACCATAATACATTAATTGCGACGTAACGTTATAAAAATGAGTTAACCAAAAAAGTAAATAAGTCACAATTATCAATAAACTACAAATCCCATCCTCCCATGTTTTATAGCCCCGGAAGTATTCGGTCGCTGTTTAGTAGTGACATGGGGCACATGTGCGATTGACTGGTGACAGAATGGATTTACTACCGAAAAGTTCGAAGGAGTTTGCTGCCCCTGAGTACTGGGAACAGTTCTTCCGGCGCCGGGGCGAGCGGGCCTTTGAGTGGTACGGAGGGTACCTGGAGCTGTGCGGCCTGCTGCATAAGTACATCAAGCCCAGAGACAAGGTGTGTGTGTCTAACGCTGCACCCTCTGGCTTCACCCCTCTGGTAGCCGGATAAAAGACATTTTAGTTAAATAAAAATATAAATGTATTTGATGTTTGTCTGGGCAGACTTGATGAGCAGCTTCTTTCTTGCCAAACTCTATGTCTAGCATAACATAGCATAACCTTTTCTGGTGTTATTGAGAAGCGACTCCCTGCATCTTCTTACTGGCAAAGGCTGGGTTTTAAGGCCAGTGCCGTGCCGGGAGTTGCTCTATGCTAGCTGCATGGTTGCAGGCTGGTCATCTTTGTACAGAACCTGGTAACGTTATACGTTATATATTTACTGTTAACTGAGCTATGGAATTGTATTTATTTGCTCAGCAACAAAATGTCGGTAACAAATGCCCAAAAATACCCTTCAAATGGAAAGCATTAGAATAACCATTAGCATGTCAATAAAATAACGTATTCACACATAAATGTTCTAATGAGTATTCTAGCATAATCATTTGCTTTTTGCTGCGCTAACTGAAGCAATTCTAATGCTTATGTGTGATATGTCATGTTGGGGTGTTTTCACGCAGGCTTCAAATGCCCCCCCCGCCTTTGGCCATAATACATTAAGTAATAGATTATAAAGGAATGCTTTATGATTCAGCCAAACTTTTGTCTTTGTCAGGTACTTGTAGTGGGCTGTGGCAACTCCGAGCTCAGCGAGAGGCTGTATGATGCGGGATGTCAGAACCTGACTAATATTGATGTAAGTGAGGTGGTTATTCGTCAGATGAAGGAACGAAATTCCAGTCGACGGCCTAACATGACATTCCAGGTAATGGATGCCACACAGACAACGTTTGATGACTCTTACTTTCAGACAGTGCTGGATAAGGGGACGTTGGACGCCATCATGACAGACACAGATGAAAGAACATTAGAAACTGCAGATAAAATGATGTCTGAGATTGGTCGCCTGTTGACATGTGGAGGGCGTTTCTTATGTGTTTCTCTGGCCCAGGCCCATGTCTTGGAGAAACTTGTTGGACACTTCTCACAGGGTGGCTTCATGATCCGTGTTCATCAAGTCATGCAGGGCAGCACCTCAGAAAGCGACAGCCAGTTTCCTATGCCAGTGTTTGTCTTTGTGATGACAAAGGTTCGGCAGATATCTGGCTTTCCTACAGTTTTAGAAATGATGCCAGATGAGGAGGGAGGAAAACCTGCTCGCTGGGCAAGCCCTGAGGAATTAATGGAAGCTGTGAAAGAACGGCAACGTTATGCATTGATTCGAAATAGACTGAACCAAAACCAAAGTTCACAAGAGATTTCACTAGACTTGTGTGATGGGGATTCCAGAAAAAGCCGTTATACTTTTTATATTGTGGATAATCCAACAGTCAGACTATCCCATTCTAATCATTTTGCTATCTTTATCAGTGAGTATGGAACTTGCACTTTGTAAATGTCTGTATATTCATAGAAAAAAATATGCGGGTTTGCAGTCCTATAGTCTTCTATAAGAAGTACAGTAGAACCCCAGTTTTACTTTTTTTCAAGGGACCAGAATAAAGTGTAAAATCAGGGAAATGCATTATATATTGGTGGGGCCACAAAAAAGTTCTGGAGTATTTGTTAAACTACCTGTTTATGGCATGATGGAATTTACAGTTTAGAATAACATTTGTCTTACAATTTGCTAAAAAAAAAAATTTTGCTAAAACAAAATCTGCCATTTATATCATATGCTAAAACTACCTACATAAAAGTTTATGGACTTACTTGTAGCATACAGAGCTCTGCATTGCAAGCATTTGTGGGCAGGAGGCATATTTAACTATAGAAACATTAAAGTGTATGTTTCTAGTTATTTTTAATGTCTGCTGTGCTTTGAAATTTTATGTATTTTCCAGTCCCTCAAGGAAGAGAAACAGAATGGCTCTTTGGATCAGAGCAGGGGCGCAGGCAGCTGTCAGGAAGCGTTGGGTTCCGCAGACTGATAATTGTGGCATTGCACCGGGATCAGCAATACACAGACATGAAAGCTATTCAGTCAGAATTGTCTGCAAAGGTTCTGGAACTAGCTCCTCCTGGTCTGCCAGATCATCAGCAGGTAACAAAAAAAATAAGTTCTACCAGTTTTATTGTCCATTAAGTTGTATAAATGTAAAATGTATGAATTGACTCACCTATGCATGCTGTTGCTATTATATCTTTTGTTCATTGTTGATTTTTTAAGTCACCAAAGCATCACTTTCTTGTAGATCCCTTTCCTGTCAGCTGGGGAGGATATTGGAGCACGCACAATACAGCATCGAGGCAAGAGTGATTTTAGTGGGGAGTATGTGGTAGAGGATGTTAAAGGAGATGGAAACAGCAGTTACCGACGTCTTATATTCCTCAGCAATCAAAATGTTGTACAGTCTGAGGCCAGATTATTACCAATCAACACGCACATAGGTAAGAGCTTCCATAACCTAACAATCCAGCCAGACATAGCAAGAATTTTTATTCCATTTCTTACAAAGGCAACATTCACACGCATTGATTTCCTTTTTTTACATTGGTTGAGGGCATGGTGTAATCCAGGAAAGAATAGTATAGTATGGTGGTTAGAAAATCAAATGCTGCTTAAATGCAGATGTGACCCCTGTGCTTTTCAAATTCCTTGTTCCTTACAAGAGACACTTAAGTGTAATTATAAAACTCTTTAACCTGAGGAATGTTTTGATTAGTTGTACCTACTTTGATTAATTGGCTACTTGGCAAGGTGTTCAGGACTTAGCACTTACTTTTAAACTACACTGGTGCAACTGGGCTCTTTTTTAAGATATTGCAACACTTAAAATCTCCTTTAAAATAATCTCCTAACCTTTAAGTTTATAAAATGATGATAAAAACAGTGTTTGGTGTTTGGCTTCTCCCCGGTGATTGTAACTTTACTTTTCCTTTAAACTCACTTCTTGCTGTTGAAAGCACCTAGGGAAAATGTTCAAATTATTTAAATTGTTAAAATCTAGTGTGATGTGTTTTTGTCCCATGCCTTATAGTGTTCATTACTTTTAATCAGGACAGAAGAAAAGAAAAGACAAAAAGAAACACCAGAAACCTGTGAAGGATCTCGAACAACCCACTGTAACTAGGATTGACAAAAGTTACCTCTGCTGTGAGCATCACAAAGCAATGATCTCTGGGCTGGCAATGCTACCTAACTCAGGAATACTGCCAGGTATTGGATCAGTGGCACCAACTAGAATAAGTTGTTACAGTACGCCTGAGGAGGAAAAGGTTTTTGCATTAAAAAATGATTATTTAAAAAGTATCTTTATGCCTTTTAGGACAGGAATTTTATTTTTGTTTACTTCATAGGGTCATGCAGACTTGCTGTGGTAGAAGTTTGATACATTTATAGACATAAATATTGTTTGTGCTCTTGCTAATTTTGGATTACCGTATATACTCGAGTATAAGCCGATCCGAATATAAGCTGAGGTACCTAATTTTACCTAAGAAAACTGGAAACCCTTATTGACTCGAGTATAAGCCTAGGGTGGGAAATGCAGCAGCTACTGCTAAGTTTCAATAACCAAAATAAATACCAATAAAATGACATTAATTGAGGCATCAGTGGGGTATATGTTATTAAATATTTATTTCAAAGAAAAACAGTAAACTAGCTCTGTAAGTGGAGAAGAGGGTCAACAAAAACAATATGGTATCAACAATGATACCAGTAACTACCCCCTTAGCTCAATCAGCAGCCAAGCTAAAACACAAAGAGTTAAAATCCTTCAAAACCAGATTCTTCCTCATCATCTGTATGTCCAAACAGAGCTTCAGCTTCAGCTGGTGTCAGGTTATCAGCATAGACATTGGGGCTGGTGGGAGTGGGCATAGGAGAGTGTGACTATTTTGTTTGGGGAGGCTAAGGCTAATAACACATGCAGAGTTGAAGCAACAACTGTGGATAAATAGCTGATTGGCCCCCTACCATCCTGACATTGACATTTGGCATTGACAAAATGTAATTCACCTGTTACTGCACACCCTGGGTCCAGATCTTACAGTATGTACCAGTTAGACCACTGTACCAAATAGATACTGAGCACTGCATTAACCCCAGATATACCAGTAAGATCACTACAAACATGGATAAAGGAACTACATTAACCCCAGACACGACAGTGAGATCATGACCAGAAAACAGATCATTGCATAAATCTCTGAATTATAGGAAGGCCATCATTAGTCACCATCATTAAATATTTCCAAACCTTAAATATGTCACACATAAAAGTAACCTAAGTTGTAAGGCTAAAGCTTTCCCTATTCCTTTTGCTGGTTTACTTGAAAATGTGGGCAGCAAGAAACAGGAGTGAAAATATTTAGAAAGTTGGGGGTAGAACGGCTGTTACCGTCAGAACGATCAAGGAGGTGTACTGCTTGCAGAGAAGGAAAGAGTTTTAAAGCTAATGAGATGAACACTGCACATAAACACTACTGACCTTTGCTGTCAGTCTACAACAGTAAATCCAGAAAATGTGCGGGAGGGGTGAAGAGGATTCCGATGATGCGACAGGAAGGAGGATCAAGTTAAGTTGTAGGGGAAAGACACAGTGCGAGTGACTTTACTGAACTCCTGTGGTATTGTCACATGATCGGAGGTGCAGTAATGTCTTTATAACTCCCAAATGAGCTCTAAGTTACGTTCACCTTTACTTTGACCCTCAACACAATCCCTGGTCAGTATTTTTATTTTTTTTGTAAGGAAGGTTTGGGGAGGCTTAGTCTTCCCAAGCCTTAATTTAAATCCGTCTATGGTAGCGGGAATCTTAATCACTATTGCTGGCAGGGGCTTGTGCAGGTGAGACTTTTCTAAAAACCTGCTTGTATTTCACCCAACTCGAGTATAAGCCGAGGGTGAATTTTTCAGCACATTTTTGGCTTATACTCGAGTATATACGGTATGTGCCAAAAAATACTAAATAGCATTCAGATTGCTCAAGTAATAAGTATTTTCTTCAAATTAATAGTACTCTGATCCTTCTTCCTCCTAAGGTATTGAAACCTTCTGCCTGAAAATACTCTTATTTAGAGGTTCTCATCCTGTAACCCAAACTTTACAAAGCTTATCCAAGTTAACATACAAACTTTATCCACTCAAAACATGAGTTTTAAATTCTAGTTAAGGTCACATGGTACAAGTGAATATATATTTTACAGTTCCTCCGCAGAAAAAAAACATTAGCAAGAACAGTAGCAATGCAATATCTTGGCAATTTAGTTATGATCTGTGTAGAAGCAACAGCAGGTACTGCCATGAGTGGGAAGCAAGGAGCACACTTGTGTCTTACTAGATTTCAATTGGCGTGTTTGTTACTTTAATCTGTTCTTGCTAGGATATGCTTATCTGTCTTACAGAGTGCAAGACATCAGTTCTGCTGATTGGGCTGGGTGGAGGCAGCTTGTCCCTCTTTATACATGACTACTTCCCAGGTTCAAGAGTTGAGGTTGTTGAAATAGATCCATCTGTGCTTGATGTGGCCTGCAACTGGTTCAGCTTCTGTCAGGATGATCGCATGAAAGTTCAACTCGCAGATGGTTTAGTCCATATTAATAGTTTGGCAGATAGTGGTAAGTGCTGAGTATGAGTAGTATTCAAATACAGTCTTTTAGGTAAAGCTACAAAGCTAAGGTTTATATATCAAATCCTAAAATATAAATGTTTAAAATATAAAGGTATAGCTGGTGTGAAGTGATGGGACTTGCTCATTAACTTGCCTGATATGGGCCATAACTCACGCTAAGTTTAGTTTTTATCTGTTAAGCTTAGTGATAGTAAAGGTTTTATGGACACTATAAATTTGAATGGATGTATAACATCCCAAGGTTATATGCGTGTGTTTCATGCTAGACCGTACACAATCATATCCCTTTATTAACAAATCTTAATCCTTGCCTATAAATTTGGACTGTAGGTATGAATTTGTTTTGTGTCACTCTGCTTTCAAGGTGAGGCTTGCTATGACGTGATAATGTTTGATGTGGACAGCAAGGATCCCAGTGTTGGCATGAGCTGTCCACCGCCTGCCTTTGTGGAAAAAATATTCCTACAGAATGTTCACAAAATTCTAAATCCTAACGGTAAGATGAGGAAGCACCATTACTTTATTAGTTTGGGATTATTATTATTATAAACACATATTTATGAAGGGCCAACATATTCTGCATCACTGTAGGATACATAGGTATATACATGGCACATACAGATTTACGTACAAAGTACCCAATAACTGAAATATAAGATCTTACAATCTAAAGGATTATTATGATGTTGTTACATTTCTTAGTTATTTTAACGAATACAGATGAAATTAAATTTGTGGGAGAAAAACATGTTTTTTTTTAACCTTTGGCTGCATGAAGAGCTCACCAAAACAAATCCCACCACCACTCCTTGAAATATGTGTCATACCATATATACACAAGTATAAGCCGATCCGAATATAAGCCGAGGTACCTAATTTTATCTAAGAAAACTGGAAAAACTTATTAACTCGAGTATAAGCCTAGGGTGGGAAATGCAGCAGCTACTGCTAAGTTTCAATAATCAAAATAAATGCCAATAAAATTACATTAATTGAGGCATCAGTGGGGTATATGTTTTTAAATATTTATTTCAAAGAAAAACCATAAACTAGCTCTGTAAGTGGAGAAGAGGGTCCACAAAAACAATATGAGTACTACCCCATGCTCATTGCGCATTGGCAAACTGACAGCAGACCCAGTCCCGGGGGACACATAAGGGGAAATAAGTATTGCGACAGGGGGCAGCCAGGGCACTGGACGGTTTGGTTGCAGGTGGCCTAATTTGCTCACAAAGGACAGAGGGTTCTAGTCTGGGGGCACCCATGGCACCCAACTCGAGTATAAGCTGAGGGTGATTTTTTTCAGCACGTTTTGGATGCTGAAAAACTAGGCTTATATTTCAATATATTGACTACTTTTAGCATTTTCAACCCTTTACTAAGGGTCTTGTACCTCTTCATGCTAAATATGTATTATTTATAATATGGTAGTGGTTACATGTTAATATTATAGTTGCTCAAATGGATTAGTTATTCTACAGCCTTTTATCAGTACACCTTTGTTTAACTATTCATGAAGCTTGTGCTAATGAAAGATTGTTTTTCTCTTAGGTGTATTCATTCTGAACTTGGTATGCCGTGATGCAGTTTTGAGATTAAAGGTGCTGAATGTTCTCCGTGAAATTTTCCCTTTGATTTATGCCCAGAAGATTGATGAAGAAGTCAATGAGATCTTGTTTTGCTGTGCAAATTCAGAAAGGAAACTCAGCTCTTTAGAGCTAAAAGAACTGGCAATGAACTTGGAGAAAAAACTTAAAAAGCCCGGGGTTCAATGGGACAGCACTTACAGTCTGGCTGAGATGCTGAAGTCCGTTCAGATAGTTTAAAAAACTATATTTGGAAATTTTCTTACAAAAAATTGCAGCAGGGGCTGGCCCAGGGATAATTTAAAAATGATACTGCACACATCCACATGTTAATGAAGCCCTTGCTTCTAGATTAGGTGCGGTCAACTGGGCTACCTAGGCATACCCACAATGTGTTACACATAAACTTTACCAAATTGTGTTTAAACATACCTGTATGTGTTTATAAAGAACCAAGTATATTTTCTTCAGTGAAATGTTGGATAACAAATCAAAAATGAACATTACAAATACAAAATGGTCCATCTAAAAGTTCCTGGTCTTCAAGGAAGATACATGCTATTAAAGTGCCTGTCCTATTATAAAAAAAAATCTCTGCCTTGTTCTAGGATAACATCTGGTGAGAGGTTTTTGTGTCTTTTAATTGTTTGCCTTTCTGTTCTCTGGCCTCTTCTAACCTAGATTACAAATGATGCTGGGTTTTTAGTTGTTATTAAATTCAGGCACTTTCGTAAAATTTGTGCCCATTTAAATGAACTCCTAGTTTGAGACTAGAAAATTGTATTCTAATCGAATTTTTTATGCTGCTTTATGGTTTTTAAATCATTACTTTTTTGCAGCTTTGCTGTACTGAGTGATAGTTTTTTTTTTTAAAGGAAATATTTTTCCCAATATTAGAAAATATGTCTTCTTCCTATAATATTTAATGTTGAAATGATGGGCTTACCCAATCCTTGGTTCAGAGCAGACTGCAGCAGCAGGATAGTTAGTGAGGGAAGAGTGGAGTTAAATGCTACTGCACCTGCCTGGGCTTTTCTAAGTCAAGCTAATTCTACTGGCTGCAAAGCACTTAACCCTGTGCTGTGTGTTTTCTTTCCCTGCTGATGATTTCTGCTAAAGCAAAGTGTAAAAAAAGGTCACCCTTTTCTCAAGAGGGGTAGGGCAAATTTTAAATGTATGTTTTCTCCTACCAGGACATCCCTTTTAAACTGGTTCTTTTCCACCCATTCTGCTCATGTATAGACCTAAGGTAGCACCAGGCGTTAAAGTGATACTGAAACCAAAACATTTCTTTTAAAAATATGAACCTACTTCCAAACCTAGATCATGTTGACTGTTTTTTCCTAAAAGTCCTGTTTCTCTACATAAATCCTACTGAAGATCCTGAACCCGACTGGCAGCCCGACTGTAGCTTCTCAATCTGTCATAAACTGGGAGGATTCAGCTTGCCGTTTGCTTCAAAGAGTTCCCCCTTCCTCCCTCGCTCCTCGCATTGTGAACTAAATAGCAGGCAGGCTTGATCTTTCCATTGCCTGCCTGCCTGCTTCAGAGGGCTGCCCCCCCTTTCTGCTCTTCGCACAAAGAATTTAAATAGCTTTCCCGTGCCTGCCTGCTTCTAAGGGCTCTTCCTCCCCCTTCCCATTACACATAGACAACAGAGCTGAGCTTGTCACACACCGGCTGAAAGCATATTTATTCACTTGGGAGGCATTTAAATTAAAACCTGAAAGAGGGGAACAAACATGGCTGCTCCGTGGGCCTGTAATTCATGCTACCATAATTATGAAGCGAAAAAACTTTGCAGATTTAGTTTATAAGGAATTTAAAGCTGATACATATTAAAACACAACAGAAGGTGTAAAAAAATGTTAATTGGCTGTCAGTATCACTTTAATACCCAGAGCTGATTGGTTTTCATTGATTGTAGCAACTCATATATGGCTACAATAGGCTAAATGGTGCAAGGATGAACATTGTATGTATGTATGTATGTATATATATATATATATATATATATACACTGCAAATTGGGCATGTTTTGCTGAAAGCCTTTTTAAAAAAAAATCTCCCCCACACTATACATGATTAAAAGAAGTTAGCACTTTGCTAGCAGAGTTATGTGTGAAACTGGAGACTAACCAAAAAGTCAGAGCTTTGCTAAGGAACTTTGGTACCCTGGTCAAGGGTGCAAACCTGCAAACCACTTTACTCATTTCTGGAAGAGTTATTTGCAATCATACCAGATTACACTGGAAGGATTAGAAAGACCTATACCTATATGGCTGCCCACAATGTACCTTCTCTCTTTGGCAGAGCTGATGCTCTATTTTGTTCCTTCAGGTGCCAATTCCCAGGTAGCACTGAGCCAGGCTGTAACAGAAACATGCCTATGAGTATAGGGATTGTGACTACTAGGGCAGGTGGTACTTCCTAAGGACCTTTTGTGTGTCACATGCATTTAATTTCTTATTTAGGTTTTTTAATATAGCAATTCAGCCAGCGTAAATTTATCTCCAGTGAGGAATGGAGCATCTCAATATTGGTATTAAATGATGTGTCCTTGAAAATGCCTAGTAATTCATAAAACTTGCTGTTGCAATAAACTCCACAGTTACTGGTACTTGCAAAGCTCATTTGATTGGCAGATTTTTTTTTTATCTTTATTTTTTTATTTTTATATAAGAAAGGAAGGATATTTGTATTCAAGCCTCCTGATAAGTGATACGTTTGTTTATAATATAACAATAATGTGTGTATTTTGTTTATATGTATGTATATGTTTAAAGATTTAGATTAGTAGTGACCACTAGATGGCTCCGGTTACAAATATATGTAAAGGAAATGGTAACTGTTTGATTGCTTGACAAAGCTGTATAGACTTCTCTGTGTCCAAAAACTGTTTAAAAAAAAAAAAAAAACTGGTGTCACTTGGATTGCTGCTGTCTGATAATGGACACCCACACCATGAATGGGCAAGGACTGAGCTACACATAGAGCCCAGCCCTCCAGCACCACAGACAGCACCCACAAAGGACCAGACAGAGTGCACACTTTTGTTTTCAGCCCAGTTCTGTGCAGTCAGTGGTTTGCTGGGCAGAAATGGAGGAACTAATCCCACTGGTAAACCGGTTGCAGGATGCCTTCAGTGCCATCGGGCAGAACTACCAGGTGGATTTGCCTCAGATTGCTGTGGTGGGTGGGCAGAGTGCAGGAAAAAGCTCGGTGTTAGAGAACTTGGTGGGCAGGTAAGTGCTGGGGTAGGTGTTGCCACAATTGAAACAGTCATGCAGCAACAGCTTCAGTTATGCTATGTTGGGCCCTGATCTATCCGGGGGAACTGCTACTCAGAGCCCGTGGCATTGCCATGAGCTGCATGCATCAGCCATATTGTTGGGCCACATGCATGCTTAGAAAGCCTGACATATATGATTTTCATTTGAGTGCAGATACTTGAAGGATTAAAAAAAAAAAAAAAAATATATATATATATATATTTTACATACATTTAAAATGTTCTTAAATTTTGGACAATTTGAAATTATATATTTTGTTCCCAAAACCAGTACTTTAGACACTAAGAATGTCAGCATTTGTAAGTAACATTCCACTTCCAGTTTATTATCATGCCTAATAGTCTATAGAGCTCTACTGAAAAGACTGCCTGCATTCATTCTAGCAGCACCTGCAGAAATGGCTGGGCACAGAGCTGTTCCATAGACCAATGAGACAGTCTTGCTCTAGGAAATGCCAACAATGAGCCTCTATTTAGACACAGGCAAGAGGAATTTGTTGCTGTTGATTTAAATTTGTGTGTGCTTTTTGTTTGACCCTTTATATATTTGATGATTGCAGAATATGGCAAAATAATGATAATGCCATTTCATATAATATAAATAGTAAAACTAAATTACATTTTTACGTTCAGTTTGTGGTATTTTCAGTGCCCAGTATTCGTACAGGCATAAACCAGAGAGAACCGAGTAGAAAAATTTTAGTGGAGGCGCTGGGAAAGTGTATATCTAGGGAGCTTCTTGCTGCCATTTTGAGATTAGTAAGTAATCCTCTACTCAATATTGGAATCTGTTATTAATGTTGCACAAAGCTAGAACTGCCACTGCCAGTTTGTTGGCCAACCTAATGGTGCATAAATCAAACAGCTTATGCCAGATTATGAATTGCATAAAATGCAGGGCCTATACAGATCAGCAATACATAGCCAGTGCTATTAAGATATGCTGCCGTGGTCTTTCCTGTTATACAGCCCTCAATGTTGTGTAACACACTTAAACAAATTTCATAAATTCTGCACATTTCAATGTTTTCCATCAGGCTGATTTACAAATACAGTACATGCCTCTATTAGCACATGGGCACAGAGTTCAAAGAGATCTGGAGGTTTATGGTCAGAAGCTCCCTAGATATACTTTTTCCCAAAGCCTCTTCTGAACTTTGAAATATCTATTTTAGAAAGGGAGCTAAATGGTTCAGCCACTTAAATGGGTCAGCCAATTGAAATTCCCAATTGTATATGGTGTTATATGTATGAACATATAACATATAAACCTGGTGAAGCTGTAGCGAGACAGCCTAAGAGGGAAGCTCATACACTGTATGTGGACATACCAGAAAAGTGGGAGAGGTGGGCAATGAGAGACCTCCCACATAAATTAACAGCAGTCTCCTAGTGCATTTCCCCATAACAGTGGTATTAGAAGCTTGTACAGACAGAGAGAGAGAATGCACTGTGTGTGCTGAAGAAAGAGAATCTTCTTTTGTGTAACTGGAAAACTGCTGGTCAATTGTATCCGGGACATATTGATTAAAGAGAATCTTCTTTTGTGTATATGAAAAACTGCTGGTCAATTGTATCCGGGACATATTGATTAAAGTCTTGCACTTTGCACACTGCACATGCGGTTGTAAATGAATTCTTTGGTCACTATGGTAGAATAAGCAAAGAAGGTTCAATGTAGATAAATAAAGGCAAACTATGCATTCAACAGTAACAACAAGCTGGTCATAGAGTGAGGCATATTAGTTTAAGTAAATGTGGAAATGGTTTATGAGTAATGGTAGGTAACAAGCTTGGCAACACAAAAGAACATAAAGAATGTCACCCACATGTTTCCTAGCCCATAGTCACCCAGGGGTGCAGTCATTAGGAGTTCCAGCAGCACAGAACCAATGTAATCAGTATGAAAGCCCTCGCAGTATCAGAACTCTTTCTTTTTGTTAAAGGTTGATTTCATTACACACCAACAAAATCAAATGTTCAAAACGGTTGAAAGTCAAGGGTACAACCAGGCCTAGGATGGCATCTGCACTGAGAAAGGAGATATAGTTCCCAGTTCTCAAAGGATTGTACAAGCCTTGAGCTGGGGGGGGGGGCAAGGTGGGGGTGGATAACCAGCCCTAGTAGCACCCCACTATCAAATCCAACACTGATTCTCTTTATTGTAATGGTTAGTTATTTCTGTAAACTGGTGTCATTTGCAAAAAAAACTATAATTTCGATTTTTTTTAAGAGTTTGGAATTCATTCCCAGAATTCTTTTTGTTTGCTTTTGTCTGTATGAGGCAGTCTCCTCAACCCCATTTATTTGTTTGTAGAACCACATGGTGACTCTACCTAAGCTGATCAGAAAACCCTGCACTACACTGATGAGCCTCAAGAAAGGCGAAACCGGTCTGTAGTTGGGAATCTGATCAGCTATTATCCTGGCTTCAGCTTTAAACCCAGTGGGTGAGCTGTAGCCTATAGGATAAACCCATGTAAATGGGATTTTTTTTAAGAGTTTGGAATTCATTCCCAGAATTCCTTTTGTTTGCTTTTGTCTGTATGAGGCAGTCTCCTCAACCTTATTTATTTGTCTATAAACTTCAGGGATTTTCTACCACGAGGAGCAGGGATCATTACTCGACGTCCCCTTGTCCTGCAGCTTATCACTTCCAACACAGGTAAAATATCCTCTTTAAGCTGTACCAATATGTGCTTTAATAAGGGTTCATTTTGACCAATAGCACCCGGAACAGTGTATTTGTACACAAATGGCACTGGGATATGGCAGAAATCAGTTACCACTATAAGCCCAAGCCTCTAAAGCAGTTGTCTTCAGACAGACTATTCAGACTGAATAGAATAAAAAATATCATCATGCTCTAATGTCACATGACTTTTGATTCAGCTGAATTTGCATTCCTATAAAATTGCTTGGATTGGGAATAATCTGAATCCAAACCAGGATATGGTGCATCGCCTGTACAAATATGCAGAGAATGGATATTCTATGAATACAGCATACTATCCCATTTCAGCTTGTATTTTTGTACAGTGTCTATACCAGTGATATCCTGGTCTTGTTGTGATATAATAGATGGATCCACGTGTTATCTTCTACAGAATATGCTGAGTTCCTGCATTGCAAGGGAACCAAATATACAGATTTCAGTGAAGTGCGCCAGGAAATTGAAGAAGAAACAGAAAGAGCAACAGGTCTAAATAAAGGAATTTCTGCCATTCCCATCAGTTTGAGAATTTATTCACCGCATGGTACGTGGGCTTAATAAAGGGAAAATATACATAAAATAGATACAAAATGACTAAGATACACAATAACTAATACCACACTACTAAAAATATTTATGATTAACCAGAGCTGATTAGCTGGCCATTTTGCACGTTCCCTATCATCAGGCCTTTGAATTATCACAATGCAAGAAAATCAGTTTTTGCTGTTTCTAACTAACACTGTGTGTTAAAAAAAAAAATTCTTGCCGAAAAGTTTGTTATGCCACAAAAACCTTTCAAGCTTTGATGCCTTCCATGTCTGGCTTTGGAAGCCTTCCATAGGACTTAAAGGTACTCGACAAATCAAACCTGGCAAAAAGATAGTCCCGAGGAAAGTGTAACCAAAGCGTTAACGAATTCCGGAATGTTCATATTCTTTGCTCAAAGTATGATTTTTTGGTGGAAATTTAATGAGAACCTTGAAAAACTTGTGGAATTTTAACGAACTTTTCGCATAAATTCCGAAATGTTCTATAAATTAGAAAATATACAAAATTATCTCAAAATTGTTTAGTAAATGTGCCCCTTAGTCACATCACTACTATTGATACATTATACAATAAAACCACATTTTAGGTCCAATTAAGTATATTTTAGGTCCAATTAGTATAATTAAAAAAGCGCTCATATTCATAATTCCTGCCCTAAAGGTCCCCATACACGGGCCGACTATAGCTGCCGATATCGGTCCCTTGGACCAATTCGGCTGCTAATCGGCCCGTGTATGGGGAGAGCAGAGCGGCCTGGCCGACCGATATCTGGCCTGAAATTGTCCAGATCTCGATCGGCCAGGTTAGAAAATCCGGTCGGATCGGGGACCGATCGTTGATGCGGTCCCCGATCCGACTGCCCCATTGCCGCCCACATAATCCGATCGTTTGGCCCCAGGGCCAAACGATCGGATTATTTTTTTTTTTACCTAAATGCTCCCCGATATCGCTCACCCGTAGGTGGGGATATCAGGGGAAGATCCGCTCGCTTGGCGACATCGCCAAGCGAGCGGATCTGTTCGTGTATGGCCACCTTTAGGCTCTAAAGATTGCAAGATGTGTATCCAGAACTATCTTATCTAATGGGCTATGTAGTTTCACCCACATATAATGAGCTACAAGGGCACTTGATAAGATAAATAACAAAATCAGTTAAACAAGTATATTGTCCCTGTAGAATGTTTTTCCTACCTGAAGGAAAGGTGCCGTAATGATGTATGAATATTGTTTACATTGCAGCCATATATATTTTATATATATGTGTGTGTGTGACAGTTGATCATGTTATCTTTTTTGAATGGCAAGCTGACCATGTTTGATGTTGTTTTGAATATTTTTTACTCACTGATCTTCTAAACATATTGTATTCAGTGCTGAATCTGTCCCTGATTGATTTACCTGGAGTCACAAAGGTTCCAGTAGGTGACCAACCAGCAGACATTGAGACACAGATCAGAGATATGATCATGAATTTCATCAGCAGAGAAAATTGTCTAATTCTTGCTGTGACCCCGGCTAATACAGACCTTGCCAACTCTGATGCCCTTAAACTGGCCAAAGAAGTAGATCCTCAAGGTAATTTGTACTTTATATTGTGTAGAACAAGACAAAAAATTCTTTAATAAACACAGGTAAAGGATTGTTATCACAGTGTCTGAAAGTTTTTTTTAAGAAAAGGGAGATAACCTTAAAAATAACATTTAATATTATGTACATTTTAATATTGTAAGACAATTTGGAAAGCAGTCGTATTGGCTGATTCATTATATAGCTTTAAGAAGGGGTTGGATGGCTTTTTAGCAAGTGAGGGAATACAGGGTTATGGGAGATAGCTCTTAGTACAAGTGAGGGAATACAGGATTATGGGAGATAGCTCTCAGTACAAGTGAGGGAATACAGGGTTATGGGAGATAGCTCTCAGTACAAGTGAGGGAATACAGGGGTATGGGAGATAGCTCTTAGTACAAGTGAGGGAATACAGGGGTATGGGAGATAGCTCTTAGTACAAGTGAGGGAATACAGGGGTAGGGGAGATAGCTCTCAGTACAAGTGAGGGAATATAGGGTTATGGGAGATAGCTCTCAGTACAAGTGAGGGAATATAGGGTTATGGGAGATAGCTCTCAGTACAAGTGAGGGAATACAGGGGTAGGGGAGATAGCTCTCAGTACAAGTGAGGGAATACAGGGTTATGGGAGATAGCTCTCAGTACAAGTGAGGGAATACATAGTTATGGGAGATAGCTCTCAGTACAAGTGAGGGAATACAGGGTTATGGGAGATAGCTCTCAGTACAAGTGAGGGAATACAGGGTTATGGGAGATAGCTCTCAGTACAAGTGAGGGAATACAGGGGTAGGGGAGATAGCTCTCAGTACAAGTGAGGGAATACAGGGGTAGGGGGGATAGCTCTCAGTACAAGTGAGGGAATACATAGTTATGGGAGATAGCTCTCAGTACAAGTGAGGGAATACAGGGTTATGGGAGATAGCTCTCAGTACAAGTGAGGGAATACAGGGTTATGGGAGATAGCTCTCAGTACAAGTGAGGGAATACAGGGGTAGGGGAGATAGCTCTCAGTACAAGTGAGGGAATACAGGGGTAGGGGGGATAGCTCTCAGTACAAGTGAGGGAATACATAGTTATGGGAGATAGCTCTCAGTACAAGTGAGGGAATACAGGGGTATGGGAGATAGCTCTCAGTACAAGTGAGGGAATACAGGGGTATGGGAGATAGCTCTTGGTACAAGCTGATCCAGGGACTGGTCCGATTGCCATCTTGGAGTCAGGAAGGAATTTTTTTCCCCTCTGCAGCAAATTAGAGAGGCTTCAGATGGGGTTTTTTACCTTCCTCTGGATCAACTAGAAGTTAGGCAGGTTATATATAGTCATTATGGTTGAACGTGATGGACGTGTGTCTTTTTTCAACCTACTGTAACGTAATATGGTACTATGTTACAATTTGTAACTGGTTCTTTTGTTTTCTGTATGGTTTTAAACTATTTACCTATTGACCCTGGCAACAGAATGCAGATTTATCCTGAGGCTAGATAGTCATTTTGAATAATATTTTTAGCACTTTCTCTAGATCATCTTTTAACCTAGCATCCAAAAATCTCTACAGTAACTGGCAACAGAACAGCGATAGAGTTTAAATGCCATATTGGAATGATCTAGAGTAAAAAGCTAGATAATAAAAAAAGAACCATAAATACAAATATTTGCAAATTGCCATACTTCTCTGCGTATTTAATCACAAATGTAGAATTACCTTCCTGGCATTGCATCCAAGCAGCTAATGCTGCAGTTTGATGCTAAATTAAAAAAAAAAGTTACACTAAGGACTTGTTTTTCATGTCTTATTGTGTAGGTCTTACATTGTAAGTTCTTGTTGTGCTGAAATATAAGTGCTTAATTTTCTGGTTCCTGACTCTCATGTCTCACACTGAGTATTTTGTTTGCAGTTGGCCCTAAACTTTGCCTGATATTAGACCAAGAGACCCTTAACCCCCTGGATATCATGTATTGGATTTTGCCTGTTTCTCCTTGGCCCAAATTTCAACCCCAATAAGGCAGAGATGCACAACTAAAGATATAGAAAAAAGGCAATAGAAAAAGTCCTCATCTATCGGTTCCAGTATTATGATAGAAGCTAATAAATGGCATACAGAACAATCATTTTGCATTAGATTTGACATATTTGTGATTTAAGTCAATATATTTGGTCCGGGTAATTGGTACAGGTTAGCATCATTTCTTGGTTTGTCTTAAGTTGTATTTCAGTAAATGGACACCTTCATGGCAACTAAAGTAATGACATGGTGAGCAATGAGTTATAAATTAAATTAATAAACATTTAATAATGAACAAGAGGTACTTTGTCTTCTTTCCCTCTATCTCACTGATGACTCAGAGATGGCATTTATATTAATACACTGCCCTCTTGAACTAAACTGAAATGGAGTTTGAGAAAATATTCTTTTACAGGCTAGTACAGATACTGAATTCATACAGTAATATGCAATGCTATGTTTGTTAGCACTGGAGTGTAATAAGGTGCATGGTGGGACTCATTCTGTGCAGAACATTCCCTTGCCCCAGGGTGGGAGGGATTTTGTGCAAAAAAACATCTCTGTTGGGCTTATGATGAACAGTATATTTATGGCCCTTTTCAGAGTACAGTTGCCACCATCCATGTGCTCTGAGCTCATATTCAAATGCAACCAGAAGAGTTTGATTAAGGCTGACACAACCTTCAGTTTATTACAAATCACAGGGCTAACTGAGAATTATTTCTACCACAAAGAAATATTCAGTGATTTGACTTATGTCTGCATTTTGTACTGGAAGTGTACTTCTTTTGTAGGGCTTAGAACCATTGGTGTGATCACTAAACTGGATCTTATGGATGAAGGAACCAATGCACAAGAGATACTGGAGAACAAGTTGCTTCCCCTCCGCAGAGGTATAATTCCTAATTCTGTGGCGTTTTTGTGGCTCAAATTTAAGCTGAGTTATTTTAAAAAAATGAATCTCCTTTTCTATGACAGCAGGAACACCTGTACTGTCTGGTCTATCGCCTTTTCAAATTTGTGGGGTTTGTTTCCCATGTCTTAAAATGTTTGTATGTTAGACATATGGTAAATATGTACATGAAACAATGAAAGAAATCACCAAAGCTGCATGCTATGCATGCAGTAATTTACTTGCTGTACAAACTATTTGGGGCATTTAAAATCATTACTCCCTCAGCAATAATATCCTGATGTCTTAAAATAGTAATGATATTTATACTTAAATCATTTAGACAATTTATTAGGTTAATGACACACAGGGTAGCCATGGTAATTCTGTTAATATTTAAATGTTAACATGTTTAAATGATAAATAATTTTAGGCTTTATACTTATATTAATTTACATTAAACTTCTCAATTACTGTGTACTCCATTCTAGGCTATGTTGGTGTTGTTAACAGAAGCCAGAAAGATATTGATGGAAAGAAGAACATTAATGCTGCACTGCAGGCTGAACAAATGTTCTTCTTAACCCACCCAGCATACAGACACATGGCTGATCGAATGGGAACATCACACCTTCAAAAGATGCTAAACCAGGTATCAGGAAGAAATGGGGACTTTTAATTCCCAACACTTATGCAGGGGGTGTAATGGTATTTGGTGGTTTTATATAAAGTCAAACAATTTATTTATATAGGTTAAAGGGCAACAGCACATAGGAGATCTAAGGCATTTTGTGATGTTGTTACTAAAACAATGCAACAGGCAAAGCTCCCCAACTTGCCTCATTGGCCATTGGCCTAATAAAATAGACCAATAGGGTTTGTTATACCAAGAGATAAGACTCATCTCTTCACACTAGGGCATGACAGCAGAACCACCTCAAGAAACTCCAAACACTTAACTCTGAATGAAATATTTTGTTAAAAAACTATAGAAAACAATCTGAATGATAATCAAATAATTCATTTATATTTGTTTATATTTATACTTCTTTAAGGTAGCTTTAGAATCTCCTGTATTGCCAGTCATGTACAAGATTCAATTCATTAAGAAAATGATATCTCCTGGTTTATCACATAAAAAATTGTGGGCCAGATTTAATTCGAGAAGAAAAAACTTTTTACCTAATTCAGTTCCAGTTTTGTCCCATAGACTTCAATAGAGTTTTCACATGATAAACCACGAGATACATTTTTCTGAATTGAATTGCATCTCATATTGATAAACTTTTTTCTTACTGAATTGAATTTGGCCCTATATCTGAATTAATGTCACCTTGTTTTATTGATTGTGTTTAGTACAATTTTGTACTGTTTCTCCACATATCAGCCCTACTCTGCTTTGTTATCTGTCTTACAGCAGTTAACTAACCATATTCGAGAAACCCTTCCTGACTTGAGAAGCAAACTCCAAGATCAGCTTCTGTCCCTACAACATGAAGTTGAGGTTTACAAAAGCATTAACCCAGATGATCCATCTAGGAAGACTAAGGCATTGCTGCAGTAAGTAAACACTTCTACTGTCTTTATAACTCCATCCATGCAGTGCCAGGCCAAGCCGGTTGGGCACCCTAGGCAACCTGGTCTGCTTGGCCTGTTCTCCGTCCCCTACTTGTGTGCATGCGCAAGTGAGCAATGTGGGGTTGCCGGGGCTACTGGCGGGGGGTACTGCAGTGGGGGTAAAGGGCCGCGAATTAGTGGTAGGTGAAAGAAGAGGTACCTGCCTGGTGACCCCCCCACCGTTGTGCCCTAGGCAGGTGCCTCTTCTGCCTACCCCCAGTTCTGGCCCTGCCTCCATGTTTATTATAGAAAAATTAGTTAGAAAGATAATTCTGCCAACATGTGATGATGATATTTGCTGGTTGCATGTAGACTCCCTAAAAATATTTGAGGACAATACTGTTGTTGTGGGAAAGTAATCACTCCATTAATTCCATGGGGTAGATAGCAGTGGGTGGATCCTTAGGTGCATAAATGTGGTGGAAAACATTCTATATATGTAGACTACTTCTATGAGAAGTTTTCTATGCTTTGTTTCTTGTTGGTTGTGGCTACTAGTCAGTCCTTATGGGAAAGATTAATTCTCAATCAATTCCCTAGATGGGCAGACACCAGCATATCCTGTCATATTTCCCCATATGGTTCTGATCCTATATCTTGATACAAAGGGGCGAATGCATAAAAGTGGTGATATTGAGACAAAATAAAAGTGGAGATGGATTTGTTGAATTTCCCGACAAACTTCTTTCTCCACGTCTGTGAATTTTAACTCTTCATAATCCTGTCAGTCTGCCATCAGGCAGCTCTCGGCTTTAGCTGTGCCTTCTGCTTTTCAGAAAAGAGATTTCCTTCCTTTTTGGAGAACAACTAAAATTTCAGTTCATTTTCAGTTCAGGGGATACATTTTTAGTTTTAGTGCCAGTGCACAGATCCTTTATTCTCCCTTCCTAACCATATCAGTTACACTTGCATTAACTTAACTGTGGCACACTGGACATCCAGAATTGCAGAGCTACACCACTATCTTTGGCCATGTAGCTTCCATTCCCATCATGGATCTCAACTAACAACATGTGTAGTAGGCGAAGATCCTAGTTTGGCTCCCAGTGTGCATGTACAGCTTGCTGATCACCAGTATGGACATTGGGAACAGAAAGGACACAGCTAAAAATGGCAGCCAACACACAGAGTAGCTCTATAGACCTTGGCATGCCATGGGACATGCTATGCACAGATACTGTAAGTGTCAGTGACATGTTGGGTAAGGGGCTGTGTACTGGTACTAAAACTAAAAATTTGCGAGGAAGACTAGCAGAATAATGCAAATGTGAGGTAGAAACATTATTCATCCCTATTATGTTGGCATAGGGGGAAATTGTGACTGGAGGAAGCAATGCACAGCTGAGCACAGGGGGAACAGTTACACCAAGCTTTTAAAAATGTGGGGGAATTGTCATTTAAAATGTTTTGAGTTGGTATTTTGCCAGATTTCAGTTTGTGAATATAGAGATTTTATTTACAGCACTTTAATCACCATTTTTGAAATGCTTCCTCCTCTTTTGTGATGTCCCACCAAAGTGCCCTTTTAAAGTGTTTTTAAACTTCCTTTAATGGTTTATAACTAGACAGCTCCATAGAGTAGTAAATCTGCTACTGGATTATGACAACTCAAGTGTTAGCTGCAGTTAAACCCATGTTAAAACATTTTGTCATAGACTGTAGTCTAGAAAGATTTAGGAGCAGATTTATAAACTGTCAGTAGAAAGTGCTGATGAAAACGTTTAATTCTGCTGTACAGGTAATTGTTTTTTATATGCATAACTGTAAAAAATTTAGCAAAATATTGTTAAGGGTCATTTATGAAAGCAGCTTCAAGTGCAGTCACAATAACATGCAAATATTGTACTTTTTGACACCATACATTAAAGGTACTTGTGTTCAAATTGGTTCCTTCCACTCCTGTATAAGTGCCATCATCTCTGCTACTGAATTGGCATAGGTGCAGCTTCCTGCCTGGTCACAATTAAACTGCAATTCTTGGGAAAAATGCTGCATTGGGGGTATAAAACATGGGGATTTGTGTAAAAAAATTGCATTTTGCACACTGTGCAGTGTGTTCATAAATAACTGTTGCTGTCTTGTTCTCTTAGCATGGTACAGCATTTTGCAGTGGATTTTGAGAAGAGGATAGCAGGCTCAGGCGATCAAGTGGACACAATGGAACTTTCCGGTGGTGCTAAAATCAACCGTATCTTTCATGAACGTTTTCCATTTGAACTTGTGAAGGTAAGCAGAGTCTTCTTAGTGCTGCATTAACATAAACTTACAATACTGACTTACTTACAACATGGCATAGAAAAGTGATTTGTATGTATGTTTATGTGCATATTCTAGAGTGAGAGAGATAAAGAGAATGAGTGCAAATAGGGTAGCAGCATTCTCACAAACAAGGTGAAGGCTCCTTGATGCAAGGAAAATTAACGTAAAACAGTTAAATTAGTTCCTCACTCTGCTTTACATATGAAAATATGAAATATGAAAGTTTTTTTTATGTTTGCACTTAATCTATTCCCTTCTCTGTACAAATACTGAATTCCTGTGATAGACAATGTTCAGCATACAGTAGGTAGCTGCTTCATGGCTATTTAGTCTATCATACATCAGCTCAGTTCCTAGTCTGGTGTTACACAGACCAATTCAGCATCTTATCTGTGTATGGCAACCTCTGAGGGGCCTAGCCAACCGATATCGGGCAGGTTTGATATTCCCATTGATGCTGTCTTTGCCACAATAGCTGTGATCTGATCGTTTGGCCCTAGGTGGGCATATCAGCAAATTATCCACTTGTCTGGTTTGGTAAGCTTTTTTCAGGCTACCTTTAGTCACCAAGCATAATTTATCTAGTTCTGATAAGATTTACTTTACAAGACCACAGGATTCTACACTGTATGATGACTTTTTATCTTGCTTTAGATGGTTTTTGATGAGAAAGAACTGCGAAGAGAAATAAGTTACGCAATCAAAAACATCCACGGAGTTCGGTAAATTTGCATTTTCTGGTTTTATGAATTTTGTTTTGCATTATCTCACTACTAAATCAATCGCTTTCATATCTGCTTTTACTATGGTTTGAAGGGTTGCACCAAACCCATCATTTTTAGATTTAGCTCAATACCAAATCCTCAACAATCCTCAAGAGAACAGCACCAGCCTGGGGTACCTGTAGCGGAGCGCTTCCTCCTTCCTGCTTCCCTTTCCGAAAATGCTAGCAGTCGGCGCATGCGCAGTAAAGTGAAAAGCCGACTTCCCTGTTTAAGTTCGGCTTTTCACTCTTCTGCGCATGCATGTGCGAGCAATACAGGAAGGAGGAAGCGCTGCAGGTACCCCGGGCTGGTGCTGTTCTCTCCGTACAGGGGCACCTAACATTTTGGCACCCCCAAGTGACTTTGCCTTTCCTTCTCCTTTAAGCTATTTATTATTATTATTTTTATTACATGTATGGGATCCCTTATCCGGAAACCCGTTATCCAGAAAGCTCCGAATTACTGAAAGCCTGTCTCCCATAGACTCCATATTAATCAAATAATTCAGAATTTTAAAACTGATTTCCTTTTTCTCTATAGAAATAAAATAGTACCTTGTAATTGATCCCAACTAAAATATAAATAATCCTTATTGAATGCAAAACAATCCTATTGGGTTTAATTAATGTTTTATTGATTTTTTTGTAGACTTAAGGTAGGAAGTTCCAAATTATGGAAAGACCCCTTATCCGGAATACCCTTGGTCCCGAGCATTCTGGATAATGGGTCCTATACCTGTATTACAATGCCATAAAATTCCAAACCAAAAAATGGATTCGGTGCATCCCTAATATTTTTCCTTTCCTGTTACCCACAGTTGAATACTGTCTTCTTTTTATTTTTTTTAAAATTACCATTGGTAATTTAGTTCAATTTAACAAACTGATTACTGCTTAGTACAACATCAAATATATACAAATGATATGTATATTTCTGTTCATATACTGCCAATCCAATAGTAGAACAGATGGGAATCAGTACAATAACAATATGTAGAGTCCCTTTTAAGCAAACAATTAAGTTTTTTAAAATGACTCCACTTTTCTTTATAATCATAAAACAGTACTTGTACTTGATGCCAACTAAGATATGATTTATCCATATAAATCCTATTGGGTGTAATTTATTGTCAGATTTAAGGTATGGAGATCCAAATGATAGAAAAATCACTTTTCTGAAAAACCCCAGGTCCCAGGCATTCCATATAATACATCCTAGGCTAATTCATTTATTTTCAAGATTACATTTTGCTGTGATTCCTGTAAATTGTGTTTTTTAATTGCCAATTGCATTTCCCCCGCAATTCTAAAACCTAAAACATCTTGTACATCTCCTACAGCACATCGTTATTTTTCCCTCTTTTGATGTAGCACCAGGATATTTATTTAGCTTAACAAATGGTAACACAAAAGGGCTCATTTACATCCGCAAGTGTGTTGGTCAAAGTGCAATTTTGAGCCCAATTGCTATTTTATTTCCCCCATAATGCATCATTTTTCCCCCAAAATTCCAGCACCATTGTGGGGGTCTTATTCAGCAAAATAAAAAAGTGAGTGTGTATTTTATCACCAATCACAATTGCGCAGACGTTTGTCTGCTGTCATTTCCGGTGTTTGCCGAGCAAGTGACTTCTGCATCTTTAGGAAGTGGCAGTAGCTCCATGGTTCCCCTGTGCCAATCGGTACAGCAGTGCTCGATTTAGAATGGAAGGCAGGAAAGTCCCTGAGTGCAACCATGTGCAAGTGGAAGGAGCACATTTTCACTCAAGTACTTTTAATGAAAAGGTCAGAAAGGTCAAATGTAAATGTAAATACAACCATAAGCACTCACAGAAAAGCTGCACTGAGTCCGCTGTCAAAAGAAACAGGATTTATTGTCTCCTTTTTTGTAAACATGTTCTTAAGGTATCTGACTTCCTTTCTCAAATAAATTCTTCATTCCCAGGGCCAGAGTCTGTGCAGTTCTCTCCTCTCTCCCCTCTCCTGCTCCCCGCTCCTATAAGAATGTTAAGAACTCCCTCTCCCCACCCTTAGGAATGTGTAATCTGAGCTATAACAGATCACAAGCAGGAAGCTATGAACACCAAGCTAAAATGGAAGCTGCAATCAGAGAAAGCTTCTAAGGTTCTTTACTGAGGTATGGTAAAGCTATCTGCAGAATAAATTATAGTGTACTAGGCGGCACTAATGTAGGGAATCTATTGGCAGTAAAATGCCAAAATGACTTTCCCTCTCCTTTAAATGTGCAATTTACAGCACTTGCAGACACAAATGAGACCTTTAGGGGCACATTTACTAACCCACGAACGGGCCGAATGCGTCCGATTGCGTTTTTTTCGTAATGATCGGCGTCTTTACGATTTTTGCGTAAAAACGCGAGTTTTTCGGCGTCTTTATGATTTTTGCGTAAAAACGCGAGTTTTTTTCGGCGTCTTTACGATTTTTGCGTAAAAACGCGATTTTTTCGTAGCCAATACGAAAGTTGCGCAAAGTCGCGATTTTTTCGTAGCGTTAAAACTTGCGTGAAACGTCGCGCCTTTTAAGTTTTAACGCTACGAAAAAGGCGCGACTTTGGGCGCAAGTGTTAACGCTACGAAAAAATCGCGACTTTGCGCAACTTTCGTAAAGACGGCGAAAAACTCGCGTTTTTACGCAAAAATCGTAAAGACGCCGAAAAAATCGCAAAAAATACGAAAAAGTCGCAAAATGTTCGTTTCCAATCGGAATTTTTCCAATTCGGATTTGAAATCGTGTCTTAGTAAATCAGCCCCTAAGTGTTTAAAAAGTGTAAGATGAGAGGATCCTACCCACTTACATTCTAAGCAGGGTTCCAGGAATGAAACTATGTGCACGACACACATATCTATCCACAAGACTAAGCTGGCAGTATGGATGTTGTGGTATTAAATTCATTCTGCTAATCTCATCCTAAATCAGCTTTTGCTCTGAACCTTGATTTCCTCCAGTGAGTGTTCTCCTCCCTCACTACAGAACCGGACTGTTCACTCCAGACCTTGCGTTTGAAGCTATAGTAAAGAAACAGATTGTGAAACTGAAGGGGCCAGCTCTGAAATGTGTGGACCTAGTGATGCAAGAATTAATTAATACTATCAAGAAGTGCACAACTAAGGTATTATAACAACACAAGTTTTCTATTTTATAGCAAATAGAAATAATCAAATTGCAACTAAAGCCAAGCAAAAACAATAGGTAGGCGGGGCCACCTGTGTGTCTCCACTCATCCCTCATGAATACATTGCTGCAGTGCTGTATTAATGGGGCACAGGTCTCTGTACTCCTTTTTAGAGAGCGGATTGCTGTGGCATTTTCAGAAGTGTGCACATTTTTGTCAAATAACTGATAGCCAAACATACTTTTATCAGATTTTTCAAATTTGTAATTGAAATTTCTCTTTTCCACTAATATTCTGGGACAAGAGAAATGACATAAGTACTCATGCAAGAATTACAGTCACATTTCACCTCTATACCTATAGTTACACTGGCATCTAGTGGTACATTCTAATACTAGCACACATATAGCTATAACAAAAGGCACAAAGTTTAATCAGGTGCAGTAACCCATAGCAACAGATAAGATTTTTTTATTTTAATGAGGTAACCAGTACATGCTGCCTGCTGATACTATTGGTGATAGGACCTGTAGCAATCTTTATATCTTTTATTACATACCCAAAATAGATTTTCTTACTGCCACCATGCAGGCTCATTTTTGTGTGTGCATTTCTATGTCAAAGGAAACAAAGAATAGAAGGCAGGAATTGCTTGGTTTAAAGATAACTTTGTTTACTGTCATTCTTCTGCAAATGTTTCTGACCTTATGATACCCAAATCTAATAAAATCTGTTGCTTTTGGTTCGTTATGAAAACTGTAACAGTGTTGCCTAACTGACTATTAGAACTGAATTAAATATTGAATAACTTTGTTATCTCTAGAGGAGATAATATGAACATTAAACTAATGTTTCTTGCCTGGATTTATGGGAATACTGTCCCATTGGGCTTATTTTCATTCCACATGATCATTCTTGTCTCTATGTACTGACGTTATTATAGTGATACTGATCTTCTGCTTTCAAGCACCTTCTTATGGTTCCATTACATATCAATACACATTAACAAGTGGGTGCCCTTTTCTTTTAAAAGTGCGTTCCATATGTTTTATTTAACAAAGCAGCTACAAACCACACTCCCTGCATCAATTAGACAGACTCTGGAAAACTATGATTTGGGGGAGGAGGGATTGCAACTCTCATCCAGAAATTTGCTGGGTAACACCAAAGGTGGATAACTAGGGCTGCTGGGTGGAATCCCCTGCAGTTCCATCTTCCATTACCCTCATTAAAAACCATGAAATTACAAGTCAGTCTGTAGGTGTGACTTGTATAAACCCGTGCCCATAAAGGGGAGATATGCACACTACTCTTTGTAAATGAGCTCCATTCAGGTCTTTATCAATCAGAAAAGGCTGAAATGATGAGTAAAGAGCACACATATATACTGTAGTTAGAATTCACATAAACACTGAAGTGTTTCTGTTCCTTAACAGGCAAACTGGCAATTAGATTGCTATTATCCAACACATGTAATGTATGCACAGATATGTGAAACATAAGAAATCTAAAATTTTATTTTACTTTTTGTCCATAGAAACCTTTAGAGTTAGGTAATTGTAGGCTGTATGCTTAAAGACTGATTAGCTTTATATGTAAATGTGTAGAAGTGCAGGTGTAAACATTTTCAGCCCAAAAATGCTTATCAGAGCATATTCAGGCTGAAAAACACTTTTGCACTTCAGCATAAAGTCACTGGGAGCTATGGAAGGAGGTTATGGGTGCTTTCCAGCTGGCTGAAATGTTTTGCCTAAGAAAGATTGAGACCTGCTAGACAGGGAAACAATGCATTCTTGGCAAGGCTAAACTGCAAATCAGTAACATTTATAATAATTGGGGGAATAAAACAATAGGAACATAATAATATATTCACCCTTAAAATTTCTAGAAGAAAAATACAGAACATCAAACTGAGGGCACAGTAGCCATTTTGCATTGTTTTTATATGTTGTATTGAATTAAATTAATAAAGGTTGTGCACAAATCCCCAGCTAAACCTGTAGTCAAGAAGCAACCAGTAACCGTTATATTCTGTAGGTGAAGGTATTTCTCAGCCTAATTTTCATATATTTAGGGGCACATTTACTAAGCAATTTTGAGAAAAAGTCAATTTTTTTTACTTCTAGATATTTCCCAGATTTACAAATGGGTTTTTGGCAGTACTCGATTTTTCTGATATTGTTTCTCAAAAAATTCAAGTTTTTCAGAAATTTTCCCAGAAAAATAGGAGTTTTTCCAAAACCAACTCCCATAATTTGTGAATTATTAATGTTTAGTCAACTTTTTTTTGTCAAAAAAATTCAGCATGTTTGATCTGTCGAGTACCAGTGAGTCCTACGAAGGCTTAGAATAGTAGAGGAATAGAATGGTCAGTGACAGTCTGTCCTTGACAAATTTTCAAGCAGAAGTTAATTCCCTCATTTTTTTTATTTCACCCAGTTTCAAGTGAAACATAAAGAAACTTATTGTTTTCCAAGAATGAGTGCAAATGGCCCTTAAATGGCTGCTGTGGTAATTACTGTTTGGGAAAAATAAAGAGGATTCATGTAAATGAACGCCTGTTTAAACTCAATTTTTTTATTTTTGGGCCTCTAGTTAGCTTTTTTGGCTGGTTGGAACCTGTTTGTGTGTTATGTTAAAATGGATATCCAGATGGTAGGAAGATCCCCTGGAAATACATATGAACTTACCTGTCCGAGGAAGTCTTTCCACAAAGTAGATATTAGTAGAAAGGTTTAGCTTAGCCCCACTGTGTATGTCACATGCTAACTGAGAATGTGTCATATCCAAGTCCTTCAGTAACACATGGCCTGCTGGGTGTGTGTGACAGGCTTTGTTTCTTCTACTTTGGTTGCCAAGTTTTGTTTGGGGACCCTCTGAATGGGCAGCCTTAGAGGTCCAAGTAATTAACCAACCCTACTTTCCCCTAGGAATACTGTATATAGTGAGACTAGCACCACAATAGGCACCTCTCATCAGAATAAGGGCTCCAAGAGTTAAATATAGGAATAGTGTTCAGTATCCCCAAAGAGAAGAGGAGCAGTAAGTGCTGCACATTCAGTGTATTGCAACTGAACTGCACAAATGTATTCTCATTGGCTACAGAGCCATAGCATGCGCTACATTGCATCATTCTCCAGTTTTGTTACCAGCTTTTCTGGAAAACAAATAAGTACCAGCCTTCCTTCTAACCTGCCATCAAATACTAATTGTACTAGTCCGGTTAGAAAGATATCATCCAGTGGCTGCAATATCTTCCATTTATAAGCAATGGCACAGTTTAAGTATAAAAAATCTAACTGTTTGGTTTACCAAAGGGGATGTATATGCCCACAATATATATATATATATATTATTACTATTATAACCAATACAAATAATCATTTTAATGCTGAGAGGATAAACCTTGCGCTGCAGAATTTATACCTTCATTACCATAGTTAACACTAAAAATGAAAATGATTAATGTGACCCTTATATAATATTCTGTTCTATTTGTTAAATGGATTTTTTTACCTTTGGAGGAGA
The DNA here is from genome assembly GCF_000004195.4 of Xenopus tropicalis. Taxonomy (NCBI): domain Eukaryota; kingdom Metazoa; phylum Chordata; class Amphibia; order Anura; family Pipidae; genus Xenopus; species Xenopus tropicalis. The sequence continues at coordinate 107,453,304 of NC_030680.2, read as the reverse complement.
TGTCATGTTTTCATTGCAGCATGTTTGTTATCAGCTATGTTGTATATAGTCATCTGTTATCTGTCATATAATCAAATCCCTATCTGGTCTATTATGTCCAAGATAACTTTAGATAACACCCATTCCTGAACTGCCCTACCAGAAAACTTCAGTTATTTGCACAATTTTATTTAGGAAGTTTGCAAAAACACATACAATTCCAACTTTTATGCCATGGCACACTGTGTAAAATTGCATATATTTATAAAGCTGGGTACTGAGTTTATGCAAAATGTAGTTCTGGTCAAGTGTATTGTGGGCAAAGATTATGACTACCGTATTTGCTATTTGCAGCCTCCCCATTTAAACATTAGCCTTTAGTTGTAAATGCTTTTAGGAAACTTTTATTTCCAGAAGTGCAATTACACTAAAATCCAACACTACTCAGTGTTGGACTGGGCTGGTGGGACACCGGGAAAAAACCTAGTGGGCCCCACTGACCCAAACATGATCCCCACCTGCCACTCCATTGCTGCACTCCCCCGATTGCATTAAGAATAAGGTACATGTGGGTGGGAGCCTGGTGGTGGGTAGCAACCCTGGTGGGCCTCGCACACCCAAGTCCGTTGCTAATGCTAGTGGTACTTGCACCCAAACTAACTCCTTGCAATTTCATATAGTTGTATTGAGTGCCATTGTATACATCCCATCTGCTGTTATAAATCATGTGCAAGCTCTCCTGTTTACACTGTGGAACCAAGTAGCTAAGCTAAGCATTCAAGGTTCCCAATAACAGGTTCTATCAATAGTCACAGCAGACTTGTGCCCAAAGAATCAAACAACTTGCACCAGATTCACAATAGTGCACACACAGTTGCATTTGTTTTAACAAATCGAACTAAATCAGACACAACTCAGATTTTTAGCTGAAAATTGCACTTTACATACTGTGCTGTGGTTGGAAATGACCCTTATTGACTTGCCTTTTGGATTTTGTAGTGTATTTTGTTATTAAAATTATCTAGATCTGTTTATTTCCTGAATAGATTTGGATGAAAAGTTTACAGATAACTACCTATTGTCAGCCACTAGATGTCGCTGGGACAAAATGTATAAAGGAGATCTGCTGCATTGTTATTCTTATGTGCGTGTGATACAGGACACACAAGTGGCTGAAACATTGCTGTCTTGATCTGAACTACTTGCCAGTGACAATCAACTGCAGTTTTTGCTTCTATACTAAAGAACTGAGGACTTGTTAAAAGAACACTATTCCCCCAGAATGAATACTTAACCAGCAGATAGTTTATATCAGTGCTGTCCAACTTCTACGGTGCCGAGGGCCGGAATTTCTCTAGCATACATGGTGGAGGGCCGCTAATGGAAGCCAGTTTTGACCACTCCCCTTTTTGAAACCACACCCACTTCAAACCACACCTATTTTATCACAATGGTGGTAGCACAGCAAAATCCCAAATGCTTGGTCCTTACTGTGGGGATATCAACCATCATTCATATGTGAAAGAATTATGTCATATTAAGATATACCCTTAAATTCCATATGCCTCCTCCTCCCCTGTGGATAGCAGAGCAACCCCCAGTACATAATTACACACCTTAGGGATCATTTAATGGCTATTTCCAACTGCTAACAAACTCCCACAACAAACCCCTGCCAGGTTCACCTCCCACAAGCAGCATAGGGCTGCCATACTCTGCCTGTCCTACCCTGCCTGTGTGTGCCATACTCTGCCTGTCCTACCCTGCCTGTGTGTGCCATACTCTGCCTGTCCTACCCTGCCTGTGTGTGCCATACTCTGCCTTCCCTATGCTGCCTCTGTGTGCCATACTCTGCCTGCCCTACCCTGCCTGTGTGTGCCATACTCTGCCTGTCCTACCCTGCCTGTGTGTGCCATACTCTGCCTTCCCTATGCTGCCTCTGTGTGCCATACTCTGCCTGCCCTACCCTGCCTGTGTGTGCCATACTCTGCCTGCCCTACCCTGCCTGTGTGTGCCATACTCTGCCTGCCCTACCCTGACTGTGTGTGCCATACTCTGCCTGCCCTACCCTTCCTGTGTGTGCCATACCCTCCCTGACCCTATGCTGCCTGTGTGTGCCATACTCTACCTGCCCTATGCTGGCTGTATGTGCCATACTCTGCCTACAGTACCTATGTCTGAGGTGTGAAGAAGTGAACAATGGGAGTGATTACAGTCTGAGCCTGAGGTGTGAACACTGCAGGGGGTGAACAATGCAGGTATTAAAAGGTGTGAAAAACACAGGGGATTACAATTTTAAACAATACAGAGGGATTACAGCCTGAATCTGAGGTGAGAACCATGCAGGGGGGCAGTTAATCACAGTACTGATACCATTTAATGCTTACTCAAAGGTAATCCATCAAAGCAGCCAGACAGGTGGGGGGCCACACAGAGGGGGGTCGCGGGCCGCATGCGGCCCGCGGGCCGCCAGTTGGACAGCACTGGTTTATATCATATTAAGTGGACTATTAAAGGAGAAGGAAAGGCTAAGTCACTTGGGGGTGCCAAAATGTTAGGCACCCCCAAGTGACTTTAATCGCTTACCTTGTACCCCGGGCTGGTGCCCCTGTTAGGAGAAAACAGCACCAGCCCGGGGTACCTGTAGCGAGCGCTTTCTTCTTTCTGTCTTAAGCAGTAGAGTGAAAAGCTGAACTTAAACAAGAAAGTCGGCTTTTCACTCTACTGCGCATGCGCCGGCCCAGGGATTTTGCCGGCAGAAGAGGAAGAAGGAAGACCCACATTATCAAGTAAAATTAAGTCTAAAACAACTGGACTTGTTTCAAATTAGTGGTAGGGAATCCCCTGGCATTTAAATCCTTGATGGTAGTACAGTCACAGACATCCAATCACAATGGTTCCATTGAACTTATTCAGTTAGATGTTGGCTGAAACTCACAGTATGATCCAGTCACAATGGTACCATGATTCTTATTGAGGCAGGTGTTAATCTTTCAAAGTACATGACTAGAAGTGTGAATTGTTGTGAAACTGCCAGGGTAAGGATGTCAAAGCAGCGCTGAAAGTTGCTTTGGATATAGATACAAGATACAGTATTGACTGATATTTACTAGCACCCATGTGTTACACATGGTGTGGTACCCTTGTGGTCTAGCCTATGAGGTGTAAAGCACTTACCACTTTCCATGAGCACATAAACAATTACCATTGTACAGTTAAGTCTGCCTTTAGAGCTGGCAAGTTCAGTCAGTCAGCCTTTGCCTATTGCTTTTGTATATCAGGTAATTGGTTAAATGCTTATTGAAATAAATAATTTATATCAAATATTACTACTCTTTTGACATTGGCACTGACACTCATGTTTTAGAAGATTGCTTTAGAGACCCCTTTCTCCTTAGGGAACACTATATAAATTGCCTTTTTGCTTAATTATAGAGACATATTTTATTACATGTGTAAAAAACACAACTGGTTTGGAAAGCCCCATGTCTTCTGAGTGAGCCAATACTATGCTAATATATATATATATATATATATATATATATATATATATATATATATATATATATATATATTTGTATGTCACCTGCATCTAACCTTAACCCACCACCCACTACCAATGCGTACCCAACCCATCCGGCAAGGGACCTGTATTTATAGATCTGCACTGACAGGGTGCACCCCGATAAATATAGGATGCCAGAGGCAGAAGCCGGGCAGAGAACGGTCGCAGGTGGGGAGGGTGGAAGTGAGTGTTCAATCCAAACCCATTTTCAACCTGAAAGTATTGTGCAAAGGACACATCACTTTCTACCTCAAGATACCAAACTGCAGGGCCACTCCTGAACCTTGCCTCAGGTGGTGGCAGGGAATGGCCAGTCACTAGGGGCAGCAAAAAGCCATTTTGGTAACTTTAGGAGCCAATTTTTCATTTTTAAAAATGAAAGTGCAATAGAGTACAATAGAGTGCAACAGTGCAACGTCTTCAATGATTACTTAACAAGTCCAGTTGCTTTAAATTTATTTATACTAGATAGAGTACAACAGAGTACTATAGCCCCCTATGGACCTGCTCCAATGCTAAAGTTGAAAACTTGGAGTGGGAGATTGGGGATGGCTGGGGATTGCGCTGACTTTGTGGTTTTAAAGAATTGTTTTAAAAATTACTTAAATAATCCATTTTTACCTCCTATATGTCAATGGGTACCAATATAAAGTATCATAACTATGAATGCCAGGGGTCTTACGAGCAGTTTGATTCCCAACTTACATAGAATTACCAAACCATGTGGCACGTAGAGACCTCCAAAGTAAAAATGATTCATATTTATTATCATAGCTGACACTACTGGAAAATGAACACATTTCTTGCATTTATGTGTGCTCTGCAGAACAAAGAATTTACAGTTCTGTGGCACTTTAGTCCTTTGCTTCACAGAATGTAGATTCTATGTATTATGGCAGTGAGAGGGTTAAAATGTTTATCAGCAAATCTCCTCTCTGCCTTCGGAGCCTAAACAAATAAAACTGTGATTGTCATTACATGGCCTGGAGCTTGTGCTGTAGTTTTGCCCAGAACTGATCTTTTCATTGCAGAAAATTGATTTTTACCTTTATATTCTCCACATTTATATATATATATATATATATATATACATACATACACATTTTTTGTTTTTTAGCTTTCAAACTATCCAAGACTTTGTGTGGAAACAGAAAGAATTGTTACTTTTCACATAAAAGAAAGTGAAGGGAAAACTAAAGACCAAGTAAGTATCTTTGTAGTATTTTTCAATTTGTATACATTATTTAGGTTGTACATTTAAATTATTAGCTTTCCTATTCTGCTTGTTTCCGGCCTGCAACTAAAAAATGTTATGTGGTTGCTGTGTTTTTAGCAACAAGCTAAATAGATCATTTGTGTGAGCTTTCTTTTATCATTGTTTTTATTTTTAATTGCTTATCTGTTTTCCAGTCCTGTTTTAATGATCTTTCATTTTGACTCCCAAACTGCTGCCTGGTTGCTAGGGTAACTAACACTAGTGACCAAAAAGGAGCTGAAATTTGAGACCTGAGATTTGCATTTAGATAGATATTTTAAAAAAATTGTAAACATTAAACTATGAACCCCAAAGAAAGAGACATTAATAATCACAATTATAGTATTGAGCAAAAATAACCCCGACCGTCACAGTGATCGTGATTTTTTTATCACAATTTTGTTCCATTTAGTTTAAAAAATTAAAGAACAAAATTAAAATCTTTCCATTGAAGTTAAAGGGACGTATATCAGCATTCAAGCAAAATTTGTCCATAATAGGCATCTGTATCACAAGAATAGACGAGTGACGTCAGATGCCAAGCGTGAACTGCCAGTAGGGGGTTTTTACTTTCTATATATCATTGGATTTAATTAATCTGTTCAAATAACTGATATGCCCTATACAGGTATAGGACCTATTATAGAATAATAGAATACTGGGGACCAAGGGTATTCTGGAAAAGGAGTCTTTCTGTATTTTGGATCTTCATATTTTATGTCTACTTAAAAATCAATAAAATGTTAAATAAACCCAATAGGATGTTTTGCCCCCAATAAGGATTATATTTTAGTTGGGATTAAGTACAAGGTACTAAAAATCTAAGATATTTGATTAAAATGGAGTCTATAGGAGATGGGCTTTCCGTAATTCGGAATTATCCTTTCTGGATAACAGGTTTCTGGATAACAGATCCCACACCTGTACATACATTTATATATCTGATATGAAGTTGCTTGACGTAAAAAGGCGTGATATTGAAGTGTATTAACTGAACCCGACTGGATATTTGGGTAGAATATGTGTGTGAATACAGAATAAATAATTTAATGATAAACAAAATATATAAGGATTACTACACTAAGGGGCACATTTACTAATCCACGAACGTCCGAAAAGCGTCCGAATGCGTTTTTTTCGCAATGATCAGTATTTTGTGACTTTTCGCAAATTGTCGCGAATTTTTCGAGCACTCAATACGAAATTCGCGAAAGTCGTAATGGCTATGCAAAAGTCGCGACAATTCACGAAAGTCATAATGGCTATGCAAAAGTCGCGACAATTCACGAAAGTCATAATGGCTATGCAAAAGTCGCGACAATTCACGAAATTTGCAATGCCTATGAAAAAGTTGCGACAATTCGCGCAAGTCGTAACGGTTACGAAAAAATCGTGACAATTTACGAAAAAGTCGTAACGGCGACGAAAAAATCGCAAAAAATCCGATCAATCCGAATTTTTCTCATTCAGATTCGGATTCGTGGATTAGTAAATCAGCCCCTAAAAGTAAATTTTAAAAAGGTGTTTTAATCCAATACAACACAGTGTGATGTAAAACCAAGTACTTTATTGGTAAACATAATGTATAGGGATTCCTGTATCAAAAGCAAGGTTTAATAATAAAAGGTGTTTCTACTTTATATAACACTGTGTGGTGTGTTTTATGGAAAAGCGTTCAGTAATCATTATGGTTAATCGTTTGACTACATTTGTGATTGGTGGCTTTTGGCACTTTTCTATAAGTCATTTATTTACAGTTATGGTGTATTTATCAAGTGGGGTGATGTGTGCTAGCACTGTATGGAAGTTTTCTACATGAATTCGTACTATACACACGGACACATTTCTTCATATTCTTTTACTTTATTTAATGCATCTTTTGTGTAGTGACTGTTACAAAGAACATCCATTCTATCAGATACTGCTAAAAGAAACCATAATAATCACCACCATTTCATATATTTTCTTAAGGTTCTACTCATGATTGATATGCAGCTGTCTTATATTAACACGAATCATGAAGACTTCATTGGGTTTGTAAAGTAAGTTTTCTTTAGCACCATCTTATTTCAAATTGAGCTGAATATATATATATTTATGTATAAGTGCAGATGATTAAAGGTAGAAATGAATATGTATTTTGATCTGAAAAAAAAAACACTTTTCTTTGCAGATCAAGATTATTAGTTATGAGTTTTGTCTTCTCTGTTGCATTTCTCATCAAAAGAATTTTGGAGCTCAATCCTCCTGAGATCCATTGAAGCCAATAGGCACATCAGTTTTTGTTTTAAAGGAAATATATTAAGCACCCCAATTATTTGAGAATTCTAGGGTTCTCACTCTTCATTCTGTCTTCATGGAGTGAGATTTTGATTGACAGTTAGGTCTAATATATCCTACGAGGGGCTCTCTTTGCCTAGAAAATGTATTAACATAGCCAGAAATACTCTCTCTCTGTACATGCAGGATTTGTGTCAGAGTCAGATTTTGTTTGTGCTGGAGTAGATTATTTGATTTAGTTCTCATACATCTCCTAGGAAACTGATCCCCCCCCATAAAAGACCTACCTGTCAATCAAAATCTCACAACAGATTCTGCATGAAGAGAGATGCCTGAGAGGGGAGTAGTAAGAATATTTTACCAATGGGACAACAGTTTAATTGATTATGAAAGATTGTTTTATTCATGAGATGATATGTGTTTGATAACGTTCCTACTATTGTTTGTGTAACCAAAGAAGTTAAAAGGAATGTTTTATGGTATGTGTTAATGTAAATATACTGTACATATATGTGTGAGTATATATATATATATATGTACATAATTAACATGACTTAATTGCCATTTGCTAGCGCTCAGCAAAGATGCAGCCTCCTTCAGAAGAAAACTCCAATAGGAATCCAGGTGAGATTTATATTCCTTTTTATAAACTTTACAAGAAATGTGAATTACCATTTAAGACATGGTATGTATGTATGCATGTATATCTTTTTTATTTAGTGCTACTTAATTACACAGCGCTGTACAGCATTGCACAACAAAAAGGGGGTTATTACAATAATAGATACATACAAAGTATGATAATAAATACAAATAAATACAAGGTACGGTTGCAATAAGTTCAGAATCAAAGAGACAAGAAGATGGACATCCCTGCCCTGTAGAGCTTACAATCTAAATAGTCACATGGTGAATGCAAATTATGAACTGTAGGGGTTATATTATAACATAGGTCAGAATTGGATTTTTACTCTGGAGATTTGAAATACTGATGCATAAATATATTATTGCTAGGCCCCCTACATTGTTAGCTCTCCCACATCCCCCTGATGACTGGCCTGTACACAAGCCATATGGGAGCGCATTCTGCCATATAAGCCTGGGTGCTGTCCATTGAGCACAAACAATATATACAGGTATGGGAGCTGTTATCCAGAATGCTCGAGAACTGGGGTTTTCTGGATGAGGGCTCTCCTTCCTGTAATTTGGAGCTTTCTGGATAACAGGTTTCCAGATAACCAATCCTACACTTGTAGACAGAATCAGGAACACTCATGGACAAATTAAGAAACTTGCTATTGGGGTTCCAGCTTTTGGTTTTACGGGAATCTGTCCCATTTCGCTTCGCCAGAAAATGTGTGAAAGTGCAAAAAAATTTCCGAAATGGCAAAAAATTTGCAAAATGCGGCTACCCCGTCACTCTTTTTTACTCAAATTTTTTGACACAACTGCGGCTTTTTTGACATGACTGTTGCGACCGCATAATTTTGCTGCAAAATGCGGAATTTCTCAGCGAATCAATGCCTGGCGAAAAAAGTTAGTAAGAACATTTGACTTTCATTACCTATAGAATAACCAAGGAAAAGGAATTAATGCATGGAATACATTCCACTTGCAGACTCTTTGTAGTTTATTAGGTGTAATAAACTTTTTATTTGTTCAAAAACTTTGTTTTATTTTTAGCTACATTTCAGTTTTTTTTTTTTTTTTTATTACTTGCCTGCTTTTTTTACCTTTACCAGTTTTCAGATGGGGGTCCTTGACTCCAGAAGCCAAAAAACCTTTGCTCAGAAAGGCAACACTTTTTCCTGTTTCTATTCAAAACCTCTCCTATTCTTTTAATCTCTCATTTAGACCGCTGTCTAGCTGCTAGAATAACTTGCACCCTAGCAACCAGATAACTGCTAAGATTTCATACTGCAGAGCTGCTTAATACTTCACAATCTGCCAAAATGAAAAATGAAGACTTATTGCAAATTGTCTCAGAATACAACTGTCTACGTAATACAAAAAGTTAATTTAAGGTTTAACTACCCCTTGGAACCTTGGGTTCCATGATGCTGAGGAACTGCAATACCCAGATTACATTTTGAAGCAAGCTCTGGGAACCCATGGTTAGGAACCAATAGATTAAAGTGCAATGCAGACATATGTTGCATTATTCTGTATATAATTCTGTATATAATAACTATTCTAGGGAATGAATCAACCACCTTCAAAGCAAACAGTGCGAGCTGCCATACCGTAAGCTATATTGTTGCATTTACTTTAGCATAATTTAATTTAACATCAAAAGTTCATTGCAATGTTAATCTAAACCATATTTTGTTGTAAAACTTCTTATGTTTACCAAACTTGTCATAGTACCCAATATTTGTTCCTGCTAACAGTATGAGTAATCCATCATTCCTTTAACATCTATACATTCCATATACAGTACTGCAAATGTTTTATGCTTATTCATTAATACTGTGCTTTGTCTAGGATGGATTTCATATACTGGTATGGGACCTGTTATCCAGAATGCTAGGGACCTGGGGTTTTATGGATAAGGGGTGTTCTGTAATTTGGATCTCCATATCTTAATTCTACCAAAACAGATTTAATAAACACTAAATAAACCCATTAGGATTGTTTTGCCACCAATAAGGATTAATTATATCTTAGTTGGGATTAAGTACAAGGTACTGTTTTATTATTACAGAGAAAAAGTAAATCATTTTTAAAAATTAGAATTATTTACTTATAATGGAGTCTATAAGAGACAGTTTCCCCGTAATTTGGATCTTTCTGGATAGCGGGTTTCCGAAAAATGGATCCCATACCTGTATTTTTGAAAGTTATGAATACTGATTTACAATAACAATGATAGAAAAAAGAAAGAATGTGATCGGACAGCCTCTAGCCACATAGAGCAGTGTCTGTTTGGGTGAAAAGTCGTTTATTTTCTCCAAAAACTTACCTCAACTAAACTCCCATTTTTAAAAATAATTTTTTTTAAAAAATCCAAAAAAAAGCACGCATACAAATGCATTAAAAAATCAAATACCTTGAAATGTGAGCTTTACATCACTTTAATAGCTCAAATAGCTCCCTAAAAAAAATCAAATACCTCAAAGTGAAAGGAATACAAAGGAAATGCATTGGACAGCTCCCATTGACTTCTACATGACCGCACAAGCTTTCACCTGACGTTTTACATTCAACTTTTTCAGTGGTTTTGATGCATAAAAAATACCCAAAAATTTGCGTTTTTTAGTTAAAAAAAAGTGGGAGGGGGGATTATTAGCACAAAAAATATAATATATATATATATATATATATATAAAATACAATTAGCCCCTAAGAGTCAGTGCTGAAGGAGACTTCAATTGCAATAGCATGGCTTTTTTGACAAATATGATATGATGACAAATTAGGCCCCCCATAACATTCAACAGCACATTCTGGAAAATCAAATATTAAGGAGTTACATTTCACTGATATACTTCAATTCCGTGGTCCCTAGCTGTTGGGCAGCAGGACATTCCCAAAAGATATGGAAAAAGGAGCCCACAGCTAGATAACATTTGGAGCAGAGATCTGAAGTTTGAGAGAACATTTTTGCAAGACTGTAGGGTGTCAGGTAGGCACAAAGAAAATGGAATCTGGATAAATTTGTCTCTAAATGACATTGTAATTGCTGGGACTTGCACCAAGGCATAGTCCCACAAAGTGGGTTTGGAAGATATGGCTAAGTTGCAAGTAGTAAAAAGACAGTTTTGAGAATGATGGCTGGGTTGTCAGTAGCAGGGTTGTCAGTAACAGGATAACCCACCAATGCATATAGATCAATTGACTTGCCTAACAATATATTTCAATTTGGCACGTGAAAAGCTTCTTTCAGTAGTAGGTGCGTATAGTGTTTAAAATCGCTATCCAACCAGATTGCTTGATCCAGAGTGATTCAGAGAAAATCAGTGTCTGAGAGATATTCATTCAGGTTAGATCTGAAATATGTAAGAGTAGAAGCATAGGTACCTTGAAAATATTTACAGTTAAGAGAGTCCCACATCTTCAGTTACCCTCTAGACTACAGTTTTGGAGATAATCATTTTTTATTCTTGTCCCCATTATTACATCAGGAGGCTGATCTATACAATTTTCTCTGGGAGTGTTTTTCTTTAAGGAGTAAATTCATTTGGGTTTTACCTGATGTAATATTTTGTTTATTGCATTTGTAATTAGCTCTGTCTCACATTTATGTAATTCTGTATGGACAGTAGTTGTGTTGGCTTCAGTTTCAATTCTAGTGGCTTTATTTACACCCCCTTCACAAAAGCTTTTACTGCTTCTCACAGAATATCTCTGTCGTAGTGCCTTCTCTCACAGCTACATAGTTACATAGGGTTAAAAACCCTTCCAAGTGAACCCAGAACACACAAACCTATACTGACCTAGCCATACACTCACATACATAAACTATATATACAAACATCAACACTAATTGTAGATTTTAGTATCACAATAGCCTTGGATATTCTGCTTGTTCAAGAACTCATCCAGGCCCCTCTTAAAGGCATTAACAGAAACTGCCATCACAACATAACTTTGCACTTTTCAGTATTGAACCTCATTTTCCTTTTTGCTGCCCAGTTTTCCAATTTTGCCAAATCACTATGCAAAGTGGCAGCATCCTGCATGGAACTTATAGTTTTGCACAATTTAGTATCTTCAACAAAAATAGAAACAGTACTGTCTATGCCCTCCTCTAGGCCATTAATAAACAAATTTAAAATCAAAGGACCAAGGACTGACCCCTGCGGTACTTCACTAACAACACTGGCCCAATTAGAAAACGTTCCATTTACCACCACTCTCTGTTATCTATCCTTCAGCCAGTTCTCTATCCAAGTACAAATATGTTTGAGGCCAATATTCCTCAGTTTTATAATTAATTTTGCTAAAGCATTTGATACAGTACCGCACAAAGTGCAAGTAGATGACATCCACTGCCATTCCAGGGTCGAGGTTCCTGCTGACTTCCATTAAATGAGTCTGGCAAGATCATTATGCATAAAACCATGCTAGCACAAACTTATAGTATTGTGATTTGCTATGTATTCAAGTATCCTATTCCTTGTTACCTCCTCCAAAAGTTTTCATAGCACTGATGTCAGACTAACAGGCATATAGTTGTCAGGCTGAGAACAGGATCCCTTTTTTAAAAATTGTAACCACATTAGCAATTTTCCAGTCCCTTCGCACCAAGCCAGACCTGCCACCATGCCACTCCATTTTGGACAGCCTACTACTCTAATATGAGAGCACCTTTACCTGTTTTCATGATCATCAAGGCCGGCTATAGTGGCCTGCAATTGTTGCTTGAGGTGCTGAACCACTGCTTGGCCCTCTAGACCACCTAGCTGCTCCTCCAGATGTACAGAGTCCCCCTGAAGATTCTGTAGATCTTGCTTAATTAGTGAGAGGTCAATTTTAGTTTGCCCACTTTGGCAGTAAATGTGGCCAATAAACTGGATTGGCAGCAGTATGCGCAGGTGGAGTGACAGGCCTTTGTTTTGAGCTAACCACAGGCACGAATGGGTGAGATGGACATGGGACAATTGCACTGAATCCCTCCCCCAAATCTTTGGCCTGCACAAGGGCAAATTGTTCTAGTTTAGCAAGTTTGGCAGCTGCATCGAGCCAAACTCTGTTTGAGTGCTTGCCCATTTTGATATAAGGCAGATATAAGGTACAGTTTTGGAGAACCTGTGCACTTGAAACTTGGACATAATTCTGGCAGCACACTGATTTATGATGGCAGTAAAGCAGAGCTCTAGCACTTCTGGCAAGCTTGCCATTTGGCCATGCCCCCCATATATCCAGTTATTGACTTGAGAAGAGGGAATGTGCCTGTTGTTTTCTGCTGGCACAAAACAATTCCAGCTGCTCCAAACAAGAGAACTTTGTGGAATTAACTACCTGAACTATTTCCTTTCCTGTCTGTATCATTGTAACACAGCTCTATTTTAATTACAGTATTACAAGAGCAACTATAGTATTAGCACAGGGGGCTCAAACTCAATTTACCTGGGGGCCGCAGGAGGCAAAGTCAGGATGAGGCTGGGCCGCATAAGGGATTTCACAAAAAATTGGCTTTCAAGGGATAATGCAAGGCACGGTGGACGGGAGCTGCTGATTGCGGAAATGACGTTATGCCATCATAACAGTTATTATGGGAAGACGTTCTGTGTGCACAATTAGCTCCTTAGCAGCTAATTGTGCACACAGAACGTCTTCCCATAATAACTGTTATGATGGCATAACGTCATTTCCGCAATCAGCAGCTCCCGCCCGCCGTGCCTTGCATTATCCCTTGAATCGCGATTTTTATTGCGATTCAAGGGATAATGCAAGGCACGGCGGGCGGGAGCTGCTGATTGCGGAAATGACGTTATGCCATCATAACAGTTATTATGGGAAGACGTTCTGTGTGCACAATTAGCTGCTAATGGCCCGCGGGCCGCGAGTTTGAGACCCCTGTATTAGCAGGACCAGAAAGAACAGTTGTGCTATATTACTAAATGCTTTGTGCAAGTAGGGTAGTGTTCATTTTATATAGAATATAGTGGGACAGCTGTGCATCCCATTGATGTGGATAGCTTATATTGTATAAGAGCAAGCTAATGGGACAGGCTCAAGGTTTTAAGTCTGCATTAATAGGTTCCTGGAAATCTGTCATTTTCATTAACAAGTTCACAACTTCTCTCTACACTCATTGTATCACACACCCAGTTCTTATCGTCTGTACTTGGCGAAGAAACTTCATTTGGGAACTAGTGTTGCAAAAGTTTGTTTTTTTCCCCTCCCAAGCACATACCTTCTAATGGTTTTTTCTTTAATGAAGGACACATGGATGTTATTGTGGCAAGGGATGTAATGGTAACTGAAGATAGATTTACCAGAAATGTACGTAGAGTTTGAGTTTAAGCGGGAAATGTAATCAAAGTCAGAATCAGAAAAAAAAATCTCAAAAATAAGAATAAAAATTCACATTTTGAAATGTAATATTGTTTGCTAGACAGTTACTGCATAGTGATGTTGCATAGTGCGCTTTTAAGGTTTGATAAGGTGGCGTAATCTTTTGGAGCAAGAAAAAACTTTTTCAAGAAAAATGACATACCCTGCACTGCACACACTTCTTTTATTGCAATAACCTCAAAAGTGGTTAAAGTGTTTAGCAAGCCCAGTGGTAAGTAGATCAGAGTTTTAGCATGGGAAGTTGAATACTCCTGTGAGGTGTTAGAAAGGGGGGTATCTACAAATCAGTTTGGAGCGATACCCCACACATAATACAGTTATACTTTTGTATGGGTAGAGTGTGTGCAAATGCACTTACCCTCCTGGCCCTGTTCCCTGCTATCCCTAGGCCAATTGCCAGTTCAGCATTGGCAGTTCTAAAGTAAAACCCAGGAGGATCTAAACTGCCCATACACGCACTGTTGATGGCGTACGAAACCTCGTTTGGTACCCTATTCGGTTCATGTGAGGCGACCAATATCGCAAAAAGCTGCGGATATCGGTTGACTTGCCGATCAGGTGGGTTAAAAGATTCTGATCGGGCACCATTGAAAGCGCCTGAGCAAAATCTACCTTCAAGGCTGGATTGGCAGAAGGAGGTAGAAATCCTATTGTTTCTACCTCCATATATGACGATTCAGCCCTGAACGTCTGTGGAGGGTGGGAGAGATCGAATAACACCACGTGTGTGGCCACCTTAACTCTTGTGTGTTCAATGTACTTGAATACTGTACTAAGTCCATGTAAGGATTTAGATACAGCATAGACAGTGAATTGGTTTATGCTGGCCCTAACTCAGGCCCTTAATAGATATAACATGCCCAATGTACCTTATGTAATAAATAAATATTGCCTTAGACAAACAGTGTTTTGTTTTGCTATATACTAACTGGTAAGCACCCCAGAAGATTGTGAAATACTGTTCTATAGTAAGATATAAAGTTTTTTGTTTTTTTTTGATGGTAATAATTTAAATCCAGTGCCAGGACAGGACAGCCCAGTGTGCTCCCCAGGCAACCCAGCCGGGCCCCTAACTTTGCCCCCTGCCACACACATGCGCAAATGTGTGCAGGAGTCAAGGAGAGGGGATAGAGGTAGAATATATACAGATAAATGTGGGGGGGGGGACACAAGCACTTGGACTATGGGTAGGCAACAGAAGAGGTACGTACCTAGTGCCTCCCAATGTGGTGTTCTAGGCATGCACCTCTTCTGCCTACCCCTAGTACTGGCCCTGTTTACATCAAATCCTAAACAGCAGTTGAGTCATTAAATTCAGACCTTTTGACTAGTGTCACACTTGGCATTTTTGCTGGCAGTGTAAATATGGCAGCAGAGAAAACACTAGTCCGCTGCCTTCTACTCCATCTTTATTATGCATTTTTTACACAGAAACCTGCTCAATGTGTGACAGGCAGAATGCAGGGGATAGGTGTTTTTGCCAACAGTGTATTTATGCCAGAGGAGAAAAAGCCATGTGTAGCACAGGCCTAAATAATCAGTATTATGTTTAGTAGAGTGTATCTTTACCTGCTGGTCACACCCCTTCAGTTGGCCGGGTAAGAAACTCATGTGTAGGGAAAGAGTTAATGTTATAATGTACCATGATTAGAATATTGCTTGCTTATCAAGCAATATCATTCTAGGAAATAAAAAGTAAATTGATCTTGTTTTAATTTACAAAAAGAATTTCATTATTTTTAAAAGGTTTATGCCCTTTTGGTGTGTCATCAAAATATTGTATTTTATTCATGAATGTATTACAAGGTATTTGTACATTCTGTTTACAGAAGTTCCCACAAAGTACATTTATGTTTGGATGTGCCAGGCACAGAGTATTAGCACTTCAATAAAAACCAAATAAAATAGATGCTTTTAAATGAGACAGCGTTTACGCACTATGTTTAGGCAAACAGATTAATGCTTGTGAATGAATAATGTTTCAATATCACAGTCTTTATCACCAGTAATGTGCTAAAAAATACTAGAAAAGTAGTTTCCAGTTTGCCTGTACTGTGGTCTTACTTCCAATTGTGTTATGTCTTCAAACATAAGTCTCATCTGTCATGTGAAATTTTTTTAAGGCATAGACTAGACTACAGTGTAGTTAAAATAACACTTTTTGATGTTTTGTTTTCCCTAGAACTTGTACCAAGACCCAGGAACCAGAAGACCTACCTCGAGCATCGCCTAACCGTGTTTTTTGTGTGGTGAGATACAGTAGATGCTCCCATCATGCTTGTAGTAGATATAACTAGAAATAATTACTTATAGGTTTGTGGATATTTACAGTGTTGCACAGTTATGGTACCTGTTATCCAGAATGCTCAAGACCTGGGGTTTTCCGGATAAGGGATCTTTCTGTAATTTGGATCTCTATACCTTACATCTGCTAAATACCATTTAAACATTAAATAAACCCAATAGGATTGTTTTACCTGCAATAAGATTTTATTATATTTTAGCTGGGATCAAGGACAAGGTACTGTGGATTACTGAATTAAAATGGATTCTATGGGAGATGGCCTTCTCTTAATGCAGAGCTTTCTGAACAGTGGGCTTCTGGATAATATCCCATATGTAGCCCACTTTATAAATAGATGTGGCACTACCTGCTATTACTTTGTACTTTGCCTCCACCCAGGATAGGGATAGAATGAACTATAACTCCCCTCCTGAGACCCTGATATTATGCTCCTATTCAGGGGATCCCAGCACCCCTGGTACCTTGCCCCCTCCCTGGGGCAGATTCTTACCAGGCGGTGTAGATCCTCCAGGAGTAATACACACACACTCTGAAGTATGCTGAACCAAGTGATGTATTTATTTGTGGAGTGGCAGACAGCTTTTGCACACAGGATACACAGGATATGTCAGGATACCTTCTCTTTCCCTCAGGAGTCCCTCTCTCCTGGGATACCGGTAACACTCCAGCCAAATGACCCTCCCTTTGGGGTTCCCTCCGGTACTTCTCGCCAGAAGCCCCTCTCTAGGGCACTTCCCGGTACTCCCGCCAAGCGGACACCCCCTGGAGACCTCACTCCGGAAATATCACCCGGCTATCCCCCGGATTAGGCAAACTCCTATTCCTGCTTCTTTTAATCCCTGACTCCAGCTATTAGTGCTGGGAGATCTTAATCTCGGTATCTCCTGGTGGGGCCAAGCTGCCCAGCTAAATACCCTGTCTGCCACTCCTAGAGCGGCCTATAACAATTTACTCACTGTCTGCTCACTGGCCTGTCACTATCCTCTCTCCAGAGGGGTCCCAGGCAGGAAGACCTGGCTGCACATGGCTGCACAGCCTTATATACTGTGTGCACCACCCTGTGGCCATAACCCTGAACTGCAGGGATACTCCCTTTCTTAACACAAAAACAACTAGGACCACCTTTAGGTGTCCAATTCCCTAAGGCCACCCTCTAGTGCCTGTCAAAGGAGAACCCATCCTAGGGGCCCAATTTTGGAGATCCCTACACATATATGTAGAAATTACATGGGCTCAGATACATTACTTCCCCTCCAAGTTCCATGAGATCTGATTGTTTAAACCACAGACATGCCAACATTCTAAGTAGAATAAGAAAATCTGGGAATTGCTGTAACCCTGACATGCCAACCTTTACTGCATCTATGTTAACATGCCATGCACCCTAAATATCAGTTGGAGAGACTGGAAATATACTGTACCATATAATTGAGGACACCAAGAGGGAAGCATAACTTAATGACAGAGATCATTCAATTCAAGGTATCATAACAGTAGCAGTGTGGCAAGGACTCAAAAGCAAAATGGAAGGAACACACCACTTTAAATATCAAAGAAGGCACACTGGGACTCATTTATAATGATGGCGCAAATTTGCTTCTGATAGTAGCCCACATCAACAAATCATTGATAAGCTTTATTGAGCCAACTTCTTGTAGAATAATGAAATAACGATTGTCTGTCCTGGGTTAGTGCCCAAGTGCAAATTTTCCCACTATTTACAAAAGAGTATGTATGTAAATGTATGTTATAGGAAGCCACATATGTTCATGACTCATGCCACCCCACTTACAGTCTGTATTTTTCTCTCCTTCTTAGCTCTCTAGTGCCTTCTTGTCTTTTCTTCTCTCTGTTTTTCCACTTTTCTTCTGATCTCCTTTTTAATTTTTTTTGCCTGCATTTTTCTTATTCCATATTTCTTTTTCTTCTATCCTTTTCTTTTTCCACACTTTCTTTCTCACACTTTTTCCTCCTCTTCCCTATCTTTCTTATCTTTTTCCCTGTCTCTTATGTATGTATGTATGTATGTATATCTTTATTTATAAAGCTCTACTTATGTACACAGCGCTGTACAGTAGAATAGATTAATACAATCAGGGGGTTATTAAAATAATAATAGATAAATAAAAAGTACAACAATAAATACAAATAAATACAAGGTACAGTTGCAATAAGACAGCCCAGTAGACAATTCCACATCTGATGAATTGTCCCCAATTCTCCGAACTATGCTTTCCTATATGCTTTTTTTTATATTCTACCCCTTTCATCCTGTCATTCCCTCTCTTCCATTCTCCCATTATCATTCCATCTTCTTTTGTGTTCTCTCCATACCTGATTTTCCTTTCTCTGCTATATATCACTTTCTTTAGTATCTTTTGCATCTTTTTTTGTACCTTTCTAATAAACTCCAATTTGTGCCTTTGCCATCTGCGATCTAGGCAATGGCATACCATTTCTGGGTATTCTAAGCATGTAAACCCAGTGTTAAATGTAGGTGTCTGACAAAACACCTGTAATCTCTCCGCCTAGCCTTCAGTGGCAGCCATATGGACCCAATTGTGCACTCTCAAAATGCCAGGTATTGGCATTGCCCCAAAAGTTAAACACACAATCAAACCCTTGCTTCCCAACTTGAATTTTTTTAGTACTAGGGGCATAACACCATGCATCTGCCATCATGTCTGCCAGATATAAATTACAATAACATTGTGCATGGACAGGGATCCTAGTGCATCAAGGGCAAAGGGTATTTCAAACACTACTAGGGCCCAAGAGAATGTTTATTGGAGTCCTTAGCTGGGAGTTGTGATAAGCTGCTGGTGCTGAGTGATTTTATTTAGTTGAAAGGGAAAGGGATGCCTGGCTGAGGACACCAATGACTGAGGGCATTAAACATAATATAAACATATAAAATAGTTTGTCAAATGGGAGAAAATAGTAAAAGAAGAATGAATAACGGGAGACTGTCCTGAAAATTGCCAGCCGCCCACTTAATTAGGGAGTGGTGTGGTGTCTTGGCCTGTGGTCTGATTTATCAGATTGGTGTGATTTGGCTATCTATGTGCAAATTATACACATTACATGTAAAGCAATACACAGGAATCTGCCCATGTGCTGTTAATATTTTTTTGTGCTATATTAAACAATCCGTCTGCAAAAGTTTAAAAAAAGAATTTGCAACTCTTGCACAAACCTGTGAAGATTTTAAAAATACATCATAATACTCTTTTGTTAAAAAAGATCAGACTTATATACTTGGTATTTATCCTGCGTGCTGCTATTTATCCTGTGACGTCAGGCTTGGTCAAGTGACTTGATTAACTGAGATGCAACAAAACCTATTCTTACCTAAAAATACACAGATGGAATAATGCTGATATCTTGTTCCACAAACTACTTTCCTTCCTACTATTGTCAGTTTTGTGGCCATTTTTTTAAATATTATCCTTTCTTATCTCTTATTTACGTGTTAAATATAAATTTCTTAGAAACCATCAAATCATTGTACATTGTTGTACTGTATATTATAGAATTATAATTCTCACATATAATTTGTAATTATAAATGTTCATAATGAGTCCAATTAATGGGGCAGTGTCTAAGGGCAAAGACACATGGAGCTACTTACTAGCAGCTACTAAACACCAGACGGTACTGAGAATTGCCTCTGCTAAAACACACGTACAGAAAATTATCAGTAGATTGTCAGCATTGTGTATTTTTGTAGCCAGGGGTGTTTTTGACCTGTGAACCGCCCCAGGCGGCCCCTCCAATGCCGCCCGGCCCTTACCTTTACTGCGCCTTAGGGGGTCCAGGGGGGGGTGCATAGCTAGTGTAGAGAGCGCAATTGCACAAAGCCGAATTTCCGAATTTCAATTTTTCAACTCGCCTCATGGTAGCAGAGCCCCTGTTTGTAGCATGACAAGTAGCTGCTACTTGTAGCTTCATGTGTCTTCACGTGTCTTCACCATAAGGAGTAACTATGAAATAAAGTCTTCTTAATATCAGCTGTAGAACTTTAGGAGTTAGAATTTTGCCTTTAGTTAAGTACAATAAGGTCTGGAATGGTGATGCATTTCATCCCTTTATAACCAGCTTTTTGTTGCCTGTTCTCTGTTTGATAATGTTTGAAAATAAATGTTTTCCATAGAAATTTCAGCTTATTTTGTAACAGGGCCAGAGCAACCCACAGCACCCAGCTAGCAGTTAGCAGAGACTTATCTAGAGCAGTTAAAATAAGGTAATCAAGCTCTGACTGGTTGCAAAGGGTTCATGGAAGATAAAAAAAAAAAAAACTTTGCTTAGGTTATTTAATAAAAGAAGAAAAATGTTCATATGATAAAAACTGTAATCAATTGAGATAATATAAAAGAACGTAGTATATAAAAATCAACGTATCCTTTTGCAATATAAGATATATTTAGCACCTATCTTGAGGAGTGGTTACGTCAAGAGCTCCCTTTGCCTGTTGTATATGCAACTGACCCATTCCTACCGAATCAGATTCTACTGCTAATTTCAGCAATTAGGTGCCCCATAAATGACAACATTGATACATGCATTGACACAAACTGTGTGCCATTATGGTCAATAACTGATGTCGGAATTAGTAAGTTGCATAAAAGTTTAAGCACAGGCTACTCAGTGAGCTATTCTGTTATGCTGGAACTCTGGGGAAAACTTTTGCATTTTTTTTTGCACAATGCACTTGTGTAAATTAACCTGCATTTGGGGGAAACATTATTATGTGGAGAAACCCCCTCACAAGGGCTATGTTGCTAACACCGGAAGGAGCTCTGAGTGTGGGCAGCCATATTGGGGCACATTCATGGACATTATGAGTCAGTGCTGCAGTTTTTGCATGATAATTTCCCTTTATCAAAATATGTTATTGTCCAAAATTATCTGCCTGATGCATAAACATGGGTGCATTGCCCATCTTGAGAGCCCAATAGTGTCTGGATTTTTTAAATACTTCTGTCACAGGCTTGATATACAGGCCGAAGATCTGTTCATTGGCAGTGAAAATGTCTTAGCATTCTATCTCTGGACACCAGCTGCCATTTTGTTTTTAATTTCATTAGTCTACGAAACAGTTTACTGTAGTATTTTCCCATGCTGGGAATATACACATTGTTGAAGCAAATAGATAGTATGGTCTTGAGATCATTTCAGGGCAAGTATGTGTTGGTTTGGTCTGGGTGCACTGGTTTCTTACACAGTCCATAAAATAAATAAAATAGTCTAATAACATATAGGTTGGTTGGCTTCAGATAAACTGAATGTTTTGACTGGTTGGCATTTTGTGCAATACAGTGTGCAGCAAAAGAAAGAATGGTACAGTAGCTACTCCAAAGCCCAAAGTAAGCCTCAACTATTCAGTATGCATTTCTGTATATTGTGTATCTATGTACACACACTACACTATGTACAGTGCATTACTTGCACATAAGCATAAGCAGGTTCCAGAAAAGCATGCTTGTTACTGGTCATCTAAATATAGGTACCTGTTAATAAAAGAATGTTCTGCCCTACACAGAAAGTAAAGTTCTTTGATTTTAGGTTTTTTTTGGTCCCTGTAGTGTTTGAAAGTGATAATTCGGAGGACACAACTGCTTTCTCAACAATGGGAAATCATTTTTAGAAAATCTTGTTTTCCTGTTGACATTTTGATCAAGGGAAGGGGTGTTTTTACAAGTTTAAATAATCTTTCACTCTCACTTCCTATTTTTGCTTTATTCACATATGCGGGGCTTCTAAGTAGGGGTTAGCCAATTTAGTTCAGCTCTGGAACCAAGCAGGAAGGAACCGTGTCATTATTCACTCATCCTGTCAAAGGACCCCGCTGACAGTCGCAATATTATCTCCTATTCTGGCTACTGTTGCATGTGTTTCCCTTCTTCCTGCTTGGTTACGAAAGGCTTCCAGAACCGTAGAGTGAAGAGCAATTACTTGGTTAATTAAACAAGTGCATGTTTTATATTTAATTTTAATGTCTAAAGCCATGGATATTACCATGGAGCATATTCATTGTTATTTTAAACTCACCTTACAACTGAAGAAAAGCATGAAATCATAAATTGAGGCAACAAATTTCTAATAAATAAGCGCCCAGCCAGCAAAGTTTTCTCTTTGCCAGTTGCCGAGGTATATTTGAAACCTGAAAGTAATTTATGTGAAGGTTATACAAATAAATGTGACATAGATAATTAATCACATTCTGTCTGACTGGGGCAGTGAGTCCATTTGCGGCTTTAGCAGTGGGGGGGGGGGGGATGCTGGTCATGTGGGTGGGGTTTGGATCTTGAAATGGTGGCCCTCAGTGGGCTCGCAACAACTCAGACTGATAGTGGATAGGGAAAGAAAAAACATCACCCAACAAAAAATGTAACTGTCAGGATAGTAAAAGACAGACCAAGGAGGGAAAGTCATACCAAGATAGGGGAAAATAAAAGATAAGGGAAAAAAGGCCAAATTGTTGTAATCTAGAGCTAAGGCATTGCATCCTAGTCAGTCTAACTGATGAGACCATGACCTGCAGTCTTTAGGTCAGAAACCGCTGGCCCTAAAGATGGGGTGGATGATTCTCTATTAGCAAGGACTGTCAGAAATGGACTATTTAGACTGAGTCTTGGTAGATAATTCCCTAATCCTTATTATGGCAAACATTCAACCCATAATAATATTTTTTGTTTACTTCCTTATGATGCCCATATTAAATCAAATTTAGAAATGGATTTATGATAATCTGCAGCCAAGGGGCAGTTATTGCAATATATATATATCTGTATGGTGTGGGGTCATAGGACATTTCCTAGTTAGTTGTAGAGCTATGAAAATACCAGGGATATCTATCTATCTATCTATCTATCTATCTATCTATCTATCTATCTATCTATCTATCTATCTATCAGAAATGATTGTACAATTGCCTACTAGAAAATATTTGAAAAAGGTCATCTGAGGTTTCAGCTCTTTTCTGAGTAGAGCAACATCAGAGCAGTTTTCCTTCTGAATATATTCTTCTCGACTGTACATTCTGTATAACTGACCACCAGATGGCGCAATTGTAATGTATTATATTAGCAATTTATGAACAGTTGAACAGCTTTGAAATAAAAAAAAATATATTTTCATTTGAATCCTGACCTAAAGTTTAAGAACTGTGTTAAATTTAGGCAGATGTCCAGGACAGATTTTTTTTATGACAAGGATATTTTTGTAATGAACTATATGAAAACAAACTTGAAACAACAGTTACTATCTTTTATCTTGGTTAGGTAATTCGAAAGGGTTGGCTGACAATTAGCAACATCAGCATCATGAAAGGAGGAGCCAAGGACTACTGGTTTATTCTAACTGCAGAGAGCCTTTCCTGGTACAAGGATGATGAAGTAAGCTTAATGAATATTTTATTATTGTGCCGGTAAGATTATAGTTCTTTGAGTATATTTTGTTTCTACAACAAACCCACCATGACCTATGCACTTGTTCTCCACTCCTTTTTGTTTCTCTCTGTCTCCTCTACCTAATAGATTGTAAGCTCACCAGGGCAGGGACCTCATCCCAAATGTGTATTACCTAGCAATTAAAGATTCTTACAAGAATTATTACACCTTGTAAAGCACTTACATTTATAATGCTATATAAATAAATACATGGGGTTTGCCCTTTTACTGGCAGGCCTGGATTTGTGGAGAGGCCACAAAGGCCCGGGCCTAGGGCGGCAGAAATTTAGGGGCGGCATGCCGCCCTGCCACAACTAAATTTTTTAATTTTGCTCTCATACGGAGCAATTGGGACCTCTAACCACTGCTCCGTATGGGAGTTTAAATGTATGCTATATGCATGCGCTCTCGCGCTCTCTGCTGTGGCGGGGGTTTGCGCGTTTGTGCATGCGCACTAGGTGAGGGGGGGCGACCAGTGGGGGTGGCCTAGGGTCGCCCGGGACACAAATCCAACGCTGTTCACTGGGTGACAAAAACACACCCAGTTTGGAATTGAAAAGCCACAGCTTTTATTGACAGATAAGAACATATTAAGAAATGCATATAGCATACACCATAATGATTATAAGTGTAGCCCACTTTATAAACACTTGTGGCTAGTGATGAGCGAATCTGTTCCGTTTCGCTTCGCCGAAAAATTCGCGAATCTTTGAAAAGATCCGCGAAACGGCGAAAAATTCGCGAAGCGGCGAAAATGTCGTGCGACAAAAAAAATTGTCGCCCGCGGCTATTATTTTGTCGCGCGGCTATTATTTTGTCGCGCACGGCTCTTGTTTTGTCGCACGGCTCTTGTTTCGTCGCGCGGCTCTTGTTTTGTCGCCCGCGGCTCTTGTTTCATCGTGCGGCTCTTGTTTCGTCGCCCGCGGCTCTTGTTTCGTCGCCCGCGGCTCTTGTTTCGTCGCGCGGCTCTTGTTTCGTCGCCCGCGGCTCTTGTTTCGTCGCCCGCAGCTATTATTTTGTCGCACGGCTCTTGTTTCGTCTCCCGCGGCTCTTGTTTCGTCGCGCGGCTCTTGTTTCGTCGCCCGCGGCTCTTGTTTCGTCGCGCGGCTCTTGTTTCGTCGCGCGGCTCTTGTTTCGTCGCCCGCGACTATTCTTTTTTGACGCCGCGACAATTTTTGGACGTGCGGCGAATTTTTCCGCGAATCCATGCCTGGCGAAACTTTTCGCCCATCACTACTTGTGGCACTACCTGCTGATATGTCACTGGTTGGCGCTTCCAGGAGTCCTGAGCCCCGCTTACTATGGGGGAAGCAGGGATTTCTTTGATAATGGCGTGCCTCCACCCAGGGCTCTGCTATGGGAGAACTACAACTCCCACCCTGGGAACTGATGTAGTGTATTAACCCCTCAATAGGATCCACTGGCTGCAGGCTGATTTGCCCCTCCCTGGGGTAACTCCTTACCAGTTGTAGTGGTCCTGGGTACACACACACGGAATACAGCAGATTGCAAATGAACAGATTGATCTTTATTGGGCAGACCTCTCCAGGAGTGTATCATCAGACAGTCAGGGCACATCCACAGGTTACATCAATGCACAAGACCCTCGCTCAAAGGTACCCAGGGTACTCACGCCAGAATGATCTCCTCTAGGAGGTCCCTCCGGTACTACACGCCAAGAGACCCTCTCTTAGGGCTCTCCCCGGTACTCTCGCCAAGCAGACCCTCCACAGAGACTCATCCCCGGTACTACACCCAGGCTACTCTTTAGCAGGGTCCTCTTTCTCTTGGAGACTATCTCTCCCTTACCTACACACTGTGTGCCCTAAACTTCCAGCTGATGTAATGCTGGTAGGATCTTAATCCTCTACACTCCTGGAGGGGCATTGCGGCCCATTCTTACCTTCCACTCCCTACATGGCACTCCTAGAGTGTCCTAACACAGGGAAACTACTAACTCACAGGGGAGCTCCTCTCTCTAGAGGCTCCCAACTTAAGATGGCTCCCAGCACATGGCTGTTTCCCTTATATGGGCCTATGCACCACCCTGTGGCCATAACCCGAACTGCGGGGATACTCCCCATTAACTATAGATATACCAGGCTATACACATTGTACCTTAACCATTACCCTCCCAGGGACCTATCCTAGGGGTATACATCCTGAGGGGCCCATTTTAGCAAACCCCTACATTCTCCCCCTGCAAGAAAATTGTCACCTCCTGGCTGACACAAAATAAACACAATACTTATACTTTTACCATCAAGTTAACATCACTCTTCAACAGTCCCACCTGGGCTCTGTCATGGGTACAATGGTATACCTGGAAAAGAAAGGTCAGGCACATAATACATGTCCCACCCGCCATGTGAAAAGTCCCACACAAGAGTCTCTGTCCCTTGAGAAATTTCACACAAGTTCAAAAATGCAAGGACAACCAATTGCCCTTAAACTGAAAACTCTATTTATCAGAAAAGTAAATTCTCTTGAACCCCCCTCCTCCTTGAGGGAGTCCATTTCCCAAGGTGATCCCACCTTGGGTTTTCCTCCACCAACGGGTGGGCACTTGGATCAGTCCTTCTTGACTGACAGGACCCTCCTGGGTCAACTCAAAAGCTCCCCTACGGGAATTTGAACAGAAGCAGCACTTGCCTCCCAACCAGCCGGTTGGCTGCAGTGTGGGTATTCCTCACCCACCTCCAACAGTTCCTTCTTGGAAAAGGACAAGTCCCTCCTGGGGGCACACCAAAACCGTAGGTGTCACTCACCCCTTAAACACAGTTCCCTCTTTTGGGATTTAACATGCCCCCTGGGCCTTTACACCATGTTGGGGAAGCGCATCTTCAAGGTTTGGAAGTATGATGGGGGTACACAAAATGGGAGTGTGGCCCTCTGTACCACTTCCTCACTGGGTCGGGCCTCCCCTCTACAGGTCTCATCTCTCAGGGGCCCCATCCAACACTTATGGCCACACTGCGGACACCTCCCCATGGCTTGATTAAACGCCTGGTAGGCCTCGGCGCCGCACTCTCCACACAAGGGTACCATGGTAGGGTCACCCTGCGACATTGTCTTTTTAGCAAACGACCCCAGCCAAACATACCGGAATCCAGCGTCATATGCGATCCGGTTTTGTTGCTGGTTTGGTAGGGACCCAAGGCCCGCGCTACCGCTTTCACTTGGTGCAGACATGTCCAGAGTGTAATGCAGCAGCCAGTCACTCACGCGACTCCCACTAGACACAGGACTGGAATCTCCCAAAATGGCCGCCATGATGTCACTCGCGAAGCCGCGCCCCTTATTCTTGGCGCACTTTCTGGTGGTTCCCGATTGGAACAGGCAATCTCACTGATGTTTACTAGGTAGCTCAGTCCAACACCTCCCCCTACATGCCTCAAGTCTCGCGTGGTTTCCTGAACACTTGGCGCCAAAACCCCTGCGTTCCAACTGGCTGGGAGCCTCTGCCTAGCTCAGTTTCGCGCCAGATCCCCTGGCTGGGATGCGGTTCAGGGTGGCCCAAATTTAGCACGGACGGAGGGGAGGGTTCACAGTCCACTAGGCCTCAGGTGCTTTAGGGCCTTTTCTACTAAGCAGCTCCTGCTCACAATCTCAGCAGTGCCTCCAAATGTAGCCCACTTTATAAACACTTGTGGCACTACCTGCTGATATGTCACTGGTTGGCGCTTCCAGGAGTCCTGAGCCCCGCTTACTATGGGGGAAGCAGGGATTTCTTTGATAATGGCGTGCCTCCACCCAGGGCTCTGCTATGGAAGAACTACAACTCCCACCCTGGGAACTGATGTAGTGTATTAACCCCTCAATAGGATCCACTGGCTGCAGGCTGATTTGCCCCTCCCTGGGGTAACTCCTTACCAGTTGTAGTGGTCCTGGGTACACACACACGGAATACAGCAGATTGCAAATGAACAGATTGATCTTTATTGGGCAGACCTCTCCAGGAGTGTATCATCAGACAGTCAGGGCACATCCACAGGTTACATCAATGCACAAGACCCTCGCTCAAAGGTACCCAGGGTACTCACGCCAGAATGATCTCCTCTAGGAGGTCCCTCCGGTACTACACGCCAAGAGACCCTCTCTTAGGGCTCTCCCCGGTACTCTCGCCAAGCAGACCCTCCACAGAGACTCATCCCCGGTACTACACCCAGGCTACTCTTTAGCAGGGTCCTCTTTCTCTTGGAGACTATCTCTCCCTCACCTACACACTGTGTGCCCTAAACTTCCAGCTGATGTAATGCTGGTAGGATCTTAATCCTCTACACTCCTGGAGGGGCATTGCGGCCCATTCTTACCTTCCACTCCCTACATGGCACTCCTAGAGTGTCCTAACACAGGGAAACTACTAACTCACAGGGGAGCTCCTCTCTCTAGAGGCTCCCAACTTAAGATGGCTCCCAGCACATGGCTGTTTCCCTTATATGGGCCTATGCACCACCCTGTGGCCATAACCCTAACTGCGGGGATACTCCCCATTAACTATAGATATACCAGGCTATACCCATTGTACCTTAACCATTACCCTCCCAGGGACCTATCCTAGGGGTATACATCCTGAGGGGCCCATTTTAGCAAACCCCTACATAAGCAATGGTTAAACTTACAATGGACATGATATATATTTGGAGCATCCCTTTAAAGAATACTTACCCCACGTAACTTTCTGGGCTGCCTGATATGCCAACCACCAGACCCCCAAAAAGTCAGATGGTAATTGAAACCAGGAAACCATGTAACCACCTTGCTGGACCCCACCAACATCAAGCTTGTGTCAATACTGGTCAGCCATTTAGCTGTAATAATCACCAGACATGATCTCCAAAATAGCGAGCAATTTACCGCCTGAGCTGCTTGATATCTCAAGCAGGCCAGCCACCACCTAATAACACAATCAAGGCTTTTTTAATCCCCGACCCCTCCTGAATACTTAATAAAAACATAAACATCCCTACATTATTGAGATGTACCCCATCTGCTTTAAGGTGGCCTTCAGATATGAGATCAAGTCTGTAAAAACCCCCAAGCCGCACATGAGTTTTGCCACCTGCTTGTTCACTATTTTCCTGCTATGATTAGTTACTTCCCAACTAAACTCTCAGAACAACCTCCCATTAATCTATAAGAACACTTGTAGATACTTAGATACAATTGTCATATTAGGGAAGAGCTGAAACAATAGTTCAAAGTCCTTAATCATGATTTGGATTCATTCACACTGAGAAATCCTACTAATATTGCAACCAGATCATTAGAGAAGATAGAGTTTTTGTACATCTTGCCACCTTGTACCCTAATTCCCCCTCTTTCTGCGATATAACCACACTGGACAGAATGAGTCACCCAAGGCATTTATGGTAAGAGACTCCTCCCCCTACTGGTAGAATAACATTTTCTAACCAAGATATGTACTGTCTCTGCTGAAAGCAACACCTCACCAAAAAGTAGTCTTCCAGAACTGGAACTGGCATGAGATCTGCTATTTACAGTGCCCTTTATATATAATACATATATATATATATATATATATATATATATATATATATATATATAAACAACAACAAGAGATCCTCTGCTCTCACCCATTATCAATATATAGAACATTAAGACATTCGGTGCATTTAAGCTACTAAGAAATGCCCTTCCCTTTAAGCAAAACAGGGATTGTTTGTCCATATATTGCAATATACTTCAAGCTGGCTAACTGCGTCAAAGTCATCCCTTTTGACCAGTTCCTACACTGACTTATGCGATTCATTAAGAATTCTACTGCTTCAATATACATTTAGCCAAGGGACTAAGTTTTACCTGCAACTTTCTTGCTTTCAAGGTTAAAACCCCCATATGGTTGCCCTTTTATTGGCTCCACTGGGATCACCTGACTGCAGCTGGGAAGAGTGGGAGCTACAACAAGGAGCTGGCCACTGCTCCTGTATAAGCTATAGCAAAAAAAGGGAAAGTTGTGCTCAACCACTAAATTTTAAACCATTAGGCGGGGGTGCAATGAGGTTGTGACCACGAAATACATAGAAACAACAACAAGAGATCCTCTGCTCTCACCCATTATCAATATATAGAACATTAAGACATTCGGTGCATTTAAGCTACTAAGAAATGCCCTTCCCTTTAAGCAAAACAGGGATTGTTATATATATATATATAACCCACATTTCAAACTTTCCAGTGGGTTGGTACAACTGTAGTTGCCCACTTATTAAGCTTTGGCTGGACTCATAGGAACAGCAAGATTATTCTAGCCCTTTTAGAGGCTGCAGGCACCCCAGAGGCTGCTGCTCCACCCATGATCGTCTTAACTGTGATAATCCTTTCAACGGGGCCCTCAGGCATTTCCAAAGTCATACCACAAGGGCCCCATCCTGGTGTAGCCCCTGCCCTTGTGATGTGGCTGACAACTCCCTGGACTATCTGGCATCCTTTGACTTGTCCTTGCCTTTTTTTCTGGCTGTAGCTCCTGACTTTGTCTTCTGGGCATCAGGCATTTCTAGTGCATTGCTGGTCTACATCTCAATGCTCCCAGGGATGCCTGGGAGTGAAGGCATCTGCATGGCCATAGCTGCCTCCTTAACAGGGTCACTGACCCATGAGGTATCTGAAGCAACACTAGCATCACTGTCTAACTGGTTCTGATCTCGGGCAAATAATGATGTATGCTTCAGAAATACCCACCACAGTGATCTGCCAGGCCCCTGCATGTGTGCTCCCTGCTGTGACCTGGTAATGGGATTTATAGTGGCCGTTGTGTACTTTGTGTATCTTAAACCAAAATAAAGTGCAACATTTGATGTAAAATATAATAGCAATTCTATCTGTTGTGTTACTAACACCCATCTTTCTATTTTAATATAACTTCCAGTGTAAAGGTCAGGTTGCCCTATAAATGTGCCTGCCAGTGTAACACTGGGATTTATGCCAAAATTATACAGTTCAATGGACTTGAAGTTCATTAAAGTGTATGGAATTGTGTTGGCTGCAGTCAAGTAAATTTGCATTGAAATATGTCATTGTCAAGTTTACTAGACTTGCACCAGTCTGCTGCTTCTTACCCCATGTTATACCCTTTTGCACAGGGCCACGTGTCATATGCAACACTATGTAAAAAGAAATAACTCATATAATAAATGTGTGTGTATTTGTATCAGACTAAGGCGGCAATGTATACATATACCAAAATGTTATTCCTCTACTTTCAGCACACTTCTCTTCTTATTTTAATAAAAGGTCTGCATTTATCTGGAATACTTTTTCAAGATGTTGTGCATTTTCCAGTTGGAATTTGAAAATGAGACCATCTGGTATATAGCGTTGTTACCCTTTCTGCAAACAGAGGGCCCCCAACAAGCCATGAAAAGAAAGGCTCTGTTATCCTTTAACTGTCGCTCATAACCCTCACCACTGGAATGAGCCCAATTAGGGAGGCCTCTGCCTCTCTCTCGGATTGCTTTCATATGTTAACCTTCCCACTGCTGGAGCAGATTCCCAGCAGATGTTGAAAATGAGGTGTTCTTTGCCATATACTACAAGTTTTTGTTTTGTTTTAAAAATAATTTCTAGATGCAGGAAAGACAGTGAAATTCTATCGTATGGATTATTACGTTTTAAATATATATAGTACTTGTTTGTACTTTTTTTGTTGCGTTCTTTAACCACTTTTTTATTTTTTTTTAGTCTCTTTAGCAAGGATTTTTCTTGGTTATATAGTAAGATTTGCAAACTTTGCCTCAGCCAAATTACATATAGCAAGCAACCAAATGTTTGTCAAAGGTGACTTCTGATTGGTTGATTTGCTTTTGTTGTTGGGGACAAATGTGCTTATGTTATGACAAAAAAAACCCAAAACCCCAAAAACATTTAGAAACCACTTCTAACAGTTTTAAAATAGAATATGTACAGAATCGCAAGCAGTGGGAGTGATCTTTTATTGTTGCTATATAACATGAAGCTCTAATTTTAAATACTTTACTCCAGAACCTATGGAGAGAATTAGTTTTTTATTCATAAGAAAAAAATACATAGTTCAGGTCAGTTCCCACTGCATTAAGAGCTAGCATAATCTCTTTGGCTTTGGGGCATTTTAACTCTAAAATTTTACAAACAAGCTGAATACAAAAAGAATTTAAAAACTCACGCCTATTGCAAAACAACAGTTTGCAGCATCTCCACTCAGTATAGCTGGCGGATGGGTGCTAAGAGTTGCCAGCCAACACGTTTACCTATTTTTGTTATACTGTAGCTCCTTCTTGTCTTACCTGAATCAGGCAAAAGGCCCATAAGAAATGTGTTCCTTATGGTGTATAATTTAGCATTTCATAGTGTGCATTAGTTCCAGGATAGTAATATTGATATCTTACAAATCAGGGCAACAGTATACAACAATGTGTTTTTATTGTAAATGTGGATTCATTGTATTTGACCTATGGATTTCAGTTTTGATTTGACCATATGTGAAATGATTTCAGCTAATAAAAATGTACACACACTACATGAACAAGCAACAGAATGAAACCATCTTTTGTTTGCTGGAGATGCAGCTGATGCAGATGTACTGCTACTCATGATGTGGTTGCTATAGTTTCCAGGGCTGCGCCGTCATTGGCTGGTTGTCATTCAGGCTGGGTTGTCATGTGACTGCCTGTCTGTGCCTGCTGTACAGGTGAGAGGATGTTCTGCACAGCAAGTGTAGACAGGCAGACACATGACAACTCCTTCCAGCCAATCCCACGGATCCATTGGCACAGGGTGTAAGAAAAAAATCTGCATCGCATTTTGCAGAATGATCAGTTTTTGGGGGCAGGTAGAAGTGAGATACACAGGAGGGAACATACATATAAAATTTAAGTCATTACAGAACTGTTAACCCAAACATTGTACTTTATTAACTATTGGTTACATAAAAAATACAGAGAGTCAACATTATAAATCATTAAATAATAACATACCCTTAACATTATTACATCATTGTTTTTTGATTGTCAGCCTATACTATTTACTTTCTGGCAAACCACATATCTTTGTAAAATACAAAAATATTTTACCAATTCTTCATTAGAGTCCCATAGTGTCAATCCAATGCTTTTTTGTAAATAAGACATCTGCAAACTTATAATATATAGGTTCAGTTGTGCAAATGGGAAAAAGAACCGAAATGGCTTAATAAAGAATTGGGAATACATCCCGTCTAGCATTATTACATGTGAACCTATGTTTAAGTGCATTTATAGAAAATATGAATCAGTTTCCCGCATTAAGAAAAAATGAGAGTAAACTTAAACCAAGCCAGATGAACAGTCATTTTCTTCCTAGGGTTTCATTGTTTTTGGAACTTCCTAGGGTTAGTGTCTATCTGCCTCTTCTGATTTAGACCAGGGTTACGGGACTTGTGCACTTCCAGCTGTTGGTAAACTACAACTTCCAGCTTCCTTGCTCTGAGGCTATGAGTTGTTCAACAGCTAGAGGACTGCAGGTTGGACAGCTCGTCTGAAGTTTTTCTTGAAATTATTAGTATAATTTTCACTTGAAATAATCTAAATGCATAAATTTGCTTTGCTGCAAGTTGCATTGAAAAGAAATATGTTACATCATGATGAAGAGGGCTCAGCTCCAAAGGAAAAAAGCACCTGGGTGTTGAGTTGCAGTTAAACTTCTCCCATAGGCGGCAGAAACTAGCATGGGATGTGATCAAAATGTGATAAAATCTGTATATATATATATCACAGTTGTTGGGTTGTCTGAGCTGCTTTTACAATACTTTTGTTCTGTTTAACCCCCATATAAAGAGCCTACAGGATGTACAGCATAGTTCATGCATTTTTTATCATACATTTATATCATGCATTTCTATTATTCATATTTAGGAAATCAGTGGCTTAATATTTTAGAATGCTACATATAACAATGATTTGAGCTTTATTGGTTGTGAAGTTAACGCTATATATTGGGACATTTTAAAAGGAATACATTTAAATGACTATGGATGGGTAAATTTAAGGTGAATTATCTTTCTTGGAAAAAACTGCATATATTGCAGTGTCAGTGTTATTTCCCACGTATTTAATGAGTAACTATAAAATCAAGACTTGCAATTGCTGTTTTTTTTAGCATTCTTTTATTTCTCCAGTTAATTTTTTAAAAAATATAGATACTTTATATTTTGCAGACAGCTGCAAACTGTGAATTTTATTTTTTTATAAAAAAATGAAATAACTATTTTAATAAACTAGCAACATTGTAGTATTATAATATCTAGTATTATAACATTACTAGACCCCCCCCTGCCTCCTACAGCCTCTGCTGCCCTAGGTAGCCCCCACATTTTTCCTAAAAGGGCCATATTAATGGGTAAAGTATTGCATTGCATTGTATGATAAACTTAAAAATCTAAATACTTACATTTTGGCAATGTTTTCTATAATGTTAGGAACCTTAATAAATGTGTTTGGAATAATATGAAAAAATATTTTAAAATTATCTCTTCTTTTTGAGAAAAGATAGGAATATAGAAAATATTGTAGAAAATGGTAAATTCTGCTCTACTGCCCTATAAACAAGTTCTCTATTAATTACCCATGAAGTGATTTTCTGGATGAATTTAAAGAAAGAAAAGCTAAAGAATATGATAGCAGATAGGAACCAAGTGTTGCGACTGATCTGACAGTAACTGCTGATAGACTATGCCTGTTTGCACACTACAATTAACACATAATTAACCAATTATTCTTGAGCATATTTCTTAGAGATAATAAGCCAAAGGTTGTCAAGGGTTGCTGGTAGTTGTAGTCCAACAGCATCTGGATAGCCACAGGTCACTCGTCCCTAATGTTATTTATCTGTTTCATTTTATTGCTTTTGCTGGAAACTTTAAAAAACTGTTTTTAGACCGTAAGGACAAAACTTCAGCATCACTGGCATACAGATTTATTGATTGCATTTATTTAAACACTGAGCTCTGTGCTGTAACAAAGTAGGTGCTAAGGATTATGACTGCATTTTATAGAATGCATTTTGCTCTCCAATGACTTCCTATTAACTCTTAACTTCCTGCTCTCTACATCTGATTTAGATACTTTTTAACCTAATAAATGTGTCTGGAGTGGTATACTGTGTGTGGTCTGCCTTTATTGTAGATATCAGCAGAGTTACCTGAAATTTTCTTTTCTTTATATAAACATGTTTATAATGGTCTGGAAGGCCAACCTCATACAGGAAGTGTTCTAACCCTTTTAACAGATGGGAAACAGGAGGGAGACATATGGAAGTCTTCTTTCTCCTGAAGGCTTATTTCCCGTTACAGTTGTTAGGGCAAAGATTAGGCTTTTGGTTTACAAATGCAAAACTTGAGCTACACAGAAGAGGCATCATGGCTGCCGACAGCCTGTGCTATTCCTCAAATGTTTAACTCTTCTGTTGCCAGTTACAACTCAAGCACATTACTCCAATTCATTATAGCCCTCTAAAGTATTACCAATTTAATAATGGCAACATGTAGGTATATACTATATTCTCACCTGGGGCTCAGAGGCTCCTCTAAGCAAATATCAGGCTTTGTTGATAGAGTATTGAATTAATTTATTCACAATCCTGCATTTTATCAGGATATTATTTCATGTTTTTTTCCAGAAAAAAATACATTTAAATTGTCCCTGCATTGGTGTTCCTGGTCTGATTTTCTAAAAGAAAGATTAGCTGTATAGGGTTCTATGTACTTTCTCTATGTATATGAAGAAAGAACAGTGAGGAAGTAGTAAAGAAAGAAGGAGTAGTGTTGTATAGGGTATAAATATTGTTACAAATATATATATATATATAAATAAAATATTATTCATTTTTGGGTATATGCTTAAAACGCTATTCTATAGAAACCATTCCATTAAAAAAAACTTTAGATACAATACATGTAAAGCTTTAATTAAATCCCTGACTAACTTGTATTTACTTGTTTTAAAATGATATACATGTTTTAGTTTCTTTTTGTGTGCCAAAATGTAAAAGCTCATTTCATTGTTAAATATACATTGGGTTTAGGAATGTATGGTTCACAGCAAGGAAACACATGCTCTAATTAAAAACATTTAAAGCGTATGGAAGGGATTGAATAAAGAAAAAGGAATAGAGTTAAAAAGGCACAAAAAGCACTTCTTTCTGTAACTACCATAATTCTTTTTCCATTATTCTGCTGAAAAAGTATATTTGTATATTTTTTTATTAGTAGCAATACTCCTTTTCAAAAAAAAAAAAATGAAAAGGAAATACATTGGAATTTGTATATAGTTACAGAATTCCCGGTAATTACTAAGGACTACATTCTGCTACTGCAGCAGTTCCACATTTACAGTGAATTTTCCATGTAAAAGGGAGGTCTTTTTGGCAATATTTTTGAAGGACTCCTAATCTTCACCATGAATACAGAAAATGTTGTAATTTCTGTATATATATACGTGCTATAAAAGTATATTATTAAATGCTGGGAACCATAATTGTCCTTATTCAGAGCAGTATTTTTTGCCAGCCTACTCTCTCACTATAAATGAATAAATTCTACCTATGTTAACAAATTTGCAATGGATTTAAACAAACCATACAGGTCAGATGTTTAACCTCTGTGGTGCCAGAGAGGCCTGACAGCAAACTGTTAGTTATGTAACATTATCTGCCAAACACATACCAATAGCTAATAAGGACCCAGTCTTTCTTTTTAACCAAAATTATATAACATGTATTTCATTTTATAATCGTGGTTTCCAAATATACTTTTAATGTAAAAAAGGAATTTATTTTGAAATGTAGAAAGGGAATTTGAAATGCAATACAAGAAAAAGAGTAAAATGAATTTGCTGTGAAATGCTTTGTTTAGCTATTCTGCTGCCATAATGTTCTCCACATTTTCATCAAAGTATGTTATGGAAAAGAAAAATGCCAGAGATTAAATGCTTCCAAAATGGCAGGCACCCCAGCTGGTAGAGGGAATAATACCCAGATACGGGATGGTGTATATTTAGTTGACTCACATTTAACCATTTTCATTTGTTCACATAACAGTTCTGAACCTCTCACTATAATCCCAAGTAATCTTGTTAAAAGTTTTCTTCGAAAAAAAAAGTCACTCTGCATGAGAACATTAACCGTCCAGCTGTCAGAGAGTATCTGAACTTTTGTTAAATTGGTTGAATAAACAAAGGGGGTAAATGTGAATATCACACAAAAATATAAAAGAAAAACTGTCAAAAGTTTCTTAACCTACGCACAAAATTCACATTATGGATAATACTCTCTATGTAAGTGTTTTCTGCTGTTCACTATGTTTATTATTTATGGCAAAATATCAGTGGAAATATCATAAAACAAATCTAATTGGCATTTAAAAGAAAGGAAAAAAATAAGGCCTAGAATTTTACACTAATCATTTAGCTTTAATACTGCAAATGCCTAAATTTTTTTTTGCTAGGATAACAATATAATTTACTAGGACTCGGCTACAGTTAAAGGTGTAGGGTGCGATATGAAAGCTGTAGAATGAATGAGCATGCTCTAATTGGAACAGTTTTGAGGCCAGGTTTTCTCCCAAAGCTAGGCCTTACCAGAATGCCTTCCCTTGGTCCTCTGCAAAATTCTTCCGTCCATTCTGTCCATTCTTACCATTTCCTATTTCCCTAGTGAACAAAACCTGTAAAAAGAAACACTTCATATCAAAACATCAAAAAGGAAAAATACTAAGTTTCCCTCCAAGGCAGCAGCAGCCTCAAGCCCCCCTTTAATCCATGTCGTTGCTGTCCCATGCCCAGTCTAACCAATGTGCAGACTACTGTACAACAGCATTGTCCTGAACAGGTAGTCTGAACACTGGGGCGACGGAGCAGGTTCTTTCCGAAACATTGTTGGTTTTGTTCCACTCTTTTGTTAAAATCCTTTTTTCCCCCAATCTTCGTTGGTAAAATTTCCCCCATTTTTTGTTCAAAGTCGAGGAAAAAAGAAATGACAGTCCTTATATTGGGGGGTTGTGCATTTCTTAAGCCCCTCAAATTCTACCAGAGCTGAAACACATAGCCGCAGAATATGTTCTGATTCCCAGTCTTGACGTGGCACATTTGCAGCAGACTGGGGATCTGGCAATGAATTTAGGACCAGGAAAAGGGGGAGGGCTGGGCCTGAGAGTCCATATATGGGATGATGTCACCCTTGGGAGGTTTGGGTATGCACTGTGCTAGAGGAGAGACAGCTAGAGTTGCTTGTGCTAAAGACATAGGTCTGTGTATAAAATGGTACCAGATGTTTTAGTGTAATGTTAAGCAGTCATTTCATCTTCAAGCCAGGTTTTTTTCTGCCTAAGCTAGGCAGGAAGTGGGCCCCAGAATGGAAAAGCTGTGTTAAAAAATAAATAAATAAAGCCAAGTTACAGTCAAGCTGCAGCCAAATGAAAGTGAAGAGAGAGAAGACTATCTCCTTTTCACATTGTTTAAAAGTATCAGGAAATGCAGACTGATTGATCCGCTTGCAGATTTCAGTTAGGTGGGAAACAGAAAACGAACAGTTTGTTAGCCTGCGGTGACTAGAAAAGTATCCTGCAACAAATGTGTTAAATACTAAGTCTCGTGTTTGACTTTTGTCAGTTTTATCTCTTTTTTTCACGTCATCCTTTCCCTTCAGTTTTGCAAGTGCCAGCAATGTGTAGGCTGCTCTGCTAGACCCGAACTGTAATTACCTCCACTTCCTGAAAGTGAAGCCCCCGTGATAAGTCTGGAGAAATGGTCTTTGTCATGGCCTCCACGTGAGTGATTAGTTCCACATGTGGCTTTCCTAGCTGCTTTCCCTCCTCCCTTGTAGAAGCCTCTAGCTATTTATACTAGCTGATTGCCAAATATTTTCCTCTAAGTGAGGACCCCAAAGACGCTTCATACATTTGCTTCAGTCTTCAACTCTTAAAGTAACGATTCTAGTGTCATAATCATGTCTGGAGCCCAAAAAGCAAGATGCAGTCATCATAGAGCCCAAGTATTTTGTGTACGTTTTTCATTTGTTGAAAATAAAATTATTTGGAAGCACAATTCAGGTGTCTTTCTGTAAATCCATTCATCTGGATTGTATTAAAATCTCATTGTGTGAGATGAGTTTCCTAGATCAAATCTTAACTTTTAAGGCTTTTTTTCTGAGTAAAATGGGTTTTCATTGGGTAAAGAACAAACTAATACAGTAAAACAATTTATTAACCCCCGTGGTGCAGCACATATAAATGAGAGTTCAGGCCTGATCACTTAGGAATCACCAGCACACCTGGCCTCTTAAAGATAGTCAACCTGGTGCACAGTGTGGGGGATAGCACCCCCTAAGTTGCAGAACTTTAAAGTTCTGATTGCTGTGTAAACTTAATGTTGGCGCACACTTATCTCTAATCCAAGGTGTAACATCCATAAGATCCGGTACATTAGATTTGTAATCGGTTAAGAAATACCCACTCAGCATTACCAGGGATTTCTGGGCCACTAGCTAAGCAGGGATGACTGACCCTAACAGGCACTGGAACCTGGGGCTCTAACCTACTCTGATCAGAGGAGGGGCCTAACTAATGAAGTCACATGGTATCAGCCTTGCTGTTTCTGGAATGCCTAAGGCTGCCATCGGCAAGCCTGAGGTGCCCTTTGCACAGTTCTCATTTCCCTGCATATTACGATACTTTTCCCCCACACATATTCCTCCTAGCACCATAGGTCCAACTATTTCCGGAAAAGAGAGTTAAGAGTTTAGCATCTGTATATATGTGGCACTGCTCGTGCTCAGCAGCATACAGAAGAGGTAGGAGACGTAAATCCTTCGGCACACCCTAGCCTACACGTCATTTAGCATAAGCAAGCCAGGAGCATCAGGGTAGGGGTGTATATTTCAGCACTGTACTCTGCATTTGGAACCAGAATTTCAATGCGGTCCAAGGTGCAGAGCACAGATCACAAGGTGCAGGGGCTGAACACAAGTGTGTTTTGATACAATTTTGGCCTTTACCAATCCTCCACTTGTTCCTAGCCCTTAATGAATGACCATAATGTGCACTCATGCTGAAATAGCAATGCTGCTAAAAAAGGAAAATATACACTCCATTAGCAGGATTTCCTCAAGACAATATATTAACTCCAAAGGTCAAAATCGTCTACTGTTTCCATTCAGAGAAATTATAAGTTCTGCCTTACACACAAAGTACAAGGCATATTTTACTGTCCATTTAAAGAGATACTGACACCAGAAATTAAACCTTGTTTTACATCTATCATAACATTGTCTTTGCACCCTCTTTATAATTTTTCCTTAAAAGTATTTGTCCAATGCTTTTTACAATACCTATCTGATCCCCCATGTTCCTCTATGAGGGGGCTGCCATATTTGTGCAGCATATAACTGACAGGCTGAGAAGGGACAGTCAGGTTGGCAAAACAGTCAGGTTTAGGAACTTTAAGTAACAATTACTTACAAAAGCAGCCCTATCAGTGAAAAATGACCTATAGGCAACTTTTAATGTACAGTAATATTTTGAAGAGTAGTTTTTTAGTGTCAGTATCACTTTAACAATTGGCAAAAAGCATTTACTGGACAGCGATTTGACATCTTATTGGTTGTTATAGGTACGTACTAGATCTGGGTAGACTTTGCTGCTTTTATTACATTACCCTATGGGTGTCTTTTTGTATGCTTTCTTTTGAATCTTCCCTTATGTCAAATACTAGTGCAGCATTCGGTATTACTGGCAACTATGTTGTATGGCAAGATTTATTTTTCCAGTCACTGACCCCCATAAAGCTTACACTGTAAGTTACATATTGTATTCACACGTACTACGGCAATGGTTTCAAAACTGTTTTGGGAACCCAAGCCTAGCACACTGTCATACTGCTGCAGTCACACCAGTTCCTATAGTGAAGAACATATTTCATTACTTACAGGGATACATTGACAGGCATTTTAGCCAAGAATGTAGTTCTGCAACAGTGCAGAGAGAAGCAATATAAGGTTATTAAAAATAATATCTTGGCCTATTTTAGAGGGAGGTAAAAGTTGCTGCATTAGTTCCTATGTGCAATATGGGTACAGGGTATATATTTAGAATGCATTAAGAATCACATACACATCAGAGTTGCATAGTATAGTATAGTAATCTGTACTACTGCCATTGCAAATTTTCTGTTTGCACCTACTTTAGATGTAAGGTGAGGCACAAGGTAAAGTGATCTTTAGTGCAAGAAAGTTCTGCATTTAAGAGCTAAACTACACTGGAGATTTACTAAGATGGTCTGAATCTGATCAAAATCTCCTGTGTAGTTTGGCCTTATATTACAGGGTGGTAAGTACAGTCTGCCCTAATGCTTTGCAGCTATAGCCAAAGTTGTGGCAGTTAAACACATAATTCAGAACTGTCAGCTGTTCAATAACACTGTAACAGATAATAACACAGTCAGCAGTGGTCCCCAACCAGTGGCTTGTGAGCAACATGTTGCCCCCCAACCCTTTGGATGTTGCTCCCAGTTGCCTCAAAGCAGGTGCTTATTTATGAATTTCTGGTTAGGAGGCAAGTTTTGATTGCATAAAAGCCATGTGTAATTGCCAAGCAGAGCCTTC
The DNA here is from genome assembly GCF_000004195.4 of Xenopus tropicalis. Lineage (NCBI taxonomy): Eukaryota > Metazoa > Chordata > Amphibia > Anura > Pipidae > Xenopus > Xenopus tropicalis. The sequence goes on along the minus strand of NC_030680.2, from coordinate 107,411,821 downwards.
TGTAGGCTTCCAGTCAACATAGGGGCTACCAAATTGTCAAGTATAACTCTCATTGGCACCTCCAGGAACTGTTTTCATGCTTCTGTTGCTCCCCAAAACTTTTTTAATTTAAATGTGGCTCACAGGTCATGTTGAAGCAGAAAATTGTTACCTGTGCATGTGAAACTTTATGTGCTACCCAATTGCCACCCCTTCTCTTTATTGTGCAATTTAGAAACTTTGAAAACCAGCTGACAGGAGAAATTATACTAGAATTCTTAGAAAGAATTTTGCATTGTAGGTAAAAAAAAAAAGGCAAATTGTGCAGAGGTTTGCACTTTGTACTGTTTTAGTAAGTCTAAAGAAGCAATTGCTTTACTAGTAACTAGTAATTCTAAAACAAAATAGCTTTTAGATGTGGAAGTGCCTGTAATTTATGCAGCAAAAAAAAAAAAAAAAAATCACCACAACATTTCTAAACCCTTAATTGTTCACTGTACTTCTCCTAAGTCTATTTTGCGTTATGATTTTAAATAAATACATAGGACGTAAGTAAATACCACAAAGAAATAATTCCATAATTATACCCATCAGCCCATTGAGAACCTGCTGTAAGAAATTCTTGCCATACTGTCAACTCTTGCTGTGCCCATTTCCTTTCTGAAAACACAACACTCTAATTCTAGATTAAACATTAGCATGTATGAAACTAGAAATCCCACAATGCACTTCTGAGATCTGCATTCACAAAACACAAGCAGTAGTAACTGAAAGGACAATGGCAATTTTTTATGTCATTTGTGTCACTCAGTTAGTGCATATTGATCAAATGGTGGATAAACAATGCTATAGAATACTCTGCAACATAATGCTTGTTCACAGCATACCCTAAAATGTTATGCTTTCAGCATTTACTCTGTTAGCTGTAATAAATGTAGATAAACTACAAACCTTTGTTGCACTTGGAGACCTAATGCTTGAAATGTAAGAAGTGCTTGGAAGTGATTAGAACAGTGATCCCTAACCAGTGGCTCGGGGGCAAAATGTTGCTCACCAACCCGCTTTGATGTTGTTCCCAGGGGCCTCAAAACAGGTGCTCATTTTTGAATTTCTGACTTGGTGGCAAGTTTTGGAGACACAAAGACTAGCTGTACTGCCAAATAGAGCCTCCTGTAGGCTGCCAGTCTATACTGGGCTACCATATAGCCAATCACAGCCTTTATCAGTCACCTCCTAGGAACTTTTATCATGCTTGCATTGCTCCTCAACTTTTTTATATTTAAATGTTGCTCACAGGTGGAAAAGTTTGGGGACCCCTGGATTAGAATGAAGGATGATAAAGACTTTGCTTCTCTTACCAGTGCACAAACATCGAACACCGTTTAAAGAGTAGTAATAAGGAAAAGTTATAATCCAGAAATGGGTTTGATTTACTCAAGCAGGTGCTACACTGCAGATTGTGCAGCAACTCATAGCAATGAAATTTAGTGTGTGTGATGCTAAGAATTAGTGCCTGTGATTTTGTGTATTTAAAGGGGTTGTTCAACTTTAGGTTAACTTTTAGTATGATGTAGACAGTGATATTCTGAGACAATTCGCATTTTGTCTTTATATTTTATTATTTGTTGTTTTTGAATTATTTAGCTTTTTTCAGCTGCTCTTCACTTTGGAATTTCAGCAGCTGTCTGGTTGCTAGGGTAAAAATTACCCTAGGAAACAGGCAGTGGTTTGAATACCAGACTGGAATATGAATAGGAGAGAGTCTGAATAGAAAGATAAGTAATAAAAAATAAAATTAACAATAAAATTAGTTTATAGGCTACTAGTGTCAGTGACCCTCATTTAAAAGATGGAAAGTGTCAGAAGAAGAAGGCAAGTAATTCAAAAACTATTATAAATGAAGACCAAAGAGGGAGTTGCTAAGAACTGGTCAGTAACATACCGAGAGTTTACGTGAAGGTCAACAACCCCTTTAAACACTGTAGCATAAACTGAGGATCAGGTATAAATAAAAAGGGTTTTGAGCAACTCGGTACAATATAGTATAGAGATACTGGGTGAGTGACAGAATGACAGAAGTGACCATTTTTTCTATATATCCCAAATCTAGTAACCTAGTTAATTATTAAGTTGGTCCTGGCCAGATGCTGGTCTTCAAACAAAGCCTGGAAAAAGCAAATGTATCATTTATTGTGAAAATAATTAATTTAATTAATTATTTTTTCTAAGGGCTGCCAGGGTTTCTACAGGTTCACAATCATACTCAGTTCATTAAAGGAAAAGGAAAGCTAAAATCTAAGTAAGTCCTCTATCAAAAGATTTATTTTCTCCTTTTTTTGTAAACATGTTCTTTGGTATCAAACTTCCTCTCTCAGAAATATCCTTCATTCCCAGGGTCAGAGTCTGCACAGCTCTCTCCTCTCTCCCTTCTCATGCTCCCCCTCCTATAACAATTGATTACAATTTACTCCCCCCTCCATTAGGAATATGTGACCTGAGCTACCAAAGGCTAGAGCTGCAGCAGGAAGCTACAAATACCAATCCAAAATGGCAGCTGCTATCTTAAACAAATGGAGGGAGCTTCTAGGGCTCTTTACTCAGGTATGGTAAAGCTTTCTGTAGAATAAATATAGCATTCTAGGTGTCACTAATGTGGCAAATATATTGGCAGTAAAATGCCAAAATGACTTTCCTTCTCCTGGCCCCTGACACAAAGAATGAAATATTAAGTTAAATATAAATAGCTATTATGCTGTATTATTGAGAGGCGATTGCACAATACTACATGCCAGGCTGGACAGTTATAGGTGGATTGATTGCAAAGGGGCCAAAAGGGGGGATTGCAAAATACACCTCTTCCAATGGGTTCTAAAGTTATTTCATTACTATGCTAAGACACATGTTTAATAACATTTTTCAGATTTTTATTTTTATTTTTTTTTATTTTAAAGGAAAACTATACCCATACTATGTGGGTCTCTATAAAAATATATTGCTTAAACAAGCTAGCTCATATGTAAACCTTCATCTAAATAAACCATTTTCATTAACATATACTATTGTACTATGTGCTTTTGGGTGCTCCTAAATAGAAAATTGCCATTTTAAGAATTAAGGGCCGCCTCCTGGGACCATAGGATTCACAGTGCACACATAATAATAAACTATCTGTTGATTAAGAATTCATTCTGGGGGGTATAGTTTTCCTTTAAGAAGTAATACTGGGACTATTTTTAAATAATATATTTAAAATAAATGATAACTTAAATCAATCAATTTTGAACAAACCATCAGCTGTGAATAGGAAACCATATGTTTAATATGCTTAAAAACATGTTATATATTTTCATTCCAGCCCATATAACCTACTTTTGGCGTATGGAAACTGTACATCAGGGCACACTTGCTGTGGCCTAGGATCTTCTTTCTAAAAGGCTTACATATCATGGGTACTGATATGAGTACAGTTTTGTTAATAGCATTATGAGGTAAATATATGTATAGTATTATGTGCCAAAGCATCAAAATTTGCTATATATTTTATTAAGCCTACCCTCAAGGTATACTGCTTCTGTGGGAAACCTGGCACCTGGTTAAACACTCCAACTAGCTATATCAGTTGCCATGACTACCCAAACATTAGGTATTGTTACTGGAAAGAGATGTTGCCTTTGTTGTTTATAAATGTAATAATGCTAAAGAGCAGTACTCAGTATTAAACTGTATTACTAAGCTGTGCTATTGCTTACCAGTGAGGAGAAGAAAGAATAGAAATGTCATTGCAATGTGCCAAATTGGCATGCAGTAAGAATATTCCAGGCTCTTCCTCATGGCCAAGTAAAATACACATGGAAACTATTCATATCTGACATTTAAATAGATATTATTGGATGAGAGTGTATATTGTTGATTATCTACTCTATTCATAATATAATTGTGATTGGAAAGGGGCCTTTACCTAATTACAAGGTCTTGCATTTACTAGCCCAGATTTGCAGCACCCTAACATTAGTTCAGTATAGTATATTTCCATGTATTCTGTAATCTGATATTATAAAATTTGAGATACTACATATTATAGTAGAATTTATTTTGTCTCCAATAAAGTCCATTGATCCCTTGGACAGGCTGGGAAACGTTAAAAGCACAATATGTTTTATATGATTTGCAGGCCTTTAATAGGACATCCCATGGGCCGTCCTACAGCAACCAATGCACCCACTAAGTTCTATGTAAGCTGCAAATAGTTTTCTCCATTTCTTTTTCCTTTGGGCCATCACATTTTGGTACAGTGATCCTTGCCAACTTAAAATTATTTGGTTAGTTCTGGTGGCTCTTCAGCTTTTATTTTGCCAAGAATGAGCTGTCTTTCCTTAAATCATACACTTGTTTTTGTAATGTTTGATCATTTTTTTTTACAAGGTCCTAAAAGGAAAGGAACTGCAGGGTGAAAAAATAGTATTTGATTATGATGTACTCAAGACCCTAGAAGCCAACAAAGGTAGCAGATTGGTGTGTTACTTCAGCAAAACACATTTAGTGGCAGCACTAACTATATAATGGTGCAGTTGGGTTATATCTAATTCACACTGAGCTTTGTGTTAAATCAATTGGCATTATTTAATAATGGCGTACAGAATTGAAAAACCTTTATTATTGTATATTTGCCAGCAACACAGGCTTATTACTCATATTACTTTTCATATTGTATTTCACTATGGTGAATAGGAATTTCAGGATTACCTTCTTTCATTAGGAAATATTTAAAGCAAGTTCACACTGCTCTGAGTTTACCCTTCCAAAGGTCATACAATAGAGCTCACATACAACCTCAACCGATGTTGTGGTCATTGTACAAATTGACACCATTCATTTCATGATACTCATGCATAAACACATATTGGTGCCAAGTGCCATAGCGTTCCTCCAGTCTGTTCAAATGAATTGCCCATCTGTGAGCCTATTGACACAGTGGAACCCTACATCTATCACCACCTCTTAGATGTGGAGTCGCATGCATCTGACATATTGGATACAATTGTGTCAAATACAACTATCTCTCTTTTGTCTCCAATTACATGGAAATTGGATGGGGGAAATGCTGCATTCAGGCCTGAACTGGGATTCAAAATAGGCCCTGGCATTTTAAGTACACAGAGGCCCAAACTGCCTCCCACTAGCCCACTAAATAGTGACTGCCTATGGAATCTTACAGCAGCCCTGCTGGCATTTACCAGAATCCACAGATTGCCAGTCCGGACCGGACTGCATTTTGGGGTAAAAACATGGAAAATTCCAGTTTTTTTCCCAAGATAAGCTCTAATATAGGAAATGTTTGGAGATGTAATGTTTGGAGGTGTTCTATGTTTTTTTACATTTGTATGTGTCGTGGTTTAAATATGTTTGTTCAAAGGGTATAGCCTCCTCATTCCCACAGAGGCCTCTCAGATTGAACCATCTACAAAGTGTGAATAGATTTTTCCACAATTGTATAAGTACAAGCAAAACTAAACGAGTAGAAGAAAGTGAAATAAATGAGAAGTGGCTTCTTTAGATCTGCACTTTGAGACTGTAAATGGCTTAAATATATTACCAGTGACAGTGGGATGTACACAAAAAATATATCAGGAGGGAGATAAGCAAGCTTCGTGCGGACCTCTCATTATTTTCACTTCATCTTCAATGTGTTTTAATCAAATCAACATGATATCTGTAATTCAGTTGCTGTGGCTTCCTTATTTTTTGAAAACATCAATCATTACAGAGACTATATACATGATCAGCTTTAGGTTGTAGGTGAAAGTCATAATTTATATTTTGTACTTTTGAACTTTTAAGTGTTCTGGATTTCCACTTATACTGGAATGAGATTCTGGAATTTAGTGAAACCAGTCATGCTAGAGTTCATACAATCCCGAGCAATCAGTTAATCCCAATCTTTTGTTGTAGATACACAGATCTGCGATTCTTCAACTGTTCCTGAACTATCTACTGTATGTGATGAGAAAGATTTCCATAGCCATTGTTTATCCTACTCTGTGATGCCTGTCCTGTGCGGGATACACCCCATCCTGCTAGATTCCTGCAGTGTATGGACAAGGGCTACCAAAATGTCATCTTCAGAGTAGAGGTGTAGCGAACTGTTTGCCGGCGAACTAATTCGCGCGAACATCGGGTGTTCGCGTTCGCGCAAATTCGCGGACTTTTGGCGATGTTCGCCATTTTGGGTTCGCCGCGGTTTTTTTTGGCGTTTTTTTTTCTTTCGTTATTTTTTGGCGGTTTTTTTTTGGGGCGGTTTTTTTTTGGCATTTTTTTTTACAAAGTATTTTTCAGAGAAATTTTTGCTTGATCCCCCTCCTGCATGCCACTGTCCAGGTCGTGGCACCCTTTAAACAACTTTAAAATCAGTTTTCTGGCCAGAAATGGCTTTTCTAGGTTTTAAAGTTCGCCTTCCCATTGAAGTCGGTCCAAGGGACCAATATCGGCAGCTTCTATCGGCCCATGTATGGGGGCCTTTAGAGAAACAAAATTTCCCTATGGAATGGATTTGTGAGATTGTATTTGGGGGGGTGGGGGGGGGCAGGCATCAGTAAAAAAACAAACAAAAAAAAATAATATAGAAACCTACTTTTTTAACTGACTTATTTAATGTATGATTTGTGTAAATATTTGTAGGACAATTTCCCCTTTAAAACTTAATTTAATTTAAGCTGAAGATCAATAGTAAGCTAGTGAAGAACTTGAAAAATGACCAACAAAGTTACTATTTCAAAAATATGCCCCCATATTGTATTGTATGTGAAATAATTCATTTTTAGACATAGGTTTCATTGTGCAAGATGAGGAACCTAGCTATGATTTTAATGGAAGAAAACAGCAAGGCCTGCTGGAACTAAGGTCAATATTTAAATGTACTTCCAAAAGCAATACCATTTTGCACAGAGAGTTTTTAATAAAATAAAAGAATTACTGGCCAACACATGTTACTGGGCAATATAGTATTGTTGGTAACTCTAGTACTGGGGACCAATATTTTTGTTGATTTAGGGTTAACTGTCTAACAATTGAAATAGCCAGGATGAAATGGGGCACAGTGATCCTCAACATCCCATTAGTGGTAGTCTTAATTAAAATAACAATGATAAATGGATCATGTGACTTTACAGAAACATATCTAGATTTTTCTAGTGGTCTACTCAATAGATCACAATTACAATTAGAGGAGCATTATGACACTATTTGATTCATAGTTTATTGCTGAGATTTCAGTTGTTTATATTAACTATATGATGACAACTACTTTTGCATGTCAGAAATTTAGCGAAATATGGGAAGGTTATAGAGGGGAGAACACAGAATCTGGAAACAGACAAAATATTTGTTGGGAAATATAATTTCAAGAACATGGAATCCCCCTAATTCTACAAATCCTGCTTGCAATTCTGTCATAAGTGAGTAATTTATTATAAAATGTCTGTATAGAAAGCAAATGCATGATTCCAGGAAGCTTGGAAAAAAGTCAAATAGATACATCAGATAATATAATGCCACAAAGCAAAGATTTAAAATAAATAAATAAATAAATATCTCAAGGCTAAATAAATGACTTAGGGGAGGGTATTATAAGTAATGTATCAGTGATTGCAGATGACACAAAACTCTTCAACCCAATACATTATATGCAGAACGTGGCATCCTTGCAGCAGAATCTTGACAAACTAACAACCTGGGAGACTAAGTGGCAGATGAAATTTAAATACACAAGCCGCTTATACCCTTAATGGGACTGCCCTTTGGCCAATCCATAATGGAGAAGGACCTTGAAGTCCTTGTAGATAATAAACTTTGCTGTAGCAAGCAGTGCCAGGCAGCAGCTGCCAGGGCAACCAAGGGTTTGAGCTGTAGTAAAAGGGGTATAGATTTTGCGGGAGGAGGGGGTTATTCTTCCCCTATACAGGGCACTGGAAAGGCCCCATCTAGAATATGCTGTTCAGTTTTGGTCCCAAGTGCTCAAATAGGATATTATTGAGATAGAGAGAATCCAGAGAAGGGCAACTAAGCTGGTAAAGGGTATGGAAAGTCTCAGTTATGAAGAAAGACTGGCCAAGTTGGGTCTGTTTACACTGGAGAAGAGGCGCTTAAGGGGTGACATGATAACTATGTATAAATATATAAGGGGGTCATATAATAATCTCTGTAATGCTTTATTTACCAGTAGGTCCTTCCAACGGACACAAGGGCACCCACTCCGTTTAGAAGAAGGGAGGTTCCATCTAAATATTGCAAAAGGATTTTCCCTCCCTGAACCAGTCGTACTGGCTGATACATTATATAGCTTTAAGAAGGGGTTGGATGGCTTTTTAGCAAGTGAGGGAATACAGGGGTATGGGAGATAGCTCTCAGTACAAGTGAGGGAATACAGGGGTATGGGAGATAGCTCTCAGTACAAGTGAGGGAATACAGGGGTATGGGAGATAGCTCTCAGTACAAGTGAGGGAATACAGGGGTATGGGAGATAGCTCTCAGTACAAGTGAGGGAATACAGGGGTATGGGAGATAGCTCTCAGTACAAGTGAGGGAATACAGGGGTATGGGAGATAGCTCTCAGTACAAGTGAGGGAATACAGGGTTATGGGAGATAGCTCTCAGTACAAGTGAGGGAATGCAGGGGTATGGGAGATAGCTCTCAGTACAAGTGAGGGAATACAGGGTTATGGGAGATAGCTCTCAGTACAAGTAAGGGAATACAGGGTTATGGGAGATAGCTCTCAGTACAAGTGAGGGAATACAGGGTTATGGGAGATAGCTCTCAGTACAAGTGAGGGAATACAGGGTTATGGGAGATAGCTCTCAGTACAAGTGAGGGAATACAGGGGTATGGGAGATAGCTCTCAGTACAAGTGAGGGAATACAGGGTTATGGGAGATAGCTCTCAGTACAAGTGAGGGAATACAGGGTTATGGGAGATAGCTCTCAGTACAAGTGAGGGAATACAGGGTTATGGGAGATAGCTCTTAGTACAAGTTGATCCAGGGACTGGTCCGATTGCCATCTTGCAGTCAGAAAGGAATTTTTTCTCCTCTGCAGCAAATTAGAGAGGCTTCAGATGGGGTTTTTACCTTCTTCTGGATCAGCTAGCAGTTAAGCAGGTTATACAGTATTTGGGCATTATGGTTGACCTGATGGACGTGTGTCTATTATCAACCTAACTTACTATGTTACTCAGACAACATACAATTTGTTAAAATTAGGAAAATCAATAATATTGTTTTAGATCACCAAACACCAAAGTTTACTAGAAACAGTGATCAAATATCTACAGTTATAAAGCAAATGCAATTGTAGTATTCAGTAGAAAATGATGATTGTTTCAGATTTGCAAGTTTGAAGATTTTTGAAGGTTTGTTACAGGATAATTTTTAGGATGTGTTTTAGGATGATGTATAGAATAAACATAAGTAGTTATCAGCATAGGACAACATATAGATAGACAGATAGATGATAGATAGATAGATAGATAGATAGATGTATTAGGTACTTGTTTTAAAGCAAACATCTGGTTGGCTGTTATGGGTTAACAGACCTGGTGCAAAAGTGCATTTTATTACATTGTCCTATTAAAAACATATATCATAATTATAATTCTGCCTCTTTGAAACTTCCATAAGGCTCATTTAGAATTTGCAAAATATTTTGATTTCCAAAAAGAACATAACGAAACTATAGAGTCCCCATGAAAGGGTGGCAGGCTGTCCATGTTGGGTTTATACAGTCATGGTCCAGTCTTCTGATAAACTTTTGTAAGAATCAGTTACAAAGTATAAATGCTTCAATTGCATGTGCATTAAAATTGTAGATGTTTGATCACTGTTTCTGGTAAACTATTGCCACTACAGGGCAGAAAATTGCCATAGAGTTGTGGCTGTGGGTGCCTTAATCTGTTTGGCAGCATGCTATTTATTCAACTTTGTCTATGTTGGATATATGTTAAATCATTTGGCCAAACAGAGCCACAGCATTCTGAATGCTTCATACTAATTAAGCCTTTCAACTAATACTTTGGAACTGTAAAATGTATTATCAACGTTTTGGTTGACCGCTTCCAAGTATTATACTGGTTGTATTAAATGTAGGTTTTTATTCTGTTATGGAGGTCTGACTAAAACCAGAGAACCTGCTACTGTGGATTTGCCACACCCACCTCCCCTCTAATTCCTCTGTTTATTACACATTCTCTTTTTCAAACTCAATATTTAATTTTTCCTGCCCAGGGTCGGACTGGGCAAGTGGTGTACCGGTAAAAAACCTGGTGTGCACAGCTGACCCAGCCCCATTCCCTGTGGCACACCTTCATTGTCTGATCTCTCTCCCCCAATGTGCAAAAGATAAGTAAGAAGGTACATGCACTCAGGGGATGAAATGGGCAGGTAGGGGAGGGGAATGGGCCCTGGTGGGGGGTGGGGGTCACAGCCAGGGCCTCTTTGGGGGGTGTGGGGGCCCCTGGGAAGGTAGCCCTTGTGGGCCCTGCAGAGGCCAGTCCCACCCTGTCCCTGCCCACTCTGTTTCTTCCCCTATCTTTGTGACCTTTTCTTTTCCACCTACCTCTTTGAGGAATACCAGCTCAAAAGGAGGATAAAATGATTGCGTTTCTGTAAATACACATTGGCAGCTCCCATGATTTGTAGGACAGCTGAGATTTGGCATAACAAGGTGTAACTGCTAGAATGGTTTGTCTTTATTTCCTTCAATGGTGAAAATACCTGTAAGTAAGTGTAATTTTTTTCTGTATTAAAAACCAGCAAATGCCTATCTTTGTGAGTAGAGACTGGTCTAAATATGGCTATAAACTAGGTGCCAAGCTTTTTACAGTAAAAATTGTTAAGCAGCCATGGCAAGAAATAAACTACAGTGATATTATTCTCTTGCTAAGCAAATCATGCAGTCAAGGACACCATTAGAACTTCCTGGTCTTTGTGGTCCTTTATTAGATTGATATTTGCGTTTATCCCGTTACTAGATGAACAAAACAATGTAAATTTGAGCTCTAGGAATTATGGATCCCATGATTCCAGGAGCCAGAGTTAATTCATACCACATATCAAATGAGTGGATATATATGATTTAGTCACATACTAGAATTTGTATTGATCTGATTGTTTGGTCAGTGGGGTAACTATAGAAATGTCAAAGGAAGTCAGAGTGAGATACAGCCACTTTCATTATATAAATAATAAAATCCGGCACACAAACTGTATGGTTAGATGAACAAGATTAGTGTCCTGTCTGTATGAATAATCTGGAGTAACTAACTTCAACTTGGCTTAAAGTGATACTGACACTAAAAAAATACTTTTTAAAATATGAATCTACACAAAAAATGACCTATAGGTCATGCTAATCATTTTTTGCTGACAGGTTGGCTTTTGTAAGTAATTGTTACTTGAAGTCACTAAACCTGACTGTTTTGCTGACCTGACTGTCCCTTCTCAGCCTGTCAGTTATAACTTCTAATGCTAACAGACTCCTGCTGCACAAATATGGCAGCCCCCTCATAGAGGAGCATGGGGGATCAGATCAGTAATGTAAAAGCATTGGACAAATACTTTTATGGTAAAATTATAAATGGCATGCAAAGGCAATGTTATCATAGATGTAGAACAGGTTTCATTTGTGGTGTCAGTATCTCTTTAAGGAACACAGGCTCCTGCTAATCAGTAGGCTCAGGGAGCTTTTAGATATTAATTTCCTTGTCAGCCACCTCCTTGGCCCCACTCTTGGTTCTACATCTTCCCTACCTGGGGTATCCTGAGGGCAAGGAAGAGGGAGGGTCAAGTCCACCAGTATAAGGTAGGCACACACAAATATATTTGTCTAAGAAAAAGAAAACCCAGGTCGCTACTCTGTACTTAAAAAAGAAACAATTTTGTTTCTTATGGTTCTAACATGTGAGTTTATAGGCGTTCTTTCTTTCTCTTAACTCTTTGCAGCTGGCTAGGTGAGGCAGTGTTTCCATAGTAACCGCACATAAAATGAGCCAGCAGCGACACAACCATCGGTGTTTGAAGGTGTGATCATTTTTATGAGACTTACGAATGGCTTTTCTTCCAACATTTAACAATTTCTTCCGCAGTACAATTAACATTTGCATTCAATTCATTTCTTTTCATTCATTCCATTTAAACCCATGTTACCACCAATAGTGAGAATGTGTTGTATACAGTTTTAGAGATAGTAACTTAAGAATGATATAAAAAAATGTTGCAGAGTTCTTCTTTATAATGATTTTTTAGCGGCCCAAGCGATCTACTGAGGCAAATTCATTTCCTACCCTTATGGCTAGGGAGCAACAGGGTTTGCAGTGCCCAGAAATGCATCTGTTTATATGTGTGTTGTGTACATAGAGCTACTAAAATATACAAATCACAAAAGTGATTTGTATATTTTGTTTAACATTGAAGCAATCATTAATTTCATTTTTTTTTTATTTCATTTTTTTAATGTTGCCTACATGTACAAAACTAATGGACACATTCAGCCCATTAAATAAACATATAGAAAGACTCTGAAGAAATATGTTAATATAATTGCTAGTGTTTTAGGAAATGTAATTTTTTAATGTAATGTTAAACTTTAATAACTACTTTTGCCCTGGTGCAATAGCACACATTCATTGCATTAACAGTAGTAAGAACAACTGTCTGATTGGTTGCCATGGGCTGCTAGAATCATGAAAAGTTGAATCTGTTTAAGAAAATAAGCACTGCAGTGCATAGCTGTATTTGCACTGCTGGTGCCCCTGTTAGGAGAAAACAGCACCAGCCCGGGGTACCTGTAGCGCAGCGCTTCCTTCTTCCTGTTTCGTTTTCCAGCATATGCCAGTGGTCCGCGAATGCGCAGTAGAGTGAAAAGCCGACTTCTCTGTTAAAGTTCGGCTTTTCACCCGAACCAGGAAGGAGGAGGCACTGCAGCTACCCCGGGCTGGTGCTGTTCTCTCCCAACAGGGGCACCAGCCCGGGGTACAAGGTAGATGATTAAAGTCACTTGGGGGTGCCTAACATTTCTGCCCCAATGAATTCTGAACAGGGCCACAGGTGGTAGTGCAGCTAGGGGCCCCAGGAGATGTTTATGTGCTGTGAACAGGAGGTTGGGCAGGGTTTAGTATAGTGGGTGTGACTGGGATAGATTAGGTACATGACCATGCATCTACGGATCTTTTTTTTTTATATTGTTGGTGTGGGCTCAGGTAACCAATAGGTTAATATTTGGGGGCCCCTCAAGGATGGGCCATGCTAATTCCTCCCCATGATTCCTCATGGTGGCCCTGGTCCTTAGTTTCAGGCAGGTATTGTGCATCACTGCATCAATACTGGTATATTTATTTTACTTTGTATTAACATAAATATTCTGTATTTTCATGTTGTTACCCAGGTCAGAGTGCTCTATATGTTTTGTGGTATGTAGTGAATGGACTTTCTCCAGACATTTTGTATAAGATTTTTTCCTATAGATCTTTCTGTAATTAGAGTGGATTTAGGCACCATGCCCCATTACCACACCTCTCTCTATATCTGATACTGTTTGATTAGTGCATGATTGTAAGGTTTAGAAGCACTATCCATTGGTATCTATTATCCAGAATGCTTGGGAACTGGGGTATTCTGGATAAGGGGGTCTTTCCATAATTTGGATCTCTATACCTTAATTCTGGTAAAAGCCATTTAAACAATAAATACACCAACTCCAAGGGGAATCAAGAGCAAATAACTATATATAAATATAGTATATATATTTCTTTATTTTCATGTGCACAAAAGGTGCACAGGTTGATAAATGATTTCAGGTAGTTTGCCTGTCAGTGGGATGCTGGGAGTTGTAATTCTAACACATGTACGTGCTCCCTCTATGGAGTAAGGACTATTAAATTCTAAAAAAAAACTTTGTACTTTTGCACACAAACGTTACAACCACATTACAAACAACTAAATGCTGATCACACAGAAACTTTCTCCTGTGTTTGCTTAAACCCACCCACTTTTCTACAAACGCACTGCCTAGAATCAGCAGTGTTAATTGTATTGCGCTATTGTACTAGTTATACAGGTATGGGGCCTGTTATCCAGAATGCTCGGTATCTGTAATTTGGATCTCCATTCCTTTAAGTCCACTGAAAAATATTTTAAACATTGATTAAACCAAGTAGGATTATTTTGCTTCCAATAAGGATTATTTCTATGTTTATTGGGATCAAGTACAAGGGACTATATTATTATTATTACAGATAAAAAGGAAATACTTCTTAATTGAATTGTTTGATTAAAATGTAGTCTATGGGAGATGGCCTTCCCCTAATTTAGAACTTTCTGGACAATGGGGTTCCGGATAAGGGATCCCATACCTGTATTACAATGTGCATTACAAAGTGCAACTGTCCATAACTCACAGAAAAAGTACAGTGTGCAGAGATAAAAATAAATCATTTATTTATTTCTGAAAATCAAAACAAAATCCCACTTTTTTACACAAAGAATGTTCAGTTGCAGGCAACATTTGATTTCATCAGTAATATCAACGATAACTTATTGTATGGATTTCATTTGACTTAAAGACAGAGAAGATAAGTAAATGCATTTGTTTTTAGTAACATGAGCGAAGCAGAAACACATGTAGAAAAAAAATCTACAAGCCACAAATATTCCTGAACTTGGTGGTTTTTAGCAATGGGAAAACAAATGAAAAAGGCATATTTCTTTGTAAGGAGGCCGTACTTATTAAAAAGGAATACAGTTCACATCAGTATGACCCCTTAATGAAATACAAAGAACCTATAATATATATTGCTAATACATTTTCCCAAATGTCCCTATTCAAGGGAAAATCCTGGTGCCTATTCTGCAAGGTGGCCTGATTACTATATAACACAATGCAGAACCCTTGAGGCTTCAGTAGACCCAATCAAGTTACTGAGGCAAATGCTTTGTTACCTTTAAAATAGGGATAGGGATGTTATGGTAATGATGTTAAATAAGGAAACAGGACTTGCTTGAGTGTTCCCCCGCATTGTATGCAAACAGCACCACGTGTTAACCATTTAGGTTGTGCTATGGGAGCATGGAACCAGTTTTAAGGGTCATTCATTCTATTGACTTTGTAGCTCTGACCTCTCATTGCGAGATACAACTGGAATGTTACTGCTGTTAATCATTTCAATACCATTTCATTGCAATTTCTGTGTTACTCAACAATCAATGCAGTGGTGCAATAGTGACAGGCAGTACACAGCAATGGGGGAACTGAAGTGCTTAGGTCCCACTAAGACTAAGGGCTGTGTAGTCTGAGGGGCATCATTACTTATGATACTGCCTCTAGCTGTTATTAGACTACAACCCCCACAGGCTCAGCTACCAGGGCATACTGGGAGTTGAAGTTTTACAGCTGGGGTCTGAACAACCTTCATTGAAATCTGTTGGACCTAAATATCTGATGCTTTTTGTGGGACCTACACACTTGCCCCTGCTTGCACCATCTTAATTCCCCTTGACTCTGTTAAGTCACATTGGGATCCCTAAATATGACTCCATTCATTTGTTTCTGTGACATATACAACTGTATTTACGGTGCATTAACAAGCTGTTTATTTTTAGCACGTATGTAATAATTCCCTGTCCTGACTGAGCCAAGGGAAACAGCAGATACAGGCTTTATGTCATGATGGACATTGTAACAGATTGTAACACGCTAATATTCACATTATAAAGAGATGATTTACAAAGGTTTGTCTCTTACCATAAAATAACCAGTGTTTTGTAGCTAATAATAAACTGAATAAAATAATTCCGTTTTAAAGTGAGTTTGCGAATAGTTTAGGACCAGATCATTTTTACTTCCTTGCTGGGTTGAATTCTACTCACATTATATTAACAGAAAGTGTTAAATCCCAACTTTTCCCCCTTTTTTTAAACTTTTTTTCAACATTCAAATGTCTGCCAGGAATATCACATCCAGACATAATGATAAAACAGCACTGACAGGGGTGGGTGTGGGGGACAAAGCTCTTAGCCAGCTGAGAACGTCTGGAAGAAGTGAGGGGCCCAGAGGCATAGCCAGGGGCTCTGAATAAAGCCAAACGTATGAACAGGAAATGCCAAACCTGGATGTCATTATTCCTCCAGAAAAAAAAATGCGAAAAGCTGCTTCTTTTACCCATTAAAATGTATATACATGTGTTTCCATGGTAATCATTGTTTGGTGATGATGATTGATGACATGTTTCTGGCCAATGAACAGGGCAAAGTGCAGTCTTGTCATTACTTTAACCTTCTGCTATCCCTGCCTCAGAGAATATTAGTCCAAGCATAATAAGAGTATGAAGGGAAGTTCCTGCAATAGTTACTTTAGGGCTATATAATTTTGCATTCTGTCCTACAGTTGTACAGTAGGTTCCATTCAAGATATAATATATAGGGGTAAATCGACCCTTGGGTTACTATGACTTGCTGTGAATAATAATGAAGCCTTCAGAGATTTTCAGAGTCTGTTAATTCTCACATCGACCACCCTGACATGACACAGTTACGCACGTACGACTGTTAATTATAGCAATTAGTATCATGAGATTTTTGCACCCAACCTGATTCCAGAAAAAGGCTTACGGTAGCCTAGAGCTAAAAATGAGTATAAAACCTTTAACATTTCCTATATGTTATTAAATCCATGATTATAATATACATAGCCATGGGATCTGTTGTTTGGAAAACTATTATACAGAAAGCTCTAAAACAGAGGAATGGCCATCTTCCCATTTAAACAAATTAGCTCTTATTTTGTGACTAATTTGTTAATAATAACACAATACAATTTACCAGACAGTAAGCTGCATAAATGTGTTGATGGCAAAACTATTTTTTTTAAATGTTAATATATTTGTAGTAGTTTTAAGAAATGGTGCTCCAAACTACAGGAAAACCCATTTATCCAGAAACCTGGGGTCCAAGCATTTAATTTAATAGATCTGATACCTGTATATATTCATGGAACATTGACTTCAGCTTTATGCGCACTGTGGGATTTATAGTACCTGTGATCCAACCAGCTGGAATCATTTTAAGTCACATACCACTAACATTCAGTGTTCTTCTATGACTCCAGCCATTGCGCTAAATTTGAGCTACAGAGCAACACTATAAAACAACTGATGTTATTTCTCGATTGTTTTCATGTTTTTAAAGACATTCTAGCTATTCCACTTGGAGTTTAGAGAGTACAGTGTGAGAGTAGAATACCTGAATATGACACACGTCTTATGCAGCAACAAAACGCCTTTTAGTAATTACTGTTAAAAGTATGCGTAGTTCTAAAAATGCACACCGAGGTGAACATACAATAAAACACAGGCACAGCGAGGGTAAAGCAGACCCTTTGTGTGCATTGTGGTGCATAGTGGCATATTTGCAATATTTTGAGTGCCTGCCCACCCCTCCAAGTGCACCGGCTACATTTTAACAGAACTCAGTGCATGAATTTCCAGTAAGTTCACAATAGAGCGCATAGTGCTCTGAATCTTTGGGGAAATAGCCCCCCACTTCTAAAGAAAACTAACCAAAAGTGAGCGTGAGCAAGAGGGAAAGGCTGTTCAAACTTATATACAACTAAGGAATTTCTAAACAAAAATGGTAACCTCAAGAAAGTTTCCCTTAAGATGAAATTTTGACCTGACACCCTATTCACGCTGCTGGGAATAAGAGTTGTACTGCAGTTAAGTAGCAGAATTATAAGCACATTTGTTCTCACAGCACTTTTTGCACCAGAGATTATGAAATAGATACTAGTAACAAAATCCCCATAGTACCAATATCTTGATGCCAATCTGCTTACTGTTCCTCTTCTTGTTTTGTGCCAGTTCCACACTGCTGTGCTGGGCTAATGATCCAAACAATCTCTCATTTCTGGAATTAGAATGTAAGGAAGACTCTCCCTTATAGGGAATAATTATGGCTATACACATGAGTGCAGAATAGTGTATGTCTGATCATAGCCATGGTTGGGGTTGCCACCTTTTCTGTAAAAAATACCGTAGGGAGGTGGCAAAATGGGCATTGCCAATTATGACCGGTTCTGCAAAGTGTGCCAGAAGAGCAATGGATGTACTGAAACACATTGTTAATTTGTGAGACTTTTGCTTATGTTAAGAAATCTCCAATAGGTGTCTTATATGCAACCTATTCAGCTGACTTCTAGATGAATTTAAAGAATCACTGACCGTGATTACAAGGCTTCTTTACACAATCTTTATATTTAGACAGAGGACAAAAATGTAAATATTTCAAGAGTTTTAAAATGTGGAGACATGGGCAGGCCCGGATTTGTGGTGAGGCCACAAAGGCCCGGAACTAGGGTGGCACAAATTTAGAGGCAGCATGCCGCCCATCCACACGTAGAATTTGTTCCCATATGGAGCACTGGCAATGGGACGTGCAGAAAACTTCTGTGCATCCTGTCCCTACTGCTCCGTATGTGAGCAGAAAGGAGGCACTTGGGTAATTTACTTACTAAATTACAGTGATGCAAAAGGAAATAACGTGACGGTTATCACTAATTATGCTGGACACACAAGACAAGTTGTCATTAAAAGAATTAGTCACAGGTGCTGTCTTACACTTATCTATGATAATGAATAATTAAGGAAAACATTCTTCCTGACACAAAGATGGTAACCAAACCAGTTTTTGGATCAATTTGGCTAAGAGCTAATTTTACTATCCCTGTATTTTCTTAGTTGCTAAAAAGCCATCCATCCCCATTTCTTGAGGCTATCTAATATATCTGCTAGTAGAACTGCTTGAGGCAGAGAACTCCTCAATTTCACAGCTTTCAACCTAAAAAATATATATAAAAAAAGAACCTTCTAATTACAATGGATGCCCTTGTGTCTGCTGGAAGGGCCTACTGGCAAATAAAGCATCAGAGAGTTTATTGTATTGTCCTGGTATATATTTTTACATAATTCTCATATCTCATATCAAAACTAAGACCTATAACTTTTAACAAGCTTCAACATAGAAAGTGATTACATTTGTTTAAAATGATCTGTGCTCCATATGATATTGCTTATAATGCCATTCTCCAGAACATTATCCTGAGTTTGATCTCTTGACAAACTTTCAAATACCTTGCCCTCCACAGATGTCAAATTTACAGGCCAATAAGTGCCAGGTTGAGATGATAATCCCTTTTTAATGTTGTAATTAAATCAGCTTTCCTCTAATCGATAGGTCCCATACCAAATGAAAGTCCCCAAGGGTGTATTTCATCAGGCCCTGGTGCATTGTTCACATAAATTTTTCTGAGCAAACCATTATGTACTCTATACTGTGTCAGCCACTGACTAAATAGAGCTGAGCCATCTGTATCATTATTGAGTGGGTCTTGAAACTCTGACTCTCTTGTATACACTGAAGAAAAGTGTGTGGCTGCATTAACCTACACTGGGCACTGTATGCCTGCCTTTTCTTTTCTTTCTAAAAAATGAATTCATATGGAAATGATTGGTCTACATTAGTAAGATAAGGATGTGAAGGTATCACACAACATCATTGCTATAAGCAACATAAAATGAACCTCTGTAAGGTACCTGCCCGCCGTGGCCGTCCTCCTGGTCGCAAGGGGGCGCGCACCGACGCCGGCGCACGCTATGACGCCGGCGTGCGTCTTGACGCACGCGCATGCTCTGACGCCGGCGCGCGCCTTGACGCACGCGCACACTCTGACGCCGGCGTGCGTCTTGACGCCCGCGCATGCGCCTTGCGCTTAAAGAGACGCCAGAGGCCTAGGATCACTGCGAAGTGATCATTTTCCTTGTGAAAGACGCCAAGCATTATTCCTGATTGATATTTGTTGTTTTGACCCGGCCTGATTCCCGATTCTGTATCCTGCTGCCTGTACCGACCTATTGCCTGCCTGACCATCTGATTGCCTTCTGATTTTGCCTAAGACGCCTGGTGCGGCACTCCTGCCACTCCTTCACTTGGCTCCAGTCCTGTTTCATCCCCAGCGGCTGTGTTCCTTAGTGAGAGGTGTAGGGGAGGTCCTTCCTCAACGACTTCTTCCAGTGACGTTCCCTGCTTAGTCGTGACAACCTCATAGTAAAGGTGGGAAATAATGAAGCTCTTTGGGCACAGCTTTAACAGCCCCAGTGAACAAGACACTTGCTTCTTGTTCTCCTTCAAAACCACCCACATTGAATCTATTAATTGAATTAATTGACATTTGAATAACTGTCACTTTAAAGCAAGTACATTTTAGTTTGTGGAGTGTTGGGACATTACAGGGATCACTTACAGTTAATACAGTGCAAATTGCAGCTGCAAATGCCCTTTTTTCTGAATAGCAGCAATCTCTGTGCACTCTGTTTTGGAGCCCAGATACCAGTGATTACCCCATGAATAGAAATCTGCCTGCAATTAACAGCATGTATTCATGCAGGGCAGGAGGGGGGAAAACATGTAGGTATCTCCCTTCCTTGCCCCCTACCCGTCCCCTTGTGCCCCTCTGCACTTATTTCCCCAGTCTATCATAAATGACCCCTTATATGTGTTAGTGGAAAAGCTCTAAAGTAGATGGTGTAAATACTGTAGGTTACTCTGATGAACCTCTCCCTCCCTCCCTTCCTCCTTCTACATAAACATTTTTATGGTAAATAATTAATAAACATGCAAAATTATTTTTTCTTTTCAGTTTCACTGACTAAACCTTAGTTAATAACCTGCTTAATATTGTTTATAATGCTTATAATAATACCTTTATGACTTCTGCATTCCCATGTAAGTTCATGGCTGGCACACAGAGCTTTATTGATAGATGATTGGCTTTGTGGGACTTGGTAGTGTTTTCCCAGGTACTCTCTGCCCAGCCATCCAATCTAGCTGCAGAATTCATGTAGGTTTAATTGAGGTGAGGGAAGTAATACTGTGCGTTGTTGGCACTGTGTGAGACATCCACTGTATCCAGGATTATTGGTTTGTTTTTGCTTCGTTTTTCCAAACAGGAAAAAGAGAAGAAGTACATGCTACCTTTGGACAACCTGAAGGTCCGTGATGTGGAAAAAGGCTTCATGTCCAGCAAACACATTTTTGCTCTGTTTAACACCGAGCAAAGGTACAGTGCATACCAAAAAGATGGTATAGTATAGTTTTTATTCTGGGTTGCGTGATTACCCCCCTTTCCATTCCGTATGTTTCATACAGTATGAAAGGTGAATGATTTGACCTGCAGCTGTTCTATTATAATACCCTTTCTATAGCTATTTTGGAAGCCATTGCTAAGGTACAGTTTACTAGGTCAGGTAATAGTCATTCTTAGAGCACTAAAAACAGTGGTTGTTGTTAGAATCTGTAAAAGTGGAATTGTTTTATTTGAGCAAAACACAAACATTGCATGAGCCTCTGGAATCTGAACTAATTGTTTTGTTTGAAGTTTATACATTAAATATCTAGCAACTTTCTCTGGCTGAATAACCAAATATAATTCATTCTGCTGTTGATCCTTCCCATCACAGGAGTCTAGTTATTTTTAAAAACACAATAAGTGGTCTTTATTGAAACAACAGGCCAGGTAGATAGGAAAAGGTAAATGTAAACTATCTTATGCTTGCACTTTCTTGTTTCCCCCACTGATAAAACAAACAGACCATAGGGTAGAGATATGGGAAGATGTCTGGTATAAAATTCTGGACTTTCCCTAATAAATCAATAATCAGTGCCAGAGCAGAGATGAAGAGGCCCAATTCTAATGTCTAAAAAATATATTTTAAATAAAATGTATTTAGGTGATGTCCACCTAAATAATGAGTTTTTGTATACTGAAAGTAATGCAATACTAAACAACTTTTCTATATACATGAAAAATATCAAGTTTAAAGTTACTGGTAAATAAAATTGCATATGAAAGTAGTTTCTGCCTGTCCTTTGCTAGTGCCTTCTTTGTGTTCTAGACCAGGGGGTCCAAATTTAGGCCAGTGGGGTGGATGTGGCTCTTCAAATAATTTGATGTCCCCCATTTTGATCTAGGGCTTCATAGACTTCATCTATGACATTGTCATTACAATGTAATATGGCCCTTGAACACATTGTATGGGAAGTAATCAGCCCACTACATGTAATAAGTTGGGCAGCGCTGTTCTAGACTAATGAAACAATGTATCAGAAATAATTTCTCCACCAGCCAAGACTCTAACTGGCTTTCATGCTTCTGTTATTCTCCTTCTTCCCAGGCCTGGTAATCACACAACATGCAAGACTTTGTAGGAAATGGAGTCTTGGCTGGAGGAGAACTGACACTGATACATTATGTCAGTGATATGAGGTGTCAGGGAAAGGAGCGGAGTGAATTCTAAGAGACATATAGGAATTACATTAAATAGCAAAGAAAAATGTAAATTATTATATATTGTAAAATGTGTAGAATGATATTTTCTTTATAAATGAGAATTCATTATTTTCCTTACAGTATTATTGTTTAATAAAACATATTAACAAACACAGAAGTTGATTTAGTAACATAGGTTTTAAAATTCCCCAGTGCAGTTACACATAGCAACCAATACTTATTATTCCTTATTTATATCACTGACTTATTACACAGTGCCTATCACATTAAAATATGCTGTAGTGATTTTTGTTCCTTTCAGATAAGTCTGATACAGTAAGTAACTGCATTGCAGGGGGTTGTTTGACGAATGCGGCCGCCTTGGTTTGCCCGGATAAGAAATCCCTCGCTGGGGATTTGGCATCTAGGATCCTGGACTTCCTTAGTCACTCCAGTGCCCCTAAATTTGTGCCGCCCTAGGCCCGGGCCTTTGTGGCCTCTCCACAAATCCGGGCCTGCAAATTCCCGCAAAATTACTTTTCCTAACTAACAGCTTTAAGGTTTTGGCACAAGCAACATTCTGATAGCTGGAATAGTCTTGCAGGGAACAATGGCATTCACCACATCCCAAAGCGAAGCACAGGATGCTCTGCTTATAACAGACATCATCGTGACAGGCTGACTAAAATCCTTGTCTTAGGCTGGGCCTATGAGTAGAGGGCATCTTTTGCATTCAGGTATTAGCTGATGCTAATTGATTAGCTAATACTGAATCAAATAATTTGCTGGTCTTTTTTTCTCTTTTGGCCACTTAGCTTTAATGCAAATTGCATGCACCAAAGATGAAACCGATAAAATGTATGTAAAAGCTGCATGTATGTGGCCAACATTACTGGGCATCTCTGTTTATATACTACTCAAGATCATTCGCTTACCCCTTCTATCATTGCACCTTTTTCTGCAAAATGTCCCTACGTTGCACTGCTTCTTTCGAGCTCTCACCATATTCAGACTCTAAGTAGTGATGTGTGAATCTGTCCTGCTTTGCTTTGGCAATAAATTGGCTAAACTACTGAAAAATTTGTGAAAAGGTAAGATTTCACCAAATGCATTAGAGTCAATAGGCATTTTTTTTTTGCAAAACAAAGTGTATGGTAAAATTCTAGCGCAGATATGCAAATGGTATTCAATCCTTTCCTAAAGCACACTGCCTAGGGAAGCTTAAGCTGCTCTAACCTTTCTCTTACTAGTGATCAATGATCAATTTTTTTTTACTATCTGTCTAAGGGACTTACAGTATTTAGGTTTCTGGGCTTTTTAAATATCATTAGGATAATGGTAAGGTTGCCCCTTAATGCATAAGCTTTCATTCTAAAAGCAGCCACATGCACAGAAACTGGATATTTCCTAAACTTTCTAAAACTGGCTTTCAGTCCCCTCGGTTTCTCTGTAACTTTCAGATGAATATAATTGGAAATATAGCATTAATGCTGCAGTATGGGGTCTCGGTCACAATTTCTTTTTTCTATTCATAAACTGCTTCAGTCTGTTATGTCCACAAATGCCTGTTAGCCATGCTATAGGCACATATTTAGGAAGCTGTTTTTCCGCCATCTCTTGTTCCCTTCCTCCAATGTCCTGCTCTGCCCCTACACATATTATGATCTGTTCAATAGATGTTTGCAGCTGTCATATGGTTTTCATATAGTGTAACTTTCAACGGTTTCCTGTTTTTTTTCCCTGCCCCCCACAAAGCCTTGTATTCAGTCTTGAATCCTAAGCCAGTGGGGGAGAATTTGTCAGATTGGAAGAGTGTGCATATATGGGTGCATGTGTGTGCATTTGTGTGTATTTTTTCCTAATTACACATTGCAGGCATGATTATTTCAGCTATTTGTTGTTACATGGTTTGTGACATTTGTCAGTGACTTCCTATAGAACTGTGCAGTATTCAGCGACAGCGGTTATGGAAAGATTTTTCATGTTGCTGTCTAAAATACTGCTATAATTACTTATGTCTTTTTACACAGTCTGCACTCTACAGCTATACATCAACATTTCATAATAAAACAAAACCATTAGGCATATACTTTTCTACATGTTCAAGAACAACAACTGTTTCTTTGATTTTGTCCAGAAAGTAGAACAGGGTTCTCCAGCTATAGGCTTTTAGAAGCCAAGATTTAACCACTTTTCTGTTTAAATAAAGAAAAATTATAATTGATTAAAGGAGTAGTTAAATCATGTTATAGAACACACTATTCACAGCCACTTTTAAATTTGGTCTTCATTATTCATTTTTTAAATTAGTCCCTCTTTTGCTTCAGCTTTCAAATGGTTGTCACTAACCCCAGCTGCCAATAAACTAACCCCTGCAGCAATTAAACTCCTAGTTCTATTTCTGTTAAATTTGATGCTTTGGCTCATATAATCCTTCGATTTGGCCAGACATAAGAATGAGCAACTTTCAGTGAACCAATATCAACATAAGATGAAGGAGATATGACCTTTGCCTCGGCTTCCAATGACCTGTCTTACATACTAGTTAGGGTTGTCATCCCATAGTTATTTTTGTCTCAAATCACTGACATAGATCAAGTATGGATGTCTGGATGAATCAGACAATGACTGTTAAAGACCAGAAACATTTGATTAATCTGGTTAAAACCTGCTAGGTTGCCTCACACCCAGCCTTTCCCAGTTGACTTGTTCATTTCTCCATATCTAAGGGTAAACATTATACAGAAAAACTTTGATTCCTGATGCAAAGGACCTGAGTTTTTTTTATAATGTACCTAAAGTTGTGAGTGAAGGCCGGCCAGAGCACCCCACTACATGAAAAAAGGTGGTAGCATGTTTGTGGCAAGTATTTAATCCACATATTGAAAATAAGGGGGGAGAGAGAAATGACCATAGTGAGCACCTTTATGGTTCTCTCAAGTTATGCCCTTAAATCCAATCTTTTACATTTTATTATTAATTCACTGTAGCCCTATGCATTCTCCTCAGGCCCAATAAGACTTATGTACAAATATATATATACAGTATCTCTGGAGCATCTGGAAACATGTTTTTTTTGGATGAATGGTAATAGGCACACCTTTATATAGGCTACTGCACATATGCAGGGAGTATTTTTAATTTCCTGATTAATTTCTTTCTTGATTAATTTTATTCTGACATTCCTGAATGCCTAGGTAGCATTTGTACCTGATTTATTTTGCTGTCCAGATCTGTTCCGGTCTGTTGTGATTTCTCCAATCCTGACAAAGGCTTAATTGACTTCTGTCTCTTGTCTATGTCTGATTTTGGCATGTCATATAAATAAATATGTCTATTGCTTGCCTCCAGCCCACCAAACATTAGCTAACAGATGTCTGCTGCCCACCTCTATCCTTGGCTTTTCAACTGACCACAATTGCCTAGTTGTCTGCACTCACTTTTATCCATCTAATGTGCAGTCCAAGCACTCATTCTCTTCTGCTACTATTCTGAGCCTGTATCTCATACGTGCAGGGCTACAAGGCTTTTCTGCTCTCACTGAACCAACCTAACTATATAATGGTGTCAAGTTATGTATACAGTGGCAATGTGCAAGTATATATATATAATTAGAGATGTAGCGAACTGTTCGCCGGAGAACTAATTCGCACGAAAATTGGGTGTTCGCAAGTTCGCAAGTTCGCGAACTTTTAGCGATGTTCGAAATTTTAGGTTCGTCTTAGCTGGAGCCAAATTTTGACCTCTCACCCCAGAGCCAGCAGATACATGGCAGCCAATCAGGCAGCTCTCCCTCCTGGACCACCCCCGGACCACTCCCTTCCATATATAAACCGAAGCCCAGCAGCCATCTTACATTCTGCCTGTGTGTGCTTGATGAGTTAGCATAAGGAGAGAGCTGTGCAGGGGTTTGAGGGACAGTTTAGGTAGCTTTGCTGACTAGTAATCTACTTTCTACTGCTCTGTATGTAGCTGCTGGGGACAGCTGTCCTGCTGATCTCATCTGCTGTAACCCAAAAGTCCTTGTAAAAGTTTATTACACAAGTTTAGAAATGTAGTGTGATTTCTGCCCTTTACAGCACAAAACGCAACGCTGTGTCAACAACATATTTTTCAGAGAAGTTTTTGCCCTTGATCCCCCTCCTGCATGCCACTGTCCAGGTCACCCTTTAAACAACTTTAAAATAAGTTTTCTGGCCAGAAATGGCTTTTCTAGGTTTTAAAGTTCGCCTTCCCATTGAAGTCTATGGGGTTCGCAAAGTTTGCAAAAGCTCGCACTTTTTGGCAGAAGTTCGCGAACGGGTTCGCAAACTTTTTTTGTGAGGTTCGCTACATCTCTATATATAATATATATAAAACTCATGCATGCACACACACATACATACATATATACATACATACTGTAACCCTGTTGACTTTAGTAAGTTGCCTTTGTTAAATATCTATATTCTAGCTGTGTTGTGTACTGTGCAAATCCTTCTGGGGTTTGTAGAACATTTGCTGCTTCTTCTAAATGTTATTGTGATTAAATTCTCTATCAACAGAAACTTGTTTCTCTTTCTCTCAATTGGAAAGCAGTGCAATCAATGCATCAGCTTTTTTATTGGCTCATGATCTTAATGCTAAGTTGCCTTTAGCAGCGACTGGTATTAATATTGCATGCTTTGACTCATTCTTGAACTTTTGTTTGATGAAAAATATTGGTAATTTCTGCAGAGATGATGGTCTTTAGGCTGAGATATCATACAGTGCACTAAACTAAAGTGTTTCTTGGTCAAGATTTCATTATGTTTTTAACCTCAGAATTCTCTTTGGGCTCTGTTATGTAATATTTACACAAGAACACGGATCCAACAAAAGACTGACATTCCTCCAAACTCTAACCATTAAGGCAGCTTTATAGACAGACAAAAGCAGGAGATTTTTTTTAGGCTAATTATTTCTTGGGATTAAAGACAACAGTCTAAAATGAAAGAGTTACAGATTTATTTGCAAGGAAGCACAAGCTCTGTCATTTTATAAGGTGTAAATGATTTGTTACACTAGTAGCACAGTATTAAGTTGTATCTGTGACGTGTTAAAAAGATACTTGAGCTTGTCTCTGGGCATAAGATGAACAACTAAAAATATGCATGATTCTCAGTGGAGCAGTAAATGATGGTGTTCAAATCACCAACAGAGCTTTCTAAAAAGAATTTCACATTTTAGGTTGCAGTGCTCTATGTGTTGATGCTGGGGGACATAGAATCCACCAGTAATCTATATATATATATATATATATTTTTCTTACTAGTGGTAATGACAGACATAGCATTACTTCAGTGTGTCACCCCATGGGTAAGAATTATGTTATATTTAATGCAATGACATTCTTTTGCAGGCGCTTACTGAATCAATAGGGGGTTATAGTTGCAACTTAATGCTAACACCGCATAAAACAAACAAACAAAAAAAACTCTTTGACTGCTTAAAGCAAAGTGCTTTGGTAAATGTGCCAGATCTCTACATGGCATAACATAACTCATTACAAAGGGAAGTGTCCTAGTGGCGAAGATTGCAGAACATTCTCTAGAGGTAACTGCAAAATCCATGTTGAAAAAATGCTTTAAAGAAGAAAAAAAATTGTAATTTTTCTGACCCTATTTGTTGCAGTTTTTTCCAATCTTTCCCTCTAGCAACTCTAGCTGCCTTTCCCCAATAATTTTCTTCTACAAGGAGCTCTATGTTTTTTTTCCTCCCAGAAGCAAATTGTAATTTATTAAAGTTTAGACCTTTCCGGTATATTTTGTAGTCCCTCTAGCTGCCAGTGCCTTATAAATGGTTACATGTTAACATGTTTTCAGATTTATATTTACAAATAATTCACAACATACAGAATGGAGGAAGTCTTGCACTCATAGCAACTAGCGATGGGGAACTTTATTTTTAAGGGTTTAGGGAACTTTGGGGCTTATTCACTAAAGGGCAAAAGTTGAAATTTCAACAAAAATGAAAACACTGCATGAAATTGCACAATTCACTATATGGAGAATATGACAAGTTTTGTCAAATTGTCACCAACTTCTCCAGTGCAATATTCACCAGTTAACCATAAAGCACAAGAATTAATTTTTGCCAAAATACAATTTTTCTTGTTCAGGCTGATGAACTACCATTATAAAGATTGAACAGCCATTTTTGCATCTCATTATCTATATAGTTTCCTCTTTGCTAATATCCCTCATACGTCATTTCTTTATGGCAGAGATTCTCTAGAGAAATTACCCCACTACTATGGGGAAGATATACTAATGAAATTTCACAGAGAATTATGCCAAGATGCCACATTCCTCTCATAATAACATATGTTTGATTTTGAGTAATAAATCACCTGCTGTATTGAGGTGGAGTTAGATGAGGAGAAAATTTACATTTTATTATATGTGCCCCTATGTACATCAGTATAATTTAGGATTTATCAGTAGGCTCATTGTTCACATCTGATTTTGTAAATAATGTAACTAGATTGTAATTGCCCAACTGCACAACTCAAGTCAATAGGGTACAACCACCTATCATCTTATATAAATCACAGTGAACACATTGTTACAGGGGTTCCGTTGTTATACATTACTGCCATACAGCATGTTTGGTTGGGCAGCAGTAGCAAAGATCTTAGATGAAGGAGGCACACAACAATAAATTGTTTATTTCTCAACTACATAACTACATTTTGGTACATGTTTAAATCAATGTTTGTGCCCTACAACAAACTGACAGGTAACTTACAAAGACTCTGTGTAAAGATAATGTTAAAATCAATAAGATTAACATTGAGTACAAATGTTATGCCATACAACCAAAATACTACATCTATAGCTGTGTCCTGTTCACATAATTGTGAATAAATGAAAGCACATAATACCTTATCAATAGCCTTTTGTACAATTTTAAAGGTACATGATTAGCAAAATTACTACCTAGTAAATTATTTATAGCAGACAATATAATTTTTATGTTCATATTATTAATGCCAGGTATGCTGGTCTCCTAATTATGAAAAGCCAAAGGGGTAGCCTGAAACAATGGCTGCTTTAACTCTGTACATGTGTTCAAAGAGTACATTATTACAATACTTAATCTAAATTTGTTTTGATTCTCTGTGTATATTAATGTTTGGTAATGTGCATAAGAGGCTGCTGTTCTTGATATTCGTAGTAGTCAAATTTGGCTATAAAATGTTATTATTATGTAGCCATATGAAAAAAAGCAGTTGCACGGCTAATAAATGGCATTTGGTTGAACTCCCACTGCTGTTTAATTTACAAGGCCTTTAAGTATAAAATACATCCTTGTCCCACCTTAAAAACAAACCCCCATTCTCTCCCATTGCCTTCCAAAATCTTCAGGGGTCTCAAAACCACTGCCTGAAAGATTACATATATAACAGGGTTTTGAGGAATAACTTCTGGTTCTTAAATGATGAGTCTGCCTTGCACTGGTATCATATTCACTGTATCAGTTTCATGGGTCCTCTTTTATAAAAGAGGAAAAAGCAAAGTGAATTATAAAAGCAGAGGCAATAAAGATTATAAAATCCCTGGACATTACTAAAGGAACAATAGCCAAGTTTCCATTGATATTTTCTTAATAGAACAATTAAAAGAAAAATATACCTAAAAAATGAATACTTAACCAACAGATAGTTTATATTATATTAAGTTACCTTTTTTATTTTGATCCATCATAGGGAGCAAAAGACCGAGCTTTGTCCATTAATTGGCTAATGAGACCTAACATGTATATGTGCCCTTGGTTTGTTTGTGTGCACTTTGAACAGTATGATCCTGGGGGGGGGGGGGTTGAGGTTCAAAATGTTGAGCTTCTCACTTGGTATTAATTCTGTATGTGAACGCTTTGGATGCTCTATTAAACTACACCCACAAATTTTACACTTTAGTGGACAATGTGAAATCTTTTGACTTATGATAGTAAAATCAGAAAAACTAGCTAGGGTAGTCACTATGCAGCATGGAGGCTCAGTAGGTAACACTTCTGCACTACAGTGCTGGGGTCTTGATCTTGATTCCAGCGAGGGCACTATCTGCCAGGAGTCTGCATATTTTCCCCATTTTTGGCGTTGGTTTCTTTCCTCTCTCCAAAAACATAGATATATATTTATTGGCTCCTGATAACATCAATCCTGCTGTATGGGAATGTGATAGGGACCTTAGGCTGTAAGTTCCGCTGGGGCAGGGAATAATTTGAAATCTCTGTAAATTTGTTGGCACTTTAGTAATAACGAATGATAAAAAAAAATAGATGGGGCGTTTAAAATGTGTGCAAATTATGTGGTTTTAATGTTGCTGGTCTGCATCCAAGTTAACTTAATTTGCGCAACTTTTTAAGCAATTTTTTAAACAGGGCTAAAGATTTATAGTTTTGTCAGCTTTTATATGGCAAGAGACTGGGTAGAATGCAGCACAGAAAATTGTATTTCTGCCCAGTTTTGTTTACACAGCTTAGTAAATATTCCCTTTAGACCAAATAACTGGATGAGTTGCAAATTGGCACAAAGATGAATGTCTCAACTGTAGAAATCACATGGGATTTGAGGGAAGTGTGGCCCCAGTCTTTTTTTATGGGTCAGTGATCAGTATGTGTTGATGGTGGTCAGTGACAGGAAGATCTCCAGTTCTGAGCGACAAAGTTTAGTCCATTTCAACTGTCGAACTGTCTCCATACACAATACAGGTATGGGACCTGTTATCCAGAATGAGCAGGACCTGGGGTCTTCAGCATAATGGATTTTTCTGTAATTTGGATCGCCATACCATAATAAGTCTGCCAAAAATTCATTTAAACAATACATAAACCCAACAAGATTGTTTTGCCTTCAATAAGGACTAATTATAGCTTAGCTGGGATCAAGTACAGGTATGGGATCTATTATTCAGAAAGCTTGGGACCATGAGTTGTCCAGATGAGGGATATTTCCATAATTTGGATCTCCATACCTTAAGTCTACAAAACTCATTTAAACATTAAGAGCATATATTTGTTAGGATCATGTACAAGGTACTGTTTTATTATTACAGAGAAAAAGGAAATCATTTTTAACAATTGTAATTTTTTGCTTATAATGGAGTCTATGGGAGATGGTCTTTCTGTAATTCAGGCAACCCGGTCAGCCACCACCCCCCCCGGTGCGTGTGCTTTGGCGCCGTGTAATGACAAGCGGTGAGGGCAATGACTAAAGAGAGCGGACTAGGGGTAGGCAGGAGAGGCTCCTGCCTGGCGCCCCCCAATCGTTGCACCCTAGGCAGCTGCCTCTTCTGCCTACCCCTAGTTCCGGCCCTGTAGAGGCCTGATTTTGAATAGCAATGAGTAATTATTACCTGCTGATTGGTTGCTATGATCTACTCGAGCTTAAGCAAAGCTTGCAGTTGTTATAACATTAACCCATATTCATAGTGAAAGAATAAGGAACTAAACTTTCTACCCTGCTACAAGACTGTGACATATTGAAGTAAAAAAAATACAATTAAAAATCTTTGTACTGTTGCTGGGCTGCCCTATGAATGCACATTATTGTACAATATGTCCTCTGTTTCTGCCAGCAGGAGCCAATCTCAGGTAATAATAATAGTGGTGCCTACATTCTGATCAAAAACATCTGTTGGGACATGTTTCATGGCAGAAATGTAGAGAGCCATTGTCCATATCTGTCAGGGAACCTTGGTGGGGAAGCCCTAGAATTTGTATTATTTACATTAGTGCTGTGAAATCAGCCATTTACTGATCCTTTTAGGAACATGAAGCAGATAAGAAAAATAAACTAAAACTTAAGCCAGCCAAGGATATCCTGCAGTTTCACGTTACAGCACAATGTTTACAATATATACTGTCCCAAAGTTAAATGGCATTCATATATTTGCTTTTAGAATATTTACCCATTTGTCACACAGCGTTCCCTGGTGCTGCCACATTTCATTGAAAATATATCCCACACAATATGCAATGTAAATACAACATATAAAGCTCACTAGTGCTTAGGTGCTTGCGAGTCGATAACTGTAGTAAATAAATGTGTAGGCACTTGCATAAATCCTCACAACCAGACTAAGAGCAAAAAAGTTAACATTACAGGAACATGGGCATAATGGCCTTAAGTCTTTCATGTTCCTGTTAAAAGGTTCACGTTTTGCTACTAAACGGGTCTTGGGGTTATTGTATGAGTGTGGGAGTTTTGCCTCACTCACTGTGCTTCCAAATGAATAAAATATTAATTTAAGCCTAATTAATTACTTCCCTAGTTTTCCCTGCATATTGTCCTTTGCACTGTCAGCTGTGCATCTATGCTCCTTGTATATGCCTGTATAAAAGCATACCACGGGTCTCTATGCTCATTGCTGTGGAGTATTTGGCACCAAACTCCCTATTTATACCCAGTTCCTGTCTATGTCTTTTAATGCCAAAGGTTGGAGAAACAAAATGGGACAGATTCGCTCATCACTATTGACATCTGTATTTCTGCAGAAATTGCTTCAGCCCCCTATCATTGCCATTCAATATCCTTCTGTCACCCTAATTTTGTGACCATTGCCTTTGCGTGGATTTTGGATGTTAGCCACATGCCATGACCTTTGATCTGGATACCAACTATGCCTCTTGCAGCCTGCTCTGTTCCATCTGAGCCCTTATGCATATAGGGCCAGATTCAGTTAAGTGAAGAAAGGGTACAGTATCTCATGGTTTATCAAAATAAAACTTATGGACAAGATTCAATTTGAGGAGAGAAAAATTTTCTCCTAATTCAGTTTCAGTTCGTTTCCCATAGACATCAATAAAGTTTCATGCAATAAACTGTGAGATACGTTTTTCTTAAAAGGAATTGCATTTCAAATTCGAAAAATCTCGACCATCAGTTTTCTCTTGATAAACCTTTTTCTCACTGAATTAAATCTGGCTCATAGTGTCCTGGTCCTGAGTTGGATCTCTGTATGTGGCACCTCAGGGCCTCAAAAGGGCATCAGTAGATACAGACCCTTGTGAAGCTGTATATTCCAAAGGTGTCAGACTGCACTGAAATTAGCTCAATCCTGGGTTCAACCATTGAAGTATCAATTCATTTAAATTCTTGGATTAAAATCATGCAAAAAATGCTTCAGAGAATCTAAAGGGGTTAAAGCTATGAATGGAGCAGCCTTGATTTAGAGTGACCTAAAAGAGGGCACACCCTGCTAGAAAATCTTAGTCACACATTTCAGCTAACTCATAGCAGATGGACATTTCTAAAGCAAACAATTCCAAAGACATCACGTAGTTTCTCTCTTTTTCTGTCCCCAACTTTCTTTCTTTCTATAATATGTCTCCCTCAGTTACACTGTTTCTGGCCAGTATTTTGCCTGTATATATTTTGGCATTTTTGTTTCTCCCATGGAGGCGGGGTGTAGTCCTCTGACTACAGAACTGAGCAGAACTGAGCAAAATCAGCAGTATCATTATATGGAAGGGTGGCTCTTTATTGGCTACTAAAGCAGAACATGTGTTCAAGGATAAAGGCTAGGAAGCAAATGAGGCAAGTGATATACAGACAACACTGGTGCTTAGTTATTCAGGAAACTTATAAATGGGTGTCAAGAGTTCTTTTTTGTAAAAAATAGAACGTTTGAAAGGAGGAGAAGAATTGATATATTGTCACACATCTGTATATATCCCTTGCAACACGAGGCTGCTCCATTTATCATTCGGAATGAACCCCACAATAGATTGCTAGGCTTAACTAACTCCTTACTGTGATTCAAACTGGCCAATCTGATAAAACCTTTATTTCTTATCTACCAGCAGCCGTAGCCCCAAAGACTTATGTTCCTAAATTACAAAACAGTTTCTGGATACACTAACAAAAACTGACTCCTTTTTAACCAATACTTGCTCACTGTTTTCTACACAAATGTCCATTCCCAGTCCTTGAGAATAATCCTGATTGGTTTCT
The DNA here is from genome assembly GCF_000004195.4 of Xenopus tropicalis. NCBI lineage: Eukaryota > Metazoa > Chordata > Amphibia > Anura > Pipidae > Xenopus > Xenopus tropicalis. The sequence goes on along the minus strand of NC_030680.2, from coordinate 107,377,506 downwards.
TAAAGCTACATAGGTTACAAGACTATTATAAGGAATTAAAGGGTTTCCTTACCCTGCACAAAGAAGACTCCTATTAGGTTAGTGATGAGAAGAGGTGGTCACTTGTTCTTGATGGTTTTTGAAGACACAAACTCTCTGAAAAATATGTTTGTATCATTTTTCAAAATAATTAGATGAAGGTCTAGATTTGCGAATATTTGAAAAACCTCGGGGGGGAGTATCGTTTACTACAGGTATAAATCCTACAGGTAAAAATCATTAAATAAACCCATTAAATCAACATTAAATAAACCCTATAGGATCGTTTTGCCTCCAACAAGAATTTATTATCTTATATTATCTTTATATTAGCATTCATCTTAGTTGGGATCAAGTACAAGGTACTGTTTTATTACTACATTACTACTACTAAAATTAAAATTGTATTGTAAATGACCTTGGACTTTATTGAAAGGTAAATACAGAACATACAACTGATTTAGTATCAGGCCATAAATCATTGCAATGGCTGCAAAAAAGTTGTGGTAAAAAAACACATATTGATTTCAATGCACATTGACTTTAACACTCATTGACTTTTTTTTGCCGTTTCCTGAATTCTTTTTATGTGAAATAGGACAGATTCACTTATCACTAGACACTTGTTGTGGGTCATAGTAGTACAGACCTTGGGAATGCTATTCTCTTAAATACTTTCATAAGGGGTTTCTAGAGAAAATACTGCAGACCATAATGAATGTAATGAACATTTTTGCTTGTTGTGTGTTATATTAGTGTCTTGTTCATAGCCTCATGCTTGAAAATGGTGATAATAAAGGTTTAAGAATTCTTTCTCAAATGTGAATTTGTCCTTATTTGACACTGCTCTTCCCATTTGTGGTTTTTAGGAATGTGTACAAGGATTATCGTTGCCTGGAACTAGCCTGTGACTCCCAGGAAGAAGTTGATAGCTGGAAGGCATCCCTTCTTCGGGCCGGGGTTTACCCTGATAAATCTATGGTAAGGAGCTTATTTTGCTATAAATGCACCCTCTGTTATTAAGAATGAGTAATATAATTTGCTACTTTTCTACATGCAGAAATCAGTGGCAAATAGAAGCCCTTTTTTCAATAACTGCATTTTTTTTGTTGCAAATAATTTCAAACTGTAGATATAATTGTGCAATGCTTATCCAAGGCAGCAGAACAAGATGAAGTCCAAATGGAGCCATAAGCAGGTAAATGATATGGGAACTTTCCTGCAAAACTTGCTTACTTTATTCATTGGATTAAAAGAAACAAACTATCTATAAAGACACATACTGCTCTACTCCTTGTGCCATAAGGGGTCCATTATTGAAGTAAAGCCTTAAACACTAGGACTTTATATATGATAATTTTGAATCCCCAAATTTAGGTCAGGTATTACAATGTTTTTTTTAGATTGGACACCTGTTTACATATAGCTGGGCTGATTTGAAAAGATTTTTCAGCACTAAATATTATTTTATGGGCCATATTTAGCAAGAAGTGAATAGAAGGTTCTCATGGGAAAAAAATGAAAAGATACTCCAACAAGATACAAGGACAGTTTTCACATTTTGATTTATTTGTTAAAAGTTCTAGAGAATTTTCTGTTTACCTTATGAATATAAACTTTAAACAGATTCATGCTATTTTATGATTTCAGAATTTATGGTATGCATAGGAGCTTGGAGACCTACTAATGTTGAGGTTTGTAAGAAGTTCTTTTTCTGTGACCATAGAATTTGCCTCAGTCTTGATGTCTGACTCCCGTAATGCATTCAATCTTCAATGTTGCTTTTTTCCCCTTACTTTTTTTTTCAAACAATATATTTGTCTCGGAATGCCAGCAGAGACCAATCCAAAGCACCATCCTTTTCAGCATTAGAACAGGATATCCATTTACCAGCAAACTGAGCTCTGGCTTTATGTATCTACAGAATATCCAAATACAGTTCTGGCTCTCAGCAATAACTGCAGCTTTGTGTCCAACCTTTCCAGACTGAATTACTCTGAGGTGCACCCATGTTTATTTTGGCTTTATTCCTTGCTACATTGGACACAGAGAAATTCATATCGGCAACTAGAAAAAGATAGCTTAGGTGGTTCACATGTTGCACTGCTCAGTCCAGACCTCATTTTCTCACATGCCCTTTACTCCCTGGTCACTGTTTGTTTTGTTTTTCCAAAGATTTCCTTCAGTGTAGAGTTTCTGAATATTGGATTATAGAGATCTTTATTGTCTTAACTTTAACCCTTTGAAAACTTCCCAGGCAGAGGTATGGTTGGTATGAGTCCTAAATACATTGCTAAGAAAGCAGTATAGATGGAACGAAAAAGAAACCAAAATACCAACCTTATAAAGATAACCTTAACTGTTACATGAACTTCTACAGAAAACATTTTATCATGTACTTATGTAAGCCTTCTAAATTAAATGCAGTGTTGTTCACAAATCCCTATAGAGCTAAAATCAAATTTGTGGAACTAGAGGCACATGGAGATTGAGTGACTTAGAATACATAAAGTGCCAAGCCAAGAATTATGTCCAGACTTCCCTACCCTGAGTAAGACTCCAGTCACAACCACTAAGCCATAACTTTCTTTTGCCAAAGTTATTCACTCTACTTTATAAACCTGGCATCCCCTTTGGTCTTGCAGGAAATAGACTCTAGCAAGACCGAGATGTAGTGCTTTTCTCTTCCACCTATCAGCCTTTGACAGTGACCTACAGAAGTGCACATGAAAAGAAACGAATTAAAGTTTTTGACTAAGTTTTCTTTCTCACATAGTTTCAATTATTTAACTACACAGAGAGATATTTGTGAGTTGCAAATATGTCATGCAGAAATCAAGTACAAGCATTCTAAAGAAAATCCAAGAAAGACTTAGAAGTATTGTATCTGCAGATATCGTCTTATACCTATGCTTTTACCCCCACCCCCCCTTGCCTTTTCACTTATGTGTTGGGCCCCAGGTTAGGCACTGAACAAGGCTGTCACAAAGCCAAAGCATTCCTAATGAAAAGAGGGTGGGCTGTATGGGGTGGCAGGTTAACCTGACTGTTTCCAGGAGGGCAGGAAAAGGATTTCAAAGCAAACTTCAAAGCCTTTTTGCTCTCCGACTTGCAGTCTGTTGGCCTTGCTCAGTATGGCAGGATTCTTGCTCAACTTTTTACTAATAATCCCCCTGGTTAGTTTTGTAAATTAACCTTTTAACCCATTTACTGCAAAATATGGAATAAATTAAACATCTGTTTTTCCCCTTACGGCTATCATGCTGGCTGTTGCTGGCCCCTTTGGCAGTGAAGGAGGTCATTTACTTCCAAATGGCTCTGAAAAAAACTGATTTTTCCTTTTTTAACTACATGCCAAACATATTAAATAACGCACACATATTATTTGGGCATTTTGTAACTATGGTTATCTGAGAAGCAGCACCTTTGTGTGGAAATGCAGAGTTTAAGGGGAATTACATCAAACTCTGTTCTGTAGTTGCCTGGATTTCATTCTGTATCAGAGTCTGAATGATTCCAGCCATTAGCACAAAGGTATAAGCTAGACAGCATCACATTCTCATGAAGTTGCAATACTATTACAGTGTATTCTTTTCATTGCAATTTAAAATGCCTAAATGTTACTAGAAAGCTGTCTTATGACCAATACCTTTTGAGGGCTGCACTAACTAACAAATGATATCATAGTTTAAGGACCTATTAAATGAAAAAGATATATTTCTTGAGAGATGCCCTAGGATCAACGTCAAATTTATATCCTGCTGCTTCCTAGCTACTTTTCCCCTGGCCCAGACCCTCTCCTACAGTATCTGATGGGCACGTGCTCAGTTGTCTACACTCATGTGCCAACTGGATCATAGCAGTGTACTCCCCCTCCAACTCAGCCCGGCTGCCAGATTTTGTTGAAGTTATAGGTCTAGAAGGTAGGGAACTTTTTTTTTTTTATATATTTAGGCACCCAAGGGTTGCTTCCCAAGCTTTACACCCTATGCACAATGATTTATTGCAATGTAAGCATTCAGTGCTGGTGTCTGCAGTTATCTTTTGTCAGTTGCCTAAACAAAGTCTTGCTCAATGCTTTATGTTCAGAGGAACTTTACATAATCTATATTCTTGGCTTCAGTCAGAAAGCCCTACATAAAATTTAAAGTATAGCAATAAAATCTATGTAAATGAAAAACTATGTTTTCCTTTAAATGCATATAAGGCGTTTGCATTTTTCATGTAAGTGGCCATTTTGCAAATCTCCTGTCTCTGGGGGCTATGCCAAATTAGAAGGCCTAGAGCAGTTTGGATGGAATCCCATAAGCCAGTTATGGTGAGACACATATACTTTGCTATACATTCTTGGAACTATAGCAGGATGATCTCAGTTTCTTATGTGATGTGACGGAATGTTGAACATAAGTAATAAAGGCTTTCAATTGTAATTTAGATTGTAAGTTCTTTTGGGCAGGGCCCTCTCTACCTATTGTTATTGGTTGTATATTGCGTGTAATTCTGTATGTTCAGTGTATACACACATTTATTGTACTGTAGAATATCTTGGTGCTTTTTAAATAAAAATAAAAATAATAATATTAAAAGTAATATTAATATATTCACACATAGGCTACTACATAGGCTACTAATGTTTTTAAATCTGTGGCTTAAAACTAGCAATCCAATCCAATTTTGATTGGCCTCACTGGTAAAGAACCAGGAAAAGACATCTTTTATGCAGGCACGTAACCTGTGCAGTTCCAGTATTTGAGATTATATTGTACATACTCTGTTTATTTCATTTTCCCCTCTGAAAATTTTATTTTTTCCTCATTGGTTCTTTACTGGTGAGGGTAATAAATATTGGGTAAAAAATGAGGACCAATTGTTTGGAATTGGTCCAATTATAATATACTAACAGCTAATGTAAAGGTTAATATTCCCTTTAATTGTTCTAGTAGTAGGTAGTAAAATCAGAAAAAGAGGCAAGGGTGGAACTGAGGGGTTGCAAAAAGTTCCTGAGGTAGGTACATAAGGAATTCTTTAAATGTTCATAGGTTAAGCCCTTTCTGTGCAAGACCCATAATGTTTTATCAATGCATTAATAATTGTTATCAATCTGCCAGCCTCTATTCTACTAAGAATTTCTATTTTATAAATATCTCCTGTTTGGTGATTTGAAAAAAAATATCTTGCGATTAAAGAACACCTGGTACTCCAGATTCTCTTATTCACCACTATTGCTTACACTGGGCTCCTGAATAGCAAGGGCCTATTATGAGCAAGTGTCTGACGTGCAGCCCTCAGATCTGCCTGTATAGCCGGCTACTTTAGCACTATATACTGCCTGTATAGCCGGCTACTTTAGCACTATATACTGCCTGTATAGCCGGCTACTTTAGCACTATATACTGCCTGTATAGCCGGCTACTTTAGCACTATATACTGCCTGTATAGCCGGCTACTTTAGCACTATATACTGCCTGCAGAGCCGGCTACTTTAGCACTATATACTGCCTGTATAGCCGGCTACTTTAGCACTATATACTGCTCACAAGCATTATTTTACCTGTAGCACCTCACATGTAGAAATGAATGAACTGCTTGGGGTTTGTTTCACCGCAACATTCACCGGTTGGTCCAATGACAAACAGCAAAGGAACATCATTAATTTCATTACTTCTGTTTGATGGCATATGTGAATGCACAGCATGCTTTCTAGCTGCCAAAGTCAACAGTTCCTTCACTAAATGAAAGCATTTTAAGAAAGTATGTTTAATTACATTTTTCCACAGGATATATTTCCTTTCACGTTGCAGAAAATGTACAAAAAAGAGGAAATATTCCCCAACATCTTTCACTGCTTTTTGCCTGGCATTAAACTGTAAAATTAACTAGATATATATGTGATTTTTGATGTGATCTATGTTAAAGTTCTTAAAACAATCTTAAATATACACAGTTATTTTCTAAATAACTTGAAGCTGATGAGATTGTCAGCAATAGATTTCAGAAGGAGAACAACGTTGTAAACTCATAAAATGTAAAATACAAGCTACTAATAACAATAGTTATGCATTATTGATTCTTTAAATATCACAGTATAATTTTGTTGTCAGGACAGCTCAGAGTTGCCAGATGGGGGGGGGGGGGTGGTCACATTCAACCTCCAACTAGGAAAAAAAATCTCAATGTGCATCTGAAAGTAAACAGAGCAGCAGGTTTTAAGTAAAAGAGAAACAAGGTTATACTCTGGATTCCTTGGCAACATTCAAGTAAAGGGAGACATTGTAGCTCACAGTAAATTGTTTACAGGCCTGAGCACATATGAATATATATATATATCGCACATACTGACTGTGGTTTTTCCTATTTTGTATTAAAATGTCTCATTCTTTTAGCAGAACCACTAAATATGAGGTGTACAGGTCAGTGAACAAAAATTAAAATACTTTTCGCACTTTTTTTTAAACGGGCAATATATACAGCTTGGTAATTGGTTGTAAAAAGTATTTATGTTCATACATAATGACATTTAATGAGTTAAAAATCACTTTATTCTTGCCCTTGCCAGGGAGTTTTATACGTCTCATGATTTATGGAAAATTGTACACAGTTTGGCAGATGAAAAAATGGCCACTGTAGATATCAAGATAGATTCTTGGAGCATATCAGCCTGCCTGGAAGTGCAATAGGGTAGGAAAAAGGTAATTATTTATGTAGTGCTTTTTTCACATGGGATGCAAAGTGCATTATGGGTTATTTTTAACAGTAATCAATTAAGCCATAATAAGTATGCAAGGAGTTTAAGAACTTGTTCAGGGTCACAAGGAATTGAACAAGGGTCTCTAGTGTGAGATCTCACATGAAAGGCTCATCATTTGACCTCCAAGCCAATTCTTCCTCAAAATTGTGCCAGTCATGCACAAAGTATCTGCACCTACTGCAATGGCTTAGCTCTGAACCATACACCAGATCCTGTGCAAATTACAGAGTGCTGACACCTTCAAGACAACTTTGTACCTAAACTCTGCGATAGGCAGGCATTTATATAGTTATCGCCTACTCCTTGTGGCCCTTGGCACTCCTAAGCCCAGATGTTTAAATAATGTTCAAGCTTGAAGTGTTCCAGGGGACACTCAAGTGCTGCCCATCATTCACTCTTTCTGAAAGCGCAGTGTTATGGGAGGTTTTGGCTAGGGAGTGTTCCAGTGACCACCAACTAGTCCCTCTAAACATATTGCTGCCAAACACTGAGAGAGAGAGGCATAACTCTTTGATTTCTACTTTAGGAGGACAAAGACTTGCATTTTGGACACAAAAAGTGGAGCCAATTGCAAAAAACAGGATGCCCTGTCTCCTGTATCATTAATGAGATGATAGGTCTGGGCAGGCTCATTTCAGCTCCTATTCAAGACTTGCATGTGAGACAGATGTACAACTTGCTTCCTAGCACAAAATGATCTGATATAGAACAGTAATTAGTGTATGTCGATGAGAAAGCTATAACAAGTAGCACGAGCTGTCTTAAGAGACATTTGCATCACAAATAAGGAATACTTCTGTAACCCACAGACATTATAGGGAAACTTAAGATTAATGCCACTTGGTAAACAAAAGAATAAAGGCCCAATATCTTAGGGACTCCACAGTAATTATTAGGAACATTAAAAAGCATTTTTATAAAGCTGTGTGAACAAAACAATGTTAAAACATACCAAAATGCCAAATCAAAATCATGGTACAATATTTAAACTGCTGCTTATTTATAAACCTGTGCAAATACTGTATGCGTATGTGTAACTGGGTGTAAAACTCTTCTGTAGCAGAGGTGTTTGCATGAAAAAAAACAAAAAAACTGTGTGGAAATTGGCATTGAGCACTTCCGCTCTTTACACAGCATTTAAAGTCAATTTCTGTTCCATCTGAACTTTAATGGGTTATATCAGGTTTGGGGTGGTATAAGATAATGTCATAAATCACGTCAGTAGTCTGGTGAAAAAAACTAAACGTATAAATAGCACAGAGGCCACAATTAGCATTTGTTTCAACAATGGTGTTAATTCAGGGACAAAACCAATGTATTTTACCCAATTTTTTATAATAATTGTGCATGCTTTTTTATATTAAGGCCGTTATGTGTCACTTATTTCTAGTTATTTCTAGTTATCACCCTATCTATAATTATATATTTGTACAGGTATTGAATTATTATCTGAAATGCATGGGACCTGGAGTTTTCTGGACAAGGGATCTTTCAGTAATTTGGATCTCCGTACCTTAAGTCTTCTAAAAAAAAAAACACCCGTAACTCCTGCCCCTTCTGTATGTAGCACTGTTGAAAGCAGCACAGCATAGAGAGAAGCTACAACTTTTTGTGCTTCCCAATCTTCTTGGTGCAAAGTACAAAGTGCAAAAAACAGAGTGCTGTGCACATATTTAGCATGCTGCACAATATATTTTTTATATCATTGACCTTGTAATAAGCTAAGTAAGGCCTGTTAAACAATAAAGGGGGGGAAGGTTCATTAGTGGTAATGTGGCTTTGAAAACTATGTACTTATTGCCAGCTGGAAGTTATTTTGTTGGACCTGCCTGTGCCTGGATAATGAGCTCTTGCACCCTGATAACATTTTGCTTACAAATACTGTTGCTAGTAGCTGCTGTAGTTCTGTCTCTTGACAATACACAATCCTGATGCCTCTGTATTGCCCAAGATAGAATACCCAGGTTTAAGCCCACTGTATCATCAACAATTTGCTTAACTAAGAGAAACAATGAAAAGTTAAGATTGGGGGGATACCACACATGCCTTACAGCAGTGGTCCCCAACCTTTTTTGTGCCAAGGACCGGTGGCAAACGGGTAAAATTTTCCACGGACCGGGGCGTGGGTGGGCGGGGTTGTGCGCACGCTTTTATATGCGCATATTCAGCGCGACCAGGAACAGAGACGGCCCACTAAATAGCAGCCCGCGGACCGGCGGTTGGGGACCCCTGCCTTACAGGATTTCACAGAGAGCTGCCCTTTTTCTGTTGCTCATCTAGATCTCTAAGGATTCTGGGGTGCTTCTAAGATGCTGAAAGTTATCATTCAAATACTGCTAAATGGCAACTGGCGATCATTCATAGAATATCAATACAGAGAAAGCTGGGTGCTGTGTTGAAGAGTATTATTCAAATCCTAAAAGAGGGGGCTAAAAGAGGGATTGCAGCACTGGGGAAATAACCTTTTGCAGGTTCCTGTTGGAGACATACAGTAGCTGTGGGGATTAAGACTGCTGGGGATGGGGATACCAGATGGGAATGTGCAAATCCTGGTTGCAGGGGTTTAATGGGGCAATTGTGAGACTGGGGGCTCATTTTACACCAAGGCTTCACAGTGAGGGGCAGTTTAGGGGGCAGAACAGTTAATCTTACACAAAGGGCTGAGCTGTCAGCCTGGGCCATGAATCTTACTGTAGATGCCAGACTGGTGGGGTTAATCTGCTGGAGGGATTGTGAGGTTGGCAGAATCCAGAGTCAGTATTCTGCGGGACAGCTGATAGGGACAGCTGTGGTGAAGGGGTTAAAACTATTGTAGGATTTTAAACTTAAGCTGTAGCGGCCAAGGCCAAGAGCTGTAACTTAGAGCTAAGGCTTCAGGTTAGACATCATCACAAAACACAATCCTGCTGCTTCACAGATATCATTGCCAAATCATATGCTCATCTCTTTCTTTTCATCACTTTTTTTTCTAGTCAGTGGATTCTGAATTACTTACACATCTGTAAGAACTGAGACAACACTTATATTTATCTAGCAGGGTTGTTATAATGTCTAGTCATCTTATTTCACTTCTGGTATAAAACATTTAATGAAAGACACAGAGAAGAGCTATCAGCTCAGAAATAAAGACTATGCATTTTCTGCAACTTCTGGCACACTTTGTCTTTCCAGTATTACATTTCTGAATGTCAGTCTTTGCATAATAAGTGAATTAGAAGAAAGGGGATAGTAATTTAGGTGCGTTATGTGACAAATTTATAAGGGGGGGATTAGAGCTTGCCACAGTTTGCCAGAGGAAATTCCACAGTGCTCTCCTTTATAATATACTGTATATAGCAAGCAGATACATATCTAGTGGGCTTTTTTCTGATTTGGATTTTTTACTGCTAAAAGTCACAGAAAAAAAAAGTTGAGTCTATTTCGAGATTTACAACAAAACGGCAAAAAATCTGAACCTGAAAATTCACCACCTAAAACTTGTCAATATTATGTAGAAGTCAATGGCAGATATCCCTTCCCTTCCCTGGAGGATCCATCTTTGCTTCAAAACTTTAGAGGTTTTCAAATTTTGGGCACTGGTTTTTGCGCAACAATTAGAAAAAGTTGAGATATCAGTGGGACAATTTGAAAAAGTCACAGTTTTCTGCATACTTTTCCCCTATGTATTTGTTTTAGTTAATATTGCCCAATAGAAAATATAGAGTGGCACCATATAAATACAGATTAGAGGGATTCTTCTCTGTTAACAAAATAATAATGACATTATTAATTTTTTATGTAAGTAGAAGATTTTTTCATAAAGTTTATTGAAAAAGATAGAGGGTAGGGATGAGCACCACTTTGGCTGATAAAGATTTGGGGTGAAATTCATGTTTTTGCTAGTGGTTAAGTTTTTCACAAATTTTGCATTTGTGTTTTGGCAGAAAAAAAAATCTTTTTTTGCATTGCCTCAAATGTATTTGGTGCGAGGAAAAAGGTCCATTGATTCCTATGCACTTGGTGTGAGGACAAAATTGAGAAAAAATGACAGCTGACTCCAATGCATTTCACACAAGAGGAAATGCCATTAATTCCAATTAATTTAGCACAAGAGGAAATGCCGATTGACTCCAATGCATTTGGCACAAGAGGAAATGCCCATTGACTTCAATGCATTTGGCACAAGAGGAAATGCCCATTGACTCCAATGCATTTGGCACAAGAGGAAATGCCCATTGACTTCAATGCATTTGGCACAAGAGGAAATGCCCATTGACTCCAATGCATTTGGCACAAGAGGAAATGCCCATTGACTCCAATGCATTTGGCACAAGAGGAAATGCCTATTGACTTCAATGCATTTGGCACAAGAGGAAATGCCCATTGACTCCAATGCATTTCACAAAAGAGGAAATGCCATTAATTCCAATTAATTTAGCACAAGAGGAAATGCCTATTGACTTCAATGCATTTGGCACAAGAGGAAATGCCCACTGACTCCAATGCATTTGGCACAAGAGGAAATGCCCATTGATTCCAATGCATTTGGCGCAAGAGGAAATGCCCATTGACTGCAATGCATTTAGCACAAGAGGAAATTCCCATTACTTCCAATGCATTTGGCACAAGAGGAAATGCTCATTGACTCCAAAGCATTTGGCACAAGAGGAAATGCCCACCGACTCCAATGCATTTGGCACAAGAGGAAATGCCCACTGACTCAGATGCATTCAGTGAAATGTCTGTGAAATTTTGCAATGTGAATGGCCCAGTTTTGCTTATTGCTTATAAAGGACAAATGTAGGGGGACAGAAATAAACGCTTTCTTCATCTTATAGTCTATAGGTTTATTTTAAAATACCAGTTTTCCCAGCAAATGAGGGTAGGCTGTTTCCAATCCCCTGTCAGCTTCAGACAACTAAGAGTTCCTGGTCCATACCATACACATGGGTGGGGGTGTGCCTTGTACATTACCATTACTGGATGGAGAAGCAGCGTCTATAATTTTAAGCACTTGCACCGAACATTTCATTTATGTAATCTGCCATAAAGAGCAGGGGATTTAGTGAAAATAATAAGCATACACTGTGATATTCCAGCACTGCTCTATGTGTGGCCTACAGTGCCTGAGAGACAGGCCCATACAATCCTCTTGTGGCATTCTTGAAATTAAGTGAAATGACGCATTGATGTATTCCTTGGCGTTGAAAGCACAGCTGCCCACCAGGGAATTTTAAAAAAAGTCTAAAATCTTACAGATTTGTGCAGTATTTCAGAGTGCATATGCGCTTGTAACTTGCAGGGAAATGTACTTTAATTAACAACTTGACAAGTGAGTGCCAATTTATAGACTGCAGAGGCTAATGGAAAACACTGGGATTTTATTACTTTGCCATCTCATCAGATTCATACTAGTTACTGACCTGTTCCTTAAGTTCCAAAAATCCTTTGCAACTCACCTTCTTTTAACAAATCCTCCAATGTTTATGTGTTGCTTAGCAACTTAAAAAACACCTATGAACTTGTATCCCTTAAGTAAGGAAATATGGAGAATTTTTGAATCCCTATAAAACAGTGCTGGCATTGGTAATCACCCTGGGACTTAATGGAATTATGTTTGATGTTTACTTTTAATTATTATAAAATCATTTGGAGCAAGTTCTGGAGCGCTAAGGAGGTGGAAAGCAACATGCTGCGTTCCACCTGCGTTCGGCACTTACATGTGACTGTGTTAGTACAGCCCCATTAGGAAGAATGGAATGCTTTCTCCTTGCACCCCCAGCAGTGGAATGCAGGATAATGCCACCTCAGGGGAGCGCAGTAAGAAAAGCTTGTAAGTACGAACCCTTTGGGGGCAGAAATGGGACGCCTACATGTTCTATTCTGTAAAGCACTGCGTAAATTGATGGTGCTATATAAATAGTAATAATAATAATGTCTCCTCCCTAATGCTGGAAATGCTTTATTCAAGGGGATCGCCACAGATCTCTGTACTCTGAAATGCAGTACAGAGGCCAGCGGGCATTGTACAATGGTAGAGCATAATGTGCAAAAACATTTTTAGCACTTTGCACAATGTGTTATGTCCACATTTCAGTTACACCCATATGAGCCGATGAAGCCCATGACAAAATAAAACAAACTGTAGTTACCAGCCTATGTCATTCCTTAACACTGACCTCAAATCTTATGCAGCAACATTAGCAAATAGGATCAAAACTATTTTTTCTGTGTTACCAAATGCAGACCAAAACACAACAACACACATCAAATGATAAACCTAATAATGTTATTAAAGGATCTTGGCACCTTCTCTGTGTCTAAGACTGGACATAGAACTCATTTAACAGTCAGCTGGATTTACATGGTGCTTCAGAAAAGAGAAAAAATATTTAGCTTTTACTGTGTATGATTTATTATATTTATATAGCCATGCAGGTTTTCTTTATATCTGCACTGTTTCTTTTTGAGACAGGAGACAAGAGGACAACTGCAGTTGTGGCCTCTGCAGTTTTCCTGCGGTCAGTTGCACCACTTTTATTTGTATCAAAATGTGCTCCTTGCACTCCTGTAGTTGCACTTGGTAACGCTCAGTCCTTTCTTCCTTCCATTACGAATTAAGCACTGCTGGCCCTATTGACGCAGGGGAGCCCTGAAGCTACTGCCAATTCCTCACTAGGCAGTAGCTCCAGGGTTCCTTTTGTACCCAGTGTCAACAGGTGCAGCACCCTTGCCCCTAAAGAATAGGGCGCAGACATCACTTATATGCCAAACACCAAATATGATGCCAGATGGAGTTTCACGTGATAGCATCCAATTAGTGACAAAATGCGTATGCAGTTGCATTAATTTTGCTGAGTTAGACACGATTGCGGTAAGTGTATCACCCCCTTGCAACCAAAATGTCACTGGAATTCTGAGAAGAAATGCTGCATCATGGGAAAAAAACATGATGATTGTGCTCAAATTTCAGGAGGTGACTGCACTTGCAGAGATAAATGAGCCCCCAGAAAAGCGATATGTTTTCAGTAAGCTTGCCGATTATCGCATGCAATGTTTAGCCGTCCAAAGAAACTGCATTGACAAACCTGTTTGGTTGGCAGACAAAAGCTTTGGGGATGCACTGAAACAGGTCAATAAGAGGAGATACTGTACACACCAAAACAACTGATTATACCCCAAAACAACTGGTTACACCTTCTTTTCTCACCCTATTCTGAATGTGAAGTTTTTAGTTAACTGACAAATTTATTAAGAATAGTCTGTTATAGGCAAAGGGCAGATATAAAGAGAAGAAGGGGAATTTGGATTAATACATAGTAACATAGTAAGTTAGGTTGAAAAAAGACATACGTCCATCACGTTCAACCATCAATGGGTTTTCTTACAATAAGAATCAAAGAAGCCCAGACCAAGGGCTTTAAAAGAAGAGTTTAAATATACACATTTCTTATAACAATTGCAGAAACAGAACGAAGCAGTTGCACAAACTCAGAAAATAAAAATGGTAAATTCATTTCAAAGTATTGAATTATCACCTAGGGCAACACAAACTATAAATAAAGTTTTGGTTTAAACCTCCTGTGTGTTTCTGCCTGGTTGCTTTCAGCCCAGAGTGTGGCTGCACATCTATTGCTATTTTAGAAATTCCATCATTTCCACATTATACATTTCTAACTTAAAGGAAAACTACAACAATTTAACAATGAATTAGATTTGAATAACCTTCTGTTTAGGGCTTCTTAAAAGACGAAGGCCAACACAACACTTTTCCAGTGAAGATTTGTGCCTCCAAAAATGCCCATGTAGCTCACTATCAGTGTTTCTGCTGGTTCACATGCCCTGGGCTCTGGGCTGCTACCAGTTACCTAAGTAACAATATTAAATCCTGATACAAGGCTAAGTAATTAATTTAGAATTTAATTTCATTAGAATTACATTACACAGCAACATAGATACCATTAGAACTAATTAGCATCAGCTTTTAAAAGAGATGTAGCTAAACTTTCTACTAATGTTTTCATTATTTTTGTTGATCTCTAAGCTAATTATTTCAACAGCGGCCCAGGGCACACTAAGCATGTGCAGTGTCACTGACTCTCAAAAAATGCCTAAAAAGATCACAAGATGGGGAGCAGCTGTGGACAACTTCGAACGCATGGATAATTTCTGTTATACGACTACTCAATCTCTGGGTTGGTACAGACTAGTATATAAAATACAGCATTTATACCCTTATCTGTGTTAGGATTTAGTTTGTCTTTAATCTTTAATAGCTGAAACCATAGGCCTACATTAATATTTGCCTACATTTCATAATTAACTATAAATTCTACATTTACTGGGAACAAAAAATATTTTGTCATAAGTCATCAGATGTGGTTTGCATATTTCAGAGCTATAATTTTTCTTGGAACCGCTTTTGCTACAAATCATGTTTGGAATTCAAATGTACTCCTCAGCCTTTGCATAATCAGCTGTATATTATAAACTATAGTACTGTCTACCCATTAGGAAAAAATCCAAAGTGCTTGTAATTCATTCTCACCTTTTTTCTTGCTCCCCAAGAATATTTATGTTATTAATTGTAGAGGGCTTATATATAGGAATATTAGGATATTATGTGATTTCTTAGTAATTTGAGAGGGGGTCCAAAATATAGTTCATTAGGGTTATTGCCTTGGTCTATCTATCTATGTATTATCTATCTATCTATCTATCTATCTATCTATCTATCATCTATCTATCTATCTATCTATCTATCTATCTATCTAAGACTGTCAGTACTGAGCCATTTGTCAAGTTGCAAGGTGGGAATGGTACCCCATTTGAGGTACCTTGAGGTGCCTTAATTATACATAGTGGGCTTTGACTCTGTACAATTTGAAACACACCCTCTTTAGTTGATGAATATGCCCCCTTTTAGGAAAGTTCCAGGCACAGTGTGCTAATTAATAGTACACCAGCAATCATAGTCATAAATAGCGATGGGTGAAATAATTCGGCAGGCATAGATTTGCGGCGAATTTCTGCATTTCCCATTGGTGGATTTTTTCACAAAATGGGCAACAAAATTTGCTGTGGAAAAATTCACCACACGAAAAAAAATTGCCTGCATAAAAAAAATGTGTGTGGGTGTAAAAACATGCCTCATTTTTGATGCGGTCCAAAAAATACCGCTAGCATTGCCTAGGTTGCCCGGCCAGCTTGGCCCAGCTCTGAAATGTAATATGCTCAATCCACCACCCAGGCTAATGGCCACATTCATCCATCTTTGTAATACTCTGTGTCATGTAGCTATCATTTACAGAGTCAAAAAAACATGTCCTGAATTACATTTCTCTTGCATTGGACAGAGAATGCAACTGAATTCAGCAGGCAATGGAATGTTTTCAGCCATTTAGTATTTTTAAACCACTAAGAATGTTAAAAATGAAAGGCTGAAATAATGTTACTGCCTCTTTCCTTCTGGGATGAAATGATGTCTTTATACCGTACAAGATACTTGTAATCCAGAGCACAAGGAACCAATGAAACCAGAAAATCTTGAATAATCAAGAAGTCAAGCCTGACAATAAATACAAATGTATAATCTCATCACAGGGACACAGTCTACCTGAATTCAATGTGTAACTTGTAAATCTAACTAGTGGTGGAAAAACTATAAAACCACTTTTGTGCTTGCACAGAGACTATAGATTCTGCTCATCTTGTAATTGTGTTTATATCCATCACCTATAAAATCAATCCTGTCATGCTATACACCTTCAAATCTAACTGCTACTGTTGTTTACAGAACTGCAAAGCCACAAGGCTGTACTAGCATTAACAAGAAAAGGAAAAGGGACAGGAAATACTAATAGAACAAAGAAACCAAATTCATTGGACTCTAAAAAATGATTTGATGAAAATGGAACTGCTAATTACTATATTAGATACTCACTGCACTGAGAGTCTATTTTCAAAGTGTATCATTAATATATAATTTGTCTATAACAACTTGCACTAGTTTATAGGCTAGCCCAAGACCAAGACACATATTAATCAACCATTTCCCATAGCCTTCTCATTTAAACAAGTATTCTCTTTGAAAATCATGTGTAACCAAATTCATTTAAAACACACTTGCATTCCCTAAGGGCAAAGTCACTTAAAAAAAAAAAAAAAAAGCTCTTATTAAAACATAGTTTTCAGTTTTAAGGGAATTATTGCAATTCTATGTAGGCTGAATAAATCAGTCCAGCTGAATACATTGCAGGATGCTTATAAAGACTTTAGGGTCACTTTAATACAAGAGGGAGCACTGAATAACTTTTACTTCCATCTGTGTCCAGTAAATGAACTGTTTTTGCTCAGGGCAAACACCATCAGGTTCTGGTTGAATTCTGTGCACTTCTCTGGGGCAAAACAACCCCATATTTAAAACATCTGTGATCTAGTTTCTTCATGATATAGCATTGCTAACTATCTTTGGGATCTGTTACTTTTATATTTATTCAGTTATATGCTCATGCATTGTTAAATTAGAAGACCATTTTTCACAAGTGCCATGTAAATAATTATCCTGCCTTCATGTAACTTTATCAAGGAACATGCTAAGCTGAAGATCATATAAAGGGAGAGGTGAGGGGGGTCAAGGCAGTGATAGTTAAGGGGGCTTTTATTGCCCAGGGGTATAGTTCTGCTTTAACATTTTTGAAAAACAAGATTTTATTTTCTGTTTCATACTGGGGCATTCAACTGCTTGGATCCACTTACACACACACATCCAGACGTGTTTATGTTACACCCCTACACACACACACACTCATACCTCTCCTGGATTGGTAGTGTAGGGAGCACAACTGTTCCCTTCTACATAAGAAAAAGTGCTTTTATCTTCTCAGGGTCCATAATCCTACAGGAGTGTGAACAAGCGTATACAGTTGCATACAAAGGGGCTTTTGCCACGAGGCAAGATGAGAACCCCATGTGGCACTGTAACAGTGAGGGCAAAAAGCCACCCCTGGCAACTACAAGATCACAATTGCCTTTTTTTGCCATAAATCCTACTATTCAGGTGTGGAAATATATAAAAGCTTATTTTTTGCTTAACAATTTTATTTTTAACATTTACAAAATCTATTGTCAAAATGATTTCATCTTAATCTTTTAAATCACTTCTTACAGCTGAGCAGGTAAATAAAAGTCATTCTGAACCCTTTGCTTGCATTATTTTAAAAAGAGAGCGTAAGGAAAGTACTGTATTTTCATAGAGAAAAAAATTCAATCTTCTCATACTGTTCACGCTCTGAATTCCCGCTCTCTAATACCTCCCTGTAACACAGTCCTCTCCAGATCAGAAACCAACAGCTATTTTTATTTTAACATTCTCTTGATGGGGAAAATGTTAAACATGTGTCCCTTCATTGCTTAGCCAGCAAAAGTCTCTTATTGCAGCCCTGTAATTTAAACAAAGAAAACTGCTAAAGCACATACAGGATATATGTGATGGAGAGGGGGAATAAGAGCCAAGGGGAGGAGAGCACAAGAATTCCAGTCTGATTCTGGGGGCGGACACTAGGGAATATGCTGTCTACAAGAAGTGGTTTGGGGGAAATGAAATAAAAACTACATTTTTCTGGTATGAGTGTACTTTTTACATTCATTTTTTATTTGTTACAGAGCAGTATTACACTGGATGAAAGATAAAGCAAACATTAATCAGAGGGTCAGTTTGCAATTGTAATGGGCAGTGTTCTTTTATATGTAAAACAGATCATTTAGACTCCTCTTTTGTCACAACAGAGCAAAAAGATTTTAAACATACACAGTCTAAAAGAATTGTCTTCCATTGCTTCATTTTGGAGAAAGTGATTACTTCTTGATGATTGTATGGCAGTTGAAGGAAAAAGAATATTCAAAATAATCTGGTATGAATGATAAAAACAAATGTGTGGTTATAACATTCTTCCTGTTATGAACAAGGTTACTAGAAAAAGGATTGTCTTATAAGTCCCTCTTTTAATGCCCCTATATTGTTAGTAATACAGGTATGGGACCTGTTATCCAGAATGCTCGGGACCTGGGGTTTTTTGCATAACGGGCTCTTTATGTAATTTAGGTGGCCATAGTTTAAGTCTACTAAAATGTATTTAGACATTAAACCCAATATGACTCAATATGGTTTTGCCTCCAATAAGGATTAATTATATTAAACGTACTGTTTAATAATTACAGAAAAAAAGTAAATCATTTAAAAAAAATGTAATTATTTACTTATAATGGAGCCTATGGGAGATGGCCTTCCCGTAATTTGATTACGGATAACGGATCCCATAACTGTAGAGTAAAAAATATATCTAGTTATACTCAATATCACAAATTGCTGTCATGTTTCTTAGTATGAAGGAAATCTTACCTTCTAGTGTTTAACTGTTTGTTGGTGTGAAACTAGAAAGAATCAGTACAAAGCACTCTGTCATTATGACTCAGCGCGCATGTTTAGCATGTGGTCGCTACGAGCAGCTGAAATTATTCAGAGGTTCCGGTTGGGCAATCTTACATTGGCCCCAGACCCGGCCAGCCTTGTGCTGCTTGTATTTATTTAATGTACACAGCCATTCATTATTTTCAGACACGTTGTTGCTGTAAACAATTCCGTTTTAATAATTCAGTGACTAAATCTGCTTTATCCCAAAAAATAGTTATAACTCTTCTTAGTCATAACATCACAGACATAATTTAGTATATTACAAACAACTGAGAAGTTCCATATAAAGGTCAGGATTTTATGCTGGTCATGCATAGTTTATACAGTGGCTTGCTAAAGTATTCAACCCCCTTGAACTTTTCCACATTTTGTCACATTACAGCCACAAACATGAATCAATTTTATTGGAATTCCACGTGAAAGACCAATACAAAGTGGTGTACACATGAGAAGTGGAACGAAAATCATACATTATTCCAAACATTTTTTACAAATAAATAACTGCAAAGTGGGGTGTGCGTAATTATTCAGCCCCCTGAGTCAATACTTTGTAAAACCACCTTTTGCTGCAATTCCAGCTGCCAGTCTTTTAGGGTATGTCTCTACCAGTTTTGCACATCTACAGACTGAAATCCTTGCCCATTCTTCTTTGCAAAACAGCTCCAGCTCAGTCAGATTAGATGGACAGCGTTTGGGAACAGCAGTTTTCAGATCTTGCCACAGATTCTCGATTGGATTTAGATCTGGACTTTGACTGGGCCATTCTAACACATGGATATGTTTTGCTTTAAACCATTCCATTGTTGCCCTGGCTTTATGTTTAGGGTCGTTGTCCTGCTGGAAGGTGAACCTCCGCCCCAGTCTGAAGTCTTTTGCAGACTCCAAGAGGTTTTCTTCCAAGATTGCCCTGTATTTGGCTCCATCCATCTTCCCATCAACTCTGACCAGCTTCCCTGTCCCTGCTGAAGAGAAGCACCCCCAGAGCATGATGCTGCCACCACCATATGTGACAGTGGGGATGATGTGTTCAGAGTGATGTGCAGTGTTAGTTTTCCGCCACACGTAGCATTTTGCATTTTGGCCAAAAAGTTCCATTTTGGTCTCATCTGACCAGAGCACCTTCTTCCACATGTTTGCTGTGTCCCCCACATGGCTTGTGGCAAACTGCAAATGGGACTTCTTATGGTTTTCTGTTAACAATGGCTTTCTTCTTGCCACTCTTCCATAAAGGCCAACTTTGTGCAGTGCACGACTAATAGTTGTCCTATGGACAGATTCCCCCACCTGAGCTGTAGATCTCTGCAGCTCGGCCAGAGTCACCATGGGCCTCTTGGCTGCATTTCTGATCAGCGCTCTCCTTGTTCGGCCTGTGAGTTTAGGTGGACGGCCTTGTCTTGGTAGGTTTACAGTTGTGCCATACTCCTTCCATTTCTGAATCATCGCTTGAACAGTGCTCCGTGGGATGTTCAAGGCTTTGGAAATGTTTTTGTAGCCTAAGCCTGCTTTAAATTTCTCAATAACTTTATCCCTGACCTGTCTGGTGTGTTCTTTGGACTTCATGGTGTTGTTGCTCCCAATATTCTCTTAGACAACCTCTGAGGCCGTCACAGAGCAGCTGTATTTGTACTGACATTAGATTACACACAGGTGCACTCTATTTAGTCATTAGCACTCATCAGGCAATGTCTATGGGCAACTGACTGCACTCAGACCAAAGGGGGCTGAATAATTACACACACCCCACTTTGCAGTTATTTATTTGTAAAAAATGTTTGGAATCGCGTATGATTTTCGTTCCACTTCTCACGTGTACACCAGTTTGTATTGGTCTTTCACGTGGAATTCCAATAAAATTGATTCATGTTTGTGGCTGTAATGTGACAAAATGTGGAAAAGTTCAAGGGGGCCGAATACTTTTGCAAGCCACTGTATATATATATATATCAGCAAATACAACATATATACTATATATCTCTTAACTCTAAGCTCTATGGGGCAGGGACCTCCATCCTCTTGTGTCTTTGACTTTTAACTTATTGCAACTGTATCTCGTATTTATTTGTATTTATTGTTATACTGTGTATTTATCTATTATTATTTTAATAACCCCCTGTTTGTATTAATGTATTCTACTTTACAGCACTGTGTACACAAGTAGCGCTTTATAAATACAGATATACATACATACATACATACATATTACTTAGGTTAGTGGTACAGGGACTGTTCATTGGCTTTTCTGTGTCTGAGAAAGGCTTGTGAACTCCTACTGTATCTGCTCCTTCTTCCAATGGCACTGACTGATCAGGCACAGTGTCATCCGTCACACATGGAGTATGCATTTTGGTGACAAAATCCGCTCTGTAAGTGCACTTACATTTAGGTCAGTGCACCTGGAAGGAGGAGTGAATGGGAGCACATCAGCTTTTCTCTGCTTGGGAAGGGTGTCATGGAACTTGGTGGTGACCTCAAATATATAACATCACTTAGCATAGGTTATATTACAAATAAAGTACACACTAAAAAGATATTAGAAATTACTGAGGAGTCCCATGACCATATAAAAGCATGTGGCCAAAGGCACATTCTGACAACCATGTCCCTTATTCCAAAGACTAAAGACTTTAGACAAAAAGAATATATTTAAGTATGAGTACCTGTTGTGTTACTAAGCATGATGGACAGTAACTACTCAGTATGAAAGTAAAGGTGATTGGGTGTAACTGGTTCTGCAAACTTCAAAATAGATAATGAGAAAATTTGTATCTTTGGGCCATATGTATAAGGACTTCCTTAGTCTCACGTCCATATAACGTAGAGGAGGGGTGTTAGTTTGTCATTCTGTTCCACTTTTATTCCTATGTTGGTTACCATGTAGAAATATCAGCATAGGGAAAGATTAGGGCAGTTGATACATAATGACTAGAGTGTGTTGGTAGAGACCAGTACAGAGCCAGGGGGCAGACCATAAGAAAGCCAGTTTATGGAAGGTAAAGCTCAGAAAACCTATTGCATAATGGTCAGGTACCAACAATAAAATAAAACTGTCTTTCTAGAGTTGGTTTCCTACCAGTAACGACACTAAATTCAGTATGCAGTACCTTATGCCAAACCAGTTGAGCCAGGAGTATATAACTTAACAAGGAGTGTTGTTGTTCACTAGTTTTATAGGCACACCTGTACTGATAATTGGAATATTGCAGGTGAGGGATTTATAACAGTAACAATATCAAAGAATTGAATCTAAATAGAATACAAAGTCTTTATGGAATCTTTCAAGAGTCTTTGTAAAAATCTGATTCTGTTAAAGTCATAGATTTGTAATTAGTAAAAAAATGTTTTCTTCTCTAAGGTGGATTTAGAAGAAAATACTCAAAGTGATAACTTCTCAATGGATCCACAGCTGGAAAGGCAAGTGGAGACGATTCGTAACTTGGTGGAGTCTTATATGACAATTATAAACAAAGGCATCAGGGATCTGATACCAAAGACATTAATGCATCTCATGATCAACAGTGTAAGTAATGCAGAGTATTTTTTATGCAATGATATTGCAATTTTATTGTGAGCCCCTTGGTTGGCACTTCTTTAAAATGCTGATAGATGAGACACTAACAGGTAATGATAACAATGTACAGGTATGTGTTGCACAGTAGCATTAGCATGACAATTTATGGGAAGAAAAAACTCTATTGCCCATATTTTAATGTACAGACCTTAAGTGTGAATGTAAGGTGCCTAATTTTAGCCTGCCCACTAAGCTGAGAAATATTCTGGAGAATATAATAGAGAAAGCATGAAATATCACAACTGTCTAATATGAATGCAATTATGCTCTTGATGTGGCTAAAAAGTAATTTGGTTGACCTGCCTTCTATACAGTAGCTAAGGCCTTAGCAATATTAAGTACTGGGGTAATGGTACGTTAATAAAGTGGGGCATAAAATTCCCTTTAAAATATTGTTTCACTTGCAATCCCATGGCAGCTCAGAAGCATGTACAAATTGAATTATCCAGCCTTCCTGTTATTTCAAGGTTATTTCCAGAATAATGCAGATTTCTTTATCTAATTGTTCTACCTTTGTTTCCCGGAGCTATTTACAGTATGAGTAAAAGTTAGCCGTTAATATCTTGTTATCTATCTGAATCTATCTGTCTTTGGTATGCTGTGATTTATAAATCTCCTAATGTTCTCTAAATGATATCACGAGAAGTACATTTATAATATTTGGATCTACGTGCATTACTGGTTTTATCTGGTTAAGCTTCAATATAATTTGATACAATTTTTTTTTCTGTTTGACATTTTCTTCCCATGATATTTCTGTACCTTAGCACTTCTGTGCAGTGGTTTCCCTTGCATATCTGATCCTCAGGAAGTGGTTTCTATGGCAATGTTAATGCACAGAAAAGCCCTTGAACTTCTTCTGTTTCCTTCCAGAGGCCTTAAGGCTTTCTCCCACCAGACAGCCAAGAAGGCTGACTGCATCTTATCAAATACTTCCCCTTGCAGATTATAATGCTGCAGATTATAAGGCAGAAATATCTTCATGGGAAGACTCAGACAGGGACTTTGGAATGATTAGCCTAATAAATAAACATTCATTGTAACCTGTAACTGCTGTAGCACATCCAGAACACCCAGCATGATACTAACTCCTGCAGTCATGGGGTCACAGAGAACATCAAAATAGTAAGACTTGTAAAAAATACTCAGATATTTTAATTATCATACTAGGTAAATTCCCCACTTCTTGTCTTGCCATTAATGTAAATGTAATAATTAAGTATAAATAAGTATAACCAGATGAGTATTGTATGAGCCCTTTGTCCTATATGAGCACTTCCAGGAATATCTTAAATCCTTTTCTTCTTATTAATTTTTCAGGATTAAGTATAGGTTTCAGCAGTGGATCAGTGTATATATAGATACAGAACCCTATACAATATGTGTAAATAAATCCTAACTAAACCCCAAAAGAATCTCTATAACAGTAGTGATCCAGGCCTTCACAGTAGCTCCCCATCTTGGATTCTATTAGCAGTGTCAGTGACTCAGTGGGCTCTGGGCAGCTGCTGAGAAGCTAAGCTTAGGGGTTGTCACAAATTATCAAGCAGAAACTTTCATCTGTCATATAAACTGATGCAAATTTCCAATGCTGAATGCATTAACGCCTAAACTTGTATTGTGAATCTGAACCAATTACTAATGAGCCTTTTATAATGACTTGTTCTCCTTTAGGGAGTATTGGTCCCGGACATATTTGTTTTGGCATGAGTGTGGGCACTTAAGAGCAAGATTCAGAACACTCAGGGCCTGGGGTTTTCCAGATAAGGGGTTCTTTCTGTAATTTGGATCTCCATACTCTTAGGGGGCTAGTTTTTATTGGTTCAGATGTTTTTGTTGCGGAAAACAAAGCACAATTTGTTCTAAAACTAAAACCTGTCAAGATCATGTAGAAGTCAATGGCACATGTCCCTTTTACAACTGTAACGTCTTTCTTTGCTGCGTGGAGCAAAGGTTTTAAAGGTTCTTGGGTGCTTTTGATGCTGGCTTTTGCACAAAAATATGAAAAAAGTTTTTGTGCAACAATATGAAAAAATCACACATTTTTTTTCCATTCACGCTTTTACAATTTGGATCTTTTGATAAATAAATGCCATTTGTGGAAATGAGTTTAATCATGATTTAAAAGAAAAAAAAAATCAAGAAAATCTGTATGTTACTAAATGATTAACATTAAATAAACCCAATACAACTTTTTTGCTTTCAATACGGATTAATTATATCTTAGTTAGGATCAAGTATGAGGTACTGTTTTTTACAAAGAAAAAGGAAAACATTTTTAAAAATGTGAATTATTTGCTTAAATGGGAGATGGCCTTTCCAAAATTCTGAGCTTTTTGGATAATGGGTTTCCGGATAACGATTCCTATACCTGTACATATTTATATATACAGTATTTAAATACACAGGGATTCTCTGCTGTTTCCTAATGTACTGTAGCTCTGAAGTTATAGCCCCTCTACTAAAATGTCTGTTTCAGTCACACTAGCAGTGCAAAGTTGCTGAACATATTTACAGACAAAATGTTTAGACATCAGTGTATAATGTCTTCCACAGATAGCAACAGATGTGCTGAATATGTGGTTTCTTGAAGATGGTCACATTAAAGCTATGTTCCTTATGGTTTCTTGAAGTAATGTGCAGACCTACAAGTCAAACTAGACACCGGAAGCTTGTGAAAATTGCTAATTGAATATTTGTTCATATTAAATACATTTGTACAAGAGATTTTTAAAATATGGATATGCTACCCATCCATGAAATTATGGCATTCCACAAAGTATGCAAATGCTTGTTGGGTAAAAAATGTCCTCTATTGCTTACATTAAAGGTGAAAGAGTTCATACACTCAGAGCTCCTTGCCCAGTTGTATTCATATGAGGACCAAAGTACATTGATGGAGGAGTCTACTGAACAGTCCCAAAAGCGTGAAGAGAAACTGCACATGTATTATTGTCTTAAAGAAGCCTTACATATCATTGGTGATATCTGCACATCCACCACCTATACACCAATACCCCCTCCTGTAGATGACTCTTGGTTAAAACCACACAGGTAAGCTGATATGCAACACTGATATGCAACAGAATAGCACTAGGATTATGTTAAATGTTGGAGCTGAACGGTGGGGTGTCAACAAGTGCTGCACTGAGAATTTGTAAGGGGCAGGAGGTCTACACTGAGGAACCCAGAAGTTAAGTTGAGAGTAAAAAGTGAATTTAATTGAGGTTGCGTAGGGCTGTTACTGTGTTAAGTTTCTGTGTTGCCCAGGTACAATGTTCCCCTACTTATAGCTCATTTTACTGTCAGGGCAACTCAGTAATTAGAGGAGGTGAGGAGTTGTACATATTATAGCAGCATAAGTGAACAGAAATAAGTATTATTATTATTATTAATAATAATAATAATAATAATAATAATAATAATAATAATAACAAGGCAAAATCCCATTAAAATATCAATATTTTTAACACTTTATATCTGTCTAAAGGAAATAATAGATGTATGCATAATGATATCTGTGATCCTGTGATTCTCTGAGAACTCTATTTGTAGGTTTAGCCTTGGCTGTAAAAGCCATTATATGAATTGCAAATGCTTAGCAAGTGGGGGTATAATAAGATGTCACAGAAGGCATGACACAAGCCATTAATCAGAAATGTCAGAGAGCAGGTATTAGAATGTGCGATAATTGAGGTTGCTAAACAAGCAGATTTAGGTCTGGTTTGGCCACTCACATGTGATGGAAAAATCAGGCTGATTCGTTGGGACCTATAGAGACCCACTTTATGAAGACCACATTAATTTGCCAATGCACTCCTCATGTTAATTTGTAGAGTTAGGAAGTAGAGTATGTATAATTTTTTGCAGTGGATGAATGCAGTACTCTTCTGTTCTAAATATTTTTGTTTTGTTTTTATATCAGATCTCCTTTAGAAAGTCCAACATTCCAACATTCCTCTAGTGCTATTACTCCAATGTCCTCCATAACTGGACCATCTGCAGGTCACAGTCTGCCAGCTGCTATCTCACTTCCAAATGCCCATGTTGGAGCTCCTCCAGTGCCATCCCGCCCAGGCTCTTTGCCTACTCTTCCAAATATCAATGATCCTGCTCTGATCCCACCTCAGATTCCTTCCCGACCATCAAGAGCACCACCAAGCATTCCCAGGTGAGACATTACTCTATATAAAAATAATGGGAATAGATGGAAAAAGTAGCTGGAAGAGACAACAACATAAATATACATACCCATCCTATTCAAAAGTAAATTTTACCTTTTTATGAAAGATATTCAATATATATATATATATATATACACACATAACTAGCACAGCATAATTATTATCTTACACACACATATTTATTATAGATTTACCCCAAATATAAAAAGTAAATTTTTACACTGTGTGTAATGAAACATTCCCGATAATATGTTGAATTACATCAAGAAAAACATGAATTCAGAGAGGGAGAATATTAAATAAATTGTTCCCATGTAATACAAATGAGTAAATAGGGATTGCTTTGTTGGATCTTTTTGCATGGAGTTAATTTACAAATAAAATGAAAAGATATAGCTACCATTTTTTAATGCTGGAATTGAATGTTTGAATTATATACAGTAAGAGAAACTATCCTTCAGGTAAATCCATTAACACTCCATAAGTATTATATTAAATGGACATATATAGTACATGATCTTTTCTTTTATCTCTATATGACAAAGGAGTAGCGTTATCAGTAAATGTATGTACTATTCCTACAAATGACTGATGGTAGTATATATTGGGCTACACTGAATTATCCACAAATTGGCAATTCATGTATTAATAATTTAGATCTCTGATTGGGGAGAGAATAAATACAATCTGCTCAGAGCTGTGTTATTAGACAAGTCTTGTAAAAACTCTTGTAAAAAGGGAGCAGAACAGCACTGCTTTATACTTAGATAAGTGGTAGTCATATGGTCCTTGATGCTGCTAGCTAAGATTTTTTATAAAGGTGCAAGTTCTTAAGTGCCCACTAATCACTAGTTGCTACATTCATCAAATCACGAGTTTGAATCCCGAAATGGGTAAAATTCGGATTGGATATCATTTCTGATGATTGCAAATATCACGAAAATGCTTATGAAAAAAACGGAATAGTCACAATTATATCGTATTGGCGCCCCGAAAGTCACGAAATTTTCGTACCGAATGATTGTTCCATTTATTGAGAATTATTAAGATCCATTTATTTGGTTTATATACAGATACAGCTTTGATTTGATGGATTCATTTTATAAATTTGAACAGAAGATTCACTGTAATTATTCTTTGTTCAATGCACCACAGATATGAGGGTAGGTGTGGTTGCACGTCAAAGTGATGCACAAGTTAAGAAGCTCCCACGGGTGCAGACTGCATTAGGGAAATGAAATGAGTAACCTAACCAAGAAATCTTTATATACATATACAGGTCCTTTTCAAAAAATTAGCATATTGTGATAAAGTTCATTATTTTCTGTAATGTACTGATAAACATTAGACTTTCATATATTTTAGATTCATTACACACAACTGAAGTAGTTCAAGCCTTTTCTTGTTTTAATATTGATGATTGTGGCATACAGCTCATGAAAACCCAAAATTCCTATCTCAAAAAATTAGCATATTTCATCCGCCCAATAAAAAAAAAGTGTTTTTAATACAAAAAAAGTCAACCTTCAAATAATTATGTTCAGTTATGCACTCAATACTTGGTCGGGAATCCTTTTGCAGAAATGACTGCTTCAATGTGGCGTGGCATGGAGGCAATCAGCCTGTGGCACTGCTCAGGTGTTATGGAGGCCCAGGATGCTTCAATAGCGGCCTTAAGCTCATCCAGAGTGTTGGCTCTTGTGTCTCTCAACTTTCTCTTCACAATATCCCACAGATTCTCTATGGGGTTCAGGTCAGGAGAGTTGGCAGGCCAATTGAGCACAGTAATACCATGGTCAGTAAACCATTTACCAGTGGTTTTGGCACTGTGAGCAGGTGCCAGGTTGTGCTGAAAAATGAAATCTTCATCTCCATAAAGCTTTTCAGCAGATGGAAGCATGAAGTGCTCCAAAATCTCCTGATAGCTAGCTGCATTGACCCTGCCCTTGATAAAACACAGTGGACCAACACCAGCAGCTGACATGGCACCCCAGACCATCACTGACTGTGGGTACTTGACACTGGACTTCAGGCATTTTGGCATTTCCCTCTCCCCAGTCTTCCTCCAGACTCTGGCACCTTGATTTCCGAATGACATACTTTGGACCACTGAGCAACAGTCCAGTGCTGCTTCTCTGTAGCCCAGGTCAGGCGCTTCTGCCGCTGTTTCTGGTTCAAAAGTGGCTTGACCTGGGGAATGCGGCACCTGTAGCCCATTTCCTGCACGCGCCTGTACACGGTGGCTCTGGATGTTTCTACTCCAGACTCAGTCCACTGCTTCCGCAGGTCCCCCAAGGTCAGGAATCGGTCCTTCTCCACAATCTTCCTCAGGGCCCAGTCACCTCTTCTCGTTGTGCAGCATTTTCTGCCACACTTTTTCCTTCCCACAGACTTCCCACTGAGGTGCCTTGATACAGCACTCTGGGAACAGCCTATTTGTTCAGAAATTTCTTTCTGTGTCTTACCCTCTTGCTTGAGGGTGTCAATGATGGCCTTCTGGACAGCAGTCAGGTCGGCAGTCTTACCCATGATTGCGGTTTTGAGTAATGAACCAGGCTGGGAGTTTTTAAAAGCCTCAGGAATCTTTTGCAGGTTTTTAGAGTTAATTTGTTGATTCAGATGATTAGGTTAATAGCTCATTTAGAGAACCTTTTCATGATATGCTAATTTTTTGAGATAGGAATTTGGGGTTTCCATGAGCTGTATGCCACAATCATCAATATTAAAACAAGAAAAGGCTTGAACTACTTCAGTTGTGTGTAATGAATCTAAAATATATGACAGTCTAATGTTTATCAGTACATTACAGAAAATAATGAACTTTATCACAATATGCTAATTTTTTGAAAAGGACCTGTATATATAAAAAAAAAAACAATTTGTGCCTACGAGAAGTAAGAACATTGGTAGTTACTCATTTTATTATGTCCCCAACAAAGCTAGCTCGTTACTGGAAATGACAAACTGAAATTGGTTTGTCATTATTGCACAAGTCATTCCTCAAAAATGGAGCACTAATACAAATAGTTTTAGAAAACACTCTCTCTGCCCAACTCCAGTATGGCCTTCAGCTGGTCTATACAAGCTGCTTGCAATTATATAGTGAATTCAAAAGGGAGTGACCTATGATGAACTGTAACTGTAGTTCAATTAATCACAGTCAGTTGCCACATAAGAAAGTTTCTTGCTCTAGGAAAGGGACAAAACATTTTCACCTATCATTGACTTCAGTGTGATTAGAATCAAATATCTGTGCAGTGTCACTGGCCTTTTATGTGTACTGTAAAACAATATATTATTCTTAGTGTTTTCATAATGAAAGGGAAATGTAATCAAACACCCAGCCAGCCTTAGACATGGTCCATTAAACACACAAGTGCAACACTGAATATTAAGGAAGGGCATTGATATAAACAAATATCCCACAAGGAAGGACTAATAAAGGAGAACCAATAACAGCCAACCATTGCCCTTCACAGGTTACTGAACTACAACTCTGAGAACCCCAACAACCTTCAACAACAGCAGCAACATGTGGAGGGCAATGTGAGAGCAATGTACACTTGTGTTACTGTGTCCCAATGAGAAATAAAGCACCGACCTTGAAATCATCTGCTATTTATTTATCTAGATGTAAAGTTTTCCTTCAAGTATAAAAAAGGGACCTGTATGGAATTGGACAGGGCAGAATGTAGCAGAAATAACAAAGGTTATTGTAGCATGGAATTTTTTTTTACATTAATTCAGCTTTTATTATCCTGAAAGTTATTAG
Source organism: Xenopus tropicalis (assembly GCF_000004195.4). Lineage (NCBI taxonomy): Eukaryota > Metazoa > Chordata > Amphibia > Anura > Pipidae > Xenopus > Xenopus tropicalis. The sequence continues at coordinate 107,346,765 of NC_030680.2, read as the reverse complement.
CAGACTTGCACATAAAATCTCACATTCCTTTGTGGACTCTAGCCTAATAATTCTTTTTTAACTAGCCCCTGAGTGCAGCCGATTCTGTTAGAGTATTATATGTCTCTCTCACAGAGGAACCTTTTCTTTTCAGCCATTCCTTTGCACTTTCAAAATAGAGTTATTCCTCCTCCCTTTTCTTTCCCGCCTCAAATTTCCCCCCACTAAGTCCCCCTTGCTGGAATGCTACAGCTGTGACACGCCACCATTCATCATTAAATAGGAAACAATCTGCATCTTGAGTAAACTCAAGCAACCTTTCCCTTTTCTGCAGTCCCCCCTCCAAGCCTCTTCCCCACATTTCCTTTAACCTCCACAGACTTCTTACTTTCTACCACCATCAAGGTTGCAGGGCCCATAAGGAAAAGAGCACACACTTCCAAATGATGCTAAATGAGCCCTCCCAGCTGTCAAAAGGGGGGGGGCTTAATACCTATAAAAAGGTAATTTTGGTTTGTTGGTATAATCATTGCAGACCCAGTTGGCCCATTATACATTATAGGGCCAGATTTGTTTTTACAATTGTATTTAATTAATTTTTTAAAAGTTGGGAAATCTTGTCCCAAAAGAGATATGGGTTGATTCAGAAAGGCTGTACATAAAACAAGACTAGGGTTGAAACTAATTTGAAACTTTATATTAATTCGACTTTATGGACCCAAACATTTTTGGGCTTATTTATCAATTTATCAATCAGTTTGTGAATACGAGTTCTTTTCTAAATCGCATAGATTTGCATATCGAATGGTCACTTATTTATTAATGTGGAAAACGTGAATAAAAAATATTGAGTTTACAAGCAATAAAAACTCTAGAAATTTAAGTTTGAGCATATGGTATGACTTTGCTTATGACAACTCCTATCGACTTCTATAGAATCTCTTAATGAATACCAGACATTCGAGTTTTCAAACCAAAAAAAATCAAACTCTGTCGTCGATAAAACACCCCTTAAGTGTGCTGAAAGAGTTAATCAAGCATAGTCCTGCTGCAAAAAACGACTGCTCTACAATATTTGGAACAGAACTGGTGTAGCTAGTAAATAAAAATACTTGGTTAAGCCAGGGGTGGGCTGGCAACTTTTGGCTTGAAGAGCAAAGAGAATGAAGTGACCCTCAAACAGTAGTTCCTTCACTGAATGACTAGTGATGCACACACTATGTGGCCAGGGACCCTCTTTGAAATTGAGTAGGGTGGCCCAGGGGCCAATTCCCCCCCTTGCCAGCGCTCTACTAAATTATGATAGCTGTAATTATATTAACTAGAAAACAGTCCAATCTGATATTATGAGGGTTATGTGGAAGTGTTTTTTTATATTTTGATATGGAAAGATATATTTTATATATTATATTTTGGAATGTTCACCAGTATGTAAAATACAGTATATCAAAGTGAAAATGATCATACTCCAAAAACATACAGGCGGGTTAACTGGCTTCTGATAAAACTGACCATAACTTGTGATAGGGAACTTAAATTGTAAGGGCCAGTGGGGCAGGGACTGATAGGAGTGATACATTATCTCGGGAGTATGTTCAGGTTTTTTAAATATGGATAATATTTTAATAAGGATAATAATATCTCACATGTGCACACACACACTGTCATCCAGGAGTAAACAGTAAGTCATTGTGAAATCAGAGATATATATGCAATATACCCCCAGTCTAGGGGTTACCAATAATTGTAAGCAAAACAGCTTAGGTAATTGCAAAGGCCATCAATAATAAGGACAGTAGTGGTAAAAATAAAATTCAAAGAGTCATTTATTTGGACAGATCCAAATAAATGGCCTTTATGAACATAACAAAACAGATATTCCCCAGAAATGTGACGTATCTGTCACTATGGTTATTGCAGCAAATGTGGGTCTTTCATGTTCTAAGCTCTGGTTAAGACCACACAGGGAAGCCCTAAAGCCTAGATGAAGCACAGGCATGGGCATGAGTAGCACTGCAAAAGTATACCCTATTCTGTTGTATTAATTGTCTGTTTTGTCCTATAGGGCTACATTGTATATGTACACAGAATGATCCAGGCATACTTTGGGGCAGATTTATCAAAATGTGAGTTTATAGCTCAATATATAAAATACATCACCTATTCTATTCGTTCCTATGGGATTTTTAGAAGCGCATTTATCAAATGGTGAGTTTTAACTTTCATCCATTGATAAATTTGCTTCTAAAAATCCCACGGAAATGAATAGAACATGGGTGATTTTTTTACTATTGACAATTCCAGACCTCCATGATTGCTAAATTTATTGTTCAAGGGCAGGATATGTTATAACTGAATGTATTATATTTTTAATATGCCAAATGCAGTAAAGGGAACCCTCTAATTTCTTTTTGGCTGTGTGTGCATGTGTATTTTGTGTGCACCTTAAAAAACTGGTGTGCTCAGTACAACATGCTTCTTTATTGTGTGTGGTGGTCTCAAAATCTCAAAATGTGTGTGCTTGTCCACAGCTTATAAGGAACATTGGTGAGAACCTGGCCTTACGTTTGATACTTTATATATATATATCTATATCTATATATATATATAGAAAGAAACAAAAAGGTCCAGACTCGTTTAAATGAAAAAAGAAAAAATCTTTACTGCATTGTGCAGAACAATTGCATTACAACGTTTTGAGGCTCCTGCCTCTTTATCAAGTAGCAAGATTATATATATATATACTAGAGAAACTGGAGCACACCCTTCCAAAAAACAACTGTTCCAGGTGCTGGCCAAGATTTTAGCAATAGAGGGAAAAACCCTGAAGAAGAGCACTGTTAGTGCTCAAAACATTGGATTTCTTTCAATAAATATTTTTTGTTTTTTCATCAAGTCCCTGTGTGTGTGGCACTCTGTTCCTCTATATATACCTGTATATAGTTTTCCTAGGAAAAATATTTGAACATTTATAAAAGTTATATTTTATACATGACCACAGAAAACATATTTTATTTGATCATTAAGTCAGTAACTCTAATATTATTATTTGAGAAGCAAAACAGCCAACTCTATAAAATAAAAGATAAGAGTGAATGAGTGTATTCTGTGAGCAGCGCTGCTTAGTGTATGGCCGGCACGGGTTCTGAGACAATGTGCCTTTGTGTGAGTCCAACAGAAGCTTGGCAAGTACCTTAACTAAGCAGAACTCCTCCTCCAACAACAGCAAAGAATTCCTTCATTATTAGTTTCTTTTCCTTTTCCTTGTCTTGGTTACTAACAAAACAGTGAGAGGGAAAAGTCTTTCTGGAGGTCAGGAAAGTCAGGGCCTCCTGTTGGACTCTCACAATAATTCTTTGAGTAGATAAAGCAATTATTATATTCCTTGTTTTCCTACATTGCATTTCTGGCACGTGGGTTAATTATTTATAATCTCCATACAATTTACAAGGCAAACAAGCAGGATTCAGACATAAATGACCTTATATAAACACAGAGATGCAAATTACTAAAAGGAAAACAAAGTGACAGACTGGGAAAAGGCTTATAAATCCTTAGTCTATAAAGCCGCTCTACTGAAAGGAGTCCTTGTTCTAAAGAGCTTGCAGTTTTTTAGATAAATATACATGCATCATACAAACCTTTGATTCGCCGGGTACCTTATTTTAAGGAATCTTCTTGGCCTAAGTATTTGAGAACACATGGTATATATTATTTGTTAGATTTTAGATACAATAATACCCAGACCAATATGCCTAATATACTACAATTTGTCCTATAGATTTGACTCTAATTCTCAGTGTAAAACTCTCTGGTGTGCCAGTGATTTCTGCATGTGTGCTGTATAATTTGCACACACTGCATAGCTTCAGACAAATAGCACAATATGGCTTCCCAAAATGTATTCACTTGGGGGTAAGTGACTTCCAACAACAGACAATATTTTAATCTTCAAGTAGGAAAGAGGCAGAAGAAGAAGGTAAATCAGTCACTGCCTACTAAGAATAAGAAAATAAAGATCAGTGGTAAAAAATAGGCCATTGCTTTTAAGCTTATTTTGTAGTTACCAAAGGGTTGTTTTTAAGTTCTATATTAATTTAAAATAAGACCTAGAATAACAGCAATTCAAAGGCTTATTAAAGCCATATTAATGCTATGAAAGGACAGGAATCTGTTTCCTGTTTTGTTGTGTAACACTTAATACTGAAAGCTTCCTAATATTCACAGCAATGTGTTACTATCAATAGTAAAGGAGGACTGCATCATTTGTTATTTCAATATCCACCCATCCCTCCAAGCCACCAGTCAGCAAAGCCCTTCTTATAATGCCAGACACTCTAAGCATGGAGAGCCTTTCTTTTATTCACACTGGGCTAAGGACAAGGTGATCCATCTTCAGAGTACAAATGTATTCCAATGTATTGTAGATGTGTACAGTAGAGCATATACAAGTAAAACTATATAAATATACATGCATTAAACCTAGCTACCTTTAAGCTTTGGATAAAACAATTTATATATTAAAATACCTGGTGACGCTAGGATTTGTTTAAAGAATATGATGATAAATAATAACTGGAATGCATACAAGCATTACTAATATGTATTCAAAGAAATGGCAAGGAGTATACATTTTCCACACTGACAGCATACCAGGCAATGGTACTTTAGCACTTAGCATACAGTAATAAACCAAACCAAAGACATTCAGGTTTAAAAGATCAAACACCCTGCAAATATCTAGTTAAACTCCAAAAACTACAGCAGATGTAAAAACCAAATATGAATAAAATACTTTATTATCATGTCATAAAATCCTCAAATAATAATACCATTCCAAACAAATATCAAATAAGCCTACAGTGAAAAATATGCTTTTTTTATAATGTGTTTTCCATATATATTATACTCTGAAGGGAGTCTCCCTACATGTTATCATTGGCTGTGGGGGAGCATGGGACTCCTGAGCATCAGCTGGAATGATATAGCTAGCATTTTCTGGTGACTTAATGCTGCCTGCAGTATGTAATTTGTGTTACAGATAGAGCACATTTAGGGGCACATTTACTAATCCACGAACATCCGAAAAGCGTCTGAATGCGTTCTTTTCGTAATGATCGGAATTTTGTGATTTTTTTGTAAATTGTCGCAACTTTTTCGTAGCCATTCCGACTTTTTCGTAAATTGTCGCGACTTTTTCGTAGCGTTACGACTTGCGCGAATTGTTGCGACTTTTTCGTAGCCATCGCGCCGAGTACGAAAGTTTCGGATTCATTCAAGCTTCAGTATCGTGACTTTCCTTGGGCCAGGTTGGAGCTGCAGAGTGCCATTGAGCCCTATGGGAGACTTTCCTTGGGCCAGGTTGGAGCTGCAGAGTGCCATTGAGCCCTATGGGAGACTTTCCTTGGGCCAGGTTGGAGCTGCAGAGTGCCATTGAGCCCTATGGGAGACTTTCCTTGGGCCGGGTTGGAGCTGCAGAGTGCCATTGAGCCCTATGGGAGACTTTCCTTGGGCCAGGTTGGAGCTGCAGAGTGCCATTGAGTCCTATGGGAGACTTCCAAAATCATGCAAAGTCTGAAAGTTTTGCCCGCCGTTTACGAGCGCTCAATACGAAAAAGTCACGACAATATACGAGCAACATAACGGCTATGAAAAAGTCATGACAATTCGCACAAGTCGTAATGGCTACGAAAAAGTCGCGACAATTTCCGAAAAAGTTGAAAGGCGACAAAAAAAATCGCAAAAAATACGAAAAAGTCGCAAAATGTTTGTTTCCAATCCGAATTTTTCCCATTCAGATTCGTGGATTAGTAAATCAGCCCCTTAATGTATCACAGTTTTTAGCTGCTTGAAAAGGGATATTGGAAACTGAAAATATCATAATTCCTAGTATTTTGTACCAACTGTGCCAGAAAAACCAATTCAGGGGTCTCCTTGGATATAGCAGGTGATTCCCTTGTTCAGGTGTCTGTCATAGTGACATAGGTGGGGCACCCATGCACAGATATAAGACCACATATAATATGGTATAATATACTGCTTACAAAATGTTTCAACTAGCATCTGTATATGTACTGTTCTGCATTCAGAAATCCCACCCAGTGTGCAATGTTCCTACATATATGATAAGAGCTGCTTTATAGGCTAAGTGCAGCTTAAACTAAATTTTCTGGAGATCACTTTGCTAAAATAAAGCCTCATCTAAAGTAGCATTAAAACCTTTGTCATGAAATCCCAGTTCCCTGGGAGTAGGGTTGGGGGAAGCTATTCTCATCTGGTTTTGATCACCAGAGAGAGGCCAAACTGGCATTTTTGTTATGGCAGACCCTGCTCTTACAAGCTCTACTCTCATAGTAACTGACCAGGCCAAGTGTATGTTTCCACAGCAGTTCTTACCAGCCTTCTCCCTGGGAATTCTGTTGTGGGCCTCCTCTTGAGGGAAGCAGGGAGTTGTAGTTCACTGTTTGAAGGTTGCTAGAGGGTTATAAATAGAGTCAGTATGGAGTACAAGTGCCCCACCAGAAAACCTTATACCACTGGGAGCCCACTCATGCTTTCCCCTACTCACCTCTTACTCATCTTCTCTCATTCTATTTCATTTTTTTGGTCAATCTTCTGTCTCTTCTTTTCCCATTTCTTCTTTTTCTGCTTCTCCCCATTTCTCTCTTTATTTATTCAATGTCTTTTTTCTTATTCTATCTTTATCTTCTCCTTTCCTACATTTTTTTCTCTTATGAAGAGTTAGAAATGACAGTTGTAGAGGCATAAAAAGCAAAAGGTTATGTAGCAGAAGGGCCCACTAATGCCTGGGAACCACCAGAAATATCTGATGCCCATTCTGACTTTGGCCACAGGTGGGCCAATTGCTTTGTTGGATTATTGCTTTAGGTATATGTGATATGAATAATTATAAGTGTTTTTTACATATATTGTTTTTAATGTTATTATTTATTAATGTATAATTAGGTTAATGTTTTCAGTCCATAACTCACAGTACGTTTACTACAATTTCTATAGGAACGCTGTTATTATGCTTTGCTGTGTGCATGTGGGGCATTGATAGCTTCACTCTGACCTTTCAGACATGTGTTTGTTGGTTTTCCCAGTGCAGGAGACTGTATTTTGTTTTAAAGGGGAAGGGGAGGTCATGTGTCCCTGCCATATAAACAAAAGATTGATAGTGACCACACAGTAGGATTGCCTTTTTGCTTCCATTCTGTTTAACCTCTTTAAGAGGATTAGTGGTTATTTGGTTATTTTATTGTCCTTTTAAAACTGCACAGAACTAGCATTAAAGAGTCCATATACACCTATGTTCAACATGGGCCCAATGAAAAGGACTTACGCTGATAATGTGTTTAACCTGATTTTACACAAACTGCTTTTTTGTAATCTGCTGACTGGGGACAAAGGGTATAGTTACTTTTTAAAGGAGACCTCCATCCTCATAATGCAAGCAGCTTTTCCATAAACATTAATTAAACATTTCTATTGGTTTTATAGTTATTTGTAAATGTAATTGCCATTGAGAGCAGCGTTTATGTGTCCCTTTCTGTTGTCTGGTTCTGACTCTGAATGATAAAGACGGATAAAGTACTCAGCCCGGTATTGTGGGCACATTATTGGCATAAACTAGAGGAGGAGATGAGAAATGTAATAAGAGAAATTAAAGCATAAAAGCAAGCATATATTCTACCTGTTCCCATGTTTTTCCCTTTATGTAGTCAGTGAGATTATTGCTAACTGTTTTTATTGAAGGTACAGGTATAGGATCTATTATCCAGAATGCTTGGGATCTGGGGCAAATTGGGCACAGTTGTGCCAAGTATTTTCTAAGTCTGCCCAGTGGCATTTGCAGTGACATGTTTGCCCTATTCGCTTGGTGCAAACAAACTGCGCCTATTGATGCAGGGCACTGAGGGTACCGTGGAGCTGCCGTCTGGTCAGGAGGTGGCAATGGCTTAAAGATTCACAAGCATCAATAGATGCAGCAGCACCTGATTCAGAGTAGAAGACAGGAAGGACTAAATGAAGCTGAGTGCAAATATATGGAAGTGCAAAGTTTTAAAGTACCTTTAATAAAAGTGATTTTAAGTGCAACTGACTGTGGGCAAAAGCACAAGTTGCCCACTGCACATGTGGACAGAAATGAGTCCTCTTCTTCTACTATTATCACAAAGAGACCTTTCCAGATGATATGAGGGAATTCCATTAGAAAATAAACACATCAATTTTCTACAATTATTAAAATCAGTAATCTGTTTTCTCTTCCTCAGATAAACATACTTATTTCTTTTATTTTAATTTATACAATCTATTCATTTAGCCAATAAAAGTTTTCTCTTAAGCTGGCCATACATGTGGGAATTTTTGCCCAATTTGGCCATCTAGGCATTGGGCCAAATTAAGCAGATGCTCTAGATCAGTGCTGTCCAACTGGCGGCCCTCTGTGTGGCCCCCCACCTGTCTGGCTGCTTTGATGGCTTACCTTTGTGTAAGCTTTAAATGGTATCAGTACTGTGATTAACTGCCCCCCCCTGCATGGTTCTCACCTCAGATTCAGGCTGTAATCAGGCTGTATTGTTTAAATATGTAATCCCCTGTGTTGTTCACACCTTTTAATCTCTGCATTGTTCTACCCCCTGCAGTGTTCACACCTCAGGCTCAGGCTGTAATCACTCCCATTGTTCACTTCTTCACACCTCAGGAGCAGTAGAAACCCACAAATAATCCCTGCATACTACAAAAAGAACATATACTGAGGTGGTACTGCAATTAAAAAGTTTTTTAATATATAGTTATTGTGCAGACTGTAGGAGCAGTGCCAGCATTGTGTCACTGTAGGCTGCCTGTGTGTGAGCATAGGGCAAGCAGAGTATGGCACACACAGGCAGGGTAGGGAAGGCAGAGTATGGCACACACAGGCAGGGTAGGGAAGGCAGAGTATGGCACACACAGGCAGAGTAGGGCAGGCAGAGTATGGCACACACAGGCAGGGTAGGGCAAGCAGAGTATGGCACACACAGGCCAAGTTTGTCACAAACCAGCCAAGAATGGCACACACAGTGAAAGTATGGCACACGCAGGCAGGGTAGGGCAGGCAGAGTATGGCACACACAGGCCAAGTTTGGCACAAACCAGCCAAGAATGGCACACACAGTGAAAGTATGGCACACGCAGGCAGGGTAGGGAAGGCAGAGTATGGCACACACAAAGGCAGGGTAGGGCAGGCAGAGTATGGCAGGTTTTTGCTGTACTACAACCATTAATATGGGTATGGTCATGTGATAACATGGGTGTGGTTTCAAGTGGGTGCGGTTTCAAAAAGGGGAGTGGTCAAAACTGGCTTCCATTATCGGCCCTCCACCACGTAGGTCGGAAAAATTCCGGCCCTCGGTACAACAGAAGTTGGACAGCACTGCTCTAGATGGCCTGGGGGTCAACGATCAGATCATAATGTAAGATTTTTTAACTTGCCCAATAGATATCTGGTCAATTGTAAGCCTCATATTAGATGGTCAGGCTCTGGAGCACCCCATCTGGGAGCCAATAAACTTCCATCTCAGAGCGCAGGAGCCGAGTTGGCAGCTTTTAACTGTCAGTGTACGGCCAGCTTAGTTTTACATTTGCAGGGTAGTAAATAATGAATCTTTCAGATAACGGGTAATTGATCCTGCTTTGTTTAACGAGACACCGCCTCTGATCACAGACATATTGTGAAGTTTCTGGCATAAAGCAAGACAGAATTTCTGTTTTTTGCCAGAATTTAATATAAGTTCAGCTAACCCGTAGCACCTCAACAGAAAAGGCATTGTGTGTGCTGCAGTTTGCGCCAGTGCACAGTTAAGGTAATAAAACTTCTTTCTGTAAAACAGTTATTTTGCAACAAAACCTTTATGCCACCTTTAGGCAGGTCTTTAAAAAAATGTGCCATGGGCTTTTATAATTAGCAATGTAATAACCTGTACAATGCACAATACTGGGAAATGTGATTTTACAACTATGTAAGTGTGTAGAACAACAACGCATTTTGTATCTCAGCATGTTTGGCTTTTTGTTTGGCCTATCATCAATTAACAATTCTGGTATTACATTAAAATTTCTTGCTTTTTTCTAAAATTCATGGTGCATTGAATCATCTTTATTTGATCTTGGATAATTAGATATTTTCTGGTGAATTCCTTATCTTCATTTTTGCATTTTTTGCTTCTGTAATTCTGCCTCATCTCATTTATTAACACTCAGAGATACCGTGGAGAATTCCCTTGCCAAAGAAATCCACCCACCCATCCATCATATTAAACTTCTCAAATCATTCATCGCCAATTTGCAGAATTTAAACATAGTGATCATACGCCCTCTTTCAGTGCCTCCTCAAGAACATAATTATACCCAGCAAGACTAGACAAAGTTAGCCTAATCAGTTACACTTCTTATTCTACATGGCACCTCATACATGCTCTTTAAATATAATGGTATACTTTGTACTGCTTTTATGGTTTTTGTGCACTTATATAATGCCTATGAAGTACCTGCCCGTGTGCATGTTCACCCAAAGGAACACAACAATAGAATGGCCACAATACAGTGTATGTCCCCTCTTGTGGTATCTGTCTGTTTGGCATGATTTTCAGTATGTGTGGTGACCCAGTGATCCCAACCAATATCCATACCATGGTGAGCTATAAAGTATTGATTTAACCATCTCACTGTAGATACTCTTTGATCTTAAGTACACAATGGGGCTGATTTACTAAGACACGAATTCGAATCCGAATTGGAAAAATTCCGATTTGAAAACAAACATTTTGCGACTTTTTCGTATTTTTTGCGATTTTTTCGTCGCCATTACGACTTTTCGTAAATTGCCGCGACTTTTTCGTGACTTGCGCGAAAAGTCGCGACTTTTTCGTGGCCGTTACGATTTGCTCGTATCTTGTCGTGAGTTTTTCGTATTGAGCGCTCGTAAGCGGCGGGCGAAACTTTCAGCATGATTTTGGAAGCCTCCCATAGGACTCAATGGCACCCTGCAGCTCCAACCTGGCCCAAGGAAAGTCTCCCATAGGGCTCAATGGCACTCTGCAGCTCCAACCTGGCCCAAGGAAAGTCTCCCATAGGGCTCAATGGCACTCTGCAGCTCCAACCTGGCCCAAGGAAAGTCTCCCATAGGGCTCAATGGCACTCTGCAGCTCCAACCTGGCCCAAGGAAAGTCTCCCATAGGGCTCAATGGCACTCTGCAGCTCCAACCTGGCCCAAGGAAAGTCTCCCATAGGGCTCAATGGCACTCTGCAGCTCCAACCTGGCCCAAGGAAAGTCTCCCATAGGGCTCAATGGCACTCTGCAGCTCCAACCTGGCCCAAGGAAAGTCTCCCATAGGGCTCAATGGCACTCTGCAGCTCCAACCCGGCCCAAGGAAAGTCTCCCATAGGGCTCAATGGCACTCTGCAGCTCCAACCTGGCCCAAGTAAAGTCACCATACTGAAGCTTGAATGAATCCGAAACTTTTGGCATTTTGCGAAACATTCGTAATGGCTACGAAAAAGTCGCGTCAATTTCCGAAAAAATCGCAAAATACCGATCATTACGAAAAAAAACGCATTCGGACGCATTCGGCCAGTTCGTGCATTAGTAAATGTGCCCCAATGTGTTGCCAATAAACACACTGCACAGCATAGATCAAAGAAGAACCCAGAAAGGTCATTTCTGCAGCATTGCCAGTCTTTGTATTTATATGATCTCTAAAAACACAAGGCACAAAATGGTTAACTGTGTGGGGTACAGTGCCACAGGGATAACCCCCTTTATTTAGGTACAGCAAAATAATGCAAGTTTTGACATCAGGCATCATGTTGCTAAAATTCTCAGAAACACCAACAACAATCATTATTAATTGTATAATGAAAGAACACAGTAATTTTTAGTAAGACAGTGGATTCCATTGACACAACAGTACCTACTGATAAAAAAAAACCTTTACACTTGTTAGTTTTATTACACTGATTACTCCTATTGGGGCAAAGCCTTGGAATTAAGCACTTGGTTTCTCCTTGGTCTGCAATTGCTGCCTTCACTTGTGGGATCATTTTTCTTAGAGGAGTGATTCTTTGTTGTATTTCCCAGGTGCATCCAAACCAAAAGGGTCCTGGATCCAACAGGCTTTCCAGGTTGTGCAATAGCAGATTCAGTGATCACATATATTCATATTTATTCACCTATTACAGGTCCTGGTTAATCTTTTACTCTTACTGCTGTTCTGTGTTGTGGCCACCCAAAGGCCATTCATATTGTGGCCCCTTCATTCAAATCCATGGGGCTTTAAACCTCACCTCATTTTACCTAGTATAGGATCTCTTATCCAGAGACCCAGTAACTAGAAAACTCGAAATAATGGGAAAGCTATCCCACCGAGTCCATTTTAAGCAAATAATTCTATTTTTTTCTTTTTTTTCTATAATAATAAAACAGTACCTTGTACATGATGGTAACTAAGTTGCATGAATCCATACTGGTGGCAAGACAATGCTATTGGTTTATTTAAATTATTCTTAGTAGCCTCAAGGTATGGTGTTGTGGTAAGGTAAGGTATGGTGATCCTAGTTACAGAGAAGCCAGTTTTCTGGAAACTCCAGGTTCCAAGCATTGTGGATAAGCTCACCTTCCTGTGAAAGCATTAATATAAGTGCAAATTGTACTAAATACGGAACCATGCATAACAGGAGCTGTGGGTTCCTAAACTGAATCCTCTAATCCAACCCTGAGCGGGCATTTACAAAGATTTAATAGATTCTCATTTGTACATTGTTGTGGAATATGTTGTCACTCTTTAAACGTCCCATAATAAAGCATTGTATGGCCTAATTACTGTAGCCTGTGTTGTGACAGATTTAACACAGAAAAGATTTTTTTCACACTGCTTGAAATTTCTTTCCTGTAACTTAACACTTTCCCACATTTTGCAACAATACCCCCTCCATGTGTGTAATATTCGCACATGATACTAAATCCCCTTTATATAGGAGCAGCTTCTATTTATGCCATTATTCCCCTTTAAGCTGGCAGATATTCTCATAACTGTCATGTTAACTTAAAAATACTTTGGAAAATAGTTGCATTTGTCCCAAACCTCTCCTCCACACTTCTCCTTACTTGACAAAATTTCTTCTCCGAACACCTTCCAGATGGTAACAATTTTTACTCGCTTCCATCCTGCCATTGAATGCTCTGGCTCCACATTCCTGTGTTTGCTCACACAATTTCCATATGCTTTTGGCCAAAGCCAGCTTTGCGGGTCATTCTGACAACTACAATGGTAGAAAACAGCACTCTGTGAATGCAGGCTTTTGTTCCCCAGACTGGTTTAATACTATAACTGACTGATTTGCTAATCTAATAAACATACAAGATAGAAAAGGAGAATGCACTAAACAACAACCTTGCCTGTTAAATTTACCTTTAAAATATATCTGAGGATGAATCATGTCTTCCATCACTTACCTACACATGCCATATGTTTCTAATCCATTCACCCCCCTTAAACTGGAATCAAAGGCAGAGTTTCATGAAACAGTCTTCTTTATTATATCAGCCAGGCAAAACAATAATTCACATGCAATGTTTGATGATGTTTTTTTTAAAAAAATCCCAAATTAAGAATCAGTCCATGACTATTTCATGACATTAATAACAGACCACATATACACTACTATTATGCAATCACAATTATATATTTATGTAGCACTGCCATGTTTATGCAGCGCTTTACACATATTGTTCATCATTCACATCCCTGCCCCAGTGGAGATTACAATCTTTATCACATGCTCACAACAGGGTCAGTTTCATCAGGTGCTAACCAGAGCAGCCATAGGTAGTGCTGGGTCTATCTTCAGTGATGCCCAAGGCACACTCCTCAACCTTGAGGCCCCCCCCTTGAAGCCACAGAGAAGAGTTGGGGGTTGCGATGCACAATGGAAGTGATGCACTATTGTGATGAGTTTATCGCAACCATTGTGCAGCGACAGCCATTGTGGCAAATTAAGAAAGCCAAAGTAGGGGTAAGTGACGAGGTACACCCCTAGGCACGTGCCTCTTCTGCCTACCCTGAGTTTCCCCCTACCTAGACCCTGTCATATATCACAAGCTCAGCAGTGTCCAACAGTTTAGATGCCTGCCTTCATTTATAAACTTGTAGAGGGATTTCATAATTTTCAAACAACGTTCACTGATTTTAGAGGGGCCCAAGAACCAAGTATTATTCTGCAATACCCACAAACATGTAGATCATGGATGCAAGTAGTTTCATTATGCAAAACAGCCTTTAGTATCACATTGCCAAGTGATTAGTGTGATTCACCAGAACTCATTGCTTGACTTGCTTTTCAGCTTTCAGTTACTTATAACTAAACTATTTTGTTTTTTGCTTTTTGATCAAAGAATCCTCCTGGGAAACATTCAAGTCTATTGATGTGGTCATCAAAATATGCTTATTAAATTGTGTACTGTAATCTGCCACTTTATCAAAGTGTAAATAAACAGGGCAAATAGAAACGGTTATGCAACTCTCCTTGGACTTGACTATGTATATGAGCAGGTCACATGAGTAATATACAGGCAAGCTTTCACCTTTGTGTTGCAATCACAACTAATGCTTAAAGGGAGAAGCATGTGGCTGCTCAGTGTTCAGCAACACTGGAGTCAACTTATTCATTATATTTGCAGTATATACTGATTTGGGAAGTAATCAGCGTGCTCAATCATGATTCCAAGGCTTGTCCTGACACTTCAAGTACACTGAGGCCCAAACAGCCAAATAATTAGTGACTGTCTGTGGCATCTTCCAGCAGCCCCTCTGGCATTTACTAGGCCTGAATTATAGATAGACAGATAGATAGACAGACAGACAGATGATAGATAGATAGATAGATGATAGATAGATAGATAGATAGATAGATAGATAGATAGATAGATAGATAGACAGACAGACAGACAGACAGGCAGACAGAGAGATAGATAGATAGATAGATGATAGATAGATAGATAGATAGATAGATAGATAGATGATAGATAGATAGATAGATAGATAGATAGATAGATAGATTTTATGCATGGAGTTCCGCTCACAAGGATCTCACTGCTGGTGGGCCAGAAATTTTGAGACAGCTTATGTTCAGTTATAATACTGATCTATTTTGAGACTTTGGACTTTCTTAAATATAAGAATATGTCTAAAATATGAACTGCAGATATCCCTTTTGCCACATTCTTTCCTCTTACTGTTTGTGTTATGAGCACAATACAATTAAAGGGGCGGTTCACCACTGAGTTAAATTTTAGTATGTTATGAAATAGCCTATTCTTAGCGATCTTTCAATTAGGCTTAATCTTTTATAGTTGAATTATTTTCCTTTCTCTTCTCACTCTTTCCAGCATTCAAATGGGGGTCACTGACCCCTAACACAAAAAAATCTATGGCTCTATTTTATTTTTATTCTTGCTTTTAATTACTTATAATACTATTTAGGCCCTCTGCTATTTATGTTTCAATCTTTCATTCAAACCCCTTCCTTGTTGCTAGAATAGCAATTTCTATGTCATACTAAAAGTTGTATAAAAACACGTGGCTTCCTGCTGATGCTGAACACTAAGCAAACACTAACAGTAACAAACACTAACAGTAACAAACACTAACAGTAACAAGCACTAACAGTAACAAACACTAACAGTAACAAACACTAACAGTAACAAACACTAACAGTAACAAACACTAACAGTAACAAGCACTAACAGTAACAAACACTAACAGTAACAAACACTAACAGTAACAAGCACTAACAGTAACAAACACTAACAGTAACAAACACTAACAGTAACAAACACTAACAGTAACAAACACTAACAGTAACAAGCACTAACAGTAACAAACACTAACAGTAACAAACACTAACAGTAACAAACACTAACAGTAACAAACACTAACAGTAACAAACACTAACAGTAACAAACACTAACAGTAACAAGCACTAACAGTAACAAGCACTAACAGTAACAAGCACTAACAGTAAAAAACACTAACAGTAACAAACACTAACAGTAACAAACACTAACAGTAACAAACACTAACAGTAACAAACACTAACAGTAACAAGCACTAACAGTAACAAACACTAACAGTAACAAGCACTAACAGTAACAAGCACTAACAGTAACAAGCACTAACAGTAACAAACACTAACAGTAACAAACACTAACAGTAACAAACACTAACAGTAACAAGCACTAACAGTAACAAACACTAACAGTAACAAGCACTAACAGTAACAAGCACTAACAGTAACAAACACTAACAGTAACAAACACTAACAGTAACAAGCACTAACAGTAACAAGCACTAACAGTAACAAGCACTAACAGTAACAAACAGTAACAAACACTAACAGTAACAAACACTAACAGTAACAAACACTAACAGTAACAAACACTAACAGTAACAAGCACTAACAGTAACAAGCACTAACAGTAACAAGCACTAACAGTAACAAGCACTAACAGTAACAAGCACTAACAGTAACAAACAGTAACAAACACTAACAGTAACAAACACTAACAGTAACAAGCACTAACAGTAACAAACACTAACAGTAACAAACACTAACAGTAACAAGCACTAACAGTAACAAACACTAACAGTAACAAACACTAACAGTAACAAGCACTAACAGTAACAAGCACTAACAGTAACAAACACTAACAGTAACAAACAGTAACAAACACTAACAGTAACAAACACTAACAGTAACAAACACTAACAGTAACAAGCACTAACAGTAACAAACACTAACAGTAACAAACACTAACAGTAACAAACACTAACAGTAACAAGCACTAACAGTAACAAACACTAACAGTAACAAGCACTAACAGTAACAAACACTAACAGTAACAAACACTAACAGTAACAAACAGTAACAAGCACTAACAGTAACAAACACTAACAGTAACAAACAGTAACAAGCACTAACAGTAACAAACAGTAACAGTAACAAACAGTAACAAACACTAACAAACACTAACAGTAACAAACACTAACAGTAACAAACACTAACAGTAACAAGCACTAACAGTAACAAACACTAACAGTAACAAACACTAACAGTAACAAACAGTAACAAACACTAACAGTAACAAACACTAACAGTAACAAGCACTAACAGTAACAAACACTAACAGTAACAAACACTAACAGTAACAAGCACTAACAGTAACAAACACTAACAGTAACAAACACTAACAGTAACAAGCACTAACAGTAACAAACACTAACAGTAACAAACACTAACAGTAACAAACAGTAACAAGCACTAACAGTAACAAGCACTAACAGTAACAAACACTAACAGTAACAAACAGTAACAAGCACTAACAGTAACAAACAGTAACAGTAACAAACAGTAACAAACACTAACAAACACTAACAGTAACAAACACTAACAGTAACAAACACTAACAGTAACAAGCACTAACAGTAACAAACACTAACAGTAACAAACACTAACAGTAACAAACAGTAACAAACACTAACAGTAACAAACACTAACAGTAACAAGCACTAACAGTAACAAACACTAACAGTAACAAACACTAACAGTAACAAGCACTAACAGTAACAAACACTAACAGTAACAAGCACTAACAGTAACAAACACTAACAGTAACAAACACTAACAGTAACAAGCACTAACAGTAACAAACACTAACAGTAACAAACACTAACTGTAACAAGCACTAACAGTAACAAACACTAACAGTAACAAACACTAACAGTAACAAACACTAACAGTAACAAACACTAACAGTAACAAGCACTAACAGTAACAAACACTAACAGTAACAAACACTAACAGTAACAAGCACTAACAGTAACAAACACTAACAGTAACAAACACTAACAGTAACAAACACTAACAGTAACAAGCACTAACAGTAACAAACACTAAGAGGCCTATGCAGTGAACAGCATCAGAGGAAAATGTGAGCAATGCAATCAATTTTTTCCTTTGCTCACAATTAAAATATACTTTTCAACCACATTGCAACTCAACTGGAAAAAGTTCTTAGTAACTTTTCTGTTTTTATAGTTTTTGAATTATTTTCCTCCCCAAAAACCAATTGCTCTGTGAGGCTACAGTTTCATTATTGTTGTTATTTTGCATTACTTATCTTTCTGTTCAGGCCCTCCTCTATTCATATCCCTGTCTCGTCTTCAAACCACTGTCTAGTTGCTAGGTTAAATTGGGCCCAAGCAACACTGCTGAAGAAGCTGCTCGGATGAGTAGTGAAACGTCTTCATTGACTACCAAACAAGTCCAGTTGCTTTAAATTTATTTATACTAGATACTGCTGAAATTCCAACCTAGAAAGCTTCTGAACAAAATAATTTAAAAACTGCAAATAATAAAAAATTAAGACAACTGCAAAATGTCCCAGAATAGCACTCTCTACATCATACTAAAAGGTAATTTACAGGTGAACAACCCCTTTAATGACAGAGCAGCTACTTTGTGTGAAATAAAAGATGCCACCTTCAAGCTATTCTTAAAAGTACAATAACAGAAATAACATTTGCAGTGTAATAAACTGTACAATGAACATTACTGCACTGCAGAATGCAACTTTTTATTTTTATTCTGCAATTATTTTTTTTAATTCCATTCCACACCTTTTACTACATAACGCCCGAAAAGGGAGTTCAGAAGCACCTGGCAGGGCCCAAACTGGGCAGCTCTAATGTAAATACACATCCCTCATCCAGGTAGCAATTGCAGGCTGTTAATGTCACTGTAATGAAAATTATCTGAGTACAAATGGGTTTGTTTACAGGCTGTTGTATTTATTGGGGCTGAAATGGTGATGCCTTTCTACGAGTTTTTGAGGCCAGCCTAGAGTGTTGTGCCAAAGCTCTTCTCCTCTATTCTTTCCACCACAGTTTAGCCATTCTAGAACGTATGCCAGTGGGGCTGGGAAGCTGAAGATCATGATCATTAAACTGTCTGTGCAGTGTAAGCCACAGCTAACATGGAAAAGAAAATTTACAGGATGAAAGGGAAATCTTGGTTGGCATAATAAATCCTTGTTTGACCTACGCAGAGCTCAGAATAGGCTTTTGATCTGTGAGGTCTTAATAAAATGAGCGCACTGTGAACTGACTCATTCATGATGGAAATTCTATAGATACTTATGTGCAATTATATAAATATTACATCAGAATGAAGTATATAGCAATCAGGCTGGTCGCTGAGTTGTGTTAAGCACAATTTAAATCAGCCTGCAGACCCCCTACTGTGCTCAGCAGCTCCTTTCCTTAGTACCCATCAGCCAAGTGCTGGGAGCAGTAGTTCAGGGAAAGCTGGAGAGCCACAACCCAAACATCTCTAAAGTTAATAGAGTGCCATTATATTGTATGTCATTTCCCAAGAGTATTGTGTTTCCAAGCAGCTTGTATGAGGATGAAGGCAAGCAAGCAAGCCTGCACCCATGAGCAAAAATCCCTACAGCACATTCATTATGCTTGCTCCTTAAGGCCAAATACGTTTCTCCTTGAAGTAAGGAAGGACTTTGCCAAAAGGCGCGATATGAGAAACCTTCTAGCCATTTAAAGAAAGCGATTGTGTCCATAAAACAGTGTTAATCAATTCCAAGGAGCTAACGCTGCAATCTAGAGTTAAAAGGAAAAGTCGTTCTAAACCACAAACTAAGAACATTAGGGGCAACACCATCTTTCTGTGTTCTCCCCCCTTCACCCCCGCCTTCTCCCCTATCCTCTAGAGACTGTCTCTTGGCTTCAGACTAAACATATAATGGGGCTGAGTCATTTATTTACTCAGAGCTGTGGCAGCAGCAGCAGTGGGGAAATGCTTTCAGTTAACAGACTCTGTAGCTGGCAATGACCTGACATGCTGTGCGGGAGACTGGGCTTTCGGGTTTAGTTCTGGAGTCAGGGCTCCCCCTGCTGTTATTTCCTGGCAATGGAAACTACTGATTCAGTAACGCTGTCTGTCTTTAGCCATTTCTGTCACTTCCTGGTCTCTAGTGACCAAACATGGGGTTTGTATGTACATAAACAACATTATTACCTTATTCTTAAAGGGGACCTGACACCCTAAGAAGTAATTCCAAAGTCTTTTCTATTGTGTTTTTCAAGCAATATAAACATCACTTATACTATATAAATAATATAAATCTCGTTTCCTCCAGTTTTGAAATTACACAACCATAGCAAGCCAGGCAGCTGCCATATTGTGGGCACTGTTAGTAAGCTGTTGCATCATGCCAAAATCTTGTTTATGTGCCAGAATAGAGGACCTGATGCCTATGCCCAAAACAATTAGATGATGGGGGGCGGGGGTGAGTGCTAAATAGAAAGTGAAAGTAATTGTCTGCCCTGTCTCTCTGCCTAAAGGTGGCCATACATGGGCCGATAGCTGCCGATATCAGTCCCTTAGACCGTTTCGGCAGCTTATCGGCCCGTGTAGGGGCACCAACAACAGGCCTGTCCAACCAACTTCTGGCCTGAAATTGGCCAGCTATCGATCAGGCAGGTTAAAAAAATGTTGATGCGGTCCCCAAACCGATTGAGCCAATTACCGGTGTTCTAATTCGATCATTTGGCCCCAGGGCCAAATGACTGAATTAGCCTGAATTCACACAATATCCCCCACCCATAGGTGGGGGATATCGGGAAAAGATCCGCTTGCTTGGCAACCTCGCCAGGCGAACAGATCTTCACGTGTATGGCCACCTTAAGGCAGCTTGACACCTGAGATTTTTAAATGCCATTATAATGGGCATGGATGTGTTAATAAAAAAAGGAATAAGGGTTTCATGTTTAATTAAAAAGGACTTTAATTGTATAGCTTTTAATGTGTGGGTGACTGGTCCCCTTTAAGGATGCAGCACAGGAAAAAAATGAACATGAAAAAAATTATTAAAAGTATCATATTCAATTAATAGCAGGGCTGCACTTACGTTCACTTTATTTCCCTATAAATGTTTATTAACTGGCACAGACTTTCTGTCCATAATGTCATATGTATCTGCATATTAATCTTTATATATATATATATATATATATATATTATACATGTAGCACTATATAAATGAAAATATCCATACATACATACGCAGAAGCTGACACAGTCCTCATTTATACAAGCAAAGAGATATCCATTTAAAATGTTAGTAAAACAGTGACCTCCAGTGGCCAAATATCAGAATGCTTGGGGATGTCTACCTGCGGGTTCACTTTTGGAATCATGAAGCCACAATGGAAAGAGCAAAACAGTGTTTTTCCATCTGGACCAATTAACAGGTGGAACTGTTTGTGCTTCTTCACTGGGGTGCAAAGCGTTGTGCCTCTTTCTATGAACTGCCACCTCTGGTCGTTAGGGGCGGACGGTATGGTAGGGAGCAAGTAGTCATATCCTAAAATAACCTTAGTGTGTGAACACACAGGCTGGGCACCCTTGTACTAAGGGCTTGGCATAAAACAGTTAAAGGAGAACTCCGGCATCAGAACAACAATTTGTTAAAGAGCCCCACACAGCACAGAAACCCCTATTATACCTATCACTGTAATCTGTTCCTTCAAACAGTATGAATAAATACCAATTTTATAAACGGAAATCCAGCTTCAAAACAGTTTGTCTCTTTCTCCATCATTTAAAATACTGGACTAAAACATTGATGTTACAAATTGTAACCATGTCTCCACAGTTTACAGACAGCATGCAGGAACAACATAACCCACAATGCATTGCACTGTGATGTTCCTTTCCTTAATGGCATCACGTGTGCAGGAAATTGTGGGATTTGGAGGATGCAGGCTGAGGCCAGTCGACTACTGTTACATTTTAGTTGAGTCAGAAAGTAGTCAGACAGATCAGCGAGAGAACAGGGGGGTCAGGCTTAGGTAACTGTTCCAAACCATATTATTACATAAAAATCATGAAAAGTCTGCATATTTTTAACTGATGTATATTGCAAAGTTATTTGAAATTTTGTTACTTATTTTAAAAGCACAAGTTGTGTTTGGGCTCTCCTAGGCTTTCTCTGCAATCTGCAGAGCAAGGAAAATGAATTGTCAGTGCACAGTTTTAGCCTTTGTCAATATAAGTAAACAATTGTTACAAAAAATGAGATGTTACTACTAAACTATGGAAGCTCGTGTGCCAGGTCAGGGCCCCTCGGTGTATGGAAGTCCTACAGTGCCCGTTACCTCACTAATCTATGAAGCATAGTAGCAGCACTGCAGAGGTTAGGGATAAATCATTAGTGCAGGGGGCTCTCAGTAGTTCTGCCTGGTACTTTATAAATGGGCACCTGTATCTTTCAAGATTGACATACATAAGAAGATCTAATTGTTTGTTCAGGTTCCCCTGATTTTGCCAGTGATGAGAACCATCAGCTACAGAACACATACACAGGTTACTGTTAACTTGATATTCTACCCAGTATGACAAAGTATAACAAAATAGCCAATTAAGGATATAAAGTCAAAAAACTATAAAGAAAAAAGTTTTTAGAGCCTATGATTAAGTGCTGGATAAGCATGAAACGTGTTAGGCTTTGTACATGGGGTTTGTTTTAAAGGAGAAGGAAAGGTAAAAACTAAGTAAGCTTTATCAGAAAGGTCTATGTAAAACAGCCATAAGCACTCACAGAAACGCTGCACTGACTTCTCTGTAAAAAGATTAGTTGTGTCTGTTTTCCTCTGCCACAGACACGCAGCTTTCAGCTTCCTGCTCTCTCCTGCTCCCCCTCCCTCAAGAATGCTAAGAGATCACTCCCCCCCTTAGGAATGTGGATCTAAGCCAATCAGCAGGAAGCTGACTCATAGTCTAACTAACTGAGCATGTTCCCGGTGTCTGTGCAGGAGCGATGCATTATGGGAACTTTCTTTACACAGCTCAGCATTTTTTCTTCTTGTTTGGCTTCTGATCATCTGAACAGGTGATATATGGGGAGACTTAAGGGCACTATTGAGACAACTGAAGGTATGCCTGCAGCTTGAGATTAACGCTTTACTAGCCTTTCCTTCTCCTTTAATGGATTATAATAAAGATGTTTAATTTCAAATGTTTTTGATTGTTGTGGACTCAATTGCTTAAAACCAGTATGACGAAGGTCTAAAGAATTCCTGCTAAGATTGGGGGAAACCATTATTTTAGGCCTCAACAAGAGCCAATAGACTACTGACTACTATCCTATTCCTGTTAAAATCAGTATGCCTGTATGGCCCTGTGGCTAGAGCAGAGCCTGTTCAAACAAAAGCTAAACATAGAGCTCACTCATCCCAGATACACACAACACCACTTTGCCACTCAGACTACAGTGTTATGGGCAGTACATTATATTTATATATCATCTTAAGCTATCACTTGAGAGCAAATACAGTTCAGCAATTAAGTATACTGATATGAATACCACTCCCTGTCTCATAAACTTCCTTCTACCTGCACATAGAAGAACTCAAAACATTTGTGCTGTACATCGCAACCAACTTCAGGTCTGATTTATGGTCACGGGTGCTAAATTGCACCAGTGCAGTTACCTATAGCAACCTATAGCAGACCTTTGCTAGCATTCTCTAACTTGTAGTAGACTGTTCATGGCTTAAGAAGCAAGAATCTTAGGCCAATTACCTAATATATTTGTACAGCTTACCCAAGTGTCTTCCCAAATGACCAAAACATAGCACTTTTTAACACCATTATTTGTTGCAGTTGCCATGAGTTACTGCCCAGGTGCAAATTTACATATTGTTTATAAATGACCCCCTCTTCAATTCAGCATGAATACTAAAGAAACAGGAACTGTATATTAGATTTTTATTAGGCTTTCAAACTGGTATTTTTTGGGTGGGTAGGGTGGGGGGATTTTGACATGTACTTCTCGTTTTAAGTGAACTTACCCTCTGTGCATGTTTTTCCGGAGCACAAGAGAGCCCTATAAGTACAGGACCTCCTTCCCCCTAGCATCCCCTGGTGCTCCTGCCGTAAGTTCCCTGAATAACATGCAATGTAGGGAGTATGCTGGGGAAGCTTATGGCCTTCTCACCTGCCACCGTCACATATGCTGTGCTGCGTACGTTGAATTCCTTTATTTAGTGAGTGATTGAAGATATACAGCTAAGCAAGGGAAAAGAAACAACATATTTAGGCAAACATTGTATAAAAAGGATTATTATTTCCTTCAAATACTATTCTACCACTACTCATTATACCTACACCCTCTTTAGAATACCGGATCTGGCCCATTCTGAATATTAAGGGAGCACTGTATAAACTTCTTATAAACACAGTTGAAGTTGTCATGACATTTAAGGTAGTTAATTAACTTGTTTGCCTAACTAAAGATTATCAGTGTAATTAAATACATTGTTTGCTGGTTACCGCATACAGAACATGTTGAACTTGTTTCCCCTGCAGAAAGCCTTATCACGATGGTTCATCCCCTCCAGAGAACACAGAGCTCTTGTTCAGCCACTGAGATATCCTGGCGCTGCCTACTCTGTATTTCTGCATCCTACAAGCACGGCAGGAGACAACCAAGCAAGACTAATGATATCTGCTAGTAATGCCAGCTACTTGGTGTTAGAAAAACATCACCCTCAGCCCTTGCTGTTAGTTTGTGCCAAGCTATGCCATGCTTCCATTTTGCCTGTATACCTACATTGGCACACCAGTATCTACAAGTTGATGCTAGGGCATCACTGTGACTATGATAAGGGTCTTTAGACTGTAAGCTCCGCTGGGATAGGGGCTGACATGAATCATAACTATACTCTGCAAAAGTTCTGCTTAAGCATGTCAGCACTATATAAATAACAGAAAATAAAATTACAGTCACATGAATATAAAAATAAAAAGTGAAATAGTTTTCTAGCCAAATAGCTCATCAGTGCAGAGCTATGCACCCCGATATTGGGGAAACTTTTGCAATGATTATGTAGTTTTATCTTCCACTTAATATTATGTAAGTATGCTCTTAACATTGCACAAGATAATCAGTATTGCCAGTGTGATTTGTACTACTAAACTGCATGCCTCCTCACATATATTGCTATGCCTTGTTTTACACACACAGAATGTCTGGATCGAACTTTCCTAGAACAAGAAATAAAACAGTATGAAGTAGAATTTTTACAGAGGGATCATTCATTTTTCATGAGGACCAGTTACCCACATAATGTCTCCTTTAAAAACACAGGAAGCCATTTACAGACATCCCAAATATAAGTGCAAAAGCAGAGACCTGCAACAGTTTCCCATACTACAGGGTAGGGTGCAATATCTAAAAAAAACTGCACAGATATTTTGACACCTTCCCTACAAGCAGTAAATGACCCTTAATGTGGCCATAAATGAGCCAATAAAAGCTGCTATTGGTTCGCAATTTATCAGCCCATGCATGGTACCCTCAGAAGGGCCTTTCCAACTAATATCTGGCAGATAAGACCCCTTTGGGAAGTGGAGCTCATGGGCTTGTTGATGCTGCCCTCGTACCGACGGCCTGTATCTTGTTAATGTGGCCACCTCAAGGTGGGCATATTGAGGAAAGAGACACTTGTTTGGTGACCTTGCCAAACAAGTAAATCTTTCAATGTGTAGCCAGCTTTACAATGCGTTTATAGATCTGAACAGCTGTTATATAAATCTCTAATAGTTTCCTACAGCACCACTAGAGGGCACTATTTTACATCAAACTTACTTGAAACACAGTAAAGACCATTGTTTCCAGTGTTATTTACTTCCGATGGCTTTTCAGGACTTATAATAAAGCATGTTAAGGCATAGCCCTGAAACCTTTTGGTTAACAAACAGCAAGAGGTGTGAAAGCTGCTTTTGAGAAACATTCTGCCTGTTATTATAATACATCTATTACTAGCAAGAGAGACAAGCAGACACAAAAGAGGAAATCTGTGGCATTCTAGAACATGTTTAAAAACAGAGCTGCAGCTGCATGAGTCTGAACATGTACCACAAAATAATGCAGACACTCCTGAGGAAGCTCAGAAGAAAAAAAAGGATGAATATGCCAGCAAGATGTTGAAACATACATGGCACAGTAAATATCATTGCTTTTATGTGCTAGGGCATTGGACTTGATTGCAAGCACAGCTTCGTCTACAAAGACAGGCTAAATGAATTCTGAGGAGTGTGTGTGCCAGGGAAAATAGCCTTTACGCTCCACTCTAACAGTGCCTAATGGGTGCGATTACACATGGTCTGTTAAGGCTGCCTAATATGGCTCTGCTATATATAGCAAACAGAGAAATATCAATGGCATCATATGCACATGTACTGTATGTATGTATGAATAACTTTATTTATAAAGTGCTACAAGGATACACAGTGCTATACAATCTTACAATATATATATACACAGTTACACACAGGGAGGACAAGTGTTATAATAAATACAATAAATAAGTATAAATACACAGAGATTAAGTGCCATGTGGTGTGAGATAGCAAAACACATGCCAAGCGATGCCAACAGTTGGACCCAATTATGGCAATCTATGTTTGCAGTTTCGGTGATTATGCTCAAACCTGAATAAGCAAACAAGGGTTCTGACTCTTATATGGGGTTTTTTGGATCATACCAAATGTAAATATTATTGATTTGGTGCATTCCTAATATTATTTTTCATAGCAACATCTATCACTAGTAAAAGAAAATAGCAATATATGTGAGACGCACACTGGAGGGTGTAAAACCCCTTATAATGTATTTTAGCAAGTACATCTGTGGCATTTGAGGACTTATTTACTAATACAACAAGGTTAATGTGCAAAAATGGATAATCATTATTTGTTTTTACATGCAGTGCTGCATTATTTCCTAAAACTCCAGCATAATTGCAGGCAAAAGCATTTGAGGCAGCTTGCACATGATACACTAATGCAAATTAGTAAATTACCATTTTGTGTGCAAGGTGAGCTCAGACTTTGCTGACATCAATGTGTGTGTGCAAACAGCATCATTACCAGCATGCCAATAATCAAAGCAGCGAAAGTGGTACGTGTAGGGGTAACGTACATAGAACCTTAAGGGCCATGATAGACGGGGAGATTAGTCGCCTGCGACAAATCTCCCTTGTCTCGGGCGACTAATCTCCTGAAAATGCCATCCCACCTGCGATTTACATTCTAGCCGGTAGGATAGCATTTTGGGAAGATTCGTCGCCCGCAAGAAGGGAGATTTGTTGCGGTCGACTAACCTCCCCGTCTGTCACGGCCCTTAGGCTAATAAAGAGTTAATCTCAAGCTGCAGGCATATCTTCAGTTGCCTTAATAGTGCCCTTAAGTCTCCCCATATTTCTCCTGTTCAGAAGATCTGAAGCCAAACAGGAAGAAAAAATGCTGAGCTGTGTAAAGAAAGTTCCCATAATGCTTCACTCCTGCAGACACCCAGACCAAGTTGAACATGCTCAGTTAGTTAGACTATGAGTCAGCTTCCTGCTGATTGGCTCAGATCCACATTCCTAAGGGGGGGAGTGAGTTCTTAGCATTCTTGAGGGGGGGGGAGCAGCAGAGAGGAGAGAGCTGAAAGCTGCATGCCTCTGGCACATGAATTACAGACATAGAGAAATCTTTTGACAGAGAAGTCAGTGCAGCGTTTCTGTGAGTGCTTATGGCTGTATTTACATAGACCTTTCTGATAAAGCTTACTTAGTTTTTACCTTTCTTTCTCCTTTAAAGCATCATCTCAGTAAGGCAGGTGTTAATCCTAGTGCTCCTTTTCCTCCGTGTACTTTGCATCTCTTACAGAAAAGCATCATTGAGATTTTTGCACCCACATTTGCACTTTGAACTTGAATTAGGTAATCAGCTATCCTGTGTATTGTTTGCTAAAATAATTTGATTGGACAGTGTTGTGACTATCAGTTTCTGGGTCCTCCATGCTCCAAGCCTTTAAGAAGATTATCTGGGCTGGGCCTGCCGTCTCCATTGATACACCCCCTTAAGTATTAAGTAGAAAATGAGTGAGAATCCCAAAATGGTATCTTTTTCCTCTGCTGTTTTAAACACACACCATCCACAGTGTGATAGCAATTACCCGAAATGGATTAGAAACAAAACAGGAACCAGCAGTACTTCGGTCTGCAATTCACCTTTTATTGGTGCATATTTCATATCACGACATGTTTCAGGATCACCATTTCTGGTAACCCCCTTAAGTATGGCTTTCCACCAGCCACTGTGCTTTATGCTGATTGGATTTACTGGGCACTACATTGTTAGTGTTGCAGTAGAGCATTGCAGGGTGCTGTTCTAATGTAATTTGGAAATGCTTAAAGCTCAAATATCAGAATACGGGCAGGCATTTGGGGGGTGAATTGTAGGCTTCGTGAAATAATTGTGAAGTGATAATGTTTTAGCATCTTGAGCCAGAGCACTGCATGACATAAAACAGACATTACAGGGGCCATTTACTTCTGCAAGTGCTGTGAGCAATTTAGAGTGCAGATTACATCTTTTTTTTCAAAAATTCCAGCACGGTTGTGCTCGCCAGGGCACATTGCGCTTGATTGGTAAAATTTATTCAAACGCACCTTGGTCGCAAATAGGATTAAGTCAAGCTGAAAGTTTTCCAGGTCTGGTTGGGGTTATTTTCGGTGTGACAGTGATCTGTGCATGCCTATTGACACGAGGTGCAGAGAGAACCCTAAGGCTGATGCCACACGTGGCGTTTTTACGCTGCGTTTTTTCTCAGCCTAAAAACGCCGCACAAGCCACACAGCCCCTGACTATGGCGTTTTTCAGCCTAGTACTGGTGACGTAGCAAATCCCATTTCCATGGTGCTAATAGTGCAAAATAGTAAAAAAACGCTGCGTATTTCAGCTAGGTCTGGCAGCTGCCTTTGTGTATACATAGGAATAGCTTGCTTTGCAAATACTGGCGTTTTTCAGCCAACGCTTGAAAAATCCGTGCTAAGGCGTTTTCTAGCGTATTTACGCTTTGTGTGGTTTGCTTCGAGTCTTTTCAAGTTATTTCTATGGATGATGATATCAGGCGTTTTTTAGCCGCTGAGAGAATTAGAAAATACGCAGCGTAAAAACGCCACGTGTGGCATCAGCCTTAGGCTACCATCTAGTTTGGAGGTGGTGGCAAATCTAGTTTTACTGCATCAATAGACCCAACATAGAACAGGGAGCAGAAAGGACTGAGCAGCACAAAGCTCAACAGAGTGCAACTCACTGAAGGTAAAATTGTGGGAGTGCAACTGCCCTTTCCATTGTAAATGATCCCTTATATATTTCGCCTCTGACTGCTGTATATTTTCACTTTTCCTTAATTAGTAGACTTACATACATACACTGCATAAAAATCTTTACAATTCAGTTTATTACATAAATACATAAGAATTTTAAATCTTTGCCCATAGCTATATAAATGCATTTGTTCATCACGGTGCAGCTGAAGAGTCATGTGTCATGGAAAGTGTTTTCCCTCCTCCCAAATATACCCTGTTATGGTTTAGCCTGTAACCCATTAAATCATACTTTATAATATTGCATCATATGGCAGCGTTTGGCTACCCCCTCAGAAGGGCCTGGAACAGTCGCTGGCTATAGGCAGAACAAAAATAAAATACATGGAGGTTAGTAGAAGATGGGTAGTGAGCTGAAAGGAATTAATAAACTATATAAGACTAGCTGTGGAACTACAAATCTTACCCACCTGCTCAAGAGCTGAACAATTCTGCCTTTATTTTTATTTTAAAGTTTAGCACATTTGCTACCAGTCCAAGAAAATGACCATAGGAATTGCCAGTAAAGCAGCACTGTGTTCCCTGTATGTCCACATAATCGTGCCGACTACTATCCAACAAAAATCATTTAATTCCAGAGGAAGAATTATTTTCACTGTGAAATAGTGCACAATTGGGTACAAAATGAACCCACCTTGTGGCATCCATATCCAAGGCTATCCACTATTCATTAAGTTCTAGATGCACAAAGTGCAACATGAACACTGTATGAATTCCTTAGTCTGAGAAGTTTAAAGGGGCCATGCCCAAATTACTGAGCTGGATTGCAATGGAAACTGCTATGAGGGGGTAAAAGAAATAGTAGGTAAAAACTGTAATGATAGTTAATTGGATAGGCATGTCATTGTTTTATGCTAAGGCTAGCTATAGCAACCTGTCATTATAGAGTCTTGACCTGTCATTCTTGGCTCTTGCTACTTCCCCTGTGTGTCCCATTGTGTGCAGCTGTCACTCCTGACTATTTCCTTCTGATCTTTTGCTGTAATATTAATCCTGTGGTGGGAGGGACTGCCCTGAGCATAGTGACCTTCCCGTCTCTCTGAGCAGCACTGAGCCAAACACAACAACCTTTTGTACAGGTTCTTGCATAGGAACGATACTCTCATGGCTGCGGTCCATTCATCTGCAAGTGCCACAAAGGTAAGAAAACGTAGCCACACTGTGGCACTGAAAGCAAAACAGAAAGCTTACAGTGTAGTATGGACACTTTTATATGGAAACCCATTATCCGGAGAGCTCCAAAATATGGAAACTTTTTTCTTTTAAATAAAAAAATTCTTATTTTAGATTTTTTTTTCTTTAATGATAAAACAGGACCATGTACATTAATATAATTTGATGTTGATGGCAAAATGATTACTGGGTTTTGCATTTTTAACTATATATTATAGCCACTATAGCACAGTCCTTGGAATAATAAAATTACCCCAGAGAATAGATCCCATACCTGAATATCCATTTCTAGGCGTCAGTAAGGGCAGCACACAAGGGGCTCCTGTACTGCATCCTGAAATGACTCCTCTTACAAACAGCAACTACTCAGCAGTTAGCATTTTCATGCTCTTGGACTAATGCAAGAAAACATCTGATTGGCTGCTCTGGATCTAAGGCAAACTTTCCCATTGACCCTGCATAATCCTCTAACTAAACATGGCCATGACCCTCCTATAAAGGGGGTTTTATTATTCAGAACATATTTCACACATTGGAGTGCTTGGGTATTCTCAATGCCATTGCAATCAGCAGAATCAGCAAATGGTCCTTCATTCCTAAAATGCCAAAACAGCCTGATATTATTTAGCACAAAAACGTATTCTTATCTTTGCAGCTGAAACAGTGTGCGTCTCTGTAAGCTCCTTTCCAAAATAAATCAGGCTTGTACAGTTCCCATCTCACCAACACAGATAAAATATGTTCAGCTTGTATAGAGGATTTCCTATAAATACACAGCTCATTGTGATAGGGATTAGGTAGTCGCTACATGGGCGAGTTCACACCACTTCCCCAACATTTCAATGAACAGTCAAATGAAGCAGTTGCTTTCAAAGCAGTTTGGGGAATTAAGGGGAATCGGAATATCTTGTTTCAAGAAAAACAGTCCTTGTTAAATCAATAACTGGCTTTAAAGGGTCACCAACCCCACAATACAAAGCCACTATGTTGACAAAATTGCAGGTAATTCATTTTTGGAGGTAAGTTGGTGCAAATGTTGTTTCTTAAACAAAACAGCGTAAAAACATCTCCTTGCTGATAAACCTGTATCACTTGCTGGCCAGTAGGTTGCAATGTAAAATGGGAAAAAAAGGAAGTACAGATACAGATATAGGATCTATTATCCAGAATGTTTTGAAATATGGCATTTACATTTCCCATTTGTTCCCAATTTTATCTTTATCTCTTTAATAGCTTTATCTCTGTAATAATTAGACAGTACCCGCACTTTATGGTAACTAAGCTAGCATAAATTCACACCAATCACAAAACCAGCCTGAGGTCCACTTTTTTTTTTCCTCTGGCAGGAACATGAGAAATTAAAGCTGATCTGGACCTGGGCTTTAACTGTGCATGCTCTAAGTTAGGGATCTCAGAGAAGAGAAGGGCCTGGTAATATGATGCACTCTAACCCCACTGTGTTCGCTTTTCAACACAATGTAGAGCAAACAGTATTATTGGATTCCCAGTGGTGCGGATAGGACTGGGAAAGAGGGCTTTGGAGGGGGAACTTGTTACTACTCCGGCCTTAGTTCTCCTTTAATGCTTTAATTTTAGTATCCTTAAGGACTGGTGCTCCAAATTATGTTTAAAACATATAGGAGTGATCCCAAACCAGGTGTAATTAGCAGACCAAATTAGATGAAATATCTGTTTATACATGCTGGTGTTAGGGAATCATTTACTAACAGTGTCTCAAAATTAAAAAAAAAAAATGACAAGGATTAAATACAGTTTTCTAAGAAAAAAAAAAAAAAACGAACACAGTAGGTACACTCAGATTGTTGTGCAAACAGAACCGGCAGCCGTGTTTAGCGTCTGTTGACAGAGTTTCAGTTGAAAAGAAAGACAGTTCTGCACAATCTGAAGCCTCTGAAGTGAGAACCGCTAGTCAATGAGACAGGGATTAGTGTTGCCTTTGGCTGAAATGAAAGCTTATTGCAAACAGTGTGTTCGGCCATCCCTTTACTTTCATTTTTTTACTTCCCCTTTACTTGTACCAAAAGCAACAGCACTCCAAATGCCCCTATCCCCCTGTCAACATTTCCCACTGATAACAGGCTGATAGGGTATTGGAACTGCAAAAGGTGAAACAGAGCACAGGTACTTTCCACTGCTCTCTATTAATTTGTATGGAATATTGATCAAAGGGTCCATTGATATTAATATCTTTAAAAATCCTATACAAATTAATAGAAAGCAGTGAAAATTCCCTCTGTCAACCTCTCTTTTACCATTTAGTAAATATGCCATTAGCATGACTGATATCACACATGGTAGGGGTAAATAAAATGAGGTATGGATATGAATGTTGCAAATAATCTGCTGTTACTTCTGATTTTCAGTGATAATGTGTTTTCTACCATGGGACCTGCATTTTTATTGTAGTTAGAGCAGCCCAGTTTAGGTGTACTAAGTATGCAGGGGGTTATGGACTGGGACTTTCCTGCTTCATTTCCAATTCCAGGGTTTGATCACTTTATTCTGACCCATTACTAATTTGAATATATTCTAGATATTAACTTTCATAATAAGTAGCCCAATGTTGGTGAGAAAAATATTACTGTTTGTAAAAGTCAAGCAACCCTCCATTTTTCTGGCAATGTGGATACTGTTTAATTGCACTTAGGACTGTAACCCCCCCCCCCCCTCACCCAAAAAATGTAATCAGTGAACAGCCTCTTTGAAATCTTTCAATACCTGCCACACTGGTTGTCCAGAGGTTAATAGTAAGTCTGCAACATCCCCTTAATCACTTAGATTTCCTTCTCCTCCTGTAACCCACTCGGCCCCCTCCCTCAGGAATTTGCTTTGGCTGTTGGCTTGTGGGCATGCTCAGTTGTTCTAAGCTCAGATTACTAAACACGCCCTCCAGTCTAGCAGCCAGTGAAGAAATGGCATTGCTGGTTCCCATAGAAACACTCAATTTTGTTTCTCCCAACCAACTCTCCTGAGCTCAGCTCAAACAAAGCAGAACTTTTAGCAAAGACAGTTGTGCCTGTGTGAGCCTGTATTCTTGATGAAATGTATGCTGAATAAGGGTCTGTGTGTGTGTGCTGTTTTCAGATTTAAATGTATCTGATCATGCATCAGAGGAAAAATGGCCACCGGATGAAGCTGCTATTTGCTTTAGGAAAATGTGATGGTGCTACAAGCGGAGGGGATATATGCAGTACAAATTATGCCATTTGGGTGGGGGAGACATACCCAACTGATATACAATGTAGGCAAATGTAAGCTTTACGTGCCCTTTAATGGATTTGTATATATTTTACCTAAAGTTCTGCAGTGATGTCAGATCCTTTAAAGGCAATATATACCCCCTTTTTGGGCATAAGCTCAAGTACAGCTAAATAGAGCTGCAGATACGCTTCTCTTCACCTGCCTATAAAATGCAGACTGAGAGAAGCAGACCATACACCAAGGGGCTGATTTACTAAGACACAAATTCGAATCCGAATTGGAAAAATTCCGATTGGAAAACGAATATTTTGCGACTTTTTCGTATTTTTTGCGATTTTTCGGCCTCTTTACGATTTTTGCGAAAAAACGCGAGTTTTTCGTAGCCATTACGAAAGTTGCGCAAAGTCGCGATTTTTTCGTAGCGTTAAAACTTGCGCGAAAAGTCGCGCCTTTTTGGTAGCGTTAAAACTTAAAAGGCGCGACGTTTTGCGCAAGTTTTAACTCTACGAAAAAATTGCGACTTTTCGCGCAAGTTTTAACGCTACGAAAAAATCGCGACTTTGCGCAACTTTCGGAATGGCTACGAAAAACTCGCGTTTTTTCGCAAAAATCGTATTGGTAACGAAAAAGTCACGATAATTTCCGAAAAAAATCGCAAAATACCGATCATTACGAAAAAAAACGCAATCGGACGCATTCGCCCCGTTCGTGGGTTAGTAAATGTGCCCCCAAGTGTGACTTTGCCCTTAAGCTACAGCAAGTGATGTTCAGAAATGGTGCATTTCAGTTATGTTCGTAATGAAAAACAAGAAATGTATAGTGCCCAGTTATGGATATTTGTGACACGGATTCTACAGTGCATTAAGGGGAAAAGTGCATAAAGCAGAGCACAAAGAGCTGACAAATATACATTTGCTTTATGTGTTTACCTACCTGTATTTGTTTCCAGGGGTAAGACCATTTCCCAGAGAAAGGCAAACATAACAGAGAAAAACAAAGTGCTTTCCTTCTGAGAGCAACATTGGCTGCAGCACTCTGGTCCCTTTCTATCATATAGATTTGAACAAAAATAAAGCCTGCTTTGCCATCTTAGACCAAACTCAGAGAAAGTGGTACCCATATGGATTATCTGCTAGTCTGGAGGATCTCTGCATAACAATGGAACAACAAAATAAAATCTGTTTTACTACTGGAAACTTAGTCCATATGGAAGCAGGAAAGACACACAAACACACAAAATGACGAAAACAAAGTACAAATACAAGGGCAATTAAAAAGTATTAAATATACATTCAGGAATCTTATGGACTGGAAATAAAGCAACATGTTTATTCATTTAAAGGGGTGGTTCACTTTTAACTAAACTTTTAGTATGTTATAAATTATAGTTTTTGAATTATTTGCCTTCCTCTTCTGCATCTTTCCAGCTTTCAAATGGGCAACACTGACCCCGGCAGTCAAAAATCTATTTCTTTGTGAGGCCAAGTTTTATTGTTACTTTTTAATACTTATTTTTCTATTCAGTCACTCTCCTATTTATATTTCAGTCTCTCATTTAAACCACTGCCTGGTTTCTAAGGTAAGCCAGACCCTAGCAACAAGACGGCAGCTGAAAATTCCAAACTAAACTAAAGTAAAAAGCTAATAATAACTTTGGTTTCTACTAAAACTTACAAAGCTACTCCCCTTGAACCTGAAATATTGAACAAAGATTTTACATTTTGCCTTCATTTACATTTCATTTTCTTATGCAGACCTAAATTAATTTAGCTTAATGTTTACAATGGTCCAGTAAGTAATGTACTGTATCCGACATAAAAACCCACCAAGCAGTTCTGTAAATAAACTATTATATACTATAGATGCATGCTGAGTGTCATTATATGAGGCCCAGGACTCCAAGGTGATTTGTAATATTTATCAAAACAGGTTCACATTATCTATGTTTGTAGTAAGGATTTTACTAATGCATACAGAGAACAAATGCACAATTTAAAATAAACAACAGTGATTGTAAAAAGAATAAATATACCTTGTAGCCATGGCAGGTTCTGTGGTTGTAAATTACTGTACACATGCTACATATCTTTTTAAATAAATATTTCAAGTTTGCAGAGGTATTACTGTCAACCAAGCATGACAACCACAAATGCCCAAGAACCTACATTTGATGTGCATCCTTTTTCATTTCAAACATACATGCCCATATATCAAAAGGGTTGCATTTATCAAGGGATAAAATGCCCTTTAAATATACAATTCAAAACTAAAAACCCATATTCCAAAATCGTTTTTTTAGCATAATTTTTTTTTTATTAAAATCAGAACTGTGCAATCACTTTTATGGCCATAGACCTGGGGAATTTGTCTTGCCACATCCAAGCTACAGGTGGAAAATAGGCGAGTATAGCGGTTAAACATGAATCTTTTTGAAAAAGTCTTTTTGCCATATTGGAATTGAATTAACTTGAAATTATATATATATATATATATATATTATATTATATTATATATATATTATATATATATATATATATATATATATATATATATATATATATATATATATATATAAAAAAAAAAGAGAAAAGCCAAGTCTTTTACAGTGTATAAACATTATATCACAGTCATATATGAGATGTATGTAACATGGCTGCATGTTCTCAGGCATGAATAACTAAATAGCAAATAACAGACCAACCCCATAAATATAAAATTAAAAACTCTACTGCCTAATATTGTTTAAAACAGAAAATCTTCCCTTTATTCTTAGTTACTATGCTGTCAGAAGTGTGTCATATTTATTTGTGCCTTTAAACATATCTAATCAAGGAAGCGAGAAAGATCTTCTTTAATTTCTGCTTCATCCCATGGGCCATGAATATTGTCTTTAAAAAGCTGCAGCCGAATTAGACAGTATGGACACAAAAATGCCACCGAGAGGAGGAGAAGAAAAAACAGCAGAGCACCCACGCTTGAAATGCTTAGCAGTCCTGCCATGGCAAAAATGGCAAAGAAAAAGGTTACACTTATGTATGTCCATGGAGTGTTAGCCCTAAGTTTTCTTTGCAAGCTCGGCCATAAAGCAAAAATCTGGATGGCAAAGGTGACCATAGCAAAAGCATGAAGGGACCTTGGAAGTCGTGAGGCAAGGCAAACAGAAGCAAAAATGGCCATGTTTATGGAAAGAGTACTAGAAACTACAGCTGCATTGGCTCCATAGTCAAAGAAAACCAGGTGTCCAAGAAGCATAAGGACTGACATGGCATAAATTGTATCAGTGCTAATAGATTCTGTCAGTGTCTTAAGCACTGGAGAAAACCCATAAGTAAATGCTACAAATACAAGTGCACTCTTCAGATCAGCCCAGTGAGTTCTTCCACTGTCTCTTCTTCCTTCACCTTGGTCTACAGCATCAAATAATAAGTAGCCAAGGAGTGTGAGAGCCAAGCCAACTCCACACAGCTTCTGCGGAGACAGCAAATCCTGGTCCATGTACCACCATATTACAGAGAAGACACAAACACTGCAGAGCTGCTGGATTACTACTCCAGCTTCAAACACCACTGCCCAGTAGTGATACCGACGTACATAAATATTCTTCCTCAGTTCTTCCAGGAAGCGGTCATCCACATAATTATCAGGAAAAGGCTGATGCTCATATAACACCTTTTTCCAGATAGGTGGGGAGCCAACTGAACCTGAAGGAGGATTTCCAGCTCCCCATGACAGACTGGAGTAATGGTCTGCACCAGGGCTCTGCAGTACCGGGCTTTGCAGCACTGGGCTCATTCCACTTCTTTACAAGATGCTCTCACTGTAAAACCAGACATTTACCTGGAAAAGGATAATGTAGAGTCCTTATCAGAATTTCTGAGGCACAAAATAACAAGTTAGTCCATTTTGTCTCCCCATTAAGGAGCATGCTTTAAATGAACAAAATGTCCAAGCTAAACCCTCTCTGATCACAGTCGTTGCAAAAGTACCTGTAGTAGCCAGTCTGTAAGAGAAGACTTGTAGCTCCGCTTCTGCGAATGCTTTCTGACTTCATGTATTGTATACCTGTCCCAAAAGAGAGAAATTTCAGTCACTGTACAGAAGTAATTTGGCTATCATGATGCTTAAATATTGTCTTATTAAAGCAAAGTGTATATGTAAATACAATGTTCCACACCAACAAAAAGCAGTAGCTGGTGAACATTTTAATTCTGGGTTGTACACCCTCAGGAATCCTGAAAGGCAGTTTGCTAAAGATAGAGTGGCTTGTGACTTGTAAAATGTTTTTTTTTACAAAATATGAATCCAGAGTTTCAGTCCCTAAAAGGTTGGATGCACATGATATAAGTAACATTATACAAACCACAAGCAAAGAAGTTTTAAAAAAGGACTGTGCCCCTCCTAGACATGTATATGCAGCCCTATGCTCGATATTTGTATAAAAATCACTGTTCATAGGGCTGGTATAATTACCTTGGCCTTTAGAGATTCCATTAAGCAAATGTGACTGGGTACTGTATTGTGGGCACTGTGAAAGAAATCTAAACACAGGACAGAGAGGCGTATGCTGGGAAAAAATGGTCTTTTGGGAAATACTGCCTAAAAGCTTGCTGAAACAGATTATGAATGCCCAATATACCATGAATACAGGGATTCTAAGCATACTTATTTACATAAACTTGTAGTGATACACCACCTAACCTATATTATAGGAACAGGGTACTTTGCCCCACAGCAACAATATAATTCTCTAAAAGGAATGCAGCCATGCAGATAAAAAAAAACTGGTTCTGCTGCCTTTCCCTAAAGTTCAAACGAAACAAGTTTTTATTTTGCTGCGCAGTTCTAAAGATTTCAAAGAAATTTTCCCAGTGAATAAATATTTTAAAACAATACAAGGCTCACGCATACAAATACAAGCATAACTGCAAAGCGCTAAAATGGATGCAAAAAAGGCCACTTGGATGATATTCACAAAGGTCCCATGCATGCTCTTTGCATGTAGTGCCAATGCTTTCTTTCAGCCTACTCTAAATCTTTTATTTGTGCAAAAATGCAAAATACAATGCACATAGATGCAAGGGAGCCCTGCAAGTAACACAAATCTTGAGGAGGCAGTACTTACAGGGTTTATCTGAATGCTGCAAATGCCCATTTTAAACAGCAAATCCCTAAGCTGCACGATTGTGCTGACAAATAAGCAGTTCTAATATATGTCCATGAAAGATGTAAACGTATTTCCAAAGTGTGGGGGGGGGGGGGGGTGTTTTTTTTTCCTAAAGGGCCTAGTAAGTTCTAGTTACAGCACTATATGCAGTTGTACAATGGGTAAAGCAAAATATGAGCACAATACAGTGGACAAGGTTCTAGGGCAAAGTTAACAACAAAGTTAACTACAGCATCTATTACTTACTGCGCTCTAGTTAGACAAAGCCTGCGGGTATGTAGGACTCAAATGCTATTATACTTTACCTTATATGTCATAGTTTTTTCCCAGGTGGCCATTTTAACGATTGACCGGATACCAAGACCAGAACCCTATGGACAACCCAACAGACAAAGCAACCCCAACT
Organism: Xenopus tropicalis; assembly: GCF_000004195.4. Lineage (NCBI taxonomy): Eukaryota > Metazoa > Chordata > Amphibia > Anura > Pipidae > Xenopus > Xenopus tropicalis. Next base: position 107,307,485 of record NC_030680.2, on the reverse strand, counting down.
TCCACTTCCAGCAGAGGAAAAGGTAACATTTGCATAAGTAACTAGACAAAGAAATGCTTTTCAATGATATAGAAAATATCCTTATCGAGATGGTGTATATGATGATTACAAACACACAGTATAACCTAAAAGTGAGACCCATAGCTCAAGGGGGAGCCTAATTCAGGCCCCTACGTAACTGTACCTCTGGATCAGACTACAGTGCTTATTTGTTGGATTCTGTATTAACCTGCCTGACTACATACTCTACCAGGTCAGATTCAGAACACTGCTATTTGTTTTGCTCTACTGCTCAAACCTCTTTATAAGCATCAAATATTTTTACATGTGAACACATGGTATAGCAGTGATCAAACCCTGGAGTTGTTTCCCACCCCTAGAAAATCTGTGTTGTGGTAATCAAAAGCCAGTCTTTATTGTTTCTTTGTACGGTGTATATTAAGGGGAATTATGTTCTTTAGCATATTCAACATAGCAATACAATATCTGTATGCCTGGAGGACAAGCAAGTGTTTGCAGGAGTCTAGATGGCCCATCTTGAGCAAAGCAGCATGGCAGAACCCACCAAAACATACAGTATGTAGATATACAAAGTTTCATGGTTTTGTTTACAGAATAAGTTTTCAAGAGCTACTGAGAAGTCAGTAGAGCAGTCATTGTTAGGAATGGGTGAAGGGGTGGCACAGTCATTGTTGCCTGTCAGTAATGTTGCCAGCAACATGTATTTTTATCTGCCCTGTCAGTTTTAAAGGCTGCAAATTACAGATGAACATGGTTTTTAATCTTAGAGTCCATGAATACATGCAACTCACATCTGGCAGCATCACTTATAATTTTGCAAAGCAGACTGCATTTGGCTCTTTAGTTGAAATAATCCCTCTACTTTATATTAAAATGCAGCTCACCAACTCACCAGCTGCTGGCATCAGCTCTTTCAGTGTCTGAGCAATTAGCAGCATCAGGCGGTCACTGGGCAGTGAGGGTTATAGGAGGGAGGGGGTGAAAGGGGAACTTTGAACTTTAATTTAACAAAATAGTTCTGATTAGTTTAACTACACAGAATTGTTGGCTCTAAAACGCTGTAGACTAGCATTGAAATGAATTAGCAAGTACAAACATTGATTTGGGGCCAGTTCTAATATACTATTATTACTATATTATTTTATTATTAAAAGAAAAATACAAAAAAATAAATTCTACCTGAAAAGCCTGTGTTCATCCAAGGTCAATCACCCTGAGGTGGGCATTATCAGGCTGAACCTATTGTTTAGCCCTCTGGCCAAATGACTGGATCACAAGGACAGCATACAGGTCATTAGGGTATGGAGCACATCAACAAGCTGATGCGGCCCTCATCCTAAAGGGATTTTTAAACTTGTTGAATTGACATCTGCCTAATATTCTGCCAGATATCAGTCTGCTAGGCCCTCCTGAGGGTCCCATACACATGCCAATAAGCTGCCGTCTTGGTCAGTCTGAATGTTTCATGGAGAATTCAGAATCTGGGTCAGTCGTACATATATGGATTCCATTAATTGTTACACAGACTAAAATTTAATAGAATTGTCTTATCTGGGAAAAGGAGATTTTCTCCTCTCTAGATTTAGTTGGTACACACAGATATAATTCCACTTTATATTTGTGGTTGCAGACCCCTGTGACCTTTATAGTTAATAATGCACAGGATAGGAGTAGGTAAAGGAAAGATGAAAAATATATCTAAATATGTTCAATGTGTTTGTAGGTTACGTCCCACACTCCTTAAACAAGCGTGCAAGGATGAAGGAGCAGAAGTGTTAAGTTCCAGTCTGCAGAAAGAACTCTTGGTGAGGTCCCTCTGCCTGCCCAGCCAAGTACAACATGTAAGTGGGAATTAAAGAATACTGCCTCTGTCCAAACCCAGAAAATCAATGCTATTTTTAACTAAATCACCCCTTAAGCATCCAAAATACCAGTAATAATAATAATAATAATAATAATAATATTTGTAAGATGGATCCAGCTGCTTCCAATGAATTCATTCATTAATTCATTGATTAAATTATCCAACTATTTCTCGTCTAGAAACTTTCTCACATACAGAATTCCTTATAAAAAAAATGAGGACAGATCCACTTCACAGAACAACAAGTATGCCACATGTAATAGGTGTTTTAGTTTTTTTGTATTTTCTATTTTTACAGCGTTTCTAAAACTCCTTCCAATTTAAACTCTGTAGGCTAGGCGACTTTCTAAACAGTTAGCATTTGATACCTGGATTAATACATTTTTTTCAGAAGCATCACAGAAATGTCTACAACTAGTGGATCAAATTGTAACATGCTCTGTAACTGACTTGAGCCTAGGGAGCATGCTTAATAGAGGCTCACGCATTATTTCCTGAGCAATGCATTAAAGGGGTAGTTCACCTTTAATCTAACTTTTAGTATAATGTAGCCAGTGTTATTATGAGACAATTGGCAATTGATCTTCAATTTTTATTTATTTATTTAAATTATTTAGCTTTTTGTTCAACAGCTCTCCAGTTTGGAATTTCAGCAGCTATCTGGTTGCTAGGGACCAATTTAACCTAGCAACCAGGCAGTGGTTTGAAAGAGAGACAGAAATATGAATAAGAGAAGGCCTTAATACAAAGATAAGTAATAAAAAGCAACAATAAAATTTTGTAGTCACACAGAGCAATAGTTTTTTGCTGCCAAAACCTGGAAAGAATCAGAACAGCAAAACAAATTATTCAAAAACCAAAAAAATTAAAGATTAATAAGACTGATTAAAAAGTTGCTAAGATTGAAGATATAAGAAAATTAGAAGAAATATCATACTTAATACACAACAACAGCAATACTTACCGCAAAATTTGGAACCCCTGGATAGAATACCTAAACAAACTGGGTTAATAAATAAACAAACACATACATGTCAATAAAGTCCTATCTTAATAACAAGCTGTGACACCCCTCTCTCTCCACTATAGATGTTAAAATATTTTCTGGAAAATATTTTTCAGAAAATACAACTTTGAAGCAGTATTCTGCCTGACACAACTTGTAAATTAACAAAGTAGCAAGAACTTGTTGTTAGCCTAGGAAACCTGAACCTGCATGTATAACATGTTCTCCTTTTTCATGCCTCCCACCCCTCTCCCCCTTTTTTTCTGTACCCCTATCCCCTACCCTGTTAAAAATGAAAAATAAAGAATATATAAAAAAAAAAGTTGCTAAGAATAGGCAGTATAAATTAACCTGAAGGTGAACCACCCCTTTAACTAATGGATTACACTGTTCAATAATGAACAATCTGGCTAAATACTAGAAACCACAATAGAAGAAACAAAAAAAAAAAAAAAGAAATTAAAATTACAAAAAGTCATTATTTGTAATGTATTATTTCAAAAGAATACCTGTTGGTCCCTTTAAAAGCAGTATTGAACTAAATGGCAGCTCAGTAACACTAAGGGCTAAGACGTAGCTACAAAATGCCAGAAAATAATTTACCGACAATTATCAGCATTGTCTATTTTTGTAGCCACAACAAGTAGCTCTGTGGGTCTTCGCCCTAAAGACTGATACCAATTATTCTGATATATGATTCCAATTATTTTTGTTTACAAATATCAAGTGTTTAGTGAGGAAAAGAAAAAGTAAAGTTGAAAAATAAAGTGAGGAAAAGAAAGAAAAAAAAAAACAACTAGAGCATTTACCCTTCTGAACAGATAAGTGTATCTGCCATATCACCAACAGGGCAATACTACTGTACAGAAAAAAACAACCCAAAACAGTTTCCACATAGCACAAATTAAGATATATTTAGTTGGATAAATAGTAGGCATTAGTACTTAATGGATGTTAATATTTTAAACACAGTCGGGTCTCTTTAAGAGTTACTGTTACAGTAGCTATACAACCCATATCTTTACGGGCCTTTGGCTCAAGAGCAGCTGTTAGTAAGTAGGTGAAAGGCTGCCTGTTGAGTCAATGGCTTTCAGCTTATACCTTATCTTTGTATCTTGTTCATCAAGGACATTAGCCTGAGGATGAGTAATTTCCTTTGGTGTTGCAAACTAGAAAGCCAGCCAAAGCCTTATTCTTTTATTTGTTGTGTATTAGCATTTTCCTCGTGATTTGCAATTACAATCTGGATCTTATCCACAAAATGTACCAAGGGAGATGAGAGCTAATTGGCATAGCCAGTGTGAAGAAGTCCATCAATCCCAGCACGGAAGTTTAAAAAAAGCACGGTGAGTCCTCATTTTGTGCACTTTCTAATGTGGAAGAATTCAGATCAAGCATTTTTTTGTGGTTTGTTAATCAGCAGCTTTAAGAAATTACATAATGATCCTGTGTAAGTATAGGTAATATTGTGTGTATTCTTAGCTACTATAATTATTACTTCTGTTAATGGTCCTGTCTGTACATGGTCTATAAGACTCACAGAGCTGGTTAGAGTAACTACATATGACCAGACGGGTCCTAATTTGTGAGTGTCATGGGACATTATTAAATGCAATTCTAATCCAAGTCAGTTGGATCATATTACATCAAATAATACTGTTCAGAATCACTGCAGATGTGCCCTAGGCCTTAAAGAATTAGGCACATGAAGTCAACAGATGATAATCCAGAAGATTATACAAAATCCAAATCTGCTAATGAAATTCATGTTTGGGTTGAAGTTAAGTTTACAGATCATTTTTTTCTTTTTACATCCAGACACAGTGAAATGTGAATGTGATGTTTGTCAGCCACCTCGGTCTTTATAAGAAGTCACTGGCCATGGCCAAATCTGCTATGTCATTTAAGGGGATGACACTACATCCATGATGCCACTAAGCATGGATACCCCAATGGGTGTCACTTTGTATGCTCTCATCTCAGGCAAACTGAAGCTAAGGGCTTTTCAGTACAATTAAAACACATTAAACCCATAATCAGTACCCACTATTACAGCTTGCAGTCTAAACCAGTGAGCCATAAATAACTAAAAGTAAACACCACAGAGCCGGGTAGTTTGTGCTGTATATTATGCAACATTTTACAGCTGGCAAAAAATATTATTCAGCACAGCTATTACATTATTGAATCTTTGAAAGCCTTGTGCAAGTCAGTCTATGATAGCTTGTGCTGGGTGCCAGGGCTCTCTCAGGTAACACTAGCTTCTTTTCTGAAGAATCAATGCAGCGCTTCATAAAGCAAGTGCAAATGTCAGTATATATTTAGCTCACAGTGTGTCTGCTTGGAAGCAAATTCATAAATCCAAACTCTATGTTAAAGTATAGAGTATCGAAGTCCAGCATATATTTCCACACAGACCTACCACATGCATTGCACCCAGCTACGGAAACATTTTTACAAGGTTACTTTAATGGCCTTTGTATTTTAAATGACAAGATTTAGGACAGTCATAAAAGGCAGATAAAAACAAATAAATATGCAAAATCCACTGTAGCTTGCTCTTGCATGTGTAGTCAGAAATGCCAGGAATCCATTTTACACATGTATTCAAGTTAAGATGCCTCATGTTTTGCACATTTTTTTTTTTTATAAATAGTCACCCAATATCAGCCATAAACCCTCTAGGACTGTTGTTGGTCAATGCTGTTCAGTTATTGTAAGTGGCCATACAAGGTCAAGTTCAGTTTGGCCAATATCAAGCATACAGTCCAAACGGTTTCACCAAACCATACATCTGCCTTATTTGAGACCTCTCCTAATGAGTGGATCTTAATCTGCTGTGAGAAATATATTTTCTTTAATGTTCTGTTTCTTTTAGAATGAAGCCTCTGCTGCCAGTGCATTCCTATAGTCAAACAAGGCATTGGCACACCTGCCAGGGGATGCTGCCAGGTATGTTATTGAACACTTTAACAATAAAATATCCTACAAACTGCAATTGCAAACTTCAAGAACAAGGCTATTACAGAACTACAACTTCCAGCAGCTGAGGTGACTGTGCCTGTTTAGAACACCGCAATTTACATATTTTAAAGCTGAATAAATAATTGCATCAGTGGATAGAAAAGTAAATGATACGTTCTTGTAGCTCAAGTCTTAAGGCATACTTTGGCAGACTACCATCTTGAAAATACATTTAGTTTTATTGCCATCTTGGGTTAATTTGTATTTATATATGCATAATCTGAGGCTTCACTGAACACAACTGATTCAGCTTGTTCAGACAACAAATATATGTGGCTGAGCATGACAACAAATACAGGTGCAAAGTTTGCTCTAGCTCTAGTATCCAATAGCAGCTGCAGCATTTACTTTTTTGAATTTTAGTAATGACTATGGCTGCATCCCAAAAGGCATTAAAGTGATACTGACACTAAAAAATGACTCCTCAAAATATGAATGTACATAAAAAGTTGCCTATAGGTCATGTTGATTGATTTTCGCTGAGAGATTTGCTTTTGTAAATAATTGTTACTTGAAGTTCCTAAACCTGACTGTTTTGCCAACCTGACTGTCCCTTCTCAGCCTGTCAGTTATAGCTTCTAATGCTAACGGCCTCCTGCTGGACAAATATGGCAGCCCCCTTATAGGGGAACATGGGGAATCAGACAGGTAATATAAAAGCATTGGGTAAATACACAAATACGGCAGCCCCCTCGTAGAGGAAAATGGGGGATCAGATAGGCAATATAAAAGCATCAGGACGTACTTTTATGGCAACATTATAAAGTACATGCAATGACAATGTTATGATATATTTATCATAACATTATCCCTTTAAAAGTATAAATACTCTCATGCTAATAGCTCCAAATAGGACATGCTGAGTTCTCTTTGCTTGGCTCAGGTATGATTTTTTTTTTACTTTGCGAGTTATGGGCTTTTAATGTTTTGTATTTAAAAGGATTGTTCACCTTAAAGTTAACTTTTAGTATGATATAGAATAGACAATTCTAAGCAATTTTTTTCAATTGGTCTTCATTTTTCTTTTTTTTGTTTTATAGTTTAATTATTTGCCTTCTTCTGCCTCTTTACAGCTTTTTGACCACAGAAGCCAAAAAACTATTTATCTGTGCGGCTACAATTTTATTGTTACCATTTACAGTTTTTATTACTTACCTTTTAAGGCCCTCTTCTATTCATATTCCAGTCTGTTATTTAAATTAGTGCCTGGTTGTTAGGGTAAATGGGACCCTAGTAACCAGATAGCTGCTGAAATTCCAAACTGGAGAGCTGCTACATTTAAAGCTAAATATTTAAAAAACTACAAATAATAAAAAAACAAAGACCAATTGCAAATTGTCTTGGAATATTACTCTTTACATTATACTTATAAGTTAATTTAAAGGTGAACCACCTCTTTAATGTGTGGTAGGTGGTGAAAGTACTATCAGCCACTAAAACATCTTGCGTGGAAATAGTCTATTACTGGCCTTAAGCAGAAATAGGTTTATAGAATACTGTATGTCTCATTGCCAAACTGTCAGTGTAATGAGCAGTAGGGCAGAGACAAGGTGGGGTCATTTCTACCATTCAAAACATTGCTTGAAAGATAAAAACCATTGTAGGCATTGTAGTCCTTCCAACATTACTCACTTTTGTAATTCTCCTCACAGGCAATGAGGCACATTCAATATTTAGTTGGGGGAAGTAATATACATTTAAAATAAAGTTACTCCACTTTCCCCTGCTTTGCCTTTGCAGAATGTACTAATATGTTTGCACTAGTTTGCAGATACATTAAGATATGCCAATACACCAGTCCTACAGCTATATGTTTACATAACAGAGCTCCTCTTTCTTCCTTGCAGAGCGAATCCAGGCTAATCCAGCTTTACATGGCCTGACCATGCTACAGCAGCACTTGTTTGGAGAACCATTCATTTACATTCTAGGCTCGAGGACTGCAGAGACTCCACATTATACATCCCTTGCTTCTCTCTCTGGGCCTCACATGTAAATAAATTGAGATGAAACACAATAATGATACTTATAAGGATGCAAGATAGGATGCTCTGACTGTAGTCATGGGGAGCTTGCTGAACTATAGCTGCAAGATTTTTGTAGTACATATAAATATCCTGTAGTTTATTATATAAGGAATGCAATGCAATCCTGTAACATGCAAAGGAAAAAAAATGCTCAATCCTATCTAACAGCCCTTAAAAAATAAAAGTTTAGATCTATGCTGGGGCATAATGGTGGTTGATTGGAGCATGGCCTAAGATGCTGAGATACCAGCACACAGAATAGCTGAACCATGGGGTAAAACCCTAGTATTTATTGTCAGACATTCTCCGTTTGACAGGGGTGCTGCATAACATTACAGAACCCATTACATAACCACTCAAAATGAATCAATTAATGAATCCAACTGTAGTCAAATTTAAAGTACAAAACAGAAAAAAATGTTGAGAAAACTCAAATGCGCATAATGGAAATCGCACAAGTTTCCTCTCGAGGCAACTTCCGCCGCGTATGCCATCCCACCGGCGATTTACATTTTCGCCAGTGGGATGCCAATCTGGGGAGATTAGTCGCCCGTGAACAGGGAGTTTTTTAGAGCCCTAAAAGGCAATGTCAACTACAAATAATTTCAGTAAAAGCAACCTCAACTATGGCCATACCCAATACTAAATCTGGCCCTTACAATATAACTTCGGTTATGTTTTACCTTACCCCAGGGCAGAAACAATTTACCTTTACTAAAACTAAAAAAAGCAAATTAGGCATATCATAAATAACACAACAGGCTATAGTCTTCATTAAGACCGTTAGGTTCTTGTGGTTGCAACAACCAAGAAGTACCATTCACATTGAAATTATTTGCATTAATCCTCCCCCTCTCCCTGGTGTAACTTTCTCCACTATTTGTCAGCTCAGCTGTGATACCTTGTGATTTTTCCAAAAAATGTTTAGCTAACAATGTTTCCTTTTTCTTTATCGTCATTTGCCACCTTTTCTGGAAAAAAATGCCTTTCCTTGGCCTTGCTATACTTGTATGTATTTTTTTTCCACTATTAATGACATTAGCATTAAACATAATTTTTACTAGCCAGGCTGGTAATATACTGGCCAGAGCCAACCCTAATTGTGTGGCTTGTTTGTCCTACACCTGCTAGACCACAAGGGCATTTAATGCAATATAGTTAACCCTTGCCATCTCATGTATGGAAACCTGTTCTTTCATGTTTAGTACCCTTCTGGAGATGTAGTACAGTTACCTCAGATTATGCTATTATAGTGCCCGCAGCTGTACCTAGGATATAACTTACTGTTTTAATAGTTTACCTTACTTTGCAATGGAAAGCTGACTTGTGACATCCAGTATTTTGCTACTCTTTTTAGCTAGAGGCCCATGATGATTAACCAAAGGGCTAAATTTACATATAATATTTGTTTGTCTGTATGGCTGAAAATTTAGTTTTAAAGATAATATATTTAGAGGATAGAAAAAAAATAGTATGTCAATTAAAACATTCAAATTTTTCTTACTGGTCTTTTAAGGGGGAATATCTTGTACCAAGTGCAAGTGGATACTTCTGGTACCTTACACCGAGTATCATATGCCAAAAATGCCCCCAAAAAAACAAAAGAGAGACCACTTGCAATTCAATGACTGATGCATTTATTCCATGTGTTTTAGAAAGACCCAAGAACACACTGCACAACAGGAGAAACAGGCAGAGCAGGCAAAGTGTGCTTCTCGGAAAGCATGCTGAACCGGTCCATTAACAGTTGCAATAGCGTGGCAACAAAGAATCAGGGTCAAGTTCAGACACAGGTCAGGACAGACAGAGTCCAACAACAGAAAGTCAGCAGCAGGACTACACTCAGAAACAGGCCATTGTACTGGCGACAGTGGGGTTTTAAACATTCAAATCGTCACTGCCAATAAAGTCATCTCAGGGTGGGCATGACAACATCAGCAATTTTGGGTTGGAGGCACAGATATTAATGTGACTGGACAGCAAGCAACAGTTTTGGTATTTTGATCACACACCAACAGGTGCTCAGTGTTGTGTCAGATAAATTATATGCAATTTAAGACCATGTAAGTGCACCAATGGCCCATTGCCTGTCACCCCTTCCCACATAAGGCATACGCTGTTGTTATTTGTTTGTAGTTTACTAAACAGTGCAAATCTTTTTGTCTCTGATGCAGAATGTAGTGCCTGATTAGGACAGATGCGACCTCACTGAAAATCTGGAAAAAAAAAAAACAAAAAAAACCCCAATGCATTTGAGGTGAACTGAGAAAATGTATTGTGCTCCTTAAACAAATGAGCTCCGTTTGTGATCTACCCCCTAGCTACCACTTTTGGTTTACGTAAGAACAGTGTTTTACCATGATGATTTAGTAATCTAGATATCTTTGAACCTTATTCAGAGTGCTGCAATCACACAAGGAAAAGTAACGCTAAAAATGTTTAACTAAAAAATCTATTCTACCCTCCCCCAATAATTGCCCTATCCCGAAAACTATTTGTTATTTATAATGCTTTAGAAGAAAATACCTGTAAAAAACTTGGCTTCCAGTCATTTCAACAAAGGCGATATGGCAATGCCTGGGAAAGTTTCAGGGGATATGGCCATGCAGGAGAAAGTATCGGGTGAAGTTTAACTATGCGGCGATCGACTGATCGAGTCTAGCCTTCCTTCTGTATAGGAAGGAGTCATGACTGGAAGCCAAGTTTTTTACAGGTATTTTCTTCTAAAGCATTATAAATAACATAGTTTTCAGGATAGGGCAATTATTGGGGGAGGGTAGAATAGATTTTTTAGTTAAACATTTTTAGCGTTACTTTTCCTTTAAGCAAAAGGGTTTCAGCCTCAAAGTATCAGGCATATCAGTCAAGAATAAGGCAGAGCAAAAACTCTGTAGCATGGGGCAATAGTGAGCAGTAGAAATAAAGATAATATATTTGTAGCAAAAGGAGAACATCATGTGAAATGAATCCAATAATTGAAGACACATGTATACTTACTGCAAGATGAGGTTGGATAACTGCTAGATAATGGACTAGTGCACAGAATGAACAGATGGATAGCTTATGAAGAGGCTGTACATGCTATGGCCACCTTTCTATTGTACCAACAGTCAGAACATTGAAAAAAGTAGAGAAGCAGAGCTGTGGCTTCTATACAGTTTCTTATCTGCCAATGTGTTACACAACAGCAGATAATGGACATAGTAGAAAAGAGTTATAAACAGGCCCGATCTCTGAGCCAACTAACATACATAGTACATGGGTATCTGTAGGCTGCCCTTGTTATATCAAAAATCATGGCCAATTTAAGTAAAGAAAAGTTCATGAGCATACTGGGTGCATTTATTATAAACTTTAATGGAAACAGAAAAGTTTAGAGAAATTCCAGTGGCTAAACACACAAAGATATATTTGCACCAAATCCAGTGCACAGTTCAGCTAAAATCACAGCACTGTTTGCTAGATTCAAAACTATCCTAATCCACAGTGTGGTTCTTATAGCCAAACCAACGCCAAAGCCCTAATGTCATGGGACTTATATGTCCTGAACAGCTGAATATAACAAGCTTTTTATCCCATTATTATGCAGTTTTGATGATTTTATTATCAAACTGAATTGTATAAGCGACTTAGTATTCTACAAAAGTTTTTGAATGGGATGCTTTATCAAAAGGTATAAGCACACACATGAATATGCAAGCATTTTTTCCCAACACTTGTATGACATCAAAAATGGATAATGCAGTTGGAATGGTGAGTGGCTAATTATCTGTAAAGAATAAACGTTTTTTGGCAGTCATTTAAGGCATCACCATTACCTCACAGTTAAACATTTTCCCACATTAATGTACTTTGTTTTCAGTTCACTCTGTTTATCTTAGTATCTGAGATTAAACTTAGGCAAGCATTTGTCATCCTTCTTATCATCAGGCTGACAAGCTAACTACGTGGCTTTGGTTAAGTAACTGAACATATTCTCAGATCTACCAATGCACCGATCAAAGTCTAGTGGTACAAATAACTGCTCCAACTCAGTCAGATGGATACTTTAGTCATGAACTTGATTCAATATTCATCTATGGATAAACTACCTGATAGCTACATAGATCCTGTTTACTACATTGGCCAAATGTACATTATTTTCACTCCAAATAAACAAAGGCTGACATGCTCCCATCTTAAGCTAGCCATACATTGCATTTTCGTATGGTTTTCAAACCGTGTGTGGGCTACGAATTAGTGTCCTGATAATTTTCATACCATAGCAATCAGTAATTTAGTCGATCGGACAGGTTAGAAAATTTAAGTTGGATGAAGATAAAATCTGTGCATCTGTGTCCTTGGGGGACCTAAAATGCATTCCCAGAAAGTTACTTTCATACGATTAGCCAACTTTCCCACATACAAAACATTGTCCAATGGCTTTATCCTACAATTTTAGTCTGAATTTTAGTTTTAGATCGTTGCATTTAAACATACAATGCATATCCGAATGTTCACTGGAAGAAGACTAAAATTTGATCATGTATGGCCATCTTAAAACTGGAGTGTACTTATAGAAGCCTTCACACTGCAGTGATGCCACATTTTGCTGCAACTGCAATTGTGCTTCAGACAATAATAAAGGCAACAAAGTGTGGGCCAATAGGAAGTGCTTTTGACTACAGCATTTGTAAGCTGTGGGGCTCAAGAGGTTTAGGGTGCCCTAAAATAATTCTGCTGCAAGCAAACAGATTATAAGCCTCTGTTCTATTTCTTGTACAAAAGCTAGTTTCATGAATTAACATGTAGAAGAACTTGGTATAATAAGATGTAACATTTTTATGTGAAGTGGAATATGCGCTATGTGCAATTCCGGCTCACTGAATAACAATGGGCAAATCTGCACAAGTGTGGTCACCCAAAGCAACAGTCAGCAATTTAAATTACCCAATTTGAAATCCCATTATCTCACAATGACAAAAGTCAAACTAACTCCTAATATTAGAGAAAATCAACACAGAAAATGTGGAATTTCTTTCTTCTGATCACACAAAAGATATGGTAAAAATAAAAGAAGCAATGTCCTACGCTACCTTTATAATACCATGAGCAAAATGCATATGCTTTAACAGCTTCATGGAATATGTTTCTCTTCTGAATTGTGTTTACTCTGGTGTGAGACAGGCAGGGGGTAGTGGCAGAGATTTACTGACCTGGAAATATTCTATTTGCAGATCAAAATGACCTGTGTTTTTAATCCTCCACCTGATAACAGCACTGCCACGTTGCACTGAGCTTTTTTCAAAGGTAGTTATGTTCTATGTACTTAATAAACAAAGCAGGCTAAACAGTAATCAAGAGACATTTTGCTAAATGTTAGTAGGCACATTTATTTTATAACGAAATGGAAAAGTAGAATACAATTTAATCTTTATGAAAACTTCAGACTCTTTATAATGTAAAAAAAAAAAAAAAAAATCAGTCAGATGAAGCTCAAAAGTAAACAATTTATTGTAAGTGACTTCTTTAGGTTTGCCATGTGGTATAATTAGTCTGGGCACTATTCCGGGCACCTTTGTTAATGGGAATAAATAACTATCTTGCTCTGGACTGCAGCTTATCAAATTTTTGTAGGAAGAAACCAGGTGTTGGTTCACACATTTGACATTGACATATACAGTACAATTCTTCTGCGGAGGAAGCATGCATATACATTGCCGGAACTACACTGCAAATCCATTAAGTAACATGGGTTGTTCTGACCAAACAGAGGGTCTTTTTCAAGTGTAAAAGATTCAAGGGACAAACACAGATTTAAAAAGGAAAATATATGTCTAAAACACATTGGCAAAAAATGAGCACAATAAAAAAAACAAAAAAAAAAAACAACTTATGCTTAAAGGAAAACTATACCCACAAACAATGTAGGTCTCTATAAAAATATATTGCATAAAACAACTCATATGTAAAACCCTGCTTCATCTAAATAAACCATTTTCATAAAAATATACTTTTTTTTAGCAATATGTGCTATTGGGTACTGCTAAATAGAAAATTACCATTTTAAGAAGTAATGGCCGCCTCCTTGGATCATAGTATTAACGGTGCACACAAACAAGCCAAGGCACACATACATGCTAGGCCACATCAGCCAATTATTGGGCAGAGTTCTGCCCATATTATTAACATAATATAAACTATCTGTTGGTTAAGTATTCATTCTGGAGGTATAGTTTTGCTTTAAAATGTATTTTGCCATATACTCCTAATTTTTTTCCATTATAAAGCACTGTTTGAAAAGCCCCTCCTTTATAGACAGGGCAATTTGTTCAGAGATCCTTATTTACCTTCAAACAAATATACAATCCCCTCCCTTCCCTAAGGTGCAGGGTTTGAACAGGAGCTTCTTAGTGGAACAGGAAGTGCTAAAATGAAACTGGTTTCCTTTTCTTATTTTTTTCTTAACGGTTTCTTCATTAAAACAACAGACCTAAGGAATGTATTAACCTGCCTATTACACAGTAACTTGGATAATTCCATCTAATGAAAGGCAACTGCTAAATTTTAGCCTTGCCTCAAACATAGGGGCTGATTTACTAACCCATGAATCCGAAGGGGAAAAATTCAGATTGGAAAACGAACATTTTGCGATTTTTTCGTCGCCGTTACGACTTTTCGTAAATTATCGCGACTTTTTCGTAACCATTACGACTTGCACGAATTGTCGCGACTTTTTCGTAGCCGTTACGATTTGCTCGTATCTTGTCGCGACTTTTTCGTATTGAGCGCTCGTAAACTGCGGGCAAAACTTTCAGACTTAGCATGATTTTGGAAGCCTCCCATAGGACTCAATGGCACTCTGCAGCTCCAACCCGGCCCAAGGGAAGTCTCCCATAGGGCTCAATGGCACTCTGCAGCTCCAACCTGGCCCAAGGAAAGTCTCCCATAGGGCTCAATGGCACTCTGCAGCTCCAACCTGGCCCAAGGAAAGTCTCCCATAGGGCTCAATGGCACTCTGCAGCTCCAACCCGGCTCCAAGACCCTTGATAATGATAATGGTCTTAGGAGGAGACCGAAACGTTGGCCTGTTTTAACAGCATGTTTAAATAAAAGTAACGTTTTAATCTTTAAAAAATATCCTGGTGTGCACCCAATTTTTGGATAATTAGACACATGGAGGTAGCACCCAGGTGATTTATATTAGGGGTTTGGTGTGCTGAAAATTTTGTGGACTGTAATATATATATATATATATATATATATATATATATAGATGAGAGAGAGAGAGAAGGAGCAAGACTACCAACTGGCAACTTAAGAGACAGTATATAAAGGAGGCAGCAGTTACATATTCAAGAGCTCACTTACAAAGTGCAGGGCTGTTGCAAACTACAATTTTGTACTTTTTTCCGCACACTACAGTAGCAAGCCTTTGACTTATGGAACCTACTTTCTGCCGTTCTGTGCGGACACCTACGCAGAGAAGCACTAGCCATATTCCCCCCACCCCATATGTCAAGGCTAATATTGTCGCAACAAACAAAATGAAATGTATAGCAAACCGCAGTGACAGTAGGCAGGTTACAATGTAGGGAAAAACAATGGAGAGACCCTGTGGGTAGCTACCAACTCAAAAGAAAGCTGCCAGTAAGTGGGTACCTGATTTCCTAAAGCCAGGCTTCCGCGTTTCTCCAGCCCCTTGCAACCTTTGGCTGAGCAGCCAATCAAGAGCGGTCGTATCTTGAAATGCTATTGGCTGTCAGAACCCTTTCACTAGAAACAGGAAAGGCCACAATAGTTGCCAGGGGCGCCTTGATTCCAATTCGCTTAACACGAGTCTCCGCCCCCAGTCCATTACAGAGGCCTTGTTGTTCAAAAGAGCTGAGGCATCCTTTCTGGACCAAACCAATGCATTTGAAGGGGGAGGGTTGTAAAGGCTACGTCTGATTCGCTAACCTCGGCCGGAGTGACGCGTCTCCTTCCGCCTAAGCTGGCTGTGCAGTTGGAGGCATTCGCAGGGGATCGGCCGCGTTGGAGGATTGTAGCGTGGTGTGGGCAGTGCTTTTACGAAGGGGAAGTAGGGGAAACAGTGGCACGGCTCTCCCCGGCGCCATACACCAACGGGGACATTTTCAATGGTGGCTTGTACGACTAGTGCTCATTAAAGTACACGGGAAATGCCAGCGAGGATGAGAAAATACGTCCGGGAAAGATGACGAAACGGGTGTTTATTATATTCTGCCTCTTTCTGGTTGGCTCATGGTGAGTGCTTAGGGCCCTGCGCCTGTCTGTTGGAGCGTAAATGCCCACATTGCTGTTACTCGCTGACAGGTAGTCTCGCTGTCATGTACCCTGAATGAAGGGGGGGGGGGGTCTCCCATCATTGTGTGAAAAGCAGTGTCCTAGGAGTCCTGGTCTTAGTATAAATGTAACACTATGCCATTACACCAACAATAATTTCACTTTTTCTTCATGTTCATATGGATGAATTAAATGGAATCTTCTCCTAAAATGTATAATGAAATTGTAATTCCCAGCAGCTTTACAGTATACATTGATTTAAAACACTCAGTGATTTTTAAGCTATTTCTAAATGTAATTGCTGGCTGAAAGTTGTAGCTGCCCTGCTGCTTATATTCTCTGCACTGCTGGCTGTGACTCCTGAAACAATGTAGCAGCATGCATGTCAAAGATTGCTTAGAGTTCTACTTTCTTTCATTATGCCAAAACCGTTTTGCCCCTTAAATAATAACTGGCTAGCTAAGAAAACTTTTCCTTTCGTTAGTACACAGAGAATACCTCTTGGCTTTTATTTTGGCAGAGCTTGAAAGCATAGTCCAGCAACATGTTTAGCTGAGAGATACCATCAGAAATAGTTTCTGTAGGACTTTCCCTAAATGACAGCTGTGTGTTATAATTGGAAGATCTGCAAATTGTGGGTCACAAGCTGCTTGTTATTGCCCCATGTTCATTTGTTGTAATGTATCTTCCTATGGGCTGTGATAAAAAAATTATTTTGAATATCTTTACATTTGCTCATTATATTTCTGACTGCCTATGATTATGAAAGACTTCTGTTTATAGTTATGCTGGGGGAACCAGAATTGGGTCTCATTGGTTTTCCCAGACCTGGAATATCCTGTATCTTTTATATTAAAGTCTTATTTGCATTTAATATAATTATTTTGATTTAGATTTTTATTCACTAGGGAATGCCTACACTGTCATAGATAGAAGTTGGAACTGCTGCTGAGTCAGATTGACAGCATTCTGTTGTATTTAGTTTCAGGGAATGTGATTATGAATGCAGCAGTTGGTATCATTTTAAGGGATGCCGGGGTTGGCAAATTCATATATTGACTAATGGGAAAAAAACTTTCTAATATACATTAATTGAAACTTTTCAGTGTTTTTAGGTTTATTTGCAAATGTAATTGCAATTCAAAGCAGGATGTGCATGGCTCCATATATCCACTACTTCGAACTGTGACTCCTGAAACTATGTATCAAAGGCAGCTGTTTAAAAGACCTGGATTAGAAGTGATTTCTGTTACATTGTTTCAAAAGTCAAAATCAGAAGAAAGTGCAAAGAACAGAAAATGATAATCAAATACTTTTTTTCAGTTACATTTACCAATAGTCAATAGTGAATAATTGAAAAATGTTTAGAATTACTTTTTTTTTTTTACAAAAACAGGTTTTTGTTGGTTGTCTCTTTTGACCCCATAGTATTTGGGACAGCTGCTGTCAGGGATTATCAACAACTGTTTTGCCATAGTAATGTAAGGGCTGAGCATAATAAAGTTAAATAAAGAGTTAAGCTTGACAATGTATGGTATTTGACCAGCTAACCTGTGGGGGCAAACGGATGTATACCATATGAGGGGCCATCTTTCTATTGTTCTGCTTGTTTGGGTCAGAAGGAGGACCTTCTTTTCCTCATCTGCTGCTGTACCATACACTGACTGACATGATGGGATTGGCTGATTACATTTCCAAACCAGCCTGATCAACAAACTTGATATCCATAGTACAAATATATTGTTTGGGATTATCGGTTATAAAATATTGTTTTGATTTTAATTGTACACTGAAAATAAAAAGTCTACAGCCTGCAAAATGGCAGAATGTATTTCACCTTTATTGCAAAATTATCTATACAAACAAATCAGAATCTGTTTATTGGAAAAAAAAGAAATCCTTTAAAACCATGGTTGCATTAGTGCAATTAAAGCACCTTTTTGATTTTATTACAGCACTCAGTCTTTTTAGGTAAGAGCGTCAGTTTGGCACATCTGGACTTTGCAGTTTTTACCCACACCTTCTTGCAAAAGTTTTCCAGATCTGTCAAATTAAGAGGGTATCTTCATGCTGCAGACGTTTAATCAGATTAAGGTCTGGACTCTGGCTTGTTGGTCATTCCAGAACATTGATCGTCCTTTGAAGCCATTGCTTTGTTGATTTAGATGTATGCTATGGGTTGTTGTCATGCTAAGGGCTCTGGCACACGGGGGAGATTAGTCGCCCGCGACAAAACTCCCTGTTCGCGGGCGACTAATCTCCCCGAGTTGCCATGACCCGCCATCCCGCCGGCAAACATGTAAGTCGCCGGCGGGATGGCACACGCGGCGGCGCGATTTCCCTAAATCGCCGGAAAAGACTCTCGAGTCTTTTTCGCCAAATCGGGAAATCGCGCTGCCGCGTGTGCCATCCCGCCAGCGACTTACATGTTCGCCGGCGGGATGGCGGGTCATGGCAACTCTGGGAGATTAGTCGCCCGCGTGTGCCAGAGCCCTAAAAGTTGAAGTTTATCTTCCTAGCAGATGCTTGAATTTTTTGTGACAAAATAAGTTGATACTTAGAGCTATTTATGATTTAATTAATGTTGACTAAAGTACCAGTTCCAGTTTATGAAAAACAGCCCCAAAGCATAGTGCTTCATCCACCAAGCTTCACTTATGGGTATGGTGTTCTTGTGATAAGCTGCTGTGTTATTTTTGCGCCAAACATACCTTTTGGAATTATGGGCAAATAGTTCAACCTTGGTCTCATCAGACCATAATAAACTTTTTCACATGGTTGTGGGAGACTAGGTATACTTTTTGCAAAGTTTAGCCAGAGTAAAGGCTTTCATTTTGCTACCCTACCCCACAGCCCAGACATGAAGAATATGTTGTTGCATGTAGAAAACAATCTGTACTTGCCAAAAAATGGTTCTGTAGATCTCTTGGTGGCCTTTCTTACCAGTTTTCTCTGTGTCTTCTCATCACTCTTGAAAGGAACATCCTGATCTTAACACAGCCACTGTTGAATCTTATTTTCTCCACCTGTTGATGGCTTTCTTCACCGTGCTTTTTGGAATGTTTAATGATTTGGATACTTTTTTGTACCTCAGTCCTGATTGATACCTTTCAATGATGAGATCCCTTCATGTTTTGAAAGTTCTTTTGTTCTCGTATTCCAAAAGCCATGGTCCACAAGAGGAATAATCCTAGTGGAACATCCAAACTTTATCTGAGCTCAATCAGAGCCACTAGAAGGGCTGTGACATGCGGGGAGATTAGTCACCACGCAACAAATTTCCCTGAATTGCCATCCCACCAGCTAGAATATAAATCGCCCGGTGGGATGGCATACACGGCACACTATTTGCTGAAGTTGCCGTGAGAGGAAATGGCGTATGCCATCCCACTGGCGATTTACATTCTAGCCGGTGAGATGGCTTTTCGGAGAGATTAGTCGTCCGCGACAAGGAAGATTTGTTCCGTGGCAACTAATCTCCCCATGTGTCACAGCCCTAATTGGTATCTGGTGTGTACTAACTACTATTAGAGATGAGACAGAATGTGACTGGTTGATTCTGAATGCAGCCACATCCTTGATTATTAAAGAGTGCACAGTATTGCAACCAGGTTTTTAAATGATTTTTGTCATGGTATAAGGCTGATTAGTAAATCAATTATATTCTTATTACAAGCCAGCCCAGAAACTAGTGCTAATTTGCTTTAAAATTTTAATATAAGCCCTATGGCATCAGCTTTTATGACATGTGAACCTCATTTTCTGCTTGATGATTTGCACTGAACCCTAAGCTTAGCTGTAAACTTTTCAAAGAAGTTGGAAGAAACTCAACACCAGGCCATAAGTTCAACCTTTTGAAGCCAGTGCCTCAGGCATCAGAATTTAAAGGGGTTGTTCACCTTCAGCTTAACTTTTAGCATAATGTAGAGAGTGCTATTGTGAGAATTTGCAATTGATTTCCATTTTTTTGTGGTTTTTGAGTTACTTAGTTTTATTTTCAGCAGCTCTCCAGTTTGGAATTTCAGCAGATTTGGTTGCTAGGGTCCAAAATTAGCAACCAGGCACTGATTTAAATGAGTGGCTGGAATACAAACGGGGAAGGGCTCTAATATAAAAATGAGTAATAAAAAGTAGCAATGACAATAAAATTGTAGCCTTATAGAGCATTTGTCTTTTGGATGTTGGGGTCAGTGACCCCCATTTGAAAGCTGTAGGGCAGGGGGCTCATACTCAATTTACCTGGGGGCCGCAGGAGGCAAAGTCAGGATGAGGCTGGGCCGCATAAGGGATTTCACAAAAAATTGGCTTTCAAGGGATAATGCAAGGTACGGCGGGCGGGAGCTGCTGATTGCGGAAATGACGTTATGCCATCTTAACAGTTTTTATGGGAAGACGTTCTGTGTGCACAATTAGCTGCTAAGGAGCTAATTATGCACACAGAACGTCTTCCCATAATAACTGTTAAGATGGCATAACGTCATTTCCACAATCAGCAGCTCCCGCCCGCCGTGCCTTGCATTATCCCTTGAATCGCAATAAAAATCGCGATCCATTCATTGCTTTGGAGAAGGCGTTGGTGCGGGCCACAAAATACTGTACCGAGGGCCGCAAATGGCCCGCGGGCCGCGAGTTTGAGACCCCTGCTGTAGGGAGTCGGGAGAAGAAAGCAAATTGAAAAGTTGCTTAGAATTAGCCACACTATGGCATACTAGAAGTTAACCAAGTGGTGAACCACACTTTTAAGGGCAATGACAAACTGGGCACTTTGTTGCCCGTGTGAAATTGCAGGCAACTAAATGCAAGCTTTAGGGATGAGTGAATTGTTTCGCCAGGCTTCGCTGTGAAAATCCGTATTTTGCCATTGGCATTTTTTTTCCATGAAATTGTTGCAAAAATGATCTGCAATAAAAATTTGCCAAGTGAGCAAAAGGTTGCATCAAAAAAAAGGTTGCGGTAGCCACATATTGCATATTTTTCAGCAGTTTTGCAAATCTTTCAGCAACGCGAAATGGGACAGATTTGCTCATCAGTAGTAAGCTAGAAATATCTGCAGAACTAACATTTAAACCACTTATGCTCTAAAGTGCCTGTTGATGAATTTTCAAGAGATCACAATTACATACTCTTGGCGATTAAGGCGTTTTTTTTTTTACCTACCTCTCCATTCTCTCCACTCGAACAGTTTTTTTTGTATAATGAAAGCAAATGTAATTCTAAGCACCAATATTCAAGCATTAATTGCAATTGGTTTTTAATATTATTTTTAAATGTAATTGCTATCGGTTGCCATCAGCAGGAGATTGTTATACCGAGACAAGTTAAATTGTGAGCCAGTCGTGGGCCCTGCCATGCAGTGCTAAGTCACTTAAAATTACATTAAAGCTTAAAGTGGATCAGTCACCCAGGCATAAAAAGCTGTATAATATAAGCCCATTTCAAAACTCATTTTTTTATTAACACATCCATACCCATTATAAAAGCATTTAAAAATCCCAAATGTCAATCATATATTGCCTGCCCCGCCTCTATGCCTTCGGCATAGAGGTGGGGCTGGCAGTTACTTTCATTTTCAATTTAGAACTTTTTAGATATTGCTGCACTCCTCACATTTCCCCCACCCTCCTCACAATTTAATTGTGTAACCAATGCATGGGCATCAGGGCCCCCCATACTGGCACATAAATAAGATTTTGGCAGGATACAATGCTTGCCTTAATAAGTGTCCACAAAATGGCACCTGCCTGCTTGCTGCAACTGTGAATTCCAAGACTGACGAAAATATGATTATACTAATTTATATGGTATAAATTAAGTTTATTTTGCTTGACAAACACAAGTGAAAACAATCTGGAATTATTTCTTAGGGTGACAGGTCCCCTTTAAGTAGAAACTTTAATGACTTAACTGTAACTTTTTTGAAGATGTATTTATCAGCTTTAACCCTATTTAATTTATAGGTGCTATTTCTCTGAATTATTCTTATTGGTACAAGAATATATTCTTTTTCTCATTCTTTACTCTGTTGCAGTCCCTAAATCTACCTTACAGCTATCTCCATCTCAAGGGAACATCCTAACCTTCAAACACAACACAGTTAGAATCAGAACCTAATTATGTCTGTCAATGTACTCACTGAAATGTGTTAGAAATAGTGTACTGACTGTTTTTGAATAAATTAGAAGTCTATGACTGGTATTAAATCACTTGGGCCTTGTGTCTGTTGTGAAACCGTGACTTGCCTTTAAAGGAACAGTAACATCAAAAAATGTATATATTTTAAAGAAATTTGCCTCAGAAACTTTACTAGAGTTTATATAAACCCTGCTGTGTGGCCATGGGGGCAGCCATTCAAAAGAAGAAAAGGCACAGGTTATATAGCAGCTAACAGATAAACCCTGTAGAATACATTGGTGTCTTATCTGTTATCTGCTATGTAACCTGTGCCTTTTCTCCTTTTTTCCAGCTTGAATGGCTGCCCCCATGGCTACATAGCAGCGTATATATATAAACTATAGTAGTGTTCCTGAAGCAAACACACCAGTTTTACCATTGCAGGGCAACAGTATGTTATATTTAAATTACTTTAAAACACTTTAATTTTTTGGTGTTACTGTTCCTTTAAACTTTAATATCAAGGACAATGCACAGCACTGTGACAGTGGAAGGTAGGTGTAGGCTTGACATTTAGGGCAAACTCCACTGACCACCAATAATATGATAGACATATTAGCAATTTAATAAAGAAAAATTCCAACTGGACAAGTTAAGGGTTGTATACACCAATTAGTATATATGACCCAGGTGCACAAACCTCAAGAAACCTTCAGCGCCTAGGAAAATTTTAAACCAAAATGAGAAAGAAGGCTGCCACTAGGGAAAACTGGACCAAAACAAAAAAGTGGTGCAGTTAAAACACATTTGTTTTATTTAAAGAAAAAACATCTCAAACATATACAGCCTGATGCGTTTCGTGCCAAAGGGCACTTAATCATACACTTATTAGCATGTTACTGTTTATATGAAACACTTATGGAGAAACATGGCTGTTTATATTGCAATTTATTTACTGAATTATATGAGCTATCGCTTGCCTACATTTTAGCCATAAAATGACTAACTATTGGGCCCCACAGTACTGGGCAGTTGCAGGGTTTGTTCTCTCACCTCTTTAGTTACACCCCGCTTTTCGGTAAAATGATCGGTGAATTTGTTTAATAGTAGCTGGTGTTGTAAAAAAAAAAAACAAATCCATCACAATTAACCCAGTTACCAACCTGCTAGCTGATTGTTTATGTAGTGAATACAGGAGGCATGGATAACAATTTTGGTGCTATGCACTTATGTCTAAGGGGTGGGTGGACCCAGACAAGTAATTTAAATGGGGCCCCAGCGTTTCTGATTGTGGCTCTAATTGCTATTAAAGAGTGCAGCCAGCTGATTAATGGACATGTAAACCCCAAAAATAAATTTTTGCCCAATAAAACAAAACTTACTTCTAAGCAACTTTTCAATATACATTCATTTCATATTTGTAATGGTTTTTGAGTTATTTGTATATATAATTACTATTAAAAGCAGTGTCTGCCTGTCCTTTCTATTCTCTGCCCTGGTGGCTCTGGTATTCGAAACCATGTAACACAAGCAGCAGACTGACAGACCTAACTTGCTGGAAGAGCCTGGCACTTGCAACATTGTTTAAAAAGTAACAACCAGGAGTTCATTAAAAGAGATACTGACACCAGAAATTAACACTTTTTTACATCTAGCATAACATTGTCCTTGCATGCTATTTATAATTTTACCTTAAAAGTATTTGTCCAATGTTTGTACATTGCCTGTCTGATCCCCCATGTTCCTCTATGAGGGGGCGGCCATATTTGTGCAACAGCAGTTTGTTAGCATTAGAAGCTATAACTGACAGGCTGAGAAGGGACAGTCAGGTTGGCAAAACAGTCAGGTTTAGCAACTTCAAGTAACAATTACTTATAATAGCAATAGTTTTTTGGTGTCAGTATCACTTTAAATGCTGCTTTCTATAGCTATTACATTTACAAATAACTATTAAAGCACTAATAATTTTTAATAAATTGATATTGGAAAGTTGCTTTGATTTATATTTTCTTTTATTAGGCAAAAAAAAAAAATTTGGGGGGTTGACATGTCTTTTAAGGGCAAGGACACATGATGCAAATCATTCACTTTTCTGTGCAGGCAGACAAAAGTGGATCCGATGCCTTCCTCTTTTTTGGATTTTAGGATTGTTTACCCAGAATGCTTAGGACCTTTCTAAGTAGGTGATCTTTCAGTAATTTGGATTACAATACATTAAAGGAAATGTAACACTACATTTTTTTAAGTAAAAAAGCTATTCTACCATGCACCAATAACTGCCCTATCCTGCAAACCACTTAGTATTTTGAATGCTTTAATAGAAAATACCTGCTAAAACTTGGCTTCCTGTCAATTGAAGTAGGGCGATATGGCGAAGGAAGGAGCTGCATCCACTATGCGAAGATCGATTGGTCGAGCCTAGACTGACTCCTTCCTATACATAAGAAAGGCTAGACTCGATCAATCGATCGTCGCATAGTGGATGCTGCTCCTTCCTGGTATTTTCTATTAAAGCATTCAAAATACTAAGTGGTTTGCAGGATAGGGCAGTTATTGGTGCAGGGTAGAATAGCTTTTTTACTTAAAACATTTTAGTGTCACTTTTCCTTTAAAGGAAAACTATACCCCCAGAATGAACACTTAACCAAAAGATGGTTTATATTATGTTAAGTGACCTATTATATATTCCAGTTTGGCGAGATTCTTTATCTCAGTAAATATTGCCTTTTTTCATCCTTTTCCTTGATCCACCATTTAGTGATGGGCTTGGTGCTCCCTCAGAGATCACATGACCACAAATAATGCAGCTCTAACTGTAACAGGAATTAGTGTGGAAGCAAAAGACAGAACTTGTTCATTCACTGGCTAATGTGACCTAGCATGTATGTGTGCCATGGCTTGTTTGTGTGCACTGTGAATCCTATGATCCCAGGAGACAGCCCATAATTCTTAAAATGGCAAATTTCTATTTAGGATTACCCAATAGCACATACTACTAAAAAAGTATATTTTTATGAAAATTATTTATTTATATGAAGCAGGGTTTTACATATAAGCTTGTTTATGTAATATATTTTTATAGAGACCTACACTGTTTGAGATATAGTTTTCCTTTTAAGCCTGCTAAAAATAATTTAAATATTAAATAAACCCAGTAGGATTGTTTTCACACCAACATAGGTCTATACAACTGTTCCCTTCAGTTACAATACACTGTTTTATCATTATTTTTTAAAACTGATTTCCTTTTTATCTGTAATAATTAGCTTAAAATTGACTCTATGGAAGATGGTCTTCTGCAATTTGCAGCCTTCTGAGTAAGGAGGTTCCAGATAAGGGATCCCATACCTGTATATGCATATATAGTTGCCTGACTCATGCCAATGATGCGTGAGGTGACAGGCTGGAAGGTCGCATTGCCTAGGACACGGGTCGGCAACCCGCGGCTCCAGAGCCGCATGCGGCTCGTTTTGGCCTTAGGTGCGGCTCCGGTGCAGCGAGCAGCGCCTGAAAAGCCACTGAAAGACTAGTGACTAGTCTTTCAGTGGCTTTTCAGGCGCTGCTCGCCGCGGAGGATGATGTGTGTGCTGCCGCTGGCCGGCAGCCTATCAGAGAGGCCGCCGGACCGCGATGACGTCATCGCGCCGCCAGACGCGGTTTATGTATTAAAGGTTGCAGACCCCTGGCCTAGGAAGTACAAAACTGCAAGCAGTTTGCACATCCCAGGTAATGCATTGGACCTTCCCGTGAGCGGTTCAAGATCCTCTGCCACAAGGGCATAAAGATCCAGAATTGCTGCACGGTTCAGCCGATACATCCTCTGCACATCATTATCAGACAGCTCCTCCAGAAGATACTGATGTCTTCTGAAAATGCGGGGCTGTCTGATCCTAGCAGGGACCTGCACTTCCTGGTGCATATCCTGAACCGCAGGTTCAGGCTCTGCCACATCCCCTTCCACATCCTGCTGGGGCCCCCTCCTCCTCTGCAGCAACACAATTGTTGCTGAGATTATAATCTCTGCAGCTACAACCAAAAAATCAGCCATAGGCTAAAATGGTGACCCTACTATGATGAAAACAATAGCTTGAAGTGACATCACTTCCTTTTCTTCAAGCTATTGTTTTGCTTAATAGGTTGGTTAAAAACGGCGTTATTAATTTAATGTATATAAAACGCGATCATTACGCCCATTGAAATGAACAGACTCGGACAATTACGGCGTAAAATATGCGTACGTACGCCGCTGGCGTACACGGGTAAATGAGATCGCCGTGCTATTTTCCGCGATGGCGAATCACGGCGGGAAAAGACGCGGTGGAAGTACGGCGGAATTAATGGCGTAAGATTTGGTGTACGCCGCGTTTTACACCGAAAAAACGGCGTAAATCATTTTACGCGCTTTAATAAATATGCCCCTTAGATACGTAATCATGTAACTGCATTACTGTTAATTTTTTTTAATAAGGAAAATTAATATTATAATCAATATATAACTGTAACTGTGAATAATCCTCTATTATGGTGCCTTTTATCATAGTTAGTGTAACTGAAAAAAACACATTCAATTGGTAGTTTACCTTTTCAAAATGTACTGTTTTTAGGTAGTACATGACAAATAATGTCTTTTTTAGTAGCTTTTAATAAACAGTTTTTTATTTCTCTGACTTTCTACAGTGCACTTACATGGGCAGCTGCGTCTTTGTCTACATTGTTCATGACTTGATGCTTTGCAGTTTCAGTGATGCCAATTACTCTGTGTATGTTGCTAGAGTTTGTCTAGCAATATATTTTCAAAAAAGAAGTCTAAATTTTTTTACATACAGAACATTTGTGTTTATAAGTGTTTATTAGGACTAAAAGAATAAGAGCAGAATTGTTTCAAGAAAAAAAAAAAGATTTTAAAAGCAATTGATAGACTCTGTATGTTTGAGTGATTTATTTCTGTGCCATGTAGGCCATGTAAATTTTTGAACAAACAAGGAGGAAGGCAACCAAGACACTAGCTACAGGCTTTTGAATGTCACTAGCTGGAATGTCTCTCTGGCAATTGGTACCACAAGGATTCTGGATTTAAAAACCAGTTGTATACACTTGCATATTTTCCATATACTTATCCAGTCAGGTGGTTTGTTACATGCAATAGAATCACAACAAACTTGCTGAAGCAATTCTAGCAATGTTCCACAGGTCTGCCTGACATGCCTGCCCTCAATCCATGCTTTTCTCTATGCTGTGCAATGGTATTTATTTTTTCTCCTTAGCAGGAGAAAGTGCTATTGCTTTCTGCTGCCTTGCAATGCTGGGGCGCAATGTTTGATTCTAATCTGGACACTTCTCTGTCATGAGTGTCATTGTGTTTATATTTAATTGGCTTCTGACAAAATTGACCCTAATGTGTGTGAATTTCAGTGGGTACCTTAGATTGTAATTCAGGAAATAATGTGAATGATCAACAGTATCTGGTAAGGCTAATGGCACATTTTTTTTTTCTCTTTAGAGTGTGCACGTTGACGGGTGGATAACATTCTTGTCAGTTCTGCTGACCATAGTGCAGTAAGGAGCGGATTGACTTTTTGTCTGCCATTTTTATGCTGATGGAGAACACGCTGCATGTGCTGTGTGGCTGTGTCATCACTATAGAAATAAAAGCTAATAAAAATAATTCATGATAAATATTTTTTCAAAAAGAATAGTTTAAATTAAGATAGTTTTCCAAGCAGGCCCAGGCAGGGATATAAAATAGGCCCTTGGCCTTTTAAGTACACAGAGGCCCAAACTACATAGTGATTGTCTACTGTCGAAGGCTTGAGTAGGGTACCAGATGTATGTTTAGTGCTTACTTTTTTTTAAAACAAGTCCTGCTTTCTTTTCACAAGGCAGAAATAGTGGAAAATGTAAAAAGTTTATAGTGGACTTTTAAAGTTATGTACATCATAATCAAGGTTTAAAAATGTTAAGACTCTTGATCAAGCATGATGATGTGTGGAGTTATGCAGGTCATACATAGATTAACAGTGTCTGCCAAATCAGTGGCCTCACCAATTGATATTTGGAAAAAGGTCAGGTAACTTTTGGAAGTTAATTTGAAGTCCCGTTGGCCAGTGACTGCATTGAGCTTTTGGTGTGGTCTTTTCCCAACAATTCTTATTAGGCACTATTGTGATCTGATCTTTAGTGTGGGGCCAAATTATTCTGTCAGTCAGGTTTGGTTAAACACCTGGTTGGTCAAACTGCAGATATGTTCGCTTGT
The DNA here is from genome assembly GCF_000004195.4 of Xenopus tropicalis. Lineage (NCBI taxonomy): Eukaryota > Metazoa > Chordata > Amphibia > Anura > Pipidae > Xenopus > Xenopus tropicalis. The sequence continues at coordinate 107,278,896 of NC_030680.2, read as the reverse complement.
ATGGAATGTTTTAAGATGGCCATTAACAGGCCTACTGGGTGCGCTCTTCTTATTGGTTTGGTAGTTCAAGCAAAGAGCGCAAACTATTGGAACAGCAGGAAGTGGAGAGTATCTTCTGCTGTCGATGCACTAGAAACTGGCTGATGTGTATTGGCATGCTGAATTGTCTAACCTGCCCAAATCCCAAACAGACTGATATCCACAGCGCAGGGATGTTGTTTAGGATTGACAGACCATTATTCAGGCCAAACTTGGGCCAAAAAAGCAGAAAATATAGTATCATTATTTCTGCCCCTGCACATATAGCTTACAGAAACAACACAGCTCTTATAGATGTCTGCCAAAACAGATTGTCTTAATCTGTTTATTGCAGCTGTTGGCTTTTCATGCTTTGAAAGTGCTGCACGGTTTCAGACCTGCATCAGGTTTTTCTTTTTTTTGCATTTCAAAAGTAAGACGGGGGTGCAAAGCCACTGTATGAGACCATGACCTAATTTTTCTGCAGATTATTGCAACATTACATATAGTTTTATTTAGATTAAATAACGAAGGCTAATTTTATTAAAGTACTCCCAAAAATGGTGCGCCATAGATTTTATTGGATTCACAGACTTCTGTGGAAATACCCAAGCAATAAGTAGGTAATGCTATTAAGGCTTTATGCTAAGCATAGTATAATATATCTTTATACTTCTAGAGCTAAAATGTTACGAGAGTAATGTTATTAGAAGTGTTTTAATTGAAATAGTTTAACAAGCTATTTAAGTTAACAAAGTGCATATCATAAGCAAATTCATCAGTATAGCTGTTAAAGATAGTCATCTGGCTAATGGCATGACTGGTCCTGTTACAGCATGTTAAACCCATTATAGGATGCAGGAATTTTTCTTGTGGGAATCCAGGGACCCAATGAAAATGAATAGTTGCCCTGGTGCCTCTAATATGGTATCATGATCTATTTAGATTTCTCTCTGTACGATCATCATTTTTTATGTGTAACCCTAACTAATGATTTGTCAAAAAAAAAGCCCATGCTGACTGATCACCCCACATGCAGGGCATATATAAGCATCATAGAGATTGTGATGCACACAGTTCCAAGTTAGCCTTTGGGTAAGGGTACATGAAGTGTAGATTAGCTTCTCTCAGCCCTGATCAGAGAAGCTGCCGTATTCTTCTCCGTGTGCCTGCACTGAAAACTACAGTAGCCGCCTTAGTGCAGGCACACGCAGCAGAGCAAAGGTCTGCCTGTAAAACACAGGTGTTTTCAGACAGACCTATGCACAGCTCTGCTGCATGTGCATATTCATTCAGTGCAGGCACACGGAGCAGCGTAGGGAAGCAGATCCACTTTTCTCAGTCTGACGGAAAACCGCTGGGCTGAAAGAGACACTCCATGTGCCCTTGTCCTAAGAAATGACTGACTAATCAGCTTTGTGCTAAGTTGAGAGCCATAGTTGACAAAAATAAGTTTGTTCTTTGTATAATTTGCATGTGAACTGAGCCACAAAAATTTAATCCAAAGCATTGGTCCTGATAAGTAAGCATCGCTTGTTTGAAATATATGACTACTTGATTTTTTTCATGACACTTTTTAAAAGGTTTAAACATTTACAGTTTGCTCTTTGTTTTTTCATAGGTGTCCATATCAGCAAGTGTGTTGCAGTGAGAACACAATACATACTTTACCAAGTGAACAAAATGCTGATAATACAGTGAGTGAAGGCGAGACTGCTAAGCAAAATGTAAGCCTTTTGCATAATGTGAGGTTTGAAGTTACTAACATTTTTTAAATATGACAGGACCAGTAACTCCAAATTATATAGTGAATATAAGAAATATATATATATATATATATATATATATTATACAGGTATAGGACCCGTTATCCAGAATGCTCGGGACCAAGGGTATTCCGGATAAGGGGTCTTTCCGTAATTTGGATCTTCATACCTTAAGTCTACTAAAAAATCAATAAAACATTAATTAAATCCAATAGGATTGTTTTGCATCCAATAAGGATTAATTATATCTTAGTTGGGATCAAATACAAGGTACAGTTTTATTATTACAGAGAAAAAGGAAATCAATTTTAAAAATCCTAATTATTTGATTATAATGGAGTCTATGGGAGACAGGCTTTCCGTAATTCGGAGCTTTCTGGATAATGGGTTTCCGGATAAGGGGTCCGATACCTGTATGTATCCTGGGGAGTTCCAGGCCTTAGGCCTCATGCTTTTATATAGGTCATGGAACTCAGAGGTAAACAAATATACAAATAAAGAAAAGAAGCAAATTTTAAATCAGGAATGTTAAATTAAACTCAGTATAACAAACAAAATCGCTACTAATGCTAAATTAATTGTTTCAGTTCATACCAAGTTAAAGGAGCGACCCAGGTGTATACACCCTGGGTCTAGTGCATAAGGTCAGAAAATGCAGCAAAGTGGTATTAGCTTGGATCAATGAAGACTCACAGTGTTCCAAAAGTGGTCTGGGTACTTGGAGCCCCGAACCCGTAAGCTTAAGGGAGATAAACCATATCAATTGAAGACTCCAAGAAACGCCGAACAACTAGGATATCCACTTTAAAAAATGACTTTATTCATACATTAAAAACATCACACCTTTATTATTTTATGTATTTATATATAATGTACTGATACACTGAAGTGGTAAAAATGTGTTCGCTTCAGAAACTATGAGGGTATCTTTTTAAGTTGAAATAAGGAAACAAGGCACAGGTTTACAGACCAGATAATAGTTGTATAGAATACAATGTGTTTAGTTCTTTGCATTGTAATATAATAATACTGTAATTTGTGGACACAATGTAATACAATCATGTTTAATTCAGTAGTGTGCACAGGTAGAGTAGTTTGATTCAGGATGTTTTTAAGTTCCGTTGTTTCCTTTGCACTTTGAAGGATGAAATGGATCAGCTGAAAACCCTTGAACTGAAGGAAACAGTTGTAGCTGAAAATCAAGTAATGGAAGATATTGTAGAAGACTGTGCAAAAGATGAAAAGGTAAACATTTCATTTTAAGAATTTCTGCGACATTTTAAAGACCTTTTGATGTAACCTTTTAAATATGTCTAAATTAACTAACTTATTAGTTGTATAAGTAAAACAGAAAAAAAAAATTCTTTAGTAGAAATTAGTATTGCTGATTTTTTGGTTTTTTATATTATGCTATTGTTGTCCCCTAATGAATTGATCTTGTTGCTCTAGGTTGAAAATCCAATACAAGTTCAGACTATTCCAGTGGTGGACACAGACTCTAAAGACCTTGAAGAGGGAACTTTGAATCTGGCGACTGGCACAGAAAACATTTCTAGTTCATCTACCTCAATTCCTTCTGTTCCTCAGTCAGAGTAAGTCTGCATTATACTAAAACAAGTAATTTGTCAATTTGTCACACATTACAATTAAGTATTGATTACTTTTCCTGAAAAATACTCCACAAGTAAAATGTATGTATACATGTGTGAATCTTGCAAAAGGTGAGGTTATGCATCTCGTGACAAAGGTTGTAGACTGAAAACCAAAAATTTGGAATAATGTGTTGATATATTGTGGAATAAAAGGATTAAGTGAACGGAGTGCACACTTTCTTGCTATTGTGTATGTATGTGTATTTTTAGAAATATACATACTTACATACAGTTATTGGCTTGGGCAAACTCTCACTTGGTCAGTTGCAAAGGTGCAAATAGTATAGTTATCCAGGGCTTATCAAGCACAAGTTGTTTTATTAGATCAACATTTGAGTCCTCACCTGGGACCTACAATATGCCTAGATACTTATACTTTGATACATTTGGTATAGCCCCATTTCTTATAAATGATTTTAATACACTGTGTAACCTGCTGGTGCTATTTAAATAAATGGTACTCGCACGTAGAGATGTAGACAATTGATTGGCGCAATAAGTCATCATTACACCCAATAACTTTGATGGATAAGGAAATGTCTGCCGTAACATTATTGCTGACATCAGAAATGCTAATGAGTGTGCTCATTGTGTCATCATTACATCTAGGTGGTCAGAATGCTTAGGGGCATATTTATTATGCTGTGTAAAAAATGGCGAGAAAATTCGCCACACATCGCCAGGCTTCGCTGTGTAAAAATGGCGTAATTGTTTTACGCGTTTTTTCTTCCACCGGAACTTATGGAAAATAACGGCGTAATATCCGGCGTTCAGATGCCGATGTTTTCCATTTATTTTACACAGCTTTTTACTCCGTTTTTTCAGCGAATTAGTTTTTCACAACATAATAAATACTCCCCTTAGTGTGCTGTAGCCTCTTAAGGTGGTCATACACGCTTACAACGATGATATTTCCCACGCCCATTGGTCATAGGAAAGTTTGTTTATCCACTCTACTAACGTTTAGAGCTGAATCGTCGGTTATCCAGGTGAAAACAAAATAATTATTTACTCCTATCTGCCGAATCGGCATTAACATTACAATGATTGGGCACCTTTAAAGGCCCCCCATCAAAATCTTTGGTCCTGTCTGATCAACGAGGTGACCGATAACCAAGGCTTTTACCGATATTGGTTGCCTCATCTTCCACTGTACACACACCGATTATCACACAAAACAAATTTTTGTATGATAATATTGGTGTGTGTATGGCCACCTCTAGGCATATTATGTATATTTACACAAAATATAGAGTAATTGTCACCAATAAGTAACAGCAAAACAAATTAAGCATGTACAGTAATATAGTAGTTTGGGATAAGATGCATACACTATAGTTGCCTTGTGTTCTTGTTTTTCAGTTTCAATGTAGCATGTTTTATATTCGGTTAGTAAGAGTAATGAAAACAGTTTCCTTATTTTTTCTCGATTTGAGAAGAAACACACGTTTTCTGAAATCTTGGATAGCAAGTAAAAGCTGGTGAGATCCTTAGAAATCAGTGGAAATTGTCTTAAACAGTTTGATTTATTTGCAGCCTCATTGAAAGTGAAAAGGAACAATGCTATTGTTGGCTTACAAGTTTTCTGCAAAAAAACATTTCTTCTTAATGAATCTAGCATTCGAGAAAAAAAAAAAAACTGTGTGCATTTTGTCAGTGGGTTGGCTGATAAGATTAACAAATTTCAACAACTTTTGATAAATCTGCACCTTAGCTTTGGCAAGCCCTCAATGGAAACCAGGGAGATAGAACTTACCTGTGGTAAAATACAGGTGCAGAGAACTTCTATACTTCCACATTTTTCAATAAAGTTTGCTAGTATAACTGCGATGATTGCATATTTATAATATCTTTTGCTATAAACAAGCCCTAAGGCAGAGTTTTCCAGACTTTTTTTTTGCTTAAGCCCCAATTTTTAAACCAGCATTTTCCATTGCCCACCCTTATCATGAAACAGGTAACATTATGATATCAGCAAATCAGAGTTCCGAAATATCTGTGACAGCAAATAAGTATTAACCTATAAAGCTTACCCTAATTTACTTTTCAAGCTGGGCTTTCAAGGACAGTCTAAGGGACAAAATGCGCAGTCTTTCAAAATTTCTCCTCATAGAAAAGGCTCTTGGCTTTTTTTTAAAGATGATCATCCTATTATTCAGCTTTTAGTCCATGTTTGTAAGTCTGTATAATTTCTCTACAGTGTTCTCTATGGTTGCAGGCACTGTTTCCAAGTCATACTACTACACATGTCCACTGCTGACTTATCTGAACCACTGTACTATATTTTTGTGTGGCTGATCCCTATAAGCCTTGCTGCAGCTGTGAAGTTAATGGGACACCCCTCTTGCATAGCCTGGCAAACTAGGAAGGCGTTTATTACAGACTGAATATGTTTTATTCTATTAATCTTGCCCCTGTTAATTTTCTACATTGTAGTTATCCAGGGGAGTCATGTAAATCTGTGGGAATCATCTATGTTTAATTTCTAAAAATGTTGTTGGTTTCTGGGAACCTGAGCCACACCAATGTATTCATATTTTTAATTATCTTGATTCCAAGAGCCTAAAATATATGAGAAGATAACACTCCATTATTCTTAGATATGTGCCATGTATTTTGATTTCACTTTCATATAAAGAGATTTTTTGTGCACTGAACGTTGCCTATATTTATATGTCTAATGGTGAAACATGCAATTACATAAACCGCTTTTGTTATGGCATAAACATAAATATTCACTGCAGAATATTAGATAATGTAGTCACAAAGTGTTTATCATTATATACTTCAAAAGTTTTTTTTTTCCTTTTTAAATATTTAATTATTAGTTAATTGATGTTGATTATTTGTCTTGCTTATTATAAAGATTACCCCATTTCTTCTATGCTGTAAGTCGCAATGCAGAGCAGCTACTTGGACCTCTCATACCAAATCTTTGGGCAGGGCAGTGAGGAAATGGACCAAAAGTGTGTATACAGATGGATGTTTTACACTGTGGTGTATGAAAGACAACTGCCAGTGGCTGAAAACAACCTATAAAGATGGATAGAAAGCTGCAGGGTTTAAATATCACCAGTCTAACTGTGATCATTTTCTACATTTGCTTCAGATACATGTTTTAATGCTGTTGCAAACCCTTACTTTAAGAGACAGTATACCCTAAATACATATTTGATAAAAATGAGCACAATTAAGAGAACCTTTTTGCCATTATAAAGCGGTGTTTCCTTCCTTTTTTAAAATAGGACAATTAGCCCCTTTAAACAAACTTTTTCCTTATCTACGCAGCTGCCTTTGAGAAGCTCATTATTAGGGGCTTCTCGGTGGACTGGTAATTTATTAGTTTGTTGGGATCAGGCTAAAATGAAACTTGCTCCATATTCTTGTTTAATACAAGAAATAACTGAAATTATATATATTTCTTTTTTTAATACAATAGGCAAAAATAAAAAAAAAGCCCTATTCATTCAGCTCATGTTGAAAAGGTGTGTATACTGTCCCTTTAAGTTGTGGTAAAGACCATGTTTCCAAACACTGGTAGGCACGCATTAAAACACAGGGTGAACACAGGCTAACACACCTATCTGTTTTGCCTACACTGTTTTTTTGCTAATGCTTATCAATATGATCTAGATTTTCTCCTGTCTCCTTATTAAGGTAAACTAGAGGGAAAGTTGAAACCGTAATAAATGTATATAGATGTGTGCCTTTTCTGCAGTGGAGCTATTTGTAAAAGCACCTTTATTATTTTTGTGGAGTACAGTAGCTTGGCCGGGGCTTTGTAAAAGCAAGAATTATGTCTGCAGATATCTAAACTTATAACTAATATTTAAAATTCCATTTATATACCTTCTGTATCTTCCGTACATATAAGAATGCAAAATGTTTCCCCATTTCCCCAATTCTCAATATTTTTATGAAGCCCAACAAATAGCATGGACTTAAGGTGAAAATTCTAGCAATAAATAAAGCTTACTTCAATGTTGCATTGCTTTCATGTAGGGCAGGGTGAAACTGGCAGTATGGAAAAATTATGTTAAATTTGAATGTCTAAGAATTAGTTGACATTTGCTAAGCCACCGGCCAGAAAGAGGAATTGGAATATTAAGATAACTTTGTTTAGAATGCTCACTCTTTTTAACTAATTTAAAGTACCATACCAATTACAGGTATAGGACCCATTATCCAGAATGCTCGGGACCAAGGGTATTCCGGATAAGGGGTCTTTCCATAATTTGGATCTCCATACTTAAAGTCAACTAAAAAATCAATAAAACATTAATTAAATCCAATAGGATTGTTTTACATCTAATAAGCATTATTTATATCTTAGTTGGGATCAATTACAAGTTTCTGTTTTATTACTACAGAGAAAAAAGGAATCAGTTTTAAAATTCTGAATTATTTCATTAAAATGGAGTCTATGGGAGGTGGGCTTTCTGTAATTCTGAGCTTTCTGGATAAGGGGTCCCATACCTGTACAAGGCATAGTGTTAGTATTACAAGGGAAAAGCTTATTAGTCATTGAAGACATTTGTTTACCGAGGTTACAAAATAGGAAATTATTTAGGAGATTTCTAGATAACCAGTTTCCATACTTTAGAGCCTATACCTTAACACTTACAGGGGCAGTATATGAATCTAATGAATAGGACTTGGCCCCGAGATACATTTTGCTTATTGTTTTAAACACAAAATATTTGTTTTTTCATTTATGGACCTAAACAGGGAACTAAAGCTACTCCATGTTTGGTCCTTGCAACATAATTAGATACTAGATCTTGAATAGTCCCCACTTGTAATGGTTGTCTTGCTCTGGGTAGCTTTATTTAGTTATTTATATGAAGTCTCTTTGGTTTCCATTCAGGTGCACTTAAAGTTTGCTAGCAATTCATAAAACTAACCTTACAAAAGGTAGATTAGTGTTTTTGTCCAACATGGTATTTTGTCACTGCAGCTAAACCTAAGCTGCCATGTTGCAGAAATGTCAGAAATTGTTTCTGCTGTCTTTCTGTCAATGGGAATTGGGGCATATAAGGCACACTGGTATGTTTTTAGATGATTATTGGAATTGAGTGGTATGTTGTGCAATTCCCATTGGCCTAATCAGGAAGCAATTAAATAACTCCCAATCTTGTCCCTAGGAAAGAATGGGGCACAAAACTGCTCTTATGCTTCACCAGTCTTACATAGCATTATGCCATTCATAAAACAAGAACTGAAAGAAGAAATTTAGTTCAAATTTAACTAAAACAATTCTATATTTAAAAAAAAAAAAAAAAAATGTAAAACTAATTGTGTGATCTCTATTTTAAAACATTCAGTTGACACTTTCACCTCAAAGATCCATGCCCATGGGAGTAGGGTTTGCGTAATGGTAGTTTGTGTTGTTCTAATGTCTATCTTTAGACTCTTTCCGTGACAGTTTTATTATTTTTTTTTTGCACAACCTTACAGAGGGATCAGTAATGGGATAACATATTTTCCAACAGATTGAAAAAACTGTTATCCACCTGTGCTGCTGACTGGTTCACTCTGTGCTGCTGTAAGATTATGTTGAAAAGTGCTTTAAAGAAGCAACATCATCGCTATAGCCTAGAGCCCTGGCCCACGGTAGCTAATTGTATAGATGTTTTTACAGCAATACAGAAAACCTAATTGTAGTTTCTGCAACCCAATCCACATAGAATATGTATCTGGTCTGATTCCTTTCTTGAAACACGTCAAAGGTAAAAAGCATGTTGTTTCTTTTCCTTCAGTGCTGTAGAAAATTCCAGTGGCGCTCTCCCTGTAGCCAGCTTTAGTGAAGCTGGGCAGTCAGAATCTGACTGTGACATTGGGGGGGCAGTAGAGGTTGACCCTATGAGTGAACCATCCTTTATCAAACCACCAGTAAGGTGAGTATTGAAGTAGGCTGAACTTGCATAAAGCAAACAGCTTTCAAACGAGTGAAAAAGGTAACTTGTCATAAGCTCCTTTAACCATGCAGCATCCAACAGCTCATACGCTCTTCTCGCTTCTTGTGTTGCATTTATAAATGTGCATATTGTGTACGCATGAAGTATAAAACGTCAAAGGTGCAAAAGGAAAGCCTTCAAAATGATGGTCTGTCTGTCAGACATTTTGTAGTTCCCTTTGTTTCTGTCTCAAAGTGTAAAACATTTTAGCACACAAAGCATTATGAGGAATGTAAACTCTATATTGTGCATAACTTCTCCCTGTATTCAAACTAGATAGGAGGTCTAGCAACCATCTTGGGCATTTTCAGTTGCACCGTTGGCACCATCTGTAATTTCAATGCAAAGTAATATCTCATTCCAGGAAGTATGATACAAATTCTAAAAATGATATCTTAAAGACAGCATGTATCCATTGTAGTTTGATTGCTTTGGGGTTTTAATTTATTTTTCTTTATACTGCATCTATGGATTTTGCATCTTCCAGTGCTTGCCCACAAGAAAATGCATGGATAGCAATAAAAAGAATGTTTTGTATTTTTCTTTTTTTTTGCCTTTTTTTATATTTCTTCTCAGACTTGTGGGTCATCATACTGAAAACATCTCCGTTCAGCACAGTGAAAGAAAAGCAACATCACAAGAACAGGAGGAAATGGTGTCCAAATCTCCAGAAGCTGAACAGGAAAAGCCAAAGTTACCTCTCAGTTCCTCAGAGCATACAGAAAAAAAGGTAGCTATTTAAACATTAATTGCCAGCTATATCTGGCATTAGGAAATGATGATCTAATATTGCACATAGTTGTGTCACTTCAAAAGTACTTTCTGCAACAATGTGTGACCTTCAGCTTGTGTAGAAGTGACAGTGAGGGCATAATATACCTTGGGGGAAAGCGAAGTAAGATCTACAACTAAAGCATGGAGCTCACTACCTCCATAAGCAGCAGCCATTCACTGCTTGCCTTAAGGTGGCCACACACGTGGCGATCCGCGATCCGCCACTAACCGTTCAGGGCTGAAACTGCAGATAAGGAGGTAGAAACAATAGGATTTCTACCTCCTTCTGCCAATTCAGCCCTGACGGCAGATTTTGTTCAGGCACCTTCTATGGCGCCCGATCAAAAACTTTTGACCGGGCCAATCGGCGAATTGACCGATATCAGCAGCCTCCTGCGATACCGGTCGACTTGCCGACTTGCCATAAACGCACCGAATATCGTACGAAACGAGGTTTCATACGATATTATCGTGCGTGTATGGCCAGCTTTAGACTCAAACAGGGACCCTAAAAGTTTTTCCATATAGGAATACAAGGACACTACAAGCATATTTGCAAGTGAAAATGCCATAGTCCATTTTATTATCGCCACATATATTGTATTTTTTACATTTAATTTCATTGGTGCTAGTAGAGGGGGGGTCAGCTTTTGAAAACAGCGGAACCTCCGTTTTAAATACCCTGATTTAAAGGTTTTCCCACATTTTACATGGTGTTTCTGTGGTCCCGCCAGTATGTAATACATAATGCGTTTCCATAATTTTACTTTTTCCTGTATTTTACACAATTTTTCTGGTCCCCTGAAAAACATAAAAAGGTGGTTCTACTGTAGTTAAAATGTGGAGAAACAATTGGTTACACATGCAAGTTTGGAGGCCTCATAGATCACATTAGGCATTTTTGTTGTTGCAGAAAATGGATCAAAAAGAAGCAACAGGAGTTGACTTAGTAGCTCCTGGAGGTACAAAGGACATTCCAACATTTGATGAATGGAAAAAACAAGTTATGGAAGTTGAAAAAGAAAAAAGTAAGTAACACTTCAAAATAAAAAAACAGTAAATGTATATTGTTGGCACTGTATGCAAGCAGTTTATTATATATATTTTTTTTTTTGTTACCAAAGTACCATTAGGGTCTTTCAGAGTTTATATATTAAAAGCAATACCACTGCAGACACTTCATTTTACAGTGGAATTTGTAATGGTTTTACTAGAGAAAATGTTTATTTGCAACAGAACTGCTGTGTCAGCAGTAGAAAAGTGGAAGGAGTGGAAAAAATGTAAACTTACTTTTTCCCAGTTCCAGCAAAGATTAAATATCTTTACATAGCCAACTAGTTCTCCTTACTGACAGATATGTTGCTCTTTAAATGATACACGTCATGTTGTTCAGGAGCCAGTACAGAAATATATTAGCAATTTTTGACATGGTATTAATTGCTAATTAATTAATAATCCATTACATATTTTTGTACAGGCTTTTGGATGGGTCGTCATGTTGTTAGATGTCCTTTGCTTGACCTATTTCCTTCTAACTTTACTTTGGTATTAACAAAAGCCATTTCTGGAATTAAGTGAGAGTCAAGTGATCATTCCAGAGGGCCTCTTAGAGGGCAATCAAATGCTTTTGAAGGTTGTGCACTAAGAAATCATAGACAAGTGTTATGCTTTATCACATGGGTGTCAGCACATTTAGAGAATGCTTCAAATATAAAGAGCTTTAGCTAAAAAACTGTTCTTTTTCTAGGCCAGTCAATGCACCCTTCATCAAATGGAGGACAGCATACTGTGAAGGTCCAAAAAAACCGAAACAATTATGCTTCAGTGGAATGTGGCGCAAAAATACTTTCTGCCAACCCTGAGGCCAAGGTAATATAAACATGCATTAGTATTAATGAAAAAAAAATTATTTTAATATATGATAAATCTTGTCCATATCCAAGGAATTATGGTCTAGGGCAATTATGGGCTCTTTACCATGGCATTTTTCTTTGTAGCTCAAAGGGGCCCCTGATTGCCCTTTATTACCACCTCCCTCCAATATGTGTGCCTGCCCTTTTTAAGGTAGTTGTCAGAGAGGGTCATTTCAAGCTACTGGAAATAAAACCAGGCAAAACTCCTGAAATCAACCCATGCCATTTAATTATTGTCATGGTTCAGAAGTGAGCGTGTAAGTCAACAAAGTGATATTTTGGTATTTCCCTTCTCATTGCTATATAATGTCCAAGTTATCCTGCTAAACTCTTTAAAGTGTTTTATAAAACATTACATACAAATTGGTAAACTTTAATTTTGTCCATGTTTCATATATATAATAATGCATATTAGATTTTAAAAACAATCTAAATTATTCTATTGCCAGAATAATCTGTGTGAGTTGATGTAATACAGGGGAATATCCCCCTATACTAAATAACCAAAAGTGTCATTACAATTTAAAACCTCATCCAAAAAAATATGGATATTATTATGGTTATCCCTTTGTTGCTAGAGAGAGCTTAAACATTACTTTTCAAGAATTGATAGAGCATTGTTGTTGGCATCTGCTTCCATTCAGGCACAATAGTGTTACTGATGTTGGGCACTCAGGCCTGGCTCACAGTTGGTTTTTCAGTTTATCTGACATGTTTATTTTGGATAAGGTCACAACATTTTGCAGGCTTATAAAGTTCTTTCAATTCAATCTCTGCCAGAAGAGAAGAGTTTTGAATAAGAAGGTTCCCAATAGAGTACTTTCCATTTGAGAACATAATTATATATGAATGTATGATAGTTGGTCACTTTTTGTAGAGGCTAAGCCTCCATAAATCTTCATTATTCTCAACCTGAGCAAACAATTCTGTGTGAACCCTAAATATGCTGAAACAGGAAAGGATCTTTCCCAAACTTTTGATACAGGAAGTATGGATTGGTCCAGAATGCCATTTTATTCTTTAGCACAGTTGTATGCCTTCTTTGGAACCATGGTCCATAGCCAAAGCTGTTTGAAAATAACACCCCATTATTCCTATCCATCAAACCTTACAGTCATGTTAGGAATTCAGACAGGTAATTTTCTCCTGGCACCTGCCAAACTTATACTTTAATTAGACAATGAGATGGTGAATTACAATTCATAACTTCAGAGAACACTTTTCCAGTGGTGGCAGGTATCCGGCTGTTTACAACTTTAAGCATTTATTTTCTCAAGACTGACTCTATTCTGTGATTTGTTTCAGAGCACATCTGCAATACTAATAGAAAACATGGACCTGTACATGTTAAATCCATGTAGCACAAAAATTTGGTAAGTTATATTAACTGACAGCTCTTTAATCCAAAAATGATTGCTCACTTTCTATTTTAAAATATGTACGCTATTGTGAAGAAGTTATATTTAGTTCCCCTGGAAATTAATAGGTATGAGGGTTTTACTTAGTCGAATACATCATTCATTTTGCAAATGCCATACCACATGTCTATCTAGAATGTACATATAATGTCATCCTTGTAAACAGAAGACCTAAACTGCACTGCGTATTCTTGGTGTGGCCCTAAAAATGCTTTGCAAAGAAAAAGAATTATCCATTCTTCTGCCATAATCGCCAATCTTTAAAGGAGCATTTCAGTGTAAAATGGATAGACTGCGCGAAATAAAAAAATATTTCTAATATAGTTAGTTAAGCACAAATGTAACCTTTAAAGGCTGGAGCAGGTACATGTCTAACATAGTAGCCAGAACTCTACTTCCTGTTTTAAACACACCCCCCAATCTAGCAGCCAATGAAGAGATGGCATTGCTGGTTCCCAAGAAACTCAGCTCTAGCTGTCTGCTTCAATTTTTTTTTTCCTGAGCTCAGCTCAAACAAAGCAGAACTTTTATTAGACAGTTCTGTGTGTGTTTTTTTGTTTGCAGATTTAAAAGTATCTGATGGCCACCGGTTGAAAGCTGCTATTTGCTTTAGGAAAATGTGATCGTGCTAGCAAATGGAGGGGATATATGCAGTACAAATGTTGCCATTTAGGTGGGGGAGACGTGACTAACTGATATACATTGTAGGCAAATGTAGGCTTTGCAGTTTCTCTCTGCAGGTCTTGTGCAATACCAGAAAAACAGACTACTCATCACAGTTTAAGCGTATTTTCATTGTTTTCTTTCACTTATATAATGTATTTACTTCAGTCATAGAGAACAGTGGATGAACCCACTAAATCATCCAAATCTAGTTGTACATAACTAACTTTACAGGCAGTTTGGATGATTTCAACCATATTGTCCCACCATCTGGACATGTATGGCAAGTTGGGTGGCAATTTCAGCAGATAATGCTGTGACCCTGGTGGATGAAGAATTATCTGTCCTGACAGAAAATTTACTTGGGTTGGCAGAAAAGAAGTGAAGAGGAGCCAGAGCTCATGTGTGAACTGAAGGAACAATAGCAAAAGTGGCCATGCTCATGTATGCAATGTTGAAAATTGAGTGTTAGGGTGCATTACAGTGGGCAGAGATGTCTTGCTGAGTAAGAATGCTGCAGAATGTTTTAGGCAGTTTGTTTTTGCCCAGCTGATATGTTTATTTGCCTCTTATGTCCTTCATTTTCTATCATTACAGTATTTCAGGATTTTATGCAATTTTGTACCTTAATGAAAATGTAAAAGCTTTTTATGAAATGCTTATCTGCTTCTGATCCTAACCTAATATTCCCTGTGCCATCTCCAATTCTGCACTTGTTTTGCTACCCTCATATATCGGTAACTTGGCTTTATTATACTATCCTTTTAATACTCTGTTAGTGCATATTTATGACATTTATTAATGCAATTCAAGCATAAAGAAGTCCAGATCCTATTAATCTACATTCGATAAAGATGCAGACCATGTACCCATTGTAATCTCTGTGCAATTTAGTTGGTTAATCAAGAAAAATCTTTACTTAATAAGATTATTCTAATATCCACATATATAAAATGCCAAAAGAATTTTCAGCTTTTTTTTTTTCCTCAACAGGTTTGTTATTGAACTGTGTGAGCCTATCCAAGTGAAGCAACTTGATATAGCAAACTATGAGCTTTTTTCTTCTACTCCAAAAGATTTCCTGGTTTCAATAAGTGACAGGTAAAAAAAAAAATAGTGTGAATTTTGTCTTTTAGTTTTTGAACCCCAAGTAGCTGTTTGGTTGATTCTGTTGTGATTTTTGGCATGCAAAAAAATATTAAACCAAGGACTTTTATCTAAGGAGCAACATTTACCATAAATGTTTGTCCTTTTCTGTATGTATGGCATAGCATTGTTTTAAGCTTATCACTAAAAGCAAGCTGCTTGATCTTATGTATAGGAGCTTCCAACTTGGCATAAGTGACAACTGGCTCTTTGCTCCCAGACAAACTTAAAGGGGAAAAAAAAAAAATATAAACTTCATCGTACTAAAAGTAAGAAAAGAAAGAACTTTAATCAATTAAATAATTAAATTACTATACACGTGCTGGTGGCTGTGAGTCAGTCCATCCCGCGCTGGGTGCTATTGGGGAAGTTGGTTTTTTATGGGGATTAATTTGGTTTCCTTTTTTATTATTATTTGTTGTATGGGGCAAGTGGATGTTAAGGATGTCGCGATAACTTTATAAGTCTGGATTGGGCAAGCGTGCAATTACCCACACCCGTTCTTCCCTAAATTTAATTGCCTATTTGCATTTTTAGGAATTCCACTGTGCTGTTTTTTAAATCTAAATTATTTATATTCCATTCTCCGAATTGCTTCATGAATTATTAGGTTCTCTATTAATTATTTTAGCTTCCAATTGAACTCTAGATCATTACTTTGTATATTGGTGTATTTTAATTAGACAGTTATTGTAAGAATTAATCATGTGTATATGTTTTTACTAATTAATAAACAGCAATTGTTTGAATAAATTCACAACACTTGACGATTGGTTTTTAAGAGCGCCAACTCTGTTTTTTAATAGCTTTGTACAATTGGGGATTAGTTTAGAGGAAGGCAGCTGTTCACTTTAATTAAATTAATTTCTTTCACAATATTGGTGAGGTGGCACTATTAAGCATTATTTTGATTTCTAGTTTTAAATAATATATTTTTTCTCACTTAGTGGGTTTGAGATTCAACTAAGCGCTGATAAGGTTTTGTAACAATTAAATAATTGAGTTAGTAATTTGATTTTGAATCAAAGCTAGATCCATTCTATCTTTTAGGGGGCTCTCTTCCTAGCAGATATATTAGAACTAATTCAAATAACTGATTCTAGAACAAAATCTAACAAAACAAATGAATTTTGCACAAATCTTGCTTGTGGAGAGACAAGATTTCTGGTGATTTTAAAAGAATGTACTCTAAATCATCCTCTTGGAAAGCTTCCCCCCCCAAAAAAAAGATAAGTTGCATGCAGAGAGAAGGAAGAAAGACAGATGCTGGGAGGGGGGGTAGTGATGATTAACTTGATTATTTGAGAAATGGGTCTGAATTTTTAATTGATTTTAATTTAGAATATGTCTTACTTCAGCATGATAAAGCTTATATTAAATTTTCATTTACATGTTAGTTCCCCTTTAAATCTGATGAGCGAGTTGGCAGAGAGTAAGCAGTCCTGGGATGGGGGTGACTTAGGTGCAGTTTGGTTAAAAGAAGGTGTCCGTGTCACTAACAGTCAGCAAATAGTTTGAAAGAAAGAACAGTGTTAAGATTTTGTTCCTTTTGAACACGTTTCTTTGCCATTTGTACAGCATGTAACAAACTTGTATTACATGTTGAGTGACTACATCCATTAGTAAGTTCTTATATGTGTCTTGTCATACACTACTGCACAGCTTAGACTGCTAAAAAAAAACCCAGAAGTAACAGCACATGAATTGTACAATAAAGCTAGCCAAATCTTGTAGACAATAATGAATACAAAAATGTGTCTACTTTCTCTCTGGGCTAAATATTATCTTTAGAAATGGTTCCTTTTATTTGAGCTCCATGTAGATCTACTATAGTTTATGTCATGTTTCAAATGAGAGGTGGCCGTGTTGTATTGATCCCTACCAGAATCCTGCCAAATGCAGCCCAGCAGTCATCTGCCTTGATGGAAGTGCAATCCCTTAGTTCTCTTGTTTCTTGAGCATTAGTGTCCTTATTATTGTTTACAGAGAACATTTATATTCAAAACATATATTCTAAACAGAATTAATCCCCTATTACATTTTTTGCAGTGTCTTAAATCACCATACATTTCACATATATAATATCCGCCTTCTGCTTTATAGGTATCCAACAAATAAATGGGTAAAGCTTGGTACTTTCCATGCAAGAGATGAAAGAAATGTTCAAAGTTTTCCGCTAGATGAGCAGATGTATGCAAAATATGTCAAGGTAAGGTTTGTTTTAATATTTATGCAGTCATGTTGAGGGTGGAAAACTTTGTAGTCATAATGCCTTATGTGTCCATAGGACCTAGGTCGCGTAACATTTAAAAAATATGCAAAAAATATATAAAATAATAAATACATTTTATTTAGATATAAACATTGACGTGGTTAAAAACATAATTACACATAATTTGCACATGGGTAGATTAACATGGAAATTTGAAGGTTGAAGAAACCGAGGTATTGTACAGTTGTGTTATTTTAAACTAAAACATAAGTGGCCCTGGGAATTTTCTTTTTACGGAAGTAATACTTTGATTTTCCCTAATAAACTGCAACTGTTTTTGGAAGAGAAATTTCAGTTTAGAGCTGATGGGCAAACTGAACCACAAATGAAATCAAAAGGAAAACTAAAATATTTGATTGAATCTGTTTCCTAGAATGTAAGTGGTGGATATCTATCATTATTAAGAAAAATTGTTTAAATATAAACATCAAATGGAAAGTTCACATTTATATTAACTTTTAGCATAATGTACACAGTGACATTGGGAGATAATTTGCAATTTGTTTTCATTTATTATTTTTTTGTGGTTTTTTAATTATTAGTTAGCTTTTTGTTCAACAACTCTCCAGTTTGGAATTTTAGCAGCTATCTGTTTGCTAGGGTACAAATTACCCTAGAGACCAGGCAGTGGTTTTATTGACAGGCTAGAATATAAATAGGAGAAGGCCTGAATAGAAAGATAAGCATTAAAATGTAACGATAAAATGATATCATCTCAGCAGTTTGTGTTTTGACTGCTGGGTTTGGTGACCACCGTCTAAAACCTGGAAGAAGGTAGAAGAAGGCAAATAATTATTAAAATGAAGGCCAGTTGGAAAGTTAAGAATAGGACATTTTATAGCATGCTAAAAGTTAACTTAAAGATAAATTACAGTCTACTATAGAATTCAGTAGCTCTTAGACCAGCCACAATTGCACATCACACCCCTCAAGACTGCAGTGATGGTGGAAATATCATTTAATTGCACTGTGTAAAAAAAAAAAAAAAAAAACATGGATCATTTAAAATTGCATTTTGCACACACATTGATCATTTAAAATTGCATTTTGCACACTGCACTTTTGGTAAGTCAATCACCCCTATCAATTTCCTGAAGTAATGGACCAACAAAACTAATAATTTTTTTTCAATTTGATAACATTTCCAGCAAAATTCAAATGGTTACTAAATCTAAAATATTCTCCACATGATATTTGATAATTCTGCCCCTTTATAATCTGCACAGTAAATTTAAATAATGTAAACATATTAACATTAAAATTATTCCTTTTATTTACCCACTTTTTAATTGCTTTTAATCGTAGTAATAAAGGTAAAAATCTGTCTGATTGATGAACTGTGAAGCTATATTTTTTTTCTTGTTAGTATTTTGTGTAACTTTTGTTGTGAGCTCTCTCCTTTATTTTCTAATGTTATTCAGAAACTGCCTGTTTGCTAGAGTCACTGACCATTGCAACCATACATAGTTCAAAAACCATCAAAACAAGCAAACAAAATTTCAAATTGGCTTGAATCCTAATTCTGACACTGAAATAAATTTGTTTTTGAGAGAGGCCTTAAAAGAAAAAGAAATTTTTTTACTTGATTGTACCAGGCAGCTTTGTCTTTGTCTAAACTCAGGAGATCTTATTAGGGATGTGTGTTTTGACAAAAAGTCTACTCTTTGCCACTCCTAATCCTTCCACCTGCTAACATGGCCCTCTGCGCCAGCATTATTTGTTTACGTGCGCTGACCAACCCATCACTGATATCACCAGAGCGGGCATGGCAGGTGCAAGTATATAAATGAAAGGTGGCAGTTGCTGGAGGAGTTGGAAGTGATGATGATGAGGGTGTGGAGGGCCGTTGGCAGAGTGCAGCCTCCCACCTATCCACAACCCGCTAGAGGTGTTGTGCTGGGCCCAATTGCAGCACTTGAGTTTCAGGCTGGCCCATTTAACACTTATTCTCACTGGTTTAATCATGGACAAATTTGACCTGGTCTTGAAACCCCATAGCAACTTTAAATGTTTAGTATTTGTTGTTCTTGCAGCTGTAGAAACAAAAGTCATTATTAAATTCAAGATTCCTAGTTATGGCATTTTAGGTGACCTCTAGCGGCAGTCATGAATGTAATTGCACTTTTTCTTCTCCTTTTAAATATTAGCAACAAAATGAAATTGCGTGATTATGGCTTCAATTGGTTTTTGCATGCTTTCATGCTACTCTTAACTACAACATTATATTCTGAATTAAATCTGGGAGTTTCTTTAAATAAATTGAAAATCAAAAGCTGATCTTTTTATGCTTATTTTAAGGGTGGAGCTGTCAATTACATGTCTCTTATGTCAAACTTATGTACATCTTGCATCTTGACAAATCGTTTCTTCCCCTAAACTGTTTGTCTGTTTAAAGCTTGTGCTTCATTACTAAACGAGAATCAAGTGAATAAAGTTGTAGCAGGTTCTCTTAAGGGTGCTATTCACCTATTTCATCTGTTTATCTCCTATGAAATATGAAACACATTTTTTTATTCATATTCACATGCCTGTCATTTATTGCCTTCCCTGCTTCCATGCCACTAGCATAGCAGTCAATTACATATGTCACTTATCTTGCACTCGCAAGGAATTGCAAGGGTGTTCTTGGGCGTGTGCATCTGTTCCACTGTTTTGGCACATTCACATGATTTAGTAGTAATCCAAAGCTTGCCTGGATGACAAAGTCCACAAAATGGTGCTTGTCTGCTTGCTACTGCGATTAGTTTCAGAAGGATGACAAACAGGATTGCACGAATTAGTTTAGTGTAAGTAAAGTTTACTTTGCTAGATTAAAGGAACAATAACACCAGGGTTAAAGAAAACTGGCAGGTTTTCTTTAGAAACACTGCTATAATTAATAAAAATAAGCTGCTGGATAGCCATAAAGGCACAGGTTACATAACGGAAAACAAATAAGCTCTGTAGAATGCAAAGGTGTAACCTGTGCCATTTAGCCCTGTTTTAATTTGAATAGCTTCCGCCATGGCTATACCGCACGCTTGTTTATATAAACACACACTTTTAATAGTGCAGGCAAATGGTACATAATATTTTAATTACTTTTATACATGAACAAGATTATTTATATGCTAATAGGAACTATTGGATAGGGCAACCCGTGCCCTTTAAAAAATCTACCAATTTTCTTTGGTATGTGTTAGAAGCATTTTGTGTGAATGAGTGTCATTTTTTTTAAATATATGTTACTGACTTGCAATACTTTTGTAAACCATTTTAGCAAGATTTAAATATTTCTATATATATATTAGCATTTGCAACACAGTGTAAGTAAGATATTTGAAATCCCCTGATATTGGTCATTTAACAAGCAGTGAATTATTAAAACATACAGTGTATAGGAAGCTGCCAAATTCCGATCACATTCCATATCCAGTTCTACAGTATTAATCTTACAACAGTTACAACAGGTTATGCTAGAGTAGTTGAACATGTAAATGACTTGCCAGTTAATCGAAAATTCCTAAATCCGATAACATTTACTGTGTGCTTATCCCAAGGGATAATTGTGTACACTTGCACCATTGTGGCCATAAATTTGCTAAAAACTAAATTGCAAGAAATAGTTTATCTTACTGACCAGGCTTTTGTGTTTTGGAAAGTTATGCAATATCAGTATCAAGTATGCAATTCTTTCTGTTTAACACCTAAAGGGATTTAGGGACTGTATCCCTCTGTAAAAGAACAAATACACCTGAAAGTCTGGATTTTAATTGGATATGTTACTTAGACAAAACATTCTATAAAACACACCAGCTAGTGACATTTATTGCAATAATGCTATACTTGTCCTGCACACAAAAGCTTTAAGTTGGCTTTAAAACTAAATTTTGTTTATTTACAGTAGCAGCTGCCTAATTCTATAGACTAGATAATTGAGGGATTGATGCTATGGTTAAAGCTGGCTATATACATTAAGACTTGCTCGATTGGCTGATCCAATTGTTTGTGACTGGGGTAAATTATTGGATTATAGCTGGCGCTTATGCAGACCTGTAGGGAGAGGACTGCATGAACTCACTGATGTGCTCCTTGTCCTATGTGATTTTCCTACCCAGTAGCTATCTGTCAGGAAGGCCAGTAGTTAATCTGCCGGCTTGGTCTGAAAGGGCTAGCTTTAGACCCTATGCAGACACCCACACAGATATACACATAGCTAAGCAGAGTTATAGTTCTGTATAATGATAATATTTATGTATATTTAATACAAGGGCGTGTGTGTGACAGTGGAGAGGATTATACTGTGGTGTGTTTGTGTCTAGGATTTAGGGCTACAACAGGGCATATACAGTGGTGCTTGAAAGTTTGTGAACCCTTTACAGTTTTCTTATATTTTTATATGAATGTGACCTAAAGCTGATTTTAAAAATCAGTAGATAAAGAAAAATCTAGTGCAACAAAAAAATATTATATTTGGTCATATATTTATTGAAAAAAAATATCCAATAACATATCTGCACGTGGCTAAAGTAAGTGGAACCTTAGGATTATCATATCATTTGAAGGTGAAATCAGTCTGGTGTTTTCAGTCAATGGGATGACAATCTGGTGTGAGAGACCCTGTTTTATTTAAAGAACTGGGATCCAGCAAAGCCTTATGACACATACAACACATTTATGGATGTTTATCATGTCTCAAAAAAAGGAAGTGCCCTAAGGACCTTAGAAAAAGGTTCATTCCAATTAAAGGTTAATACCAATAAAGCTGAAACAGGTTACAAGACTATTTATAAAGAGTTTGGACAACCACCAATCATAAGTGAGACAGATTTGTATACAAATAGAGGAAATTCAAGCCTGTTGTTACCCTACCCAAAATGGTCAACCATCAAAGATACTCAAACTGCAAGGCGTCTAATAGTCAGAGAGGCATAAAGGAACCCTGGGTAACTTCTAAGCAACTGAAGGCCCGCCTCACATTGGCGGATGTTGATGTTCATGAGTCCACCATTAGAACACTGAACAACAATGGTATGTATGGCAAGGTAAAAGGGAGAAGCCACTGCTAAAGATCATGTGGACAAACCAGATAGATACTGGATGAATATTTTGTGGGCAGATAAAGCCAAAATAGACCTTTTTGGCTTTAATGAGGAGAGTTACGTTTGGAGAAAGAAAAACACTACATTCCAGCATAAGAACCTTCTTCTTCACCATCTGTGAAACATGGTGGTGGGAGCTTTCTGGTTTGGGCCTGTTTTGCTGCATCTGGGCCTGGACGGCATGCCACCATTGATGGAACAATGAATTCTGAACCATACCAGAGAATTCTTAAGGAAAATGTTAAGACATCAATGTTAAGACTGTCAGTGAACTCAATCTCAAGAGACAGTGGGCCTTGAGACCACGATCCTAAACACGCAAGTTATTTTCACCAAAGAATGGCCAAGTCAAAGTTCTGACCTTAAAGGAAATGTAACACAAAATTTTTACATTCAAAATATTCTTTCTAAATATTTTCATTGGCACTTATAGCATATAAAAATAGTATTTGTGGGGTTTTGTTTTTTTTGGAAAATTTAGCCTGCTTCCTTCTCCTGTCCCTCTCCTTTCTCTCTTCGTGCTCCATCACTAGTAGACAAAAAATGCAGCAATTTAACTTCTGGATTAAACTGGAAGTTTAGCAGTCCCTAGCCCACCTTTTCAAGCTTTGCCCAGTAAGTCAGTGGTAATTTAATTTATTAAAAAAAAAAATGAAAAACACGTTTTTTTTTATGTTACATAGCTTAATAAAAGTTTAATTGCAGTTATTGCCGCAGTTATTGCCGCAGTTATTGGGGGTCGCACCAAATAATGAGAGCACCATTCACTTACTTTTGCCACATGCAAATATGTTATTGGATCATTTTTTTTTCAATAAATACATGACCAAATATAATAATTTTTTGTTTCACTAGGTTTTCTTCATCTACTTTTAGGACTTGTTTGGAGAAATCAGATGACATGTCACATTCATATAAAAATATAGAAAATTTTAAAGGGCTCACAAACGTTCAAGCACCACTGTAGCTGTAAATGACTACAACTTTATACACTTGGTTTCCTCTAAGAAGCATATTAAGCTATGGTTCTTTAGATGATGTAGCTTTTTGCATGTATCTTCTCTAAACTGACACTTTTTTTTTTCTCTTTCTCGTTTCCTGACTCTTCTTGCTTCAGATGTTCATCAAGTACATAAAGGTTAGCAAACTTCTCTGAATGTTTAATGTTCAGCTCACTAGTGCATGGCAAGTAGGGGATGCACTGAAATCAAAAATTTCAGGATTTAGCCAAATACCGAATCCTCCACAAAAGTTCGTGCTTTCAGTTGTGACACTACTTATTATTTAGATAGATCCGAATCCTGCCAGTAATGCTTGGATTTGGCTAAATCATAAACCAAATCCTGTATTAGGGGCTTCCTAAATAACAGGAGAAGCTTTATTGGTAGAACAAATCCATAATTGCTTGTTGGTTTTTTGACTGATACTGTAAAAATGTTGAGTATTTGTAAGCATATTCCTTTATATTGGTCTTATTCTTTAGGTGGAGCTGATATCACATTTCGGATCAGAGCACTTTTGCCCCTTAAGTCTCATAAGGTAAATTATATAATTATGAAATAGTTATTTCACCTTGGGTTAACACTTACTCACAGAAACTGAAACAATGCACACCCTACTTCAAATTTATAAATACTCTGCCAGTTATAACTCTATTTTTAGCACTGTTAAAGCTAGCTTCTTCTGACTAGCTAGTATGCAGTCTCTTCATTTCTACTTCTCTGTTTTTTTCCTGTATATTGTGACCTAATTCACAAGTTTATCTAATCTTTTTTTTCTATGCAATTTCTCAATCAAGAGCTTTTTAATACTGCTTGTAGGTTATAGCTTAATGTAAACTTATGCTAGCTTTAGTTAGTATCAAGTACAAAGTACTAACCTGTTATTGTAGGTAAAAATGTATTTTCTTTTTTGATTAGTTTGCTGTGTAACCAGGGTTCTGTTTGATATGGCATTGCTGTATTTTGAAACATTCTAAAAAAAAAAAAATTTGAGTTTCTGGGTAATAGACCCCATGCTGTACTGTGTATGTCCAAGCATGTATTGAGGCACGTATCTGTAGTAATTTTGTTTCTCCCAGGGTTTTTGGCACCAGTATGGTGGAGGAATATGAAGAAATTGTTGACTCCCAATACAGTTTAGAGCGTCCAGAACTATATGATGAAGATGAAGGTAATCTTAGCAAATCCAGTATTATCTTCATAATAAAAAGTAGGCATATTTTTTTACAGAATGTTGTGTTCACTATATGTATAAAACTAGTTTTTCTTTCTCTTATACTTATTGTCTGCTCAGGAGTGCTACGTCTCGGCATGTACCCCTTTTTATGACACTCTAGCAAGTACTAGATAATAGCTTTATTTAGTTTCATCCTGTATTTTACTTATAATATTATGGGGGTTATTAATGTTGAGGTATTAGTGACTGCAGCCAACAAAGACCTGCACATGTCAAATACAGTTATTACTATATCTATTATAGATTCTAAAATTGTTTTAAATAACTGTGGGAAACCGAGAGAGAGATAAGACTACTCCCATAAAGTATCTATGTGCCTCAGCATCTCTTAGCAATATTTACTCTCAGTAAGCTGGAAAAGTGGCTTCAAATTCAAAAAGATGTATATTTAATGTAGCTCCATAATCCATCATTGGGGGGGTTCGTGCCCCATGTTAATACTGGCAAGCAACACTTAGGGGCAGATTTAGCAAAAAAACGAGTTCAAATCACGAATGGGAAAAATTCGGATTGGAAACGAAAATTTCTGAAGATCGCAAATATCACGAAAAGGCTTCCAAAAAAATCGTATTAGTCACTATAGTATCGTATTGGCGATCCGAAGTTGAACGCTTTGTGCGTATTTTCTGTGACTTTTTGTACTTTGTGACAATTTGTGCAATCCAATTCGGGATTCGAATTCGTGATTTCATGAATGTAGCCCTAAGTGTATGCATAGCCTTTAAAATTAATAAAAAGGGTTTTTGGCATCTGTGAAGGTCAGCCACAGGGATTCTCAGGGATATATTATATGAGCCACAGTCAGTCAGCCTGTCTGTCAGCGGAGACAAATTGTTCAAACATTCAAATCTCTAAAGGCATATATTGTACAAACAGCTGCGCTTTCAAGCAGTTAGCATGCAAATGTATGGTACATTTGTCACTTGCACCTGTATATAAAGGAAGAACACTGGCAACAATTCCAAGTGTTTACTTACTTGATAAGTTTCTGTTTATATATATATATATATATATATATATATATCATATATACTAATATATACAAATACTTTAAAAACAAAAAAAACTAATAAATGTATATTGCAAAGTTATTTAGAATTATGTGTTCTTTTATTAGGAAAAAATATTTTTTTGGGTTGTCATGTCTTGTAAGTCTACCAAAAATCATTTAAACATTAAAAAAAAAAATCAGTAGTATTGTTTTGTCCCAATAAAGATTTATTGTATCTTAGTTGACATCACGTACAAGGTATAATATTACAGAGAAAAAGTAAATCCTTTCTAAAATTAGAATTATTTGCTTTAAATGAACACTGGGAGATGGCCTTCCCGCAATTCAGAGCTCACCAGATAAAGGGTTTTTGAAAAAATTATCCTACACCTGTGGTTTTGAATGGTGTACCGCTTTTGCCCACTGTATATTTTTGATGGTACTACAATATTTCCCCTTTCATTTCTTTTGCAGATTATCCAATTGATTATAACACAAGAGATGATAAATCTTCTAAAAATCTTCTTGGTTCAGCTACAAGTAAGTGTAAAGAAATATATTTAAAAGAAGCTGAAAATAGCAGCTTTTTTATATTACGTGCTCTATATCTACAGAAGCATAAGTGCTTTTATAGGGTTATGAAGCACATATTGTATATGCTTTTTATCTATGTGCCCGCAGAGTGGAAGTAGCCAGTTCTAGAATACACATTCTTAGTAAATTGGAGCACTTGAATGTGTAGCTCTAGCACAAACAGCATTAGAATGTTTATAATTCACGTGAGCAGGTTCAGCTGCCAGCCCCAGTAAGGAAAGAAGCAAAATGTTTACTCTATGAAACTACATTCATGCGTCCAACATATTACTAGATGCGATAGCTTGTTTTGCAGGGGTCCCACAGAGGATCCCAAAATTATACTTGCCAGTTGTATCTTAGAGATCTTTTTATGCAAGATCATTTTTGTTTCAGTGCATGTCAGTTTTCTCTGTGGTTGAATATATAAATGCAGTTTTCATTTTGTTAGAAAAAGTCCTGATAAAATAATCTCATTCTGTGATTTATTGATTAAAGTTTAGGTGGTGTTTGACCCCCAAGTTGCTTGCAGCACTGATGTTTATGAGAATTCTGTTTTCCCAATAATCTGCTGAGATTCTTTGAGTGTTGCTGTAGTTCTGTTTGTTCTGTTACGGCATGCTTCTATGCTGCTGTAAGCTAAGCTGCTCCATGTCATCAAACCTGTTATTGCTGAATTATTGCCTTAGTGTACTGTCTGATTTCTGCCTTGGTGTCCTGCTACCAAAGTCTACAGCATGTTATCCATTTCAAATAGGACAGACCAGTTGAAGGAATGAGTAAACAAAAGATATTTAAATAAATGTAAATACTTGGCTTGGCATATTCTGTTGCTCATGTTAAACTTTGTGCACTGCTCTGATGGAGAGGGTATAGATTGTATAATTGGCTGTCAATTCAACACTAGCTTTAAATAATAAGAGCATATCTGTGTTTCTAAAATCTAAATTTGAAACCACTGATAACTTGTAGAATAGTGGGGGAACTTAGCATCACATTGGCTCAATTCCGCTAGATACTCTTGTTTTCCTGCCCACATCAATAATTTCAGTACATTATAGTGGCATAACTAGATGTTATTGTGCCCCACAGCAAATTTAACTGAGGCACAAAAAAAATTGGTAAGTTGACCTATTCTGCTATTAAAATTGTTCATTAATTCAGTCCTTACTGGGCCCTCTACATTGCAAGGCCCTAGGCAGGGTCTGCTTCTTCTGTGGTTTTTGTAGTTTTAAAGTCCAAGTTTTTACCTTTAACACTAAAGCAATGGCACATACTGCACTGATCCTTTATAATTTGTTTGTAAGTATTCCATTTTCAATCCATAAACCAAACCATCTCCCATGAAGATTCACATTTTCATGTGGTCAGAATGTATTTGATGTACTTATATATCTGATACATACAATATCCTTTATAACCCTTGTGCTTTCTTGTTTTTTAAGATCATACTTAGTATTCTGGTCTGATCTAAAAAAAAATGATAATTGCTTTAATTCTTATCGCGACTAGGTAGATTATGTCTCAAACTAACCTACTTCTTAGTTTGAAATATAACATAAATATATTAAACTTTTGGATTAGGAAATAAAGGTTAAATGAAAATATAAGTAGCTTGAAAATATACTGCCCTTGAATACTGGTTTTGGTAATTTGAAAGTCTAGTGGATGGTATATTACAGACCTTCCTCCCTCCGTGGTGATTACATGGAATTGACTGCAAAAAATAATATTTGCTTGTGTTCCCCTGCATTCTCTTCAGATGCCATTCTTAGCATGGTGAATAATCTTGCTGCTAATATGCTGGGTGCGAACACAGAGGACAAAAGCTCTGAAGGGAAAGGTAGTTGTTTTATAATTATATTTAAGTACATAAACTGTAAACTAATAAATCCAGAACAGTTAAAAAATATCAAGATGTTTCATTCTTTCTAGGACTTTAAGTTGATATAATTAAAGTATTTTAATGTGAGGGTAATTTTCAGTAGAATTAGCTTCACTTTGAAATGTATTACAGAAAGATTTCTGTCCTTCAGAATTTCAGTGGCCATAAACAGCAGGCAAAATGCAATCTGTTTGTTTTAACTTGTTTCCAAGTCATTTATTTAAACTTATGTTAGCTTGGTATTTTATAGTAATCGTCAAGCTCAAAATATAATTACTTTGCCTGCTGTATTTCCTAGATTGTAGCCTATTAACTAAACCATAATCTCTGATAACTGCTTAATTATATTTTCTGTTAGGAATAATCCATTTTGTGCAGTAATAGCACAATTGGTTACATTTCATGGCTAGACAAATTACTTGTTCATTTATGTGCCAAGTCTGTAATGAAAACAATAAAAACAGTTGTTGCAAAATCCACCCTATAGACATTGCTTTCTTTTTGAGATTGCACCTTTAAAGCCAAAAAAAAATTCAAATTCTTATGTTTCCACATATCAAAACTAGGGCATGATTTGACTTGAGCCTTTGCTGCATAGTCTTTTACCTGATAATGACTTTCTGGTTGCTTATTGCTTTGGTATGTAGCTTTATGTATGTCCACAGACTTGTTTGGTTTCACAGCACATTAACAAAACCAGTTTTGATGCATGTTGAGTATAATGAGAGCGTTTGACAAAAGATTTTGCTTATGCACACTTGTTAGAACAAAATGGAAGCAAGGCTGAAAATCTAACCTCAGAAATTTTGGATAAAGATAAAGCAAAGCCATCTGAAGAAATGCCAACTCAGATACCAACTCAGATCACGTAAGTTTGATCTTTAAAAGACAACTAACATTAAATAGTGAATATTTTATCTATATTAAAATTTGCACGGTTTCATTCATTTCTTTACATCAAATGTTCAGTTTTATATGAGAGAGTTTTTCAGTCTGTAGTCTGTAGAGATTAAAGGACATGTAAAGCCTACATTTGCCTACAATGTATATCAGTTGGGTATGTCTCCCCCACGCAAATGGCATTATTTGTACTGCATATATCCCCTCCGCTTGCCAGCACCATCACATTTTCCTAAAGCAAATAGCAGCTTTCACCCGGTGGCCATTTTTCCTCTGATACATAATCAGATACATTAAAATCTGCAAACAGCACACACACACACAGACTCTTATTCAGCATACATTTCATCAAGAATACAGGCTCACACAGGCAGAACTGTCTTTGATAAAAGTTCTGCTTTGTTTGAGCTGAGCTTAGAAGAGAAGGTTAGGGGAAAAAAATTGAAGCAGACAGCTAGAGTGGAGTTTCTGTGAAAACCAGCAATGCCATCTCTTGACTGGCTGCTAGACTGGAGGGCGTGTTTAGTAATCTCAGCTTAGAACAACTGAGCATGCCCACAAGCTAGAAGTCAAAGCAAATTCCTGAGGGAGGGGGCCGAGTGGGTTACAGGAGGAGAAGGAAATCTAAGTGATAAAGGGGACCCAGTATTTAACAGATACCGATGTAGACAATGTGTTTAAGAGACGTGAGATATTTAATAGGGTATCTATTTTGCATTAATATCTACTTGATGTTTTAGGCAAGAAACCGAAAGTTTGACTGCTCCCACAGCACATGTGGTTCCGCTGGAAACTACAAAAGAGAGCCCCATAGTTCAGTTGGTGCAAGACGAGGAAGAGGAACAGCATGGGCAATCGACAGTTACCCTTCTGGAAAGTGATGACCAGGAGGAAGAAAGGACTTCCTGGTATGCATATGAGACCCAGATATACTGCGGTGAACTGGCAACCATTTGTTGCATCTCCAGCTTCTCAGAATACATTTACAAATGGTGCTCTGCTATTGTCGCTATTTACAGACAGCGAAGTAAAACCTCTGAAAGCAAGAGAAAAGAGGATAGTGATGAGTTCACTTATCAACCTTTGGCAAGTCAAGCTACAGTTGATGCTTCCTTTGGGAAGACTGTTTCTGACCCTTCTGAGAGTAAAATGACTGGAGAAACAGATTTTATTTTGGTGAATTCAGGGGAAATTTTTTCAAGCAATATTTTAAACAACAATGTTGAATCCATTGTCTTGGAACCAAGTCAGACGCAAACTATTTCTCCATCAGTCCTGTTACATATAACATCAAGTGAAAAGTCTGCATTGCCTACACCTGTTCTAGAGACAACAAAAGCTGAAGTTGGTTCAGACTCTAAATTAATGTCTTCAGAGGCTTTACAAGCGCAGCTTACTGATGTTAAAACAAGTGAGGTTTTTGCCCAAGTTGTGACCCCAACTGCAAGCCTGGAAACCGTTAATATATACGACACAGTAGAGCAAAACATCAAAGACCATGCGGATAATATCAATATTACAACTACTGAGATCTTTGCTTCTCAGGAATCTACCACTGCCCCTATTGATAGTGACTTGGAGGAACCACAGAAGCCAATTGTGACACAAACTATTGACTCCCAAACTACAGCTGACAAAAAGGAAGAAGAGACAGTAGACGATTCAGTCACAGGTGCCCTGCAGAGGTCAACAACAGATTTTTATGCAGAGCTACAGAACTCTACCGATCTGGGTTATGCAAATGGGAATCAGGTTCATGGATCCAACCAAAAAGAATCTGTATTCATGAGACTAAATAACCGCATTAAATCTCTGGAAGTCAATATGTCCCTTAGTAGTCGCTATTTAGAAGAACTTAGTCAAAGGTGGGTTTTTTTTCTATCTCATGACAAATGCACATTTTTTTTTTTTTTTACTAAAATGTACTTAATTGCTGCCTGTGTAATTTATTTTTAGTATAAACTAAAACATAAGTTACTGTATTAGGTGCAGCTTCGATAATCAAAACATTACAAAAGAGTATCGCCATCCTTACCCAAAAATTACAAAGAGTGTGTTCGTTGGATGTAATTTACCAAATGAGTTTCTAATCGGGGCAGTTCACAAACACAAAACCTATTATTTTTAAAGAGAAATTATGACTTTTTATGATTTTATTTTTTACAGTTTTTCTAAAATTCCAGTTTTAACCGGTCATGTTACTTAGTGGCAGCCCTCTAAGCTAGAGTTTAGACTGAATTTTAGCAACTTTTTAGGTTTTTAATACAATTTAATTAAAGAAATTTAAGAAAGTCATTATATGATATGTATTAAAGGCAAGCAGCCTCTTTAAATACCCCTGTGCACAAAGTGTATTGTGTTTAAAATGTGTATTGTGTAAAATAGATAATTTACTCTGCGTTTGCTTTTTTTCTGTTTTTTAAAGATATCGAAAACAGATGGAAGAAATGCAGAAAGCCTTTAACAAGACAATATTAAAGCTTCAAAACACTTCAAAAATAGCAGAAGAGCAGGTAACGTGTTTGTTTAGCAGCTACATTCTGACTGTCCGTACATTATGTCTTCTCAATGTGCAGAATGTTATAGAGGCAGCCTATAAAAAAAAGTGATGTCACTTTCCATTTTTATTCATTCATAAATGTCAGGTCATTGTGCCTAATTCTGTGCTTTCCGAAAGAGCCAGAACTTCACAATGGAACTGCTTTCAGATAAACTATTGTTTCTCCTATTCAGTGTAACTGGAGGAGTCATGGCCAGACTTTACTAATGAGTGCTATTCTTATATCTGCAACTAAGTGTGGCTTGGGAGCATTTTAACAATGCAGGTGTCAGGGAGCTGTTATCTTGTTTGCTCCTTGTCGTTCTGATAATAGGCTGCTGTTGATCGTGTCATTTTTTCTCTTTACTGATGTAATCGTAGCAGTGCCTCAACCTTCAGTTGTATAAGTTAATTTAATAACTACCTTTTACCATGGTACATATATTATACAGATGCCAGAATATATTACAGACTATAAAGTACAGAATAGGGGAGCCATCACTGGTGTGTGGTATCTTACTATATAGTATACTGACAGTAGTTATAGCTGTTCTTTGCATCTAGAATCATGCTTAACTGAATATATGAACTATGTGACTATTTTAAAGGATCAGAGACAAACAGATGCTATTCAGTTGCTGCAAGCACAGCTGCTTAATATGAGCCAACTGGTGTCTAATCTTTCAGCAAGTATGGTTGAACTGAAAAGAGAGGTGAGTTTTGTTTTAAATAAATTAATTCAATACATCTTACAAGGTTTTTAAAAGGGGAAAATAGTGATTTTAGTAGCATATTTCTTGAATTCACTGATAACAGCCAAGCGTTGGGCAAGTCTGAAACTTTTATACGGGTGAGTAACCCCTTCAAAATACCTAGGTAAATCAAGTCAAAAGTAATACATTCATCCATTAATATTTACATTAGACAAATACATGGGGAATGGGAACACAAATAATGTTACAGCTAAAGATCTAATGCAGTGTTTCAATGGGCATCACAAGGTATTTCTGGGAAAAAGACTAAAGTGGTGGTTTGAGATGCTAATGAAAGATAGCCATGAATGTGTCTTTAAAGAAGAGGCCCATTGCAGGATCTCAGGTTACCAATTGGTCATTTTAATGCAACTTGGCACCCCAATTGAATGTGGCATCTCACAAACTACAAGAAAGCAATGATAAAATCTGAAAAAATCATTATTCATCCATTATGGGTTATTTGGTTCATGTTTATATCAGTAAAAGTTTCCCTTTCTATTTAAGTCATTATACAATATTTATTGGGCATATTTTAAACACTGATGTATAGTAACCCTTTAAATTGTGAATCCACTAAATATAGTGGGGGTGGGGTTATTGTAGTGTATGTTATCCTTTAGAAAAATATTTACAAAGTAATAAAATAATTTGGAAGTGTGTGTCACAGCATTAGATTTGTACAGGTTTTCTCACTGAAAAAGTAGCAGTGACACAATATGTCTGCCTGTCTCAATGTATTTCCCATTGTGGCACGTCTTCAAAACTGCCACCTGTAATCACAGCTATGTAGAACTGGTGTAACCGTGAAGGTTCAGTTGTTAACTGTGGAGATGGTTTTACACCTTTTTGCACCATTATTCTTCCAAAGAAAAGAGGCTTTTAGGCACATGTCATATAGTGTATTTGTTCATAGAAAAAAGAAATTGTGCATTTGTTAGGTGCTATTGGGTAGGGTGAAATACCTATATTCATGTATGAGTTATTGGTGTCATGTTCCGTGTAATTTTAGAGTTTGTAATAGGGTGTACTTGGGACCATTAATGAAGGTGTAATGAAACAAATGCAAACACTAACTTGTTCTTTCTTTGTAGGTCTCTGACCGCCAGAGTTACTTGGTTATTTCCCTCGTCCTATGCGTTATCTTGGGGATAATAACTTGTTTCCAGAGGTGTCGAGGTTCTTCTCAGTTCAGTGAAGATGACCTCTCTAATATACCAAAAAGCAATAACTATCCCAGTCCAAAACGGTAAAAGTTCCTGTTTACATTTCATCAAGTCTACCCTGTCACTTTTAATTAATCTGGTTTTCTAAATTGCTCTTGCAAATATGCAGCAGGACATGTTATTGCCTGCCTTTGAAATGCTCCATTATAGAAATGGGCACGTGTACTTATACAGCACTAATAAGATAATTATGTTAATAGGTACAGAATAATCATCTCTGCATCTTTCATTATTTATTAACTTAATTGCTGGATTTTTGGTGAGACATGATTGGTGAACCAGCATTATGTCTCACACATGGTGTTGCGTTATTAACGCGTGCACAAGAGACACAGAGGCCAGT
The DNA here is from genome assembly GCF_000004195.4 of Xenopus tropicalis. NCBI lineage: Eukaryota > Metazoa > Chordata > Amphibia > Anura > Pipidae > Xenopus > Xenopus tropicalis. Next base: position 107,244,789 of record NC_030680.2, on the reverse strand, counting down.
CTTTAGAGCCTGTGCATATAATTACCTTATTGCACAATTACACTGTTTGGAGTTTTGCGCTAGTGTGTACATACGTGTCCAGGTGCTGCTGGAATTGTGTTTTCTGTTTTTGCATTTATATGGTAGCTGCACTTAAGTGTTTTTAAGATAGTCATCCCTTATTTAGCATATTATGTATAGCAAATTGGGTATGAGCTTGATCCTTTGGTATATATTACTAAATAACAACTGCAATTGTGTTTTAATATATCCTGTATGTTTCTTTATTTAGTATGTTTCTTTATTTAGTAATATAAACACAATATGCGCAGTTGCACATAGTAACTTTGTTTGCACATAGTAACTTTGTTTGCACACAACGTTTTCCCAAAGGTAAAAAACATAATTTAGAAAAAATAATTTCGTAGTTGTCACACTTATATTGTAAAATAGATGTATTTAAAGCATATAAAATACAGAACAATCTGTAAACTGTCTGGTTTCTTTTGTTAATAAAGGTGTTTCTCTTCCTATGATGACATGAATATTAAAAGAAGGACCACATTTCCTTTGATCCGCTCCCATTCATTTCAGCTCTCCAGCAAAGAAGGTAACTGTTGTGTGTTAGATATTTGAAAAGATGTTTGTTCCACCCAAGTTATATTCAGCATCATTTTATAGTCAATGAGAAAACCTTTTGTTTGTTAGAACAGTATTTTTTTTGTCATCTCTACCCCTGTCCTATTCCTTAGGCTCTCTCTCCCTCTGTTTTTTACACCTTTTTACCTTCTCAGATGGGAAGCCCACATGCAACAGCCAGTGTCGGACTGGCCTACAGGGATACCAGGAAAACTCCCGGTGGGCCCTCCTGCTTCTAACTATTTAGAACTATTTCATGGTCATTCCCTATTTCTCTATGGGAACAAATCTACTAAATATAAAGAAGAATAGATAAAGATAGATACATAAAGAAAAAAAACTAGGAAAATATAGAGGTTGAGTGAGAAGTGGATGAAGAATAGTTTGAAGAGTTGGCCCACGGTCTAAGGTTTTCTGATGGGCCCCTGGCATCCCAGTCCGACACTGGCAACAGCAGTCTTGTATGTGAGCAAAACATTTAACTTAACTTCACTGGCAAGGATAGGATCTTCCTTTTATTTCAGTCAGAGATAAAAAATTGAGAATTTTCATTTTAAATGTATCCAGTGTTTTGATTTCTTTTCATATTAGCAAATTTTGTTCTGCAAAGTAATTTTTGGATTGATTACTAAATATATATTTTTATTGACTATAGTGGATCCGGATGATTTATATATTGTTGAACCACTGAAATTTTCACCTGAAAAAAAGGTATGTTTTATTTGGCTTTTTCAGTTTTAAAAATGTCACAGTCCCTTGTACTGCATGCCAACTTGCTTGTAGATGATTTTTTAAATAATGAGAAATGAGCTGGAATTAGTAGCATCCTGGAACTCAAATCATAAAACATAAATTGTATTATTATTATTATCCTGAATATTATTATCCTTTAAGCATAAAGGTGTTCTCAAGTGTTTGACTGCCAGGTGCTGTAGCATCTTCTGAAGGAAGATGGATCATTTTCACTTTTGGGAAAGTTACTGTGCCAGCAGTTGTTCTATTTCTTTAATAGCAAGTGACATAAAACGTCTCCTGTCATTGTGGTTTTTTTTTTTTCTTCCTGCTATAGAATTCCATGTGTAGCTTTGCCTTATATATGCAACTCAGTGTGCCCAATTCATTTTGTTTCAGCAGAAAAAGCGTTGCAAGTATAAAAGTGAAAAAATTGAAACCCTGAAGCCTATTGATCCCTTAAAGGTGCTCCCAAATGGTGATGTGAAAACAAAGAAGCCTTTCACCAACGAGAGGGATTTTGCAAATATCGGAGAGGTTTATCACTCATCCTACAAAGGCCCTCCTTCTGAGGGAAGCTCCGAAACATCATCTCAGTCAGAGGAATCGTACTTCTGCGGGATCGGTGCCTGCACAGCCCTCTGTAATGGGACACTGCAGAAGACAAAAACTGAAAAAAGAGCCATAAAGCGCAGGCGCTCAAAACTACAGGACCAAGGGAAGTTTATCAAATCATTAATACAGACTAAATCTGGGTCCATGCCAAGTCTACACGACATTATCAAAACCAACAAAGAACTAACCGTGGGAACATTTGGGGTAACAACTGTTTCTGGCCGTGTCTAACTACACTGGTGGCTGGCACGGTATAACCCCTTACTATTTATACACTTTCCAGTAATGCAAAGAAGATGCAGCTACTGGTGTGCAGAACTTCAAATGACTGTGTTGACTTGTGTGATAATGAAGTTTTAAACACAGCCTGTGGAATCTGTTTCACTTTACAAATTGTTATACCGAGTAGATTTTTTCACAGTTTAATTACTGGGGGAAAGAATATTCTGATGCCCAGTTTGTTGGGTAAAAAGTAAGCTCAACTTACCTTCCATACTTTACCCTTTTCCTGTATTTTGCACCTTTATATATTTATGTGCCTTCTGTCTATTTATAATGCAACTGGTAGGAAAAGCATCAAATGTGTATGCCAGATAAGGTTTTTATGGTTTTGTTTTGTTTTTGTTTTTTTCCACTTTTTCCAAGTTTAGCACTACAACACATTAGGCCATTTCCTGGAGCAACACTGAAACAAAGATTTTGGTGAAAAAAATCAGATTTTTAGAATGTCTGCATGTATTAAGTGGTGTGTGTGTGTATGTATGTGTGTGTGGTTTTGTTTTTGTTAGGACATTTCTTGAGTATTTATATTTATAACCTTATACCTCTGTAGAATGCCGCAAGTCTCTGCTACTAATTTGACATGCCATTGCTAACTCACTATATCGGCAAAAAAAAAAGCCATATAGGAATAGCTAGTCTGCATAGCAAAATCATTCAGAGTAGAAGAGGGGTTGAAATAATATTTATTTTCTAGCATATTATTACGGATCAAAGACTGGAATAATAGCTCACTGCTCAACTAGTGAATTTAGTTAAAACTGAATTTTTTGAAATCTGTTGAAATTAGATATGTGTGTTGGCATGTTCAAAATAATGCACTCAAACTAAGCCAAAGTTTCCTTGAGAACAATCAGCTTTCTTGTTGCTAGAGAAGTGTACTGTACCATTCATTAATGCTGCTCACAGGTCACTAATTATAACAATGCTTATAAGAAATGTACAACAGATGTAGCACTTAACTAGGTACTGAATATATATATACAGTGCTATACATCCTCTATACGCTTCATAGTCACAGTGTATCATTCTAATGTTCAGTTACTGCATCTAGTAAATATGGTTTGCTACTAGAAAATGTTGCGTGGGTTCTAAACAAGCTATTTGTCACATTGCCTTTGGGGAGCAGTGCAGCTTTATTCTCATGCTTCAGTGTAATTATTTATGATTGCATTAAGTTAAATGCCGGAGACTAGCAGCTAGCCATTTGTTATAAACAGCAGCACACAATCCACAGGCAACCTGTACCAATTCCCATACTGACCCTGCTTTATAAATCAAATGCAGGTCTTTAGATATTTGTTTCAGAATTTGTTCACACTGTTGAGACATGGGTGAATTAATTTGACTGCTTTTCCTTCTGATTTTAAACCCGAACATTTATAGATTTCCTATAGTATTTGTGATTTTGTGTGTATTTTTAAAATCAACTACTCAGTGCACTCAAAGTCATGCATCATCCACACAAGTTAGCCATGGCTTTGGTGGTCATTTAGTCAACATTATGTTGCTTATGCACAGTAATAAATGTAGTAGTTGGTGTGTTATGGATGACCCATTCCTCATATTACAATATGTCTGGCCGGCTTTTGGCCCATCACCCATTACAACCATACAGCACATGGATTTAACTTGTAGATAGATGGGTGAAAGGAGAGTTCTGATTGGCTAGTATACATGACTGGATTAGCACTGCTTTTAATGTATAACCCTTTGTTACTTTGGGTTGAGTTTTTGCAGTCATTTTGAGTTTTATTAGTTCCTGTTTAGGACCAATTTAAAACCACTTTGCTAAATTATTTTGTTTTATTCCATAAAAGGAAATTTATTAAATTCTCAAACAGCCTTTAATAGGGATCAATGAGCCGCTGAATTCAGCATTTGTGAATTTTAGCTTGTTATCGTTAGTTTGTTTCAGCAACCGGAGAGAGAGAGAGAGAGATACTGTATCCCTCTGCTTCACACTTTCTTGCTCAGTACAGGGATAATATACCTTAATGTAGAGGTTTCCAAGCTGTGGGACTGGCCCTCCTAGGGGGCTCAAAGTGGGGGGTGAGATTTGGGGTGCTTGCTAATTTACTGTTGGGAACATATCTAAAACTTAACACAACCAAATATTGGGCTGCCAAGGGGGGCACATAGCAAATAGGTCAAAGAAACTTCTGCTTTAATGTGTTTTCCTAAACTTTGCAAACTTCCTTAACATTAATACAAATATATGCAATAATAAGTGTGTTGGTTTTTCAGTGATCTGAATAGAACAAGATTCTGTATTCAGTGGAACTAGCAGTCCTACTATGGAGAGTGGCAGTGCCCTTTTAAGCAGCTGCCAATATCTTCACTTTCCTTTATCTCCTATTTGCTTATTTTTGCCTCTCCATCTGCTCTATGGAGAGGGCTGAAAAGGTACAAAATCTGGTCGCCTCTTCTTCCTAGCTTCTTAATTGTAAATGGTGTCCCTTAGGCTCATATTAGGAGTTTTGGGTGATTCTCCCATTTAATTTTCAGCCCTGGCCATGGATCATTTAGTGTATATATATATATTTAGTTTTATATTTATAACTAAAATGTGTTTATGCATATACCAATGTATGAGTTTAGTTCCGCTCCAAAAGCTCATCAGTTTGAGTGTCTTTCCATGTGTTAAAGGGTTTGTTCACCTTTGAGTTAACGTTTATTATGATGTAGAGCATAATATTCTGAGAAGTTGCAATTGGTATTCATGTTTTATTGTTTGTAGTTTTTTAGTTATTTCATTTTCAGTCCAGCAGCTCTCTAGTTTGGAGTTTCAGCAGTTATTTGGTTGCTAGGGTCCCAGTTATCTTAGCAACCAAGGAGTGGTTTGGGTGAGGAAACTGTTATATGAATAGGAGAGGGACTGAATAGTTACGATAACCATAAAACTGTTGCCTCACAGAGCAATAGTTTTTTGACTGCTAGGGTCAGTAATCCCCATTTAAAAACTGCAAAAAAGTGGAAGAAGGCAGCAAATAATTCAAAAACTATAATTAATAAATAATTAGGCCAATTGAAAAGTTGCTTTAAATAGGTCATTCTAAAACATACTTAAAGTTAGCTTAAAGGTGAACCACCCCTTTAATGTTCTGTTGGTCACTGGGTCCCTTTGGCACAGGCTTCTTTATGTATGCAGTGCTATCGGTTCCTACTACAGTATATTGAATATTAACTGCTAATTTTAGATCTGGTCAAGGAATGAATGAGATGTGTCATGTATACATTAATAGGGGATAACCCTTCGACCTTCTTAAACACACACATACAGAGCTGTGTAATAAAGTACTGCAGTGGCTAGATATTTTCCTCTTTCACTTAGGCACATATCCGCTGTAGCGCCAGATCCCTTTTCATTAAAACGTAGCAGAAATAGGAAGGCTGGTATTTTTTTAGTTTAGTTTATGGTAATGAGGGTTCTGCATTGTATAAGTGTGTGTGTATATATATATATATATATATATATATATATATATATATATATATATATATATATATATATATATATATATATATATATATATATATATATATATATATATGTAATATATGTACACTTTTATCAAAGTGTAGTAGAAAAATGCGGTACTTGCTTTAAAGCTATGCTTTTACTCAGAAACACTATAGGCAACAGTTGGTACACTTCTCTTGTAACTTCTATACGTACATAGTTGTTAAGATGACTCCATTTCCCCAAAGCTGTTTGCTTTAGTCTAAATTGGCCTGTGTATGTATATGCAGTGGGGACCAGTTATCCATTCATTGTGGTTCTGGACCCAGATTACAAAACTTTTCCTTTGTCCAAATATTTTATCCTTTTGGAAGTGTGGCACTTAGGATGGTGACACTTGGGGCACAATTTTAGCAAATAAAAAGGGCCCAAATTCCCCCCTGTGACCTCCCTTTGACTGTCTGTCAGTTCTGTTTAAGGGTCTTTTTTAATTTATATTCTAAATATGTTTTAGTGTTGTTTCTGCTAAGAATGCATTGAGTTGGTGGACAGTATGTATTGGGGACAGTGTGATTGTGGGAGATTAGTCTGATAGTTTGGTTGTTCTTTATGGCTCAGGGTGAAGCATGATTTGTAAGTAAATGAATTATTACATATACTTCAGTCTTCTTGGAACCAAAAGTATAGTATGTTTAGCCATGTTGTACACCTACACCAACAGGAAAAACAAGCTTATGCCACCAACGTTTTGTCTAAATCTCTTATTTATATAATTATTGGTACTATGGGTCCATCACCAACCCCCACCCTCCTTGTATGGCTCGGCTTACGGCATGCTACTTGGTCGTGTGTATGGAATAGAAATGTCTGCTATTTATACTAATTCTGTTCTAGAGCTTTCCTTAAGGTTTTTCTTATTGCTCTTTGTATATGTTAATATTATAGTAAGAACCAATGTTCAAGCATATTTGCAGTTGCGCAGTTAGGCCACGTTATTCTGTTGCTTGTGTTTTTATGACTGGTTATTACACTTGTTTGCAGACTAGCTCAGGAAATGGCTTTAAGCACAGGGAAGCCCTAAATCACTGCAGGTTCTGAGAGCAAAAATCTTCTGGCCCAGACACTGTGCCTCTAATATAGATCTAAATGCACCAGCCTGGGGTACGGGGCTACTTGGGCAGTGCGGTCAGTCACAGCTCCACCACCATCTTTGTCCATCTCCTGGGTATTCCTTGTGCTGGATTAGGTGGGATGGATATATAGGACTATAGCAAGCCCTGGCACATGTACCCACCTCAATCCCCCTAAGGAATACCTAGCAGATGAAAAGATAGCAGTGTTGGGGCAAGCACCCCTGGCCAGTAAAATAGATGCATGGTTTGGGGCAGAAGGTTAGTGTTTTTGCTGTCCCTCCAGTGATTTGCTCTTTGTCCAATAAAAAACAAACTAGCTAGGAATATTGACCACATTTTTATTTGTTCTAATCTAGCTGAGAAGCTTTGGAGGTTACACTGACATGCACTTTCCTTGCTCCTGTTTCCCTACAAATGACACAGTTCTGTGTATCTCTAATCCATAAATGGCTAGCTCCTCTGCACACGGAAGCCGCTGCCATGAAAGCTCCACCTTTCCACCTATGAAGGCCTTCTCCACACAGACAATATTGGTCATGATTTTTTTTGGAGTGAAAATTGGATCTTCCCAGTAGCAGATCAGTAGCCTTACCATATAAAAATATGTTTTTAGTGAAGGTGATCCATCCCTTTAACCCTGTGATTGCCAGTCATATGAATGGAATGCAAAAAACGTACACTTTTGCCCATGACGTATAGACATTGTTGTCAGAGGGTTAATGAAAGGTTAAGTATCCAATTTTTGTTATCATCCAACAAAATGGAAGTCATTTGTGTAGGAAAGTCATGCCTGTACAGTATTTATTACCATTTAGATTCCCAACAAACCCACATGTTCCTTGCAGAGCATTTCAGCAGAATATGCAGACTATCTGATCACCCTGACCTTAATTTTTAACCCTGTCTATTAGAAAAATAAGTAGAAAATAATAAAAAGTTTTTTGTTTTTTTTATTGCTTACAACTATGTTGTGAATAAAATTGTGACTCCAGAGACTTTGTGCAATTTAGAAACTGTGAATTTCCAAATAAATTTAAACAACTTGCTGGGCTTATTATTATTGTCACGGAACGTGGAAATGTCTCCTCAGACAGACAGAAGGAATGGTGTGTGCGGATTGTAAGAGAGATGGGCCTCATCTTTATTCTCACATATAGCAGGGTGCTTGAGAGGGAAGATATTATTGTATCATATGATATATAAGTACTGTATATACTCAAGTATAAGCCTAGTTTTTCAGCACCCAAAATGTGCTGAAAAAGTTGCCCTCGGCTTATACTCAAGTCAGGTTCCATTGGTCCCTCCAGACTAGCACCCTCTGTCCTTTGTGTGCAAATTAGGCCACCCGCAACCAGACCTTCCAGTGCCCTGGCTGCTCCCAAATTCATCTTCATCTACCATCCTCACCTGTTGCATTCTACACTAGACATTGCACTTTATATTCTATATAAACTATATATAGTTTTGAAGGATTTTAACTCTTTGCGTTTTAGCTGGGTTGCTGATTGAGCTAAGGGGGTAGTGCTCTTAAGGTATCATAGATACCATATTGTTTTTTGTTGACCCTCTTCTCCACTAGAGCTAGTTTACTGTTTAAATAAATATTTATAAACACATACCTTTAATACCACATACACATCACTTAAAGTAATTTTATTGGTATTTATTTTGATTATTGAAACTTAGCAGTAGCTGCTGCTGCACCCTAGGCTTATACTTGAGTCAATAAGTTTTTCCAGTTTTCTTAGGTAAAATTAGGTACCTCGGCTTATATTCGGATTGGCTTATACTCGCGTATATACGGTATCTTATAAAGATGGTAACATACATAGTAAGTTAGGTTGAAAAATTACACACGTCCATCAAGTTTAACCTTAATGCCTATATGTAACCTGCCTAACTGCTAGTTGAGGATATTCTGCTTGTTCAAGAACTCATCCAAGCCCCTCTTAAAGGCATTAACAGAATCTGCCATCACAATATCACTAGGAAGAGCATTCCCCAACCTCACTGCCCTCACTGAAAAACCACCTACACTGATTTAAATGTAAGCTCCGTTCCTCTAATCTAAAGGGGGGGCCTCTGGTGCACTTATCATTTTTATGGGAAAAAAAGAGTAATCGTGTCCCCTCACAAGCACCTCTTTTCCAGAGAAGACAACCCCAACCTCAACTGCCTAACCTTGTAGCTTAAATCTTCCATCCCCTTTACTAGTTAAGAAACTGCAGCTTTGCCGTTTGCTAGTTTGTAGGAAATACAAAGCTAACCTTTTAGATGGCTAAATTGTTAGTCCAATCACCTTCATGAGATCTGCACGGCTACACGTGTTGTCTGATAACCACAACACTCACCAGCTGAGGATTATCGGCAACTGGACCTACATTTCTAATCAGTCACATCTAATGCACCAACACCACCACCTCTATACATTGTTTTGTCTGCATTTATTTTCTCCCACTGTAGGGGTGCTGCTGGTAAGGTTTCCTTCTCATCAGCCTTTCTTTCTATGCTGTGTGCAGGATGGATTTCTTTCATGCATGTATGTAGGTATAATTTTATTTATAAAGCGCCACAAGGGTACGCAGCGCTGTACAGTCTTACAGAATACAAAATTACACACAGGGAGGACAAGTGATATAATAAATAAATACATATATGTATATATATATATATATAAGTGCCATGTGGTATGAGACACAGTAGGAAGGAGGTCCCTGCCCCGTAGAGCTTACAATCTGATATATTCAATCAAATATACCAAGTTTTGCTGTAGTGGAACACACATATATATAGGATCGATAATGGGGTCAAGCTTTTCATTTTCTTAAATCCCTGTAGCTGGCAATATAAGGGTTTAATAAATGGTCCCAATAGAAATACAATATGTATTTCCAACCCTAGTTTGCAAATGTAGTGGATTGCAATGTAGTTTGCAATTCTAGTCAAGTACAGTTTTTTTGTTTTTAAAAAATATTAAATAATGAAGATTTGGAAAGAGATGTACCTACAGTCAGGGCAGAATTTAAAGTGGAACTGACAAAAACAACCACATAGTGGCTCAATAGTCTGACTCCTGGTGCACATTTAGAAAATACATTGCTTTTGGACATGGGGGAACACATTGTAAGGAGTGGGATAATGTGAGGCTCTGCTGCACTTGATCTGGGCACCTCCTTGCCTCTGGCTGCCTTTCTCTGTCCACAGGGCAAGCTGTGAGGTTCCTAATTAGTTTCCAAATACAAATTCAACTTTGTCCTATATAAAGACATCCCCTTCATTACATGCTGTCCTGATCATCAAGGCTGATTAACTAGCTCTGCCATTCCTGTGTAGCCTGAGTACTGAGACCTGTTATCTAGAATGGTCGAGACCCGGGGTTTTCCACATAAGGGATCTTTCCATAAATTTTAGTCTGCATCTATAAATCTATTAAAAAATGATGTGAAGATTAAATAAATCCAATAGGATTATTTTGGCAACAATCAGGGCTGGAACTAGAAGTAGGCAGAAGAGGCAGCTGCCTAGGGCGCAACAATTGTAGGGCACCAGGCAGGAGCCTCTCCTGCCTACCCCTAGGCTGCGCTGCTTTGTCAGTGCCCCCGCTGCATGTCATTACACAGTGGGGGCAATGACCCATTGCACCCCCCCTTGCGTGGGAACTCCTCATGCGCACACGTGGGGGGGAAGTTGATGCGATGGTTGCCTAGGTTGGCTTAGCCCACCCCTGCCAATCTTATCAGTCCAAAATTATCAACAGGGACTACTGCAGTAAAAAAATTGTGTATTATATCTCTCTGTACAGTGTTTTGGGATCACCAGTTCCAAAGGAATAAATCATAAATATCAAATAGAATCCACTGGAGAGCTCCTGTTTGTGCAAACAAGTGTTGGACTTTATTTAGATATGCATAGCACTACATGTTTCGGACTACATGGGTCCTTCGGCTGGTGCAGTCCAACTGAGTGTACAGCTTTATAAACCCACTGCCCCATCACCCCCACTAAACCATGTGACTCACAGTACCAGCTCCATCTAGTGGCCAGGTAATAAAAAAATTATCTCGGAATATTACCAAAAGATCTATTGAAAATCTTATGTCTATTGAATCTTAGTTGGGATCAAGTACAAAGTACTGTTTTATTATGCCAGAAAATATAAAACCATTTTTTAAAATTTGTTATTTTATTAAAATGGATATCGGATTCCATACCTGTATTAAGTATTCTAGCCTGTCCTACCTTCTCATTGGATTCATTGGAAATCATTGGATTTCCAGCCTGGGCTTAGTTCCCCTTGGAGCTCTTGCTGTCTTTTGCCTGAAAGGCTCAGCACATTCCCTATTAGAAATCCCTTGTACACAGAAGCTGTAGGTAAGCTATACATTATTCTTATAGAAGTGGATATTTGTATCAGAGATATACAATTTAATCAAGGTGTGAGAGGATTCCTAAAATCCACATAGGTTTAGATTAAAAGAAAAATATCTTGCTTCTATTGTCACGGGATCATGATACATAATGACTCCAGGTTGAAGTATTGAAGCAGTAGTAGGAGGAGGAGACTGTCAAAGCCCTTAGTGCGATTTATTTATGTGATGTAAGTGCTCAGTACAAAAAGGCGTAAGTGAAGCTTCTCCATTTTAAGAAAGTTGCACTTTCATTTTAATAGTGAATAAATGGCAGAATAGGAAGGCCACAAATGTGTGGGCCCACTAATACATTCACCAATGTTCATGTCAACATGCAGTGGGTCTTCCTGGCTGTGATATGGAACATGAAACTGAAGCTGATAGGTTTCAATCGTATACTGGGGTCAGTTACATGAATATATTTTTGTTTGTGTCATCAAAAAACAGTGTAAATGTAGGGCAGTCAGAATAACAGACATGTTAGGCACAGTTAGAAATGAAAATATAATAATGAAAATAAATGTGTGTAAAACCATCTCTCTGTTAAAGGGCCAGTAACAGCAAAATACAGTCAATATTTGTTTGAACTACTTACGTGGGAAAGCACTAGATTTTGCACCATTGTTGATGAAATTTGCTTTTTAAGGCTTTGTGCAGGTCAACTTCTATTCTATCCATCTCAGCAAACCCCTTCCATGTCCCAATGGTACCCAACCTCTACAAATGTGCAAACAAATGTACAGTGTGCTGCATATGTGCTGCCCTGATATGTTTTCAGATTGTATATTTTTTTATTTCTTCAGTTTTGAATCTCCAAACCAAAATTATATAAAGAGCCCCACACAACACAGAAACCCCTGATATACCTATAACTGTAATCTGTCTTCAAAAAGTATGAATAAATGCCATTCTTATACGCTGATCTCCAGCTGCAAAGTAATTCTTCTCTTTCTGCATCATTTGAAATCCTGTCAGGAAAGGAGGGGCTAATACATTGATGTTAGACAGTGTAACAATTTCTCCACAGCTTACAGACATCATGCAGGAACTACATAATCCACAATGCATTGAACTTTGATGTTCCTTTCCTTATTGTCATCATAATTGCAGGGGATTGTGGGATTTGAAGGATGCAGGATGGAGGCAGGCTGAGGACAGTCGATTAGATCTGTTAGATTTTTTAAAATCTCAGAGTAGTCAGCCAGGTCAGCAGGAGAACAGAGGGCTTAGGCAGAGCTGCTTGAAATTATGTTTACTTTTCTAAATGCCTAAATTGGGTGTTGGGTCTAGTTCCCCTTTAATTTTTTCAGTTCAGTTGCTCATAGCAACTGATCAGTTTGTTGCTTAGTATAAACATTTAGTGGGCTGTTCAGTCTTTTCAAAGCAAATGTGGAATATGGAATATTTAGGGGGAAGAAGAATTAAAAAAATCTAAAATACCCATTAAAGGGTAAGTGAATATTAGCAGAAGCGTACATGATACCCTGCCCTACTGACAGGGGGATCACCGCTTACAGTAACAGATCTATTTCTATTGCAGCCCTCATTACTTTGATGTAACTGCTTTTAACTCTGCCACCACCTCACTGTGTCAGATGGTTTCATGTGGTTTATTTAGTGACATTGCATCCTTCCTCAGGCTTTGTTCCTCACATAAAATAGACTTTTATCTCAGGCTTTTGGTGAATTTGAATTCTTTGAGTCCAAAGTTATAGAATACTGTACTGTATACCCAAATAATGTGGTGTCACCCCACCCCATGTGGTTCCATAGGTTATTAAAGATCTGACCCTGGGTAGGTATAGTAAATATATCTACAAACTGGGGAGGGGGCAGTGTTTGGAAGTTACCAACCAGTTAGGGCTGTTCTCGTTTTTAGTCAATCCCCTGTACATCAGTAGTATGGTATCAACCATAAAAGGAAAAATGACAAAAGCCGATACCTGCTGAGAGTAACACCGTACCGTACAGACATTTATATATCCTGTACCTGTGGTGAGTAGCAGCTAAACAGAAACTATAAGATTTCTGGTAAGCACCCTGGCATTCAGCATTTCTCTTATATGTAGATTTGTTTCTCTGTTCCCAGCACTCCCTACAAGCAACAGCACCCTCGGGTTCCCATTACACTGCATTATTTCTCTCATAGCCATTATGCACTTCTGTCAGTTAAATAAAGATCCCAGTGGATAGGGAACTGCCTAGGCATGGCAAGTGAAACAAGACAAATCTTTACTCAGACAGCAAGGAAATAACTCATTTGCAGTATTACTCAGATTTGCTTTAAAAACAAAAAAACTTCTGTCCTGTATCTAAATCTTTGGGCTGTGTATGGGTTTGTGTTTTACTGTAAGCTTTTCATGAAACCACAATTGGCCTCTCTGTTGTGGTGCATTATCTACCTATATTTTTCCATTCATTTGAAAGCAATTTGGAAACATGGAATATACATCCCTTGCACTCTGTAACTTTCTTTCCTGCCACATACATTCTACATCACTGGCAGGGGAAGGGTTGAACGGAACCTGTCATCCCAAGAATTAATTCCAAATCCTTTTCTATTGTGGAGCAAAATAAACATCTTGTGGAGCAAAATTAACAGCTTATTGTGATTGGTTAGCAAAACATCCTTAATTGGGCGTTAAGCATAATCTCTAGGCAAAGTTTCCATAAGCAGCATAACTTTTCTTAAGCATATATTTCTTTAACTGCAGCAATTTCTTAATCTCCTGTTCCTTGAGATGTAGGCTATTAACTTCTTCTTTTCCCACACAGTATCTCTGATATCTACACCACACAGTACAGGGATGCTAATATTATACACGTAGCACAATGGATTTATATATATATATATATATATATATACAGATATAAATGTATTATACTAATTAAGCTATGCTATATGGATAATATTGAAGCATGGGCCTACATGATATTTTAGGCCTTAACAGCCCCCCTTTGGAGGTGAAATCTTGTTTATTTATTAGAAATCATAAACATGGGGGGGCGATGAGACCATACGCTCATATTCTTCAACTGGTGGAAAGAATGGGTGACTAATTCCATTAAATTGGGAATAGAAGGCAACAGTGAAAGATATAAAGTGCATGGGGCAACATAAGGTAAGGTGATTGCAGAGAACCAAATTACTGGATTTATCAATGAGCAAGGCAGCTGCTGCAAGGGAGCGGAGACACCCAAGGAGGCCTCAGGCACATCAAGGTAAATTCCATCTGGGGTGCAATAAATGGAGGCACCTAAATTACAAAGGAGATCCCAGCCATAACCAGAGATTCACTGGAGAGTCTAAGGAAAGAAGAAAACTATGTTCTGCAGTTAGTGGGCCAACCTTACAGAAATTTCAGTGGTTAGTGGAAGGCACTGGGAGTAGTTGCTTACACCAACAGTATTTGCCTGATAAGGGAAGTGAAGCAGCGAGTTCAGTTGTCTTAAGTAAAGATCTTGAAGCACCTATATCAACAAGACAAGGAATAGAAAAACCATTAATCACACATTCAACAAGTGGGTCATCATTGGAGGCACATAGCTGAAAGGGTAATTTTTTAAAAAGGGAAATAGCATCAGCATATCTGTATCAGCTCGGTCCCCCCTCTCATCAGGCTCTATGGTGCTGCTCTAAGCCTGAGGTCCAAGAGGGGCAAAAGCATAACAGTCACGTGCAAGATGGCCTGGCTGTCAGCACACATAGCACAGGCGGGGCTGATAATACATGGCTTGTGGTTGTGCAGGTAGAGGAGGGGATGAGGAATTTGGATTTGAGGGAGTTGGTCAGGGTAGGGGGTGGGGTTTGGAGGTGCAGGGGGTGTATAGAGTATGGGTTGGTTATAGGACATAGCCCTTGGCCTCTGCCAGGCCCTCTTGCAGGCTGGTATCCAGGATAGTAGGCAGAGTAAGGAGGAGGAGCAGGGACAGCTGTTGGCTGTGGAAAAATGTCACTTGGAGGAGATGTGACAGCAACTACCATGAGTTTAAGCTCCTCCACACAGTACCTCACAGAAGGTTAATGATAAATTGAGGAATATTGGCCTAGAACATAATATTTGTAATTGGATAGAGAACTGGCTGAAGGATAGATTACAAAGAGTGGTTGTAAATGGAACATTTTCTAATTGGACCAGTGTGGTTAGTGGAGTACCGCAGGGGTCAGTCCTTGGTCCTTTGCTTTTTAACTTGTTTATTAATGACCTGGAGGTGGGCATAGACAGTACTGTTTCTATTTTTGCTGATGACACAAAATTGTGCAAAACTATAAGTTCCATGCAGGATGCTGCCGCTTTGCAGAGCGATTTGACAAAATTGGAAAACTGGGCAGCAAACTGGAAAATGAGGTTCAATGTTGGTAAGTGCAAAGTTATGCATTTTGGTAGAAAGAATATAAACGCGAACTATCTACTGAATGGTAGTGTGTTGGGGGTATCCTTAATGGAGAAGGATCTAGGGTTTTTTTGTAGATAACAAGTTGTCTAATTCCAGGCAGTGTCATTCTGTGGCTACTAAAGCAAATAAAGTGCTGTCTTGTATAAAAAAGGGCATTGACTCATTGACTGATCAGTTGCTACTTTGTAGGTCCCTGGTAAGGCCTCACCTTGAGTATGCAGTGCAGTTTTGGGCTCCAGTCCTTAAGAAGGATATTAATGAGCTGGAGAGAGTGCAGAGACTGCAACTAAACTGGTAAAGGGGATGGAAGATTTAAGCTATGAGGTGAGACTGTCGAGGTTGGGGTTGTTTTCTCTGGAAAAAAGGCGCTTGCGAGGGGACATGATTACTTTGTACAAGTACATTAGAGGGGATTATAGGCAGATAGGGGGTGTTGTGTTTTCCCATAAAAGCAATCAAAACTAGTGATGAGTGAATCTGTCCCATTTTGCTTCGCCATAAAATTTGCGAAACGGCAAGAAAATTTGTGAAACGGCGACAAATTTGCGAAACGCATTTGTTGCACTATTTTTTTTTGTTGCCCGCGTCTTTTTTGTCGTCCACAGTTTTTGACGCAACTGCACACAAATCCATGCCTGCAGATCACTAATCAACACACCAGAGGCCCCCCCTTTAGATTAGAGGAACGGAGCTTCCATTTGAAGCAGGGTAGGGGGTTTATCACGGTGAGGGCAGTGAGGTTGGGGAATGCCCTTCCTAGTGATGTGGTAATGGCAGATTCTGTTAATGCCTTTAAGAGGGGCCTGGATGAGTTCTTGAACATGCACAGTATCCAAGGCTATTGTGATAGTAATATCTACAGTTAGTATTAGTGATTGTATATATAGTTTATGTATGTGATAGTATAGATTGGTAGATGTGGGTTGTGTGTGCTGGGTTTACTTGGATGAGTTGAACTTGATGGACCAGCAGGACCAGATTATCCAGTGGCTCCAGAGACTATCTGTAAGGTTGGATGCGCTCCAACAACAGCCTGCCTCTCCTATTCTTGCTTCTCTCCCAGGAGGCAGTTCACCACACACAGCTTTGGCAATGTATGTAGTGGAGCCTAACGTTCCGTTCCCTGAAAAGTTTTCTGGGGAGTGTAGTAAATTTTTTGCTTTCCAGGAAGCATGCAAATTGTACTTTAGCTTCCTCCCCCATTCTTTTCCCATGGAGGAACTGAAAGTTAATTTTGTAATGACCCTTCTGCTTGGGGATCCACAGTTTTGGGCGTTTACTTTACCACCCTCTGATCCAGCCCGTACATCCCTCGATTCCTTTTTTTAAGGCCATGGCTATAATCTATGACGATCCTGACCGTTCTGCCTCTGCTGACTCCGCTATTCGTAACCTCAGGCAAGGTAAACGACGGGTCGAGGATTATTGTACTGAATTCCGCCGTTGGGCAGTAGAAACGAGGTGGAATGACACTGCCTTACAAAGTCAGTTTAGAGTGGGGCTATCTGACGCTGTAAAAGACAGCCTGATTAATTTTCCCGCCTCATCCTCCCTAGACTCCCTAATGTACCTTGCCATTCAGATTGATAGGAGGCACAGGGAGAGACGCCAGGAGAGAATACCTGCAGCCTCTCCACAAACCTCTTTTACAGAGTATCTACCTAGACCTGAGGTTGCTTTCTCTAGGCCCTCAGAAGAACCTATGCATCTGGGTTCTACCCGTTTATCCTCTGAGGAAAAGGTTCGCAGACGGGCTAACGGGTTGTGTTTGTACTGTGGAGATAGGGGTAATTTTCGTAATACTTGTCCCAAAAGGCAGGGAAACGACAGAGCCTAAGTAGATCTGGGGAGGTCTCCTCCTCCTCCTCCCGTTTCTGTTGAAGGACAGCCCGAGTATGTGATACAAAGGTTAGTGGACTCTACAATACCTGTCGACAATTCGACAATTCCACGCCAGGTTCCCTGATAAGCCTAGGGGTCCTGTGGCCCCCTCTGGAGGGGGGGTAATGTAACAATACCTGGTGGTCTAGTGGGGCGGCGGGGATGCCCGCCGCCTCCTACGATGCGGGGACGCCCGCCGTCTTCCTCTGCTTTTTATGTGCATGCGCGCTCTTGATGCGCGTGCATGCGCACTCACGTTTTGTCGCCGGCGCGCACGTGACGTCATTTTCGAATTTTAAATATTTCAAGCGCTCTTCGAATGGTATTCGTTGCCCAACATAGGTTTTTCATTCTGTGAGTTCCTGGGTGTGATTCTTGTTGTTCTGCCGTGTCTAGACCTTAGCCTGTACCTGACTTCTCTTGTTTGCTGCCTGTATCGGCCTTGCCTGTTCCCAGGGCCGGAACTAGGGGTAGGCAGAAGAGGCAGCTGCCTAGGGCGCAACGATTGAGGGGCGCCAGGCAGGAGCCTCTCCTGCCTACCCCTAGTGCTACTTTGTCATTGCCTCTGCCGCTTGTCATTAGCGGCGGAGGCAATGACCGATCTAATCGAGGGAGGTGGGCGGAGTTGGCCGACCGGGTTGCCCCGCCCCTGCCTGTTCCTGACCATTCTTGCCTGCTGCCTGGACCGACCTTTGCCTGACTGACTACTCTCTTGGATCCTGACTCTTGCTGCATTTCCCGATGCAGTTGCTGACCCCGGCCTGTCCTGACTATTCTGAAGTGTTCCCCGCCTTCCTGCCATCCGATTGGTTCCCGTGCCTGCTCAGAACTTTCTCCTTGGGTCTCTCACAATAAGTCCTGGTGGCATCCGAGTAGCGAAGGGCTCCTCCCGACGTTAAAGGTGGCGGTTATAGGCGGAAGCGTGAGCCGAAACCGGACCCTTGGAGTCTGTTCTGAGTTTTGGGATACTGATCGTGACACTTAGGGGCTGATTTACTAACCCACGAATCCGACCCGAATTGGAAAAGTTCCGACTTGAAAACGAATATTTTGCGACTTTTTCGTATGTTTTGCGATTTTTTCGGATTCTGTACGAATTTTTCGGATCCAATACGATTTTTGCGTAAAAACGCGAGTTTTTCGTATCCATTACGAAAGTTGCGTAAAAAGTTGCGCATTTTGCGTAGCGTTAAAACTTACGCAAAAAATGCGCAACTTTTCGCGTAAGTTTTAACGCTACGCAAAATGCGCAACTTTTTACGCAACTTTCGTAATGGATAGGAAAACTCGCGTTTTTACGCAAAAATCGTATTGGATCCGAAAAATTCGTAAAGAATCCGAAAAAATCGCAAAACATACGAAAAAATCGCAAAGTACCGATCATTACGAAAAAAACGCAATCGGACTCCATTCGACCCGTTCGTGGGTAAGTAAATCAGCCCCATAGTCTCATCAGCTTGGGACATGGGTGACTGAGATAAGGGTGGTTGTGGGCTTAATGATGACTGTGGAGTAACTTGTACATGGGATTGGGGTGATTTGGGAGCAGTAGGCTGAATATGGTGGTATTCAGCACCTTCAAGTTTAGGTTCTGTATTAGGTAAATTCTTAGTCTTGTTTGAATAAGCAACTGGGACCACCAAGTCCTGAGGCTCTGTTGTATTCCCATCATCCTCACTGAGACTATCCAATTTGTGGGTATAGTCCTGAGGCATCCCGCCATAAAGTATAAACCGCCCACTAATTACCCCCATTCTAATTCTTTGGTTTTAACAGCTGCCTTTTTGAGAAACTGTAATCTGGTGGGGTTAAAAGTAATATACGGTAGTAACATAGTAAGTTAGGTTGAAAAAAGACGTACATTCAACTATAACACAGAGGGGAGAGATAAGGGCAGAATCTTTGGTCGCCCGTTTAGTAATGGTGTGCCATTTAAATACATATTGTGAGGCACTTGTACCATGTTTTACGGCTATAGAGGCAGCTGGGGATATTGGGCTGCGAGGCTCATTCAAAATGGTGTAACGGTACATGCAACATTTTCTTTTGTTTTACACTTGAGGTTCCCCATAGCTAAATGCAAGATGACACCTGGGCTCCAGTTAGGTGTGGTCACTATCCACTTAGTCTCTTCCACACAGCATCTTTCCACTACTTTATTCTCTATACTTCTCACGTCAGCACGAGTGAATGTATGCTATTTTAATCTACACAAAAATAGAATGCGTTAAACTAGCAACTTGAGGAAAATCCGTAACCAATTATATCCTAGATCTTATATCACCCTACAGTATCTCTCAGATGTCTGTGACCTGTGCCATAGCAACCTAGCAATTTATTCTCTTTATTTTTCTTCCCAACAACTTCTGGAACCGCTATCACTTGCTAAACAAGTGTGTAAGTGCTTATGGCACCAAACAAACTCACAACCTTGGCATTGACGTCTCTCAACCCTACATAGAGGACTACCAGGACTGCATGAGTTTGATGATGAGCAAAAACCTCTGCAAGCAGCAGCCCTATTCTGCCTAACCCTGGAACCTCAAGCAAAATACATTTTGTTGGACTCATAGAATCAAACAGAGTTTGAACATGCCATACACACAGTTATAGGCAATGTACTACAAATTCAATTCTCCGAGGAAAACGACTAGGATCCAGCCTTACAAAGACAGGTTGGAGGTGAGACCAATAATCAGTGCAAAAGAAGGTAAAAGCTTACCTAGTGGGCCCATTTGCACATAGTACAGACTCCAGGTCACATCTTCTGGCAGGTGGATCCCAGTCACAGCATCAGCGGTTAGGTCCTGATAACCACAGTATTAATAACCCACAGAACAGCCAAATCACAGAAAGTATTTCATCAGAGAAGGAAGTTTTATTTAAGGCACCACAGAATACAGCATTCGGTGGTCTGGGGAGATCTCCTCCCCCAACTGACCATTACAATATTTTTTATTATCCTGGTACCATAGCATCATCAGGTCGCTTATTGTGATTGATTAGCAAAACATCTTATCCTTAATTGGGCATTTAGCACAATCTCTTGGCAAATTTTCTATAAACAGCATAACTTTTCTTAAGCATATATTTCTTTAACTGCAGCAATTTCTTAATCTCTTGTTTATTGAGATGTAGGCTATTAACTTCTTCTTTTCCCACACAGTATCTCTGATATCTACACCACACAGTACAGGGATGCTAATATTATACACGTAGCACAATGGATTTATACAGTATATGCAGATATAACTGTATTATACTAATGAAGCTATGCTATATGGATAATATTGAAGCATGGGTCTACATGATATTTTAGGCCTTAACACAGGTATGGACGATTTAATTAAAAAAAAAAAAGAATGTCAGAAACATGCTTAATTTGCAAATGACTTTTATTATGCAGCTTATTATGTATGTGTGACAGGTCCCCTTTAACCCTTTAAGTGCCACAGAACGTAAAATCTACACTGGATAAGAGTACTGAAGTGCCACAGAAAGTAGATTCTACGTTCTGCAGTACTTCCGGGTTTGAGAGCGGAGGAGCGACTTTTTAAGCCACTCATTTGCTCCCTGCTCGTTTCCCAGCCACTAGGCAATGAGCAGAGGTGGGGCATGAGTAGCCCCTGGGGTGTGGACACCCAGGCGCCCCATATGAATCCTGCCCCCCCCAGCACTGCCCACTCACCGGATCTGCAGATCGCATCATTTTTTTTTTGCCTGAAAAAATTGTTTTATTGCCATTGCAGATAGTGTATTCGCTAACCGCACTGCAAAATGTATTTTGCATGGTATTTCAGTGCTTTTATTACATTTTGGTGCATTTTTAGTCATTTTATTGTATTTGCATTGTTCGCTTGATTTTAGCTGTAAAAATAATTTGCCCAAGCCAAAATACTCAAACTGGGATTCTGACTGCAGGTTTTTTTTTTTTTTGGAATTTAACGATTTTCTTCGGCTCGGGCTCGGTTTTGACAAAAAAAAGTTGTGTGCTACACAAAATTTGCACGACAACTGTGTTTCGTAGATTTTCCTTATCGTTTCACTCATTTTTTGTTGAAGCAAAATCTGTTGGTTAAGTGTTCATTCATTTTCCTAACTCTTTCCACTATTTTATCCTGCTAGCCATCCCCTCTGTTATTTGTATTCACTATTTCTTCTTTCCCTGCTTTCAGATTTATATTTTTATTGCCTCCCTTTTCTTCTTTCACCTAACTTAGTCTCTAATTCAGGCATAACCCACATAACCTGTTATTCTCTAACTTCCTACATCTTAACTGATCATACTTTTTGCTCAAAGTGTAAGTCATGGTACAGCCACATGGGAATTGGATAGGCTGGAGGGAGGTTCAGAGTACACTACATTGGCCAATGTAGGTCAATTCTAGATTGTTCCTATCATACAATTTGGTTCCTTTGTCTGCTCAGAACTCTCGCCTTGTTCTCTCACTATAATTCCTGGCAACTTCCAAGCAAGATATAAATCACTGTATGAATACCACTCATAAGGTAGCTGAGTAAGGCTGAGGTGTGTCATTCATTAATACGACTGGTTTTTATGCCATTCTCTATTAGTTTGATATTATCAGCCTTGTCCTACTTGCTAATTCTTTTATGCAGTTTATGTCAATGTTTGGAAAAGAGTAGCAGTGTATTAAAATGACATCACTATTAGAAAATGTCCCAGTACGTGCACCACTAGTGATGAGGGGATTTTTTCTCCAGGCATGGATTTGCAGGGAATTTCCACATTTTGGCATTGGCAAGTTGTTTTGCAAAACCTCAGCAAAAATTTGCTGCAGAAAAAAATCATTGTGTGGCAAAAAAGTCGCATTTGTGTAAAAATGGGTGTGGTGGATCAAAATAGGCACAGGTGCATCAAAAAAAGTTGTGTGCCACGCGCGTTTCGCAAACTTCTATGTAGTTTTGCAAATTTTCCGGCAAAGCAAAACGGGACCAATGCACTCATCGCTATGCACCGATAATCAGGCAGAGGGACTGAAGCTTCTACCTGGTAGTGTGGTGTTTCTCTGCAGTTAAAGATAGTGGTTGTGTTGTCATGTAACCTCCAGCTGGTGTGGGCACATGAAGGATAAGGTAAAAATTTGTAGAAAGGAAGGAGATTGCACATGTTTTCTTTGGGATTCCTGGGGTTGGATAACATCCAGAGAAGTACTGCACTGTGGGCAAGGATATGGCCATAGCATGGCTAGATTGCAAGTAGCTTTGCTTTAGCAACACAAGACAAAAAGATTTTGGAAATGTGCCACCCATTCCTCCACTATGGAGTTTTAGTAGGCTCTGTATCTGGTCTATTCTCTTCAGCATAATGACATAGTGTTACATTCAGGAGTTAGGTGTTTTAAGAGTTTTAAGTATTTCTGATATTGATCTACTTTACTGAAAGGCAATCATTATAACTGTAGGAGCCTGGTAGTGAGGAGCCAGGCATGGATTCGCAGGCAATTTCCGCATTTCGCCATTGGAGATTTGGTTAGAGAAACTTCTGTGAAAATTCACAGCGGAAAAATTTGTTGCGCTGAATTTTTTTGTTGCGTATCAATTTGCCGCGGTCATGTAAAAAATGGCGTTGTCGCATCAAATAAGGGTGACGGCAAAAAAAATTGCGTGACAAATGCGTTTTGCTAATTTTTCGCCGTTTTGTGAATTTCATGGCGAAGCGAAACGGGACAGATTGTTTGTGTGTGTAGCACTGAGTTGAACCATCACAGTGTGATGGTCCAAGCTGGGTGTAAGGAGTTTAGTGTAACCCACGTTCTATCATGAAAGGTAAATTTGGACATTAAGACTTGATGCTTGTAAGAATAGCTGTTCCCATGAAAATGTTTGCAGATGAAACATGGTGGTGGGGAGCTTGTTCCATGTCTGATGGAACATAAAGTTGCTGGGGCTGAGATCATGAATCGAATGTGGTGAGACATGCTGCTATGTGTTTTATCTCTGGAAATTGTGAACTTCAAACCACAGTTCAAACTAAGCGCCGCACAGATAAAGAGAATACACAACTTGATAAATCTAGATATTTGCAGCGTACATACAGGCCACCACAACATTGTGACAATTTGTAAAGATAATATAAAAATAGCTTACTCTTTAACAACGTAAGTAAAAGTTAAAAAACCTTTATTTGAAAGCATGTCAAAAAAGAATAAAACTTCCTAAATAAAGAATTTAAACTTTTTTTTTTACTTGACCTGTTTGTTGGAGTTTGTCAGAGTAAGCTCGTTTTCTTGCTTCTACTCTCCTGAAGGGGAAAGCTGAAGGTTTGGGGCTCAGCACACAAACCCAACATTTACAGTGGTGAGTCTTCAAATAATTGAAATTTTACTCCTTTATGAATACAGCATAGTGGCAGCCAAACCAGTTGGTGTATATTAAATAAATGTCCTATTTATTATAACAAACCAGCTGTGTTTTAGAACAGTCACATGCAATGTTCAAATATAAACAGCTACTTATTAAAAAGTCATCGAATCTGTCTTCAGGGGGCTTATAAATACTAATCATATGTAAAATAGCATGCCATTTTTTCAGACTTTCTGACACTAAAGCTATCAAAGGATCAATATGGTCACATAATTTAGCAGATCTCATTAACCATTGATCTCCCTGGGAGCCCTTGTGTGGCAGGACATTGGCTACTCCAATATTATTGGCCGTAAAATTGAGTGTCATTATAAAGTGTAATTCCATTTAAGTGTATACATACATATAAAGCAGTGATCCCCAACCAATGGCATGTTGCTCCCCAACCCCTTGGATGTTGGACTCAGTGCCCCCAAACAAGGTAGTTATTTTTGAATTCCTGACTTGGGGGCAAGTTTTGGTTGAATAAAAACAAGATTTACTACCAAATAAAGCCCCCTGTAAGCTGATAGTGTGCATAGAGGCTGCCTAATAGCCAATCTTAGCCCTTATTTTGCACCTCCATGAACTTTTATGGTGCTTGTGTTGCACTCCAAGTCTTTTTTAAATTTTACTGTGGCTCACGAGTAAGAAAGGTTGGCAAATCCCTGATATAAAGCATTACATTGGCTTTAGGGGGGAGGGTATCCCCATCTTATTAAAAACAATAAATAGCTGCCTATTAATATATTAGCACATCGAAAAAAATGTATTCATATTTATTTTAAGCCTCAGCATTCTGTTTAATACTTAGTAGCCGAATCATTAAAACCTGCTGCCACATATCTCTCCAGACATTGCTTTTAAGCATATTATTAATAAGATTCTTTCTCATGTGATGCCTTTAAGGTTATGTGACAAAAAATGATATCTAGTTTAGACACTATGGTGTATCATTTAGGGGCTACATGTCCAAATGGTGCTACTTGTAGTGGGCAGGCATTTTATACAATGCCTCCTCGCCCTCCACACATAGCAACATGCATATGTATGTCACAACTGAGGACAATTTCTTATAAGTGGGCATCTACTATACTTCCCAGCAACAAAATGAATAATCACCAAAGTCCTACTACTTGCACATATGTAATGTATAATGTGTAAATAACACATGTAAGCACAGTCGCAATATTTGTACTCCTCTGCTCCACATGCATAGGGGGAGATTTACTAATCCACGAACGGTCCGAAGGCGTCCGAATGCGTTTTTTTCGTAATGATCGGTATTTTTGCGACTTTTTCGTTGCCATTGCAACTTTTTCGTATATTTTTAGCGACTTTTTTTCGTCGCCGTTGCGAAAAAATCGGATTGGTTTTTCCGGCGTTTACAATCGCTCAATACGAAAAAATCACAACGATGACGAAATAGTCGCACAAAATACGCTAAAGTCGCAACAGTGACTAAAAAGTCGCAACAAATACGAAAAATCGCAACGGCGCCGAATAAGTCGCAAAATTTTCGTTTCAAATACAATTTTTTCCCTTTCGGGATTCGGATTGGTGGATTAGTAAATCTCCCCCATAGTGTATGTTATGGGAGCATTAATAAAATGCAAAGGTTTAATATTTCCGCTCCTCTGCTTGATTGTCCTAATAGCACCACTCCCAAAAGTACAGCATGTGTCTCAATGTCATCTTTATCAAACTGACATTATGAGAGAATCCTTGTATATCAAGAGGAAAAAATCTTGTGTATTGATGACCTCGGTCAATGCGATAAACACACATTCAAGACAATCCTGACAAGAACAAAGCCATATTCCAAGTCAGGGAGATGCAGAAATGCTCGAGTACTAGAGGTTATGACTAGAGACTCCTGTCCCTTTAAGCACAAAGGAACTCTACAATACAACCAATATTCCTTGCTTTCTGGCTTCAAAAAAAATAAAAATACACCCAAAAGGGAGATCCTTACTTTGACTTTCAATGAAACACTCCCCATTGGACATAGAGCAAGGAAGAGTTGTTTTTTTACTCCAAGCAGAAACCTCTATAATTGCTTATACGACTTGGGCTCATGGAATGTTTACTCTACTTCATATTCCTGCATGGACAGTATAGCTTCCACTTGAGTGGGTTACAGAAGCAGATCCGCTTCTCTCAGCCTGCATACAGCGCATACACTCTGTGTGCCCAGGCCCTAAGAGGCAGAAATCTTGGAGATGAGCGACTTGAGAGAGAGTTGCTCCCTCCTCTTCTTAATCTGATGGGGGATCATTTGACTAAACGTTTGAGAAACTGAGTGTCTGAGCATTTGAGAGGAAAGCCAGGAGACTGAGTATACATTTGTGTGGGCACATTTATTACCAGAAACAGGAATGAAACAAAATATGATTATTGCATGTTTTATGGAACTTCTTACAGTAATAAGATACCTCAAGAAATCCAGCCATCTACTTCCAGCATAAAGGGCTTTGGCTCAAGCAACCATAAGAAAAAAAACCCATGTAATTAAGTAACTCACACAGGATATTGGGCAAAATTACCTAATTCGTTGAGATTTTTACCCCATGCCGGCTATCTTAAATCATAAAATGTTTAGCAGCTTTTAGGTATTTCATGTGGGGTTTCCTTTATTTAATCAAATATCTGGCTCATAGCCCTGCATATCATGATGTCCCTGTTACAAAAGAAGTAACATGGGTATCTTCAGATTCTAATGGACAGACTTATGATTGCTCAAGTTGAAAGGCATGAGCAATCAAAAAGGAAACCTGGAGTGAATTTAAAGGAACAGTAACACCAAAAAATGAAAACTTTTTAAAGTAAATGAAATATAATTTACTGTTGCCCTGCACTGGTAAAACTGGTGTGTTTGTTACAGTAACACTACTATAGTTTATTTAAATACCCTGCTGTGTAGCCAGGCGGCAGCCATTCAAGCTGGAAAAAATGAGAAAAGGCACAGGTTATATAGCAGATAACAGATAAACTCTGTATAATACAATAGTGTTTTATCTGTTATCTGCTATGTAACCTGTGCCTTTTCTCCTTTGAATGGCTGCCCCCATGGCTAAACAGCAGTTTTATTTATATAAACTATAGCAGTGTTTCTGAGGCAAACACACCAGTTGTACCAGTGCAGGGCAACAGTACATTATATTGGAATTTCTTTTATACACTTGAATTTTTTTATGTTACTGTTCCTTTAAGAACTCAGGCAGGGTACTGAACAAAAATACCTCGTAAGCTAAGTTGTTTTTACCCCGAGCGGGATATCTTAAATAACAAAAAGTTCAGCAGCTTTTCGGTATTTTTGCTGAAACCCTGCGTGAGTTGCTTAACTCATGCTGGGTTTCCTTTATGATTGCTTTTGCCTTTAAACTTGAGCAATAATAAACCTGTCCCTTACCCCTGAAGATGCCCGTGTTACTTTTGTGATAGAGGTGCTGCTGAATGAACATTTAACCCTAAAATAAAGCTTTTAATTCTTATAGTGTGCCTGGGTGAGAAGAGTCAGAGGAAACAAGAAACCAAGGGAAAGGGATATTGGCCAAAGTACAGAACAGAAGACAGAGACTGACATTTATGTTTGGACTGCTGTACATACAGACAAGGCAGGGTGTCTGTGGTGCAGTTTGGCTAATTTCCTTAACTGGAGTAGGGTTCAGGCAAATTAGTGTAGTTAGGCAAATTCAGTGTTGATAAATGTGAAGTTACAAATGTTCCTTCATATGCAGTTATGTTTGCCTAGTGCAGTTGCCCATAGCAACTAATAAGATGTTTGATTTTAAACAGGTCACCAGTAAATGCTTCCTAGTGATTTGATGCTTTGGGTTACTGGTTCTGGGCAAACTAAGTGCCTCAAATTACATAACCCTGTTGTATCTATAGCAAACTTTGCACCCGCTATATAGCTGTAGCATACTAGTCAGCAACAGAAAAGGACAGCAATTCACTGCCCTCCATCTGACATCTGAATCTGACATATACTGTAGATGCAGAGTAGCGCAGTGGAGTTCATAGGTGCCATCTCCTGCATCCTTTATTTTGTGACATGGAGCATTGAGGCATGTGCAATTGGAGCCATCTAGTATTAGCTGAAGGCTGATGCCACATCAGGCGTATGGCGTATATTTTCGGCAAGCTGAAAACACTTGCCGAAAATATGTGCCATACGCACCATATGCCCCTACCTGTGCCTGCACCGGAATGAATGCTCGGGTGCAGGCACATGTCCTTTTAGGTATAATATAGAGTATCACGTTTTTATGCGTATTTTGGCTACATGTGCCTGCACCCGAGTGTATTCCAATCATTTGGGTGCAGGCACAGGTAGGAGCATATGGCGTTTTTCTGCTTGCCGAAAATATATGCCATACGCTATGGGATATATTTATTATGCTGTGTAAAAAGTGGAGTAAAACATTACCAGCGATGTTGCTCATAACAGCCAATCAGATGCTTTGCTTTGGTTGAAATCTAATTGCTGATTGGTTTCCCTGGGCAAATCACCGGTAATGCTTCACACCACTTTTTACACAGCATGATAAATATACCTCCATGTGTGGCATCAGCCTTAACTGCACTTGCTCCTGCAAGCTCTGTCCATTAGTGAAGTGACAGAAGAGCATCCAAAGATACAGAAGATGGCACCTGTGAACTCTGCTGTGTTACTCTGCAGCTATATGTCTGGTTTACCAACAGGGGCGCTATTCTATGTAATAGACTCTGTGGAGAGGGGGCAGATATAGGGCAGTGGATGGGAGCTTTTGTTTGTACTAGTTCTCCTTTATGATGCAAACTGGAATTTAATTTACAGTAACAGTTGTAGAATGCTTCCCTTTAGAAGTTATTCTGGCCTTTAGCAAGTGAGAAAATTCAGGGTAAGAAAATTGATCTAGGGACTAGTCTGGTTGCCCTTTTAGAGTCATAAAAGAATCGTTCTCCATCTTGGGTAAATTAGTGATGAATTCTGCTGGGATTTATTTTGCCTTTCTCTTGATAAGTTAGCAGTCAGGCAGATTTTGATTGTAATAAGAGGTTGATAATGTTACTTATGTTACTTTGTGGCTATGTTATATTTAAAAGGCTGGACATTTTTTTTTTATTTACATCTTAATTCATGTCACTTAAGTAAATATGAGCCCAGAGTTATTAACATGGCTTTAAAAGTATTGAAAGTTTGTCTTAGTGATAGCTGCACAAAGGTTTCCCCTTGATATTACTTTGTATACAGGAGGTTCTGTGAAAAAATCAGGGAAACAAAGAAATTAAAACTAGAGAGCTGCACTGATTGTTTTTTTTTTTTTATTTAAATACAGTTTGCAAAAATTGATAGAAGGGTCTGTGATGTTTTTCAGATGATCTGGTAACAGTTTGATTTGTGGGTGAAACTACAGACACTAAAACAAGGGGGACACAACATCTGTGCAATTAACACTGCCATCATAATTACTGACTTAATCAGAAAGCAGAAAAAACCTAGAGTGCACACTTCATTATGGGAAAATTCTGTGAGATTGGGAACTGTCTTTCCTGTAACGCAACCAAAATGTGTCACAGCAAAATGGAATATTGTGCAAATGTGTGAGTCTGGATGAATTGTGACAGTGAGTAACTGAAGGCTGAGTCTGTGGCATGGTACAATCATTTTACATTTTCCCCTCTACATAATAGATATTAACTTATATTAGTTCACAAAACCAAAGTGCTGCTTTGTAGATGCACAACTGCTCCGCTTTCATAGGAAACAGTGGGTGATTCTAAGAAGTCACACTGCCCTTTCTAGACAGGCTTGAGGTGTGTTCGTAGCCCACCGCAGGCACTCTCTGTGCTTTGACCTGCTTTGATCTTTTATTATATCTTGTGGGTCTCGTCCTCCCCTTAGAAATTTGATCTCTTTTC
Source organism: Xenopus tropicalis (assembly GCF_000004195.4). Classification (NCBI taxonomy): domain Eukaryota; kingdom Metazoa; phylum Chordata; class Amphibia; order Anura; family Pipidae; genus Xenopus; species Xenopus tropicalis. The sequence continues at coordinate 107,214,988 of NC_030680.2, read as the reverse complement.
CATGAGCACTACAGAAATGTTACATTCAAATTTATGTGAATATTTCTCAAATTAACTGTTAAGTTAATGATTTACAGGATACTGATATGCTAAACCACACCGGTATCTGCAAGTTAAAACAATATAAGAATGTCACTTAGGGTTCATGTAACACAGGAATAAGTATAAAGTTGCACAGGCTGACTTTATTAAATCAGTGCACTGGAGCTCAGTATGGGGTTTCTATAATGTTGTACTGTAGAGGTTATCTGGAAACCTGTTATCCAGAAAGCTCCAAATTAGGGAAGGCCCTCTCTTATAGATAGGGTCTATAGGCACCAGGAGAAACCCAGCCCAGACTCGATCCCCGGGCTGCATATCTCCCACCTCGACACACTGAATGTTTCATTTAAGCACGCTAAGGGGAGGGGTGTTGTGGGGGGCCATGGCCGGTCCGACACTGCCTATAGAATCTGAAATAGTCAAATAATTAAAATTTTTAAAAATTATTTCCTTTTAATGTGTAGTATTTGTTTAAATGATTTTTTTTAGGACACTGGGTAACAGTGGCTGTGCACCCAGCCCCCTTAAAAGATTTTTTTTCAAGGGGGGCTTGCACTGACTTCCTATGCCGCTGGTAAAATCTCTTTCCTCTAATCGAAAGGGACTAGGAATAGACTAGGAATAGGTAACAAGAGGAGAGGAGTGCCAGATTAACGACATTTGATTCAGAGCATATTGGGATTCCTACCATTTCCAAAAAACTTGTAGTTTCATTTTTTGTGATGGATAGGGGGTTCCTGGCCATGTTTATAACTGGGTGAACTGCAATCTGGCATCCAATAATTCTGTCTCTTCATGGCACAAACTTGCATGGAAAAAGGGCGCTTGTATTCATGATCACTTCTGCGTAAAACTTTCCAGTATTTTGCATTTGTGAGTAACTGAATGAATGACAGTAGCATGATGCCACATATTTTGTGCTGTAGCGCTACCTGAAAATGACATCACGCGAATGCCTATATACTCAAAAAATTTACAATTCATGACTAAATCTGAAAACCCATAATAATTACCTCGAAAAATAAATACATTCAGTTGCCTTGTAGCCATATCAAAGTAGGTCACTTGAATTGTTCTCATAAAAAAAAAGTTCTCACTTCTGGTAAAAGCATATGAAAGGGCTATGAAACCACAGCAAACACACCTCTAGCTGCTCTTCACTTCTTTTTGCCAACAGACGAATATTTTCCATTAAGACCAATAATCCTTTATCCACCAGGATTGCAGAGCTACAGTCTTAATGGCTAACGACTGGCCATGTATGCCCAGATGCTCAGGAAGTAAGGTTGGGTGGCCTGTAAAGAGAAAAGCAATGTCTCAGGGGCATATTTATTATATTTTAACATTAGAGCTCACTACAGTAAAATGTACCCACTCTCTATGTATTAGGAATATATATACAGTATATAAGATATATATATGATTTTTAGAAGTCTATTTATCAAATCGGAAACTTGCATCCAATTATAAATACAGTTTTAAATATCCCATAGGAATAAATAGGGAGTGGGTAAATTTTACTGTAGTGAGTGCTAATTTCACACTTTGATAAATCTGCCCCTCAGTGTTTCAACTACAGGGATGTAGGGATGTGGCTCAGGGAGCTCTCAGGGATAACTCCTGCTTCATCTCCTTGTTAGTTTTTTTATTCCTGTTGTATGTACCTTGGCTTTATTTTGCTTTGACTGTTGAGTCTCAGAGGCATTTGAATTCCAAGTGTACAGTATATCGACTTCATAGAAGCTTTATAAAAGGGTAAGAAATGTATGCTCTTTACCATTAGCTGTAAATAGGTTTGTAAGATTGGTCCAAAATAACTGTTTGGATGTCTCCCATTTCATTTTGTTTAAACCGTGCCATATAGCTTTGTAATGAACAATAATGTATGAAAGGCCAGGGAACCCTGGTTATGAGAGAGATACTTTAGCCCAGTCAGTGGGGTCACTGCAGCCTCTCTTGGCCCAGGGTATATATATATAGGATATTGCCAGAGCCTACTTTGTTGGGGACATGTTATTTTGGCATATGTGTAAAGGGATTAATATAATTTTTCATCATAGCAACCTATAAAAAAAATCTTACCCAAAAACTCCAGTGCAAGAACAAATGCCAACAGCTAGGAGATTTTTTCCACTGGAGAACTTATATTAATATTTGAATACATAACATATACTTTATCGAATATTCCAGTGAACACTGAACGGGGTGGGTTAGACTATTATGAATTTCTCATTCTCTTGAATAAATGTTACAGGAATGCCATAATATCAATGCAATAGCAGGACAGAAAGAACAATATTAAACTAGAAAGAGAAGTTTAAGAACAAACTTCATGTTGGTTTGAAAAACGTGAAGTCACTGAATGAAATCTGATTGGCTGTTGTTGGCTCCACCCAGTTTTTCTAACCTTGAACCAAAGTTATATAGTAAAAACCACTGTGCAAAGTTTGGGGACCCTGGTTTTAATATTGTCTGAATGGCAGCAATTTAAATCTTCCCACTGAAAGTCAACGAGTGACATCTGATTGGTGGTTGGTGGCTCAGCCCACTTTTTATAACCTGGAACTGCAGTTACCCAGTGACTAATTCTGCAAAGTTTAGGGACCCTTGGATTAATAGTTAAAGAATGGGAATGGGAAATTTAAACCAATAAAAGTCAATAGGTGAATTGTGATTGGTGGCTGTGCCCACTTTTTCTAACCTTGACTCAAAGTCACCCAGTGACAAACAGTGGGCACCCTGGCATAAATAGTGTGAGAATGACAGCATTTTAAATTTAAACCAATAAAATTCAATGGATGAAATCTGATTGGCTGTTAGTGGCCCAACCCACTTTTCCTATTTTTGAACTGCAACCCTGGAATTAATACTTAAATAATGACATCAGTTTAAATATAAACCAGTGAAATTTAATAGGTGGAAACAGATTGGATGTTGTAGGCTCCACCCATTTTTCCTAACCTTTAACCTTAGTCCCCCAGAGACAAACTATAAAAAGTTTGGGGATCCTGGTGTTAATTCTGTGAGAATGGCAGCAAGTTGAATTTCCCTGTTGAAAGTCAATACATAAAATCTGATTGGTTGTTTTTGGCTCTGCCCAATTTTTTCTAACCTTGAACCGTAGTTACCTGGTGCCAACTCTACAAAATGTAGGGACCCTGGTGTTATTACTGTGAGAATGGCAGCAGGTTTCCTCCATTGGAAGTCAAAAGGTAAAATCTGATAGCCCCACCCACTTTTGGACATCCATTGTCATTCAGGCTGACTGACCCCTGACTATGTGAGTTTAGGGAGTATAGCCTCAAAGCTGTAAGATTGGCAGCAGTTTAAAATTCCCCATTAAAGTCAATGGATTAAATTTTATTGGCTGTTGTTGGCTCCTCCCACATTGGCTCATCCAACAAATGTAGCTGTTTCATTCGGGGTGACCCCATTATTATGTTAATTAAGTTTGGGCGGTGTAGCTTCAAAAGCTGTAAGAGTGGCAGCAGTTTGAAAATTTTCCCTGTCAAAGTCAATGGGAAAATTGGGGGCCACAAAAAGATGGGGGGCAGGATCGCTTAGAAAAGCACAAGCAACCTGCTCCGCTATAGGGCAAAGAGGTGTGGACAGTTTGGGCATTGAACCCCTAAAACTGTAGGAGGAGTAGCGTTTAGAAAATGGGGGGCGCTAAGAATAAGAAAAAACGGAAGAATAAGTTGAAGTGGAAGAACAGTAGGTTGGGATTTTTAACCCAAAATAATAATATAAATATATCTTGCTCTCTCACAACTGACAGCACTGATAAGATTTATATATATATAAAACAAACACTGATAGCCAGTAGTGGTAACCAGTGCAATGTGTGCACCCAAGTACCAACAGAAGCCTGCAGTGTTCCACACCAGACATGGAAGCAAAGGCTGTCTAACTAGAATGGTGTTACATAGAAAAATAAGTGGCCATCAGACTGGCTTTGCATTTACAAATGCTGGATATATTAAATATAATTTATTTATGGATTACTCTTCTTTTTTTTCTCAAGACTGGCCGCCGTTTATATTACAGGGTCTATTTATAGATGTGTATTGAAAGTATAATTTCCTATTCCCGGTTTTGAAGACCAGCTACCATGGCTCATGCTATTTTGCCTATGATTCATGTCCTCTGCATAAGCTATTGGCTTCCTTTTATAACACGCTACTGTGGCTTATTAATCCCTTAACCACAGCCTACATACTTCTTTTTCAACTCTTTTACACTGAGGGCCCATTTAATAAGAGAAGGCAATGCCATTTTTCACATAATTAAATTGTCATTTAAGAGAATTTGTCAGCCAGACATATATGGGCCACACCATTTTAGCAACAGTGCAATTCTCCATAACCCCACAGCGGGACACCTAGATTATTAGGATCTCTGTATATGGCATGTTGAAGTGTTTAATCCAAGAGCCATTTAACTGAAGTGTTGCCTTTTTTTACCATTACCCGTCTCCTTCTCTTGGGTTTTTCTCTTTATCTTCTCTATCTCCTATTTTGTAGCAGTGTTTGTGACCACGTGTCCTGTATTCTGCAAGGGTCCCGTCACCATTTCCTCCCACTGCAGCAGCAGCAGCAGCTATCTAAGCTGTGTTTCTTTCTTGCCCCCTTATTATGTTTTTGGTATTATATTGTTAACTGTTGTTTAATGAGCTTTAGTAGATCTTTCATAAATATAAACCACTGTGCTAAAACCTACTGTACTTTTTATTTTGGTTTGCTTTATTAGGGCCCTTTGACCTTTATGGGCCATAGTTTGTTATGCTCCCAGGGATACCTGGTGCTACCCTGGGTTGGTGCAGGCTCAGTACCGGGATTTTTCTGACTTTACTGTATTATGCATGTCAACTGTCAACCTAGGGATCCCTGGAAGAATGAAATAAGATGGTAACTGTCATATAAAGGAGTAATTTTAGAGGAGTCCTTTAAGTGCCATGACTATGGACTGAGCATTGTCTTGCTTTGCCTCTGCTTAGCTGAGTAAGTGACCATTTTCATCATATCATATATGCTGTGACTGTAATGTATTTTTTTTTTTCAGACACAACTGGCTTTTAACTGTACTTTTTATTGTCATTCTCTAGAAGGGACAAGTTGTAGCTATGAAGGAAGCCACATAAGGTCCATTTTCATAGCGGATAACTAAAGACTACAGCAGCCCCTCTTGTATACCTTTGGTATAAATAGATTGAGCATTGGGCTATACAAAACCTACTGAGACACCAGCATGACTCAGGGATGCTTTGGCCATCAGGCTAGGTAAACAGCAAGGAACAGCTAATAGCTACCATGGAACACTTGTAACTTTAAGATCCAATGCCTCTTTCAAACAGACTGACAATGCTTCTAACTACTGAAAAGCATTATAATCTCCAGCAGTAGCAAGAGGCAAACCTCCAGTCAGGAATGGCTACCTTCCGTCCAACATATGTACCTACCAGGCCCTCCACAGTGGCAATGGGGAGTTATTTGTGGTTAGGCATTGGGCTAACACTTGACAGCTGGGCTCTGCCCCCTTAGGCAGCAGAATTGCCCAGAATGCACCTGTTATTATTACCAAGTCATATACAGTTATATACATATTAACTTATTGAGTAGCAAAATCACACCCACTTCAGAAAGAGATTTGTCCTGAGAACATGGTGGTTTGTTTTATATTCACTGTAAAATATCACTTTGGTTGCACAGTGGGCTGAGAGTAGACCGGTGCTTGGCATATAGAAACTACTTGCAGAGGTCCTCGGCTTATAGAAACAGTTAACCGTGACCCTTTGTGCAATGTCAACCCCAACATTCCTTTTTAAAACCTTTACTATATTTTTTAAAAATACTATGATTTATTAAAAGCACCCTGATCCCTATGCTTTGCTAGTCCATACACTCTCTGAATGACCAAGTAAGAGAATGCTGTAGCATTTTGAATCACACTCTGTTCCACTTTTGAACTATGAAGAGAGGAAGAAAGGGGGTGGAAGAGGGTGGTGTGAATTAGCAGCTAGAATCTATAAATGTACTTACACATGAAACAACCACAGTTTTTTCCTTCAGCAGCTAAAACTACAGCACAATACAAAGACATCAGCAGCACATTACGTTGATTTCAGATTGACAAATCCCATTATGCAGCAAGATATGAGATACGCACAGCCTTCAGTTTTTTGGACGGATCCATGTAGAACCCCACCATTGCCACCATTGCCACCAAACCAAGTCAATATGCCTCTACCACCCCCATTCCCGGACTTCAGGAGAAAACGACGTAAAGATGGCACTTGTACTTACTTGCTGATCATGTTCCTTCTGATTTTGCTAGCACTTTTTGGTGTTGGTCTTGGCACCTATAAAATCATCGAGTTGCAAAAGGAACTGGACAACGTTAAGGAGGTACATAACATATTAATTTTAGATTTTTTCTTTATTTTAACCTAACCAACCTAAGTAACTTGCCAGTGTTTTATCTGGCAGCATAGAAAAGCTTTATAATGATATTTCTGACCAAGCTAGGGTTGCTCATTGGTGGCCCTTAAACAGTGATCCAATGCAGACAAATTTCTGGTGGTTCCTCTGTATGCACAGAAAGCTGATTGACTCCGCTGTCCCAGTGTCATGGTTATCTGCTGTACTTCATGGCAGGGCTTTCAGTGGAAGGGCATAAATTACTTGAAAAACCTTTGGTTCTCTCCACATCACCATTTAAAAATGATGGTACCCTTAAATTTGTCATAGAAATAATAATGCAGCTTGGTTTTACAATAAGATATTTTTCAATAATATCACTATAATAGTTTAGTGGTCTATAGAATTCCATTAATTCATGAGAATAGGAAAACTGTGATTACTTTTTTTTATATAATTAACAAATCCCTGGGCAAGTACAGGCATGGGACCCATTATCCAGAATGCTTGGGACCTGGGGTTTTCCGGATAAGGGGTCTTTCCGTAATTCGGATCTCCTACCTTAAATTTGCTAACAAAAAAAAAATTAAACTGTAGTTAAACCCACTAGGATTGTTTTGGCTCCAATAAGGATTAATTATATGTTAGTTGGGATCAAGTACAAGGTACTGTTTTATTATTACAGAGAAAAAAAATAATTTTTAAAAATGTGAATTATTTGATTAAAATGGAGTCTATGGGAAATGGCCTTTCCTTAATTCAGAACTTTCTGGATAATGGGTTTCTGGATAAGGGGTCTGATACCTGTACCTATGTACAGAATTTAAAAAACTTTAACTCCACTTCTTCTAAATGGTGCATTGAGGGATTTTAAAAATGTGCTTGTTCTAGAGCTAAAAAATTAGCTGTGTCGTGGATTGGTTTATATGTGGTATATATTAAAGTAACCATGAACTAAGAAAACCAATGCACCACCTTACTCCTGCTACTGTGTTTCTGTCTATCCAATTGCTTTGGAGGTGCACAGGACGAAGACAGGACCAAAGGTGTTTCTTGCTGCAATTAAAAAGCATATTTTTGGAGAGTATCCAATAGGAGGAGCTCCTGCTCCATGAAACTACTTTTTTCCCCAGACACACTGACATTAAAGCAGTTGGAATATCCATCACTGTTTCCTTTGAGCCCAAGCTTCACCCCTTGTCTAGTAATAGAAAAGAAAGCAACTTAGCAGCTGGAAATAAATAGTATAGTAGATAATGATTTCCATAGTTGCAGTTCATATGCAGATTTCATAAAGCTGATAATGATTTTTGGAAATGCAAATAATCTCCACAAACTTTTTCTTTCTAGATTTCTGGTGACCAGGCATTACCTCCTGCTTTGGAAAAATTAATTGGTGAGTTACAATATGTTTCTCTATAAAATAAAAGTGTGGCATATGCTATTTAGCAGAGTTTATATGGGAGTAAGTTCTAGAAGTGTTCTCCTTTAGCTGCTGCATTTGGTGAGCAACACTTGACGGTTACTTTGAGGTTGTGAAGTACTAATTTCTATTTCTTGCCTATGGCCAATGCAGGCAATTCATTTAACCAGTGTTGGAATGCTTGGTGCTACATCTAATAACTGTGAGCCTTCCTGCAACATCAACAACAATTGGCCTTGGTCTACCTAGCATTTCTCTCACTTTGCACTTTGTGCTTAGGTTAGGACCATACTGGAAAATCAATTGAATGTTTGCTCTTTTTACAGGGTTGAACAAACACCCAACTGAGAAAAAAGAAAGTAGACTTGCTGCACATGTAACAGGTAGGTAATCATATGTGTTTTTAATGCATGAAGTATGGATTCTTAACTTACAAACCCTTGGACATAATAACTACACATGGTACCAGCCCAAGACCTCTGAGGGCCTTTCCCAGCTACTTTGCTGGGAACTCTTCAGTTGCATGTTACATCCTAATATGCAGTAGCACTCTTGCCTGTTGAAAAGGTTCTTCTGAAGTGGGAATAGAGGGGTAGGGGAATATGGTACTGGGTTCTTACAGGCTCAGGTACAACACTGTTGCAACATTGTCTACAGTCGCAGGTAGACTGGGCTTAATCTACAACTGTTTAACGGTGTTATTCAACATAAGCTCAAGAAATAAGGCTTGGCCAATTTTACCTTATAAATATATACTTTCTTGGTTCTGTCCAGTAAGGAGTAGGAAGTAAAGGAGTAGGTAGTAAAATAGATTACCAGTCCTCAGTAGAGGAGTAGGTAGTAAAACAGATTACCAGTCTATCTTTGCATAGAAAGATTATACAAACAAAGGCTGCAGATTAGTTATAGCTTCTGCCACACATGGCGGATTCTTGGCCTTCAGATAAACAAGGTTTATAATATTAAAAATAAGGAACATGGATTTTTAAAAAAAAAATAAATTTAAAACTAAACAGAAGTCCTATATATTATACTGATTCCGAGGGAGGATGTATATAGGTGTGTACTGCCCCATTACCATATATATTATTATTATTTTAAAAATACCTTTTCAGGTAAAGAAGGTAAAGAAGGTAAAGAAGGACCCACTTTGCCATTAGCATGGGAAGAAACATTTGGACGCGCTTTTACCTCTGGCATCCAGTACAAAAACAGAGGTCTAGTGGTGAACCAGACTGGCCTGTACTTCCTTTATTCATCTATTTACTTCAGAAGCACTTCCTGCCAGAGTAAAGAATTGTCCCATACTGTCTACAAGAAGTCCAAGAGGTACCCTGGAGAGCTCATACTGATGCAAAATACAGAGTATCAATACTGCACCTCCAATAACAAATGGGGAAGGCACAGTTACCTTGGCTCTCTGTTTAACTTCACCACGGATGAAACAATCTATGTCAATGTCTCTGATGTTAAACTTGTCGGTTTTGATGAATCCAGGACATTCTTCGGGCTTTACAAACTCTGACAATGTTGGAGTGCTCAAAGGAATTATAACTTACCTTAATACAATGGACAGTGTTGAATGTTAAAATTGAAAACAAGCTATATGAATATGACCTGCTCATAATATGTAACTGTTATACAGTGTGATCATTTTCCAGAATTCTGCAACCAACAATGATACCAACTGACATCAGTGTTGTAATACATGTAGATCTCAATGAGAAAGTCAGTTCCATTATTTCTCACTGTAGCATCCCTGACTTTTTAAACACGGTACGTGCTTTGACATAAACATGCAGGGCTTGTTCAAATACAAATGAATATGGCTTTCCAACCAAATTTACCCATCATGAATTATTTTCACTAAAAGTCCTCAAAGTCCACATTGATACAATATTACATATTGCCAACTCATATCCTGGATGCAATTACACTTCACTATACAAAACCTTTTCAAGCACAGAAATGGCCAAATATTATGTTAAAGAACCACTATTTGTATGTTTAATGGCAAACATGCCAATGATCATGCTTGTTGCTTATAGCAGTCCAAAAGTACAGAGGATGACCGGACAGAAAGAGAACTGAAAGCATTAAACACCTTGTACAAGAGAAGAACATGTATTACTCAAAAGGAAACAGAATGTACAGCAGAGATAGGAAAGTGCGGGATTCTGTTTAAAAGAATATGCGCGGCCGCAGAGTTCCTGCCCAACCACTCTCAAGTCATCAAGTCAAGTGAGATGTATGAAATGAGAATATGAGAGCTCCAGTTTGATTTGCTTGTGTTATGTGGGCAATACATTACAATGGAATTAACCAGCCCTAGAAATGATTACGTTGTTCCCAATGTAGCATGGTATCAGTATCAGTCACTGTTGAATTCTAAAGGTTTCTGAAGTAAAGCAGGCTATGTTAACTAAACAGGGCTAGATGTACTGTTTAAATGACACTAACAGGTGTCCCTTATTGTAAATATATAGATATATAATTTACTAGACTATTTATTTAAGATGTACTCCATGTAGTAGCCTGCTATATTATGATGAATATAAAAGTGAAAATACAAATTTAAATTGTGTGCTAATTAGTATGATTGTTCATGTGATACTGTAAACTGATTACTTTACTGGACATCAACATTTTCTGGGTTAAATTAATTCATGTTAATAAAATCTAACTTTGGGGTTAAGAAGAGTTAGTTTGTTCATCAATTTCTAACATTACTGGTGCTTTCAGGTATAGCTTTCCTTATCCAAAATGTATATTTAAACAGCCTGGACACTTTTTTATTTCTATATATTTTTTGTTTATGTTAGTTACAATGAATACACCCACAGATATTTATTAGGTATACTTGGCTATACAAATATCAGTTTTTGGCAAGAATAAACTCCTTATAAAAACAAGCCTTTTCTTTATTACATAGGGGTGAATTAGATGAGCATAGCTTTCTGTGTGTACTTTAAATTTATTATCTATTTAATGTTATATTTATGAGTAGCTAATATCATACTGCTTACCAGTGATGGTTAATAATAAGACTCATGCCTCGTTTCTATAAAAAAATAGGTATAGAATTGCTCCCATTAGCTTGCCATACAAAAAAGGGGGGCATTTACCAAAATTCACATTTTATTTGTTTTAACAAATCATGTTTTTTGCACTAAACCTTGAAACCATGAAAACCGCCATCTAGAAACTATCAACGTCATGTACAAGTCAGTAGGCAGCTGTCCTGTTTCCAATTGGAAGAGCTTCTTTTGCTTTGTGGTATTAGAGGTTTTGGGATTTTTCAGATTTTCCATTATTGAAAAAACATGAAAAATTTGTGGTTTTCATGTGTTTTTTTTGTTTGTGCTTTTTTTTTATAAGGCTGTTTTAATAACTGATTTATTGTTTTAATTGTGGTTTGAAAAAAACACAAAAATTTGAATTTGGACAAATGGCCCTCCCCTATTTATTAAATTGTGCAGTTTTAATTTTGCAGTGATTCATGTAATTTATGGTAAAAAATTGTGACTGGGAAATTTATCTCAGAAAGTTTTAGGTGGAAAAAATGCAATAATTTTACTACCAACTTAGGTAGCAATGCGCAAAAATTGAGTAAATTGTTCTCTAAAATGAAAGCGTAGAGCAAGCAATCATTTTGCTTTCATTTCTGGTTGGTTACTGGTTGTACAACTGATGATTCCAAATATTGTACTGCTAAAAATAAGGACAGAGAAAGACACAATTAAAATGAAACATATGTTTGTGGCCTTTTTTCACATAAAATGGTTAATTCATTGCCCCCCCCCCCCAAAAGACTAAATCACAAACTCTTTGCTGATATTTTGTGTGAAATGCCCTTTTAGTTTGCAGTAAGGATACACTGATTCTAGGATTAGGTTTGGGATGTGGCTAAATCCTAGCACTGTTTGCAGGTGTTCAGTCAACCCAGGACTGAATGTAACAATTCTTGTTTTTAATTGATGACATTTTTAAAAATGTAATGAGATTTGAATATGATAATCAGGGTTCCCATTTATTTATGTATTTGTCTGAATTTCTTTGTGCAGAATATCATCCAAATTTAAAACTGATGGTTTAGATGCATCCTAGCTTTCAGTTTAATACATTCCCACAGTTGCTTAGTTATATAAAACTGCAAGATTTCCAAGATGTTCCAGGTGATTTCATTCCTGCTTTAATCTATGTCTGTGTATGACTTTCCTCTGGTAACACTTGAGCTAATGTCAGATGGAGAGATTTAGTTGTCCGTGTTAGACCTCTGCTACCTCAGGCAACTAATCTCTCCAAAATACTTTCCACCAGCAACAAAGGGAATCAACGGTGAGAGGCCTACGCATCACTTTTTTGACCCTGGTTTTCCAAATTTGCGCAAAGTTGCCTGCGGGAGGGCGTAAACTTACCTACTGGGTTTTAAATCAGATCCTTTGTGAACTAGGGGTGGGTTCCCAGTGGGTAGGTGTGAACAGATCAAGACAGCACAGAATCTAGTAGAATCATGAGCCTGTTAGAAATCCTTCCCCCAGTATATAATATAAGCAATTTGTTAATATAATGTTGGTTTTTACAAAAAAATTGCCATAATGCTGTTCCTGAAACTTTCTAAACTGAAACAAGTGAAGATAAGTGCAGGTGAAACTTAAACTTAAAAAAGACAGGGCTAAAGACAAATGATGGATAGAATCTAAATAACTGAAGAATTATGGATAGAATCTAAATAACTGGTCAGGGCAGGGAACTCTTGCTGAGTAAAAAGTTTACTGCTTGCAGTTTTCAAATATAATCACTGCAAGTAAATCTACGCAAGCATGATAATATATTTATGTCAATTTGACCACTGGAGGCAACTGGAGTACGTGGATTCACAATAAATGGGTGCTACGATGAGAAACAGTATGGCAGCTTCCAATGTTATAACCGCATAAAAAAGAATGCATGAAAAAATAAAGTGTAATTAAATCCTATTTCCCTTTAAAACCCACCTTCTTATTGTATATGTCCCAAACTCCTTGCACCAAAAGCATGTCTGTGGCACATTAGAGCCATGGTCTAAAACATCCCATCATTTTATTTTAAAAATGCTGTGAGGAAATGCTATTTTCCCAAGCTAGAATGTGTAGTGAAGGCTATACAAGGGTCTGAGCAACTTCTAGCATATAGTTGCAGAATAATGTTACTGAAGCACAATTTACGTACCACTGTACCACCTCTGTACCACCATGATTTACTTGCATTAGTGCTTACAGGTCTATATTTTTGCTTTTAGCAGATAGGATGATTAGATAGGAGTTTAATTATTTGTTGAAATGCAACTAATATAATATAATATCAAGCAGAAGTAATTAGGTTAGCTTAATCAATGCTTGTGTTGCAAGTTCAGTCGGTCGTCCCTGCACGCAATGTACTAAGGATGTGGTCATCAGGACCTTTACATTACGCATTCTGAGAGCAAATATAGCATTTCCTTCCTTTGTACAAACCTTTCCATTACTAATAAAATACCTTTATATAATTTCTTCTAAAGACACCAAAAAGTTATGTATTTTATGTAATATGTTATGTAATTTAGTAACAAAGAGCAGTAGAGATATGTTCTCTCTGTCTATTTTAATAGATATTGCTAATATTTAAGGGAGATGCATGTTTACTAGGACAGTGAATATTGTCAAATAGATGTGCAGTATATGCATTAAAATTATACATTTCTAGGGGATTTCCTTCACTCTTTAAATTCTCAAGCCTAATTCTCACTAGTGACAAACTCATTTTTAACCAATTTTATAACCAAGTTTATAAGCTGATACAGGATCCCTGAATGGCAACGACGAGGCTCGAGGAAGTTACGCTTTGCATTGTTTATTTTTTTATAACAGGGAAAAACATGTCATTGCGTTCCTCCCGTTGTGGGCTACAGCACACATTAACCAATATGTAAGCTAGTTGAGAAATAATGAGAGCAGTAGATCCCACCAGCTGCACAGCTAATTCTGAGTTACTGGGTTATACTTATTACTATGTTATACTGTGCAGAACTTATTTTCAGTGACAGATAAGGAGTGGTAATCCTTGGGCTGCTGCCCCCTGCCCTTACCTCACCTGTGTTGGAATGGATCAAGGGGAGGTCTCATCCCTACACTAAACGTGACTTTCTGGTTAAAAACCTCGACAGATAAGTAACATCTCAGGTAAGGTTCTTACACTGACCAATGGCTGAAACAACACTGCATATCTAAGTATCTAGGACCTCCTTTGGTAATGAGCCCGCCAACTCACTGATCTTTCTCAAAATCCATCCAGTATCCAATAGTACACTTTATATGTTCTAAGTTTCTAACAGGATTCGGTGCATCACTACTCACAACAATAGGAACAGCTGGAAAATATTCAGATGGACTCCTGCTCCCACACATACTGAAGCATACATACAGCCAGGCAGACTTAGGGGCTTTTGGGAGTATGGGAATGGTTCCAGAACAAACCATAACAATCATTCCATTTTGGAATGGTGAATGCCAAATTTTCTGGGCCAACTTTAGATCACATGAGGTTATAGAAAGGTACAATTTGGTGGCCCAATTTCTCCATCTGTTCACATAGAATCCGGCACAAAGACCTCAAACTACATCCGATAACCCATAATGGGCCAAATACAAATTCAAGTTTTTCCCACAGATTTCATGTGTTCATGTGAAAAACAGTGAGATAAGTGTTTCTTAATGAATTGCATCTGGCTCTATGGAAAAATCTGGAAATTAGGAGATAATCTTTCCTCATCAAATTATCAAAATATCTCCTAAATCATGTATCAAAATATGCTTAGACTTCGCTTAATGATCCAGTGATTCACAATATACTTAAAGGAACAGTAACACCAAAAAATGAAAGTGTATAAAAGTGACTAAAATATAATGTGCTGCTGCCCTGTACTGGTAAAAGTTGTGTGTTTACTTCAGAAAGTCTACTATAATTTATATAAATAAGCTGCTATGTAGCCATGGAGGCAGCCATTCAAAGGAGAAAAGGCACAGGCACATAGCAGATAACAGATAAAACACTATTGTATTCCACAGAGCTTATCTGTTATCTGCTATGTAACCTGTGCCTTTTCTCCTTTTTTCCAGCTTGAATGGCTGCCCCCATGGCTACACAACAGCTTATTATATAAATTATAGTAGTGTTACTGTAGCAAACACACCAGTTTTACCAGTGCAGGGCAACAGTGCATTATATTTTTATTACTTTAAAGGTCTTTCATTTTTTAGTGTTACTGTTCCTTTAAATTCCCCCAAATTTATAAAATTGCTCCACAAATCAGTAAATGCATCGCTAGCCCACAGTTCCATAAGGGGTATAAGGTAGTCTCCAGTATGTCTAACAGATATTCTGAAGGGCCACAGTGTGCAGTGCATAAACCCATCGTTCTGGAAAAGCATTAGATGCTTCATTAAAGGGGATAAAAATACCAAGATGCAGAGTGGAAGGACCCAAGGGAGCATTGCTCTATGGGGGTGTGTGAACAACAGTTGGGAGGGTTCAGGATATCTCTGTGGAAAGATCTTTTTTTTGTGGGAGGAAGATGGCTAAAAGAGTGTCTGAGGTTTCTTTCATCCTACCAAATGCTTTTATCTTTCTCAGTATCATACCACACTTTTGGCTGTCTTTTAGCATTGCTACTCATACTTTCCAGTTTCATCATTTAGGTGCTGGTGAACAATGCTGACAAAATATGGGGGGTGCGATTTAATATAAAATACCATAATAAGGTTTTCGTGTTATCACTAAATAGAAACTTTGTAGAGATGTGGTGGATTGATTAGTAAAAGACACCCACACAAGATTTAAATTTTAATGAAGTGGGGTAGGCAGAAAAGAGTCAGGGTGGATAGACAAATGCACACCCTGGAGAAGCAATAAGGGCAAAATAGTGCAGGGAAAAATATAGCTAAGAAAAGGAGGGTAAAAAACAGAATAGCAGTGCTGAAGGGCTGATCCTTTAGATTGCTGTGAAGGAATCCATTTACACCCTATCCTGGTATGTGTCTCCCTGCTCTGCACTGTACTAGACTAGTGATGTGTGAGTCGACAAATTGTCAACCCATATCAGACCCTAACCAGCACACGCTCCCAAACCGAGCACAACTTGACCCTGTAATGCCCCTCTATTTATAAACCCACACCTGCCCATCTCTGATATTATGAAGGGAATGGGGCAGCAAGGTGTGACCCTAAAAATAGAGGCTTCTGGAGGTGAAGCTGGACAGTGTAAGGTCACAGGTGGGAAGGGTGGAAGAAGAAAACCTGCCCACCAATATTGTGCGAGTGTCGGCCCACACATCACTATACTAAAAACATTTTTTTTACTATATAGTATTCTTATAATTTCTAGACCTAGATCTGTCCATTCTTCCAGTTATGCCAATCAGTGTCCTAATATAGATATCCAGCTGGTCAGAAGGCTAACCTGCCTGTGCATTAGGCAATACTTTATAAAGCTGACTGAAAAATATTGTTCTAAGGTGCAAGGCCTCTAACATATGGAATGGCAAAATGCCAGCTAGATCATTAACATATGAGTAGATGTGTAAAGGTGTGGACTGGTGACAGCTTTGGATTGTTTATATCCCTGTTTATTGCCCTGTTCCTTCCCTGCTTATGTTTAGTGTTGTAAGTGTGGCTAATAAAGTTTGTTGCAGGAATATATACTGTATATGTAGGGACCTATAGGGTTAACAATCCCTATAGCTTTAAACGCAAAACTTTCTTATTTTACTGCTACTGGGAAGAAACCCATGTATCTCATTTTCCTATTTATATGTTTTACATTATTGGCCCATAGTTTAGACCACTCCCGACAACACTCTAACTTAGGGGCTGATTTACTTACCCACGAACGGGTCGAATGGAGTCCGATTGCGTTTTTTTCGTAATGATCGGTACTTTGCGATTTTTTCGTATGTTTTGCGATTTTTTCGGATTCTTTACGAATTTTTCGGATTCTTTACGAATTTTTCGGATCCAATACGATTTTTGCGTAAAAACGCGAGTTTTCCTATCCATTACGAAAGTTGCGTAAAAAGTTGCGCATTTTGCGTAGCGTTAAAACTTACGCGAAAAGTTGCGCATTTTTCGCGTAAGTTTTAACGCTACGAAAAATGCGCAACTTTCGTAATGGATACGAAAAACTCGCGTTTTTACGCAAAAATCGTATTGGTAACGAAAAATTCGTACAGAATCCGAAAAAATCGCAAAACATACGAAAAAGTCGCAAAATGTTCGTTTTCAAGTCGGAACTTTTCCAATTCGGGTCGGATTCGTGGGTTAGTAAATCAGCCCCTTAGTGTTTGCAAAGGGGTGGATCTTCCTTCTAGGCCTTCAGCAGTTGATTTGGATGGATGTGCTCCAGGAAACCTGGCATCCACAAGGCCCAGAAGTGTTCGGCTTAAGTGTTGACCTTCAGAGAAGTCGGGGAAGAAGGACCCCGTGGACGAGGATTAACTAATGTATGATATATGTAAAATCACTTTCTAGGAAAGTGAGACAGTCAGCTGTAATCAGAAAGAGCAGCTTTCTGGCTCCAACCAGGATAGATAGCTGGGAATATTTTACTTTACAGGCTCTGCCGATTTAGTGAAGGGACCACAGTAATGACAAGAGTATCAATCAGGTATAGCTTGTGCTCCCTAATCCAGGTTTGCTGTATGGGATCTGGACCACTAGAGGTTGAAACCCTAAGGACTTTGTTACTACCCAGGCTACTCTCCACAGTGGTGCATCTTTATTCGACTTGCTCTGCTTTAAACCTGCCAAATTCATTTGCTCTACATCTGCATTGTGAGTACTTATTGCATTATCCCTGTGCATCAATTGTCTTGGACAATAAAACCAGTTCTGTTTGAGTTTGCTGCAAGAACTTTCTGGCATCCTTTTACTGAGTTACTTTGCGCACAGCCTAAATGAGTTGTAGTTACACTACCTCCCCCTTGATCTTTCTATGTAGCTAAAGCCTATCTGTGTGTTAGAGACCATGTTGTACCACATGCTCTATAGCCTATCTAGATGGTATTTGTCTGTTTACAGCCAAAAAGGGGTTACATATAAATATAGAAAGTTGAGGAGAGACTTTGGTTATTCTGGCAGTACGCCTGAATCCAGGAAAACTGCTTGCAGATACCCTTTCTAAATCATACACCATCATTTACAATTGCTCCCATCAACACACAGTGACACACAAAAAAATTGTCTCCATTACACACTGGCAGGTAAACCTTCAGTTGAGAGCTCACCCTTTCAACACTGGACTCGCATTAAATCAACATTGTGAACTAATTACAGTATACTGTATACTTTAGATTGCACTGGATTACAGTCTTGCAGGATATATACATAAACATATCTGTATGTTTTTAATATAATGACATATAATAAAATGTAGTATGACAATAAGGACCATAAATAATGACAATAAAAGTCTTGAAATGGTTGTTACACAGTTTCTGTTGAATTCCCTGCAGTCTATACTCATTGTCATTGCAGGCATTTGACAAATCTGACAAAAAGTCAATTGGGCTGAGAATATTTAATAACAATTCATGGCAATTTTGTAAACTAACTCTGCCCTTCTACAGGGACTGGCTTCCCAATTTATAAACCACTGAAATATATACTAAAGTAGAATTAATCTGCTATTGATGCCACCCACTACTAAACTTTCCTGTTGCTTCTGATACATCTCATGTAACTGCGCCTTCTGCAGTATTACCCATTAATCATAAAGTTTCCTATGCACCCACAAACTTAATGTGTTTTTCACTTCCCATGCACACCCACTAAATAATCTGCAAATCCCTTTTTATTAAGATATAAATTACTTTTTGTGGTCTTTTTACACATTAATAATTTATTTGCCATGTACTTTTGGGCTTTGCTACCTAAGAGAGTTTCCAGGGGTTCTTTATTAAAGGAACACAGCCATAAATCTAATACATCTAATACATTTCATGCCTATAGGTGTTGAAACTAAAATACAGTTGAAATGGCTTTATCCTAGTTGAGATTTTGTTTAGGTTGGAGGTTCTTTTGGATTCCAATAAATAGGGCTTGACTCAACGCATAAACTGCATCTGGAGTACATTCTACATTAATGTGAATGTGGATCTGCAGATTAACTATAGAAGCAATGGAAATGGAAGATTAATTCCCACTGCTCCATTAATAGGCCAAATATTTTACATAAACCCCACAAGGCTTATCTTATACAATTTTTATTTTTAAATCACTTTTATTTATGGCTTTACTGCTAGAACTCTGTAAAAAGGAATTCAATGGGCATATTAAAGGTTCAGCCCTTCACTTTGAAATCTGCAATAAAAGAGAAGTACATAGAGTACAAGAACCGACGGCTCTTTAGAAAACTGTACAGTCTTAAACTGGAACTCCAGGATAGGGGGGTAGCAAGAACAGTTTTTGGCTAGTTTCATGAAAGTTTGACCTGAAAACTACCAAAAAAAGCCAGTTCCTTGTATTTTACATTACAAAACATCCATTAATGCACTCTGAAAAATAATGGTATATGTGCCCTTTAAAACCAACCAAGTAATATCTTGGGCATTCTAACAATTCTCTCCTGTTCATTAAAATCATTTCTAATTTATCAAAACAAATGAATTATTCATGGCATGGACAAGGCTGGAAATCACAGATGCTTCCCACCAGCTGTCAACACAGTCCAAAATTTATTTGGGGCATTATCATGCTGAGTAACTTCTTATTGGAGAAGCAGACTGGGCATTGAGTTACCAGAACAACCGTCCGTAAGTAGATCGTCTGGGCCAGCCTAAGCTATTTGCTGCAACATGCCAAATATTTTTTTTTTAAATATTTGATGTTGATTTTGCAGTCATGTCATACATTTCTTTTATTCTGTATTAGATCTAATCTTTGGCTTTCTCATTTCTTCGCTGTCAGTGCCAGGGCCTGTAGCTCCGCAAAAGCTACAGAACCTCAGACTGTCCATGTCTGTTGGGAAATTTGCTAAAACAAATTGTATGGCTCACAGTCAAGGTATGTGACTATTAAACAGGTTGAATGGCATAAATCTGTATGACACTTTTTAAGGTTAGGAAATAGCTAAATGTCATCTGGCAGGTATAGAGCTTGTGATTGGTTTCCTTGCAGTTGCTAGCATGGTGTTGTTTAAATTTCCTGGCAGCCCACATTATGTGGTCTTTCAAGGCTTTGCTGAGAAACAAGAGCCTGCAAGCAAGTCTGTGCCCCTCAGCACTGATGCAGAAGTAGAGGTGGGAGGGATCCATTATCTGAGGTATGATGGGGTTACAAGTGCTTTCGATTTGAACTACAGTGGTATAAAACCTGCTGAGTCAATGTGAATGCTAGACTTAGGGGAAGACCACATTTTGAAATTTAGAATTCTGGAATACAGTTACTAAGTTGCAGGATGCTGTAAGATGTCCTATATTTTGAACTGAATGTCTTCTGGTCCCCCATATATTTTGAACTAATACAGGTGGTGATAATTCAAATAGAGAAAAATGTGCTTTTTAAGTCTATTTTAGTATCCTAAGTCTAATTAACATAACTTTATTTGACCAAATAAAATCTCTACAATACATTAAATCTCTATCCAGTAGCTTTCTGACTACTGTTGAATGACCAGCAGTCATAAGTGGCAAAAGAAATGGCAACTGAAGCTCAAAAAGTAGTGCCTCAGCTTATTTATGCTAATATAATTAGTACTACAGCTACCTATACGGGAGCTATTATCTAGAAACTCAGTTTCCAAAAGGCTACAGAAAGTTTTGGCAATCTAGAAAAAATGTGTTTTGATAGCAAAAAATAATTCTATTGCTGCTAATTATTAAATGTTTATAGTAGCGTTAAGGCTTCACATTATGGAAATTATTTCTTATACTATATCCCAGTGCTGTCCAACTGGCAGCCCATGGGCTTTAAATGGTATCAGTACTGAGGTTAACTGGCCCCCTGCATGGTTCACACCTCAGATTCAGGCTGCAATCCCTCTGTATTGTTTAAACATGTAATCCCCTGTGTTGTTCACACCATTTAGTTTCTGCATTGTTCACCCCCTGCAGTGTTCACACCTCAGGCTCAGGCTGTAAGCACCCACATTGCACCTCTTCACACCTCAGACTGTAGGAGCAATGTACACTGTATGTACTACATGCCCTATGTTGCCTGTGTTGGCAGGCAACATAGGGCAGACAGAGCTGCCTGTGTGTGCAATAGTCTGCCTGCCCTATGCTGCCTATGTGTGCCATACTCTACCTGCCCTATGCTGCCTGTGTTTGCCTTACTCTGCCTATCCTGTGCTGCTTATGGGAGGTGAACCTGGCAGGGGTTTGTTCTGGGAGTTTGTTAGCAGTTGGAAATAGTCATTAAATGATCCCTAAGGTGTGTAAGTATGTGCTGGGGGTGCTGTGCTATTCACAGGGGGGGAGGAGGCATATAGATGTAAGCCTAGCCCATACCTGTATAGGATCTGCTATCCAAAACTATTCTTGAACCCAGGTTTTCTGAATAAAGGGTCTTTCCATAATACATTTGTTCATCAATATGGATTTAAGAAGGCCATACAACTTTGTATACATTGGACACAATGGTAACAGCATAGACCTATTTCTTTTTTAGATAAATGGGTTCCAGCTAATATTTCCCACTTTTGTTTTATAGCCAAGCCATTAAAGTGTTATTACTACTGAACATGCTTAATGCTGTTGTTGTGTGTTTGCCAATCAAGTCTTTAATGCTTACAAACCACCAAACAAGGAGGAGTATTCCTGCACTATAATTACACTCACTTGTTCTCTGCTTATAACAGTAACCAATATGTTCCCTATTTGGAGCTACCTAGATACTACTTTTGATCAGTGCTTTGGGGCAAATCCACCATATCCAGTAAATAGTTATGCTAATTAAAATCACACATAGAAGCAAATATAGGCAAGTTACTAAGGCATGAGCTCATTTAGGTCTCGATTAGACTTGGCTCTATACCATTAGTATAGATCTAAAATATAATAACTAGGTGTCCTCACTGCAAATATAAAAAATGTTGTCTATGGCAGGATTGGATTAATGGCTGCCAAGCAAAAATTGGCTCCTACTTGTTTCTTTAAGTAGGCCCTACTATCCATTTACTTTATGATGATCTTTGTATTATGGAAACATTGAAGGTCTCTAACAACATGAGATTTGCATAGCTGTACAGCTGAATCACTTATTTTGGATTGTGTCGAACGCATAGCAGAACGTTCCCTGTTTTTTGTAGCAAAGAGCAAATGAGTCAAGTACTTTGATGTTTTGTGTGGGTGTAAGGGAGTCCTTTAGAAAATACCTTTTGTCTAAAAACAAAGTCTGATGAGAGTATAAGTGAAACTTATTTATTCTAGGCCAGGGATCCCCAACATTTTTTACTTGTAAACCACATTCAAATGTAAAAAGAGTTGGGGAGCTAGTCAAGCATGAAAAATGTTCCTGGGGTTACAAATAGGGGCTCTGATTGGCTATTTGGTAGCCTCTATGTGGACTGGCAGCCTACTGAAGGCAGTACACCTGGTTATTATGCAACCAAAACTTGCCTCCAAGCCAGGAATCCTAAAATAAGCACCTGCTTTGAGTCCACTGGGAGCAACATCCAAGCGGTTGGTAAGCAACACGTTGTTCACGAGCCACTGGTTGAGGATCACTGTTCTAGGTAATACGCAGAGTCTTTGGTCTTGACATAAATGTATGTATATATACAATTCTTATATAAAGATTTTTTTAGTTACTGCACAAAAAGTTGAATTTGAAAATTTCTCCTTTATAAACAATAAAAACACAAGTTATGTCCTTTCCGGAGATGGATAGGCAAAAATAATCATTTCATCCATTGCTCTTTGACTTCTGTAGGATATGAGAATGAGGATGTATGTATGTTATAAAATAGAAAAATACAATATATTTATTGGGTTCCTAAAGCTCTAAATATTATGGGCTTAGGCTGGACATATGATGAGATTTATCATCTGAGATTGTGCCCTCCTTTGCCTACCATAAGTAGAGCATTTCTATTTCATTTGAATGAAAGAGATACCTGGCCATAAACGGTTTTGCATGTTATGGTTCTCTGGGAAAGCTCTGTGGTGATCACAATCCCTAGTAAAAGTCTTGTGCAAAGACTCTTATCCACGTATGAGACCAGGAATGCTTATGACCTAGGGTTTTCCTGATAAGAAGTGAGTGCACCTGCTATTACAAGCAATTGCCATTAAGATGAATAAAGCGTGAATTCATGAGGGATGAATTCAGAGCATTTTTGGGCCCCCACATAGAACTTTTAATCCTCCATTTGCCAAAATGCCCAGAATCTCTATTTATGCAATTGCTTTAATCACATAGAACTGTCTCATTTTATAGCATGGATTTCAGCTTAATTAACAAGTACAGGTATGGGATCCTTTATCCGGATCCCATAGACTCCAATATAAGCTAATAATTCACATTTTTTTTAATTATTTCCTTTTACTCTGTAATATTAAAATAATACTTTATACTTGATGCCAACTAAAATACAATTAATCCTTTTTGGATGCAGAACACTCATATTGGGTTTATTTAATTTGTAAATTATTTTTTTAGTAGACTTAAGGTACGGAGATCCAATTTACAGAAAGATCCCTTATCCGGGAAACCCCCAGGTCCCAGGCATTCTGGACAATGGGTCCCATACCTGTACAAGGTACAGTCTTATTATTACAGAGTCAAAAGAGTTTTGTTTTTTTTTACAAAAAGGACTTTGAGAACAGCTCCCATAACTGTATAGCATTCAAACTGCTCAAGATCAAATCTCTACAGCTGGCATGGGCTTGCTTTATAATACATTTTGAGAACATTTATATCCCCAAAATAAAGGTTAAAGATTAACACATTGGCAACTTTGCATTCATCCAAAACACCCAGGCATGTATGCCTCATTCATGCAGTGTTGGATTGGGGTGTCTGGGGCCATTGTGGCTGTCACCTCAAGGGCCCTCCATGCCAGTCATGAACCTTTCCCCCGAGGGGAAGGGATTACAGGAGCTCCTGTGTGTGTATATGTTCTTTCCCCTACACAGCTTTCAGTACTTCTCTTTTTCTCACTGTCTAAGTCTAAGTCCCAGTAGAACCACACAGGGATCGGATGGATGAAGGTTGAACTTCCCCTCCAACCCATCCAATACTAGCTTTACCGGGACTTAATCTTTCCACCCGTAAGAGGAAAAAATATGCAGGTATCCGACCTTCCGTCCTCACTTTTGAAGTCTGCAGCTCACTGACAGGCAGGGCCCAGCCAATCAAGTAAAGTGCAGCCTGGCCAGGTTCCCCTAACACCCTAAAACACACCAGGCCCAGGACTATCTCCCATCCCCTCGATTGTAGCCCTGGGAGAGGTTTTTTTTCTTTACCCCACTGGCCCAGTCTCACACTGCATTCATAGCTATCTGAGGAGGCGAGTAGAAACTTTATCAGTAGGTGGACATGGTACTATAGAGGACCTAAAGGAAGGAATATTGGTGTGGGGTCAGCTCCACTATTTACATATGAACTGAAATGTAGCTAAAATAAGTAGTGGTTTATAAGGCACTAGCTCTTGCAACCAGCAATGTGCCCCTTACTGTACCCCTTCCCCACTGCATACTTCCCAGTACTGTAAGTGCTCAAGACAGTTAAAGACAGAAAAGACCAGGTTATACTTACATACCATTTGATGACATTTTGTAGTCACCTGGGATTCATGACACTGCTCTTTCATGGTTCAAATCTTATCTTTCTGCTCCTTTTGAGTTGCTTATCCCAGCTTCACTTCATTCTCTCTCTCTGTTGCGGTTCCTTAAGGTTCTGTCTTAGGCCCTTTCAGTCGAAGCTACTTCTTTAGAAATATCTATTCGGTCTTTTGGACTTCAGTATCACTATGCTGAAATCTACGTGTCTACTCTCTCCCTCTTCTACTATCCTTTTGCCAAGTTGCAAGTCAGCTATCTCCTCCTAGATGTCACAGCACCACCTGAAACTGAATCTCCCTAAAACAGAATTCATTATATATTCCCTGCAGCTCATGTTTCACTCACAACACCACCTTTCTAATCAGCCTCACAGATGAGCTGCCTAGGAATAATTTTAGGCTCCCGTCTGTCTTTTACATCACACATTCAACCAGTTGCCTATTGCTTTCATCTGCGCAACATTGCCCATATACAAAATTACCTCAGTTTAGATACAGTGGAAAATCTTATTTAGTCTTATTATTTCCTGTAACATACCCCTGGCAGCTGCTCCAATAAATCCCCTATCACAACTCCAAACTAGTGTAAACCCTGGTGCTAAACTCAATCATCTATCTCATCACTCCACATCAGATGCTTATCCCTTCACTTGCTCCAATCTCCTCTTGAATCACAATCAAGGCCCTTTTATCTCAACTCTGAAATCAAAATACACTCCTTTATGCAACCTACGCTCTGCCTCTGACCTGTGCCTCTCTTCTTCTCTCATCACTTTATCCCATGCCCAGCTAGTATGCCTTCCCACCGGAGATTCACTTTATTGCTGATTGGAAGGTATTTTGGGGAGATAAGATGCCAATAGTGATGTGCACCTGACCCTAACTTGCCCCTTCTCCACCCACACCGGATCTGGTCCAACGGCTTTGTGTTTATTTATAGACCTGAACCCGTCCCGCCTATGACATCACGGAGGGGCACGCGCCTATAAATAGACTCTGCCAGACCCGGAAGCAGTGCTCAGCTTTTGATGTTGCGTTTTTGGTGTAAACCCGCGGGTCCCGGGCCGGCACGTACATCACTAGTCACCGCCCTAAAGGGTTCAAAGGAACATTAACCTTTTTTGAAGACTTGGTGATGTCATAAGACTACAACTCCCAGAATCCTGTAACCTATGATATTTTGTAGGGGAATTCTGAAAATCCTCCACCAATACTCCACCAGTTTTCTCTGGCCTCTGCTTGTTTCTGGAACTCTCTTCCTCGAGCCATCAGACTCTCCCCCCCTTTACTCCAAACCTTTAAACACTCCCTAAAGACCCACCTGTTTAGAGAGGCACAATTAGGGGCTAATTTACTAACCTTTTTCAAAAAAGTCCCAGAGAAAAAACGCTGCAGGTTTACAGAGATTTTATACGGCTAAAAATCTGAATTCAACAATTCGCCAGATTAAACTTGCCTAGTTCATGTAGAAGTCAATGGTAAAGGTTGCTTCCCTTTCCTTGAAGTTTTTTCTTTTGTCTCGAAACTTTACATATTTCGGTGGGTTTTGTCCGATAGTTTGAAAAAGTCCAGTTTTTTATGACTTTTCTCGTGCAACTTTTTTTTAGTAAATATTATACATTCGGGAAAACAAGTTTAGTCCAATTTGAAAATAAAAAAAATGAGAAATTATGGAGTTTTAGTAAATCTGCCCCTAAATGTTTCTTGATTGATCAGAAATCAGCTTATTGTAGAGAATAACTAATTGTTTTCATCTTAAATTTCAAATATTCTCTAATCCTTCAGATTGTAAGGTTTTGTGAGCAGGGCCCTCTGATCCTATTTTCATTCTGTAACCCTCGTTCAATGATACACACCCACACATAACCAATATAGCCAAGTAAAGATGTTACTGGTACCTATTTCTATTTTGTTGTAAGAAGGATTTTTACATGCGCACCAATAAACATTACTTATTTTCTCAGTTTTTGTGTTACTTTTTCCCCTTCTTTTGGGGAAAAATGTGAAGGAGTAAGTAACAAATGGTAGACTTCTGCATGCTGACAGGGATGTTCCATTTCTGTGGGTGTCTGCTCAGTATGATAACTGCGCTAGTCTTTCAACACTTGCTAACCACCAGTTCTCACCCTCCCCCAGCAGGAACAACACAGCACTAAATATGCATTACTGAGAGATGCCGATCTACAGAAAACAGACACATTCAAGCATCAAGATTAGGAGATATCTTATTATAGCTGTCTTATGTTTGTATTTCCTGAAAAACAGATTGAGAAAAAGCAAGAAAACTAGATATGTTAAAGTATGGTTGTTTTCTGTGTTCAGTAGAAAAAGTAGAAGATAATTTAACATAAAGCCTTAATGGAGATATAGCGGATTGTTAAGTCAGCTACTAATGTAGTAAATCTCAGTCATGTACTGACAAAAGGGACTTTTTAGAACGAGACTATGGTGGAAAATAAATCAGAGACTGCAGATTTTCAAAGAGTTTGCAACTTGTCTATTTTTAACATTAATTTAATGTTCAATTCTAGTCCAACTTCATTACAAATGCTACTTCAACTATTTTTTTTTTATCCCTTTGCCATATTGATCCTTCAGTATTCAGTGGGACCAATTTATATTGATGCATTTGATGTACTAATGATGCCACTGAAAGGATTAGTACATAATTATACTGGCCTTCCTGATTACTAGGTTGCAGACTAGAGGGCTGGAGAAGGGCTGCAAGTTGCAGTTTTGAGCATAATCACCATGTTTTTTTCCAACATTATCCCCCCCCCCCAGAATGGCAGTGTCAATGCAGGCGCAAAGGGGCATTAAATCTGATGTACTGTAATTGTATCTGCGCTTAGTTGCAAATTGGGCACACCCTATACTTTTGGTGCAACTGCACTGCAATGATTGACACAGGGTGCTATGGGGACTCTGGAGTTACTGCCCGGTGAGGAGGTAGTGGTAGTTCCAGAGCCTCTTTACGTGAATAGGTGCAGCAGGGCCTGATTTGGAATGGAAGGAAAGAAGGACTAAGCGGTGCCAAGTGCAACTATACCGAAGTGTGAAGAGTGCATTTTGATGCAAGTCATTTTAAATAAAGTGGTTTTTCACGCAACAATTGTAGGGAATTATGCAAATTGCCCACTACACCTGCTGTTGTAAATAAGTCCATATAAATATGTATCAGACAGTAAGTAACTTTTTTGCTGCAAGGTTATTGTTAAAAGAAGTTTGAAAAGTGGGGATCTCCCTGGAAACCTCAGTACTACCCATCATATCTGGAACATAATGGCTATTGTGGGACTATTGTTCACACTGATCATACAGGGGCTTAAATACAGTCAATAAAGGATTGATAAGCTATCCACCTGATTGTTTGGGTTGCTGCCAAATCCTGTATTGACCAACTGACCTGCCAGTTCTGTTCTGGGATCAAACAGTCCATACGGACCCTTAAGCATACATACTGCTCAAGTCCTACGTAGACCTTTGATAGGATTGGAATAAGCAATCTAGAGTAACAAAATATGAATGTAACATGGTGCACTGTGGAATAATATTGAATCTAGGATGGCTGAATTAACCCTTTGTAGTACACACCAATGTTGCAGGGAGATTCTTTGGCTGGACACCTATAGTGTTGAATAAATTAGAGAACAACACAGGACTTGTTATTCACTAGTCATTTCACTAGTCATTCACTCACTTACATTCTCAACAATTCAGTTAAACAGCACCATGCGTTCAACTTGCCAACTTACAGCTCACCCTCCTGAGACTACTTATATCGCAGGGCTTCACACACAAAGGGGCCCTGTGTTAACAGTCTATAAAGAACTAGCTAGTCCTGTCACTGTTTCCTTAGCTAGAAAGTGCTAACCCATTCTTTACTCCTTGGTGGATACTCAGGTGCTTGACAAGCTGGCCTACTCCTATCTTTTCAACTAGTAAGTAAGTTCAACATGTAAAGCTATGGTAAAATGGGGCTGCCTGGGCTCCCAAAACCATAAGCATTACCAATAAATACTCTATATAAGGGTCTAGAGGCAGGGTGCTATATCTCTCAGGCTGAGATCAATAATGGGCACCAGTGGTTCTTGAACTTAAACAGGAAAGGCTTTATTAACTTGATCCACATAGGAGACTTTATCAGCAAGATAGCAGGATATATACATTGAATAGGTTTAAGGCATAAACTCACAGTTATATCTTTACACAATACTCTGGATCTACAGGGCACAGAGGATTAGCTCAGTAAAGATGGGTCAGTCCCAGCTTTCAGGATCTTCTAAGCAAATGGAACCTAGACAAAATCTTCTTATCCCTAGGTATCCCTGTACACTTGGGGGCATATTTATTATAGCGTGTACACCAACATCACCGGTGATGTTGCCCATAGCAACAGCCCCCTACAATCACCTGGGCTATGATTTGAAATATTGGCCCTCATGAGCTCTTTTATTTTATCAGCCAGAGGTTTGAGCCAACTACTCACTCCCTTTTATAGACTTCTTAGGGTAATTGCCTTTCAACCTGTATTCAAGACCTTCTACTTCTCTAGCCCACAGTGTCATCTGGTAAATGAAACTTTTAACAAAATTTAAACAACATAAAATATACATATTAAATTATATCTACACCTTAGGGTAAAGACACCCGGAGCTACTAGTAGCAGCTACTTGCCACAGCTACAAAAATAGACAATGTTGATCATTTACTGATAGTTGTCTCTATGTGTATTTTAGAAGAGACAATTCTAAGTATTGTCTATGGCAGGATATTTTCTGGCATTTAGTAGCCTTGACACGTAGCTACTACTAAGGAGCTCTGTGTCTCCTTATACACCTCTGGGAATGGACAGTGTAGTTAGCTATTTTTCACTTAGGTTATTGAACTTCACAGTATATGTTAAGA
Organism: Xenopus tropicalis; assembly: GCF_000004195.4. Taxonomy (NCBI): domain Eukaryota; kingdom Metazoa; phylum Chordata; class Amphibia; order Anura; family Pipidae; genus Xenopus; species Xenopus tropicalis. The sequence goes on along the minus strand of NC_030680.2, from coordinate 107,185,404 downwards.
TGGAGTTCCCCTCCTGATAAGATTTCTATCTCCTATTTCTATCTCCTAGTAGCAAAATCAGCAGTGGAAGTTTCCTCATCATGAGAGGTGGAACAGTGATATAAAGGAACAGAGCAATGCAACAAAGGGGCTTTAACTTTTTGCAAATAAAGCACTACAATTCAGTTGTCATGTACCAAGTTTTACTGACAGTCATGAGGCAGGTCTCACCGAGCAAGCTGCATTGTTGGTAAAAAAACATTGCAACGTGTGCATTGCACTTTGCAGACTGCATGTGCACTCATAAACAAGCCCTAAAATGTTGTATCATTCACACAAAATTCTACAGTCATCAATGTAGATTTAACAGGCAACATATATAGGTGCAAGCACATTTATGAATTTCTGTTTTTCTAGGTGCAACCATTTTTTGCCTCCACAGCTGTTCCTAGTGATTTTAAAATGGACCTTTCTGTTATTATTGTGATTACAAATATATCTTTGTGTTGACAGGATTTTTTTACATGGCAAAACTATTATGTGACTACAAAATAAAATGTTGTTCCCAAAATGTATTGAGTGCGGACAACATCCATTTTGTGACCATGGAATGCACTATCCTGTGGTTGCATGACTGTGTCTGCCTGAATTCTCAATCAGTGAATCTGTTCTGTCTGCTGTTTGATCTCAACAACATTTATCCATGTTTAACCTACTACTATGTAGGAGTTTAGGAGTATATTCCACAGAAAATAATGGACATGTCAATAGCAAATGGCAGTCCAACATTATATTAAACCTGTTACCTCTATTAGGCAATATATAGTTTAAATTCTCATGTTAATTTTGTGCAGTATCAATGCAGTATGTTATTGTATTAAAGGCACCCATGTACAAAAAGTTGCAGTTGCGTCACAAAAAGTCACACACATCAAATAAAGTCAAGCAGAAATTGTTCCATAGTTTTGTGAATTTTTCGTAGAAACAGGACAGATTCACTCATCACTAATCTGTATCTATCCAGTTCTCATTTGGAAGTGAGAAATCACATTCACACCCATGAAGCCAATAACATACTAAATAGGGCACTCTCACATGTGGCGTACCCTCCACTTCTCTCTGCTTGCATTTTGAATCTTAAACAACATTTAAAAAGTGACCATTTTCTTAAATTGGTCTTAATTTTATTTTTTTATCTTTTTGATGAATTGCCTTCCTTTTCTGCCTCTTTCCAGAGTTTAGATAGGGGCTCACTGACTTTGGAAACCAAAATCTTTTGCTTTCCTGTTTTTTTTGGTTGCTAAGGTAAATTTCCTTGCTAAATACCATAGTGAAGATCTGCAGAAGAAAAGTTAAATAATTAAACATCTAGAAAAAAAGCAACAGCAGATTTTTGCAGAGTTGGGATTGCGTCACATCTTTGGCATGTGATTCTTTTAGCATTAGCCTGTTGCAGCTATTGACACAAACCATTTTTTGGAACCCCAACCTTACTGCCATGTCAGGATGCAGGGTTGGACTGGGCCGCTGGGACACCGGGAAAATACTCCCCTGACCTCTTTCACATACACATTCAGGGGAGGACGTCAGACAGGCGCCCCTGGGGGGGGGTTTAGGGGTGTACGGCGGGGGACGCGGTCAGGGGGCCCCTGGGGTGGCATAATGGATTGGGTGCCAGTGCTTGGGTGCCAGTACATTTAATAATTAGTGTCAATAATGTAATTTGCTCATACCTTTGCATATGTTTTAGCATGGTGCACTTGCGGTTGTGTTTGTGAATGAGCCTTTTTGTATTTTATAAGCTTTAACCTTGCTCAAAATACCCAATTTAAAAATAAAAAGCGCAGCTTTGTAAACTCCATTGTAGTTCACTATCTTGACATAAATGCCCTACTAATGTTGGCTTACACATTTATAAACAGACTTTCCATATGGAATTTATGTCAAATAGGAAGCTCAGCATTAGTTTAAATGATAAAAAGTTCTTTATTTCAAGTTTTTCACTTTTCAGCATGAATTTAAATTCACCACAAGGAGTCACTGCAATCATTACAGATCATTTTTATACATTTTATATATTTGACACAAAGCAACCAAAAAAATAACTAAATAAATAAATAAAACAGATCAAAGAAAATGTAATAGGAAAATTAGACTACAGTCTTTTTTCTAATATTCCTATTCCTGGTAGAACCCAAGAGACTAAAAATAAATTTCCCTTCCTGGATTTCCCGTCCTGTATTAATAAAGACTGCTAGACAGGCTTCTTCCTGAACCTTTGTAAAATACTACTGGAGACTGTGACATGGAGAGAGTGGCATTTAACCCTTTCACTGCCAGCGGTTTTGAACAAAGCGGAACTTCTACTGCCAGACAGTTTTTGAACATTTTGCACTGTTTCACTTTAGGGGCCTTTCCTTGGGGGAACTTTTAGTTTACCCAGGAAAACAATATATTGTTTTTTTCAGGACAACCTAAGCTTTTAAAATATGGTAGAATTTTTGTGTTATTCCAATTTTGTAACAAGATATAGGCTTCTAAATGTCTAAAAAATGAAAAAAAATTATATTTTCCATAATATAAACACACATACCAGAAACAAAAATTATTTTATGCATGAAAATACACCTGATTTGGAAAGTCCCATGTCTCCTGAACGTGCCAATACCAAATATATATAGTTTTATGGAGATTTCTCACATGTATAGGTCAAAAACTCCCAGCAGTACACTACCAAATTTCCAAAGCACTGCTTCAGAAAGCTGCATACTTTAGATTTTAAGCCCAAAAATTCCGCTAACAGAAAGTTTATCCCAGAAAATTTTACATTTTTAGAAAGAAGAGATTCTGGGGAATCCAGAATAGGCACAACTGTCTGTCTACTCCAAACTATCAAGTCGCAATGCTTTCCTAAAGTTATTGGTTTTTATCAAAATTTGTGAAATTTTTTTAAAATCGCTTCAAAGCTTCCAGTCTATAGTATCTTAACTCCTAAAGGTCATAAAGTAACCAAATAAAACACCCTAAATATGAATGCCAGGGGTCCACTGAACAGTTTGATGCCCAATATGTATAGGTTTAGCTAAGTATGTGGCATGTAGGGGCCCCAATGTGAACATACACCCATATGTACTGTCATTTCTGTCATTTCAGCTTCTGCAAAATCAACATTTACATCATTACATGTGGGATAATGCTAGTAAAAAGTACATTCACCCCAGAAAGCTATATATTTTTGGAAAGTACACATTCCCCCGAATCTAAAATGGGTACCCATGTCTTTCTACTCCACAGTACCAAGCCGCAAAGCTTTCCTAAAAGTGGCAATTTTGATAACATTTCCAAAAATCCACTCAAAGCTTCCAGTTTCCAGCATCTTATTTCCCACATAGCATTAGGTACCAAGATAAAACACCCTAAATATGAACGCCAGGGGCCCACTTAACAGTTTGATGCCCAATATGTATAGGTTTACCTAAGTATGTGGCATGTAGGGGCCCCAATGAGAACATACCCCCATATGATCTATCATTTCAGCTTCTACAAAATCAATAAATTTACATCATTATATGTGGGATAATGCTAGTAAAAAGTACATTCACACCAGAAAGTCATATATTTTTGGAAAGTACACATTCCCCCGAATCTAAAATGGGTACCCATGTCTTTCTACTCCACAGTACCAAGCCATAAAGTTTGATGATTTTTATGGCATTTCCAAAAATCACCTCAAAACTTCCACTATGTAGCATCTTATTTTCTACAGGTCATTAGGTACCAAGACAAAACACCCTAAATATGAACCCCAGAGGTCTACTGAACAGTTTGATGTCCAATATGTATAGGTTTACCTAAGTATGTGGCATGTAGGGGCCCGAATGTGAACATATACCCATATGTAATGTCATTTCTGTCATTTCAGCTTCTGCAAAATCAACATTTACATCATTACATGTGGGATAAAGCTGGTAAAAAGTACACTCACCCCAGAAAGCCATATATTTTTGGAAAGTACACATTCCCCCGACTCTAAAATGGGTACCCATATCTTTCTACTCCAAAGTACCAAGCCGCAAAGCTTTCCTAAAGTTGGCAATTTTGATAACATTTCCAAAAATCCACTCAAAGCTTCCAGTTTCCAGAATCTTATCTCCCACATAGCATTAGGTACCAAGATAAAACACCCTAAATATGAACGCCAGGGGTCCACTGAACAGTTTGATGCCCAATATGTATAGGTTTACCTAAGTATGTGGCATGTAGGGGCCCCAATGAGAACATACCCCCCATATGAACTATCATTTCTGTCATTTCAGCTTCTGCAAAATCAATACATTTACATCATTATATGTGGGATAATGCTAGTAAAAAGTACATTCACCCCAGAAAGTCATATATTTCTGGAAAGTACACATCCCCCCGAATCTAAAATGGGTACCCATGTCTTTCTACTCCAAAGTACCAAGCCATAAAGCTTTCCTATGTTTGATGATTTTTATGGCATTTCCAAAAATCACCTCAAAACTTCCACTATACAGCATCTTATTTTTTACAGGTCATTAGGTACCAAGATAAAACACCCTAAATATGAACCCCAGAGGTCTACTGAACAGTTTGATGCCCACTGTACATAGGTTTATCAAAGCACATGGCACTTAGAGAACCCCAAATATCCCTTATGCACACTAATTTCATGGCTTATCTTTACCTAATTCATAAACACATGGCAGTTTTATGAGGGGTAGAAGCTGCAGAAATGTAGGGTGACCCCTAAAATCCCTATATTTTTGGAAAGTACACATTCTGACAAATCCAACAAGGGTAAAGAGTCCTTTCTACACCAAAGTACCAATCTGCAAAGCTTTCCTAAAGCTAGCGGTTTTTATGACATTTCAGAAAATCACATAAAAATATTGCAGTTTGCCGCATTTATCTCACACAATTTCTTGCATACAATGGCAAATCACCCCAAATAGGAACACCAGAGGCCTACCGAACAGTTTGATGCCCAATATGCATAGATATACCAAAGTCTGTGGTGTGTACTGAACCCAAAATGAAAATAGCGCATATGGATTTTTCGCCAACTTAGCTTTTGCACACAGAGCCCCCTGACAGCGTATTATGTACCGTAACCCCCCTAACTATACAGAGACCCCCAGAAAACCATATATTTTTGGAAAGTACACATTCTGACAAATCCAACAAGGGTAAAGAGTCCTTTCTACACCAAAGTACCAATCTGCAAAGCTTTCCTAAAGTTAGTGGTTTTTATGACATTTGAGAAAATCGCATAAAAATGTTGCAGTTTGCCGCATTTATCTCACACAATTTCTTGCGTACAAAGGCAAGTCACCCCAAATAGGAACACCAGAGGCCTACTGAACAGTTTGATGCCCAATATGCATAGATATACCAAAGTCTGCGGTATGTACTGACCCCAAAATGAAAATAGCGCATAAGGATTTCTCGCCTGCCAGCTCAGCTTTTGCACACAGAGCCCCCTGTCAGTGTATTATATGCAGTAAGACCCCCAAACTACACAGGGACCCCCAGAAAACCATATATTTTTGGAAAGTACACATTCTGATGAATTCAAAATAGGTAAAGTTATTTTTGTACACCAAAGTTACACATGGCAAAGCTACGCTAAAACAGATCAGGAACACTAATATAGGGATAAAAATGTGCAAATCAATGAAACAACAAAATAAGTCACACGACAGCATAATTAGAATATCTGATCCAATAGTCACGCTGTCAAAATAAACAGTTTTTGGGGGAAATAAAAAAAAAAAAAAAGAAGTAAAATGAAAAAAAAATAAAAAATTTTTTAAAAAGTTTTTGTGAGTTTGTGTATACATGTGCACATGTAAAAGTTGTGTGACAGTGTGTATATGAGTGTATATGAGTGTATATAAGTGTATATGAGTGTATATAAGTGTGCTAAGTGGAAAAAAAAACAAAAAAAAAACCTGTGCTAAATTGTGTTGTATGTGTGTATAAATGTATATAAATGTATATAAATGTGTGTAAGTGTGTGTAAAAGTGTGTATAACTAAAAATGAAGTCACACTTACCTGTCTGAAGGTCAGATCGGTTCCCTGCTTCTCCTTCCTGCAGTCGCCGAGGAAGTAGGTGGGAGGCGGCTCTGGGGGGGGGAAGCAGGAAGCTGTACAAGCAGCAGATGCGATCGCATCTGCTGCTTGTAGGATGGTCCTGCAACAATCGCATCGCAGGACCATCCCCCCCAACCCCCTTGGCTCGTTGCCGAAGGGGTTGGGGGCACATCTGTCTCTCTGCACCGGCGGCTTTTGCCGCCGATGCAGAGAGAAGCGCTCAGGGAGAAAGAACGTAGGTACTACGTCGTTAGCAGGAAACTGCTTTTTTTAAAAAGACGTAGTACCTACGGTCTTGGCAGGGAAAGGGTTAAGAAGGCAATGTGCTACTTCCCCATTGGCTGTTACTAGGTAACAATCTCCTTAAAAACAAAGAAGTTTTTGCAGGAATCTATGAATCTATGATCTGCAAGCAACATTTGTTCTAGGGATGGGCAGGGCCGCCATCAGGGGGGCACAGCGGGGACAGCTGTACCGGGCCCGGGCAATTTTTACTTTTAAAGGGGGCCCGGCGGTGCTACAGTTTTCTTAGTCGCTCGGGCCCCCTTTAATAAAATCCGGGCCCTGTCATTGGTTGGTTGCGCCCTGCGTGTACGGGTGACGTCATACGCTCGGGGCGCAACCTTATGAAAGGGCCTGTCTCCATTCGCGTGGAGACAGACGTGCGGAGGCGTCGCCCGTGAAGGATCCGGAGAAGTTCCCAAAGATGCCAGAGGAGCCACCGAAGCCATCGGAGAAGCCGAAGAGGACTGCTGCAGGTCGCCAATGTATTGGGGGGGCTGCGGGACACACTGACCACCAATGTATTAGGGGGACACTGCTCTTGGCACCAATGTATTAGGGGGGGCTGCAGGGCACACTGATCACCAATGTATTATGGGGGCACTGCTGCTGGGCACCAATGTATTATGGGGGCACTGCTGCTGGGCACCAATGTATTAGGGGGCCCTGGCTACCAATGCTTGTGTGTCCTTTCTACTGATGGGAGGGATCACTGGGGGGGGGCATTGGGGGGCAGGGCGTGGGAGGAGGAGGGCCCAGAAAATTTTGTTGTGAGGGGCCCCGTGATTTCTGATTGCGGCCCTGGGGATGGGTACCATTGCTAGGTGGCAATTATATTGCAATTGCTAAGGGAATTCCTAGTAGTTTCTCTGTTAATGAGATATGTTTTTGTTTTCCCCATAGACTCATTTTAGAATCCTAAGAAAGAGTCTTCTTGTCAGTCCTATACGAAAGAGAACTTTTATAACATAGCTCTCAAACCTCTTTTGGCTAGTCAGGTTCCATTGGCTACTCCCTTGGAGGTCATCATCACTTTTAGTTTCTTGATTGTCCTCAATTACAGTTTGATAAGCTTTGTAGTTTAAGAGGCCCCTTAATGTTAAATGTTGTAGTTCATCACATGGTATAGCTTGATCCCATCCTTGCTCATGTTGAATAAATAAATTTTCTTTAGCAGGCTGCTACCTATTCCAAGAGCTGTTGCTAGGTGTCAATGCTATACTTAGAATAAATAGATAGATTCCTGCAAACACTGCCTCTTTCTATATTACTATGTATTCCCAGATGACTGTAAGGGCCAGATTCATGAAATCAAGAGTTCGAATCCCGAATGGGATAAATTTGGATTGGATACGATAATTTCTTAAGATCGCAAATATCACGAAAATGCTTATGTAAAAATCATATTAGTTATAATAATATCCTATTGGCGATCCAAAAGTCATGAAATTTTCGTACCGAACAATTGTAAACAGCGGGAAAACCTTTCCGACTTTGATCCTTCTGTGCATGATTTTGGAAGCCTCCCATAGGAATCAATGCAGCTCCAACCCGGCCCAAGGAAAGTCTCCCATAGGACTCAATGGCACTCTGCAGCTCCAACCTGGCCCAAGGAAAGTCTCCCATAGGGCTCAATGGCACTCTGCAGCTCCAACCTGGCCCAAGGAAAGTCTCCCATAGGGCTCAATGGCACTCTGCAGCTCCAACCTGGCCCAAGGAAAGTCTCCCATAGGGCTCAATGGCACTCTGCAGCTCCAACCTGGCCCAAGGAAAGTCTCCCATAGGGCTCAATGGCACTCTGCAGCTCCAACCCGGCCCAAGGAAAGCCTCCCATAGGGCTCAATGGCACTCTGCAGCTCCAACCCGGCCTAAGGAAAGTCTCCCATAGGGCTCAATGGCACTCTGCAGCTCCAACCCGGCCCAAGGAAAGCCTCCCATAGGGCTCAATGGCACTCTGCAGCTCCAACCCGGCCCAAGGAAAGTCTCCCATAGGGCTCAATGGCACTCTGCAGCTCCAACCCGGCCCAAGGAAAGTCTCCCATAGGGCTCAATGGCACTCTGCAGCTCCAACCCGGCCCAAGGAAAGCCTCCCATAGGGCTCAATGGCACTCTGCAGCTCCAACCTGGCCCAAGGAAAGTCTCCCATAGGGCTCAATGGCACTCTGCAGCTCCAACCTGGCCCAAGGAAAGTCTCCCATAGGGCTCAATGGCACTCTGCAGCTCCAACCTGGCCAAAGGAAAGTCACGATACCGAAGCTTGAATGAATCCGAAACTTTCGTACTCGGCACGACAATATGATTTTGTCGCACAAATTTTGTCACAAAGAATAAAAAAGTCGCAAAAGCGAAGAAAAATTCATGGAAAATACGCTCAGAGCGTTCGTGGATTAGTAAATGTGGCCCTATGTGTGTGATATTAATATCCTTTATTAAAAATACACTAACATATTCTATGAAATTACACATCCCTCACAAGAGCCCCCGCACCAGTGGAGCTTACAAAGTTCCACACAGTATGGTCAGTTTTATCAGAAGCCAGTTAACCTGCCTGTGTGTCATATTTTTCTCCTTTATACATATTTTTAAGCCATGTTGCATTACTACTTACATATAACCTTTAGAACCAAACAATGTAAAAAAATTACATAATGCAGAAACATATATGCCCCGTGGGGAAGTAGTAGTGTTATACAGGCATTGCAAAATGTCTATAGCAGTTTAGTTACAATGGTTTGCTTATCTCTATCATTAAAGGGTCCTTTAAGCCCTACTGAGTTGTTCTTTGGTTATTGAGTCTTAATGGTACAGTTTAGTGTAAAAATAAAACTGTGCAAAAACAATAATGTTTCTATTATAGTTTGTTGATCAATAATGTCATCTATTAAGACTGGAGTGAGCAGATGTCTAACATAATAGTCAGAACCCAACTTCCTCCTTGCAGCTCTCTAACCGACTTGAGGGGGGCTACATAGACATAGCTGTTCATTTAGATTCAAAAGCAAACAGTTATTGTCCCATATGGCCCCCCTTTAAGTCATTGATTTGTTACTGACTTTTAACAGGTTAGAGAGCTGCAAAGGAGGAAGTAGTGTTCTGGCTAATATGATAGACATCCGTTCACTCCAGCCTTTATAGATTATATTTTCAGCTAATTAACTATGGGCCAGATTCAGTTCAGTGAGGAACTATAAACCTAGCTTCCTTTTTACACTAAACAATTCCTTTAACGCTATGCAGCTGTTTTTTATTGTAGAAGCATGCCATTTTCATTTTTCAATTTTTTTTTATTCCCATGTGATTTCTTAGAATTATTTGAGGCTGTCCTGGATGCCTTACTGTACATTCACATCCTATGGGACATGTAGTGGGGTGTGTAGGATGTTTATTTCTCCACAGATTCAGAAGAACAAAATTGCAAGTACAAAGAACAAAATTCCTCAAGTATTTTTTTTCAGCATATAGAAAGGTTGAACATCTGGCAACCTGGTGTATCAATAACAACCTGTCACTTAATAAATCTGCTGATTATTAATTTAGGAAAGTTCATCTAGTTTACAGGGCTCTCTATATAAATGGTTCCATTGTAGAGAGTGTTAGTAATACTAAACTTCTAGTAACGAGATGACCCGTAGCAAAGTAGGGAAGCAGGGGCATGACAGAGCCGCGGAGGTTGTGAAGCCACTCCCAGTTGGGGATTGGTAGCTTTGGAAGTCGCAGGGCAAGGATGTCATTACAGGTATAAAAAGCTTCCTATTCCATCTTAGGCAGCACAGGAAAATGCCCACCCTCCTTTCTTATATGGGTGTGTTGGTGCTGAAGTGTTGGTGGTGGGGTGGTTGCGTCCAGGAAGCAATGGTTATGTTAGGAGAGGAGTTGCATGGTTGATTGGTGGCTGGCATGCTTGGCAGCTTAGGGGTAAGGACGTACCTTTTGTTGGGGAGTAGATGGTTCCATGCTAGAATGGCAGCTGGCAGCACTAGTTGCATTACACAGTTATAGGGTTGTTAAGGTACATGGTTACTACTGTTACCTACAGCACTTACTGTCAGGCTTACAAGGTTGCTCAGTAGTCAGGGTCACCGGGTCGCACCAGCTAGGATTAGGACAGCATGAAGTTTAGCGTCACACGAACGGCTCACACAACACGAAGCCTCCCAGCGTGAGGACAGGAGGAGTCGAGAGAAGCCTGAGCGACTAACCAAGACGAGGGACCAAAGGAGAAGGCAAAAGGGTAGTCAGGCAGTTCTGAGTCGAGGGCAGGCAGCGTAGATTCAGGGGCAGGCAGAGGTCAGGACGGATTCAAGGTTGACAGGCAGAAGTCAGCAGCAGAGAATCAACAAGAAATAACGGCTAGGCTTCAGGATAACCATGATAACCAGGCACTGATCAGTACTACAAACCGCTTTAAATAGCTTGTCTTTTGGCGCCAATTCGCCTGCGTCTTGACACACCATGTAATGACACGCCCCATATAGACGTTCCCCGTAATGACACGCACGTAATGATGTGCCGCATAATGACGCATCATGATGTGATGATATCATGTCAGCATCAGCACGCAGATGAACATCGCTATGGCAATGCACTTATTGATTTACACTTATATTTGCCTATTTGTGTCTGCAAGTCACCCTCCCATATAGATTGTAAGCTCTACGGGGCAGGCACCTCCATCCTCTTGTGTCTTTGACTCTTAACTTATTGCAACTGTATCTTATATTTATTTGTATTTATTGTCCTACTTTGTATTTATCTATTATTATCTTAATAACCACGTTTGATTTAATGTATTCTACTCTACAGCGCTGCGTACATAAGTAGTGCTTTATTATTAAAGATATACATACATACATACATGGTTGTTCAAGAGTTAATTGTTTGTTATACAAACATTCATGTTACGTTGGGCTATGTTTATGATATGTTTATGATATGCCATTTGTTCTTTATGGTACATTTTAAAGTAAGACTTCAGTTGATAATATATTTTCTGCTGCCTTTTCATCCCAAAACTGGTGTCTGTGTGTTTTCATTTTCTGATTTCTGTAGCCTTCCCTGACCTTCTGGCCCATTTTCTGGAATTGCTGTTTGTAAACAGATTGTATTGTCTTTCTATACTTGGAGTTGCACCTTCTCCTAGGAGAAGCACCCGATGGGCAGCTGAAGTGTACTGGAGGGCATAGCCTAAAGTTTAAACCAGATACTAAAAGTATAAAGCATGGGGGTAGGGGAATGCCAATACAAAAGAGTCACTACTTGGTTTCCCATTATAAACTGATGAGAATAATTTAGGTTCTGGTGGTCACTAGTCACTATAATTGTGTATTTTGTAGAACATTGTCCTACAAGACGAACAAAATGACAAATAGTCTCAGTGGGGTGGGATTAAAATAATTAAAAAATGAGTTAATGAGTGGAAAGAATAGCACAGGAGTATCAAAACCAGTGCAAACATCCAAGGGCTGTTGGAAGGTATATTTCCTTAATGACTTAAGCACTGAAATGTACCATTGCACAATCAAAGGTATTATGAGTTTAACATTTGGCAAGCTAAAGTGGTACACCAGGGAGGATCAATGGATGTTGCATATCTAGCTTTAAGCAAGGCCACTGATACTGTCCTGCTCAGTTGATTTAGAAAGTGAATGGTGTAAGACTGGTCTAGGTAGATGGTGGAACTGACACACTAAGTAAAGCACAGAAGACAAGTTGCTGTTGTGTATGTTCAAAGGAAAGAAAATTAGCAAATATTCTAGCCAGGTGTACTGCTCGGTTCAATTACTCTTCATTAATGTGATATTTGAAAACCAAATTAAGGTAAAGTTGTGTACCTATTGTGAGAGATGCAATGAATAAGATCATTGTTTGGTGTGTTTTTCACCAATGTTAAAGGTGGGATACAAGTAGCACCAGGTAAAATGCCTGGTTTTGCTGCTGGTAATGCTGTGTTTAAGTTACTGGTTTAGGAAAAGCCAATGAATAGGTCCCTGGAGTGAATGGAGGGAGAGCAGGAAAGACCCTCCATTCCGAACTCTAGTTAACATTTTCAGTTGGCCAGCTGTAGGGAGCTGCCTGATTAGGCTGCAGGGGAGCAGCACATAAAAGAGCTGTGGGATTACACAGTGAGGGCTTGAGTTGATGTTGGTTCTTGACTCAGAGTAGGTCAATGTCCTCCTCTCTCCTGTGTAAGGAACTCCCAGAGGAGCTGGGGGTGCCTCCTGCCACTGTGAAGAGCAAAGGTAGTCGTGACCAGGCGGAAGAGTGCTGAGAGGAGTCAGCAAGGCTTAAGGTGAAGCCTGATTGTTTACAAGTGTGAGTCACTGTGGATATGTGAAAGTCATTGGGGATGGTGTGAAACCCTGTAAAGGTTCCAGAGTTTGGAAGTAACCCTGGAAGGTGAGAGCCCTGAAGAAGGGACAAACAATATCCATGAACTGTTTATGAATGGACTTATGTTTATGTTGGGAAGAATTGGCCCTAAATAAACCTGTGTTTTTGCCTAAAGAAGTGGTGTCCCTGTCTCTTATGCTCCAGATCTTCAGCTTATTTGCCTACCATAGATAATTTCCTCCAAAAATTACGTGTACAGACAGTCAGCATGTCACAATTGGTGGAGAATGCGGGCACTAAGGAGCTTTTAAATAGACATACACACTTTTACTAAAGGGGCAGGATGTGCCATAAAGCAGCAGAACTGCATTATGATGACTGGTGGTTGCAGTTTCAAGCAGACTGGAAAAGAGTCTGTCAGCCCAGAGGGAAAGAGGCAACAAGTATTGGGTTGCAAGGAGCAGGGAAGGCTGAGTTTTACATTATACAGAGACACTTGTATCAGGATTCCTTAAAGGTACAGCGGCATGTGGGTTTGCAACACATTGCAAAAGAAGTAACAGAGACTTTGCAAGTGGCAAAGGTGGCCGTTTCATCTGGATGCAAGCCAGGAAAAGTGTTCCAAAGAGTTATTGGAAAAGGCCAAAGAGATGGTGCCCCAAGGTTGGAGCCTGTGCACTTGGTGCAAGTGCAGCATGCCAAGGAGAGAGGCAGTGCTGGATTTACTGTCTGGTCTGGAGAGGTTGGCCAGAGAGTATGCCCTAAGGAATGGTAAGACTGTTCTTAAAGGGGTGCTGGAAAGGGAACAGTACGCTGGTGGGGTAAAAGACTGGGACCATGTATTTAAATGCAAGGTCCTGGGAGCTGATGTAAAGAAAGAAAGCAAAGAGTTAACCGTGTCTAAGGTGTTGCATGAACTGCTGATGTTTGTTCTACCCTGGCAAGAGGGCCCAGATATACAAGAGGTCTCTACTAAACCAACTGTATGTGTGGCCAGTTGGCCACTCCCTTGTGGTTGTTGATGACATCGATGTGGAAATTATTTTGGGAACTGATTTTCTTCTATTCTGGGAGTTATGGAAAAACAAAGCTTTGAATGGGGGCCAAACAAACCAGTTGGCTAATGTTTGTTCTATGCAAAATGTTAACAGTACTTTTGCTGAGAAATATCCAGATGTGAATAATGAGAGTGTGACTGTGGGTGTGAGGTAACACCCATGGTAAAAAGTTTAGGGGTGACCCCCAATGTAAATGTGTCCCTAGCAGATGTGACTGATGCAATGAGTGTAAACTGCTTTGAGTCTGTTAAAACAGAACAAAATGTTACCTGTGTGAATGGTAATGATTGTGCAGCTTTGTTGCAAAAAGATGTTGCAAGTGATGAAAGTAAGAGTCTACGCATAGAACTGCTAAGCAGAGTGTGCTCGAGTTCCTCAGTGAACAAGGGGTTAAACCCATGTGTTGAGAGTAACTTTTTGTTGCCCTGCTGGCTCATCTCCTGAAGGTCTTAAAGGGGATGAGTGTACTAAAGAACAATCTCAGTCAAATGATATAGCTAAATTGGCTGAACTAATTGCACCCACTGTTATGGTACCGGGCATGTTACTGCTAACTGTCCTGTATAGGTCACTAGAAGCCTATAAGGAGTGCTGGGGACGTAAGACACCTGAAAGTGTGTTCAGTGACAAGTCAGGTGAACTTCCTGCACTTATTAAATGTCAAGCTGTGTGTGTGTGTGAACTGAGCTGTTGGAAATGTTGAAGTGGAAAATGGTAACATGTCAGTGAATGGTGGTAAGCCAGACAGTGTGTAGGAGTGAAAGGAGGTAAAGGAGGAAAAGGTAAAACTACCTCCTGATTCTGTGTGTGAGGGAATGTTTAAAAGTGAGGTGAAACATAAGCCCTGCACCATGTATGACTTGTCTGAGAGTGTGTGCAAAGTGGAACCGGTAAACTACACCTATCGCTATGCCCCAGGTCATACTGCAGACTCTTGTCCTTTTTAGCGGTCTACCATGGCAGTTGCCCAGCTGGTGGAGACAACTGAGCGGTACTTAAAAACCAAAGAGTCATTGTGTGAGTCATTGCATGATAAAGATGATTCAAATATCTCAGATGTGATAACCCTGTTGAGTGAAGCGATGCAGGAGTATGAAAGAAGGTCGCTAATGCCTGAGAGAAATTATTTGCAGAAAAGCATGTGTGTGTACTCTCAGATTGAGATGAGGGTGTTGAATTCTTTTCATGCTGGAAAAAAGTCCAAGTCATTCTTAAAAGGGTGTGTAATTGACACCTGCCGGTGTAGTGAAAAGTTGCTCCCTGTCCTTTTAACCAAAGACAAAGTGGCGAGACTTAAAATAAAAATCCCTTTAAGAGAGAGTTTCTGCTGGGGTTGCAAGGTGTTTCGCCCCTGGGTCAAAACAAAGGGGGGGGGGGGATATGTGAGAAATGCAATGAATACGATCCTTGTTTGATGTGTTTTCCACCAGTGTTAAAGGTGGGATACAAGTAGCGCCAGGTAAAATGCCTGGTTTTGCAGCAGGTAATGCTGTGTACAGGTATAAGTTACTGGCTTAGGAAAAGCCAAATTAATAGGTCCCAGGGGTGAATGGAGGGAGAGTAAATGCTTAAAGTTAATGCTTTCAGTTGGCCAGCTGTAGGGAGCTGCCTGATTAGGCTGCAGGTGAGCAGCACATAAAAGGGCTCTGGGATTACACAGGGGGTTGGTTCTTGACTTCTTGAGAGTGGGGCACAGGGCAGGAAGGCTGCCTGCCTGTGTAAGGAACTCCCAGAGGGGCTGGGAGCAGGAGCAGAGGGAGTCACGACCAGGCGGATGAGTGCTGAGAGGAGTCACCGTGAATGTGAGAAAGTCACTGGGGATGGTGTGAAACCCTGTAGAAACCCAGAGTGTAGAAGTAACCCTGGAAGGTGAGAGCCCTGTAGAAGGGACAAATTATAACCCTGAACTGTTTATGAATGGACTTATGTTTATGCTGGGAAGAATTGGCCCTAAATAAACCTGTTTTTTTGCCTGAAGAAGTGGTGTCCCTGTCTCAGCATGTCACACTATGTAAAATAAAAAGAAGAGTTGAGTGAAATTTAACAGTGATGTTGCTCATAGCAGCCAATCAGATGCTTTGGTTTTCTAACTGTTGAAATCCAGTTGCCCTGGGCAAAATCACAAGTAATGCTTCACTCCACTTTTTACACAGCATGATAAATATACCCCTTGGTGTTTGTAACATCACTGTTGTTTAAACGTAGCAGATGCTATGCTACATGTTTCTCTGGATTCGCCTTCTTCAGGTAAATTTCCAGCCAGCATTCCCAGAATAAATACACTGGAGATGCTACTAACACTAAGGTTGTTCTCCTGGTTAATTTTATTCATCTGTTGAAGGGTGTATGCATGTATAAAGGAAAAAATGATTTTGCTTGTGATCTTTTTTGCAGATATCCTGGTCATGGAGCTTATTATTTTCAGATCACTCTATGTTCAGGGCTTCCGTCACTGTGGGGCTCAGGAATTCATGGAACGCACAAGCTGGATTTTATATACTAAACGAAAAAAACACATGGCACTTTGATGGAGTGGAGAAATGCCGCAGATTTTTATTAAGTATTATATGCACAACAACCGAGAAACCTAGCCAGCTTGTTAACCTTCGCAAGCCGCCTATCTTATTGAAATCAATTACTTGCATATAATTTCATTTATTAATCACATTCCTTTTGATAACAAAAAAAACCCTCTTCTCTGCGACACTAATACATCTTTTTCTCTAAAGAAAAATTGGGGACCCCAAATTTCCAATGTAACCAATACTGGAAAAATCTTTAACAAAATATTGTCAATCCTGCTTCTATCCAATGTTGGGGCCATGCGCCAATACACCAATTACCTGAAAAATATATACCAAAGCCACTTGAAGCTGCAGCATCAGTATATAATTTAATTGCTTCATTATCCTGGAACTCTTCCTGCCAGCAAGACCTGCCATGATATGTTCTCAAAAATTGTTCCCAAATATCCAAATCTTCTTTTACATCGGTTGTGATTCTTATATGCCATTTAGGGTTATCTAATCCTGCTGTGAGAGCAATGAGTCTTTTATTAAATGCTCTCCCCATCGGAATTACCCTAGTAGCAAAGTTCAAGTGACCTATAAGGGATTGTAGTTGTTTTAAGGTTCCCTTTTTAACTGCTCTAATCACTTCAACGAAGTGCAATAATTTGCAAGTTTTTTCATGTGGTAGCCTGAATTTTATGGCTACGGTATCAATTTCTATTCCCAAGAATTGAATTTGCGTTGTTGGCCCTAAAGTTTTATCCTTTGCTAATGGTACCCCAATTTTTTTTGCTATTAATTTAAATGTGTTTAACAAGATATTATAGGTATTTGTTTTTGGGAGACCGATAAACAAAAAATCTTCCAAATAATGTATAATAAATTTAGAGTTTGTCAAATGAGAAATTACCCAAGCCAAAAAATGTAGCAAAGCTTTCAAAATAACTACAAGATAACGAACAACCCATGGGTAAACACTTGTCGTAATAAAATTGCCCCAGCAGATGGTGCCAATCTGCATGTATAGGCAGATTCGATATCTGTCTTGGCTAATAATGACCCTTGACCACTATCTCTTAATAACACTACTGCCTTGTCAAAAGAAGTCTATTCTAATGTACATTGTTCAGGGTCAATTCCATCATTAACTGATAAACCCTTAGGATATGATAGATGATGGATTAGTCTGTAAGAACCTGGCTCCTTTTTTGGCACCAATCCTAAAGGTGATAGCCTCATGTTTACAAATGGAGGGTTTTCAAATGGGCCAGCAATTCTGTTCAGACCAATCTCCTTATCTATGTTATCCTTAGCCATTTGTAAATTTAATGATAAAGACTTTAAATTATCATACACCACGTGTGAACATGTTAACTCATTAGAAGGTATCCAAAAACCCACAGTAAAGCCTTCAAATAGTAGCTTGGCTTTCTGCTGGTTTGGGTACATGTTTAGATAAGGTAACATTTCTAATACCTTCACCGGCGTTATCGGATTTTATATTTTTGCCTTAGCAACTGCTGGCAAAAATCGTTTAATGCATTTGAATGCGGGATGCTGGCCTGAACAGATTGTACACATGTTTAAATCTGCAGTTACTTTAAAAACAGCACGTTGTCTCATTGAATGCCCAACAGTAATTAGACTTGGCATTATTAACCCCTGATTTTTGTGCCTGAAATGGAGTTTGTGGTCTGGGTACCAACATCCCCATCCCCCCAAGGTCTATATCTTTTGACCCCCACTTAAGGCCCTTAGTCACCTCCATTTTTTGGTGAAATCTATCATCATACACAAACCACGATATACCACTATAACATTTGTAAGCATCCACAATAATGTCAATATGTTTAAATAGACCCGGAGCTAATTCTGTATTTCTGCTACATAAAATGTTTGCAAAAATACAAAAGGCCTGTAACCAATTAGAAAAGGTGCGAGCCACTGGTCTGTGCTTTTCTTCCTCAGTATCACCTTTTTTATCCGATTTTAGAAAGTCCTTTGAGGAAGGCAATAGTGATAATAAGTCTATATAGTCATCCTTTAAGATCTTTTCCTTTACCAAATTGGGTAAATGCAGACCTAGTGGTGTAGATTCACATGCAAAAACATCCTTGTAAGCAGATTCTAATACACCTGTGCTTCGTTGCCTTAAGGCTGCACCAGGTGTAGAGGCAGGGAAATTAGCAATAATAGGTCCAGCTTACCCAGTTCTTGCAAGGTATGTGACTCCTGAAGTGGCACCTGCACTCCTGCTTGTCCCCTTGCTGTTGCTCCTTGTACTGCAGCACCCTCTTGTGGTGGCCATTGGAAAGATGTCGAGAAGTCCAGGTTTGTGGATCCTGTGTCTTTAAATTTTGGCTCCACTGATTGAGTGTGCATGCTCACCTCCCATAGCTAGATGCAGACGTGGACGGCCAGTTGACAGGATGCGCTGGCTGCTCTGGACGTGCTGGCTGCTCTGGTCGTGATGGCTGCGCTTGCTGTTTCCCTTTTCTCTTCCTCCTGGCGACGGACACCGCACGCTTCCTGAGCTTGGTGGAGGCCCGTGTAACAGGTTTGCCGCCAGTTGCTGCTCCTCTCTTCTTTTTTGCTGGGCAGGTTGCTGCCGCCGAGTCTGTAATGCTGCCACCCACTTCTTCAGATGTGCAGGCCTGATTCTCCTCTGCTTCCTCGTTCTCTTGCCGGAGTCACTGATATAACTGGGTAACTGCATCTTTTCTTTCTCCCTGCAGGATCCACTGTAGCATCTCTTCCGTGGTCAGCTCCCTGGAAGCCGCAGTGCTGGCGAATCTGGACAGCATGGTGAAAGAAACACATTGAGCCGTTTCCTATGAAGAAAGGTAAGTAACCTGTCCCATCTCCTCTTTTATACCCCTTACAACAGTGCCACGTGACCTACCTAGCTCCCCTCAGCCCATCACTTATCAGCCTACAAAACTAAACACCTGCAAATTAAATTACCTACACGCCTGCTCAATCAGTAACACCTGTGGATCCCCCCCTAAAGTTAACCCAATTATTACTGTAACCCTTTCTTGGCACATTCACTTAATATGGGCTGTATTTTCACAGGAGATGTGTGTTCTCAAAGAATATTGATACTGGGAACTGGGAACAGCGCAGTGCCTCCACCTAGTGGACACTGAGGAACACACCTCTAGGGGATTTCCACTAGGAAATAATAACACACAGGTTGCAGCAATATCAAACTTTATATAACTTTAAATAGAAGTAGAACAGTTTTAGGAATGACTGATACTCTTATCCTGGGGAACTTGTGTGGGCTATCCACGGCTGGCAGTCTCTGTACTTTGCCCAGCCCCAACTTTGATCCGGATATAACCCCAACCCTTTAATCAGTTCAGTCCCTTCCCAAAGAGCTCTTAATTCCCCCCAGGTAGCGCTACCTGCCCCAGAGTACCTTCCCCATTGAAAAGGGTGGCTGCTCCCACGTAGCAGGTAACTGAGCAATACCTGTTCCTCAGGGGATACACACTAAGAGGTGCCACAGAGGACTGATTCTTTCCTGGCAGCCCAGCAGACTTTTATCCTTTCAAGTCTAACACACAATACTTTGTCTGGCTGCTCACTCTGTATCTCTTTCACCTCTGGCAAACAACAGCAGGGGCTCCCTTTATAAGCTGCTGGGCCCGCCCCTAGATTTTTGGCTCCAAAGCTTAGGCACACCTCTCCCAGACGTGCACTGGGGCAGCCAGCCAACCGGATCCCTCCCCAGGCTGTAGCTAGGCTGGATGAGATCACAGACTGAGAAACAGGGGACAGGGTTCTCTGATCCCCTACATTACTAAGGAGAATAACATATAACCTATGTACCAGCTGCTGTTCCATGCACACTTAGGGCCTAATAAGTCCCTTATTATCATTCTCCTGCCAACTTTTATCTATGGGAGCCTAAGGGAGCCAATGGCAGCATGACTTCCTAATGCACTGCTGAGTTGGATGAGTTAAGTAAGGTTTTTGTGCAGTTGTAGCTCCACAAATAGTGTGTTTTGACAAAAAAACAAACATTTTCATTCTAGGGGTGACATAACGGCAATTTTACAAATGTGTTAGTACCCCTTTATAAAAGGGTAAGCTAAAATAGATTTTTATAAACCTTAAGAACAGAAAAAAGTTTGAGATCCTAAATTTAATTCAGTCCAAAAGTTAAGTCAATATTGCAGTTAAAATATGTTGGGCACAATCCTTGCTGAATACAGACTGAAATGCAATTAATTGATAATGAGAAAGATCTAGAGAATTGTCATGTTCCTGTGTCTTAAAAAAAAAAAATGTACTTATGCTCTTTGCCTGTAGTCCATGATTTAAATGTAAAACACCCTGTGTGTCTTTGCTCTTAGCTGTATTTTTAGGAGAGGCTGGTCACATTATACTAAATACTTACCCCTGTTGCTTTGTTCTTTTATATGGACATTGAATGCTTTGGAGAATTATAAAAACCTTATATTACAATAGGGAGTACATTATTCACTATGTACACTATAGTCAGATGGGATGAATTCTACAAATCATAGCAATCCTGTTCTTATTTAAGTCAGGGCACCATCAAATATTTTGTAAATAGACAAAACCTTTGGTAGTATAAAGTTCTATGAATTCAGTTTATCTACCTTACATGTTAGGCTGGTTTTTGGGCATCTTTGCCTCCAACCTTCCTTTACACCCCTGGCATGTTTTTCCATGAATGAAGGAGGACGTAAGTAAAGCAACTCTAATATGCCAGTAGTTGTAAGGAAAATATTTTTATTAGTTAAAAAGGCAAAAGTATGTTCTCTAAATACAAGGTATGACTAGATTATGAATGACACCACATTTCTGTAGAACTATTAGGGTAGATACAGACCTCCGGGGATAATGTTTTGTTGTGGTTCCTCCAGGACCAAGGAGTTCTACACATTTGATCAGGAGCCATTGGACCTGTTATTAGATGCCAATAAATTGAGATATTGGCTGGTTTTCAGAAAGCTTAAGATCATGCACTATAGCATGTGGGCTCCCTGAATGTGTTGACTTGTACTTATATACTTTTGGTGCTTGCACTAATGTGCACTGCCAGTCTATTCCTATGAATTGACAAGAGCACCAGTTGATGAAGAACTAACTTAAAGGGGTGGTTGCTCCTGGCTTGCCACTGAGGCCATTGTCAACATTTGCCATGAAAATGCTCCTAAAGAATTGGGTGGATTGGGAGATTTTAGGTGACTAACTTTTTATTATTTAATAAAGCCCGCCCGGGGAAACAAAACTTAACCAACAAGGTATCTTTGCCCAAAACCCAGCATGAGCTTCTTATATACAGTATCCCTAGTGGATGGTCATACAGGAAGATGAACATGTGTACCCAACAGCATAACCACTGAGTCACCTTTTCTTACTTTCCAAATACAGAAGGTTTAACTTGGGGCCATTATATTTTCCATATTTATTTAGAATTTAATCTTGTAACTGTCTTTTGAGGCATTTCAAATATTCAACAGGAATCAATTTGACACAAAGAAATTTCCCTTAAACTGTGGCAATATGCCTGCCATACACCCACCCAGGAAGCAAATGGAATGAAGGTATTTATAAAAAATGTTTCCAAAGGAAATTTTTTTTTTTACAACCAGGACTTTCCAAAACCAGCATTATAGTGTTCATGACCTGAATCTCGGTATGTAGATTAAATATGTTTATGGGAATTGCTGCTAGCACATGACTATCTGTCACTAGTGGAACATTTTATGAAAACACTGGGAGAGGCTACTTCCAACATATTTCTGCAGTTTTATTCTCTTCGCAAGTTAAACATGAGAAGTTACAGCTGTCCAACTTCTGTGGTACCGAGGGCTGGAAATTTTTCTGGCTTACACACGGAGAACTGATAATTGATGCTACTTTTGACCACTCCCCTTTTTAGACAACAGCGACTTTATACCCACCCATGTTATCACAAGGGCTTTTAAGACCATACCCACATTAGGGTGGTAGCACAGCAAAAACACAAATGGTTGGTGCCTACTGCAGGGATATCACCCTTTACTCATATGTGAAAGAAATCATATTAAGACTTACCCTTAAATCTACATGCCTCCCCTGTGGATAGCACAGCAACCCCCCATAATTACACATATTAGGGACCAATAAATGCTAGCAAACTCCCAGAACATCCCCTGCAAGGTTCACCTCCCACGGGCAGGGTAGGCACCGTATGGCACTCCCAGGCAGGGTAGGGCAGGCACAGTATGGCACACACAGGCAGGGTAGGGCAGGCACAGTATGGCACACACAGGCAGGGTAGGGCAGGCACAGTCTGGCACACACAGGCAAGGTAGGGCAGGCAGAGTATGGCACACACAGGCAGGGTAGAGCAGGCACAGTATGGCACACACAGGCAGCATAGGGCAGGCAGTACATAATGATACAATGCTGGCACTGCTCCTACAGTCTGTCTGAGTTGTGAATGGTGAACAATGTGGGCGCTTATTGTCTGAGCTTGAGGTGTGAACTGTGCAGGACTAAAAGGTGTGAACATTACAGGGGATTACAGGTGTGAACAATGCCGGGGGGCAATAAATCTCAGTACTGATACCTCTTAAAGCTTACACAAAGATAAATAGTCACAGCAACCAGAGAGGTGGGGGGCTACACAGGGGCGGGGGCATGGGCAGCCAGTTGGATAGCAATGAGAGGGTGCAATGGCAAAACTGTATTTCCTTCATATCTTTGAGGCCAAAATAGGAACCCAATCTATAAACACAAATAAATGCCAACTGTAGAACAAAAAGATTAAATGCCACAGTAAAATGTTTAAAAGTTCCTTAACGTAAAGCCTTAATAAATATTACAATATCCAGAATATACAGTATTTCACAAAGTTTCATACATACCACTTAAATACATCCACAAAGAAAATGTGCTGTGAATGAGAATATGCTCGTACACATGTCTGCGTTGTTTTCTGCAGTGGTATTTAGTTGGTATGTATTAAACTATATGAGATATTACATATTTTGGATATTGTAAAATTTACTGACCTTCCTTTATATAACTGGAAGGTGCAAAAATATGAGAAACTCCTTATGTATAAACTAAAACCTTAATATCAACCTGCTTACAGCTAATACTGTATGTAGACACATCTACAATTCAGCCACATGTTCAGTTTAACAACCTGTAAATTCATCACAGGTAATTGTTGCATTGTTTAATCAATGTTCGGCTCTGCCCTGGGGCTGCAATGTGCATTTTTGACTTATTATAGTATTGTTCTGCATGCTCACCTCCAACTTTTCCTATGCTCTGCAAACATTTTTAATTAATAACCTTTTTATAAGCTCTTTGAATCGCTGTAGTTCTGTCCCTCTATCTTTAATATTCACTTGTGAAGTTCTCTCATCGTGTGACAGCTGCATGGTTTACTTTACTGGTTAACTAACTGCCATCAGCCATACTTTTGCAGTCTTGTGTCCAGGATTGTCCCAGCTCTGTTTTACAGATTGCTACAGATCTAATCGCACAAAGCAACCAATCAGTAGGGAGAATTTACTGGTCACCTGATTAAATGCAAATTGATATAAGGCTACTGCACTAGAAAACCTTGTGGTTTTTATTATATATAGTATGAGGGCATATCTTCAGACATTCCACCATGCCTGCTTAATTGGATAAATAAACTCAGTACTTGACATTTATATGCTCCGTGCTCAGAACAGAAGACTTTTCATGCTACTTCTGTTTGTTTTGTTTGTCAGCGCTTCCCTTCCTAAGGTAGAGTTTTACAAAGGCAGAAGCCTCCATTTAACTTTCCAGTTATGAATAATATAAGGTGCTGGTCTCACTTTCTGCTAAAAATTAATCCTATCTATAAAAATTGCCCCTTTATTGGAGCTCCCTATAGATTCAGTTCTCTGTCCGTGTTTGAAATGAATGGTGGGCGTGTCCTAACAGTCCCTGCAAGAAGCACAGATAGCCAATCACAGCCTTGCACTCACACAAGCACAGACAGGCTTCAGTTCCCTATCAGGTCAGCCTAGCTGCTGATTGATTCCTATCCTACAGAGCAGTGCAGTGTACTGAGGGCTGCTGGCCCCCCTGCACATCCAGAGAATTCAGCCAGCAGGAAGTGGAACAGATGGGCGGGACTACTGGGGTTTTGGTGGAATTTCTCAATAAATCAGGCTAAAACACAACTTTTTTTTAAGCACAATCCTTCTATAGCTAGAAAAGTGTAATTTACTGGTACATTCATTATTTTTTATAGGATAAGTCTCATTTAACTGAACGGTAAGTAGATTTAGCAAGCTATGATGCAGATCACAATTACGTTGGATGTTTTGTACATGGGGCATGTGTATGTCGTTATGTCATTTACCTTGCACTGTCTTATACAGTTTCACCTGACTTGTTTTGTTTCCTGCCAAAAACTGTATATACAGGTATGGGACCTGTTATCCAGAATGCTTGGGATCTGGGTTTTTCTGGATAAGAGATCTTTCCATAATATGGATCTCCATTACTTGCTAAAAATCATTTAAATATTAAATAAACCCAACAGGCTTGTTTTGAATCCAATAAGGATTCATTATATCTTAGTTGGGATCAAGTACAAGGTACTGTTTTATTACAGAGAAAAAGGAAATCCTTTTTTAAAATTAGAATTATTTGCTTATAATGGAGAAAACCATATATTTTTGGAAAGTACACATTCTGATGAATTCAAAATAGGTAAAGTAATTTGGTCCTTGGTGCTGCAGTCCTGGAGCAGGAAGTCCCCTAGTCAGTGGGCCGGCACTGGGGGTGAAGGCGGAAGCTGGACCAAGCGGCAGACGCGATGTGATCGTGTCTGCTGCTTGGAGGTTGGTCCAGGGGGCTGTCATCGCTAAAAACTCTCTGCAGAAGCTGCACAATGCCGCCTCTGCAGAGAGAATCTTTATCTGCCAAACAACGTACGGCACACGTTATTGGCAGTAAAAGGGTTAATAGGCCCCTCAGTATGCTATAAACTATCTGTTGGTTAAGCATTTATTGTGGGGGTATAATTTCCCTTTAAAGAGCTTCAGATTCCTGGTTCCCCTTGTGTTTTGGGGGGGGGGGTTTATGAGAAGCATTAACTGTAAGTTTGATGGTAACAGGTTTTGTTGTCTTTTAAAATTTTATTCAACCTCATTGTAGTTGGGACAGAATTTAAAAATAACTCTGGTTTTTCCATAAAATTTTGATGTCAGCCAAGGATTTCTCGCATCTGTTTATGCAAATGTATCCCTTTAAAGGAGACATGTCTTAATTAAGAATGTGCCAGTGAATTATACTCCTCTAAATATAGAAGGATTGTGCTTAAAAAAAAAAAACAGTTGTGTTTCAGACTGATTTATTGAGAAATTCCACAAAAACCCTACAAGCCCCGCCCATCTGTTCCACTTCCTGCTGGCTGAGTTTTCTGGATGTGCAGGGGAGCCTACGGCTCTCAGTACACTGCTCTGTAGGATAGGAACCAATCAGCAACTAGGCTGACCTGATAGGGAACTGAAGCCTGGCTTTGCTTGTGTGAGTGCAAGGCTGTGATTGGCTGCTCCCCCTCCTACTGTGCTTCTGGCAGGGACCGTTAGGCACTCCCTCCCTTCATTTGAAACAGGGACAGAGAACTGATAGGATCTATAGGGAGCTCCAATAAATGAGCCATTTTTACAGATAGGATTAATTTTTAGCCCAAAGTAAAACCAGCACCATATATTATTCATAATTGCCTACAGGATTAGGGTGTTTTTTTTTTTCATTTATCCAATATGTCTCCTTTAAATAAGCTTTCACTTACCCTTAAAAGATAGGTTACATTCTTGATATAAATATTATTATATATATAAAAATATATTCTTTACCAAATAATCCTTATTGGTTATGCACTTTGGTATAAATAATATAGATAGATATAGCAAGTTAAACACTAAATGATAGTGTTTGGATTTTTCCATAATTGCAAAGGATCTGGGGGTTTTTGTAGATAAGAAGTTGTCTAATTCCAGGCTGTGTCATTCTGTGGCTACTAAAGCAAATAAAGTGCTGTCTTGTATAAAAAGGGCATTGACTCAAGGGATGAAACATAATTTTGCCCCTTTATAGGTCCCTGGTAAGGCCTCACCTTGAGTATGCGGTGCAGTTTTGGGCTCCAGTCCTTAAGAAGGATATTAATGAGCTTGATGTTGAAGTGAACATTATTTATTTTTTCATACTTTACTTGCTATGATAATATATTTTTTTTAAAAAAAGAATCTCTTCATGCATTTTACATCCTTATTATCAAATTCATTTCACTAAAACGTTGCAGGTTTTTTCATGCAATGTCAATGGACTAAATTCCTCAAAGGATTGAGAATATTAAAGGGTATCGGTCAACTACACATAAAAAGCAATATAATAAGTTTTTTTTTTTAATAAAAATGTCCATACCTGTTATAAATGTATTTAAAAATCTGAGCGATCACTTATATTGTCTGCCCAGGCATAGAGGCGGGCCAGTCAGTTACTTTCCATTCTGCACTTCCTTAATGTCTCTGCGCTCTTCACATTCCCGCTCTCTCCTCATTGTGTATAATTGTGTAGTCTGTGTATGGCCATCAATCCCCTATTCTGGCAGATAAAATAAGAATTTGGAGTGATACAAAACTTGCTTTAATAATGGTGTCCTCTAAATGGCTCCTTCCTTGCTCATCTCTAGTGATGATAAGGAAGATATATTCATACAAAGGTTCTTTTACACGGTTCTGCTTGGAATATGTGTTCTGCATATAGAACAAACCTTTTTCAAAAAGCTATCTGATAATATAATTACGCTCCCATATAAAAAATGTTATAGTAGGAGGCAATCTAAATGAAGCTGGCATCTAGGCAATGTATGTCTCACTCTAATCCAATATATAAGAAGTCTAAACTCCACTAATCTTATTGAGTCTGATTTCTTAACCCCACAGACAATGATTTCTCCTATTACTCTCATCCCCATGGCATTGGGTCAAGAAGACTATATCCTTTAATGAGAAGATCTGTTGAATAAGGTCATGGAATACAAAATGGGTAGTGATGAGGGAGTTTGTGGCTTCGCCAGAAAAGTTACTAAACTGATGGAAAATTTGCGAAACTGTGAAAAGTACAACTTATTTAACACACACAACTTTGTTTCCACGACTAACTTTTTTGATGCGACCGCTACTTATTTGATGGGGCTGTTACTTTTACATGACCGCAACTTTTTTGATAGGACAGGAACTTTTCCCTCGCTCTGCAAATTTTAGTCATGCCAAATTTATGCCTCTGTTTTGTGTAAACGTTTGCTGTTGGTGAAATACGGAATATTGCAGCAAATCCATGCCTGCCAAAAAATGTTTGCTTATTGTCTTACTCTGATCATACTCCAGTGCTGGTTAAGAGGTTCTATGTCCTCGTAGGGTTACTATGGGACACTTGGAAGGTTATAATGCTCAAACGGGACATTATTGAATTAGAGAGGGTCAAGAGAAGGGCAACTAAGCTGGTAAAGGGTATGGAAAATCTTAGTTCTGAAGAAAGACTGGCCAAGTTAGGGTTGTTAACACTAGAGAAGAGGCACTTAAGGGGTGATATGATTACTATGTATAAATATATAAGGGGATCATATAATAATAATAAAATCTCTCCTTTTTTTTTTTTACCAGTTGGTCCTTCCAATTAACACAAGGGCACCCATTCTGATTAGAAGAAAGGAAGTTTTGGGAGATCTTATCTACTCATTTGGCTTTAAATATAATCTGTACGCTGATGATATCCAAATTTATTTTTTGACCCCTTCATTGACAGTTTAACTGAGACTGAAATTTCTAACTGCCTCCTGGCTATCTCCAATTGGATGAACCGACGCCACCTCAAACTGAAACTAATAAAATGGAACTAATAATCTTTCCGCCTAAGCCTGGTCTTACCCCCCTTTACTATCTCTATCAATGGCACGCTCATTAACCCTGTCGATTCGGCACTTTATTTGGAGGTGATATTTGACTCCTGTCTCTCCTTCTCTGACCATATTAACCACTGTCAAAACCTGTCACTTTTTCTTACGCAATATGGCCAAAACTCCATCCCTTTCTTTATACTGTAACAGCTAGGCTGCTCATGCATGCTCTTATCCTATCCCATCTTGACTACTGTAACCTACTACAAACTGGCCTCCTTAATGCCCATCTCTGCCCCTACAGGGCTCTGTATTAAATACTGCTGCCAGAATTCTGCTCTCATCCAAGAGAGTTTAGGCCCCTCCATTGCTAAAATCCTTATCGTGGCTTCCTATTAAACGAAGAATATCTTACAAACTTCTTCTCTTAACCTTCAAAGCCCTCCGTTCCTCTGCTCCTCACTACATCTCTTCCCTTGTGTCTCTATATGTTCCCGGCTGACCCTTCGTTCCTTGCAGAGAAATTGTTTGGTTGTACCCCTCACTACTACTGCTATTTCCCGCCTTAAACCTTTCTGCCTTGCTGCCCCTTACATTTGGAATGGCCTCCCTGATTTCCTCTGGAGAGAATCCTCCCTCAGTCTTTTTAAAACTAAACTTAAAGACTACCTCTTGGAGCACTCGCACAGCACCTGATCTGGGAACTGGCACTTATATTGCAGTGTCACCCACTGTGACCTACAGCACTTATATTTGCCTATTTGTGTCTGTAAGTTACCCTCCCATTTAGATTGTAAGCTCTATGGGGCAGGGACCTTGTGTCTCTTTGACTCTTAACTTATTGCAACTGTACCTTATATTTATTGTTATACTTTGTATTTATTTATTTTAATAACCCCCTGTTTGTATTAATCTATTCTACTGTACATGCGTACATAAGTAGCACTTTATAAATAAAGATATCCATACATACAAGTTCTGTTTAACTAACTATTCGGAAAGGATTTTTTACTCTGAGAGCTGTGCCGCTGTGGAATTCCCTCCCTGAATCAGTTGTACTGGCTGATATACAGTATTAGCTAGCTTCAAGAAGGGGTTTTTAGCAAGTGAGGGAATACAGGGTTATGGGAGATAGCTCTTAGTACAAGTGAGGGAATACAGGGGTAGGGGAGATAGCTCTCAGTACAAGTGAGGGAATACAGGGTTATGGGAGATAGCTCTCAGTACAAGTGAGGGAATACAGGGGTATGGGAGATAGCTCTCAGTACAAGTGAGGGAATACAGTGGTATGGGAGATAGCTCTCAGTACAAGTGAGGGAATACAGGGTTATAGGAGATAGCTCTCAGTACAAGTGAGGGAATACAGGGGTATGGGAGATAGCTCTCAGTACAAGTGAGGGAATACAGGGTTATGGGAGATAGCTCTTAGTGCAAGTTGATTCAGGGACTGGTTTGATTGCCATCTTGGAGTCAGGAAGGAATTTTTTCCCCTCTGTGGCAAATTAGAGAGGCTTCAGATGGGGTTTTTGCCTTCCTCTGGATCAACTAGCAGTTGGCAGGTTATATATAGGCATTCTGGTTGAACTTGATGGATGTGTCTTTATTCAACTTAACTTACTAAGTATTGCTTGGTTTCTTTAGTCCAGGTTTTTTGTTGCCAAAAAACCTAATTTTGTTGGGGGGAAAAAATAGCCATAAATTTGTTGCAATCCTAAAAATAAGCCAGCTAAAACCTGTAAGATTTCTTTTTTTTTTTTTTTTGCTTCATGCTTTTAGAGGTTTTTGGGTGTTACATGCAACCCCCTTTCCCAGGATGGGCCTCCGCTATAGGGGAGATAAGTATAGGGCTAAATGGTGTAGTAGAACTACAACTCACACTGGTGTTGTGCAACAGATTAAAGGAATTGGATTCCAGGAGCTCTTGCAGATTAACTAGATGAAGCTTTATTGTCCAAGACAAGGTATATCTTCAGGGTATTTCAATATACTCACTCAGAGTTTGATGTAGAACAGCATACAGAAGTACAATCGATACTACAGTTGAGCAATAGGTAGAATATGATGTTTCCCTAGTAATCCCTTCTTATCAAGAGGTTGGGTAGGCAAAGCACCAACAGAAGGATAGGCAGAGGCAGCTCACAGGCATAGTCCCGTCTCATCAAGAGTTTCGGCAAGGCATATTTGCTAACCTAATTCCCAAGCACTTCTGTGGCCCTACAATAAGGCAATAAAGGCCTAGTAGGAAAACTTCTCCTTTCCTAATATTCTGGATTTGGCTAAGACTGCCCTTGCTAAATAAGTCTGATCTCACACCTCCTAGAGGGTGCTATTACAAATGCTGCTATGCTGTCTTTTCCTCATTCACTGGGCCCTGTCCCCGACTTATCAGATGAAATGCTACTGGGGCCTTAGTGCTCCAGGCTCAGTGGACTGATGCCTGAAAGCAGTGGCAGCCAAAGAGGAAGCCACACCCTCCTGCCAGACACTTTATCAGGCTGCAGGGGGGAGTGGTCAACCTGTATAGACCTATAGGGAATAGTGTTAGAACTGTAACTTAAGTACAGGGGCTATTACCCAATAACAATAAAGGTGTGAAGAGGTAGGGGATAAAGCCATAGGGAGCTTAACCCTATGGGTCCCTACACTTCCAATACCTTTCCCTCAGATTGATCACTCACTGGGATCTGCAGGGTCTGAAAGTATCATTTTTTGGGGGACAATTTCCGAAAAACTCAAATTTTTAGAGAAACCATAGCAGAAAAATGGAGTACTGGCAAAATCCCATTTGTAAAGAATGGACTTCTTAAAATTGCTTGGTAAATGTGCCCCTAAATGTAGAGAGAACATGAGTAAGTGGTCTCCCTACTTTAAGTTTCTTAGAAACAGAAAACATTTCTTGATTAAGATTCAGTTGTTACTTTGCAGTCTTTAAGTTAATTTAATAATAAGTTTATAACAATTCATTTATTTTTAACCTTTCTCTTAACTCTCGTCTACCTTTTCATGGTTTTGCTTGTGCTTTTAGTTATTCCAACCAGTGAGAAATAAAGGAAATAATTTATATAGAACTCTGTGATGGGGTCAAGGAAAAGACAGGATCTAAGGGGCATGTATGTTATAGCTTATAAGCCAACATCACCAGGGATGTTGCCCATAGCAACCAATCAGCAATTGGATTTGAATAGTCACCGTTAAAAGACAAAATCAAAGATCTGATTGGTTACTATGGCAACATCACCCTAAGGGGGTATTTATTATGCTGTGTAAAACTAATTCGCTGAAAAAAAGGAGTAAAAAGCTGTGTAAAATAAATGGAAAAGATCGCCATCTGAACGCCGGATATTACGCCATTATCTTTAATAAGTTCCGGTGGAAGAAAAAATGCGTAAAAGAATTACACCGTTTTTACGCCATTTTTATACAGCGAAGCCTGGCGATGTGTGGCGAATTTTCGCACTGTTTTTTACACAGCATAATAAATATGACCCTATATGTATTGCAACAGATAAGCGGGAGAGTCTAGGGAGGCTGGTAATTATACAGAGCTGGCAGAACTAGACCCTAGTTCCAAATGATCGGATTAGCCTGATATCGCCCACCCACCAAGCGAGCAGATCTTACCATGTATGGCCACCTGCAGAGAGTCCAGGCATCATTTTGACACCAAATGCTGAAGTGACACAGACCTTAAAGGTTTTTGGCAGAGATGGTCCAATTTGCAGAAAAAGTGACTTAACATATTGGCACCCCAGCTTTCCTCGTCTTTTAAACCAATTACTTTAATGCACACTGTAATTTACTTTAAAGAATATTGTCATGTTGCAGGCCTGTAAGAGTTAATAAAGCAGGCCAAGGGATTCAAAAAATCATTCTGCAAGTCCCAGGAAACAGATACCTAACAGAAGTCTCTTCATGAGGGTCTGTTTCTACCCTTATAGTGTAAAGGGCTCATACCCTGTGGTGGCGGTCACATTATAACATAAACCTGTACCGCTTACACCAGCGGTATCAAAAACTGGGTATAAGGTTATTTTAATATGGCCTGTTGTGAGGCATAGGGAATTTTTCACAAAGAAAATTCTTGCCTTGATGCAAAAAAATCAGAGGTTTATTTTATTTCACAAGACCTCCATAAAAACAAATAAGCAAGGCTCTTATTTACACCTATAGCAGAGACTTGCAAAGCAGACTTTACAAAAAGGAAAAATAAAACAAAAAAACCTTGCTATTCACAGCAGCTCTTCTGAGAAATAGCACTTCCTATTTATAATGACTGCCCTGCTTGCAGAGTCCAGGAAGTGCTGCTGGCCTGCCTCTTAGAGGTGCAAACCGCCACACCCAGCTGGATCAGAGGTATGGTAATACTTTTAAGTTTAAAGCTGCACTTGTAATTAAGCATTTTAAATGTCTTGATAGCAATACATCTAACAAATGCATTACTTTTCCAATACATGCATATCTTGCACATTTAAATATAACACAAAAATACATTTCACGTTTTTAACACAAACTAGCTAGTTAAATGCATGGTTCACAGGTGCTGACAGATTCAGAGTAAAGACAGAAAAGTGCATTAGGTGGCCAGCCTAATGGAAAGAAGGAAAAATAGAAGATAGGAAATTTACTATTCACCCAAAAGAGATCTCTGTCCATGTGAACACTTGCATTAAAACCAATGTAGCAGACTTTAGCACACATTACAGACAGATTATAGTTTTACAATTCACACAATTCAAGACATTGACTGCAGCTGGGAAGGTTGGGAGCTACAACATGGAGCTAGCCACTGCTCCTGTATAAACTATAGCAAAAAAAGGGAAAGTTGTGCTCAACCACTAAATTTTACACCATTAGGTGGGGACCACAGGTGGGACCCACAAGTAATGGTGTTTAATGGTGTTTAAACTGTGTGGGAAAACTTAAAATCAGAGTATGTAAAATTGAGATTTCACTGTAATCCTGTATTCTGGATGGCTTTTTTAGTCCACATAATAACATTTTGTTATGTCTCGGTTATCCACGTAGCCATTTAATATTCAACATTTACAGTCAATTCCTGAAACATGAGTGGGTGTGGACAGTTAAATTGGTCAAAAGGATGTGATAATTAAAATCTTAGTCGTTCAGAAACAAGGAATGCAGACAATGCGAGTGGGATGCAAAGTTTGACAGTAACCACTTGGGATATATAAAGAATATGATCATTTCTAGGTAATGCAAACTGTCATTCATCCATACATTTAATAATATTATGTGTGAACATAACAGACTTTTATTTGAACAGACACGTTGTCACAAGCTGGGAATGTAAAAGGTTGCGTATATGTCTGTTCACACACAGAACCAACTCCTAAAGGGAGACAGGGAATGCAGACTGTTTAACGGGTCAGAAGAGAAGGAAGTAAATACGTTTTGTTGCTCAGGAGTGGAGAATGCAGACAGTCTATGTTGTTAGCATCACATGCTCAGTGATTAGCATTTTCTTATATTAAATCCCTGGGAAATCCCTTTTGATTGTGTCCCGGATAATATTGCAATTTTTCAGTATAACCCTTTCCTGGCACACTCCTGCAGAAATTGGATTACACTCACTTCTTTGGGCTCACTGTTTCTCAGAGATATCTATCACAGTTAACAATTCTACCATCACCCCATCTTCCCAGGCCCGGTGCCTTGGGGTTATCCTCGATTCTGCCCTGTCCTTCACTCCTCATATCCAGTCACTTATCAAATCATGTCACTTTCACATAAGAAATATTTTCAAAATATGATCATTTATCACCCAAGATGCTGCCAAAATTCTTATTCACTCATCATATCATATCTCGCCTGGACTACTGTAAAGGTGGCCATACATGCTAAGATATGCTCAAGCGAGCGGATTTTCTCCCGATATCCTCTGTGGCCAAACGATGGGGTATAGGTCTGTCCGTCGATTTGGGGACTGCTTCAATGAGCCGATGTGGTCCCCGATCCAAATAAATTTCAAACAGGCCAATTTCAGGTCAGATGTTGGTCGGACAGGCCCATTTTTAGTGCCCATATACAGCCCGATAAGCTGCCAAATCTGTCTAAGGGATCGATATCAGCAGCTAGAATCGACCTGTGCATGACCACTTAGTAACTGGCCTTAACCTTCAGAGACTGTCCCCTCTCTAGTCCTTAAAGGAGAAGGAAAGGTAAAAACTAAGTACCGTATATACTCGAGTTTAAGCCGAGTTTTTGAGCACAAAAAATGTGCTCAAAAAGTAACCCTTGGCTTATACTCGAGTATACCTCCCCCCAACCTCCCTCCCTCCACTTGTGTCCGACTCTCGATCTGGCAGTGTAACACGCTCGCACCCCCCCCCACCCCGTGCACGGACGGGGGGGTTACGAGTGTGTTACATCTCCAGCGCAACTAAAAGCAATTGGTGCTGTGTGCGCACTCGCTCACCTCCGTACACAGGGGGGGTGCAAGCATGTTACATCTCCAGCGCACGTGTAACGCCGCTGTGAACCTTCACATCCCCTTAGTCCCAATGCACCGGAAATCCCTACTGCCTTCTCACTGACTCACAATGAAGACGGAAGTGGCGCTGCCTCCCCGCTGTACTTTGTCTTCTAGTCGCAGACTGAACGTTATCTGTGGGAGGATGATAACAGCGATCCTTGTGTTTAATAATCATGGCAAGACAAGGTTCTTGCGCTTCTACCAGCATTTCGTGAGTGATTATTGACTGTAGCATGTGAAAGAACTGTCACCCATTTCGGGTTTTTATTATACGCTGTTTTATGGGGCTTGTGGGGAAGCCTTGGCATCTTATTGCACCTGTGGGACACGCACCTTCACATTTAAACATACTGCCCTGCATTAAAATGTACTTATGCTTCTTGATTGTAAAAGCTTATCTTGCTTCTAAACAGTGATAATGCTGTTTAGCTAAGCACCTGCAGCTCTGATTTAAAAGGATTGAAACCAGAAAAGGCAAATCCATCTAACTCCTACTTACACAAGTACATGAAGACACACGTCCGTCCACGGGAGGGGGGGGTTTGCGAGCACGTTACATCGGCAGGACGGACATAAGTGGAGGGAGGGAGGTATGTATGCACGGACACAAGTGGAAGGAGGGAGGAAAGGAGGGTGGGTGCGCGCAACGAGCGCGTTACATCTGCACATCCATCTGCACAATGAGCCAGAGTAAGTAATTGGTACAATAACTTGTTATTTACAAAAATTAAATTTGTATTAAGTCCAGCATCAAGAATTATTTTGCCCTTGTAACTACTATTGTAGTACTGTGGTGGGACTTGTACACTGGTGTCCAAGTACTTATAATAATTGATGATAATTAGTATGGCAGCTTCCTTAGCGTTCCCAAACTTGCTTTTGTCTGCTGCTGTAGCATTTTTCTTTCCCTAAAGTTATATATTTATTTATCTGTTATTTATTTGATTATTGAAGCTTCTAAAGCTCTTTACTCAGGTATGGTAATGGTTTATGCAGAATAAATATATTGTTCTAGGTGTCACTAATGTGGCGAATCTATTGGCAGTAAAATGCCAAAATGACTTTCCTTCTCCTTTAATGAATACTGCTGTCAGGCTCACACCTATCCAACCGCTCCTCCTCTGCCATGCCACTCTGCCAATCCCTGCACTGCTGGAAATGTAAAAGGTTGTGTACATGTCAGGCCACACACAGAACCAACTCCTAAGGGAGACAGGAAATGCAGACTGTTTAACGGGTCAGAAGAGAAGGGAATAAATAATTTTTGTTGCTCAGGAGTGGAGAATGCAGACAGTCTATGTTGTTGGCCTCTGTGTTGACATCACATGCTCAGTGATTAGCATTTTCTTATATTAAATAAAATTACTCTGGGAAATCCCTTTTGATTGTGTTCCGGAAAATATTGTAATTTTTCAGTATTTTAACCCTTTCCTGGCACACTCCTGTAGAAATTGGATTACACTCAGTTCTCTGGGCTCAGTGTTTCACCCTATCTTTCCAGGGCAGGTGCCTTGGGGTTATCCTTGATTCTGCCCTGTCCTTCACTCCTCGTATGCAGTCACTTATCAAATCATGTCACTTTCACATAAGAAAAGATGCTGCCAAAATTCATATTCACTCATCATAATCATATCTCGCCTGGACTACTGTAATTCTCTGCTAATTGGTCTTCCCCTCCAAAGACTGTCCAAAGACTGTACCCTCTCTACTCCTTTAACCCGCTTGTTGCGCTCCTCTACTGACCTACTTCTCGACTCCTCTCTCATTCCCTCCTCTCACACTCCATCCCACAGGCAGTTGAGCAAGATTTAGAATGGATTTAGGCTATAGCTTGAAAACTGTCTCTGGCTGAGTGCTCTGTAGCAGCTCTGGTTACTGGCAGTTCATTCACTTGTCTGCTGCTCTCTCTTCCTCTGGATCTGGTTTGCTCTGGTTGGCAATACAGCAGGGGCTCCCTTTATAACCTGCTGGCCCCACCCCTGATTTTTGGCTCCAAAGCCAGGCACTCCCTCATACTTCCCAACATTTAAAAAATGTAAAGGAGGACAAAAATAAATGCTGCACGTATTGCAGTGGATTTTTTGACCATGCCCATTTTTGTGACCACACCCCCTAAATATCACTCCCATTTTACAACATTTGGCAGGTTATTTAATGTTTGATCACATTTCTGAGGGTTTTGGGGTTTTGTTTTCTATTGAGTGCTATTCTGATATCTACTGGGAGCTGCAATCTTGCTACCTTCCCACTGTTCTGCTGATCGGCTGCTGGGAGGAGATCACTCCAACTTGCAGTGCAGCAATAAAGTGAATGAAGTTCATCAGAGCACAGGTCACATGGCTCACGACCCTGGGAAATTAAGAATATGGCTAGCCTCACGTGAAATGTAAAAATGAAATATTAAAAAAATATGTTTGCATTTTGAAAAACATTTCAATGCAGGATTACAGTTTTGCTAAAAAATGTATAATTGCACTTTAAGCTGCAAGTCTCAGTTCCCCCACGAGACCTGTTTAGCTTATTAGTTACAATTGTATCTTTGTGCAGGTGTAGCTTGTTAATTTTCTGGGCTCCCTGCAAAAAGCCTACTTATTTAATTAAGTTTGAGAACACTATTAAAAAAAAATTGTGTAGCCTGTGCATGGGCATCAGGGCCCCCATTTTGGCACATACACAAGATTTTAGCCTAATGTAAAATATGCCTTTAATGATAATGCCCACAAAATGGCACCTGCTTGCTGTGATTGTGTAATTACATATATAATTTATATAGTGTCAGTAAAGTTTATTAAGTTGCAAACTTAACAAACACAAAAGAAAAGAATTTGAAATAATTTCTTAGGGTGACAGGTCCCCTTTAAGTTGTTGACAGTTTGAGAACTACAAACATGTAAATGCTTGGTGTAGAATGATGTTTAACAGCAGATTTTATTTTTCTATACTTTTCTGCGAAGTGGTTAAAAGGAAATGTAAATGATCTAGCATGTCGTAGATGTCTGGTGCATTAAGGGATATTTTCATGGTGTACTTTTTATCTCTAAATGACACTGTTTACAGAGCAAATAATTCACTCTGCCATTAAAATTTGTATTCTTAAACCAAAAATTTTTTTTTTTCATTGTAATATTGATTTGTAGGCAGCCATCTCAGTCCAATGTGCCCGAGTCTGAGCTTTCAGAAACAGCCAGCACTACACATTAGAACTGCTTTCAGATTACCTTTTGTTTCTCCTATTCATATGTAACTGGAGGAGTCCCAAGCTGGACTTGGATTTCTTACTATTGAGTGCTATTCTGATATCTACTGGGAGCTGCTATCTTGCTCCCTTTCCATTGTTCTGCTGATCGGCTGCTGGGAGGGGGGTGATACCACTCCAACTTGCAGCGCAGCAGTAAAGTGACTGAAGTTCATCAGAGCACATGGCTCTAGCACCCTGGGAAATATGGCTAGCCTCATGTAAAAATGAAATATTAAAAAATATGTTTGAGTTTTTGAAAAACAGATTTCAATGCAGGATTCTGCTGGAGAAGCTCTATTAACCGATGCATTTTGAACAAAACATGTTTTTCCATGGCATTATTCCTTTTCTCTGACTCAGTTATTAAACAATTTTTTCTCATGGAAACAGGTACAAGGAAGCAAATAAAGCATGCAAAAAAGCTATCAGGCAAGCTAAAATAGAAATGGAAAGGGATATTGCTGCTAGGAGTAAAAAGAATCCAAAATTATTTTTTAATTATGTGAATAGTAAAAAAATGAAGCAAGAAGGGGTGGGAACTTTATTATCACGGGGGGGTACGTTGGTTGATGAGAATGGGGAAAAAGCTGAAATTTTGAACTCTTATTTTTCATCTGTCTATACATCTGAGGTGCCAGATAATGAAGGCTTCCCTTGTAATATGCCCAGTTCTAGTAATTTAGCTACTGACGCGTGGGTCACTCAGGAGGAAATTCAAAAGAGACTTGAACATGTAAAGGTAAACAAAGGTCCAGGACCGGATGGGATTCATCCCAGGGTATTAAATGAGCTGAGCGCTGTGATTGCCAAGCCTCTTCACATAATTTTTCAGGATTCGTTGAGGTTTGGCATGGTGCCGAGAGACTGGCGGATTGCTAATGTGGTGCCGTTATTTAAAAAGGGATCTCGTTCTCAGTCTGAAAACTATAGGCCTGTTAGTCTGACATCAGTAGTAGGAAAGCTTCTGGAAGGGGTAATAAGGGATAGGATAGTTGAATACATTGCAGTTCACAATACTATTAGTTTGTGCCAGCATGGTTTTATGCGTAACAGATCTTACCAGACTAATTTAGTTGCCTTTTATGAGGAGGTGAGCAGGAACCTTGATGCTGGAATGGCAGTTGATGTCATCTAATTGGACTTTGCTAAAGCGTTTGATACAGTACCTCACAGAAGGTTAATGATCAAATTGAGGAATATTGGCCTAGAACATAATATTTGTAATTGGATAGAAAACTGGCTGAAGGATAGAGTACAAAGAGTGGTGGTAAATGGAACATTTTCTAATTGGGCCAGTGTGGTTAGTGGAGTACCGCAGGGGTCAGTCCTTGGTCCTTTGCTTTTTAACTTGTTTATTAATGACCTGGAGGTGGGCATAGAGAGTACTGTTTCTATTTTTGCTGATGACACAAAATTGTGCAAAACTATAAGTTCCATGCAGGATGCTGCCGCTTTGCAGAGCGATTTGACAAAATTGGAAAACTGGGCAGCAAACTGGAAAATGAGGTTCAATGTTGACAAGTGCAAAGTTATGCACTTTGGTAGAAATAATATAAACGCGAACTATCTACTGAATGGTAGTGTGTTGGGGGTATCCTTAATGGAGAAGGATCTAGGGGTTTTTGTAGATCACAAGTTGTCTAATTCCAGACAGTGTCATTCTGTGGCTACTACAGCAAATAAAGTGCTGTCTTGTATAAAAAAGGGCATTGACTCAAGGGATGAGAACATATTTTTGCCGCTTTATAGGTCCCTGGTAAGGCCTCACCTTGAGTATGCGGTGCAGTTTTGGGCTCCAGTCCTTAAGAAGGATATTAATGAGCTGGAAAGAGTGCAGAGACTGCAACTAAACTGGTAAAGGGGATGGAAGATTTAAGCTATGAGGTTAGACTGTCGAGGTTGGGGTTGTTTTCTCTGGAAAAGAGGCGCTTGCGAGGGGACATGATTACTCTGTACAAGTACATTAGAGGGGATTATAGGCAGTTGGGGGATGTTCTTTTTTCCCATAAAAACAATCAACGCACCAGAGGTCACCCCTATAGATTAGAGGAACAGAGCTTCCATTTGAAGCAGCGTAGGTGGTTTTTCACGGTGAGGGCAGTGAGGTTGGGGAATGCCCTTCCTAGTGATGTGGTAATGGCAGACTCTGTTAATGCCTTTAAGAGGGGCCTGGATGAGTTTTTGAACAAGCAGAATATCCAAGGCTATTGTGATACTAATATCTACAGTTAATATTACTGGTTGTATATATATAGTTTATGTATGTGAGTGTATAGATTGGTTAGTATAGGTTGTGTGCTGGGTTTACTCGGATGGGTTGAACTTGATGGACAATGGTCTTTTTTCAACCCTATGTAACTATGTAACTATGTAACTATGTCACTTTAAACAAGATGCCTTCCTACTTCACTGTTCCTGCTACCAGTAAATCAAGACAGTTCATTCTCAAGAATCCATAGTACAATATCTCTGACTACATGTCAAACTACACAGATAGTTTGTTTTTTTTCTTTGGACTTAAAATTCAAATGCACACTCAAATGCCTAAACAATAGTCTAAATTCGGAGGGTTTATTTGGGGTTGGTTCTCTATGCATTCTTTTTCTTTTGAGACTCCACATGCCACATACTTTGGTAATAATGTGCATGTTGGCTATTAACCCTTTAAGTGCCACAGAATGTAGAATGAGTGGGGTGCGATTGCCCAGTAGGCAAGTGCAGACTACATGCCTTTTGTTGCCTGCACTTTCTGGACCCCCCCCCAGTGTGACCACTCACTGGATGAAGAAAGAAGATGGCCTCATCCAGTTCCTGGGTCCCTTCTACCTCCTACTCTGGATTTTCAAGGTAGTGTCACATACACACACTTACCTGCACATGCACACAACACGGATTTTGTCATGTGTACACACACACACACACACACACTTTTGTGGATTTTTTTTAGGGTTGATTTACTAAAGTGCGTTAAAACGTGCACTATTTATAGCGTGTGGTAAAAATGTTATTGTGTCTAAATTTTCGCGAATTAACGCACGATTCACTATAAGCACACTTGTGTTAATTTACGCTCGATACTGCATGCAATATTTTAGTCACAAAAA
This sequence comes from Xenopus tropicalis, assembly GCF_000004195.4. Lineage (NCBI taxonomy): Eukaryota > Metazoa > Chordata > Amphibia > Anura > Pipidae > Xenopus > Xenopus tropicalis. The sequence continues at coordinate 107,144,368 of NC_030680.2, read as the reverse complement.
CTCTATGCACGTTAAATAATGTGTGCGCTACTTTTCGCATGCGCGCTAATTAACGCACACGCGGTATTTACCGCATGCACGCTAATTAATGCACGCCCACTGCAGTTAGTACCGCATGTGCGCTAATTATGCCGACTAAATATTCACCTCTATAGTGGCCAATATTATGGCGACAAAAGAAACTATTCTTGCTAACAAATATTCTACTTTGATGGCGTTAAAGTTAGCAACTGTTCATAGACTATACTCTTAGACAATTTAAACTCACTTTAGTAAACATACCCCTTAAAGGAGAAGGAAAGGCTAAGTCACTTGGGGGTGCCAAAATGTTAGGCACCCCCAAGTGACTTACATGACCTACCTTGTACCCCGGGCTGGTGCCCCTGTTAGGAGAAAACAGCACCAGCCCGGGGCACCTGTAGACACCGCTTCCTCCTTCCTTTGCGCGCTGCTGCCGAAATCCGTGGGCCGGCGCATGCGCAGTAGAGTGAAAAGCCGACTTTAATATTTAAGTTCGGCTTTTCACTCTACTGCGCATGCGTGCGCAAGCGAGGAAGAAGCAGGAAGCGCCGGCAGCTGCCCTAGGCTGTTGCTGTTCTCTCTGTACGGGGGCACCTCCAAGTGACTTAGCCTTTCCTTCTCCTTTAATTTTAATGCCCTGTACTCTCCTTTATCAAGGAGGATTATTGTTTAACCCTTTGGCTGCCAAGACCGTAGCTCCTACGTGCTGACAAAAAAAGTCGCTAAGTGCCCAGCACGTAGGAGCTACGTTTTTCATTCAGCCAGCACGTTCCCTGCACTCGCCGATCAATGCGAGTGCAGAGACGGGCTGCCAGCCCCACAACCCCCTAGGCAACGAGCTTACTGGCGCTGATGGTCCTCTCCCTCCTCCGATCGCCCCCAGACTGACCCCAAGTCGCAGCGACGTCATCAAGACGTGCCTGCTGCGTGGGGTATAAAAATCCCCTCTCTGGCGCCGCCACCTTCACTCTTGGAGCCTCGTGGACCTGCCTGCAGCCCCCTGCGACCCTCCAGCACAGAGATCTGCCTTGCCTGCCTTTGAGATCTGCCCCAGGTACATTTTTGCACTATTACACACACATTACACCATTTACACTAACTGTCATTTTTTTTGCAGTTTCCATTTTTTTTTTTACTTTTTTTACACTTACATACACTTACACACACATATACACACCTATACACCCTATCACTTCTTTGCAAGTGTGCACACATACATATTTTTTACTTTTTAGCACATAATACGCTGACAGGGGGCTCTGTGTGCAAAAGCTGAGCTGGCAGGCGAGAAATCCTTATGCGCTATTTTCATTTTGGGGTCAGTACATACCACAGACTTTGGTATATCTATGCATTTTGGGCATCAAACTGTTCAGTAGGCCTCTGGTGTTCCTATTTGGGGTGTGTTGCCTTTGTACGCAAGAAATTGTGTGAGATAAATGCGGCAAACTGCAACATTTTTATGCGATTTTCTGAAATGTCATAAAAACCAATAAGTTTAGTAAAGCTTTGCAGATTGGCACTTTGGTGTAGAAAGGACTCTTTACCCTTGTTGGATTTGTCAGAATGTGTACTTTCCAAAAATATATGGTTTTGTGGGGGTCTCTGTATAGTTAGGGGAAGTTTCGGCACATAATACGCTGACAGGGGGCTCTGTGTGCAAAAGCTGAGCTGGCAGGCGAGAAATCCTTATGCGCTATTTTCATTTTGGGGTCAGTACATACCACAGACTTTGGTATATCTATGCATATTGGGCATCAAATTGTTCAGTAGGCCTCTGGTGTTCCTATTTGGGGTGAGTTGCCTTTGTACGCAAGAAATTGTGTGAGATAAATGCGGCAAACTGCAACATTTTTATGCGATTTTCTGAAATGTCATAAAAACCAATAAGTTTAGTAAAGCTTTGTAGATTGGCACTTTGGTGTAGAAAGGACTCTTTACCCTTGTTGGATTTGTCAGAATGTGTACTTTCCAAAAATATATGGTTTTGTGGGGGTCTCTGTATAGTTAGGGGAAGTTTCGGCACATAATACGCTGACAGGGGGCTCTGTGTGCAAAAGCTGAGCTGGCAGGCGAGAAATCCTTATGCGCTATTTTCATTTTGGGGTCAGTACATACCACAGACTTTGGTATATCTATGCATATTGGGCATCAAACTGTTCAGTAGGCCTCTGGTGTTCCTATTTGGGGTGAGTTGCCTTTGTACGCAAGAAATTGTGTGAGATAAATGCGGCAAACTGCAACATTTTTATGCAATTTTCTGAAAACTCATAAAAACCACTAACTTTAGGAAAGCTTTGTGGCTTGGTACTTTGGTGTAGAAAAGACTCTTTACCCTTGTTGGATTTGTCAGAATGTGTACTTTCCAAAAATATATGGTTTTCTGGGGGTCTCTGTATAGTTAGGGGGGGTTACTGCACATAATACGCTGTCAGGGGGCTCTGTGTGCAAAAGCTGAGCTGGCAGGCGAGAAATCCTTATGCGCTATTTTCATTTTGGGGTCAGTACATACCACAGACTTTGGTATATCTATGCATATTGGGCATCAAACTGTTCAGTAGGCCTTTGGTGTTCCTATTTGGGGTGACTTGCCTTTGTACGCAAGAAATTGTGTGAGATAAATGCGGCAAATTGCAACATTTTTATGCGATTTTCTGAAATGTCATAAAAACCACTAACTTTAGGAAAGCTTTGCAGATTGGTACTTTGGTGTAGAAAGGACTCTTTACCCTTGTTGGATTTGTCAGAATGTGTACTTTCCAAAAATATATGGTTTTTAGGGGTCATCCTACATTTCTGCAGCTTCTACCCCTCATAAAACTGCAGTGTGTTTATGAATTGGGTAAAGATAAGCCATGAAATTAGTGTGCACAAGGTATATTTGGGGGTCTCTAAGTGCCATGTGCTTTGATAAACCTATGTACAGTGGGCATCAAACTGTTCAGTAGACCTCTGGGGTTCATATTTAGGGAGGTTTGTCTTGGTACCTAATGACCTGTAGAAAATAAGTTGCTGCATAGTGGAAGTTTTGAGGTGATTTTTGGAAATGCCATAAAAATCGTCAAACTTAGGAAAGCTTTATGGCTTGGTACTTTGGAGTAGAAAGACATGGGTACCCATTTTAGATTCGGGGGAATGTGTACTTTCCAAAAATATATGACTTTCTGGGGTGAATGTACTTTTTACTAGCATTATCCCACATATAATGATGTAAATGTGTTGATTTTGCAGAAGCTGAAATGATAGATCATATGGGGGTATGTTCACATTGGGGCCCCTACATGCCACATTCTTAGGTAAACCTATACATATTGGGCATCAAACTGTTCAGTGGACCCCTGGCGTTCATATTCAGGGTGTTTTATCTTGGTACCTAATGCTATGTGGGAGATAAGATGCTGGAAACTGGAAGCTTTGAGTGGATTTTGGAAATGTTATCAAAATTGCCAACTTTAGGAAAGCTTTGCGGCTTGGTACTTTGGAGTAGAAAGACATAGGTACCCATTTTAGATTCGGGGGAATGTGTACTTTCCAAAAATATATGACTTTCTGGGGTGAATGTACATTTTACTAGCATTATCCCACATATAATGATGTAAATGTGTTGATTTTGCAGAAGCTGAAATGACAGAAATGATAGATCATATGGGGGTATGTTCACATTGGGGCCCCTACATGCCACATTCTTAGGTAAACCTATACATATTGGGCATCAAACTGTTCAGTGGGCCCCTGGCGTTCATATTTAGGGGGTTTTATCTTGGTACCTAATGCTATGTGGGAGATAAGATGCTGGAAACTGGAAGCTTTGAGTGGATTTTTGGAAATGTTATCAAAATTGCCAACTTTAGGAAAGCTTTGCGGCTTGGTACTTTGGAGTAGAAAGACATGGGTACCCATTTTAGATTCGGGGGAATGTGTACTTTCCAAAAATATATGGCTTTCTGGGGTGAATTTACTTTTTACTAGCGTTATCCCACGTATAATGATGTAAATGTTGATTTTGCAGACGCAGAAATGACAGAAATGACAGTACATATGGGGGTATGTTCCCATTAGGGCCCCTACATGCCACATACTTAGCTAAACCTATATATATTGGGCATCAAACTGTTCAGTGGACCCCTGGCGTTCATATTTAGGGTGTTTTATTTGGTTACTTTATGACCTTTAGGAGTTAAGATACTATTGACTGGAAGCTTTGAAGCGATTTTTAAAATTTTTTACAAATTTTGATAAAAACGAATAACTTTAGGAAAGCATTGCGACTTGGTAGTTTGGAGCAGACAGACAGTTCTGGGATAAACTTTCTATTAGCGGAATTTTTGGCCTTAAAATCTAAAGTATGCAGCTTTCTGGAGCAGTGCTTTGGAAATTTGGTAGGGTACTGCTGGAGGGTTTTGACCTATACAAGTGAGAAATCTCCATAGAACTATATATATTTGGTATTGGCACGTTCAGGAGACATGGGACATTCCAAATCAGGTGTATTTTCATGCATAAAATATTTTTTGTTTCTGGTATATGTGTTTATATTATGGAAAATATTATTTTTTTCATTTTTTAGACATCTAGAAGCCTATATCTTGTTACAAAATTGGAATTACACAAAAATTCTACCATATTTTAAAAGCTTAGGTTGTCCTGAAAAAAACGATATATTGTTTTCCTGGGTAAACTAAAAGTCCCCCCGAGGAAAGGCCCCTAAAGTGAAACAGTGCAAAATGTTCAAAAACTGTCTGGCAGTAGAAGTTCCGCTTTGACCAAAACGGCTGGCAGTGAAAGGGTTAAGCATTGGTTAATACATAGATAGTATAAGGGAGAGCCTTGGGAGTTAGCGAGGCCACTTAGCAACAACTTGCAGCATTTTAGTATGGTTTTTGTGTCAGAGCCTTAGTATTGTTACACTTGAAAGTAAAGGGAATTGATTGGGGCAACAATGAGTAACAAAAAGTGACTGCATTGTTATGGCTTGCTTATTGGAGACAACACAATAAAACCATTTGTATATTTTTTTTAGATCTGGAACTGGAGGTGGCCCTTTAAAGCGGGTGCATTTCACACAATATGAGGAGCTGCTGCTGCCTTTCCTCCACAGGGAGAGCGTGCGAGGTGTCTCCGGCACCTTTGATACAGACAGGAATGTTGGCCAAAGTAGGTGTAATGACAGTAATCCAAGTGTATTTACTCTTGCAGAGAAGATTAAGGTTAAACATTCTTTTCTCCAACAGATTCATCTTTATCTCCACCTGGCCCGAGCAGACGGAGACAAACAGCATCTGCTCCCATTCCAGGTATTATTCTTAACAAATTTGGTTCGACCTGTGTTTCTTGTTAGGCTTGTGCAGTGGCATAATAATGAATTGTGTCTGTGTATTTTGCAGCTGTTTCAATTCCAGAAGTGCAGTGTATTGCTAATAAGATAGGGGTGTTATTTGCCAAGTGTATCTTGCTGGGTTAGGTGCAGTCAGTTCATCTTTGACTTTTGGACAGTCAATCTTTTCAACTTGATTTTACCTTTTTGCCTCATTTGGAATGAATCAATGTCCACAAATTTTTTGGTACAAATAAACTTGGTCATGTTTGAACAAAACTGACAATCAGCGTCCATGAAGTTTGTTTTGCATCATGAAGATAACAAAAAATTAAATTAACTTTTTTCTTTTTTTTCCCAAAGGTGGACGTTCCTCGTCTGGGCTCCACTCCCCACAGCGCCATTCTGAAATACAAGGCGAAACATTTAGTGGGGAGGAAAGTGAGAGAGGGTCACATGTCCGTGGCAGTGACGTGGCCTTCTTCTCGGATGAGGAGCCGCCCAACATTCCCCAGCAGCTCCAACCCCAGGCCACACGAGAGAATGTGGCCCCCAAGGAACAGCTAAAAGATAGGTTCCACAAAACCCTAATGAAGAATGAAAGGCAAAGTCACTTGGGGGTGCCAAAATGTTAGGCACCCCCAAGTGACTCTAATCACTTTCCTTTTACCCCGGGCTGGTGCCCCTGTTAGGAGAGAACAGCACCAGCCCAGGGTAGCTGCCAGCGCTTCCTGGTTCCGTGCGCGCGCATGCGCAGTAGAGTGAATAGCGGAACTTTAACAGAAAAGTCGGCTTTTCATCCTACTGCGCATGCGCCGACTGCTGGCATTTTAGGAAAAGGAAGCAGGAAGGAGGAAGCGCTACAGGTACCCCAGGCTGGTGCTGTTTTCTCCTAACAGGAGCACCAGCCCGGGGTACAAGGTAAGCGATTTAAGTCACTTGGGGGTGCCTAACATTTTGGCACCCCCAAGTGTCTTAGCTTTTCCTTCTCCTTTAATAAACACACCTTTGTAACCCTTTCTTGGCACACTCACTTAACTTGGCTGTGTATAGGCTTAGAAAACAGGAGATTTCTTTAATTTTAGATACTGGGAAATAACGCAGTGCCTCCACCTAGTGGACACTGGGGAACACACCTCAGGGGATTTCCACTAGAAATAATCACACACAGTTTTGCAGAAATATCAAACTTTATATAACTGTTGAAATGGAATGTAGAACAGTTTTAGGGATAACTGATAATCCTGCCCTGAGGAACTTGTGCAATCTATCCACTCCTGGCACAGTCTCTGTAGGTGCCCAATCCCAACTTGGATCTGGAAAGACCCCAACCCTTAAATCAGTTCAGTCCCTTCCCCCAGAGCTCTTAAGTCCCCCCAGGTAGCGCTTCCTGCCCCAGAGTACCTTCCCCTTTGAAAAGGTGGCTGCTCCCACGTAGCAGGCAAACAAACAATACCTGTTCTCACCAGGGAACACACACAAGAGATACCACAGAGGACTTTATAATTCCTGGCAGCCCAGCAGACTCTTATCCTGTCAGTCTAAACTCACAACACTTTGTCTGGCTGCTCACTCTGGATCTCTCTTTCAACACTGGTAAACAACAGCAGGGGCTCCCTTTATAAACTCTGGGCCCGCCCCTGGACTTTTGGCTCCAAACCTTAAGCACACCTCTTCCCAGATGTGCACTGGGTCATCCAGCCAATTGGGTCCCTCCCCAGGCTGTAGCTAGGCTGGATGATGTCACAGACTGAGAAACAGGGGATAGGGTTCTCTGATCCCCTACACCTTTATTAATAGAAATCTAAAATGGCAGCCAATCACACCTCACAAAGTCACATATAACAAACCCAGTAGTGATCAGCGAATTTCTTTTTTTTGTTGCACGCGTCAAAAAAAGTGGCGAGAAAGAAGCCACTTGGATGAGTAGTGAAACGTTTTCCAAGAAACACGGAAAAGTCCAGCATGAAATTTATAAAAAAAACTGGAAGAAGTAATGCATTTTATTTGAATATAGTAAAAAAGCTAATCTATTGGCAGCATTCCATGAAAAATAGACTGTAATAAACCTTATAATATTCAGTATTTCTGATACAAGGGGTGCAAATTATGCTTTTTTGTATTTTTGCACCTTACCACCTGCCTAATTTTGTTAATACTCCCCCTTCTATACTTTTCTCCCATTTCTTATCTGATTTCCCAATCCATCAACTCTGTGCTTCCCCTGCTATATCCTCCCCCGTTTTCTATTGCTCTTTCTTCTATAGCATCCCTTTATCTTTATTTATGCCATCATCTACCTCCCATTTTTTCTTTTTCCCTACTTTTCTCCATTTTCACTATAATTTTTTTATTATATTTTAGGGATGTGAAATGGCTAATCTTTTTCTTGCTGACAGGATGTGACAGGAGGGACCTTTGCCCAGTGGGAAAAGAGGTGTTCCTTCTTAGTTCTGTGATATTATGGGATGTCTTTCTCCATTTGTTGCTTTGACTGAAAAGGCAGTGCTGAAAGTCTAGAAGGTTGGACTCGGCCTGACTTCATGTGAATCAGGAATAGTTGTCAAGAGTCATAGTTCACCCCAGCTCAGTGTTCCAACTTAGAACAATCAGGTGGGTTAGTATTCCAATGGCAATACTGGCCTACAATAAGGGACCACAATGGAAAGGGACCCAGGATATTCTCCCTGAGGTGTGTCTGCATCTAGCCAGGTTCATATTCAGTTAGATGTTCTAGTTCATTTGAGCTTCATAGGAGACACTGTTATTTTACATATAAAGGTATGAGACCTGTTATGCAGAATGCTAAGGACCTGGATTTTTACAGATAAAGGCTCTTTCTGTAATTTAGATCTCCATACCTTAAGTCTACTAAAAAATAATTCAATGGAAAACTATACCCCCAACCAATGTAAGTCTCTATAAAAATATATTGCATAAACAAGCTCATATGTAAAACCCTGCTTCATCTAAAATAAACCATTTTCATAAAAATATACTTTTTTTTGGTAGTATGTGCTATTAGGTACTCCTAAATAGAAAGTTGCAGTTTTGAGAATTAAGGGCCGCCTCCTGGCCAATTAATTGGAGGAAAGCTGATGTCATTCCTATTTTAAAAATGGATTAAGACCTCAGCCTGGCAATTATAGGCCAGTTAGTTTGACTTCCGTGGTGGGAAAGTTATTTGAAGGCTTGTTAAGGGATCACATACTTGTTAAGGGATTACATAATTTGTAAGTAAAATATCCATTCTACCCCCTTTCCCCACCAATAACACTTTGATTGTTGAAAGCGTTAATTATCTTTTGTGTTTTATACATAAACAATATAAAATCCCTCTTCTGTTTGTGTACCATATTTAAAGAAGGGTGATGTGGTAACATGCGCTTACGTGCAATCCAATCTCCTGCTCGTTGACTTTCTTTTTAAAACCCTTTTTAAACTGGCAGTTTCTCTGGCTTTGCTGAAGAATATCAGCCTGCTCTGTTCTCCCTTTTGCTAGTGTGATCTATTTCTCTATAAGCTGAGAAAAGTGAAGGCAGCAGCTTTCCAAGTTAACCTTTGCCGACAGGAATAGCTATCAAGGCATTCAGCATCACATCTGGGTTATTGTTGCATCTGTTTAGTATTAAAACAAGAAAAACAGGAGAGGGGCATTCTGGTAATCCACAGACAGGCCATTCCCATTCTCGAAAAAATCCTGACGCGTTTCGTGTCTGACACATAATCATAGGCTTAAATGATGAACAACATCAGTATTTAAAAGGCTGAGCACTAACAGAAAACAAGATGATAAAATAGTTAGAAAAGGGGGAGGAGACTATAGAACTTTGGAAAATTTAAAGAAACAGCACCTATGCAAGAGAGAGGACATAAAGCAATTGCATTCAAATAGATATGCAGAAATATATATATACACTCAGAAGAAAGATAAATAGAGAGGAAATTTAGATGTACCCAGAGGAAATGTAGTTATATACTTTGTTACATTGATATCAAAATGGAAGAGTAAAAAGTTTTTTAACATGAACCATCAAAATTGGAAATCTAGTGAAGAGTGAATGTCCAAAAAACTTCTCGTTTTAATATCTTATATGTTAAATAACCACTTCTCTGAGATGGAAAAACTCTCTCTATTTCTTGAACTTGGAAAAAGTCTAGATTCCCCATAGTACAGGACAAAAACTGTCTGGATACATTTGTCTCCTTTCTTATTCGAATGTCATTAACGTGTTCCCGAATACATTCTTTAAAACTCCGCGACATTTGTCCAACGTATTGCATAGCACATTTCTGACACGTAATCAAATATATAACATTTTTGGTATTAATATAATATAATGACCAATAGTATAAGATTTATTAGTAACCGAAGATGTAAATTCATTACCCCCATGTATAAGAGTACATAAGGTACAACGAGTAGCACCACACTTAAAAGATCCATTGTGCTGTAGCCAAGTGGGAGTCTCTAATTTGTTACTTATTACCATACTAGGCGATAGAGTTTTCCCCAAGGTATCACTTTTATTAGTCACAAATTTGCAGCCTGATCCTAAAATGATCTTGAGCTTAGTACATAGTATGGGCAGATATTTATTAACTATTCTTTTATTATGAGGAAATTGGGGACTATATGTAAGTATACACAAAGCAGAACTAGAATCCAAAGAGCCCCTTGGCTTATCAAAAGGATCTTTAGAGTGACGTTTCAACAAGTGATCCCATGGGGTCATCATTGGTCTTTTAAAAACTTTTGTAAGACACTGTATATGATAACCCCTTAAAAGTAATCTATCGCTTAAATTTCATGTTTCACATACAAAATCCTGAAATTCAGAACACAAGCGTCTAATACGTAAAAACTAACCAATCAGAATATTAGGAATAAGACTCGTGTTAAGACCCCCCCATCATGAGATGGGCGGGAATCTTCAAACCAGTAATAATTGTGTGTTAAAATATATAATATATTTATATTATATATATAAATATATAACATTTTAAACAGCAACACAAGAAGAACCCAGAGGATTTCAAATTTTGGAGTATTGAAATTGTAGGAAAAAATTGGAGGGGAATAGTGATGAGTGAATCTGTCCTGTTTTGCTTTGCCATAGAATTTGCGAAATAGCAAGAAAATTTGCGAATCGGTGAAGAATGCATTTGTCACACTTTGTTTTTTGTCGCCCGCACTTTTTTGACACGACCGTGCCCAATTTTGACGCGATATCTCCTTTTTTTACGAGACTGTGCCCAATTTGATGCACGCCCAAAAAAAATCTGCGTGACAAATTTTTCGCCAGCGAATTTTCACGGAATTTTGCAAAATAAATCGCCAATGCCGAAATTAGGAAATTTGCTGCAAATGCATGCTTGGCGAAAAAATTTGCTCATTACAAGAGAAAAACACCACAAAAGACACATGCAGACCTTTATTCCCCCAGGTTTGAACATTGTTATTAACCTCAAAGCTTTTTTTTTATAAAATGTTATGTTTTTAGGATCCGTATATTGTTATATTTGTATATGTAATTTTTACATATAACTCTTAAGGACCCTTTACCCAACTCTTAAGATAAGTGATGAGCGAATCCGTCCCGTTTCGCTTCGCCAATAAATTTGCAAATCTTTCAAAAGATTTGCGAAACGACGAAAATGTCGCCTGCGACTATTCTTTTGACGCGCGACTATTCTTTTGATGCCTGCAACTATTCTTGTGACTATTCTTGCGACAATTTGGACGTGCGACTATTCTTTTGACGCTTGCGACTATTCTTGCAACAATTTGGACGTGCGACTATTCTTTTGATGCTTGCGACTATTCCTGCGACAATTTGGACGTGCCACTATTCTTTTGACGCTTGCGACTATTCCTGCGACAATTTGGACGTGCGACTATTCTTTTGACGCTTGCGACTATTCCTGCGACAACTTGGACGTGCGACTATTCTTTTGATGCTTGCGACTATTCCTGCGACAATTTGGACGTGCCATTATTCTTTTGACGCTTGCGACTATTCCTGCGACAATTTGGACGTGCGACTATTCCTGCAACAATTTGGACGTGCGACTATTCTTGCAACAATTTGGACGTGCGACTATTCTTTTGACGCTCGCGACTATTCTTGTGACAATTTGGACGTGCGACTATTCCTGTGACAATTTGGACGTGCCACTATTCTTTTGACGCTTGCGACTATTCCTGCGACAATTTGGACGTGCGACTATTCTTTTGACGCTTGCGACTATTCCTGCGACAACTTGGACGTGCGACTATTCTTTTGATGCTTGCGACTATTCCTGCGACAATTTGGACGTGCCATTATTCTTTTGACGCTTGCGACTATTCCTGCGACAATTTGGACGTGCGACTATTCCTGCAACAATTTGGAAGTGCGACTATTCCTGTGACAATTTGGACGTGCCACTATTCTTTTGACGCTTGCGACTATTCCTGCGACAATTTGGACGTGCGACTATTCTTTTGACGCTTGCGACTATTCCTGCGACAACTTGGACGTGCGACTATTCTTTTGATGCTTGCGACTATTCCTGCGACAATTTGGACGTGCCATTATTCTTTTGACGCTTGCGACTATTCCTGCGACAATTTGGACGTGCGACTATTCCTGCAACAATTTGGAAGTGCGACTATTCTTGCGACAATTTGGACGTGCGACTATTCTTTTGACGCTCGCGACTATTCTTGTGACAATTTGGACGTGCGACTATTCTTTTGACGCTTGTGTCTATTCTTGCGACAATTTGGATGTGCGACTATTTTTTTGACGCCCGCGGGTATTTTTGCAACAATTTTTGTACGCGCAGCAAATTTTTTCTTCGGTTTACGAAACAATCCGCCAATGCCGAAACGAGGAAATTCACCACAGATCCATGCCTGGCAAAACATTTCGCTCATCACTAAAGATTCTTTTTTATAAATCTGTGTGAAATCAAAATACAGGACGTTATATGAATGCAAGGTAGGGTTGCTATCTATCTGGCTTTGAACAGGAAAATCAATTTACACATGGGGTGTCCAGTTCAAAGCTACATGTCCAGGTTGCAGAGTTCTAAAACCCAGAAAAGCCTATGCCTAAACATTATAAGCCTGCCCCCGCACCACCCTTCTGCCACCTAAATCACCCACCCCCTGACCTTACTTCCTGGACAGGGAGAAGAGAAAATGTGGCAAGCCTAATACAGGCATTGCTTAAAATACAGAAGGCTAAAGTATAGGTGGGGTTAATCAACTGCTTAAAGGGGTTGGTCACCTTCAATGTTCAAATCTTATGAAACCACCAACAATGCATGAAAATTCGTTTTCCATAAATAAAAGTAAAAAGGCCACTGTAAAGGCTAATTTTTATATCTGTTAAATCAGTCCTTCTGTCTCTCTGATCTGTTTTCTGAAGGGATGGGAGAGGCCTATTTTGAACCTTAAACACTAAGAACTTCCTATATGGCTTACATTATCACATCCAAGCTTTGCCCTTACTTTTCCCTATTGGACCAATTCATTGGTTGCTTGTGCACTTGCAGTTGCATAAATTGAAAGGTCTTTGGGTAATTTCTCTCTTGCAGTGGCATAGGCAAACAGACTCAGCATCAGTGCCGGGCCAAGCCGACTGGGCGCCCTATGCACTATTGCCCTGCACTGGTAAAAGCTCTGCATTTTGCTTGAGAAACACGACTATAGTTTATAAAAATAAGCTGCTATGTAGCCACGGGGGCAGCCATTTATGCTGGAAAAAGAGGGAAAAGGTACAGGTTACATAGCAGACAACAGCTAAGCTCTGTAGAATACAGGACAATTAGTAGGCCATAATGCATGGAAGTTTTCCTCTGATACTTGTGCTAATGCGGGCTGTAGTTTAACATCAGGCTTGTTATACACTTGATGCAGCTCTGGTGCAATAACTGAACTGGATGAGGCCTGTATTTCCTTGGAATGCACAGATGCAGCCTCATAAGCAAGTGCTTCCTCCTGGGCCAAAGGTGAGGTTGTGCTTTGCTAGCAGCCTTCTGTGCAGTGCTGCATCCCTGACCCCACACACACAAGACAGTCCGTTAGCCATACCTCCCAACATTTTGAAAATGGAAAGAGAGACAAAAAGGAAAAAATTGACCACACCCATTTTTGCAGCCACACCCCCTAAATACCACTCCCATTTGACTAAATTTGGCAGGTTATGGGGTCTTGTTTTATATGTTATTACAGTTTTGTTAAAAAAGCTGAAATTGCCCTTTAAAGGAGAAGGAAAGGCTACAAAAGAGTTAATCTCAAGCTGCAGGCATACCTTCAGTTGTCTCAAAGAGTGGACCGGAGAGAGTGAACAAGCGAGCAGGGGGGTACTGGCAAAAGGAAGTGAGCGGACCGGAGCGGGTGGTGTGTGACAAGAGGGAGTGTGGCGGGGGGGGGGGGGGGGTTGTGCAGACGAGGATGAATGTTATGGATACAGATATCTCGATACACATAAGGATGCAGCTGCTGGGGGTGGGAGACACAGAAGGAAGCGGGGGGGCTTGCCCTATTAAAGATGGCGGCGCCATTCACTGAAACAAGTATGTAGAATATAGCAGGTGTATCTCTGTAAATCTTTCATTAGGCAAGCCAGAAATATAGCGTTTTTACATAGCAATAGTAGTACTATTTAATAGTGTGCTTAATAGATTTTGACTTTCCTTGTCCTTTAAGCTGCAAGTCTCGGTTCCCCCAAGAGACTGTTTAGCTTATTAGTTACAATTGTATCTTAGTGCAGGTGGGGATTTTTACCTTTCTGGGGTCTCTGCCAAAAGCCCACTTATTTAATTAAATGTGAGTAACAATGTTTCTAAGTGCAGCTGAAGCTTGTTTAACTGTCTGGGCTCTCTGCCAAAAGCTGCTTTTAATTAAATCTGTATCTTTTTTAGCATTCAGTGCAGGAGATCAAAGGGAAATGAGGGACTTTTCAGTAAGAATCCGGGACTGCTGGTTGAGCTGTCAAAAGTTGGACTGTCCCGTGAAAATCGGGACAGTTGGGAGGTATGCCTTAGCAAGGATTCCAAGCTGCTGCCAAAACTACATTTTTCTGACAGTCTGCGCAGCTCTGCTATAAAGGCAGCAATACTCTCATCTGGCTGCTGGCTGCGTCTGTTAACAGTTTCAGATGCTTCAAAAGAGAATGCAATCTATTAGTTTGTGCCAGCATGGTTTTATGCGTAACAGATCTTGCCAGACTAATTTAGTCGCCTTTTATGAGGAGGTGAGCAGGAACCTTGATGCTGGAATGGCAGTTGATGTCATCTACTTAGATTTTGCTAAAGCGTTTGATACAGTACCTCACAGAAGGTTAATGATCAAATTGAGGAATATTGGCCTAGAACATAATATTTGTAATTGGATAGAGAACTGGCTGAAGGATAGAGTACAAAGAGTGGTTGTAAATGGAACATTTTCTAATTGGACCAGTGTGGTTAGTGGAGTACCGCAGGGGTCAGTCCTTGGTCCTTTGCTTTTTAACTTGTTTATTAATGACCTGGAGGAGGGCATAGACAGTACTGTTTCTATTTTTGCTGATGACACTAAATTGTGCAAAACTATAAGTTCCATGCAGGATGCTGCCGCTTTGCAGAGCGATTTGACAAAATTGGAAAACTGGGCAGCAAACTGGAAAATGAGGTTCAATGTTTACAAGTGCAAAGTTATGCACTTTGGTAGAAATAATATAAACGTGAATTATCTACTGAATGGTAGTGTGTTGGGGGTATCCTTAATGGAGAAGGATCTAGGGGTTTTTGTAGATCACAAGTTGTCTAATTCCAGGCAGTGTCATTCTGTGGCTACTAAAGCAAATAAAGTGCTGTCTTGTATAAAAAAAAGGGCATTGACTCAAGGGATGAGGACATATTTTTGCCTCTTTATAGGTCCCTGGTAAGGCCTCACCTTGAGTATGCGGTGCAGTTTTGGGCTCCAGTCCTTAAGAAAGATATTAATGAGCTGGAGAGAGTGCAGAGACTGCAACTAAACTGGTTAAGGGGATGGAAGATTTAAACTATGAGGTTAGACTGTCGAGGTTGGGGTTGTTTTCTCTGGAAAAGAGGCGCTTGCGAGGGGACATGATTACTCTGTACAAGTACATTAGAGGGGATTATAGGCAGTTGGGGGATGTTCTTTTTTCCCATAAAAACAATCAGCGCACCAGAGGCCCCCCCTTTAGATTAGAGGAACAGAGCTTCCATTTGAAGCAGCGTAGGTGGTTTTTCACGGTGAGGGCAGTGAGGTTGGGGAATGCCCTTCCTAGTGATGTGGTAATGGCAGACTCTGTTAATGCCTTTAAAAGGGGCCTGGATGAGTTTTTGAACAAGCAGAATAACAAAGGCTATTGTGATACTAATATCTACAGTTAGTATTACTGGTTGTATATATAGTTTATGTATGTGTATGAGTGTATAGATTGGTTAGTATAGGTTGTGTGCTGGGTTTACTCGGATGGGTTGAACTTGATGGACAATGGTCTTTTTTCAACCCTATGTAACTATGTAACTAAGGGGCACATTTACTAACCCACGAACGGGCCAAATGTGTCCGATTGCGTTTTTTTCGTAATGATCGGTAATTTTGCGTTTTTTTTCGGCGTCTTTACGACTTTTTCGTATTTTTTCGGCATCTTTACGATTTTTACGTAAAAACGCGATTTTTTCGGCGTCTTTACAATTTTTGCGTAAAAACGCGAGTTTTTCGTAGCCATTCCGAAAGTTGCGCAAAGTCGCGATTTTTTCGTAGCGTTAAAACTTGCGCGAAACATCGCGCCTTTTAAGTTTTACCGCTACGAAAAAGGCGCGACTTTGCGCAACTTTCGTAATGGCTACGAAAAACTCGCATTTTTACGCAAAAATCGTAAAGACGCCGAAAAAACTCGCGTTTTTACGCAAAAATCGTAAAGATGCCGAAAAAGTCGCAAAATGTTCGTTTCCAATCGGAATTTTTCCAATTCGGATTCGAAATCGTGTCTTAGTAAATCAGCCCCTATGAGTCTTTGAGCCTATTACACTCGGCAGTACTGCACATTTCTGCACCCTTGCTTTTGGCTCTTTGGATCTTCCTTTTCTCCCAGAAGTGCACTGGGGCTCCCAGCCCACCGGTTTATTCCTCTGCATGTAACCGGGCTGCATGATGTTACAGGCAGAACAGGGGGAAGCGCTTTCTGATCCCCTACGCTTTCTTCCCATTGTTCTGCTGATCGGCTGTTAGAAAGGGGGGGTGATATCACTCCAACTGGCAGCTCGGCTTATCAGGGCACAGGCCACATGGTTTTAGCCCCCTGGGAAATGAAGAATATGGCTAGACCCATGTGAAAATTCAAAATTAAATATTAAAAAATCTGTTTGTATATTGAAAAACAGATTAACTGACATGTTTTGAAAAAACATATTTTACCGTGACCGTATTCCTTTAAATTATTTTGAGAAGTGAGCGCATCATCTGCTTTTCTCTCCACCTGCTTTTAGTACGCAGGTGATGGAAAGCAGATCCTCTGCTCTTCCAGGTAACCCCATTGGCAGGCCAGTGTTGTTCTGTGTTGAGCTAAAATGAAAGCATACTGGAACAGAAATGGAAAAGTTAACCATGATACTGTTACGAGTTTGCCACCATGGGATTTGTTGATCAACACTCAGTAATCAATCAGTAGTAATAAGCTATTTTTTTTTTTTTGCCAGGCATAGATAGTAAAACAGGACATATTTGCTCATCACTACCAATCAGTGTTAACTGATGGGAGAGTGAAGAGAAACAGAGAAAGAGAGTGACAAGAATGTAGAGAAAAACAAACAAGTGAGGAAACGTGGGTGATCCACTAGCAGAGGTGAGAGTGTGGGTGAAATATGGACAAAGGAAAATTTAAGAGAGTAGGCCAGAAAAACATCAGAAAGTAGAAATCAGAGAACAGCAAGAAAAACTGAGTAGAATTTTGCGTTTGCACATTTTTTTATATCTGAGCCCAAGGTTGCTTGTGTACATAGCAAGACAGCAGTGGCACAGCAGTATAAGTGTACTTTTTATCATCTGACAATATTGTCCTGTCTATGTGGAAGGAGAAAGAGCAGTTTGAGTTTCTTGTCTTAGAGACATTGACTGACAAGATTTATTGCCAGTGGAAAATTTGTGCTACTTGCAAACCACAGATCTTCTGAGAATACCACTCCCTTCACTAACATTAGCATTGCAGCATATTAAAACACCTTACCAGTGCTGTATTTGAGTTTGCGGTGCCCAAAAGGCTGCCCCATTTGCCTCCTCCCCAAACCCAGATCGCGCTCATGCGCATCCAGGGCCAACATCAGAAATCACAGGGCCCCTCACAACAAAATTTTCTGGGCCCTCCCCTCGGCCCCTCCCATTGGTACAAAGCCAGGGCCAGACCCCCCCACAAGTTGTAAATAAAAATCAATGGTGCCCAGGGGGTAGCAGTGGAGCCCAGGGCAGGGTCTAAAAAAAAAAAGTTTGCCAGTTTCCTTCTCTGGCATCTTCTTCAGCTCCTCCGGCAAATTTTAATGCGATTGGGCGGCATGCCGCCCTTAAATTGTTGCCACCCTAGGCATGGGCCTTTGTGGCCTTGCCACAAATCCAGGCCTGCATCTTACTTGTGGCAATCCAGCAAAATTGCTGAAAAATGTGGAAAAAGGGAGAGGTATTTTCATCAGATTTGTTACTTATTGAAAGTAGCAAAGAGTTTCCCCAGTCTCGTCTTGTGCCATAACCATTAGTACTGCTGTCACGTCTCCCTGTTGTTGGTTACACAGTGCCCCTGGCTGCCAATATGTGTTCTGGTTTTTAACCATTAGGCCTCTGGGGGACCCTAATAATTTTTTACTATGGGCCCCGTGATTTCTGATGGCAGCCCTGTTTGTATATAGATTTTTTAGCACCTGAGACTAGTTTTGAATTTAGGGATCCAAATACACACACACATGAACCACAGTACCTTGAGGTTACCAAATTATTATTTGGTAGTTAAGGCTCATGCCACACTTGGCGTAGGGCTGATTTTTTCGGCAAGCGGAAAAACGCTTGCCGAAAATTCAGCTTGTGCCTGCACCCGAATGAATGAGATATGCTCGGGTGCAGGCACATGTAGCCGATATACGCATGAAAACACGAGACTTTGCATTCTCACGCGTTTTCGTGC
This sequence comes from Xenopus tropicalis, assembly GCF_000004195.4. Taxonomy (NCBI): domain Eukaryota; kingdom Metazoa; phylum Chordata; class Amphibia; order Anura; family Pipidae; genus Xenopus; species Xenopus tropicalis. The sequence goes on along the minus strand of NC_030680.2, from coordinate 107,125,861 downwards.
GTATATCGGCTACATGTGCCTGCACCCGAGCGTATCCCATTCATTCGGGTGCAGGCACAAGTAGCAGGCGTAGGGCTGAATTTTCGCTAAGCGTTTTTCCGCTTGCCGAAAAAATCAGGACTACGCCAAGTGTGGCATCATCCTAATAGTCCTGTGTGAATACTGTATGCACAGAGTGTGATTGCTGTTTGCACAGGGCGGCATAATGCGACTGGTACTTGCCTTGGGTAACAAATTTCAAATTTATCTTAAAAACTTAAATTTAAAAATTGCTTGAATTTTGCTAATATGACTGCATTTGACTTCTACATGAACTCGCCAACTTTTAGATGCTTAATTTTTTAATTCAAAATCTTTGCAGTTTTACATCTTTAATGTTCAAGGTTAGTAAATTTGAATTCATAATTTTTAGCATAAAAAAGACAAATTGCAGTAATAACTTGAATTTGGGTGTTAGTAAATCTGCCTTTCAGTACAGTTGGGATTAGACTCTGCATGAAAGAATCTTTGCGAACTAGGACACAGTTAATGAGATTTTTTACTGAATTGATTGCTGCTGGCCTGCGCTTGTAATCTGCCAGCTGAAAGTAACAAATGACAGAAAAAGAAACATGTTCTGAGTTTTAAAATGAATTAGTAATATCTGTTTGGAATTATTTTACAGAACAGTTTTCATTATGTAATTTGTTATACTATTTTATGAGTTATGTCACAGAACCCGTAGAAGCAAATCCTCCAGATTATTTTTCTTTTCCTTTTTCATGTGTGTGTGTGTGATTTGTTTAATTGCTGGAACTATTTGTGATTTTTCAGCATTGTTACATTATGGGGGCCATGAAAGCCCATTGTCAGTAATCCTAAGGGGGCCATTTACTAAATTAGCACTAAAAAAACAAGAGAAAAAAAAAGATTTAGGGGCCGATTCACTAAAGGGTGTTAGCGCTTATTGTATAGTTTTTTGTGTTAAAAATCGTGCGATAATTAAGTACTGATTCATCAAAGTCATTTTGCATGTGTTATCACTCATATCGCATGCGTAAAAAAAAAAGCATTATCGCAATGAGTTATTTTCATCGCATTGCGGTAATCAGCGAATAGAAATAATACTAACGCATGATTCACAAACGCATATGAACGTTAAACACGTAAAATGTGGCAATAATTACTGTGAAACTTAACAGCTCCCAGAAGTAGGCGTTACTAAACAAAATTGCAGCTGGTGATTGTCTGTGGTGACAAGATGGACTTTGCAGTCGGATTTTTTCAAGTATGTGTTGGCCCTAGAGTGATGCAGCCTCCAGCTTGCAGGGAAATGGTTATTTTCAGAACGCTAGTTTTCAGAAAGTAATGGTTACGTGCATAATAGCGTGCGCTAATATAGCAAGCGGCAAAAAATATCACACGTGGCATAAATTATCACACAGGCGTTAAAATATCGCTTAAAATCGCTCATCAGATAAATAACGCCAAAAACATCGCTTCTTAATTCTGACAAGTGTCATTTTAGTGAATCTTGCAAAAAATAAAAATTGATAATATTTTTAACGCATGCTATAAATAGTGCTCGTTTTTTTGGACTTTAGTGAATCGGCCCCTTACTATGCGACAACATGGCTAAAAAATGCAAATCTAACAATTCGCAGCTAAAACTTGCCAAGATCACGTAGAAGTCAATGGCAGATGTCCCTTCCCTGAAGGATCCTTCTTTTGCTTCAAAACTTTTGAGGATTTGGATTTTTGAGGTTTATTTTTCAGTGTAACAATTCGAAAAATTTGCAGTTTTGATTCTTTTCTGTGAATTTTTCCCACATTGACTTTTTCAGTTCAGACTTTTAAGTAAATGCCAGACATTCATGGAAATGAGTTTATCCAAATTTTTTAAAAATAAAAAATTAAGAAATGTTAGTTTTAGTAGATCAATTATTCTAAAATCAGATTAGTGATCTGAGCTGATTGGTAAAACGGCTAAACATGCACTTGTCGCATGCAACTTTTTTGATGCAACTGCGCCTATTTTGATGTGCCCGTGATTTTTTTTTTTTACTAATTTGTTACAAATTTTTGCTGAAGTTTAGTGAAACAATTCGCCAATGGTGAAATGCTGCCAAAAAATTTGCTCATCATCATCGTCCTGATGATTTTTTTTCTTTTTTTTTAAATTCTGACAAACATGCATTTTACATGTTTTTGTTAACAATAAGAATGCAAAAGTCAACATATATGCAAGATATTATATTTATTCAAGTTTTTCTTTTCTCTTTCTATATAGCACAATGCAGTACTTGAGCTTTGTGCCCCCAAAGCTTTCAAATTAAGGAAATCAACATTGCTTTTACAGTATTGTTTTGATTATACATTCATTTTAAAAGAAAGATGTATGACAAATGTTATGTTTATAAATCACATATGAAACCCATAGCTCAAACACTAGCAGAATAAAACTGCTAGTATGCTTATCCTTGCAAATGAAAGGTCAAAGGAGAACCAAAGTCTAAAAATAAATATGGCTATATATAGTTTACTTTATAAACGGAACTTGCTGTATCAGCAGAGAGGCTCAGTGCCTTATATTAGTAATGGTTCACACTTGGATCTTTTTAGGCCATCTATTGAGTGCCAGTGGCACTGCGCATGCTCAGTGTGCTCTGGGTTGCCTGCTAAGAGGCTAGGCTTAGAAGTCATCATAAATCATCAAGCAAAAGTAAGGCTTGTCTGTCATAGAAGCTGTTTCTGCAGTCCTGATTATTATATTATGCTACAAAATGCATTTGCTTCTGAGCTGCCATGTAATGTGAATCTATGACTGATTAGCCTTGCATTGAGACTTACAACGTATATAGTATATATCATTTATACAGTATATTGTGAGTTTGTACCTAAACTTGGGCAACAAGATGGGGATCTACTGGGGGCATCTTCATAGTAACAAGATTTCACTGCTGAAGGTCTGTGGTAGCCTTGGGCTAATAAAGAAGCTCAAACCATAATATGTAGCATTTCTAGCCTGTTTCTTTGTAAAGCTTTAGTTCTCCTTTAAGTTTATACATATTTTTTTGCTGCCTCCACCTTCCAATTTCTAATATTACATCTAGCTTACTCTCAGCCTTGCTGTATTCCCCTAGTTTTCTTATTCTCTTTTCTCCTATGCTATTCTCTTTTCACATCTTCATCCCTTTCTTATTTCTCCCTTCCCTTTGTATTCAAGCAACATTTTATTGTGTCTTATCTGTTTTTTAACATCCCAATCTCCTTTGTCTTTTCCCTTTACCAACTATACAGTGGCAGGCTCCATTAGCCTATGGACTGATCCTTTCTCGATATGAGAGTGCAAATAGAAGAGAATTCATGAGTAACAACCCCCTTTTTAAATCTTTATTAATGTTGACAAATCAACTATACATTAAAAAATTTTAAATAGTAAGAACCCCAAACCAGCATTAAGCATGTTATATTTGCTTACTTAGCACAACATCCCTGAAGGCTCACCTTATATCAGATGTCATATTTTTGCATGGCTATTTATCTGCTCTCCAGTTTGTCAGCTGTACAATGTCCAGAAGGCCCGATTTCAGGACCGGTAATTGCATTTATTTCCCAGAAAGTTAAACTATCATGTACCAAAATAGCATTTGTATGTCCTTCTATATGAAGTTGGATTTTGTTTCCTTTCATTAGAAGAGCAGATGCATCTAATGTAACAATTTTTTTTTGATTAGCAGCATCTGTGAAAAAGACTTCCCTTATTATATTTTTCTGTGAAGAACCATCACAAAGCACTTTTAGCTCAATCTGAGACTTTGGCACCATTCCATTTTGTAAAGACACAGAGTAGGATACTTGGATGTGGATCATGTAAAAGCCTGTTATGTTTATTTCCACTGTCGAGTTGTTCGCCTTGAGCCACTCTAGGCTGCACTTCTTGGGTCTCCATAGCCATGTGTTTGAATCTGGAGCTTACAAAATGAAAAAAAAAAAATCAGCACACACATAGGAATGTACAACTGACATGTCCCAAATGTCAAACTGCAATTTTCAACTTCACTAACATCAAAAGCCTGATGATTTGTAGCTCACATGATGTTGTTTATTTAGAATAATGTATCTGATCCTAGTGTTTAGGCAGGATCAAAGGCCATTTCAGAAAGTTTATCTCTAGACCTAAATGGGGATCATTCCCATTAAAGTTATGGTAGATTATCTAGCCCCCCAAAAAATTAAGCTATTAAATAGATTTTTTAAAAATTGTACTCCTCAAATGTAGAAAGCAAATGTAGAAAATGTGCATGTGAAATTAAAATATATTCATGTATTGATGACTTGTTTTCCGATTACTGTAGAAGGAGAGAAAAGATCTTAAAACAAAACTTCTCTGAAATATTTGTTTCTGTAACCAGACATTGCATCAGTTAATTGAATAGCAGCCCAGAAACAATTGTTTTACTGGAACACACAATTTTTGGATGGGACTAAGGGCTGTGACAGACGGGGAGATTAGTCGCCGTGCAACAAATCACCCTTGTCGCAGGCAACTAATCTCCCCGAAATGTCATCCCACCGGCTAGAATGTAAATCGCGGGTGGGATGGCAAACGCGACACCAAAATCGCCAAAGTTTCCTCTCAAGGCAACTTCAGCGATTTCGGCAAAACGCTGTGCTGTGTATGCCACCCCAGCTGTGATTTACATTCTAGCCGGTACAATGGCATTTCAGGGAGATTAGTCGCCCGCGACAAGGGTGATTTGTTGCACGGCGACTAATCTCCCCGTCTCACAGCCCTAAGCATCAAGTCATATCCAGTAATGTTATTTCCTCCACCATGTTAAGTATATGGAATCAGGACACTTTTCATGTCCAGATAAATAACGACTGAGAAAATCAGATGTCAAAGCTTAAGTTACTCATTCTATTCTGTTTGCATGTTCTTATATTAACAGACACAGTATAGCTCAAACATGTAACAAAATTCAAATAACCTTTAATCGACAGAATATAGGCAATAAAATACCCTTAAGGAAGAACAAAAGCCTGACAAAGCATTAAAAAGAATCTAATGCTTAGGGTGCTTCTCTGAGCAGTGTTGCAATTTACAGTGATTTTCTATTTGTAGTGGTTTCTGACCTGCGTTTGTGCATTTTTACAAAGCTTGTGGCTAAACTGAGAGTCAGCAACTGAATCCAGGAAGAGTATAAAAAGTGAATAGATAGGTTAGGGTCACTGACTCTGACCTTCAGAGAGAGCTGTTGAACTGAAAGCCTAGGGGGAGATTTATTAAGACACGAACGCTCGGAACGTTCATTCTAACGCTCTGAGCGTATTGTCGCCGTTTTTTTCACGCTTGCGCCACTTTTTCGTATGCTTGCGCGAAAAATTCGGAAAGGTTCTGCCGCTGTTTACTATCGTTCGGTATGAAAATTTTGTGACTTTCGCATCGCCAATACGATATTATCATGACTAATACGATTTTTCGTAAACATTTTCATGATATTTGCGATCTACAGAAATTATCGTATCCAATTAGAATTTTTCCCATTCGGTATTCGAACTCGTGTTTAATGAATCGGCCCCCTAGTATTGGCTTGGCTAAAACTGGCCCAGAACTGCTAATAACTCAGAAAACACTGAAACAGAAATTAGAGTAACTTGTAAAAAAGTGCTCAAAGGATCACTCTTAGTTTTTTGGGGGGAGGGGGGGTTTAAGCTAAAAATTATATTCCTTATGCATAGAGAGCAGATATATTAAAGATCAAACTGGGGAATTCTAAAGGACAACACTTTCCTGACTAGGGTTATCCCTTTCTGGTTTTGAACTGGGCAGCATGGTTTTTATAGGTCTGTCCAGTTCAAAACCTCCTGCCAAGCTTTTACATTTTTTGAATTAGAAAATCGTGCAGCATGTAATGTCATAGCCACCCCCTAACATCACCAGGTCTGCCCTTCAATGTCATCACTCTACCCCTTTGTCCAGATTTTGCTGCCTGCAAATGTGGCAACCCTATTGCTCACTCTCGTTATCATTTTCCTGACAACCAGTACGGTGTTAAAAAATTGGCACACATCCTTTCTATGGCTTCTACCATGCTTCACATTCTTGGTGATCTAACCCTTTACATATTGCCAAACAACTTGCAATCCTGCATTTTTTACAAATGGCATGTAAAAGATTAAAGAGAATCTAAATAAAAAATATTGATATAAACTTACCCTTTCAGAGATATTAGACGTTTAAGATTTATACTGTTGGGCAGGCTTTAGCTCATTGGCTTCTAATGAAAGTCCATTTTCAGCAACCCTAAGGGGGCCATTTACTAACTGGCAGAATTTTTTTTGTCCAATTCGGATTTTTTGCACTAACAGTTTGAGTTGAGTTGAGTCTTATTCGATATCTACTGTATGACAAAACGGCTAAAAATCTGAATCCGACAATTCGCCAGCTAAAACTTGCTGAGATCATGTAAAAGTGGATGCCAAATGTCCATTCCCTATTGTGTGCCAATTTTTGCAACTCTTTTTCCACACAGATTTTTTTCACTTCAGACTTTTAAGTGAATGTCAGACGTTCATAGAAATTAATGTGTTTAGATTTGTACAAATAAATGGGAAATGTTAGACTTTTAGTAAATGTGCCCCAACTGTCTATGCATTTTCTACTCCTGTATTTCTACTTCCTGTATTTAGTTAATTCTAGGGCTGACCTAAAAGCCTGCCATTAGAAGGCTAAACTGCTAAAAATGCAAAATTAAATGTAATTTAAATTAGTGTAACTTGCAAGACAGTGCTCAGAGAAACACTCTGCGAATTCAGGCTACTTCTACGTTACACAGTAAGTTTTACTTCAGCAATGGGAAAATGTAATATAGATCAGATAAATAAAGAGGAAACACATCGCAAGCCATTGCTTTAAGATACACCTAATCCACAATTTTTAAATTTGGCTGAATGTGCATTATTTGAGCAAAATTGCATCCCCTGTAATTTTTTAATTTCTCACATTAAAGCCATAAGACACAAAATTTTGAGATCTGGTTTGACTACATACTTTGGAGTCAGCTAAATACAAATGTAGAAAAAACTGTTTGGGAATCCGTCAAGCCCACAATGGAATGTTGAATTCAGCGTGTTACATATTACATATTGTTCTCTAGTGGCAGCATTGCAGCTCTACATTATTCAAAATATTCCTATTGGATTTATTTCAAAGTTACACATTACTGTTATGCTAAACATTAAAATCAATGGAACAAAAGCAATTTCAGGAATAGATTGTGCTGTTTTAAAAGGGCCCAAGAAATCCACATATGAAAAATGAAATCTTCCTTAATAAGCTGAGAGTTGTAAAACAAAGGGCATATACCCAAGAATATTGAGTTAAACTGTAGTTATTTTGAAAAACAGTAAAGGGCCAGCGGGTCAATCACACTTGCGCTAATCAAACCAATTAACCGTAGTCAGAGCAGGAAATTCCCTTCCCATACATGCATACATCTTCCTATGGGTTACCGGATAATCCATAGTTGTATGATGAATGTCATCTTGGTTTTTCATTTTGGGTAGTCAGCATTGGCTGACATGATGCTTTTAAATGGAGAAACTGAGTTTATAGATTTAGCAAACCAGAGGCAAGGGTCTAAACATAAAAACAAGGTTGCAAAGTTGGACATTATTGCACTTTTTACCTTGACCCATTAAAATACACTGGTTGAGCCCTGAAGAGCAACTGTTTACACTCCCAGAATGGAGTGCAAACAGCTGTATGCAAGAAGTGCTCTCTGCAGAAGGGGTGTGAGATGGGCAGCATGTGGGTTTCCACTGTAATGCCCCCTAGATCGCATGTCATTTTAAACATCCAAACTGCAGGTAACGCAATAACTAGGGAGCCCTGCTCTTGACCCACACTTGTAGAAGGAATTATTTACTGAACTACCTGTGTTTTACAGCACTGATATTTGCACCAACATGTTATCATGGTACAAGGCACAGAGGGCAGTTTAAACCTTCCAATGGTACAGACACAAGAGAGCACTCCTACACTTGTACCCAAACATGCTAAGTAGGCCCGTTAGTAAGCATTTGGGAAAAGCACAGAAATGAATTTAATTAGTGTTGTAGTTAAATATTATTTTTGCATTATTACTTTTGCCATAGCCTAAACCCTTTTATAGAAGAGTATTTTCTGGGATCCAGACAATGCTACACTGTGCATGAAGGTTGTGCTAACCACATGTGGAAGGCTTCTTACTGACCTGGTTCCAAGTTTACATAAATCTTAAAATAATTTTTATCAAACACTAAAAACAAAGAAGTTCTCTTACCCCATTTAGCTTTGGAACTGCACACAGTGAGATATTTAGCCTGTGGTGAAAATGCAGAAATAGTGAGTAATTCAACATTTCAGTATAATGCTTTATATATATATATATATTTTAACCATTCTAAAGTCCATAAAGAGTAATATTTGGGTTAAGCTCCACCATAGATCTGACGAACCAAACTTGACTGATATAAATATGCTTTAAAATATTACTGTTAAGAACAGATCAAATTAGTGACAAAATGTGTCTCATCTGGGTCCCCCCTGCAAAAACTCTGCAGTGACCTAAACTGCATCTGTGGCATAAAGCAATGCAAGACAAAAGTTTTTGCTAAGAAGTCAGTTCTATCACATTAGCAAGTACATTCACATGTAATCAGTACCAGTGCCCATTAGTTGCATTCAGAAGTGTACAGTTTATCAAATGATATTAGCATCTGTTTAAACACATTTAAATAAAACTTGCTTGTCAAGAATTCAGAGTTATGAACATCCTGAAATAGTAACAGTATAGTAATAGTATTGCATTTTTGCAGCTATCTATATCATCTCTGCAGGTTAAGCACACACCTTGAGAATGTAGACCAATAAGCAGGCTATACGGGTATACTGTGTTTCATTTGCACTGTCAGAAGCAATTATATTGCACTTACCTGGTGAAAAGCAAGGCAGAATGCAAGCACAGCCACAGAGAGCACAAAAGTACAAATTGTACAAATGTGGAAGATGCTCCATTTGGATTTGGATGCTGCCTGTGGCCTTTGTGGTGTTGGCATAAAAACTGTATGTTCCATGCTCTCTGAATTCACAAAGTATGGAAGGTCTGCCTAAAGGTGCCTGAATAGAGATCTGAAGATGAGGTCTGATTGTGTTTGGAGAGGCAGTGATACCCTAGTATTTAAGGCATTTGCTTTGTAGGGGTGGAGACTAGAAAGCTGGAATCAGTGTGTGTGTTTCTCTTTCATGCTTTACCTCATGTCATCAGCGTGGTTCCCATTGAAACTCAATAAGGAAACTGTGAACTTTCATCTTGGCTCTCTGCCCAGGCTTCCTTTGTGTCTGTATGACGTAGCACCTTTCACAATAACACTGGACATTTTATAAATGTTTTCTGCCAGTTCTATCATTGCTGAGTAGGATGTTAAATGTTAAATAGACTGCCTATAGCAGGCACTAACTTTGACAGGACTTCTTGGGACAAATTTGTTATCTTCATGATGCAAGTAGGTTATTGAAAACAATTAACTGAGACTAGCCATCTCAGCCAACACTCCTTAGTTCAGTCACTGGTGACTTTTATATCAGGGATTAGATGCTCATATTGGCAAAATTGGGTTTTGGCGAAAACAAAAAATTGTGGAAAAAAAATTTGAACTTAGTAAATGCCCCCGTAAATTCAAATCTTCATGCATGGGTGCCTAGCTATGCTGCTAATCTAAGGTTTGCCATTGTCCAAAAGGATTTTAAAAAGCTGTGCTTAAACTGTGCTATGAATTACAGCAAATATATGCATGAATATGAAAATGTGGTAAAAGATTATGTCTGTCTGAGAAAAATATACCTGATAGCCCATATTTCTTGTATCTAATCCATGTAACCTTAATGCATGGCTGCATGTAAGATAGTAAAAAAAAGATCAGGAAAATATTTAGCAAAAGTGGAAATAGAGCTCACCACAGATTGGAATTTTTGCCACTTTCTATTCATTTGTGTGGGATTTTTTAGTGCATATTTAACAATGGGTGAAAGCGAGAGTTTACATTATTAACACATACATCACTCAAAATTTTCTATAAACAGAAAATGGCAAGAATGGTAAGAACAGGTATCGGTAAAGCCTAAAAGTGCTTCCTCAACCAGAGGTACAGGCTAGTAGAGCCCACACTCTGGGGAAAACAATAGTTTTATTTTAAACCGCCCCCGCTGGTGCTAGGCTGCTCACACCGCGAGGGAGCTCCCTGTGTGGGAGGCCATGTTTAGGGCACATACACATAATGAGCAAGACTCCCCACTCGCTCATTATACACATGCATGTGATGTAGGAGCGGTGGATGCGACACACCCGCCTATGTCACACACAGGTGCATAATGAGCGAGTTGTGGCACTTGCTCAGTATGGGCATGCGAGTGCCACAACATGGCTGCCCATACCAGGAGCCCCCTCCCGATGCGGGCAGCCTAACCTTGTAGGGGGCTCTTTTTAAAAAACAAAAACAAAAAAAATTGTTTCCCCCAACCAGAGTGTGGGCTCTGTTAGCCTGCACCTCTGCTGGGGAAAGCAATTTTAGGCTGATAGGTGCCCTTTAACATGACTGGGGAGGAATTGGTAAGCCAGTTTGATCACCTCATTCCTAACATACAAGGCTCCAGTTAAAGTTCATTTTTTAATAATTGCACTTACAGATAATGAATTGCAAATGTTTCACATGTGTATGCAGAAACTTTGCACAACTAGCTTTGCATACATCTTTATAAATTGTTAACTGTAAAGTCATTTTTCAACACCGGATACAGAACTATAATCCATATTTTAAGCTCTCCTTCCCTCAGCTATTCAAATTCATCCCTTTGCTAAGGTGTTTTTGGGTATCTTTGTCACCTGCAGGAGAGGACATTTTCTGAGGCAACATTTACTGATGGCGGTACAATGTGCAAATAACAGAAAGAAGAAAGGAGGACCCTGCCCCTTAGAGCTTACAATCTAGGTTTACTGTGCACCCTTCCTTGCTGGCAGCGCACTTAAGGGCCAATGCCCAAACCTTTCCACCCACTTCAATTGTAAGCACTACGAGGCAGGGTGCTTCTTTCTACTATGTCTCTTACGACATGATTCTTAGAGGCAGATTTATCAAAATGTGGCTTTAAAACTGAATACTTAAAAACTTAGCCATGCTCTGTTCATTCCTATGGGATTTTTATGTATCAAGCACTAAACTCATGTTGTAAAATATCTGTCTCTAAATCTCTGTATATTTATACTTTTTTTGAGTTTTTTTTATAATGCTTGTCCTCCTTGTGTGTCATTTTTTACATTGTAAGATTGCATGGCAATGCATATCCATGTAATGGTTTATAAATGAAGTTATAAATGCATATATAGGTGTCCATGTGCCCTCAGGGTCCCGTCCCTGCCCAGGGTTGCCACTAGGTGAAATACCAGTCAAGGCCAGGGTCAATATAATGAATTACCTGACAGTGTATTGCAGGTAAATTTGTAATCCTTAGTTGTTCTGCCATTGGTCCGCCTCAAATCTGCCCCCAATTTCACCTCTGTGTTTCCTCTCTATCCCTCCCATTACCTCTGCAACCCTGTCCCCTCATTAACTTTCTTTTGGCCAAAGCCATAGTCAATCAGTCATGCCATCGATCCTCCTGTAAGGATCCTGTAAGGATCCAACAAAAAGGTGGCCCTGCTACTGTCCCTAGTGCAGGTCAAAGTTTTTACACCAGAATGGTGGCAATCCTAAGTGCTCATGGTGCAAGGTGCAAAGGAATAGTGTAAGAACAGGGCTTGTTGTACCTGCCACCGGGGTTGGACTGGGCCAGTGGGACACTGGGAAAAAAACCAGAGGACCCCGGCAGTAGTGGGCTCCACCGACCCAGTCCCAATCCCTGCCGGGAAGCGTCATTGCTCCTCTGCTTGACCACTCTCCCCTAGGTAAGTACGAGCTATGGAGGCAGGGGCAGGGGTGGATGGCAAAGATCAGGGTCCCTGGGGGTGTGACCCTGGATAGGGGTTCTATGTTCTCTAATAAATGGAATATATCAATATTATAGAAATATCTCTTATTTATACAGGAAGTGTGTGAGGACGTCATCTATATATGTCCCCATTAAATACTGAAATTGCCTAGGTGCTAGATGTCATGTCTTAGAACTTAAGAATGTTTCATTTTAATTAAAAGAAAGGAAATGGTTAGAGACATAATGGGAAAAGCTTATCATGTTCATGCTTAGGAGGTTGTCCTGAAAGTTTCATCTCCACCACAGAGTGCAGAGTATTGAAAATGCCTGTTTTTATCTAAACTCTGGAGCCTGTTGACACTTTGTTTTTGTAAAAATTCCTGCGGAATAATGAATATTAACATTATTGCCATATGTGAACTCAGCAGGCGGTTTAATTGTCAGCAAGACATTGTCCAAAGACAAACAAAGGATGATAGGTATTGCTGGGCCATAAGTGGGTACAAAATGTGGTTTTCATTGTACACAGCTTAGTTAGTAGTTAGTACATTAGTTGTGTAGCCCACTTTATAAACAGATGTGGCACTACCTGCTGATTTCTAACTATACTTGGCGCTTTCAGGAGTCCTGAGCCCCGCTTACTTTGGGGAACAGCTATTACTTTGTACTTTGGCGTGCCTCCACCCAGGATAGGGATAGAATGAACTATAACTCCCCTCCTGAGACCTTGATACTGTACTGCAGTGTGGGGACTCCCAGCACTCCTGGCACCTTGCCCCCTCCCTGGGGTAGTTGCTTACCAGGCAGGTGGATCCTCCAGATATGCAGAGACAGGACACTGGATTGATGTTTAACCAGTGGAACTTATTTATTGTACAGATGTGTTAGACAGGCAGGTTGCATACAGGAGCAATGAGGCAGTCAGGGTATACTCCCTCTTCCTTAAGAGACCCTCTCTCCACAAGATATTAGCAGTACTGCACGCCAGATGATTCCCTTTAGGGGTTCCCTCCGGTACTTCTCGCCAGAAGCCCCTCTCTAGGGCACTTCCCGGTACTCCCGCCAAGCGGACACCCCCTCAGCAGACCTCACCCCGGTACTTCCACTTAGATACCCCTGGATTAGGCAAATCTCCTATACTTAGCACTTATACCCTGACTCCAGCTATGAGTGCTGGTGGATCTTAATCCATTACACCTCCTGTCGGGGCCACGCTGCCCAGCTAGCTTGCCTGTCTCCCACTCCTAGAGTGGTCTATAACAATTCTCTAACTGTCTAACTCTAACCTGTTGTTCACCTCTTATCCAAGAGGGGTCCCAGGCTGAAAGACCTGCAGGCACATGGCTGCACAGCCTTATATACTGTGTGCACCCTGTGGCCTAACTATTGAACTGCAGGGAAGCTAAATCCCTGTTAACCCTTATAGTGCCAAACCACCCAAGGTGTCCCACTACTAAAGTGTTACCCTCCCTCGGGGTCTATCCTGGGGGCAACCATCCTAGGGGACCCAAATTTTGGGAAACCCTACATTCTCCCCCTGCAAGAAAAAATGTCACCTCCCGGCTGACATACCTTTTACAAAACCATATACATTTTACCCTTGCATTTCTTATACCAAATACTTCTTCCACGGTCCCTCGCGGTGTCTGCGCAGAAACCTGTATCACTAGGGGAGGAAACAGTAAATACAATTTTACCTTTCCCACCACCCCCAAAGTCTTGGTATAAGTCCCAAAGTCCTTTTTCCTGAAAGAAATTTCACACATACTCAGAAATGCACAGGACAATCATCTCTCAAAAAAACAAAAGAAATTTTTATTAAACTGCTCCTTTACTACTCCCTCCTCCTCCTTGAGGGAGTCCTTACCCCCTGGTGCTCGGCACCTCCTGGGGTCTTCCACCAACGGGTGGGGATTCTCAACCAAGTGGCAGCTCCAGCCGGCAGCTGCTGAGCCCGTCCTGGGCAATAACCTGGGAGGGGATTTTTTCCCCTTCAACTGAAGAACTGCTCCCCTTTTTGGGAGAAGTGGCAGGCAGTCCAGGCCTCCACTGAATAAACAGCAAGATGAACTTGACTCCTCTGGAGCATCCACCTCACACGAGGTAAGTGAATCTGCTCTTCACATCTGCATATGGGATGTAATACCTAGGATGGGGCTTCTCCACCTTTCCACCTTCTGGCATGACATACTCAATACTAAAGAAACGTGGTGTAGGGTTGTTCTTTCCACAGCTCTGGACAGCATGCTTTAGCACGGTACGGCCCCACCACCATTCCTTTTCCCTGGAACGCACATGCTTCCATGCCTGTACTCTCTTGGCACGGTCAGGGGTTTTCAAGATATTGGGTGGCATTTTTTCTTTCCGCTGTATTTCATCCACCACCCACTCCTCCATCATATGTTCCAGCTTATCATAAACCCACAGGGGTGCGTACGGTAAGAAGTACCCCCACATCATATGTACTTTAAAGTTCAGCACCCTCTGTATCCTGGATACTGAGCGGAACACAGTGGGGTCTGCCTGGCCAGGCAAAACCCAAAAATATTTTTCTTCCTCTGGGCTAACCCTAGGGGGGGGCCAGAAAACTAGTGGGGGAACCCAACACTGCTCTCACACTGTCCCCAGCTTCATCTCCAGAATCCTCTGCCCCAGTGGTATACTCACTCTGTGAGCGGGGCCTTTCCGGACCATAGGGAGGTGGTGCCGGATCAGCTCTTAAAGCTTGCAGGTAGGAAGGGGGAGCCAGGACCTCATCCAGCCCTGATTCGGACGACGCTGGTGATGGGGGCCCCATGGCCTCTGACCAGGCTTGGTCTCTCAGCCCTTGATAAGCGCCCATCTTGGGCCCTCCCTTGCGCCTGCGGGATCTGGGTAGCGTAGCCCGCTTAGCATCCCCCTCTATAGGTGGGTCAGGGGCAGGGTGGGTATCACTTTGGGCCCCCTCAGCACTCACCTCTTCGGCCGCAGCTTCCACCGCCAGAGAAGTACAAGAGGCTGTATAGGCGGGAGCGCAGGCCCCATCCGGTTCTACTTCCCTTCCTGAAGGGTCCCCCTCCAGGGCTGGAACTTCAGGCACTTCTTCCCGCTCCTCCGGTTCTTCCTCCTCACTGAGGATAAGCCCCTCACAGGCATCGGTGACGTCCGCCACTTCGAGTATTTGAGCCCCTCGGGGGCCCACTCCGAGTGGTCCGCACCAGTAGGGTCGGTCGCAGGTGGGGCAGCTAGACTCCGGATGTTTTAAAGATCCAAACGACTCGGTCTCGCACCCGCCACACAGCGGTACCATCCAGTGGAGTGAGTCGTTTACTCGCATCTCCGCAAAGCTGCCCGACCAGATGAATCTGCGGCCGGTGTCCTCCATCCGCACGGCTCCCCGTCCGGGCATCCTAGCAGGAGGTGAGGGTCCCCGCCCAGGTGGCAGTGGCTTGCTAAGGTTAGGCATCCCAATGCTTGTCGTTGCGTGCGCAGATAGCTCCTTCTCCCAGCTCAGACACACACGCTCTGGCAAAGTTCCAAAATGGCCGCGGTGACGTCACCGGCCAAACTGCGCCCTTCTCACTTTGGCGCACTTTTTCAGCCACACGGTTGGCTAAACGCTCTAAGGGGCGGCCCCCACAATCAGGAATGTTCTGCCTCCTCCCCCTCACGGGGCTTCCCACGGAATTTCCCGGGTCTGTTTGGCGCCACAAGCCTGCAATCTGATTGGCCCAGGGCAACTCCTCTGCTCTTTTGGCGCCAATTATCCCTCACTGGATACAGATTCAGGGTGCCCAAAATTTATCCCATACGGAGGTCAGGCTTCCCAAATCACACTAGGCCCCAATGCTGTTATGGCCTTTCTGCACTGTATTTGCTGTTCTTTTGCTGCTGTTTCGTAGCTCTCAGCAGTGCCTCCAAATGTAGCCCACTTTATAAACAGATGTGGCACTACCTGCTGATTTCTAACTATACTTGGCGCTTTCAGGAGTCCTGAGCCCCGCTTACTTTGGGGAACAGCTATTACTTTGTACTTTGGCGTGCCTCCACCCAGGATAGGGATAGAATGAACTATAACTCCCCTCCTGAGACCTTGATACTGTACTGCAGTGTGGGGACTCCCAGCCCTCCTGGCACCTTGCCCCCTCCCTGGGGTAGTTGCTTACCAGGCAGGTGGATCCTCCAGATATGCAGAGACAGGACACTGGATTGATGTTTAACCAGTGGAACTTATTTATTGTACAGATGTGTTAGACAGGCAGGTTGCATACAGGAGCAATGAGGCAGTCAGGGTATACTCCCTCTTCCTTAAGAGACCCTCTCTCCACAAGATATTAGCAGTACTGCACGCCAGATGATTCCCTTTAGGGGTTCCCTCCGGTACTTCTCGCCAGAAGCCCCTCTCTAGGGCACTTCCCGGTACTCCCGCCAAGCGGACACCCCCTCAGCAGACCTCACCCCGGTACTTCCACTTAGATACCCCTGGATTAGGCAAATCTCCTATACTTAGCACTTATACCCTGACTCCAGCTATGAGTGCTGGTGGATCTTAATCCATTACACCTCCTGTCGGGGCCACGCTGCCCAGCTAGCTTGCCTGTCTCCCACTCCTAGAGTGGTCTATAACAATTCTCTAACTGTCTAACTCTAACCTGTTGTTCACCTCTTATCCAAGAGGGGTCCCAGGCTGAAAGACCTGCAGGCACATGGCTGCACAGCCTTATATACTGTGTGCACCCTGTGGCCTAACTATTGAACTGCAGGGAAGCTAAATCCCTGTTAACCCTTATAGTGCCAAACCACCCAAGGTGTCCCACTACTAAAGTGTTACCCTCCCTCGGGGTCTATCCTGGGGGCAACCATCCTAGGGGACCCAAATTTTGGGAAACCCTACAGTTGCAACAGCTGTCAGAAGGTCCCTTCTATAGTCCAACAATTGTTATAACAACAATACACATTCCTCTACCAGCAATAGTTCCAAGACCATATAGGATGGTAAATCTTCCCCTAATTGACCATCAAGCTGAGCAATGGTAATGTTAAACTGGTAAGGCTGATGCCAGAGGTGGCGTTTTTACGCTGCGTATTTTCTCCGCCTTAAAATGCCGCACAACCCACACAGCCCCTGACTATGGCGTTTTTCAGCCTAGTTCTGGTGAACTAGGCTGAAATAGAGCTAATGGAGCTAATAGTGCGAAATAGTAAAAAACGCTGCATATTTCCGCAAGGTCTGGCAGCTGCCTTTGTGTATACATAGGAATAGGTTGCTGTGCAAATAACGGCGTATTTCGGCAAACGCATGAAAAGTCCCTGGTAGCGCGTTTTCTAGCGTATTTACTTATTATGTGTTTTCCATCAAGACTGTTTAAATTATTTTTATGGATGATGATATTGTGCGTTTTTCAGCCGCCAAGAGAATTAGAAAACACGCAGTGTAAAAACGCCACGTCTGGCATCAGCCTAATGCCACAAGAAAAAAGGCAAAGAGATTATAAGAACCATACTGTAGCACCAGTTAATTAAAACGAGGGGTCTGCCATCTCTGCAGGACGTTTCTCCCAAACGTTTTCCCAGATGAAAGGTGTGCTAGAGGCTCCCCTATTAAAATGGTCCTGTACAGCTACTAACTCAACAGGTCCAGACTGGGGTTCAGCCTGGAGGGACTATGTTGGCAGTTTTTATCGGCTGCTTTTATGGCAACCTTTACTGTTCATTTAAAATACTCCTATATTCAAATTGGGCCCTACAGGAAGCTTATTTGCACTATACAGTATAAATGATTGTAGAGACCTATAGGGTTAACATCCCCTATAGCTTACACTTACTTATTTCACTGTTACTGGGCAGATGCCCGTGTATTCATTTTGCTATTATCATATTATATATATATATATATGACCACTTCCTGCACAATGTAATATAGTGTTTAGCAGGGGGTAGATCTTTCTCATTTGCCTACATCTGTTGAACCAGGTGGATGTTCACTAAGCCTGGGTTCAACAGGGCCCCAGTAAAGCTGTTCTTCCCCAGAGGGACCATTACCTCTGTAGAATGATAGGTATTGCTGGGCCATAAGTGGGTACAAAATGTGGTTTTCATTGTACACAGCTTAGTTAGTAGTTAGTACATTAGTTGCAACAGCTGTCAGAAGATCCCTTCTATAGTCCAACAATTGTTATAACAACAATACACATTCCTCTACCAGCAATAGTTCCAAGAACATATAGGATGGTAAATCTTCCCCTAATTGACCATCAAGCTGAGCAATGGTAATGTTAAACTGGTAAGGCTGATGCCAGAGGTGGCGTTTTTACGCTGCGTATTTTCTCCGCCTAAAAACGCCGCACAACCCACACAGCCCCTGACTATGGCGTTTTTCAGCCTAGTTCTGGTGACGTAGCAAATCCCGTTTCCCATGGAGCTAATAGTGCGAAATAGTAAAAAACGCTGCATATTTCCGCAAGGTCTGTCAGATGCCTTTGTGTATACATAGGAATAGGTTACTTCCTGCACAATGTAATATAGTGTTTAGCAGGGGGTAGATCTTTCTCATTTGCCTACATCTGTTGAACCAGGTGGATGTTCACTAAGCCTGGGTTCAACAGGGCCCCAGTAAAGCTGTTCTTCCCCAGAGGGACCATTACCTCTGTAGAAGTCTGGGGAAAGGGAACCCATGAATCTGGAACCTCAACAACAGATTGTTCACTTGACTCCCCAGGGCTCTCTCCATCCAAGTTAACCCCTACATCAAAATGTTTCCTTAGAGTGAGCTTGCGCACAAACTGATTAAGATCTATTAAAGTTTTCAATACATCAAAGTCCTTGGAAGGGGAAAAAGAAAGTCCTTTATATAATAACGACAATTGTGAGTCAGTTAAATTTTTGGAGGACAAATGTAGACCCTCGATCGCTGACCCTTTTGACGCTCGCAGAGGCGGTATACCAGACGATCCTCGTATGAGCCGTCTCCGTTATCCGTCGCATCGTCATATGCCCTGTCTCTAAGCGCCGATCCCTCCTGTTTCCGTAGTCCCCAGTTCTTACGTTTTTTGTTGTTGTAGTTACTGCTCCCATACCGCGAGCTCCGAGTTCACAGTTTGCAACGGGCTGTTTCATCTTGCTGTTAGATCTCCGAGTTGTGGGAGCCTGCTGGAAGCTAGATGCCATATCACTAAATAGCTCCAAAGCCCTCACTTCCCGGTCGCTCTGAGGGGAAACAGAAGAAAAAGAAGAGCAGAGGGAGACGCTTGTGTCCGACAAATGTGAATCCTCTTCAGCGCTAGAGAACCTCACTTGTTTGGGAGAACGGGAACGTTTTAATATAGATTTGCGCTGAATCAATCTATTAAAGGGATATCCCCTATTTGGTAATCGCTCCCTCACATAAACCCTATGCTCCTGATAATCCAGTTTGTCCCTTTCCAGTTGCTTAGCTTTTCGTAATAACAACAAATCCTCTGTTTTCTTGAGCTTAATTTTTAAATTATTATTAAGCACTAGAGATGTAGCGAACTGTTCGCCGGAGAACTAATTCGCACGAAAATCGGGTGTTCGCAAGTTCGCAAGTTCGCGAACTTTTAGCGAAGTTCGCAATTTTGGGTTCGCCTTAGCTGGAGTCAAATTTTGACCTCTCACCCCAGAGCCAGCAGATACATGGCAGCCAATCAGGCAGCTCTCCCTCCTGGACCACCCCCGGACCACTCCCTTCCATATATAAACCGAAGCCCAGCAGCCATTTTACATTCTGCCTGTGTGTGCTTGATGAGTTAGCATAGGGAGAGAGCTGTGCAGGGGTTTGAGGGACAGTTTAGGTAGCTTTGCTGACTAGTAATATACTTTCTACTGCTCTGTATGTAGCTGCTGTGGGCAGCTGTCCTGCTGATCATCTGCTGTAACCCAATAGTCCTTGTAAGGACTGCTTTTATTTTCTGATTACTGTTACTCTTCTTTTCATTGTGTACTGCAGCTCCGTCTGTGTGTGTTGGAGACAGGTGTGCTGCTCATAGTAGTGCACTAAGCACCAACCACACATTCACATCATTTTTTTTTATTTGTGTTTTTTTACTTTGCTACTGTAATTTATAGAGCCGAGTGCTATTAGTCTAGCTGTGGGGGACTGGTGTGCTGCTCCTAGTAGTTCACCCCCAGCACCAACCAGAGATCACTTATTAAATTTTTTTAAAAATTTAAGTTACTGTTCTTTAACGTGTCCAGTGCTGTTTGCTGTTGTTCATAGTAGTGCACCAAACACGTTACACATAGTAGTGACATTGCATTGCAATAAAATCACCTGAGCGATGTTTTTCCACCAGCAATAATATATTCCGTATCCACTACTGCGACGTTTTGTCTTTGCGTGTGAACCGGCCGTAACCTTTACACGACTTGATTGGCATGTAGATGCCGGATGTTTTAAAGCAGTTTATTACTATTACAAGTTTAGGAATGTAGAGTGATTTCTGCCCTTTACAGCACAAAACGCAATGCTGTGTCAACAACGTATTTTTCAGAGAAATTTTTGCCCTTGATCCCCCTCCTGCATGCCACTGTCCAGGTCGTGGCACCCTTTAAACAACTTTAAAATCAGTTTTCTGGCCAGAAATGGCTTTTCTAGGTTTTAAAGTTCGCCTTCCCATTGAAGTCTATGGGGTTCGCAAAGTTCGCAAAAGTTCGCACTTTTTGGCGGAAGTTCGCAAACGGGTTCGCGAACTTTTTTTGTGAGGTTCGCTACATCTCTATTAAGCACTAGGAACCCATCCAGCTCGCTATTTTGAGAAACTGCAAGTTGCATTTCACACAGTTTCCTTTGCTTCTGGGACCATTGCGCTTTCTTAAATTCCAACAATAAATTCATTAAATGTAGGGAACAACTGGAAAGTACGGCATTCCACCTCTCTACAAACTCCGGTTCTATTTAGGTTAGTTTTTGGTGTTAAAATACAACTAAACTATATGAAGCCATCTCAGCACCCTTTTAGTTTTTATTTATCATTAAAAATTGGATAGAAACTGTCCTTATACAAAATACAACTGCTGCTGCCAATTTATGTTTTATTAGCAGAGATTAGTAAAGCATAAGTAAAGTCATATACTAATATTGTATTATTGCATCATCTGTTTTACTGCTCTTTGTCTGCTACTGTTAAACTGCTGATGATCTAAATTTAAATGGTTTGTAATAATTAGTTGGCCTGTATTGGCAGACAGACTGACTCTGATCATATGTGGCAAACCAAAACTTGTATATCTTTTTTTTTTTATGGCGTGTGTTCACACCTACTTCCAATGCAGACTTCTAGAAACTAAACACACAAACATCCCACACAGTTATTCTCTGTGTGCTGATAATTCCTGCCAATCTATAACTTTGTCGAAATGAAGTTGATAGGTGGAGCAAAGACTGAAAGTCATTCTTGCAATACAACATCTATCATTCTATCTGCTATGATAAGATTCCATTCTGATATGAACATGATGAACAGATACTATACAAGGTGTTATAAGTGTGTAAGGCTAACGCCATACAGGGCTGATTCTTGGCCTGCAGATGGGCCCATTTTACCTTGTGGTCTTCCATTCCTTATTATTTTCATAATATGTACTATTTCTTCCTTTATAGGCATGGCTAAGGTGACACTCTGTTGATTTATGTATTTCAGCATGTTATACTCGAGCTTATCAGAGGATGTAAAGGTCCTCCTCTGGATGGTCCTCTTCTTTGTGTTGCAGATTTGTGGAATTTTGGGGTAATTTTTGGTATTGTTTATCCACCATGACTGAATACAGATATTCTAAATATATTTGTCCTTTGGATTTTTTCCTAGTAGACCAGATGGTTTGTTTCCACATGAGTAAAAACTGATTGTGTGGAGAGTGTCTGTACAGTTTCAGTTCAGATTTTACTTTGTAGTCTGTTTTGTCAATTTCATGAACTTTGACTTGTTTGTAGATGTTTAAGTGTGTTGTATAAGGTATGATTGAGAGTTTTTAGTAATGTTTTATTTGGTATTATTTATCACCACAAGTACAGTTATGGTCCGGCAAATTTCTCTGCAGTCAGTTGTGTGTAAAACCCATTTTGCAATAAAATGCACTCCTTTTACTTCCAAATAGTTGCACTCAATGCCACTTAGTCCTTTCTGCCTTGTGTTCCAAATTGTGTGCCCCTGCACTTATTAATGTAGGTGAACCCTGGCACTACTGCCATTGACATCCAGTGTCAATAGGTGCAATTGTTCCTAAAGAATTGGGCACAGATGGCACAATGAAATGTGCATGCAGTAGGGCTAATTTTGCCTTCAGGCACAGCGTGATTGCATCAGGCAAATCACCCCCTTGTGACTGCAAGACCACAATGACACTGGGGAAAGAGCTGCATTGTGGGAAAAAAACATTGCGATTGCAATTTGCTCACTGTATGTTTTCACTTTTTTTCAAACAAAAGCATCATTCTTTCTAGAAAAGGGGTTGATATAAAGAAAATGATTGTTTAAATATCCAAGGCCTTATTTGCATCCCCCGTCACATTGCGCTCGCTCAGCACTGCTCAGTGATGAGCGCAGGGTTAGGAGACACAGCTGGTCCCTATGTGCGCTGCACCACCTGCTGTTCTTTACCTTGCATGTCTGAATGACGTGCAAGGTACAGGCAGATGGGGAACAGAATACCTATTGGCCTCTCCCCCCCCCCCCCCGCCCTTCAATAATACAGCATTGACTAACACAGTCAGAGCTGCATAAGCAATGGAAGCTGCAGGTCTCTGCACTCTAAAACAAAACACAGCATAAAAAGCGCACAAAAATTGCAGCCTTTATTGCACTTTGCACACTACAAATGAGCCCTCCTGTGTTTTGCACACTTTATTATTCCTAAAAATATATTGAAAATATAATGACAGAATGCTGAAAAACATGATACAAGTTTGCCATAAATTAGAATAGTTTGCACCACCTCAGAGCAGGAGATTCTAAAATCTTACAGCACCTCAGAGTTAAAAATCATCACTTTAGGAAAATGCTCAAAACTTAATTAAAGGGGACATATACCCACAGACACAACCTATTGCTCAAAGTGCTCTCATAATCTTTTGCAGTTTATATTATTTTCCCTTTAATTGTCGTGATATTAGTAGTTTAACACTGCTCATATCTTGGATTTGTAACAGCAGTGCTTGTATCGTTCTGTCAGGGCTGCTAGCCAGACAGAATGCCAATATCTTAAGTTACTGATGCAAGAGGCATCTTCTGCCCGGACGTAACAGCAGGAGGCACTCCTATTACACATTTCTTTTATTAGCAGTGTAAAACTGCTAATAGCATACAGTTTAAAGAAAAAAATAAATTGTGTAAATTGAAAAAATGATCAGCAATTTCACGTTTTGATGGGCAAATATAATCTTTTAAAGATAGACTTAGGCAAAATACTATAAAAATATAGCTTTTCAGAAAGAGAAGAAATATTCACACTTGCAGTAAAGATTTTTACTTGATTTTTATAGAAAAATAAGGAATAATGAATGAAGTAGGTGACCATTATTGTTTGGAGTTCCAATATGCACTAGTGCAGGGCCGCTGCTGGCCGAATGGGTGCCCTAAGCAGAAATTTACTTTGGTGCCCCCTCCCCCAAATATTACCGAGGTAAAAATAAAATAATAAAAAAAAAAACACCTACTATAGGGGACAAAATAGAACCAATTGCCCCCATAAACAGTACCCCCCATAGACAGTAGCCCCCACACAAAGTGCCCCCAATTGCCTCATACACAGTACCCCCCATAGACAGTAGACCCCACACACAGTGCCCCCATAGAAAGTACCCCCAATTGCCCCATAAACAGTACCCTCCATAGACAGTAGCCTCCACACAAAGTGCCCCCAATTGCCTCATACACAGTACCCCCCATAGACAGGAGACCCCACACACAGTGCCCCCATAGAAAGTACCCCCAATTGCCCCAATAAACAGTGCCCCCAATTGCCCCCATAAACAGTACCCTCCATAGACAGTAGCCCCCACACACAGTGCCCCCAATTGCCTCATACACAGTACCCTCCATAGACAGTAGCCCCCACACACAGTGCTCCCAATTGCCTCATATACAGTACCCCCCATAGACAGTAGCCCCCATACACAGTGCCCCCAATTGCCCCCATAGAAAGTACCCCTAATTGCCCCCATAAACAGTGCCCCCAATTGCCCCAATAAACAGTGCCCCCAATTGCCCCCATAAACAGTACCCTCCATAGACAGTAGCCCCCACACAAAGTGCCCCAATTGCCTCATACACAGTACCCCCCATAGACAGTAGCCCCCACACACAGTGCCCCCATACAAAGTACCCCCAATTGCCCCCATAAACAGTGCCCCCAAAAACAGTACCCCCAAAAAGGCACTACTATAAGGTCGCGCCTCGTCGCTGACGTATGACGTCATACGCACGGGCGCAACCTTATAAAAGGGCCTGTTGCCACGGCATAAGAGAGAAGGAGCCGCTGGCGCTGACTGGCTGACTGGCGCTGGCGAAGACTTGGTATGTTGTTGAGCAGAGTGCGCACTCTGCGTAGGGAGCGGCGGTACTGTCTGGGTGCCCCCCTGGGAGTTGGTGCCCTACGCAGAGTGCGTACTCTGCGTATAGGGAGCGGCGGTACTGCACTAGTGTAGCGCAATAAAGTTATTCATATGAATGTTTACCAGACCATATCTCTGGTCTGAAATGAGTTAAATGGATGAGGTAAAAAATAATTGATACTCTTTAAATATGCTCACTAGGAATGCAATATCTACACTGTAAATATTGTTTATTATGGACAAACCAAATTATAAATGTTTGTGACAGATCAGCTACACTCAGGGTCAGACTGGGCCAGCAGGACACTGGAAAACCCATCACTGGTCCTTTGTAACTGTGCTTGCTCCCCTCCACCTCCAATCACGAAAACAAGGAGAAATTTTCAGGTACGCCGTTACTGGTGTATGAGGTGGTGTTGGGTGTCTGGTTGCTCAGAGGAGCTGACAGTTGTGCTGGTGCCCTGAAGGAGAGGAAGTCTGATACTGAATAACATGTTTACACAGAAGAGGACAAGAAATCATGTGTTTCTTTTGATAGAAAACTCAGTGCAGCGTTTCTGTGAGTGCTTATGTCTGTATTTATGTAGACCTTTCTGATAAAGCTTACTTAGTTTTTAACTTTCCTTCTCCTTTAATATGGTAGACACCTCTTTTTAATATTATAGACAAAAAAACAAGAAGAATCTTGACCAGTCTATATTTCTGCATCTCTCTAAGCATGTGGTCTGCTCCATCTAAAATGTTATGCAGCGCACCTCTAAGTGTTGCCTGGAAGTATTTGAGCGTGTTTGTTATTTGAGCTGTGTGCTGTAGATATATGTCAACTTCCTACAGCTCCCCGGACCTTGGTGCCCACTTAATAGTGCTTGTCAGATAGCTGAGGATCTTCCTGTGAAGTAAATGACCAGGACACTGGAGGTTGCTTGCAAACCAACAATAACTTATTATATGCAGGTGTGCCTGCCTAAAGGGGAACCTCAGTAAAGGGACGTAAATCTTAGGGCCCCTATAGTTATGACTGGCTCATTGGTATTATCAGTCAAAGGAGGTATTGTATGGTCTAGTATCCCAGAGCAACCAATCAGCAGACATCATTTACTGATTACCTGTTTGAAACAAAAGTGTTGAAAAAGTGCAAAAGTAGGGCTGGGTGAGCCATGGGGGCCTATAGAAAATACATTGCTTATAAAAAGTCTCCCCAGTCCTCCACAAGACATATACAGCAAAATCAACCAAGTGGAGGGAAGAACACCTCTCTGTAAGACTGTCTGGCTCATGCCCTGATTTGCGATAGGGGGGTATTCTGAGGTCAGATGTCTAAGGCAGTACTGAATTGAAATACAGCCCTGGGTGCAGGAGCAAGGCCCACCTGAACAGCAACTTGAAGGAAAGTTATTAAGAATATTGTGTTTTAATAGTGTCGTGGGTAGATTCTCAGCACACACTTATTCTTAAGGTGGCCATACACGGGCCGACTATAGCTGCCGATATCGGTCCCTTGGACCGATTTGGCAGCTAATCGGCCCGTGTATGGGGAGAGCAGATCGGCCTGGCCAACCGATATCTGGCCTGAAATTGGCCAGATCTCGATCGGCCAGGTTAGAAAATCTGGTCGGATCGGGGACCGCATCGGCTCGTTGATGCGGTCCCCGATCCGTCTGCCCCATTGCCGCCCACATAATCCGATCGTCTGGCCCCAGGGCCAAACGATCGGATTATTATTTTTTTTACCTAAATGGTCCCCGATATCGCCCACCCGTAGGTGGATCTGCTCGTGTATGGCCACCTTAAGCAATACAATGTTATCTACAGATGCAGGCTACAGATATTATCTGTGTATGTGCATACACTATCTTCACTTAACTGCTGTGGGGCTGTAAAAACTACACTATATTTGACATTTCATCAGCAAACAAAATGCAGCAGGACACATAAATCATATGTAAAACCTTTATATAAGTATTTAGTCATTTGCCTGAAGCGCTTAAACGGTAAATATACGTTAGACAGTCTGAAATGGAAAGTGATGCCATCAACAGGTTAAACCTGTTCTATTTGGTTTCGTTAGAAAAGGTTGCTCTTCATGACCAAGAGAAATATGAGGAACTGTTTTAGGCTCTGTAATACAGAGTTGTATGTCAATCTTTTGTCATTTAAAATAATAATTATTTCAAACTTCTTACAGGGAATTTTGGTAATAAAAGGAAGTCATGCATAATATTTCCTTATCAGTTTTATGACTAAAGAATTTATGAATTTTCCATTCCAATTAATCTGAACTCTATGCAGTGGGGCCCACCAGAGGACCTGAGGCTGAGGGCCACTTGGCTGCTCTGTAATGGAGCAGAATGTGGAGGCACAGTATGTAACGGCTGGTGCAAAGGGCAGGGCCATCTCAACATGGTTTTTCTACCATTCCCATTTTTGCTGAGCCAAATAATTAAAGGAACAGTACAGCACAGAAATATATTTTGAAAATAATGCCAGTATAGTAAAGGGTAGTATAGTAATGTTAAAGTTAATAGTCGTTGCAGGGAAAACTGCAAGGGACAATAATATACTGATTTAACTTGCTTTGCATTACAGAGTAAGTGTTATTTTGGACATTTACCTCTTCCTTCTGTACTGGTTGCAGTGCAAAGCTCTAAGGATCATATGCAGAGGGGCACAATGGTTAGAACGTTAATGTTTCCTACTGGGTAAATTGGAAACCCTACAGCTGAGACCTCCAGCTAAATTATGTTACCTGAAACTACTATATTATGCCAAAAAGGCATTATTACTACATTGGAAATCTACAGGACAGCCTTTGCTGAACGTTTGGAAAAGCTTATCAATAACTAAGCAGAAAATGGTATACTAATTCATGGATGCCCTGGTAAATTTGAGGTCATCTGGGGATCATGGCTGGTGGCAAACACATCACCTTAATTAATTCTGGAAAGCCAGCATAAGGACATGGTTATGTCTCTGATCTTGGTATTCTTACCCCCCACCCCAGCTCACTTACTCTCCCCTCTCCTTCTTGATCTTCTTCTTTCCTTGCTGTTCCCTTTGATGTTATAATTTAAAATGCAAAATTAAATCTTTAAAAAGAAAGTTAAGGTGCAGATTGTTATATTCCACTTTAAAGACTTGCAGCCCTGACAAGGAAGTTTAACGCACCTCTCTGCGCCCAAATAGACAGCAATCCGCACCTTTACTTTTTAGTCATTGCACTTCTTTGCATACAATCCTTAGATTTCTGCACTGCTGCCAACACAGAAGTAAGAGGTGCAAGTCAAAAAAAGCTGTTAAAGTTTTCAAATCTCTGGCTGAGAACCATTTTATGGCACCAAGGCCAACATAGTTGCCAAGTGACTGGTATTAACAGGGCAGAAAGGTAGGTCTGTATTGTTTGCCACAAAGCTGGCAACCCCAGACCAAGAAAAAGTTTCTGGGCTGTCAGTTAAAAACAACTATCTTTAACATTACTACATTTTACACTTTTTTCAAAATATATTTCTGTGCTATTTTATTTCTTTAAATTAATATTCACTAGCTTCTAAGTTGTCTTGCTCCATGGCTCCTGCTGTATTCTCTCCCTTTCCCTATGCCCTTTAGGACTGTGCCTTCCTCCCCATCTAGACTGAATATTTGCTTATCTCTTTTTCCAATTGTCTTCCTCATCCTGATGCAGAACGTTCCTTGAGAATATGGAGATCGAATAACACACACTGTGGTAAAACCTATTACTTGTGGCTATCCTGCTTAATCTTGGGATAATGCAAAGGGAGGCAGTTTGTCACAGTTAAGCTGGATCGCAGCCAGTAATAGGTTTTCTTTGCAGCAATCTTGCAGCCTATTTATATAAACTATAGTAGTAGTTTCACACCAGTTTTATCAGTGCAGGGCAACAGTATATTATATCGTCATTCCTTGGAAACACTTTCATTTTTAGTTGTTACTGTTCCTTTGATATTTTACTATGGCAGGGCATTTTGGGAGATTTGTAGCCTGCAGTAGTATAGCTTTAACCACTTTTAGGGCAATGACACACTGTTAGGGGCACTCACTGCTGATGGGAACGTTGTAAAAGACAAAAAATTTCTGCGGTCATTGCTTGAAAAATTCTAAAGCAGTTCCTTGGACTTAGACCTCAGTATGGCTGTCTTTGTTCCCCCCTGCTGTTTTTAAATTTTACCGCAGCCTATAAACATTCCCACTTTGCATTAGGTATAATCCCCCCTTACAACGAAGCTGAAATTATGGGGGAAAACACTAAGGTATAAAAGGGGTAAAAACATGGCAATTACATGGAAATAAAACCTATGGACTTCTGGGGAGAAGCCAAACCGGCAAGCCACATTTTTGTGGAATTCCTCCAGAGTTTTAATGAAAGCAAAGAAAAGGGGAGCTTGTAAAAGAGGAGATTATGCTTGCAGACAAAGCCACCTGTGGCAGCACATTCCCTGTGAGGCTAGAAGCTAGGACTCAACACTATGCTGTATTTGACATGAGCCACAATTCTAAGGACACTAAGGGGTATATTTATCATGCTGTAGCATTACCTGTGATTTTGCCCAGAGCAACCAATGAGAAATTGGATTTCAACAGTTAGAAAAACCAAGCAAAGCATCTGATTGGCTGCTGTGAGCAACATCACTGTTAATGCTTCACTCCACTCTTCTTTATATTTTACATAGGTAAAACACTTTACCTTAAATTGGTTATCAAATATCACTTTAAGAGTAATTGAACCAAGCAGTATCCCTGGATAGAATATTTGCTAATTTTCTTTCCTTTGAACATACACAACAGCAACTTGTCTTCTGTGCTTTAGTTAGTGTGTCTGTTCCACCATCTACCTAGACCAGTCTTACACCATTCACTTTCTAAATCAACTGAGCAGGACAGTATCAGTGGCCTTGCTAAATGCAACATTCATTGATCCTCCCTGGTGTACCACTTTAGCTTGCCAAATGTTAAACTTATAATGCCTTTGATTCCATTAAGGAAATACACCTTCCAATAGTTGTGATGTTATGAATATATAGTCATTGGATGTTTGCACTGGTTTTTATACTCCTTGTGCTATTCTTTCCACTCATTAGCTTTTTTAAATATTTTAATCCCACCCCACATTTGTCATTTTGTTCATCTTGTAGGACATTGTTTTATAAAATACACACAATTATAGTGACTATTGACCACCAGAACCTAAATTCTTCTCATCAGTTTATAATGGGAAACCAAGTAGTGACTCTTTTGTATTGGCATTCCCCTAACCCCATGCTTTATACTTTTAGTATCTGGTTTAAACTTTAGGCTATGCCCTCCAGTACACTTCAGCTGCCCATTGGGTGCTTCTCCTAGGAGAAGGTGCAACTCCAAGTATAGAAAGACAATACAATCAGTTTACAAACAGCAATTCCAAAAAATGGGCCAGAAAGTCAGGGAAGGCTACAGAAATCAGAAATAGAAAACACACAGACACCAGTTTTGGGATGAAAAGAGAGCAGAAAACTGAAGTTTTAATTTCAAACGTACCATAAAGAACAAATGGCATATTATAAACATATAAACACAGCCCAATGTAACATGAATGTTTGTATAACAAACAATTAACTCTTGAACAACCATGTACCTTAACAACTCTATAATTAGAATATTAGATTTCAACAGTTAGAAAACCAAAGCAAAGCATCTGATTGGCTGCTATGAGCAACATCACCCTTAATGTTTCACTCCACTTTTTACACAGCATGATAAATATACTTCAAAGGCATGAGAGATGCCTAACATCATAAAAAAAAATTGGCAACCAAATGTAACATATATAAAGTAAAGTGTATTATCATATTATCGCTACTTTTTACTTATGTTTTTTCTTGTTTCTGCATGGAACCTTATTGTGTCAACTCCTGGCACTCTATTTCTTTCCTTGTATCTGCTGTCTCAGATACCATTGGCACCCGGTGCAGGCCTTTCCACTGTGGCAGCAGACTCTCCTCTGGTGATAACTTTATTACTCATTTATACACTAAAGAAGCTAAAATACAGTCAATACAGCACGGCAATACAAATTACATCCACTGATGTTTTATTTGATAAGCAAGATATATTTATTTACAAAGGGCAAAAAAGTTTGAAGAAGAGTGTAGAATGAAGTCAATGTTAATGTATTAAATATTAAAAGATGAGAGCCCTTAAACAGACCAACGGTTCTTTTGTCACTCAATGCAATATTCCTTTTATCCAAATACAAATGAAAATATTTGTCCTACAAAAAGACAGACAATATGGTAAATTGTTTAATACTGTACCCCTTTTTCTGACACAAAAGAGGGAGGAATATAGGCAATAGTGTAATTAATACAGACTAGTGATGGGCGAAAAGTTTCGCCAGGCATGGATTCGCGGCGAATTTCCGCGTTTCGCCATTGGCGGATTGTTTCGCGAAACGGATGAAAAATTTCGCCGCAGAAAAATTCGCCGCACGTCCAAAAATTGTCACCGGCGTCAAAAAAGAATAGTCGCGGGCGACAAAATAATAGCCGCGGGCGACAAAACAATAGCGCGCGACAAAATAATAGCTGCGGGAGACGAAACAAGAGCCGCGGGCGACGAAACAAGAGCCGCGGGCGACGAAACAATAGCCGCGCGACAAAACAATAGCCGCGGGCGACGAAACAATAGCCGTGCGACAAAATAATAGCCGCGGGCGACAAAATAATAGCGTGCGACAAAACAATAGCCGCGGGCGACAAAATAATAGCCGCGGGCGACAATTTTTTTTTGTCGCACGACATTTTCGCCGTTTCGCGAATTTTTCGCCGTTTCGCGGATCTTTTCAAAGATTCGCAAATTTTTCGGCGAAGCGAAACGGAACAGATTCGCTCATCACTAATACAGACATGAAAAAAACCCACTATGAAAAGGGGCACATTCCTGTGCCACAACTGCGGAAATTCCACAGAGATTATTCTAAGAGACAACTGCTTACATCCTCATAAAAACAACGTCATCACATTTTCCTACCATGCGGGTCTCTGTCAATCACTTTCTGTTGGGTGTATCTGGCCAATAACTTTCTGTTGGTAATAGACATGCCCTAGGGGGACTCAACTCCTTGCAAAAAAGTGAAGGTTTGCAAGGTTAGATTGTAGTTGAAGGAATGTCTCACTCTTAAATAGTCTGCTGTCTGTCTTAGCCTGCCGTTGCATCACTACTGGAGCTCCCAGCACCATTATTGTGTGAGGAATCAAATGAATGTCTTGGTCATATAATGCAAGTTTTTTTTTTCCCAAT
The DNA here is from genome assembly GCF_000004195.4 of Xenopus tropicalis. Lineage (NCBI taxonomy): Eukaryota > Metazoa > Chordata > Amphibia > Anura > Pipidae > Xenopus > Xenopus tropicalis. The sequence continues at coordinate 107,094,032 of NC_030680.2, read as the reverse complement.
GCAGATGTGTAACTACTTTCAGGCTAGTGACAGATGTGGCTGATTCTCAGCCAGTATCTAAATGCAGGCTGACAGCTGTTGCCACATTAAGCAGACTTGTGTAAAGGATTAATCACAATCTAAAAAATTCTGGTTAGTGGGGTCAGGAGCAGCAGGTTTCTCCTTACACATACAAAATAGTGATGTAGCGAACATCGCCGAAAATGTTCGCGAACCCGTTCGCGGACTTTCGCCAAAACTCGCGAATATTCACGAACTTTGCTAACCCCATAGACTTCAATGGGAAGGCGAACTTTAAAACCTAGAAAAGCCATTTCTGGCCAGAAAACTGATTTTAAAGTTGTTTAAAGGGTGCCACGACCTGGACAGTGGCATGCAGGAGGGGGATCAAGGGCAAAAACTTATCTGAAAAATACTTGTAAAAAAAACGCCAAAAAAAAAACACCAAAAAAAAACCGCAAAAAAATAACGCAAAAAAAAAAAAACTCAAGCTATTCCTATGTATAGGCATAGGCGATAAAACGAAGCGAAAAAACGCGGCGGAAAAACCAAGGCGAAAAAACGCGTCGCCAAAAAAAACGCGGCGAACCCAAAGTGGCGAACATCGGCAAAAGTCCGCGAATTTGCGCGAACGCGAACACCCGATGTTCGCGCGAATTAGTTCGCCGGCGAACAGTTCGCTACATCTCTAATACAAAACAGAGCTTACAAGTCTTTAATCGTTGGTTTGCACACAAATCGTTGGTTTGCAGCATGAGGTTCAGCCACGACAATTTCTGGCTTAATCCCCGGCAATAGTCAATGCTAATGTTCACACAAGGTTTTAAGAAGTAACAATTAACATAAACAGGTATTAAAAAATTTGCTAAGATATTTGCATGCAAAGTGTACACATCTGTCTCTCATTGGCCTTCTGAAATGCAGTTCAGCAGCCCATTTCATTATCTATAGCAAAATGTTCCAAAGATGCAGTTAACTTCAGTCCTTACAAATTACACTACAATTCCATATTGCCCATTGTACCCTTTTCTCTAGGATAATGGCCCATGGTATATGGATTTCCTGTAAGGCCACTATTGGTAATCTGTACATCAGTGATCATCCATTCACAGTTCACATTCACTATGCTTTATTTATTACCATTTCTTATATGACTTTAAGGGGCTGATTTACTAACCCACGAATTCGAATCCGAATTGGAAAAATTCCGATTGGAAAACGAACATTTTGTGACTTTTTCGTATTTTTTGCGATTTTTTCGGCGCCTTTACGACTTTTCGGAAATTATCGCAACTTTTTCGTTACCAATACGATTTGCGCAAAAAAACGCGAGTTTTTCGTAGCCATTCCAAAAGTTGCGATTTTTTCGTAGCGTTAAAACTTAAAAGGCGCGACGTTTTGCGCAAGTTTTAACACTACGAAAAAATCGCAACTTTTTGCGCAAGTTTTAACGCTACGAAAAAATCGCAACTTTCGGAATGGCTACGAAAAACTCGCGTTTTTCCGCAAAAATCGTATTGGTAACGAAAAAGTCGCAATAATTTTCCGAAAAAATCGCAAAATACCGATCATTACGAAAAAAACGCAATCGGACGCATTCGGCCCGTTCGTGAGTAAGTAAATGGGCCCCTAAGACTTGACTTTTATGTTGCGAATGGTTTATTATTTTCAAGATATAAAGAAAAGACATAAACAGATATAAGGCCAAATCTTGCAATATGCTGAATGATTTCACTTAATCTTTGTTAACCAGCCATGAGTTTATGCAATATTTTTTCCAGCTAAGAGGTTACAGATGCAATTCAGACAGAAAAGTCAACAGGTACAAATGGGAAGTTTACACTATGTTTGCTAGGAAAGGCTGTTTATTTGTAGAGATGTAGCGAACTGTTCACCGGCGAACTAATTCGCGCGTCCACAAATTCGCGAACTTTTGGCAATGTTCGCCATTTTGGGTTCGCTGCAGTTTTTTTTGTGCCTCGTTTTTTCCGCCGCGTTTTTTCGCTTCGGTTTTTCGCCTTTGCGTATACATAGGAATAGCTTGCGGTTTTTTGTTGGTGTTATTTTTTGGCGTTTTTTTTTTTGCGTTTTTTTTACAAAGTATTTTTCAGATAAATTTTTGCCCTTGATCCCCCTCCTGCATGCCACTGTCCAGGTCGTGGCACCCTTTAAACAACTTTAAAATCAGTTTTCTGGCCAGAATGGCTTTTCTAGGTTTTAAAGTTCGCCTTCCCATTGAAGTCTATGGGGTTCGCAAAGTTCGCAAAGTCCGCGAACGGGTTCGCAAACATTTTTGGCGATGTTCGCTACATCCCTATTTATTTGTAACATCTGAAAGTGGCTGCACAGGGGGGGCATAATGATTAAATTACCAAGGGGATTGTAGGATGGGTCTGGTACATTGCATTGAAAAAACAGTACATTACACTAGGGAAAAGGAAGGCTGCTATTAATTGAAATTGAAAATATACAGAAAATACTACTGGTGATGAGCGAATCTGTCCCGTTTTGCTTCACCACAAAATGCGTGAAACTACAGGAAAATTCGCAAAACGATGAAAAATGTGCAAAACGCGTTTGTCGCGTGCGTTTTTTTTTTGCTGCGACACTGCCTATTTGCGAATTTTTACATGGCAAATTTTCACGGAAGTTTCACAAAACATTTCTCCAATGACAAAATGTGGCAATTCACTGCAAATCCATGCCTGCCGAAAAAATGTGCTCATCACTAAATACTACTTATCGGTTTTAGTTTTGTAAATTACCTACTCTTGTACATAGCTAGATATTGAACTTCACACTGACAAAATATACTTTAAAATGTAAATAATTTATATATTGTAGTTGTATTGTATTGTAAGTAATTTCCTTCAGTCTTGGAATTCACAGCAAACAGGCAGACAGACAGGCAGGCAGGCAGGCACCATTTTTTAAGAATCTAGTGAATCATCATCCCAAAATCTTATATATTGTCTTCAGTTGAACCTAAAGCGATACTGACAATATTTTTATGATATCATATAATTTTCATCAAAAATTGTATATATGTTGTCATTTTTCCAAATTTTCACATTTACGATTTGGATCCACAAATTTCTTGGAAGAAGGAATCGAAGACCAATTCCAGCTCGTGTTGTGAAATCCATTTGTGCCGCGTTTCCGGACTCTCTTAGTTTGTATCATGGGTCCATTACTTTAGAGGATTAAGTGGCTGTTGACATGGCTTTTGATTTGGAGAAGGAGTACTGTAAACTTTTCTGTCTCTTTCAACATAATAGTATTCCGAAGTAAAATGTTGTGAACAAATGTGAAAGCTATCTGTATTTTTTTTTTTTCAAGAACACGTGCTGCTAAGTAATCTATTTGTTCTTCTGGAAATTGACCAACTGACGGTAACAACATTTTTATTCAGTTGTGATTTTTAGGGAACGTGTGCAGAATTATATTTTGTAACTTTTTAATTAGTTTGGTTGAAGCTTCCTCTGACTATGCATTGAGGCATCTTGTCTTGCTCTGAAAATATGTTTACAACTTACATTAGTATATTAATAATGTAAAAGTAAAAAAAACAGACACATACAAAAACCCTCTCTCTATATCTATAATTAAAAGTTTTTGATATAGCATGTCCCATTGGATAATCCAATATCTCCAGGGATTATGGGATTTGTAGTTCATGAAAAGTTTCAGAGAAAAGGACTACAGATAATTGAGCTAGAGACTAAAGTTTTTTGTAAGGTCAAGTGCATGTTAAATGTATGCATTTCCTTTCTCTTGCTATTTCTATATACAGCAAAGAACATAACAGAGTTAAAATCAACTCAATTTTTAATGTAAAATTTACCTCTTCCAGCACTTCCTCTGGACCATTATAATCCCTGCTGGCCAGCTTCCTGTTGGTGGTCTCCAGGCGGTCTGCACAAGCAGAGAAAGCCTGGCTCATGTTATAGGCAGCATGGGGAGGAAGGAGCAGCCACAGCTCAACTCATGCCTTTTCATTCTCTTATCGGTTTTCGGAAAAATCTGCTTCCCCAAAGCCAGTGATATCAAGTTGAAGCCGCAGTGCCTTTATGGTATGCTTACCATTTGTCCCCATACTACGGGGACAGGCCCCGTTTCAAGACCTCCTGCCCAGTTGAAAATTGCCCCGTGGACCGTACCCGGCAGCTGAAATAAAGTTTAAAAGTCCCCATATACCGACAGGAAGTGTGAACTGTAATCACCAGCACAATTGTCTTCGGGTGTATAGTTTTCCTTTAATATACAAATAATTAAGTGTAAATAGATAATTATAATATACTACTAATAATAATTATAATATAAAAATAAAAATGCTACATTTCTTTAAAGGGGTAGCGCACCTTTAAGTTAACTTTTAAAATGTTATGGACAATTTTCAGCAATTGGTCTTCATTTTTTATCTTTTATAGTGATCTTAAATCACTCCCTGGCTATTAAGGTAAACTGGACCCTAGTAACCAGATAGCTGCTGAAATTCCAAACTGGGGAGCCGCAGAACAAAAAGTAAAATAATAACAAAAGTGCCAATAATAAAAAATGAAGACCAATTGCAAATTGTCTCAGAATAGCAATCTCTACATCATACTTAAAGTTAATTTAAAGATGAACAACCACTTTAAAAATGTTCATTAGTTGTTCTAAAGAGCACTGCAGGAGTATTGTAAGGAAATAGGGTATCCTATCTAACACTTTTACATTTCATATCATGCCATTAGGGTTGCTGACTAGCTGGTAAAAATGATGCTTGATGCCAATGTTAGGAAAGAAGCCTAAAAATAGGAAGGTGGCGATTCTACATACCAAAATTTGGAACCTGTCACCAGCAGCTGCCTGATTTGGCCCTTTTATTCTCCCTGCCAATCCACATAATTAAAAAACACTTTCCATAGAACCCTATTTACATTTATATATATCTTATATACACAAAGTTCCTCTCACACATCGTTGGGTGTGCGACGTGACTGGTCAGTTTGCCGAGTGTTTAGCTTGGCTGCAACACCATGTCAGTGCATTGCATAGAAATGTGGCACTGCGTGACCTCATCATGTTGCACTTTGGCAGGAAAAGTCAAAATAAATAGACACTAGGGACCCAAATGCCTGAATATAGGTGGATGAGCCTAAATTACTATATTACTATTTTGACCTGATCTTCTGGTTTCTGACTTTCTGTTTTGACCACGTTGATTGCTGCCTGCCCCGATCTTTTGCCTCAGTACTACTTTGAACTTTCTGAACCCCTTGGATATCACAAACTGAACTATTTGTACACAACTTCCTCCTTGGTCCAGACTTTAACCCTGTCAGGCTTTGACAACTCTCTAAATTGTGCGGAATTGAACTCTCCCTTTGTTTATTTGTTCATCGCGTTTCACATGCTGCACGGTATCATATACTACTCAGTGAATGATTAACATCTGCTGTTTGTCAACCATCCCTACTACTTAAAGGTCAACATTAAGGATAAGCTAGGTGAGATAGAGAGTTAACTGTTAACAGAGGGCTGAGAAATACTAAAGACAGAATCAGGTAAATGTTGGTGGGCGTAAAAACTTGGACAAAAATGTATAGTCATGAGCGAATCTGTCCCGTTTCGCCAAAAAATTTGTGACTCTTTCAAAAGGTTCGCAAAACTGGGAAAATGTTGCGCGCCATGACAATACGTTTGATGCAAGACATATCCCCTCAACAACACTTACTTGTCTCTACCAGCCCCCCAACAACGACTAACACAGTCAGTGACTGTGGGGGTGCTTCCGGACTTCTGAAACGGACTAATAAGGCACATTGTGTTATAAAGAAAAACCCTATATTAGTAATAAGATTTAAAAAAAATACCTGGATAAATCAAGGAAAGAAGGACATTTAAAGAACAGATACTAAATTTGAGGATTCTGTTATTCATCTAAACTTTATTAGGACATAATAACCAGCCCAGAAGACCTGGGTCAGATATAGGTTACAAAAACAGTTTTTGAATATGTAGATAAAATACTTGAAAAATATGTTATGTCTAGTGATGGGTGAAATATTTCGCCAGGCATGGATTTGCCGCGAATTTCCGCGTTTCGCCATTGTCGGATTGTTTTGCGAAACGGATGAAAAAATTTGCCGCATGTCCAAAAATTGTCGCCGGCATCAAAAAAGAATGCTCGCGGGCGTCAAAAGAATAGCCACGCGACAAAATAATAGCCGCGGGCGACAATTTCTTTTTGTCGCACGACATTTTCGCCGTTTCGCGAATTTTTCGCCATTTCACGGATCTTTTGAAAGATTCACAAATTTTTCGGCGAAGCAAAATGGAACAGATTCGCTCATCACTAGTTATGTCCCATCCTTCCTTACATTCCACCCAGGTGATACAATTGAATAAAGCAATAAAATAGCAATTTAGTTACCATAAATTAAGAAAAACAAAACCATACGTATAACATTTGTTTGATTAAATAGAGCTCTATGGGATAAAATTCATTTTGGTACAACCCACTTATTATTTTTGGTGTGAGGACTGATTTTATTTACAGGTATGTGGAACCATTGAGAACAGATTTGCACCAAGCTATGCTAATCTATTATGGGATATGGGGAGGAATTGAGCATTCTGTTCATTTGTGTACATACATATATTTATATATATGAAAAAAGTTAGTTTTTTCACAGATTTTTGCAAAACAATTCGCCAATGGCAAAACGCAGAAATTAGTTGCATATCCATGCCTGGCGCAAAAATTTGCTCATCACTACCAATGTGCAATTTAAAAGACTTCAGAGACACATACTGGGCCAGATTAATTTGGGGTTAATTCCAGGTTTTCCCATAGCGCCAGATGCAATTTACTAAGAAAAAATCACATGAAAACTTTTTGAGTCTATGGGAAAAAATTGGAACTAAATTACTTGAAAAGTTTTTTTGTCCTCAAATTGAATTTCACCCTTAAGGGATCACATAAAATGTTTTCTCATGGAATTGAATCTGGCCAATTGTACAATTGTAATCAAACACTTTAAGTAAAATTTCCAAAATTAAATTAAATTGCAAATATCTTTTAAATCACCATATCTCTTTATTTTTTAAGACTGTAACAAAGGTGAACCACCCCTTTAAAAGACATGTAAACCATGCATTTTCCGACTATAGGTTTAGGTTAGGCACGACTCCCCCCCCCCACCTAAATGGCATCATTTGTATTGCATATATCACCCCAGTTCATCAGCACCATCACATTTTCCTAAAGCAAATAGCAGCTTTGACCTGGTGGCCAAAATAGGAGCAGACAGCTAGAGCAAAGTTTCTGTAGGAACCAGCAATGCCATCCCTTGACTGGTGGCTAAACTGGAGGGGGCATGGTTAGTAGTCTGGGCTGAGAAGATTTACTGCCTTAAGGTGGCCAAGCGAGAAGATCTTCTCCCGATATCCCCCACCTACGGGCGGGTGATATCGGGAGAATCCAGGCTAATTCGGTCGTTTGGCCCTGGAGCCAAACGATCGAACTATAATGACGGGTATAGGCAAAGTCTGTTCGGGGACCACATCAACGAGCCGATGCGGTCCCAGATTCGACTAATTTTTTTAACCTGCCCAATCGTTATCTGCACGATTTCAGGCTAGATATCGGTCGGGCAGGCCCATCCTTAGTGCCCCTACACAGGCCGATTAGCTGCCGAATCGGTCTAAGGGACCGATATCGGCAGCTACAATCGTCCGTGTATGGCCACCTTTAGCTTGGAAGTGAGCATGCTCAGTAGCCAACAGCCAAAGTAAATTCCTAAGTGATTAAGGGGATGCTACAGCCTTGGTATTAACCTTTGAACAACAGGAGTGGCAGGTATTTAAGACTGTGGGCATGTGGAAGCCATCAAACAACACCAGAGATTTAAATGGCCAAGGACTATCACTATTACTATATATATATATATATATATATATATATATAATATAACAATCAGAATAAACAGTGCTCTAAACGAAACTTAATTCTGTAGCTGACAGAACAGGAAGGGAGGGAGATGCAGCTTCGGAGGTAAGGCAGGAGGGGGGCAAGACACATCGTGGGAGATGCCAGGAAGAGGACGGGTTGAGTGAGGAGGCTGCTTTTTTCCCGCTGGAACTAATTGCGTGAGTTAACCCTTTATGTGTATGTAGGCAATTGATCAGGCAGCTGGTTCCACAGTCCCTTCCTGCTCTCATTAAATATTTCAGAGCTCTCTAAGATTTTAATGAGGCTGTTCACAGATTACATTTTTTCTGGGGGGTTTACATGTCCTTTATATGTAATCTCCACCTTAGTCACAGCTCTAGCCTTAAATCCACAGCTTTGAATTACACAATGCTGTAGTATGTTAATTACCATTATCAACACTTTGTGTACTTTACAGTAGATCATTTATAGTTTGTCATCATTCATGGGCAGCACGCCTCCTTCAGTGTCATGACAAATATGTTTTTGGATTGCACAGTTAGTATTTCATAATGCATAGGCTGAGCTGAGTGTTATGTAAAGTAATGCAAAAGAGCTTTGTAAGCAATAGTATGCGTGGGCGATTTCATGCATATCCTTCTCCAGCATCTCTAGTTTCCACACTGCAATGTGTAGTTGTCAAATGTCAGTGACTGAGTCTCAATATTTCCAATTAATGAAGCACCAAATATGGATAAACATCTTGATCATCATTTATTTAGTGAAATCAAGTTATGCAACACTTTCCATTAATTTATATCAAACAGGGGGCTTACAATATTTAAATAAACAAGGGTTACCGAATAAAAACTGTATGAAAGGGTCCCGCTCAGAAAAAAATCCAAAGTGAAAAAGTTGCAGAAAAGTCGCAAAAAGTGAGACTTTTTCGACTTGTCACATGATTCTTTGAATTGTCGCACAAAAAATAGGCATAAAAAATCTGATAAACTCAAAAAGTTAGAAGCAAAGAAAAATATTCATTCTCATGCCGGAACCAGTATTAAATGTATGTTTACCAATGCAAGGAGTCTGACTGGTAAAATGGGAGAGCTGGAGGTACTGGCGTTGGAGCGGAAATATGATGTGATTGGAGTTGCTGAAACTTGGTTGAATCTCATGACTGGGCTGTTAATATTGGGGGGTATACATTGTTTCGGAGGGACAGGGGCAATAGAAAAGGAGGAGACGTGTGTGTGTTCATTAAGCAGGAATTAAAAGCAAATATTAAGGAGGAAGTGATGGGGGTAACAGAGGGAGCTGAATCCTTATGGGTTGAGCTTCTCACAGATAGTAAAGAATCTACCAAACTAATTGTAGGGGTATGCTATAGACCCCCTAATGTAAGCGAAGAGGAGGAGGCCCAGCTCCTGTTGCAAATAGAAAAGGCTGCTAGTTTGGGGCAAGTGATAATAATGGGGGATTTTTATTACCCTGATATTGACTGGGGCAATAGTACTGCCAGTACAGTAAATGGGAACAAGTTTATAAACTTGCTGCATGACAACTTTTTGTCACAGGTTGTTGAGGAGCCAACCAGGAACCATGCTATACTAGATCTAGTGATCTCTAATGACCCAGAACGTATAGCAAATGTGCAAGTGGTTGAACCCCTGGGTAATAGTGACCATAATGTTATTTCATTTGATGTTTGGTGCAGGAAACAAATTTACACGGGGGCAACAAAGACACTGAATTTTAGGAAGGCAAATTTTAGCTCCTTAAGGGCAGCGCTTCAGGGCATAGATTGGGGCATTATGTTTTCTGATAAAAACACAGAGCAGAAATGGTTGTCATTTAAAATGATATTAAATCATTACTGTTCTCAATTCATTCCATTAATAAGAAAAAGTAGAAGTGTTAAGAATCACCCTATGTGGTAAAGAAGTTAATAGGGAGAAAAAGGAAAGCTTTTAAGAAATATAAGTCAGAGGGGACAGTAGATGCGTTTAATGATTATAAACACTATAACAAGTGTTGTAAAACAGCAATCCGGAACGCAAAGATAGAAAATGAGGAGCGCATCGCGGCCGAGGCCAAGACTAACCCCAAAAAGTTTTTTAAGTATATTAATAGTAAAAAGATGCAGGTTGAGGGTGTGGCCCCATTGAGTTATAGTAACAATATGGTTACAGCGGATACAGAAAAGGCAGATGTGCTTAACCAGTTCTTTTCTTCTGTGTATACAGTAGAGGAGCCAGAGGGCCAAGTCCCACCCAATAGCTGCACTGTTTCCTCAGCTACAACTACACAGTGGTTGGCACAGGATATGGTGCTTAAAGGGTTACACACGATAAATGTAAACAAGGCACCTGGGCCAGATGGAATACACCCTCGGGTACTGAGAGAGCTAGGGGCAGAATTGCAGTGGCCCTTGTTTCTGATATTCTCAGACTCTCTTTCATCAGGTATGGTACCTACGGATTGGAAGAAGGCGAATGTCATTCCCATATTTAAAAAGGGAGTAAGATCTCAGCCTGGCAATTATAGGCCTGTAAGTTTGACATCCGTGGTGGGCAAGTTATTTGAAGGCTTGTTAAGGGATCACATTCAAAATTATGTAGTGGAGAATGCCATTATGAGCAGTAATCAGCATGGCTTTATGAAGGACAGGTCATGTCAGACCAATTTAATTGCTTTTTATGATGAGGTAAGTAAGAAGCTGGACAGTGGGGATGCAGTAGATATAATCTATTTGGATTTTGCCAAAACATTTGATACCGTTCCCCACAAACGACTGCTTTCTAAGCTAAGGCATATTGGTCTTAGTGAAGTCGTTTGCACATGGATAGAAAACTGGCTACAGGATCGGGTACAGAGGGTGGTTGTTAATGGTACATTCTCTACTTGGAGTAAGGCTCTCAGAAGGGCAACTAAGCTGGTAAAGGGTATGGAAAGTCTCAGTTATGAAGAAAGACTGGCCAAGTTGGGTCTGTTTACACTGGAGAAGAGGCGCTTAAGAGGTGACATGATAACTATGTATAAATATATAAGGGGATCATATAATAACCTTTCTAATGTTTTATTTACCAGTAGGTCCTTCCAACGGACACGAGGGCACCCACTCCGTTTAGAAGAAGGGAGGTTCCATTTAAATATTCGGAAAGGATTTTTTACAGTGAGAGCTGTGAAGTTGTGGAATTCCCTCCCCGAATCAGTTGTGCTGGCTGATACATTATATAACTTTAAGAAGGGGCTGGATGGATTCTTAGCAAGTGAGGGAATACAGGGTTATAGGAGATAGCTCTCAGTACAAGTGAGGGAATACAGGGTTATGGGAGATAGCTCTCAGTACAAGTGAGGGAATACAGGGTTATGGGAGATAGCTCTCAGTACAAGTGAGGGAATACAGGGGTAGGGGAGATAGCTCTCAGTACAAGTGAGGGAATACAGGGTTATGGGAGATAGCTCTCAGTACAAGTGAGGGAATACAGGGGTAGGGGAGATAGCTCTCAGTACAAGTGAGGGAATACAGGGTTATGGGAGATAGCTCTTAGTACAAGTGAGGGAATACAGGGTTATGGGAGATAGCTCTCAGTACAAGTGAGGGAATACAGGGGTATGGGAGATAGCTCTTAGTACAAGTGAGGGAATACAGGGGTAGGGGAGATAGCTCTCAGTACAAGTGAGGGAATACAGGGTTATGGGAGATAGCTCTTAGTACAAGTGAGGGAATACAGGGTTATGGGAGATAGCTCTTAGTACAAGTGAGGGAATACAGGGGTAGGGGAGATAGCTCTCAGTACAAGTGAGGGAATACAGGGTTATGGGAGATAGCTCTCAGTACAAGTGAGGGAATACAGGGTTATGGGGGATAGCTCTCAGTACAAGTGAGGGAATACAGGGGTAGGGGAGATAGCTCTCAGTACAAGTGAGGGAATACAGGGTTATGGGAGATAGCTCTTAGTACAAGTGAGGGAATACAGGGGTATGGGAGATAGCTCTTAGTACAAGTGAGGGAATACAGGGGTAGGGGAGATAGCTCTCAGTACAAGTGAGGGAATACAGGGTTATGGGAGATAGCTCTCAGTACAAGTGAGGGAATACAGGGTTATGGGGTGTAAGGCAGTTAGGTTTGAGCTAGAAAGAGCAGTTCTGAGCTCCTACATGGGACTGGTAGTTTTGCAGGTATCTCTCCCAGGCCATATTGCCTGTAGTGTAGGGATCACAGTGAACAGGAAATCAGGATAGAGAATTCCTTGAGGGGATCCACTACAGGGTGTGTTGCAGAGGTAAAGTGAGATTCCTGCCAAATCTGTCCTTAGGAGAGTGTCAGTCTGTAGTACACTCTGTACGTGGTGTTGCCTGTACCACTGGCCTCTGAGAAGCTGTATTGTGAGTAAACCCTGTGGATGTTCAATAAACACTTGTTATTTTGTTGTTTGCAAGAACCTCTGGCGCCCTCTGTCTTTATTTTTCTGTGAAGCAGCAAGAGAGGTGTAGTTTCACAACACCCTCAACTTCCTCTTCCACTTAGTGAAGGCCCATTCTGAGTGAAAGAGTACAGTGTAACCCATGTTCTAGTGGTACTAGTCCAGGAAGGCAACTACTGAGCTGAAATAGAGGTTACATCTAAAAAATTAGCAACTTTTTTCCCCACAAGTTTTTCTGGGTTTGTAAATCCCCCCCCCTTAATGACACACTTGTTGGCAGTTGCTGGTAGTTGTATTTTAGATTAATAAAACATTTTGGACATTTCTATAAACGGTATAATTATATAATAATAGTTTGGCTAGTTTTATTTTTTATAGAAAAGACAAGTCACAGCATTAATGATAAAGTAGCAGATACGGTGTAGAGTGTCCTTACTGTACCGCTGTATAGTTCAGGCATAATCTAGACACAACTACTGGATGCAGACTCACCAGTATTAATTTATTCCTGCCATTAAAAAGAACAAGCAATTCATCCCTGATGCTTCTTCACAAACATACCAAAAATACTGTATATTATTGCAAGAGTGGCTGATAAGTCTGATAAGTTAAATAATGAATTCATACACAAATCAATATACATGAATCAGTTAAAAAGCCAAAATTTCATTGTCCCAAATTGCAACTTCTTTAGGAGTTCACAAATATCCAGAATGTGTAGATTTATATGCACAATTTGTACTTGGACTGGCTCAGCTACGCTATGGCAGGGGTTCCCAGTCTTTTTTTAACCATTCAGATGTAAAATATGTTGGGGAGCAAGTGTGAAACCAGTTCCTGAGGGCTGCCAAGTAAGGGTTGTGATTGGTTCCTTAGTAGCCTCATGCGTAAGAAAAAAAATGAACACCTGCTTTTAGGGCACTGGGACGTTACGATACATCTGTGAAGAGTCAGTGTTGAATTGGTGCTACTTTTTAATGACTTCAATACATTATTCATTTTTAGTCTGAATTATCCTTATTGCTTTTCATTAGACTCTTCCTACTTATAACCACAAGTCTGACATTTCCAGCTGGTAGACACACTATATTAGCAGGTGGCCAGCTGGACATCTTTCCATGTCTGGGCCTCCTATCACATGGTTGCAATGAGACTGAACAAATCTAGTGCAGCTGACTTGAAACTATATAAACCAAGAAAACTCAATGTGAGAATGCCTTAATCCTGCAGCAGGAATAAGAACTGGATAAACTAGTCCTGACCTTTTGTCTAACCTGCTCCACATTCAGCAAATGACAAAGTAAAGGTAATTTTTTTTTTATAAATACTACACATTGAATATGAACTTACCATGAGTTTAATGTACTAGTGATTATCTTTATATATAGGTATGGGACCAGTTATCCAGAATGCTTAGGACCGGGGGTTTTTAGCCTGGTATCTCCCACTCTAGAATGGCATATTAGGAAAAAAGATCCACTTGTTTGGTGACCTCTCCAAATAAGTGGATCTTAACATGTATGGCCAAGATATAAGTCAAGCAAGCACATAGTTTGAAAAAGGCCAAATAAGCTACTGAAATGGTCTGGAGGCAACTAATACTAGTCTCTGTTTGAATATTATTATTTATTCTAACGTTGTACTTGTTCTAACATTGTAAGGTAGTTTCTTGTGCAAAGTAACTGAAAGAATGGGTGCCAGAAGGTTGTCTAAGACAAATGATCCACAAGGTTATAGCAGTACTCACACAGAGGAGAGAGAATATAATTTCACAGAAGGTAGAAAAATATGGTGTCCACCGGTCCAACCCACCTCAGCCAAGGGTGGGGAAGGTAAGGACCACCAACCAGCACGGCCTCCCTGTGGAACGTAGCCTGGCCAACTATCTTTATCCTTAGGGTGTCCCTTAGCAGTCAAGGATCCCTCACAATCAACTATGGATCAGGGATTGAAACTGACCTCATACCTGCATCGTAACCCTGGCCCTACTCTAAGGCAACAATGCCTGTGAGGAAGAGTACCATCTACCTCTCCTGGTTGTAGCCAGAAACTGAAACTCTTTCTAACTAATCTCACTTTCCTAGAAAGTGCTCGTATTAAATTATCCTGACACCTACTACTCCTCATTCACGGGGTCCCTGTTCCATGATTTCACTATAGCTAAACATAGCCTCTAGGGTAACTAACTTTACTGGGGCCCTGTTGATCCCAGGCTCAGTGGAACTTCCACCTGGGTCAACGGAAGCAGCCAAAGAGAAAGACCCAACCCCTTCTCCAACACTATATTAGCGTGCAAAGTGAGTGGTCTACCTATAAACCAATAACGCACATATGCTTATGGCACACTAGATACATGGGCCTCTGCCCAGTAACAGGAAGGAGGAAACAGTAGGGTTTAAAGCCATAGGGCCATCTTAACCTACATATAGTTATATTGCTACTGCTACTTACATTTGATAATCATATGCATACAGTACTGCCATATATACTGCCAATATTATTTGCTTGCTAGGGCCTTTTACTGTAGTTACAGAGCCCAGGAAGGTGGATGCACCAGGTTCCAAATCTCTCCATAAAACACTAACTAAATACTTGCAGACAATTATTATTATCGGACTTTATCAGCAGATTTCAGGTAAATTTATCACCAGTTTTTCTAAAAAATGTTGGTGTTCTTCAGTCTATGCAAGAACATACAGACTGGCACAGCTTTTTCTAATAAAGACTGGAGAACATTTTGGGACTGTTCATCTGTTCCCTATGTGCAAGCCCTCAATTGTACAAATTCTATAATTCCTCAATTATTATAATCTCATCTTATTTTAGACTCTGGACAGCAGTTTAGTCTCAGCTCAGCCTCCAAGACAAGAGTAGAGTTGCTAGAGAGTCATCCTTCCTCCCACATTGTGCAACTCCTGGGAATTCCTTGTTCATAGATTGAGATAATTGAATACTATTAACAGTATAATCCCACGGTATCTCCCTAAAACACATTTATTTGTATTTGTTCTTTAGACTGATATATAATTACATGTAGTGAAAGTTGCATGCTTATCAAGTGTCCTCCCTTTGCAATGTTTTCGGTGAAAGGTTGTATGTGTAGTATTTGCTTTCTTATCAGCTACCATATGGTTGAGCGAAACAAGACAAATGAACACATAGTTGTGAATGTGTGACAGAATCTGATACCAGGTGGTTCCGCGTTTGATTTCAGTCATTCCGTTTTGATAAAAAGTGTCTTTGAAGGTTTATTCTGAGATGCAACACTCATAATAAAGATAATTGATAAACTAGGCAATAAAACAAAGACTATCTACAAGATTTCAAGTAATATCAAGTAATACAGAGAATACCATGTCACTGAAAATTATGTGGTTATCAATTATGTAGCAAAAAGGGCTTTCCTCAGGTGACCCCTGCAATGTCCAATACATAGGGCAACTATCATGTCTCCAGCATAAGCTTCCATCATCTTGTTGTTTTTTGCTGTCATTAGCAGTGAATTCCCTCTGCTGGCTGTTTACTGTATATGCAGGGAACCATTCTTAGTGTATCTGTAGTAATAAGTCAAATCAACTGGACTTGCTGTGTTTTTTATTGAAAATGTTTTGCTAGTCATCCGACTGGCTTTGTCAATTCAGAATGACTTGTACAAAGATCTTTATGGAATAAATACCTTGAAATGTTGCTCCAATCTGTTTGGTTATGCTGATCAGAGCAACATTCCAAGGTATTTATTCCATAAAGATCTTTGTACAAGTCATTCTGAATTGACAAAGCCAGTCGGATGACTGGCAAAACATTTTCAAGAAAAAACACAGCAAGTCCAGTTGATTTGACCTATTATTACAGATACAGTATGCCATGACCTGGATGAATGAGAATCTTCACAAACACATTTTAAGTGTAGCCTCTGACCCTTTGGAACCACCATACTTCTAACAAGTTGCAGGGCTGGAACTAGGGGTCGGCTGAAGAGGAACATGCCTATGGCACAACAGGTTGTAGGGTCTTTAGGACCCAAGCCAAATTACTCTTCTGCCTCGGCACATGGAGGTGGGTGGTCAAATAGACACAGTTCAGGAGTATAGGAAACAAGTTGGGATAGTGCAATGGATAAATGTCTGGCACTTGGAAGGAGGATTTAGTGAATTTGTATTTGTCCAGTGGGGAGCAAGAGCACACAGGGTTGTTGCACCCTGTGTTGGGCCAAGTAGATTTGTCAAAGGCACAGATACTACTTGGCCTGGATCTGGGGAGTTGGGCCACCCTAAAGCAAAACTAAGCCCAAAAAATTAATTGTAAACTTACTCAGAGTACCTATATGAGCACATTCATTTTATGTTTTAACAGTTAAATATTTGCATTTTTAGACAACTAAGAGAAGACTTTTAACTCATCTGGGAGTCGGCAACCCGATGTTAAGTAAATACAGGAAGTGAATAGAAAGTCCATAGACAATCAGGGTCGCTGACAATCTTCAAAGAAACTGTTCAGCCAATCCTGCTATTAGTAATATAACACTGTCCAAAACTGCTAATATCATATAAATCAATCAAAATAGAGTTCTGAGAGGACTACTCTGAGATCAGGGACATCAGCATTTAAAGGAATACTGTCATGGGAAAACATGTTTATTTTCAAAACACATCAGTTAGTTGAAATCCATTTTTCAAAAACACAAACAGATTTTTTTCTATTCAATTTTGAAATTTCACATTGGGTTAGCCATATTCTTCATTTCCCAGGGTGCCACAGCCATGTGACCTGTGCTCTGATAAACTTCAGTCATACTGCTGCGCTGCAAGTGATATCACCACCCTCCCAGCAGCCGATCAGCAGAACAATGGGAGGGTAGCAAGATAGCAGCTCCCAGTAGATATCAGAATAGCACTCAATAGTAAGAAATCCAAGTCCGGCTTGGGACTCCTCCAGTTACATGGGAGTAGGAGAAACAATAGTTCTAATGTGTAGCACTGGCTCTTTCTGAAAGCTCAGACTCCACCAATATTACAGCTAAAAAAGATATACATTTGTTGGTTAAAGAATTACATTTTAAATGGCAGAGTAAATTATTTGGTATGTAAACATTGCAACTTAGAAATAAAAAGTATACCAAAAAATCACAAAAACATTTGGTAACATTGGCTGAGTTTCCATTCTGCAACTGTTAAAGGGAGTTAGGAGGAGCTGTTTGTTTAGTGTTGGCTCTGGACACCAGCCAGGTCAAACGCAATACTAATTAAAGCAAAAAGAAAAGTATTACTAATGCTGTGAGAGAGGAGAGGACAGTGAAATATATTGAAACATTAGATACTATTTACTATAATATCTCACACATTATGCTTCATGATGTCACTTACTGAAAACATAAGGGTTCATTCGTGTGTCCACAGGAAGGGAAATGCCAACAAACGAAAGGATTATGTCAATGGGATACTGTTTTCCTGGATGAAAACTCTGGGTGGTAACAATATTTTAACTTAATACAAGGACTGAGAGATGTTCGAAGAAATGATTTCTTGGCAAAACCCAGCAAGCAAGATTGTGTTGTACAAGCAGTGACTGTACAGCTGCCAATGTATTACTGTTCATTACACTGTTGTGCCGTGCTGACTGGGGGAGGGCAAGTGAAGAGCTGGCAGGCACCAGGAAAGACAGAGAGGGGAAGCAGCAGCACAAAAATATAAAAATGAACTATGATACAATAACTCAAAATTAAAGGGAAAGAACAAAAATAATCATGTGGTGAGGGGGAAAGCAGAAAGCAAACATGAAAATACCAGAATTGAATAGAAAGGTGATAAGCAGAAAAAAGGAGTGCAAGGGAAAGGAGACAGAGTAATTATACATCCGGACCTCCACCACACAGTTCTGCTCAGTATGCTTTACACATATATATATATAGGGGAATTTTGGGGGGCTCTTATTTTATTTGGGTCTGCAGAGATTTCACATAATCAAAAACAGTGAATTAGGGTTTTGCTATTGTATGTATCTGTTTTTATATACATATGTCTTTATTTACATAATGCTGCTTGTACAGGTATCGGACCCCTTATCCGGAAAACCCATTATCCAGAAAGTTCAGAATTACAGATAATTCACATTTTTAAAAATGATTCCCATTTTCTCCGTAATAATAAAACAGTAGCTTGTACTTGAGCCCAACTAAGATATAATTAATCCTTATTGGAGACAAAACAATCCTATTGGATGTAATTAATGTTTAAATCATTTTGTTAGTAGACTTCAGGTAGGAGATCCAAATTACAGAAAGACCCCTTATCTGGAAAACCCCAGGTCCCTAGCATTCTGGATAACAGGTCCCATACCTGTATATGTAAATATATAGTACAGACGGTGATTAGTTAAAAATATTGTGTTTGGGGAGGTTGAGAATCAAAAGGGGTATTGCAAACCTTTGACCAAGATGCTGTGCTATGGAGTAACCTGAGACCGACATCGACATCTAATAAACCAGGAAACTACTGCTATTTATCTTTTGCTTCTATTAGCATGCACCTCCCAAAGATAGCAAAGAACATACTGTATAACCCAGTGTGGATTTTTAAATCTTAATCTTTTGTCTGTGTATATACTGGCCCAGATTCAATTCAATATGAATAGCTTACAGTATCTTATAATTCATTTTTAGATGTTCCCATAGATCCAGATGCAATTCAATGAGAAAAACACATCTCACTGTTTATCACATGAAAACTCTATTTAATTAAAAAGACCATCTCCCATAGACTCCATTTTAAGCAAATATTGCATTCTTTTATTTAAATTATTCACTTTTTCACCGTAATAATAAAAAGTTGTACTTAATGGTAACTAAGCATCATTAATCTGTATTGGTAGCAAAGCAATAAACAATCCTATTGAGTTTATTAATGTTTACATGATTTTTAGCGGATTTAAGTTACAGAAAGATCCCTTATCTGGAAAAACCCCATGTCCCAAGCATTTTGCATAATACATCCCAGTGTTTCAACTTCATAAAATATACATTTCTTTTTCCAAAGTCTTATTGACTTAGTTCTCATGAAATACACATTGAAATGTATTGTCACATAGCATTTCATATTGTTCACAGAACATTCCTTCTCAGTGCCCTTGTATTTAAACATTTTAAAGTATAACTAGAGACCACTGATTGCAAAGTATTTATTTGTCCTGTAGAAAAATCCAAATAAAAGATTTTTTTTTCTTGCTTCACCAAGGAATACCTGTTTTTGCTACTCTTTTCCAAGTGAGTGCCTCACAATTTATTATAGCCGCCTAATAATGTGTAACACTTGTTTGGCTAGGATATGGCAAAACCCAGGCTAGTGATAGGTATAGAGCATGTGTTACATGCGACCTTAATACACAGGAGTGGGCCTCCGCTATATGGGAGGTATTAATGGAGCTGAGGGTGTAGTTGAACTACAACTAGATAAGCTTGTGTGGTGCAGATAGAATAATGGACGCCAGAAAGGTTCTTGCTCATGAACTATAGTACAAGTTTATTGGACAAGGCACAACTTAATAGTGCAGCAGGGTTTATACTCACAGACCCAGCAGATTGAATAGTCACAGAGAATAACAGCAGATGTGACACTTTAGGAACAGTATAACCCACTTGAAAGGATATGCAGAGTATTAGCTGTATACCAGTAATGGATGCCCTTTACTGGAACGGATCCCTTCCAGCCAACTATGGTTCAGGGTAAGGAACTGCCTGAATCCTGCGTCTTAACTGTGGTCCCTACAGCAAGGCATACAAAGCCTGGGTTAGACTAAACCCTAACAGTCTCCTTTGATGGGGCTAGTGCTGCCCTTACTAAATAAGCTGACTATGCTCACCACTCCTAGAGGGTGCTATTATATATAACTGACTGTGCTGGCTTGATCTCATTCACGGGGCCCTGTCCCCGACTTACAAATATCAGGTTCTCTTTACTGGGGCCGAATGCCTCAGGCTCAGTGACGCGAAGCCTTGAGACAACAGCAGCCAAAGAGGAAGACACTTCCTTGTGCAAGACACTATATAGTCTGCCAAGGGGAGTGGTCAACCTGGCTAAACCTATAGGGGGTAGCCTAATAACTGTAATCTGAGTGTAGAGAGCTCTGCCCTATTACAGCACAGATTACATAAAGATAAGGAAAAGATAGGGGATAACACCATAGGGAGCTTAACCCTATGGGTCCCTACAAATGCTTAGAAGCACAAGGTGAATGAGACAGGTTAAAAAAGACACTGTAGCATGGCACACTTGTAAACTGTGCCCCTACTAAATACCTCTGTGAACTTGTGCAACAGACCTGCAGATCACTGTGTGAAAGAGAAGCGTGCAAAGGCGAAAAGTAGGAAGAGTATGCCAGTCTGACCTGCAATGCCATTCAGTTGGGCGCACACACCACAGGTCTCTGTGCGCTTAATGTCCTCGTAGCTTTGCTGCTTTTATTCCCTGATGGGCTGATGATGCTACTGATAAAGAATCTCCATGCACCTGCCTGAGGTAGTGAGGCATTACCGGATGTGGTAAATTGGCTGCAAACAGTGTCTTTACTCCTTCTGTGCTTAAGGAGAATAATAACATTTAGATCTGGAATTATCTATTTATTTTTAAATGAATTATATATTCAGCGGTGCAACTATACCAAGATTCTCATCCACACTCTTGTCATATCTCGCTTAGACTACTGCAACTCACTGCTGTGTGGGCTTCCCCTGTCTAAACTGACCCCACTCCAATCCATGATGAACAGTGCTGCCAGACTCACACACCTCTCCTCCCGCTCCACAAGTGCCGCCCCTCTCTGCCAATCCTTGCACTGGCTACCTGTCACATACAGGATTCAGTTCAAGATTCTTATACTCACCTTCAAAGCACTCACTGGTGCCGCACCACTCTATTTAACCACCCTAACCCCCAAGTACACCCCCAGACGTAACCTTCACTCTACACATGACCTCCTCTCCTCCTCACTCATCACCTCCTCTCACTCTCACTTCCAGGACTTCTCACGTGCTGCACCCATCCTCTGGAACACTCTTCCCTGTCCCATTAGGCACTGCCATACTCTCCAAGCCTTTAAACGGTCTTTTAAAACTCACCTTTTCACTCAAGCCTATAACCTAAACCCCCCAAACATTCACTAATTACTGGTTTTCACCTCTCACTCCACACTTACTGTAACTTTACACACCTACATGAACTCTTAACGCCATGCTAGTTACCCTGACCTTATGTCTCAGCCCTCCCTTTTAGAATGTAAGCTCTTGCAAGCAGGGCCCTCCCCCTAGTATGTCCGATCCTCATCCAATGTAACTGCAATTGTTTATATGTACATGTTAACTGTTCTGTCTTTTGCACCCCCTCTATTCTGTAAAGCTCTGAGTAAATTGATGGTGCTATATAAATAATAATAATAATAATAATAACTATAGAGGGGGCAGACAATTTGATTGGTTGCCATGGGAAAATTTGCCCAGAGCTGATAAAATTACCCCCATTTTGTTTAGTGACCCTTTTATAGGGAAGTTTACCTTTAAATAAACCTTTGGTAAGTTAATGATAGAAAGATAGAACTACTTTAATGAACTTTTCAACTAGTCCTTATTGTTTATTTATTTATTTATTAGCCTTCCATTTCTCTCTCTTCCTGTCCTGAAACTGAAAATGCAATCTGGTTGTCGTGGTCAGTGACAAAGCCACTGTGAGGTTTCTGTTTCGGTTTTATTTTTTTATTGCTTATATATCTGTTTAGGTCCTCTACTAATTGTCATTAATTCTGACTTAAAAGCCAAATATTAGTTAAAATTCCAAGCCTGAGAAATGCAAAACAAAATTCATTAAAAATTTAAAAAACCACAAGAAATTGAAAATGAAGAACAGCTGCAAATTGTCTCGGCAAACGGAAAGAACTCCGACACACAGGGTAAACGTGGAAAATCCTGCAGACCCATTTAAACAATATAGGGTTGATTCACTAAAGGTCGATATTTCGAGCGCTATTTATAGCATGCGGTAAAAATTTTATCGCGTCTAATGTTTCCCATCTTAACTCACGATTCACTAAAAGTATATTTGTGTTAATTTAGACACAATGCTGTTTACGTTATTTAAGTCACGAAGACTATTTTCGTGCGGTATTCGACACAACGCGTGCTAATTAACGCACACGATATGCAACTTAACGCATGCGATAATACTTTAGCGAATCGCGTGTTTTTTTCGCATCAATTTTAATGCAAAAAAGCATGCGATATGTGTTATCGCACTTTAGTGAATCAACCCTAATATTTGTCTTATGTTATTGTTTGTAATTTTGTATCTAGAGTCAGATCTTTAATGGGTTAAAACGTATGACCAGTTAAATCATGCAAATGTTGTACCTTTTTAAACTATGCACCTACCACTGATTGGTATACAAAGGGGCGTGCCCCCAAAGCTTTGCACTACATGCAATAAACAATGCAGGTTTCACACATTTTCTGCTTGTCCTGGAGTTCTTTTCGTTTGAAATACCTGGGAGGGTGCCAACCCCCTGCTACCGAGCACCAGGCATACCTGTCCCACTGTCTGGTATTATATGATTATAATAAAATATATCATTTTGACCTGATTAAAGGAGAACAAAAGGCATATTAATGCCAATAGATAGCCATATTAGTGCCACCTAGAACGCTATATTTATTCTGCAGAAAGCTTTACCACACCTGAGTACACAGCCCTTGAAGCTCCCTCTGTTTTTTTAAAATAGCAGCTGCCATTTTAGCTTGGTCTCAGTAGCTTCCATGTTGCAGCTGGTTGCTTAGATCACACATTTTAATGGGAGGGGGAGTGAATTCATATGAATTCTTATGGGAGGGGAGGAGGAAAAGGGAAAGAGGTGTATCAGAGAAATTCTGATACCGAAAGAACACGTGTATACAAAAGGAGTCAAGAAATCTTTTTTCTTTTGATAGAGGATTCACTGCAGCTTTTCTGTGAGTGCTTAGGTCTGTATTTACATAGACCTTTCTGATAAAGCGTAATTAGTTTTTACCTTTCCTTCTCCTTTAATGTCCATGATACATGGATGACAGTCTGTGCTACAGTTTATATGCTCTGAGAATTGTCTCTTTGAAAACAATATAACTGATTTTTTTAGCATAACAGTAGACAAACCTAGGTCTTTTCCTAGCTAACAGTAGTGTTTAATAAACTAGTCTTATTAAATGACACCAATACAGTTGCATAGCCATTGCTTTCCTCTAGGTCAGTGCATTGGGATCTATGGGAATGCTTATATAACTATAAGTTAGTTTTAACATGAACCATATGCATGTTCTTTTATTTCTTTATAGCTTATGTACTTTACCAGTTTTATTTCCTTCTGTAAGTTAAACCAAATGTATTCTTATTCTAAAATGATGAAATTTGGTTTCAGTTTCTGTACATGCATTTGTTTCTGTCTCCAGTTGATTGATTCCTGTGAGTACTTTCTTACAGTTTCTTCTTTGTCTGATAATTGTCTGCATGCTGTCTGTCTTCTGCATAGTATCAGTGTAGCTCTTCCCTTCCAGCCCCACCTTTCTGTTCTTTCCATTAGCATTATATTCAGTGGGTGGAATATATGGGAACACCTTAACATTTAATTCATAAAAAGCACCACAGAAACAGAAAAGACAATTGTAAGATTATATTTAGGATCGTCCTTCATCTCTCAGGCAGAGCACATGTTATATGCAATTTTCTCTCTCAGCTGGGCTCTCATTGTAGACCTGAAAAAAGGATTTCCAAGCTGGGGCACACAGTGTTGGGCTGGGGCACCATGGAACCCAATGTCACCACCTACTTGCCCTCCTTACAACATACAAAGACATTTACATTCTCCCTTAATCTGTGTCTCTCCAAATAGAGGATAAATTGCATACTCACACCAAAGAATAAAATTGCACAGCGACCCCTTCAGTAGTGATGAGCAAATTTATGCAGTTTTGCTTCACAAAATGAATAGTTTCAAGTCATAGCAACACTTTTTACAACACATTTATCAGAAATGTATCGTTATGACTTTAATAAGAAACTCACTAGACTTTAGTGAGAAACATACTGCTATTTACTGCCCCCCCCCCCCCCTCTTCCCTGCAGACCTATACGTCTATAGGCAGCTTCTCTTCCTGGTGCCTCAGAAGTTGACATGAGGCTTGGAGTGGAGGGGAAAGTTCTTATAGACTGGGACAAACATAAGCAATACCCCAGCCTTTAGGGAGTTTGGCCCACCCTCAAAATGAAGTATTGACTGCTGGGACAATGGATTTTTTAACTATTTAATGTTAGAGATTTCAATTATCTTGCATTATAAGTTTTAAATAACTGTTTTATTGTCTTTTAAGTGATTAATTAAATCTGCGGTATAATTTTGCTGGCTGCAAAATATTTTATTTCACCAACAAAGTTTGCTCATCACTACCCCTCAGCATCAAATGACACAGTGTTTGGTCCAATGTTGACAAATTAGTACCCCGAATAGTTCTGATTTTCCATCATCCCCTTCCTGAAATCCATGGCAAAGGTATAGACTCTTCCTAGGACTGAGACTGCTTTTGTCCAATTGACAAATTTTTCATGAAGTCATTTGGCCAGTGGACTGGGGGGGGGGGGGATTTAGGTTGTATCATGTAAGTTGAAATTATTGGCTGGCATGTTGGTGTGAGTTATGTTAATCTTTTCTTAAGAGAAGTTTTTAGTAATAAGCAGTAATTCGAAAGACCCAGTTTTTAAAGTTATACACTGTATATACACTATATACACTGTTATACACTATATAAAGTTATACCCTGTGAAAGGGAAAGGCAAGGAGAGGCGAACCCTAGACCTGCTGCTGAGATCAGGTATGCACCTGAGTAAGGCTGCTTGGGCTTGTGAAGTCATAAGATGCTTTGGGCCCGATTCACTAAAGTCCGAAATAAGGAGTGCTATTTATAGCATGCGTTAAAAATCTTATCACTTCTTATTTTTCGCTCGATTCACTAAAAGGACACTTGTCATAATTAAGAAGCGATGTTCTTGGCGTTATTTATCTTGCGACAACATATTTTCAAGCAACGTGCTGCGTAATATGTTGTGCGCTGTGTAATATATTGCTTGAAAATATGTCGTTGCAAGATAAATAACGCCAAGAACATCGCTTCTTAATTATGACAAGTGTCCTTTTAGTGAATCGAGCGAAAAATAAGAAGTGATAAGATTTTTAAAGCATGCTATAAATAGCACTCCTTATTTCGGACTTTAGTGAATCAGGCCCTTGTGTGCTCTACAGGAGATATAATTTCAGATCTAAACCCCACTGAACACATGGCGAGAGATCTGTAAACTGCAGTTGGGAGAAAGCATCCTTCATATCTGGGTGAATATGAGCAGTTTGTAAGTGTCCCAAATGACCATTATAAAGATGTTAAAAATGTATTAATGAGTATAAAAAGTGCTTGCTTTCAACTGTTTATGTTCTGAATTCAACTAATTTTGCAGAATGTCAATTTATTAATAAGTAACTTGTGGATTACAGTTGAAATGGGGCCAATATTTTCACCTTATAGTTCTTTACAAATAACCTAAAATGTTTCAGCAATCCAGTAATAATCAATTAATCAGGAGGTCTGCTCAGCAACTGAAACTGAATATGTCCAAGACTGACTGCTCATATGTTCTGTTTGCTTATTTGCTTCTAATGGCCGGATATTTTGGATCTAGCAGGTAGTATATAAAAGGCTGTATTGGTGTGATGGAAAAAATAAAACCCTCTACTATATCTTTTTAAACTTATTCTGATCAATGGGACATTCTCTACATGAATTAATATGCACTAATACAGCATTACAATTACACATATAGATGGCACAAGGGGTATCCTAAAATAGATCGAAGTTAAATAAGTCAAGTGTAATTAAGATTAGTCAGTAATATTCTTGTACTTTCAACCAGAAAATATCCTTATAATAAAATATGAGAACTGACTCCTCTCTTCTGGAACAGCTATAAAATTAACACATTAGCAGCACCCTTTCACATTACCAGATAACAGTTCTGTTTTTACAAATTGTTATATTGTATTTTTAAGCTAAACAAGCGGTTAATATGACAGGGTGTACAATGAGATGTCAAGACAAGCTGAGATAAAAGTTTATTATTCAAAGAATATTCATTCATAAAATTAAAGTGTGAATAACAGTAACCCTAAAGGTGCCCATACACTATAAGATCCGCTCGCTTGGCGATGTCGCCAAGCGAGCGGATCTTCACCCGATATCCCCACCTACGGGTGGGCGATATCGGGTAGCAAGGGACTTGAAAAAAAAATAATCCGATCGTTTGGCCCTGGGGCCAAACGATTGGATTACATTTGAGCTTATGGGGCAGTCGGTTCGGGGACCGCATCAACGAGCCGATGCGGTCCCCGATCCGACCGGATTTTCTAACCTGGCCGATCGAGATCTGGCCAATTTCAGGCCAGATATCGGTCGGCCAGGCCGCTCTGCTCTCCCCATACACGGGCCGATTAGCTGCCGAATCGGTCCAAGGGACCGATATCGGCAGCTATAGTCGGCCCGTGTATGGGCACCTTAAGGCTAATGCACACAGGGCCTGTGTATAAATGCAGGCCAAGGAACAGCCCCTTCATTTTGGAAGATATTGGGATACCTTAGTAGGAGGAAGGCAAATGTATTTTTTATTGAACCTTTTATTATTTTGCCCATTGTTCCTCCTTCACACACAGCAGATGTTGGCACTGAAATGCGCCAGTAAGCATTTTGCATTGAAATCCACTCTGTGGCTGAGGGTGCAGGCACAGGGACAGGCTGATGCCACCAGCGTAGGGTCTGCATTTATCCACAGGCTGAGACTCAGCCCCTAACAACTGTATCTTAACTAGAACTAGCCAAATCTATTCAAAGTAGTTGGAAGCCATCATACATAAGGTATAAATAAGTGACTTAGCCCTGTGATGTAGCCTCACCTGGTGACTGTTAGATACCACTGTTGTTTGATTGTGTGAGGCACAAAGCAAAAGTCAAAATCATTTGCATATTATTATACATCTTCTAATATGCCCAGGATCCCTTCTAAAATCCCTCCTAAAATGTCTATATGTATGGAATACCCTTGAGACTGAGCCTCACTCACCATGTTTTTTAGTACAGCCAGAGCAGTACGCTGATTGGATCCACGCCAGTTTCACTCTTATTGGGGCCCATCAGTGCAATGCAGAGTTTTTTTCTAACTGAAAGACATTGACTGTTGGATGTAGATACATGAACAAAACACTTCACACAATGCTGCGCAATCTACTTTACATTAGAGCAGTGGGGATCAGATTTGGTAGGATCGTTCATAATTTTGTGCTTGTGCTGTCGCATGAAAGGATTTTACAGGACAGATAAGTCTAACCCACAAAATCTGATCAAAATCTCCCATGTAGTTTAGCCCTAAATGAAACGTGTTACACTGTAAAAGGTAAGATGGCATTTTGCTTCTCTTAATGTCCTTTAAGCTTTAGTTTATGCCTGAACCTGGAGAACTATACCATGGGATGAACAAGGATGAGGTGGAAGGCTTCGCAACTTAATAAATTTGCTCTGTAGAAACTTGTATGGCTTAACAAAAACTGTACTTTGCTCTAAACTGGACTATAAATAACTGTATTTATAGTGATCTTTTTGTAACTAAGGGTTGGGCTTTAATGAACAGACAGCCTCTGGTGGGAAACATATTTCAGATGACTTAGTTCCCAGATTTTTGTGACTAAAAAGAAAAAGTCACAATGCTAGAATTAAAAAGATGTTTATAATGGGTGTTGCTTGTTAAATGGGAATCTGTTTTTAATTTATCATTAACCTTTTATGACTTTTATGTCTGCTCTCTCCATCCTCCCTACACCCTTCCACAGCCTCTAATCTGAACTCAGCTTCCAGTAATGTTGAAGGTGTTCCCTACTGTATTTAAATAATCTGGGTTGTATGCTGAAGATGCTGCCACATGGGCTTGTACAGCTGGACAGATCCTGGCAGGTCTTGCTAAATGAGCTCCCTCTGCGTAAGCATTTCCAATGACTTGGCAAGGGATTTCTGCACGTAGTTCAACATCTTGCACAATTAAATTATGTAATAGAATTCGAAAATAATGGAGATGCCTAAAAATATGAGTGAAGGTGCCACAGGGCCAAACCCATGCAGTCACTATGGGCTGAGCACCCTCTAGAAGCAACCATATGCCAGTACTGGAATTAACACATTGAAGATGCCACTGCTAGAGGCTGATATAATAGAAAAATATAACCAGCCTATGTAAAGTAGCATGAAACTGAGCACTGCTGGTTTTTTTTATACTTGTAGATTTTATGATGTGGTTATTGGTTATGTGTGAGGGCACTGCCATGGTCAATTTCATGATGTGCACTGATGTAACTAGAAGTTACTGGACCCCTATTTGGGAATAATACATTTTTCATAAATGTATCATATCAGTTAGTGCCCCACTGGGCCCCATGTACCTCCTGACCTCCGTATTTGCAGCATTTGCTTCCACTATAGATGTGCCTCTGATGTTAGGGCCACTGTTAATCATTCTAAAGGTGTAGCATGCAATATGGTTGCTAGGAGTTTCTTTAAGTGATGTCTCTGGGATCTGGGATTAGTGCCCACGTTAGATGCCCACACTGAATCTAAAATAAATAATTAGCACAAATTGCTGTCATCATTTCTTGTAGTACGGTTGTATTGTTTGTACAGGTATGGGATCCAGAAAGCCGTTATCCAGAAAGGTCCTGAATTACGGGAAGGCCATCTCCTGTAGACTCTATTATAAGCAATAAAACAATTTTTAAATATGATTTCCTTTTTCTCTGTAGTAATAAAACAGTACCTTGTTCTTGATCCTAGCTAAGAAATAATTAATGCTTAACTGGAAGCAAAACAATCCTATTTGGTTTAATAAATGTTTAAATAATTTTTATTAGACTTAAGGTATATAGATCCAAAATATGGAAATATCCCTTATCTGAAAAAATCCCAAGTCCCAAGCATTCTGTGCCACTGGCACAAGACAAGACGGAGGCCCAAACCATATGTCTGAAATTGCTTGGGATTGAGATAGATACCATGCAACAAGAGTGTAGGATCCCACAGGACTGGAGGTAGGGAGTTAGGCTGGGGATCTTGGCGTGGTCATTAGCTAAGGATTTTGAGAAGGAGGTGTCCGTGGGAGTGATAGAGAAGATGATGGCAGTGCTCGCATTTTTGTTTAAGTTCCTCGGTTGGAGAGATATCACAAAGGAGTTTGCCGTAAAACAGACCATAAAGGGTTACAAAAGGGGCAGGGCCATGGTAGATTACAGATGCCCTGAAACCTTGGCCATTTTGGAATGCATGTTTGACATTTTGCCACAGATATGTCTATGAAGATTTTCATTCATCCAGGTCATGGTACTGTATATCTTGTATAAATAAATCTAAAGCAACTGGACTTGTTTGGTAATCATTGAAGACGTTTCACTACTCATCCGAGCAGCTTCTTCTGAAGAAGCTGCTCGGATGAGTAGTGAAACGTCTTCAATGATTACCAAACAAGTCCAGTTGCTTTAGATTTATTTATACTAGATATTGCCACAGATAGTTAGTTCGCCATTTGAAAACGTTCTGTCTGGGAAGCATTTTTGTGGGCATTTTTTGGCGCGTTCAGAATAGCAGAGTTGGTCAGTGCAAGTACAACAGCAGGGGGGGTACAGTACCAGGAGGTTTGGGAGCACCAAATCGGTTTGACGATTCATCTCAAGGATTCCAAGACAGACAAGGAAGGAGGTGGCCTAAAAATACCCCTCACGGCAGTGGAGGACTGCCGCACCTGCCCTGTAAAATGCTTTAGGGAATTTGAAGCCATTGGACCAAAACAGGTAGAGTCATACTTAATCCACCAGGATGGTGCCTGCCTTTTGTGTTTCCAGTTCAATGTTTTTAGGAAGGCATTGCGGATTTTAGGTTTATCAGAAAAGGAATACGGGGCCGCGACAGAAGCAGCCAGATGGGATTTAGGAGAAGAGACTAGTGATGGGCGAAATATTTCGCCAGGCATGGATTCACGGCGAATTTCCGCGTTTCGCCATTGGCGGATTGTTTCGCGAAATGGATGAAAAAATTTGCTGTGGAAAAATTCGCCACACGTCAAAAAATTGTCGCGGGCATCAAAAAAGAATAGTCGCGGGCGTCAAAATAATAGCCGCGCGACGAAACAATAGCCGCACGACAAAATAATAGCCGCGCGACGAAACAATAGCCGCGGGCGACGAAACAATAGCCGCGCGACAAAACAATAGCCGCGCGACAAAACAATAGCCGCGCGACAAAACAATAGCCGCGCGACGAAACAATAGCCGCGGACGACGAAACAATAGCCACGCGACAAAACAATAGCCGCGGGCGACGAAACAATAGCCGCGCGACAAAACAATAGCCGCGGGCGACGAAACAATAGCCGCGCGACAAAAGAATAGCCGCGGGCGACAAAAGAATAGCCGTGCGACAAAATAATAGCCGCGGGCGACACATTTTTTTTGTTGCACGACATTTTCGCCGTTTCGCAAATTTTTTGCCGTTTCGCGGACCTTTTGAAAGATTCGCGAATTCACTAGAAGAGACAATTAGAAGAATTGGCAGATGGGAGTCCAACAGATTTAGGACATGTATACAGATGCAATAATGGAAGTGCATAGAAAACACAAAAATAAAACACATATAGCTCAGATAGTAAAGGCAAACTTGACAATAGTGTGATGTATGCACGGTAAATCCACACCCACTAGTGCTAGTGATATATATGCTCACCAGATATCAATGGATGAGGACCAAAATAAATAAGGTAGAATTTTGATTAAAGGTAGAGCCAGGATCCTCAACAGGATATAATAGAAAAAGAAACACGGAATAGTGTAATAACGTTTATTAACAACAAAAGCTGCACAGAGCAGGCTACTCACAATTTTGGAGAAGTGTACAAGACCAAAAAAGCTCAATAAAAAAGATCAATAAAGCTGTGGCCAGTATCACTCCAAAAAGAGGATGGCGTCACGTATTTTATTGCTAGTAAGTGAAAGCACAGGGGTAGGCGATGCCAAGGTCATGGTGGTAGCTCCAGGGTTCTCCTGGGTTAATAGGTGCAAAAGTGCACAATTCACAATGGAAGATCTAAGCGGTTCCCTTAGCACCCTGCATCAATCTGCACAGTTCATTTGCACTGAAGCAATAGGGTGACCTCCTCCTGCGCACCTCAAATTCTGGAAATGACGCCAGGCCAATGTTCCCTCTAATTCCTTTTTGCGCAAGTTAGAGGGAATATTGCGCCAGGCAGACTTTGAATATATTCAACGCAGTGCAATTGTGTCCAAAGAATTGCCTGTTTGCATCTGTACTGATGCTCACAATTGTACTTTCCTCACTGCACTTGCAGACATAAATGAGCCCTATTGTAACATACAGTAGTGACATGGTCATTTAGGTTGCAAAAAATGTCCATCAAGTTCAACCTTTTATGTCCATATGAAACCTGCCTAACTGCTAGTTGGCCCAGAGGAAGGCAAAATAATATCTGAAGCCTCTCCAAATTAGGGGAACACATTCCTTCCCTACTCCAAGATGGCATTGGGGACCTTGATAAATTTTATGCTAAAATGTTATTTTGGTAAAAAGTGTGCAAGTTTCACCACAGGTCTGTTACTGACGCTTATGGCTTCTGCTACATTGTTTCAATAGCAATTGCATTTAGAAATAACTTTAAAACCATCAACATTTGTAATGGATGTACAGTATTTTAGAAACATGTCACATGTAATTATGTTTTCTTTTACTAGATGACATTTTGTAATTGTAGATTATGAATATAAAATGTAGGTTATAAGTATAAAGTGCCAGTGCTTAATACCAATACTAGTCTCTAACAATTCATCTCCAGTAACATGCAGTAAATATTTATAAAATCCCTACTGATCAATTTCCCTGAATTTCACTTCAATTACTGTGTCCTATTAGTGCCTTATTTATTCAATCACAATGTCAGATGTCAGAAAATGTCAGAAACAATTAGAAGCTGGAGATACCCCAAAAATACTACTGACTCAATTAATTCTATCTAAACCCTAAAGATAACACATAGTGGGATAAGATAGGATGCCAAGGGCTGTGGTCTTGTGATTGCCTTCCCTATAACTTAAAAGGAGAGAAACTAGAAAACCACAAACCTTGAGTTTAAAGGGAACCTGTCACCCACACATAAAAAGCTGTATAATAAATTAAATTTAATTAAATAATCCATGCCTGTTATAAATGTATTTAAAAATCTGAGCTGAGGCATTGAGGCGGGGCAGGCAATATATGACTGACAGCTCAGATTTTTCAATTACAATTACTTTAATTTTCCATTCAGCACTTCCTAGATATCACCCAGATGGCAAATGCATAAGATTGGGGTGAAACAAAGCTTGCCATAATAACAGTCTACACACAATGGCACCGGCCCGCTTGCTGTGACTGCAAATTTCAAGACTGAAATAAAAAGAAATTCAATAATTTGTATAGTGTAAGTAAAGTTTATTTTGCTCTACTAACATGATACAAAAGGATTTGGAATTATTTCTTAGGGTGACAGGTCCACTTTGAAATTTAGTGATGAGCACAACTTTGTTTTTTTATTTATTAGATTAGACAAATACAACAATCACTGAGAAACAAGCAAATCCCAAATGGGATTAATAAGGTACATAAAAACTGTAGATTAGTAAATTGAACAATTTTACAATAGACTATGAATGAAAAGGCAATAATGGAAAAACATGGATTAGTATTATACAATTGAATAAGATTAATACCACATTAAGCAATTCTTATTGTTACTATTAGACAGGCTAGTAAGAGTTTGTAAGCATTGCACAACTTTGTTGATGTTTATCAAATATCCATACATAGGTTAGAAGTATCTTGCTTAATTGGTGTGATGTCATTTTATAGAATGATCTATCCTGCAAAGCTAATCATATTAATCATTAGCCAAGCTGTGCATTGGCTCCGGGCAAAACAGTTCCCATGAAAATTATATTCAGCAAAAGCAATTATTGCACTAATTTATAACAATAGCGTCAGAGGAAAAAGTCTGTGCTTGTGCTCTAAACCAGCTGCATGACACCTAGCAGGATGCTTGTAGAAAGAGAAAGTATATTATTTGGTGAGTCATGTGGATCAGCGCTAGTAATTAGCCTGAAGTAACAAAGAATATAATTATAAAATAAATGAAAATGAACTTAAAGGAGAACATTCTATTACATGTAGGATTGCCTCCTCTGCCGGCAGGGGGTGGGGTGACGTCATGGGAGCGGGGAGGAGGTGAGGCTGTGTTGTCATGGGGGGGAGGCGGGTCCATGGTGTCATTGGGGCAGGGTTATGACACCAATCACTGCATCAATGTTCAGGCTGATCCAATGTTTATATGGTCTGTAGCTTCAAAACGAGACATTATAAATAATAAAGATAATTTACAAAAAAAATTTTTTTACAGACTGATGGTGAACATTCCCTTTAAGAGGACAGTATAACTCCATTTTAACTTGAGGGGTTGCCTAATGGAAATATTAAGAGCTGAGTATGCCAAAATCAAAATTGCATAAAGTCCATTATGGGTATAACAGAAATGAATTAAAAGGGAGGACTTTTCTGGCAGTTGTTGGTTCCTGAATGTCCAGCACATATAATACTGTCACGGAAAAACATGTTTTTTAAAAACGCATCAGTTAATAGAGCTTCTCCAGCAGAATCCTGCATTGAAATCTGTTTTTCAAAAGAACAAACAGATTAGAGGTAATAGTAATAATAAGTGGCGGCACTAGGCGTATATTATCATTTACTTGTGTAAGGAACTTTATTTTACCCAGTAGAGGTTTTTTTTTATATTCATTTATCCTATGAAGCTGTCAAATAAACGTTTTATATGTACCTTCTGCAAACTGAAGGCAAATCAGATGAAGTGTAACTATAAAACCAGAAATCCTGTTGTTAAAGTTAATAGACTTCTGCAGCAGGAGTGCAACATGAGGCGAGATGTGCCAAGAAGAGGTAGTTCAAGCAGAGGACATGTCAGAGCAGAGGTGGCATAAGCCATAGTGGCTAGGTCACATGGTAAAGATCAGGTAAAAGCTGTGTTAATGTAACCTTTTCATCATTTTTTGTTTTCCTTGCATTCCCTGATGTATTACCTGGCACAGTCCTCACTGGATGGGATTTTGAAACCTGTCCATTGGATATCTGTACCTTTGGCCGAATACACTGGCCAATGAGCTGACTCAGGAGTTGCAGAGCTGACAATCGAAGGCTCTCTGTCTATGGCCAGTTTTACTCTACTAAACACTAGTGAAATACAGGTGCTTTTTGCATGGGCTCTGAGGTGTTCAATTTAGCATCCCTTAAATGTATCATTGGGTGAAAATGATTCTGCCTCTAGTTCCTAATAGTAACTAGATTATTTGTAAATGCAGCTGAAGGTAGTTGTAGGGACCTATAGGGTTACCAACCCCTATAGCTTTAAACCCTACACTTCCTTATTTCACTGTTTTGGACAGATGCCCATATATCTTTTTTTTATTAGCATATAGCTTTACTATTGGCTTTAGGCTTATGACAACTTCCTGCCACACTTTAATATAGTATTTGGTTAGGGATGGAACCTTCCTCTTTCGGCCTGCATCTGTTGAGCCAGGTAAATGCTCCAGGGAGCCTGGGATCAACAAGACCCAGAAGTTGTCTGCACCAGAGGGACCTGGAGAAGTTGGGGAGCAGGGACTCCGTGAATTAGGAATAGGAAAGTGAGAAATTCAGCTTTATTTAGTAAAAGTAACTCTTTGTGCTCCAACAAGGAGAGACAGTGGCAGTATACTCCTTTACAGGCTCTGCTGCCTTAGAGAAGGGACCGTAGTAGTGATACGGGTATCAGGCTTAGAGTATTCTCCCTGATCAAGTCTGCTGTTGGGATAAATTTGAGGTGGAAACTCTATGGACATTAATCTATTTGCTCAGCTGATCCTCCATAGTGGTGCATCATTTGAATCTGCTGCATTCTTGTGTATCTGCATACCACCTATTGCACCTGCATTTGTGAGTACTGATAACCCTGCATTGCTATTGTCTTGGACAATAAAGTTATTAGTTCTAGTTTACTGCAGAAGAACTCCTGATTTCATTCTTTTCCATGTACAGACTGATCCTCTTTCTGCTTCTTCTTTATTCATGCAGGTGTGTATGAGCACGGGAAAAAGCCAAACTTTAACAAAAATGCTGGACTACTCACTTTATGTCGGCCCTGGGGTAGCAAAGAAAGACGAAGTTGAAGAGGAGGATCACCCAGTGGTGCTTGCTTAGAGGAATCCTGAGCCAGGGCAGTATTCTGCACAGGTTGGGGGTATCAGGACTAACTTTTGGCACCCCCCCCCCCACCTCACCTTTTCCTTTAAGTCATCAATTTATGTGTAAGGCATGTTCAGGCCTGGCATTATTTAGGCAAAAGTATTAGAAATGTGTTTACTTTACTATGACATGGGCATTGGCAACTAAGGCAGAATTACAGCTTTTTCTGACATCATTATTTCTTCATGTTTGCAATACCAGGTACATGCATATTGTTTCTTATTCCTTCCATTCCATTGTTTCTTATTCTTATGTAAGGATTACAGTTGTATCTGGCTGAAAATACTGTAACCCTTTCTTGGCTAAAACAAACCTCCCCAGCTAGTAAACATGTGTCACACTGGACTCTTTCCCCAGATGGGCTAAGTAGAAGAAGAAGGTGAGGGTGTTGTGGAACTATTCCTCTTTTTCTGTTGTGTATAAATAAAAATAGAATACACACTGTTATGTGTAAACAAAAATAGCAGGCATTATTGTCAAAGGGCCACGGGGTTCTACTCACAAGCAATCAAGGCAGTACGGTAAAATGATAGGTACAATCAAGGCTGAGACAGGGTCTCTTTTAGGGTTTCTAGAATCTGGTGGTCTGGATCCCCTACAACAGAAATGGATCAGGGAGAAGAATATAACTTGACTCCCACATCAGTACTGTGGTCCCTTCACTTAAGCAAGTTGAGCCTATGGGAGAGATGCCTCTAGCTATCAGTCCTTGTTGGAGCATAGGCTGCTCTTTCTAGCTATTCCCAAATATCTCCACATTCCTAGAATAGTTACATAGGGTTGAAAAAAGACTTGAGTCCATCAAGTTCAACCCTTCCAAGTAAACCCAGCACACACAACCTATACTTACCAATCTATATTATCACATACATAAACTATATATACAACCACTAATACTAACTGTAGCTATTAGTATCACAATAACCTTGGATACTATGCTTGTTCAACAACTCATCCAGGCCCCTCTTAAAGGCATTAACAGAATCTGCCATTACCACATCACTAGGAAGGGCATTCCCCAACCTCACTGCCCTCATCGTGATAAACCACCTACGCTGCTTCAAATGGAAGCTCCGTTCCTCTAATCTAAAGGGGTGACCTCTGGTGCACTGATCACTTTTATGGGAAAAAAGAACACCCTCATCTGCCTATAATCCCCTCTAATGTACTTGTACAGAGTAATCATGTCCCCTCGCAAGCGCCTTTATTCCAGAGAAAACAACCCCAACCCTGACAGTCTCACCTCATAGTTTAAATCTTCCATCCCCTTTACCAGTTTAGTTGCAGTCTCTGCACTCTCTCCAGCTCATTTATATCCTTCTTAAAGGAACAGTAACACCAAAAAATGAAAGAGCTTTAAAGTAAAAATATAATGCACTGTTGCCCTGCACTGGTAAAATAGGTGTGTTTGCTACAGTAACACTACTATAATTTATATAATAAGCTGCTGTGTAGCCCTGGGGGCAGCCATTCAAGCTGGAAAAAAGGAGAAAAGGCACAGGTTACATAGCAGATAACAGATACGTTCTGTAGAATACAATAGTGTTTTATCTGTTATCTGCTATGTGCCTGTGCCTTTTCTCCTTTGAATGGCTGCCTCCATGGCTACATAGCAGCTTATTTATATAAATTATAGTAGACTTTCTGAAGTAAACACAC
Organism: Xenopus tropicalis; assembly: GCF_000004195.4. Taxonomy (NCBI): domain Eukaryota; kingdom Metazoa; phylum Chordata; class Amphibia; order Anura; family Pipidae; genus Xenopus; species Xenopus tropicalis. The sequence continues at coordinate 107,056,552 of NC_030680.2, read as the reverse complement.
AACTTTTACCAGTGCAGGGCAGCAGCACATTATATTTTAGTTACTTTTATACACTTTCTTTTTTTGGTGTTACTGTTCCTTTAAGGACTGGAGCCCAAAACTGCACTGAATACTCAAGGTGAGGCCTTACCAGGGACCTATAAAGGGGCAAAATTATGTTTTCATCCCTTGTGTCAATGCCCTTTTTATACAAGACAGCACTTTATTTGCTTTAGTAGCCACAGAATGACACTGCCTGGAATTAGACAACTTTTTATCTATAAAAAACCCCAGATCCTTCTCCATTAAGGATACCCCCAACACACTACCATTCAGTAGATAGTTTGCGTTTATATTATTTCTACCAAAATGCATAACTTTGCACTTATCAACATTGAACCTCATTTTCCAGTTTGCTGCCCAGAATGTGCTGTAATAGTAGATTAGTAGCAGTAGTAATAGTAGCACTGTAACTGACTAAACTTAGTTTATCCTCACTGGAAGGGTTGTTGACTCCTGGCTCCCTAAACACATCTACCTGGTTCAATGATTATACTATATTAAAGTGTGACAGAAAGTGGTAACAAAGTTATGGGCCAATGACACATATATGTAAATAAGAAACTAGATACAGTGGGTTCCTCATCCTTGCCTATGAGTAAGTGCGTTCGCGCACGAAACATGTCAGGCGTCTAGTTTTTAGATGGAACAATAAAGACCTGGTTTTAGCAGCATGTCGTGTCCGGAGATGTTTGGAGCTCAACTGTATATGATATAGGGTTCCTCATAGTAACTAATAAATAAAAAGTGTGTCCCTACAAAATGCATTCTTAGAAAGAAAATATTTGATCCTGAAAAATGTCGATATATACAGTATTGTTTATTAATTAGGTTAGTATTCAATAATTAAGGTTATTAAAGGGTTATTAAATGGTTTATAAAGTGCTAACAAATAGTCAATAGGCTTTTTTTTGCAGCAACTTTTTTTATGCTGCACAGGTTTTTTTTCTTACTCTGAATACATTAAAGTCAATGGATGTTTTTTCAAATTTCTGAGAATTTGTTTTCCTTCACTCCAAATGCATTAATGTCAATGGGTGTTTTTAATTTTTTTTCCAAATTTTTTTCACTGCAAATTTTTGCCACAGTTCCGAGAAATAATTTGTGCAAATTGCGAAATTTCCCCGCAAATACCGTCTATACTTGAGTATAAGCCGATCCGAATATAAGCCGAGGTACCTAATTTTACCTCAGAAAACTGGAAAAACATATTGACTCGAGTATAAGCCTAGGGTTTCGCACGCAACGGATGCCAGACACATCCGTTGCCAGATGCCAGGTTTTATTGAATGTTTCCTAAAGATTTGTGGAGGATTTTATTAACTTCCTTTACCAGCAGCACTGTTTATTTTATACCTAGGGATATATTACTTTAAACCACATGCCAAAGTACAGTGATCCCAATGCAGCAGTCTCCATGTGTCAAGTTATCAAAAAAAGAAAAGAATAAATGTGATCAATGATCATGTTAACATTGAACAGCCCTGCTGCAATGTTATTCAAATGTTTCCCCCAATGGCTTACCTGCAGCCTCATTGCATGTACATAAAGCTACAAGAGAACAACATGACCTCATTAGAAAATATGGCTTTAATTAATGGCAGAATATAAACTCAAACTCCTGGGCTGTTGGGGGGTGCGCGCGCATCGCGTCACTCCTCCGTCCGTGCGTGTGGCCAGCCGGCCGCCCGTCTTACATTGATTCTGCATTACCAGTCTTTCCTATTAGCATTACGTGGCCAAAGTAACACTGTTCCACCTTTAACCTTAAGTAATTTCTGAGGAACTGGTGCTGCTGTGTTGGGAGCCTGTGTGATCAAGAAGGTTAATGGAAGACACTCTCCCTGCAATAATGCACTATGAAGCAGCTGCTGTATATCACTTGCTCACGTTTCTGCACTATAATGTTTTTTTTGCATTACAGTTTGTATCAGATTTGCTTGAAGTTGTTTTGTTTAAATAATGACAAATAGATCCTCATAAGAGCATCATATTGCTTTAATACATTGTACCTTCTGTTACATCCCCTGACCAGCAGAAACAAAGCAGCCAATGTTGCCCTTATTTCCATTCCTTGCTCATGCAAAATCATTTATGCTAGAGAGAAAGGGAAAAAAACAGAGGTGGCCATCTGTCTAGAGAGTCCTAGAAACCTGTCAATGGCAGGAGCTTGCAAAATGGGCTGCAGTGATGGAGTGGCACTTCCAAAACCTCCCAATGTAACACGTGTGAAGTGATTACAACGACTGGTTTCTGATAGGCTGCTTGGCCAGTGACATATGTGCAGCAAGCACGATCCAAATGCCACTCGCATTCTGTGCTGTGTATGCCCGTCTACAGAAAGAGATGTATGTTCTATATTAACTCTTTGAAAAGCATCTTGTTAGGAAATAAAAGACTTGGATGTGTCAGCCAGTTGTTAGCATTTTTCTTTTGCATTGCTCCTCATCTTATTACAAAACAGCCCACAGTTTTACATTTAGCCAACTTGAATGCCATATATGAAGTGGATAATAACCATACCTGCCTTAATAACAGCGATGGGGGGGGGGGGTGCGCGCGCATCGCGTCACTCCCCCGTCCAGCTGTCTGGCGGTACAGTCTGCAGGTACAGTCTGGCGGGGGGAGGGGATTGCGCGCAATGGATGCCAGACACTTACTTTCAAATCCATATACTCGAGTATAAGCCGAGGGTGACTTTTTGAGCACATTTTTGGTGCTGAAAGACTAGGCTTATACTCGAGTATATACGGTACATGTCTGGCAATAGGATTATTAAAGGGTTATGAAATGGTTTATAAAATGTGCAAATTCAACAGCACTGTACAACAGAAGGCTATATACATTAAACGTAGAAATAATATTAACCCTTTAAGTGCTACAGAATGTGGAACCTACGCTCTGTGAATACAAGAACTTAAGTGCCACAGATCATAGACTCTACATTCTGCTGCACTTCTGTGTCTGGGAGTGGAGGAGCGGCTTTTAAAGCTGCTCCTTCGCTCCCAGCTTGTTCTCAAACCTCTAGGCCAGGGCTGTCCAACTAGTGGCCCGTGGGCCGCATGTGGCCCGTGACCCCCCTCTGTGTGGCCCCCCACCTGTCTGGCTGTTTTACATGGTATCATTTCTGAGATTAACTGGCCCCCTGCATTGCTCACACCTCAGATCCAGGCTGTAATCCCCCTGTATTATTTAATAATGTAATCCCCTGTACTGTTCAAACCTTTTAATGCCTTCATTGTTTCCCCCTGCAGTGTTCACACCTTGGGCTCAGACTGTAATCACCCACATTGTTCACCTGTTCACACCTCAGACATTCCCTCTGACACATCCAGCATTGTGTCTCTGTATGCTGCCTGTGTGTGCCATAGGGCAGGAATAGTATGGCACACATAGGCAGGGGAGGGCAGGAATAGTATGGCACACATAGGCAGGGGAGGGCAGGAATAGTATGGCACACATAGGCAGGGGAGGGCAGGCAGAGTATGGCACACACAGGCAGGGTAGGGCAAGCAGTACTCTGCCTGCTCTATGCCTTCCCTATGCTGCCCGTGTGTCCCATACTCTGCCTTTCCTAATGTTGCCTGTGTGTGCCTTAATCTGCCTGCCCTATGCTGCCTGTGTGTGCCATACTCAGCCTTTCCTAATGTTGCCTGTTTGTGCCTTACTCTGCCTGCCCTATGCTGCCTGTGGGAGGTGAACCTGGCAGGGGTTTGTTCTGGGAGTTTGTTAGCATTTGGAAATAGTCATTATATGGTCCCTAAGGTGTGTAATTATATGCTGGGGGTTACTGTGCTATCCACAGAGGAGGAGGAGGTAAATGGATTTAAGGGTATGTCTTAATATGACATAATATAATTCTTTCACATATGAATGAAGGGTGATATCCCTTCAGTGAGCACTGTAAGGGTTAATCTCTTTAACTCTGTCTGTGCTTCCTTGCACTGTTCCTGCAGTCACAGACCGGTCCGATTTAATCTGTGTGTGTATGTTGGCGAAACATCTGATATTATTTCTGCAGGTGCGCTGATCAGGGAACTTGTACAAACGATACAACCAGTATGTGTATTGCAAACAAGTTCAACTTTATTTTGTTTTGTTATTACTTATATAGTAGATAGATAAAGACATCCCATTATGCTTACGTAACATGGGTGGGCACATATGCCTTGCAGTTATTAGAACAGAAATTCATTAAAGTAGCTGCTGAAGCTTATTATGGTTTATTAGCCTTGAATATTTGCTGAGATTATCAAGGCCAGAACAACTTGGACAGAGACAAGATAGTCAAAGAAATCATAACAACTGAAGTAACACATACACAGACCTTCATGGCTCAAAACAAAATTGTGCAGGTTCAGCGTTTAGCAATTTAACCCCTATCAATCCCCCTTTTAGTCACAAAGTGACTACATATGTGAAGCATGAATAAGCTTAGTTGTTCAGACTGAGCATGTGAAATCATTTTTTTGAATGCATTTACGAAAAGTGCATGAGAGATATAAATTGGATAATACAAGTAAAACAAGCACAGTAATAACGGCAAGAAGTGGATAAAAAAGACTTTGCATAATTACATTACATTACATTAACATTTATTTATAAAGCGCCAACATATTCCACAGCGCTGTACAATAAGTGGAGCATACATGGACATACAGAGTAACATATAAAGCAATCAATAACCGATACAAGAGGTGAAGAGGGCCCTGCCCAAAAGAGCTTACAATCTACAAGGAGAAAGGGTTGAGACACAAGGTGTGGGAATGGGCATGACCAGAGTTGTGAGAGGTGTGGCACAGGGTATTGCTTTTAGCAGCACACTGAGGTTATGTTACACTAGATTAAGGTAAGCTTCTCTAAATAAATGTGTTTTTAGAGATCTCTTGAAGGCAGAGAGATTGGGAGAAAGTCTGATAGTTTGTGGGAGCGAATTCCAGAGAAGGGGGGCAGCCCTTGCAAAGTCTTCAATATGAGCGTGTGAGGAGGGAATGAGAGAGGAGTTGAGGAGCAGGTTAGTAGAGGAGCGTAACAAGCGGGTTGAATGGTACCTAGAGATAAGTTCAGAGATGTAGGGTGGGGCAGAGTTATGAACTGCTTTAAATGTGAGGGTCATTTTTTTGAATTTTATCCTGGATGGTAGGGGAAGCCAGTGCAGGGATTGGCAGAGTGGCATGGCAGAGGAGGAGCGGTTGGAGAGGTGTATGAGCCTGACAGCAGTATTCATTATGGACTGGAGAGGGGACAGTCTTTGGAGGGGAAGGCCAATTAATAGCGAGTTACAGTAGTCCAGGCGAGAGATTATAAGAGAGTGAATAAGAATTTTGGCAGCATCTTGGGTGATAAATGATCGGATTTTGGAGATATTTCTTAGGTGAAAGTGACATGATTTGATGAGTGATTGGATATGAGGAGTGAAGGACAGGGCAGAATCAAGGATAACCCCAAGGCACCGGGCCTGGGAAGATGGGGTGATGGTAGAATTGTTAACTGTTATAGATACCTCGGGAACAATGTGGGCGTTGGATGGGGGAAAGAGAACCAGTTCAGTTTTAGAGAGGTTTAATTTAAGGTAACATTGGGACATCCAAGTGGAGATAGCGGGCAGGCAGGAAGAGACGCGAGTTAGAAGCTCTGGGTTGAGATCAGGAGAGGAAAGATAGATCTGAGTATCGTCAGCATAGAGGTGGTACTGAAAGCCAAAATAATTTATTAATTTGCCAAGTGAGGAGGTATAGAGAGAAAATAGTAAGGGGCCCAGGACAGAGCCTTGAAGAACCCCGACAGAAAGAGGCAAGGGAGAAGATGATTCACTATTGTAACAGATACTAAAGGATCGATCTGAGAGATAAGATGAAAACCAGGATAAGGCAGTGTCACGAAGGCCAAGAGAGCGGAGAGTCTGGAGGAGAAGAGGGTGATCCACAGTGTCAAAAGCAGCAGAGAGATCGAGAAGTATTAGTAGCGAGTAGTGTTTTTTGGCTTTAGCCGAAAGGAGGTCATTTGTTAGTCGGGTTAGAGCAGTTTCGGTGGAGTGTTGTTGTCTAAAACCAGATTGCAGGGGATCCAGGAGGTTATTGTCAGAGAGGAATAGCGTCAGTCGGTTGTATACTAGGCGCTCAAGCAGTTTGGAGATGAATGGGAGCAGAGAGATAGGTCGGAGGTTAGTAGGATTGGAGGGATCAAGGGAGGGTTTTTTCAGAATAGGGGTTACCAGTGCGTGTTTCAGTTGGGAGGGAAAGATTCCAGTAGAGAGCGAGAGATTGAACAGATGAGTTAAGGATTTGATAAAACAGGGGTTGGCATTGCGTAGAAGTTTGGTAGGAATGGGATCAAGCAGGCAGGTAGTAAGGTGAGAGGAAGACAACAGTTTTGAGACTTCCTCTTCAGTCACTGGGGAGAAGGAGCCAAGAAGAGACTGGGTAGCGTGTAGGGAGGGAGGGGAATGGTTATGGGGATGAAGTTGTGCAATGTCCCTTCGGATGGTGTCAATTTTATTTTTAAAGTTCTCGGCAATAGCTTGAGCAGTGACTGAAGCACACGGAGGGGGCAGAGGAGGGGACAGCAGAGAGTTAAAGGTAGAGAAGGGTTGTGCAGGTTTTTTAGAGAGGGAGTTAATAAGTGCAGTGAAGTAGGTTTGTTTAGCTTGGCAAAGGGTGGTGTTGTAGGAGAGCAGAGCAGATTTGTAGCTGCAGAAATTTGACTCTGACCTTGATTTGCGCCAGCGGCGTTCAAGTGCACGTTTTTGGAGGGATTTGGTATGAGCAGTGTGCCAGGGTTGGAGTGGTTTGGGCCTCATGCGTTTAGTCTTGGCAGGAGCAAGCTCATTGAGGGCAGTGGTGAGTGTGCTGTAGTAGACAGAGGTAGCCTGATTAGGACAAGAGACAGTTAGGATGTTAGAATGAAGAGAGTCATAGGAAGAAGAGAGATGTGATGTGTTTAGGGATTGCAGGTCTCGGTATGTGTATGTTTGGGGGGCAGCAGAGGGTGTAGAGGGAGTTAGTGAGAGTTGAAATGTGAGCAGATTGTGATCAGAGAGGGGGAAAGGGGAGTTAGTTAAGTTTGAGGTAGAACAACATTTTGTAAATATAAGATCCAGGGAGTTTCCATTAGAGTGAGAGGGGGAGTCAGAACACAGAGATAACCCAAAGGAGGATGTTAGTGAAAGGAGTTTAGAGGTAGCAGGGGCATTAGGATTGTTAACAGGTATGTTAAAGTCACCTAGTACAATGGATGGGGAGTCAGAGGAAAGGAAGTAAGGAAGCCAGGCAGAAAAGCTGTCAAAGAATTGTGAGGTCGGTCCAGGAGGTCGGTATATGACCGCAATGCGAAGTGAAACAGGGGAGAAGAGCCTAATAGAGTGAACCTCAAATTAAGAAAATGAAAGAGAAGGAGGAGGTGGAAGGACTTTAAATGAATAGCGGGGGGAGAGAAGGAGTCCTACCCCACCCCCTGCCCTGTTTCCAGGCCTGGGAGTGTGAGTAAGGTGTAGCCCCCCAAAGGACAGAGCAGCAGGTGAGGCAGTGTCAGTAGGGGAAAGCCAGGTCTCAGTTATCGCAAATAAGTTAAGTGATTTAGCAATGAAAAGGTCATGGTTCTGCATAATAGCAGAACCTGTTGGAGACCAGCCAGTAAAGACATCATACCAACGGTGTTGCAGTTCATCTTGTATTTTAGAGCCCAGAGAGAGAGATAGAGCAATTTGTTTTTGGTAGCAACAGTCTTAATAGCAGTGTCATACAATTGGGTATCATGCTTATGATAAGCAGCAATCATGTAAGTGTTATGAATAATAAGTGATTGATATACAGTATTGGGAATCTGATATTCACCTACAGGCTAGGTAGGCGGGAAATACACAAAGGAACGATGGACAGTGGGGATAGGAGAAAAATAATAGGTATAATTATACCAACGTAAAAGGGTGACGTTAGTGAGGCAACCACTGAAAGGTAGTGAGGAATCTATAACATGAATTAATTTGAGCTGTTCTAGTTGAGAAATGGAAATCATCTTTTGTATGCGTTTGCAAAAGGTACATGACAAATACAAGTTGAACAAAATAAGCAAAACAAGTATAGCTACAACAATGATAAGCGGATAGAAGAAACTTTGAACAATAGAATAGCCAATGGGTGACAAACCTGTGAATATATCATACCAATGATGCTGTAATGATGCTGTAAATTGTCCTGTATTTGAGAACCTAGGGATATTAACTTGTTCTAAGTTGCTACTGTTTTAATAGTGTCATGCAGTTATTGTTCATGTTTTCGACAAGCGGCTATAGCATTAGTGTTATCAGTGATTAAGGAACAGTACATTGAAGTAGGGATCTGATACTGGTCTAAGGGTAAAGCAGATGGGAAGTACATGAATGACTTGTGAACAGTAGGAATGGGAGAAAAATAGTAAGTATAATTGAACCATCGAAAAAGAGTGACGTTGGCAAGACAGCCACTAAAAGGTAGAGAAGAATCAACAGCATGAACACCGACAAGAAAGTCTGTAGCTAGGCAAACATACTGTGGGCCAGCTTTGATCATTACAGAATAGTCAGAAGGATAAACATTCTAATGATATACATTTAAATCTTTGTGTAAAAAGCAAGGTTCATATACTGGGCTAAAGTGACGACAAGCAAGACCATTGTTAGTAGTGACACAGTGTTCTATATGCCTCGCAGCTACTAGTTATTAGCAAGAAAAAAAGAAGCAAGTTTAGCAGAGCGCTGTGGTTTACTTGGTATTCAGCCTTGAGCATTTTAACCTTGATGTTATTGGCAAAAACAAAAACAAAAACAACTTGTAGAATAACAGGATGGCTAAGATTATTTAAGAAGGACAGAGACAAAAAAAAAACATGTATACAGATTTTTAGCACTAAGTTCATAATCATATTAACCCTTCAATCCCCTCTTAGATCATGAAATGATCAACTATACATATGATTATCTAGTTTCTTTAGTTGTGATTGCTCAGAAGATTGAAACATACAACTAATACATCTGTGAAATGTGCAAGACATGTAAAGATTAAAAACAACAAGCAAAATCAATATAATGGTAACAATAACAAGTGGATAAAATATGGAACTCATAATTGAAGCACAGAGGGCCGCTGACTAGAAGAAGAATGTATATTTCTTATTCAGAGGCCCAATAGATAAACTTCTTCTCATTGGTAGTCGTCTATCATCCCCTGATACTGTATTTGCTACAACAATATATCAACCTTACTACTACATACAATATCAAACATATTAGAAATTTTAATCATATTTTCAAGTTCTAGCCTCTTTTGTGACATCCAGATATAATGAGAAACACACATGGACCAATCAGAACTTCCTAATGTAAAATTCTTAACAGCATATGTTAGATTACCTAGGTATTGGAGCATTTGCTTGTCTAATGCTAACTTGTGATTCAACAACAGTAGGGGCCCATTGAGCAGTAACATGGAATGCAGTTTTAAGGTGGAAAGCAGCTGTAAATAACTTGTTACGTAAAACTTTCATATCAACACCATTAAGAACCTCTAGCGTGGTACCTGTACCACAAAGTAGTGTATCATACCACTCACGTTTAGTACGTGAAGAAAGCAAATGGGAACTACTGGAATGGAAATATTTAAAGTGACATCTTTATAGTAGTGACATTGACACTGGTACCGGGTGTTGGTATAATAGAATAAATGTGTTAAGGGTGTATCAAGATGGACACACTTAATGTTAATAATAAACTATGTGCGGTTAGCAATAGGAGTACCATTAGTGAAAACTAATGCAAGGTCTACAGGAAGAGAAAAATTAGTGACATATGTCCAGGTATAAGTAATGGACACAACATTATTCAAAAAAAAGGTTAAATCATAAACAACAGAAAAGTTAAGAATAATAGATTGGAATGCAGTGACGTTAGATATGGAACAGTCACAGGTGGTGTTAGAAAACATAAAACAACTTTTTAACAAATCTGGAACCTTATAGATAGAGAAAGTTGTGGACATATTCCATATAGTACAGTGATTATTAGCAGAGCAAGTAATATTATCTTTGGGTGTGAATAGTAGTAGCATTATCCCAATCCCATTAAAACCTTGAAACAAAGAACCTAATAAGGTGGGGTGATAAGCTTCATGTTTAACCCTAGATACCGTAGATAAATTGGTTGTAAAAATAGAAAAAATGTCATTAATGGGAGGCTTATAACAGAGACTGGAAAGTTTCTGCCAGTGAAGGAGAGTAGATGCAGTTAAGTAATATCCACAATGGGATAAACATCAAAAGAAAAATAAGAAGGCTGCACCAAAGTGCATATTTTGTCGACTTCCTGTTCATTAACAGGTAGTTATCGGTCCTTGAGTTTTTCTCTGATCATCCTCCGGGTCATCCTGGGTGTTCTGTCCGTCCTGACGTCTTGGGGGAGTGTTATAATCGTTAGAAGGTACTGGTGGTGGTAGCAACTGGGGCAAGTTTCACTCTCGACGCGTGAATCCACTGGTCACTGGAATCCGTGAGAATGGCAGTCCGTGTGATGGCAATCACTGTGGTTCTGGGTCCAAACGGAAATCCCCCTTTTCGATAGCGATGCAGCTGTTTATTTTTTTTGGCTATTTAGAGCTCTTGTTGCAGAAGGGGAAATACACAAAACCTTAGGCAGATTTAGAAAGCTCATGTTCTCCTGAAAAAAAAACAATGCATAGTTTTCCTACCTAAATTCCCCATGAGAGAGCACAAAGTGTTCAAAAAACCTCTGGCATTTCATGTAACTGAAATGTGTAATTCTGCTGGCACTTAAACGGTTAAAACTAATAGACACAGAGGGTGAAGAGGTTACAGTCAAAGTGAATAAAAAGATCTAGCCACCTTTTGTAGTATCATAATGTATTTTTTTATTCTGCTCCATTCAGTCATAGGACCCTAGCTAGTTCCATATACTGTACTTAAAGCTGATCTTCTCTGCCTTTAAAAGCCTATACAATGGAAAAATTCTTCGGCACACCACTTACATACTTCCGTAGGGTGCTTCAATTCCTCAGCTGCTCCCAAGCCATTCCATGTACTTTACAAAGGGAAGAAGCACACCAATATACTGGCCATGCCTTTCAACACATTTATTGCAGAAAGTAAGTGGCACAAACTTTTGGGGGTTACCCCCTTCTTCAGGTGCAATACACACAAGTGAACACATTACTAATTAAATACCTTAATAGATCATGTGATACTACCATGTGACCCATTAACCTCATCACAGCCGCATAATAAGTCCCAAGCAGCCATCTCATCAATCAATTATGTGAAAAGCAACAGTCCAAATTCATAGCAGTCGCTACAATTCATAGTCTGTAAAAAATTTAACCATAAATACAAAGTATCACATTAAAAAGCAACTACACAAAGTATCCCACAGTAGACATACTAGCAAAATTTGTAAAATGCATCTCAGACAAAAATCCAATTTTTTAATCCACACTGCCTCCCTTTTTAATAGTTGTTTATTCAGGTTTCCACCCATAGGCAAGTGGACTTGTTCCAATACTGTCCACCTCACCTGTGCAACCGTATGCTTAGCATAAAAAAATGCTTAGCTACAGAAAGCTCAGATAAAAATTTCTTGCCTTCTTCTTGTTTAGATTTTTCTTTTTCTGGGGTATAGTTCCTTATATTACTTTTATGTTCATTTAAACGAGTCCTTATTGCTCTGGGTGTCTGTCCCACATAAGGAAAGCCACATGGGCATTTAATCATGTAAATTGCCCCCTTTGGATCTTCCGACGATGTCGTTTGATGTTGGTGTGCTGGATAAAAAATGTCCCTCAGCCCGAGTCGAAACATCACCAGAGGATGTTAGGCAGGCGGTAATTATAGAAAAGTACAGTTAATGAGCTTTTGGCAATAAAATATGGACTTTGCAGTGTTATTTATTCAAGTTTGTGTTGGCCCTAGAGTGATGCAGCCTCCAGTTTGCTGCTTATAAATAGTAGCATATAAATAGTAGCCACATATAAATAGTAGCATATAAATAGTAGCATATAAATAGTAGCCACATATAAACAGTAGCATATAAATAGTAGCCGCATATAAATAGTAGCATATAAATAGTAGCCATATATAAATAGTGCATATAAATAGTAGCATATAAATAGTAGCCACATATAAATAGTAGTATATAAATAGTAGCCATATATAAATAGTGCATATAAATAGTAGCATATAAATAGTAGCCACATATAAATAGTAGCCACATATAAATAGTAGCCACATATAAATCGTGCATATAAATAGTAGCATATAAATAGTAGCATATAAATATTTATATGTGGCTACTATTTATATGCTACTATTTATATGCACGATTTATATGTGGCTACTATTTATATGCTACTATTTATATGCACTATTTATATGTGGCTAATATTTATATGCTACTATTTATACGCGACGACTATTAGCGCACATAATAATAGGCGTTAATTAGCGCGCATGCGGTAAATGCTGCATGCAATATCGTGCGTAAATTAGCGCAAGTATGCTTATACTGAATCGTGCGTTAAGTGGCGAAAATTTAGACGCAATTAAATTTTTATTGCACGCTATAAATAGCGCACGTTTTAACGCACTTTAGTGAATCAGCACTAATGTTTCTTAAACTTAATTAAATTGGTAGCTTTTGGCAGAAAGCCCAGAAATCTTGTAAATAATTTCGAAAAAACCTTGCACTATAGTCTTTCAGGGTGCACAATGTGTAAGTTAAGATTCTAGATTCTAGAAGACACATGGGATCTTGGCACACCTGCTATGAGCCATAAAATATAACCTTTATTATCTGTGTATTAAAAACAAAAATCACTAAAATGCAGAAAAGAAAGGAAAAGAAGATATTAAAATCTAATCACACCCTATTACCTACTCTTAAATTCTACTAGGCTTGATTGTTACTTGTCTATTACTCTTGCAAAGTATATTTTATCTAGGCTTTCTTGTTAGTTGTTACTTGTATATCATTAATACTGTTACAAAGTTGCCCGATATCTTTAAAGCTTAGATCAGTGTACGGGCTTACCCAATCTCTGTGACTTTATTCTAGGCACGTGCAGTGGTTTTTGCTATAAGGGCTGGTTATGAAGATAAATATGCTATCAGATTTAACCAAACAAGGAATTGATTAAAACAATATCCTGGGAGGGATGAACCATGGTTCATACGGTAAGTATATTCTCTGTTTTTCACTTTTCTTTCTTATTTACAGCATTTAGGGCTGGTAAGTATTAGTAAGATCTAATCTTATTTCCACAGAAACATTTATTCCCCAAAGACTGTGCGGATTCTAATAATAACAACACTTACAATGTGTCTCAATAAAGTATTTATTGTGAGCAATGATCTTGTGTGTTGTGGTTTGTTAAAGGTGACAGTATGTGCTTAAAGGTGTTTTGTGATAAGGGAGTTACAGTCAGTCACTAGAACTGTAAGGCTTAAACATCCTATAATTTTGTAAAATGTAAGTGGTATTTAGTGGGTGTGATTAAAAAAATGTTATCCAACATTTCTTTTTGTCCTTTTGTACATTTTTCAAATGTTGGGAGGTATGATACCCAGTATGCCGGCATAACTTTGCTCAAAACAAGGTTTCTGTAACCTGATGTGTCACTATGACTGTGAAGCTTGCCTGCTTTATAAATAAGACCCTAGATGCTGCCATTGATATAGGCACTTGTGTGTGTATGACATTAAGCAGAAGGTGCAACACACAAAGGATCCCCCAGAAATATTGCCTGGTCACAGTGAACAGGGTTCCCTTGCACTAGTATAGGCAAATGCAAGTACAAATGCATTTCTGCCCCTGTTTTTGTGTCTTGCTCTGTATTTTGTCAGCTTAACGTGCTGCTAAACTGCGCAAATTAGATTTATTATGGCTTAAACACTTTCCCTTTATTTTCTGGATAAAGATACATTCAACACATATATAGTCCCTTTCTGTTTGGTAAATTGGGCACCAAACCCAAAGTGCATCTGACCAAAAGCAGTCAAGAGACTGATCATTAACTAGAGGGGACATGGCATAGATCTTCACTGCTGTGTGCCTAAGTACACTGAGTGGGGCATATCCATATTCATTTTCTTTTTTAATTGCCCTTTAAAATTAAAAGACTACATTTTGTCTCTCAGCTTTTTAATTGTTAATGTAACAAACTAGGCATTACCTTGGGATATTGTGTTTTGGAAGGTTTTTTTTCCATTGCATCATTTGTTCATGAGATATTTGTAGAATACTAGCAGCCTGTGTAGTCTGTGTTAGCCAAATAACTATTGGAGAATAATTATACAAGCACAGACTGGTTGACAAAATAATTACCAGGGCCTGTTTCAAAGGACATTATGATTTAATATATTACACCATGTAAAACCTAAAAACTTAAACCTAAAATTACCAGAGCAGTGCAGGAAGTGTCATGTTTGCCCTTATTTGTTTTCAGCAAACAGCATGAATCACTGAATCTGATTTGTGTGTAATGACAGCAATATGGTGTAAGGCCAGCTGCTTTGGGATGATGATGTAACACCAGTTTTCTGAATACATGTAGTTTAGAGAGCATTTTCAAATGACTTAGGGATTGTTATCTTATGCTGGCATACTTAGCACATTTAGGGCTTTATAAAAAAAATGGGATTTTATCAAAAAGGGTGTTTAGACCTTAATTGAGTTTAGACCCTAATTTAGACCCCATTGATAAATATGCTTCTAAAAATTCCATAGGCGTGAATAGAATGTGCGTCAGTATTTATGTAATAAACTCTAAACTCTTTAGATAAATCTGCCCCTAAATGAAGAGTCATGTATTTGCGCAGAGTTTTAGCCCAAGCTAGTATTTACTGACACAGCATAGTGTTACATTACACAACAGTTGGAAAACAACTTAACACCAGCACACCCTTACCTCCTCCAGAGAATTACTACTTGGTGCACAGCCTAGAGAGTCGGCACTCTCCACACAGTCCGGTCAAAATATTTCAGCCAGCACAACAAGTAAAGTGCAAGCAGGGCTTGGCCCCTGCGTGTTTATTCAAAAAGCAACGTTTCGGGGGCGTACCCCTTCGTCAGGCCTGACAAAGGGGTACGCCCCCGAAACTTTGCTTTTTGAATAAACACGCAGGGGCCAAGCCCTGCTTGCACTTTACTTGTTGTGCTGGCTGAAATATTTTGACATTACATAACAGACAATGAGGTAGTTAGGAGAAGAAAGAAAGCCCTGAAGCTATAAGCACAGGGGCTGCATGACAAGGGATCCGAATGACCAGCAGCCAGATTACACTGGTTTATGTTTAAAGATTGGAAAAAACAGATGCAGCTGTGATTGGGTGAGAAGCAGTAAGTTAAGGAGGGGGAAAGCTGGGCTGGGGGTGGAGAAGGATAGGGATATGATGTCACAAGAGAAGGAGTCACTTCCTATCTTCTGAACAGGTAGAAACATCCCACCCACTCTCCCCTCATTTTTGCATATTTTGTAAAATGCCAGGATATTTTCTTCTTTATGCTCTCATATTATCTATTAATAACAGAATGTGAATGTTTTCCTATATGCACTGTTATATTGTGGTTTCGGTAACACTATACAGTATGAATGTGAGAGTCTGCATGGTATTATTTATGTTAAATGAAAGTCAAATCCTTGATCCAGGGAATTTTCTGATTGCCAGGTGGGGTCAGGAAGGAATTTTTTCCCTCTTGAGGCATAATTGGCACAGGCTTCAGGCTGGGTTTTTTGCCTTCCTCTGGAAACAGTTGATATATGTTAATGTATTGTAGGGATCCATAGGGTTAACTAGTCCCTATGGCTTTAAACCCTGCAGCTTCCTGGTTTTGTGCTGTTACTGGGCAAAGACCCCTGTATCAGTTTTGAGTTCAGATGTGTGATTATTGGTTCACAGGGAGACCACTCCCTTGGCACTCTGATATAGTGTTTAGCAGGGGGTGGGTCTGTCTCTTTGGCTGCCTGTGTTCACAGGGGAAGCAGCACTGTGCTGGAGGCAAGGAACTAGGCCCCAGTAAAAGCCATGTGCCCCAGAGTGTGTCAGCCACTCTGGTGAAGTCGGGGACAGGGACCCCGTGAATGAGGACCAGTTAGATAGCAAGTTTTGTGGAGCACTTTCTAGGAAAGTGAGATAGTGAGGGAAGAGAGCACGAGCAGTTTGGCTCAGAGGAAAGTAGCTGTGGGAGTACCCTTCCAGACAGGCACTGTTGCCTTAGTGTAGGGCCACGGTTTAGACCTAGGAGGCAGGTAGTTTGAACCCTGATCCAAAGTTGCCGTGGGGCCTGAGGAGAGTGGTATCCAGCTGACTGTTCCACAGAGTGAGCAACTGAACCGGTGGCACTGATCCTGCCCGGGCTCAAGGGGAGTTGGGAGGAGCGGGTGTGCACCCTCTCTGTGCTGTCCTCAGAGACTGCTATGCTAACTGATGTGTGAGTATATTGCATAACCCTGCAAGTTGCTTGTTGCTGAAAATAAACCAGTTCTACTGTTAAACTGCAAGAACCTTCTGGCGCCCATTTGTTATTCTGCACTGCACACAGCTACAGTGGGTTGTAGTTGCACTACACCATAGCTCCGTTTGGTTACTTCCACATAGCGAAGGCCCATCCTGAAGGATTGAGTCACGTGTACCCCATGCTCAAGGCCTATCTAGCCGTGCTGTTGGCTTGTTACAGCCAAGAAAGGGTTACAGTATTTTAAGTTGTATCTGTCACAGCAGCGATAGGACCTTGCCAGAGTACTGCACAGGAAATTTTAGAAGAGGGAGAAAGGAGCTTCTCTCCTTTGACTGCACGGTGGGTTGATTATACAGATGCTACTACTGCTTGTGCTAGGTGACGGCTTGCTTGGATTTCCTATCATCGAGGCACTGCAGATTCAGAACCGGCAGCAGGGCTGCTGAACTTCTCTCATGGTGGGAGATGCAGCTCCTGCTGGTAGCAGAGTTTGGGGCCATCCTCTCTGTAGGTAGAGCCAGCCTAATACTCAGTGGTGGATATAATGACATAGTGCTGATCTCAAGTCTTTAGTAAGGAACAGCAGAGCATAGTAGCGATCTCTTATGGAATTCTGGCTTTGAATATTGCCTTGGGGTGAGGCTGGCAAGGTCCTATTTATTTGATAAAATGTAAATAAATGCTGTGGCCTCTTTTTACCCATTTCCGGCTCCTGGTGTTTTATTAATGTATGTAACAATGGGGTTCAGAGGGATGGCTGAAGGCGAAGGGCAATTGAGTCCCCTTGTCAAGCAAACCATCATTGATAGACTATTCTGCAATTCAGAGCAGAAGTTAAATGAATACAATTGAATGAATATATGAATACAGTTAAGTTCTTCATCAATAGGTCAAATAAGGGTCTGACTATAAGCTGCGTAATAGTACTCACATGACTTTATACTACATAGCAGTCCCTTATTTAGCCCTTCCTTGCTGGAAAGCAATTCGCTTATTGCAACAGAGACAGGGTACTTCCAGATTTTCTCTCCCTATTTTCTGAATCATGATGTGAAAAGGCAATTTGATTGTAGGATGGTCACATGTTTCACTTATGCTAGTTATCATTTTTGTCTATATTAGGAAAGAGGAAAATGTGTGAAAGTTTTTTATAGGCCTGTTGGGATTGTAAGGTTGCAGAAAGGGTCACAGCCTCTCATGCAATTATCAGCTGAGTGCTTACTTGCATTTTGTAAAGCACTGACTTACATGTGTTTCTATAAGAATGAATCATGTATTCACATCTAGGTATGTGCCAAACAGCATATCAAATGGGATGGGGAGATAGAAAAGAAAGGCATACAGTACCCCTTTCTTTATATCTATATGACTTTTATTGTTTTTGAATTTTATTTTTAAATACAGTTTTAATACAGTTTGTGGTATGTCTGGGTAGAATATAACATAACATTTCTAATATACTGTTCTTGTCACCCTCTCTGTAAAATGAATATTGGGTTTCCTATAATTGTAGGTTTCTTCCTCACTAATAACACTGAAATCAAGCAGATTATTTGTGAATCAAGCCAGTAAAATACTGTCAAGGTGGCAACTGTAACTGCAATATGTGATTTAAAGGCGCAGTTCACCATAAGTTAACTTTTGGTATGTTATTAAATGCCCTATTGCTAGCAACTTTGCTATCCAAATTAGTCTTTATTATTTAATTTTTTTGCCTTCCTCTTGTACATCTTTCCAGCTTTCATATTGGGGTCACTGACCCTGGTAGCCAGAAAACTTTTGCTATGTGAACTGATCTGAACAATTTTATTGTTATTGTTACTTCTTATTCCTTATCTTTATATTCCAATCCTCTCCTACTTATATCCCTGTGTCTCATTTAAACCACTGCCTGGTTGCTTAGGTAAATAAGACCCTAGCAACTAAAGTGCTGCCAAAAGTCTAAACTGGAGAGCTGCTGAACAACACAAAAAATAAAAAATGAAAACCAGTTGCAAATTGTCTCAGAATATCATTGTCTATGTCTTACTAAAATTAATTTAAGGCTGATGCCACATGCGGAGTTGGGCGGAAAAACGCTTCAAAAAATTCATGATTAGACATGAACATTAAAGGAGTTGTTCCCTTTTAAGCTGATGTCACATGCGGCGTAGGGCTGATTTTTTCAGCAAGCGGAAAAACGCTTGCCGAAAATTCAGCCCTACGCCTGCTACTTGTGCCTGCACCCGAATGATTTGGATACGCTCGGGTGCAGGCACATGTAGCCGATATACGCATGAAAACGCGAGACTTTGCATTCTCTCGCGTTTTTGTGCGTATATCGGCTACATGTGCCTGCACCCGAGCGTATCCCATTCGGGTGCAGGCACAAGTAGCAGGCGTAGGGCTGAATTTTCGGCAAGCGTTTTTCCGCTTGCTGAAAAAATCAGCCCTACGCCGCATGTGACATCAGCTTAAAAGGGAACAACTCCTTTAATGTTCATGTCTAATCCCACTGATTATCATTACATATAATACATACATTCATAAGCAACCAATTACATGTCTGCTTGTACACAAGTGTACAGTTAATGCTATCTGCTGGTTCTAATAGGTTACTAGCCCGAATGCCAAATTACCAGCATTCAAAAGCAGTGTATGGAATTTTCCAGGGAGCACCAAAGTTATAGCTTCTACATTTAATCATTGCCATTGACCACTGATTCAGAGGAGATAACTGTATGACTAATTTCCGCCCATGTTATATAAAACACAAGCAACTTACGTCTTCTCATAATTAAAGAATGATTAAACAAACAAGGGTTACAGAATAAAAATTCTACAGTTGCATAAGGAATTTTCCTCAAGGGAAATTTTTGTTACATTTAATTACCACTCTCTACCTGGCCTTACAGGCTTATAGAGTAAGGAGGAAGCAGTAAAACAGAACCCATTAAGTGAAATAGCACATGGGTCAGACAAGAGCCTAATCCAGAGAGCAGGCACGAATATATATATATTGGAATATATTACAGGCAGATCCAATATTGAAACAGTTAAATATTCAACCGGGGGTAGTGAGTAGAAAAGCTAAATCACTAGCAGGTATTGTAGCCCCTAATAAATTAAGGTCAAAAGGAAAATTGACTAAAGGAACAACATGGTTAGGTGATCCAAAAGGTTTCTTTCCCTGTAAGCATTGCAAGTCATGTAAATATAGTAGTAATAAAAAAACTTTTTCAAGTAAAAATACTGATAAAGAATATAAAATAGATACTTATATCTCATGTCAAACACAATACGTATTGTCTACAATGTGAATGTGGTTCCCTCTATATAGGACGTACTATAAGACAGCTGAGAACAAGATTAGGAGAACATCTGAGAGGTTTAAAGAATAAAGATAGTGATAATCCGCTATATAAACACTTTGATTATGTGCATAAAGGAAAACAAATGGAATTTAATATGTTTGGCATAGATAAAATAGATGAAAAAAGTGAAGGGAATTTGGTAACCAAACTTCTACGATTGGAATCTAAATGGATATTTACGCTGGATACTGTGATACCAAAAGGAATGAATACAAAGTTTGAGCTAAAACCTTTCCTTATATCACCTTGGAATTAAGATAAATAGGAGATGTTATAATGTTGAACCGAATAATAAAAAACTGAAAAAACTGTTTAAAGAAATTGTATACATTGTATGAATTGTTATTATGTTAAACTGAAAAAATAATATTAAGTCAACTGGTCTGGGTCATTATGGTTATGAAAAAATCATGGTTATGAAAAAGTCATAATTATGAAAAAATCATAATTAGAAAAAAAATCATATTAATATTTTGTAATATGTAGTTTTATATCGCATATATTTATTGGTTTTATTATTTGTATTGAGCACTAGTGTACACTTAGGATGTTGATGCATCTTGGAGGTTTCAGGGTTTTTATGTTTAATATTTAACATCTATAATAAAGGTATATGATATGAGGTTAAAGTGATTAATTACTGTTATGGTTATATAGCTATAATACTAGCCTTTGGCATTTAGGGAATCTCCAGGATGCAACAACATTAAGTGTTTTCTAAGTATTATTGGAATAGAATCCTATGCACAACTATACACAATTATGCACTTTAATATGTGGGATCAATTAAGATATTTGCCTTTATAGGCTCTTTGAGACGTAGATTTATTGATTGATTTATTTAATTAATTAAGTGATCACAATTTTGTTTCTGTTTTGTGGTTTTTTTGTGTTTTTGAATTTATTGGTGTGTTTTTAATATAATGATATAATATGTGCTATATACAGGGCGACCTGAAAGCCCATGGCTATGTATGTCTTATAAATTTGATATGCTATTAGCTTGGTATGGGGTGTTTAGGTAGCCCTGCACACTGTATATTTAATGATTAAGGGTATATAAGGGAAGTGACACAAGTAAACCACACCTCCTCTGATGAAGCGCCACATGGTGCGAAACGCGTTAGGAGATTAGGATGCACCTGGTCATTGTTTGGTATAGTATGCTTTTCATATAATTTATGTTTTTGTTAATTTGAGCCAATAAATGTTGTTGTTTTTATTCCACTGAAAATCTTTGCTATTTATTCTTATAGAGTAAGGAGGAAGCAGTAAAACAGAACCCATTAAGTGAAATAGCACATGGGTCAGACAAGAGCCTAATCCAGAGAGCAGGCACGGGGCAGGGCAGGCAGCAAACAAGAGTAACCAGGAACAGGCTAAAGAATCAGTAAAGATTAAGAAAGGATAAAACACACTCAGCAACAGAAATGACACCTTCAGTTTTCTAACTGTTGAACTCTAATTGCTGATTGGATGCCTTGGGCAACATCCCAGTAATGCTTCACTCCACTTTGTACACAGCATGATAAATATAACCTTTAAGGTTAAACTGTGAAATAAGAATGTTGTGCGAGGAAAGTGAATAAAAAAAAACAGCAACAGGAAACAAGGTGGCCATTTTGGCAATGGTAGAAGGAGGGACAGAGGTCTTTGTCAGGGGAAGTTTAGGAGAAAAAGAGCTGCCACTATTTTTTTTTTAAAAAAAAGTTGGAATGGTTCACATAATTTGTGTCCCAAGTTGTGGGTCCCCACAACTGCCCCAATATATTTCTTATAGGACTACCCTCAAGCAGGGGAACTTGACTACAATAAGGCAGGAAATACAGAAAAAAGTCTGTTCTTACTGAAATAGACATGGGGTCCAAGCATACCAGCCTGTACCAACAGTGATGGGAAAATATAAACTATAATCACACATAGCAGCTTTTGGAACATTTGGAACATTTGTTCTGATTGAAATCAAAACCCCTCATTTTTGAGGGGTCTACCATTTTTGGAGGATGCTTCAGTCAAACATTGTAGCAGATCAAAATCGACCCCTTTTGCCCATTTATTAAAACAGCCCTGTTATGGCTCCTTCTAGACCAAACCTTGTCAGGACCTACCCTTTCACCAATACCACATTTTGCATTTTGGTGCAGTGTACATGGAATTTCTCTAACCATAGTTAAAAGAGAACAAAATTAAAATTTCTAGAAAAGCTGTATTTTATATACTGAACCTAATATACCAGCAGAGAGGTTAAGCAGCCCTATATCAGTAATGATTCATGCCAGGCCAACTCAGCCAAGTGCCCATCTCACCCCTGCCCACACCCTGTATATGCACATGTAAAGGAGCATGGGGGGGGGTGAGCTAAGTTACTAGTGGGGGGACGAGGGCCCAGACTAGGGGTAGGCAGACAGAAGCGGTATATGCAAAGAGGTATATGCCTAGCATTGGAGGATTAATGCACAGACTAACCTATGTTATATCCTAGGGGTCCAGTGTGATCAGGAGCCCATCTAGCTTTTATTAAAATTATTATTTCTCTTTCTTTCCCAGTCATTAAATATTTATTTGAACTTGCACTGGATGACACTGGTTGCATGCACCGTGCACCTGGAAGAAGGCATGCAGGCAAGGCAAGTGTGTGCCCCCAAACATGCACAGAAGATCCAGCCATGTGTGCATCCAAATTTCCATGTCAGGTTGGGTATGGCTCAAGCCAGTGACCTCACTTAATAGAGCTCTTTTACTGCACTTTATTAGGTGGAAATGCTACCCCTTAGGGCTCATTTCAGTGGTGTAAATACCATACAGCAGACCCCGCAAGCGGGCCAGGGGGACAAGGAGCCTGGAACTTGGGGGCTGCTGTATTGTAGTTTTCGCTCTCTAGCCCCTCCTGAAGTTGAAACTTCACTTACTGCTCATTTGCAGCTGGCAGCAATCGAATAGTGAAGTTACAGGAATGCATTTTGGTACCAACTAAAGATCTTTTGTGGGGGGACCTGGCCCATTTTTAAGAGCAATTGCAGACACACAAAGTTTGTCTCAGTTGTTGCACAAATACACAATGTTCATTAAAGGTACTTGCACAAAATCTGTTCTTTGCACTTTTGCATAGTTACATAGGGTTGAAAAAAGACCAGAGTCCATCAGGTTCAACCCATCCAAGTAAACCCAGCACACACAACCCACACCTACCAATCTATACACTCACGTACATAAACTATATATACAACCACTAATGCTAACTGTAGATATTAGTATTACAATAGCCTTGGATATTCTGCTTGTTCAAGAGTTAGCTGTTCTAAGCACCTGGTTCATTCATTATGAAAATTGTGTGCAAGTGTGCCTATTTCTGCATTTTGACACAGAGGTCTGGAAATTACTACACCTGAATTGCATCTGGAGTTTTAACACATTGGCCACAATTGAGGCACATTGCCACTGTGGGTTAAAAACATGGCTGCTTGTGCCCAAAATGCCACTTTGCATACTATGTTTACATGTGAAATAAGTCCTCCTATGTTTTTACAGTCTGTTAGGTCAGTTAAGGAGGAGGATAATGATCCAGTCCTGCATTTTTTTTTTAAAAAAAACCCCATAATTCTCCTTTGCACTAAATGGAAACATGAAATACCGTCTGAAAAATGTCTGGAGTTATCAGTATCACATAATCAGTAATTACCCTAATGGCATGAAGCTAGTAAACTCGGCTTTAGCAGCGACAATCTGTTTCTCAGGATCTGCCCCCAGTCTTATTTTCTGCTGATTTGCAGCACATAATCAAGGCAGCTCTCTGAAACTGACTATATACTGTAGATGTGCATTATACAGTGTGTATAAAATGTGTGATACCAGTCTAACTCCTACATTCTAGTTACAGTATATATTGATAGTTACATTAGTTACAACAACAAAGAAAGCAGTGCCTTCCGAATCAGAGCAATGATCAGACCTGTTGCAACAGCTTTTCTTTCAGAACCTCACTTTCTGTTAATATTTTGATGAATTACATTTTAGCAGAAAACAGAACACAGAGCATGTGATAACTCTAGCTTAGTCATAAAGCATTCCAGTGACGGTTGTTTCCGCCTGTCATTTGTGCTTATTTATGATAGGAAATGTGTGGGAGGGCAAAAAAGTGTATTGTTCAGAGATGTGGTTAGGGAAATACATGCTCTGTTGTATCTGCTATTGACTGCAATGCTTAGCGAGCATCCTGCAAACAAATGGTGGCACCCCACTAATTTAACTAATGTCAAATTCTATAAAAATGAACCTCTAATAAAGAAAATATGTGTTCCAGGGTTATTATACACAGTATTGTGATGGGAGCCAACTAAATGATGATGTAGATGAAATATATGAATATGTAGTAAATGAAACTGCGGTACACCAAGTCCTTGTAAAAAAAAAAAAAGTACATTTGTTAGGCAAACTAAAGCTAGCTGAACTAAAGAAATATTGCACACTGGGGGTCATTTATAAAATTTGTGCAACGCAGAATTTTTCGCATAGTGAACATATCTCCCCTGCCCATGTTTAAATGTATAAAGCTGGACACGACTGGTGCATTTAATGTGCACTATGTTCATAATTGTGAACATTTTTATTCACAGTGCGAACGCCTAAAGGCTTTTCAAATATGGCATATTTGCAAATTGCAAATATTTATCTGCACACTCGCTAAACTTATTTTGTTAATTGCGAATTTATATCCGCAAACAGAAAATTGCTGCTGTATTCAGGCATAATAAACGCACACTGAGGGCAAACTCCTAAAATCTAATTTGCGGATTTTTGTGCACAGTTTGCATTTCACTGCAATTAACAAAAAAGCAAAGACTGGCACAGCAGTGCAAAATGTAAGCATTTAGGGGAAAACACGCACAAACAATCATTTGTGAAATAAAATATGAACTGCGCTAACTTTATAAATAACCCCCATTATGTTTGTGCTTCTGTACCAGCCCAAGGCAACCACAGCCCTTTAGCAGGGAAGATCTGTGCCCCCAAAGATGCCCCCAGTAGCTCCCCATCTTCTTTTCTGCTGATTCATTGCACATGCTCTGTGCTGCTGTCAGTTACTGAGCTTAGGGACTGTCTCACAATATACTGTATATAAAGAATATAAATCTCACAATATACTGTATTTAGAGAATATAAATGTCACAATATAAGGCTGATTAGTAATCAGTTCAGGTTATTACTACATGGCAGCTCAGAAACCAGTGCAATTAGCATCACAATTTAATAATCAGCCCTGTAGCATTAGCTTATATGACAGGCCAATCTCATTATTTGCTTAATCATTTGCTACAACCCCTAAGCTCAGCTTCTCAATAGCTGCCCAGAGCACACTGAGCATGTGAGTGTCACTGACACTTGCAATAGAATCCAAGATGAGAAGCTCCTACAACTTTAAAGGCCTGGATGATTGCTGCTATAGAGCTTTAGGCTGGTAAATAAAAATGGCACTTCTACCTATTTTCATTTTTAGGGTTTAGTTCTTTTTTAGTTCGACTAGATGTCAGTGATGGCCTTCTATGAACCCTGGGCAAATTTGCCCTGTGGAACCCCTGGCACCCAATCTGTGTGCTGCAGGATTAACAAAAAACAAATCTTTGACTGGCTGTTGCTATGGGTTACTTCACTAAGGGAAATGTGCCTTAAAGGAACAGTAGCACCAAAAAATAAAAGCATATAAAAGTAATTACAGTATAACACACTGTTGCCCTGCACTGGTACAAGTGGTGTGTTTGCCTCAGACAGACTACTATACATTATATAAACAAAACTGCTGTGTAGCCATGGGGGAGCCATTCAAAGGAGAAAGGTTACATAGCAGATAACAGATAAAGCCCAATTATAGTCTACACAGCGTATCCATTATCTGCTATGTAACCTGTGCCTTTTCTCCTTTTTTCCAACCTCAGTGGCTGCCCCCGGGCTACACAGCAGCTTTGTTTATTTAAACTATAGTAGTGTTCCTGCAGCAAACACACCAGTTGTACCAGTGCAGGGCAACAGTGCACTATATTTTAATTACTTTAAAACACTTTCATTTTTTGGTGTTACTGTTCCTTTAATAGTATTTATTTAATGGTATTGTTAATTAAAACAATAAAATACTGTATTGTATTTATGTGGCATGACAAATGTATGCAGTGTTTTTACAAGGTGTATTAGAGCCCTTGTATGTTTACAGAGACTGTGCAGGCCCAGGCATATCCGATGTAAGACAATGGAAGAGTAGTCTTTATCCTCCCTGATTGCTGCCTTAAAACTGTTTACATTTTGAAATTTTGATTTTAGAAAAGTGATCACAAAAAGAAAAAGGCGCTAATTTTTTGTGTGTGTGTTCAAACTGAGGAGAATGAAGCCCAGCTACTGTTGCAAATGGAGGAGGCACAACTAAATCAACTTGTTATTTTGGGGGACTTCAATGATCAAGACATTGACTGGAGTATGGGGGCAGTCTTATTTTTTTTTTTATCTTAGGTAGTTTACAAACTACTAGAATTCTCTTTTGGGCCTGGTAATAACTAATAATGCTGAACTTATCTCTAACATTTGTGTGGGTGAGCATTTAGGGAACAGTGATCACAACATGGTCTCCTTTGAGATAATGCTGCAGAGACAGCTCTATAAGGGAGTAACTAAAACGCTCAATTTTAGACGTGCAGACTTTGCCAGTATAAGGGCATCTCTGCAATGTGTCAACTGGGAAAGGCTTTTCACAGGGTTAAACACAGAAGGAAAATGGAATGTCTTTTAAACTGTTGCTTGATAAATATACATGTCAGTATATTCCCCCTGTATGCAGGGAAAACATCACAAAACAAAACCTTTATGCTTTGATAAAAGTGTTCTGGTTGAGGTTGGTAGAAAAAATGTGCTTTTAAAAGAGAATGAAAGTCATTTTGGCATTTTACTGCCAATAGATTCACCACATTAGTGCCACCTAGATCAATATATTTATTCAGCAGAAACCATTACCATACCTGAGTAAAGAGCCCTAGAAAATATCTGTTTGCTCAAAACAGCAGCTGCCATTTTAACTAGCTTCCTGCTGCAGCTCTAGCCCTTATAGCTCAGATCACACACTCCTAAGGGGGGGGGTCCTTAGCATTCTTATGGGAGGGGAGAGCAGGAGAGGGGAGAGAGGAAAGAACTGCACAGACTCTGGCCCAGGGAAGTAATGATTTTCTGAGAGAGGAAGAAAAAAAAAGAAATCATGTGTTTCTTTTGATAGAGGACTCAGTGCAGCTTTTCTGTGAGTGCTTATGGCTGTATTTACATAGACCTTGCTGATAAAGCTTACTTAGTTTTTACCTCTCCTTCTCCTTTAAGGCATTCAAGTTAGCTGGGTCAGCTACAAGGAAGCATGTATCAAAGCTACAATATAGATGGAGAAGGGTATTGCAGCTAAAAATAAAATGAATACAAAATTATTTTTATATATGTAAATAATAAAAAAATGAAATGAAATCAAGAAGGGGTGGGTCCCTTATTATAAAATGGGGGTGAGTTGGTTGATGAGAACTGTTGTTTTTTGTCTGTCTACATAACTATGGAACTAAGGCTTCCTTTTTAACAGACCCAATTGTAGTAATATAACTACTGATGCATGGGTCACTCAGGTGGAACTTGTAAAGGTAAACAAAGGTCCAGGACTGGATGGGATTCATCCCAGGGTACTAAACAAGCTTAGCGCTGTGATTGCAAACCTCTTGACTTCATTTTTCAGGATTCATTGAGGTCTGGCATGGTGCCGAGAGACTGGTGAATTGCTAATGTGGTGCCGTTATTCAAAAAGAGATACACTTTTCGGCATGAAAACTAGGCCTGTTAGTCTGACATCAGTGATAAGGAAGCTTTTGGAAGGGGTAATAAGGGATAGGGTACTTGAATACATTGCAAATCACAGTACTGTAAGTTTGTGCCAGCATGGTTTTATGCGTAACAGATCTTGCCATGCTAATTTAATTGCCTTTTATGAGGAGGTGAGCAGGAACCTTAACTCTGGGATGGCAGTGGATATGATCTACTTGGACTTTGCTAAGGCATTTGATACAGTATCGCACAGAATGTCAGTTATAAAACTGAGGAATATTGGCCTGGAACATAATATTTATAATTGGATAGTGAACTGGCTGAAGGATAGATTACACACAGTGGTGGTAAATGGAACATTTTCTAATTGGACCAGTGTTGTTAGTGGAGTACCACAGGAGTCAGTCCTTGGTCCTTTGCTTTTTAACTTCTTTATTACTGACCTGGAGGTGGGCATAGAAAATACCATTTCTGTTTTTGCTGATGACACTAAATTGTGCAAAACAACAAGTTCCATGCAGGATGCTGCCGCTTTGCAGAGCGATTTGACAAACTTGAAAAACTGGGCAGCAAAATGGAAAATGAGGTTTAATGTTAAATAATTTAAACAGAAGTTATACAATAAATGGTAGTGTGTTGGGGGGATCCATAATTCAGAAGAATCTCATTCCATGGCTCCAATAGGAATTAAAGTGCTGTCTTGTATAAAAAATGGCATTAACTCAAAGGATGAAAACATAATTTTGCCCCTTTATAGGTCCCTGGTAAGGCCTCACCTTGAGTATGCAGTGCAGTTTTGGGCTCCAGTCCTTAAGAAGGATATTAATGAGCTGGAGAGAGTGCAGAGACGTGCAACTAAACTAGTAAAGGGGATGGAAGATTTAAGCTATGGGGTTAGACTGTCGAGGTTGGGGTTGTTTTCCCTGAAAAAGAGGTGCTTGCGAGGGGACATGATTACTCTGTACAAGTAAAAAAGAAATCAAGTCCTGAGTATAATATAGCATTAGCTTAAATATGTTTTTAATTAAAATGTCATGTTATTTTAAGGGAGGCTGCCTCCTTTCCAGCAGCTAGGAGCAATGAATTAACGTTTACAATAAAACTTTCAAAAACTAATCAATAGTATTTATTATATTATTTAATCTGGCAACCATCTTTTATTATGCTGTGTTTCTACACCACACGCACCAGCATTCCAGGCATATTCATTTGTTTTATTAGATATTTCAGCTGTTTAACAGATATTTTCTGCTGTTCAGTGTGACAGTAATCCCAGTTTAAACATCTTGCAAAACACAGACAAAAACATACCATAATAATAACAAATGTTTATCCTTAAGAAAATAAAAATAACAGAGCAGAACTATTTCTAGAAAGAACTCAAAGACTTTTATTCTGGCAAATTAGATACCAGTGCTTCTTTATGTATTTATAAAATACAAATGTCAAAAACAAGGTAGATCTCATCTAGCATTTAATTACAATGTAATATCAAGAATAAATAAAATAATATTTCAGCTTGGCTGAATAACACAATATCTGCATAGACAGAGACATATCCATTGTATCCATTTTTAACACCAAAGGATTTGGCAAGTGTTCCATTCTGAGCAATTCAAAACCATTAGAGTTCAGTTACATTATGATAACAGTTCCCAAAACTGCATTAAGGTCTTTGGAATGAGTTATAAATATATAAATTAATATATCCTGACCATATAAATTTGCCCTTTAAAATGTAATTAAGGCACATTCTTATAAATATATGGCAACACCTGGCACTGAAGGGCTCCTCCACCAAAAAATCTATGCATAGTAAAAATGAAATTCTATGCAACTTATCATTATCATCGTGCATTAATCAGTTTTTTTTAAAGATATTTGTAATTTCCTTTGGAAGCAATATCTGTTTACATTCTCTGCAACCCCTGGCTCAGACTGTTGATACACTGTTGCAACCCAGTTGAAAAGACCCCAAGGAGACTTTACTCAAGTTACACACAAGTCAAACCCGGAGAACAGAAACAAACATGGCTTTCGCCTGCAATTACACATACAAATACAGAGGGAAATGATCAATTCCTACTTGAAAGTTGCTCAAAATGACATTTTCTTTTATTATGCCCAAAATAAATTTTTGGATGGAGCACCCTGTTAAAAAAATCATGTAAAAAATAAAAGCAAATACAATATAAGTTATAGGAATTGTTGAATAACTCTTTCTTTTTGTATTTTTCCTAATGCACTGCAGCAATACATATAAAAATATCTTGGCCTGCTAAATAGCTAACGCTAAGCTTATGCCTTTTGATGTCAGTTTAGGTATAGCCCTAAAAGTTCTATTGAAGGAGTTGTTCCCCTGATTCTAAAATTGGGTTAAAGAACTCCATAAAAGCAACTTTCCTATCGTCATGGGTAAGCACTAGTGTTTATCTATACTTTCATTTTGTGGATAATTTAAAAAATTAACTAAATGTATTCTAGTATCTTAACTGTGGGAGAGACTGAAACTAAACTGCTATGCCTTTTAAGGGAAAAAAAGAGCATTTGGCAGAAGGGATAAATATTATTTTGATATTAATTCTGAACACTTTGGGGTATTGGCGTTACCAAACAATAATTTGTTTTTGAAGTGTATATATCTATGAGTGAGAATTATAAACATTTCATGATAATTAAGCTGACTAAAAATAGCTCTTAAGTAGACTATTTTCTGATTCGTCCAAACCCTGAATCCTTGTAAAAGATTCAGCCTAATACTAAACTGAATCCTAATTTGCATATGTAAATTAGGATACAGAAGGGTTATAGAGAAGTGAAAATTTTTCATCTTTTGTGTTTATGTGACAAAAAGTCACATGATTTTAATGATTCGAATTCGGTTCGGTCAGGAGCGTGGATTTGGCCTAATCCGAATCCTGCTGGAAAAGGCTGAATCCTGGATTCATTACATCCCTAGACATAAACACTGCAGCAGGTCATATGACTGGGAACGGAAATTAGGAATCTGCAATCTGGAATTCCACCAATGGGTACTAATATTCACAGCAGTTTCCAACAGTCATTGATCGATTGATCTTGTAAACCAATAAGCCATAGGTTTTTCTATGTGGCGCTCAATGATTCCATGCTATAATTAAAATGTTAACAAACATGAACATTTTAGCAAGTTAATATGAATGCAGCAAAGAACACAATGTCTTGGTGCCCTTGAAATGGAGTTAAGTGAAATCATCAAGTATTCTATACATTGTCTTACAGAGATAAAAGCCCCAAATTTATAAATATTCTGATAAGGTGCCTATGAATGCAACTGGAAATTAAAAATGAGAATGGTGGCTCATGTCCTTCTTTGTAAGGTTGACTCAGCCGAGATATTAATATCTGAGGGTACACAAGTTTATTAGATGACTTCGTTTATGAGATGACTTGGTCCAATTACTAAGGCATTCATTTAAATCTTCCTATACATGAGGCAGACATTCAAGGAGATGCAGTCAGCATTTGAGATCAATGCAGTATAGGAAGAGAGTGAAATTACTAAACATAGCAGGTAGCTCTTTCTGAATGTAGATTTTATCATTCTGCATCAGGTCTCTAACCATCATTGTTCTAATGCAATTTCCTTTGATAGACTCAGTCATAAGGTGAGTTTCGCCTTCTTGTTCATTCAACTTCCAAACAGTCACTGTGTTGTTGCTATTTTTGTCTCTTAGATAACCCTCCAGGTGCACCAGGTAGAGTCCGTCGGTAGCAATAACTACGGAGCCATTTGTAACATTCAAATTACCACTGCGCTGTTTCAAATGAAGTTTTCCAATGTTATTTGTGTCTGAATAAAAAAAAAAGAACATTGAGGAACATAATACATGTATTATAACCTTCATTAAAGAATCTAAAAGCAAGTCATCATCTTAAAAATATAAAAAACTGTTTCCTGTGCACAATGGCATATTCATAGCAACAAAGTAGATGAGGTTGAAAATAAATCAAGTCCATTAAGTTCAACCTATTTGTGAAATAGCTATTTAATTCAAAGGAAGGCAAAAAAACCTCTGCAGCCTCTCCAATTTGTTTAAGAATAAAAATGTCCCAAGAAATCAGACCAATCCCTGGATCAGCTTTGTAATAAGTTAAGAAGGCATCCAGTTATCTAATGTGTCTGCCAATACAACAGCTTCAGGAAGAGAGTACAACAACTTCACAGTCCTTGCTGTAAAAAACATTCTGCATGTCAAGATGGTATCTCCTTTTCTCTAATTTGAAAGAATGCCCTCATGTTTATAGAAAGTAATCATATTTCCCTTTAATGCCTCTTCTCCAGCCCCAACCTATCCAACCTCCCTCATAACTTTTAATTCCATTTATCAACTTAGTAGCATTTTGTAAACGTTTAATATTTCATTAACATGCTTTTTAAGTATCAGAGAAAAAACTGCACTGCATATTCTATGTGAGGCCTTACCAGTGCTTTCTAAACACAGTGTGAGACCCTCTCTATCTACGAATATATACCCCTTTTAATACAGGACAAAATCTTGCTGGCTGATCTTGCTGCAGATTGGCACTGCTTACTACAGCTAAGTTTATTATCCATAAGGTCCTTCTCCATTAAGGATGGAGAACATAATCCCATAAAAAGGGAAATTACGGCTTCCAAACCAACAGAGCCCAGTACAACACAGAAACCCCTAATATATCTACCACTGCAAGCTGTCTCTTTAAAAAGTATGACTAAATGCAACTCCTACTGTATATGCTGTAATTCAGCTGAAACACAGCTCTTCTCTTTTGGGTGGAGTTCCTCTTTGAGGAAATAAGTGGCTTGCATATTTTTACATCCCAAAAGCTACAGAGTAACTTATGCACTTATTAAGGGAATCCAGGAAAGTTGATTAGAAGTATTTCTCATGATTTCCTATTACAGGGATGGTAAACCCAGGCAAGGTGTTGCATATAACTAGTTAATCATGAATCACTTTTTTTCTAAAGGGGATTAAAAAGGCCTCCCTTGAGCACATTTACAATTTCCTTACTTTTTTCAAATTAACCATTAACAGTTCTTTACCTAGAAGCCTCCTGCATAGGGTGCCTTGCATAGCACCACTGTTACGTCATGGTGCTGGGTTCTGAACAAAACTACGCAGCATCCCTGAGCCCAGTGCAGTGCCCTCCCCACCCACTTTCCTAATTCTCTGTCACTGTCAGGCAAGATACACAGTAAGGAGCTATGCATTTTGCACATGCATTACAGCATGTATTGTGTAACTGTCAAATAACTACAGTAGATCAGGCTCAGGGACACTGTTCCATCCCTCCAAAGCTTAAAAAAGCAACCTGGATGGCAGGCACCCTATGAGAAAGAATTCTGATTGAAGAGGACTGCTACATAGCAAATATATTCCTGGACCCCATTTCTTTAACAATACTTGGATCACTGCAGGAACTGGCAGAAAGAAATTGGCTTCTAAAGTTTACTTTTTCTCATACACAGCTAATTAAAAAAATGATTTAAAAAAAAAATGACAGCAAATAGCAAAAGTGCCTGGGGAACAATTTTATGCATATTTGCTTTCATTTTTAAGAGACTTTCCTTGCCCTAAATGTGAGTCAGTGCAGGCAATACTGTCAGGGTTGGACAGGGTGTGCAAAGCCCACTGGTACTATTACCCCAGGGGCCCCCACACACATGAGTGGCAGCAGTGGAGTGCACAGGGGGGGATCAAGTCTGGGCGGAAAACTGGAGAATCACTCTGGTATCTCTCATTAGAATTATTATTATAAAATAATAATAATAATAATCATTTTTTAAGTAATTTAAAGCAACATAAAGCCATACACAATGTCATTCAAGAATCCTTTTGACAACAGATCAGCATGTCTGCCTTTTCTGATCCACTTAGCAGTGCTGTAGACCAACATAATGCACAGATATAAATCTATGTGGAAAATAAATGAACTCACCAAGCCCTATTTCCGCAGAGACATATGTTTTCTGTTTAATCTGCAATAAATAAAATGAAAAGAGAGTCGTTATACACTGATTAATAAAATACCACATATTTTGGAAACTGTGTTCCCACTGAAGTCTCAAGCTTCACTGACATTCCCACCTACTCAGGAGGAAGTCACACTCAGCACAGTAGTGTAAAATGAGTTCAAGGCCATGATATAACAAATGAAACTCCCTAAATTGTGGTTTTGCACAAAGGGACAGATACAGATGTTGTGACCTTTAGAGATCCCCATCAAATGTGATCAGTTTTAATGGTCTGCATTGACAGAGGAAACATAACAGTGGAAACAACTGCATTTCTGAGAAGTGTTATAAGAAAATCGTTTGCCCTAGTTTTGAAGAGTTGATCAAAGCCTGCACACCTATGTTTCTTCCCATTTCTTGAAGGTCATGTGTGCAAATCATTTTTGTTGTGTGCTCAATTTTAAAGGCTGTTTTCTATAGGAAAGGTAGAGATGGTGGTGGTAAATCATTTTATTAAAGAACAAATGAATTATGATTTATTGAAACACTTTTGTTTTAGTTTGAATCATTTTAAAATTCAAACATAGGTGTTTTGTGCATCTACAATTAGAACTGGTTCAATTTTTTGCATATCAAAAGGCATCAGACAACAAATAGAATCATCCTACATGGAATGACAATGGTATGTAAGAGGTATATGTATGAACTTTATGACTTTATAGTTATCTGACACTAGTCAAATGGTCAGACAATGTCAAGTTTTGGAAAGGGAATGAAAGGGAGGTAAATATAGCCTTGTTCCTTCCTGGTCTGGCAATGGCTTATAGATGCACCTTAAAGAAATACTGGAAGATCAGTTTATCTGTCCAGACTGCCTAAGTGATCTTCAGGCTTAGCTTCCAGGAATAGCATGCAGAGTGTATAAGCACTTACTTTTTAACTTACATAAACTGGCATTAAGGTTGGGTCCTTAGTCACTGTAATAAGTCATTATTACAGATTATCTATTATTATAGATTGTAAGCTCTACGGGGCAGGGACCTCCATCCTCTTGTGTCTTTGACTCTTATCTTATTGCAACTGTAACTGTATCTTGTATTTATTGTTGTACTTTGTATTTATCTATTATCTTATTAACCCCCTGTTTGTATTAATGTATTCTACTTTACAGCGCTACGTACATAAGTAGCGCTTTATAAATAAAAATATACATACATACATACATACATACATACATTTATGGGATCCATCCTAACATTTTTGGAACCATGGCTACATATGCAGTGAAACTAAAAGTGTATTGGGAAAAGTATAGACCAATATTTGGCACCAGTTACAGCATTCTTAAGTTGTCCATTGCAGTGTAGCAAGGAAGGAAGATTCCTACAAAGCCAACATGGTTGCTTGGACAGCTGCATACCAGTGAATGGCCGAAACTGACGACAACAACAGTGCTGGAAATGTCAGTTTATGAAGGCAAATATCTTGGTTTCACATAAAGATAATCAGGTACAGTAGATCTGGAAACAGCTCAAACAACCTTTGGTCTGTATGTGCATTCATAGCATCAAAGAAGTCATATGTAATTATGTATTTTTATTATAGCAAAGTTGAATAAAGGTGATCAAGTTTAGAACATCTCAGCAAAGAAAGCTACTGTTAAACAGCCAAGAGTGTAATTAACACCAGTAGTGAAAGTAAAAGTGTTAGGTCATAACCAAATATGAATCTTAAATTTATGAAGAGATCTGAGGGACTGTCCCTAAAAACAGACTTTCTGAATTCCTTTTTCTTAGAGTTTAAGGTTCTATATCAAAAAATAAGACTTATTCTATCAAACTTCACATACTTGCTTGTTTGTAAATAGCAGGCGCCAGTGTAAAGGCACAGAGGGTTAGGCAGATGCTTTGTTGCTTATAGAGGAGCAGTCAGTACAAACAGTGGTTAAATAATGATGACTATGAGTTTGTTTTTATGATTTCACATAAACCAATTTCAGTATTTTGCTACCCAGGCTCTATTGTAATTTCACTTCTGTAAATGGACATGTAAAGGTTTTGCTATCAGATGTGATGCTTTAAATATGCCCTTCTCATTGAAAGTAACCTTTACTTTGCTGTTGTCAATGGTATACTGTGTTAGTTGTAGTTTTAGAATTATAAAACTTTCTACAATTCTCTTATTTGTAATTATTGTTATTTGGTTGCTAGGGTCCCGCTTACCCTAGCAACAAGGTAGATTTTGAATAACAGACCTTGAGAACATCGAAAATATTTCTGTGTACAGTTTACTATATACATTTTACATTAAATATTCATGTTTTTTTTTTTTTTTTTAGAGCTGCATCTGTTGTTCTTAAATACAGATATGTATCTGTCACCCAGAAATGATCTATATAATAAATGCCTATTGCATGCTGCTATAAAAGAGATTCCTCAATTTTAAACCTTGATTCAGGTTATGGATAGCCCCAGGCTGAATGGTTCAGGGAATTCTCCTGTTGCCAAGTATATTTTGTGTTCATGACAAATTAAGCAAAATGTATGTTGACTGAAGATACACATATTTATATTCTGAAGAAAACATTCCATTTGTAGGAGCTTACATAAAGCTAAACCATCAGTCCAAACAGATGTGCCAGAGCAGGTAGACAATTTGGGATACTGGATTTGTGTGAGATATGGGACTCCAATATTGTGATTATGTACACATTACTTGCTTTACGGGCATTATGTTATCTTCTATCATCAGCCACAATCTTTCCTATGGATTTAGCCCTGCTGAGTAGTGGCAATACCATTTGAACAAATGTGTCTTGCACTATCTTCGCTAAACTTGACCTTGTCTAGATATTATTTTTCTTGATGACTACTGCCATTGGGTAATAAACTTATGGATGAAATTTATGGCAAGATTCTTGTTTTCTTCCTGTTTTGAAGACATTTAGTCATTAGACAAATTACTTATGTTTTATTTAAAGATACAGCTTGTTTGTGGGTTTTTATGTTGTAACTATATCCCCTTCCCCATTATGGAAGTAATTAAGTGTGTATCTTCTTGTCATGTGTGGGAATATGAATCATTTCCTAATCCAAGGTTATTAAAAAAGGAAAAAGAATAATTAGAAGAGGTTGTGAATAAACAAAAGTCTAAAAACAGAACTTTTCTAACAAGTCACCAAACTGTAACATTCCCTACAGAATAGTATTTCGTAAAGGGTAATACCACTGTCAGTATAGTTTAATATTATATTTTGATACAAACTGACTCAGGAGTTATTCCTGGAGATTCTGCTAAGCAAGACTTCCTATGACTGCCATATTTCCAGTTACATTTAGCCATACTATATTGGGCTCCTGACCATCTCTAGGTAAAATTGCTAAAGGAAGGAAATGGGAGGAGA
Source organism: Xenopus tropicalis (assembly GCF_000004195.4). NCBI lineage: Eukaryota > Metazoa > Chordata > Amphibia > Anura > Pipidae > Xenopus > Xenopus tropicalis. The sequence continues at coordinate 107,019,455 of NC_030680.2, read as the reverse complement.
AATGTTAAGGGTACTGAGAAAAAACCCCAATATGGTTTTATGCCAGGGAAAAAACCATAAACAGAGTTGGCACCACATATATAAACTAAGGAAATCAGTGTTGGTGGGAAATCTCCCCAATAGACAAATACAAAGATTTTTTTTTAAACTGTTTTTATAATTTCTCAAGCATGCTTATCTAAATTTACAAAATTACATTAGCCAGTAGTGGGTTTCACAAATACAGTGAGGGTCCCAGGTCTAGTAAACTCTGAGGCTAATGGGAGACACTGCATTTTCTCTGCCAGAAAAGAAACAAAACAAATCATATAAGCTGACTAAGGTACTTCTGCTGTACAAACTTTTGACCTGAAACTCAGCATTCTAGAATGGCTAGAGTTCAGTGTGAATGGATTCTTTTTTAATGTACAAAGATGTTACATAACACAAACACCAGTACTACCACTGCAACTATAACTGTTTTTAGACTTCAGATTAGTGATGAGGCAAACCGGCACATTTTGCTTCACTAAAACATTGAAACCATGGAAAAATTCTGTTAAATTTCACCAAACTGAAAGTTTAAATTACAGTGGACTTAAAATGTTCTAGCTATGCAATAGCATGTACATTGCTCTACAACAGGGGTCCCCAACCTTTCTTACTCATGACCCACAGTCAAATGTAAAAAGACTTGGAGAGCAACACAAGCATCATAAAAGTTCATGGAGGTGCCAAATAAGGGCTAAGATTGGCTATTAGGCAGCCTCTATGCACACTATCAGCTTACAGGGGGCTTTATTTGGTAGGAAATCTTGTTTTTATTCAACCAAAACTTGCCCCCAAGTCCGGAATTCAAAAATAACTCCCTGATTTGGGGCACTGAGAGCAACAGGGCCGGAACTAGGGGTAGGCAGAAGAGGCAGCTGCCTAGGGCACAACGATCGAGGGGTGCCAGGCAGGAGCCTCTCCTGCCTACCCCTAGTGCTACTATGTCATTGCCTCTGCCGCTTGTTATTAGCGGTGGAGGCAATGACCGATCTGATCGCACCGCCCCCCCCTGCACCTCCTCCTGTGCTTTGGCGCGCATGCGCCCTTCTGGGGGGTGGGGGCGGGGTGGGCGGAGTTGGCCGACCGGGTTGCCTAGGGCGCCTGGTTGGCTTGGCCCGCCCCTGGAGAGCAATATCCAAGGGGTTGGGGAGCAACATGTTGCTCACGAGCCACACTGCTCACTGCTCTGCAACATTAGAGAAGCTATGCTACAAGGGTTCATTATAGAAAAAAAGGTTTCCATATTGACAATTTGTTCTAAACACGAAACTGGACAGCTTCTTAGATTTGTGCTGCAAAACAGTACCAGGCAATGCATTTTAGACATATCTGTATTTTCATGTTAGTATACAGTGTATTAGAGGAATATAATTCCTACCATAATGTTCCTAAACAAAAGCCCACATAGTTGTTTTCTGAATTAAACTAGGGCACTCCCAAGTCTGAGAGACGGACCTATTAAAATCTCTTCCTTGGCAATGGCAAGCAAAGCTTCTGTTATGTTTTAAAGAAAATTTGTGAATGCTACATGGGTGTCTATGGATAGCGGTTTTCTTTAATCTCAGCATGGTAGCTCCTTCCCAAAAACACAAAAATATAGATATGTCTAAGGCAGAATAATGTATTCCTTTTGAACTGTTAGGAAATAATCAAGAAATACTATATTTCTCTTTTAACAAAAAGAAACACAGTTATACCAGTGGAAAACAAGACAATAAAGGGCCCAAATGCAAGAATCACTTATGCCATATTTAAGAAAATAGCATGTATTTTCATATTTACAGCCCTTGCCATGCAACGTTAGGTCCAGATACAACCCTGTTTAACCCCAAACCTTATCCATTGGAAGGTTGGTGGCATAGGTGAGACACAGGGCTTTTAGGATCTTTGATTCTGTCTGTCCTTTATTCCTCATATCTAATTAATGTTTAAATGTTTTTATTTAGCAAACCCACATTACAGAAAGACCCCTAATCCAGAAAACCCGAGGTCCCAAACATTCTGGAAAACAGGTCCCATACCTGTATTTTACAATAAGGGGTACATGAATCAGTATATGCCAAACAACAAGATAGCAGGCAGCACCTTAGAATCAGGATTAGCGGATTTCTAATATTTATTGCTAATAAAGATGCCAAATTGATTTTCTTGGAATCAACGTTACATTAGTCAGATTTGGCTCCTTGTGACATGTCTGGAGAGGCCTGGGAGATCATGATATAAATATCTCTATTTCATTCCTTGAGAAACAGGGTTAGTTAGGTCATGCACTTCTACAGTTCTTTTATCCTTCAGGGAAATGATATGATGCCATTTTACTAGTTTCCCAGTACTTGCATGGAAGATTTTACTTTCATGCTATGACATTATCATAGTTAGTGCCTGGGGGAATAAAGCCGTCTATCCGTTTTATCCAAACAAAATGTTTTGCTTTACAGGGGCAACATGAGATAATAGATAAGTCTTTTGTATAAAACGTATATGGCTATTCATTTTGGCAAGGTTGGCAAACAAGCAGATCTCTCCTTGTAGATACTGGTCGTCTGAGAGAGGTGGGCATCTGGACAGCTAAAATCTGCCCCTGTATGGCTACCTTCACACTAAGGGGCCTATTATGCTGTTGAAATTGAAGAAAAAAAATGGTGTAAAAAGTTGTGTAAAATAGAGAAGTTCGCCATGCTAACACCAGATTTTACGCTGTTATTTTACATTAATTCCGGCAGAGGAAAAAACATAAAAAAATTACACCAATTTTACGTCATTTTGTACACGGCAAAGCCTGGCAATGTATGGCAAATTTTTTACAATGCATAAAAATTCTGCCCCTTAGATTTTTACGACAAGGGTAAGCAACTTGAATGGAATTAACCCTAGGTCACAAGAACTGCACTGATCTAGGAGATGTGATTTCAAAATTTTTAAAGAGCATACTACCAGAAAAAGAAACTGCAAAGGAAACTCAGGAGAGCATCCCAGCAAGTGGTATTTATTGCAGTTTTAGGCTTTATTTTTCACTTAGATCTTCAGTTTTATATTTGTTTGTTTTGCCCAGGAAACCCTATTTATCTGCCTGTTTGTTTTTTGTGTTTATCGGCGACTGCCTTTGTTGTTCTGAAAAGGAAACCTCATTGAAAATCTCTAATGAATCACTGATCTCTAGCGGCCAAATTGAAAAAAAACACTAGACTCCCTTATTGGCTTTATGAACCAGTACCCTTTAAATAAATGATCTCAAATCATCTTTTAGGCTGATGCCACACCAGGCGTAGGGCTGATTTTTTCGGCAAGCGGAAAAACTCTTGCCGAAAATCCAGCCCTACGCCTGCTACTTGTGCCTGCACCCGAATGAATGGGATACGCTCGGGTGCAGGCACATGTAGCCGATATACGCATGCAAACGCGAGAGAATGCAAAGTCTCGCGTTTTCATGCGTATATCGGCTACATGTGCTTGCACCCAAGCGTATTCCATTCATTCGGGTGCAGGCACAAGTAGCATGCGTAGGGCTGAATTTTCGCTTGCCGAAAAAATCAGCCCTACGCCTGGTGTGGCATCAGCCTTAGGCTTTTAGTACCAATGTGTATTGTTTATCCATCTAATAGAAACCTTTTTCATTGACCTTTTTGTTGATGAGCAGCCCAGCTGAGAATAGTAACAGATACTAACCTTAAGCTACCATAAAGCACAACTCACAGAATGTTCAGCAGCAGGCTACTCAGAGTTAAAATGTATGCAGAACTATAGGGTTAATATAATAACAAGGAATTTGCTCCATATCTAGTGACCCACAGCAAGCAATTAGATGTTTTCTTGCACACCACAGACTGGTAAATGCTGTATGATCACTGGTTGATGTGAAGCAAACCAGTGAACTCTTTATTATTTTCATTTTTATAAGAAGGTTTAATCATAGAATGCCAGAGTAGGAATATAGCAATGAAATTCTAGCCTCACAAGCCATCTGCTTCCTAGGTTTTAGTGCCCCTGACACTAGCAATTAAACAGCATGTAAGAATTTTTAAAACAAGGCTGACAGGAAAGGGGGTTAATTATAACTGCAGCTGCTAAAATCTAGGATGAAGGTTTACTTCCCCTTTTTAGGCAGAAATGGGCAGAAATTTGAAGTGTAAATAAGAACAGCATGGATACAACGTGAAAACTCATGGAGTAACTACTTCAGTGTCCCTGGGCAAACAGGGACACAGAAGTAGTCACTCCATGTCTGGTCCATGTCAGTGTTGGACAAGTGTCAGATTACACCCTTCAGTGTTTCTGATTCTGCCGATACAAACACACTACGCCAACCTCTATGCACAGACCCATGGCAGTGGGGCCCACTAGAGCAGACCCACTGCAATATCCATTGGTATCCTGGTGGGCCAGTCCAACCTGGTCCTTGTGAGATAGATAATTACATTACCAGTATACAACCCCCCACCCATCCCCCTTTCATATGATTTTTTTTTAGCATTATGCAGGGGGGTTATAAGTGCACTGGTACTTCCATTATCTACCTCACAAGGACCAAACCAGGAGTAGCTTCAGTTTCCCTGTTTAGCTCAAGACTATAACATAACATAGATAACATAGATTTTTTTTAATTAAAACAACAAAACAGTCATCTTCAAGCTCACGTGCATCTCTAAGCACTGATTATAAGCATGAATATCCTGTAAATGATATCCTTATAAATAGTGCTTAGTGATGTAATCAATTATAATTGTTTCTTGGTGATGTAATTTCTGTCACATGACTCACTGAAACTTAGGTATTATAATAAATAATGTACCATCTGTTGTCAATAGAAGTTGAAGTTCTTGGTTGTGGAATTCTTTGGTAATATGCTTATATTTTACAACAGGGGGTACATCATTTACTAAATAAACGGTGCTTAAAGATATCATCATCTATAATCGGTGCTGAGTAACATAATTTCTGTTATATGACAAACTGAAACCTTTGGCCTTGTGCATTTATATGGTCATTGAACTCCTCATTGTTTTATAATATCCTTATATTTTACAATAGGGGTAAGCAACTTCTTCTAAATAGAATTAACCCTAGGTCACAGGAACTGCATTAATCAAGGAGATGTGATTCAGATTGTTTATAGAGCACATTACCAGAAATAAACTCAGAAGAGCACCCTAGCCTGTGGTATTTATTACAGTTTTACACTTTATTTTTTATCTTCAGTGAGATATTTGATTTTTTTGCCTATTTGTTTTTGTTTATTGAGAACTGCCTTTGTTGCTTTGGAGGGGAAACCTCACTGAATATGTATAACAAATCACTGATCTCTAGTGGCCAAATAAAAAATAAAACAGTAGACTCTTTGCTTGGCTTTATGAACCAGTACATTATAAACCAGTCTCTCAGACGTTTAGTACCAATGTTATTCTCTCCTATGTGTATTTATTTAGTTAATGAATGAATTTTGTTGCTGAACAGCCCTGCTGAGAATGGTAAGAGATACTGACCCTCAGCTGCCATAAAACGCAACTTGCAAAATGTTCACCAACAGACTACTTAGAGTTAGAGAGGTAATTTATGACCCCAGGGGCACAAGTGTAAAAGCACTAATAATGGCATGCAAGAGTTCACATGTTAGTGTTTATTTGCCAAGCACTTACGCCCCCTGCCTGCTGAACTCTGCACTGGTGCTGGATAGTCTACAAAACCAAAACAGCAGAATCAAAAAATAAATGATGTAAAAAAAAATTTAAAACCAGATGTACCACCCTCATTTGCTTTAACAGCAATTTCCACCTTGTGGTTGTTGAAGGATGCTGGGAGTTGTAGTACACCGGGGAGCCACGGGATAATGTCCTTGCATAAATTCATGCTTGCAATGTAATACTGTATGTAACAGTGACTGTGCAACAATTGCTCTTCACAAATCAAAATTTTCAGTTCCCTTTTTTAAAGGAAGATTGGATCTATCTAGCTCACACCCAGTCCTATGGAGAATATATATTAAAAGTGGGTCTTGAGTGAGGCATGGGAGTGTTAAGACAGGTGTCCTGGAGAGATCTAGAAATATAAAAGCAATTACAAAAGTTGTTTGGCAGAGCTGGATGTGTTTGGCTGAGATGGTGTTTGGCATTTGCTGTTTGCTTTGCAGAGTAAAACACAACTTTGGTTAAATGGTGACATGTAATTAAAGTAAAAAAAATAGTTCAGCGCCTTCTTCATTTGTTTAATTGCAACTGAAGGTGTTGTTAGCCTGGGACAGCAAAACTGTGGGCTGTGTTGACTCTACACAATGAGACAAAAACCATGTACTGCTGTCATGGCATTAATGAGACAGTCAGGCACTCAATCAGGAAGACAATATTAAACACACCTACAGAAAAAGACGATGCAATGGCATTTTATGAATGATCTATTCACAACCAAGTATGTGGATCCTGTCACAGATGTAATCAGTCCACTAAACACTAGAAAGCAATGCAGTTGCCTGTTTGAAGGAGGTATCTGCATAACAGAAGGTGCAAATCAATTTTCTAAATCTAAAAATCACCCAGTCCTGCCTCACTACTGTCAATATTGTCAATCACATGGCTTTTGCCTAATGTTCATCATTGTCCACTTGCAGGAATCCTGGGCAAGTTAAATGTCATAGTTACCCAGAGAACTATCCACCAAGGCCAATGTGCAACTATGAAGTAATTCCATAGCCCAAGTATGAGTAACCCTAGAATTACGGCTGTCATACACTGTAATGAAGCAGATTGATTGAAATAATATTCTGTTTAAATGCTCAATTTAGTTATCAGCATTTTACTGTGTACAAGTTTGGGTAGTGAGAATGAAGTGCAATCAAACCAGATATTTTCTTGCTGTTCAGTAGTCTGCTTTGTGCCATTCTGCTTACTGTTACTTCCCTTTGGCAGGCAGTTACATAGAAAACATTCTCTCTCTCTCTATATATATATATCTATATATATATTTAGAAGCTATCATTATATATGTGCAAAAGAAACCTACCTTCTCTTTCTCAGCATCAGTTGAGAGAAAAAGCATGGCTATGCAGACGATGCAGACAATCATGAGCATCCACTGTATTACAGCTGAGATAAACAGCATCCTGTTCCTGCAGTCATTCTTCTTATGGAGATCTCGGCAGTCACAAACGGTTACGGTGTTTCCTTCCATTTCATGCTCAGCTTTATTGTCAAAGCAGTGTGAGAAGACAGGGAAACAAAACTGTGTATATCTCACCTGTATCTAGCTTTATGACTGAACAAGCTCTGTTGAAATGTTACTTGAACTCTGAAATATACACAGAACTTTCTTTTTAAGTACTTATAGGCGGGGAACTTTTCTCTGACTAATCTAAATTTCCCTTTCATCTCTCTCTACTGTTTTACACTATCCCCGCTGTCTTATTGTGGTTTTCAAATGTCACTTTACCTTGTGTACTGTACATTAAAGCTGCCTTATCAGATGGATCATAGCAAACATATCTTTCCCTTCTGCCTTAAAGCCACAGTAGGGAGAGGACATATGGTGCTTTCGATACTCTCTCATGTGAAATGTGGGCACAGAACTTAAATTTCCATTCTATCTCTCCTGACATCCAAATATTTTAGTTTATAATGGAATATAAGATATAGGATTAAAACTATTTGTATCCTCTTTCTAAAATGCCACATGCCCCCAGTTGTAACGGTCAATGTTCAAATAGATTCTGGAAGAAATTTCAGCGCAAAACCTGTTTGAAGGTAATGTATTGGCTGGAGTGGTGTAACCACCACTGGAATCTGGAGCAATGGAAATGGGGTCTGGAGTAATAAATATCATTTAACTGTCTGGCACAAAGTCTGGATTTGGTGGATGTAGAGAGAATAATACCTAATGCCAACAGTAAAGTTTTGTGGTGTAGTAATAATGGTCAGGAATTATTTCCCCTGTTTCCATGGAAACTAGACCTTTAAGAGATACTAACACCAGAAATGAAATCTTTTTTATTATTTATTTATAATTTTGCTTTAAAAGTATTTGCCAATGTTTTTACATTATCTAGCTGATCCCCCACGTTCCTCTATGAGGGGGCTACTGTATTTGTGCAGCATTAACCCATTAGCATTGGAAGCTGTAACTGACAGTTTGAGAAGGGAAAGTCAGGTTGGCAAACAAGTTTAGGAACTTCAAGTAATAATTTCTTGCAAAAAAGGGCCTATAAACAAGACCTATTTTTAAGGGGGGCATTTACGAATGCTTGCCTTTTGTGGTTCGGGTTTTTTGACACCAAAATAAAATTTTGTCGGGGGAAAAACAAGTTTTTTTTCCCTGAATTTATTATGCGACAAAACTGCAACAAACCTGAAAGAAAAAATATAAATATGCCAGCTAAAACCTGTTAAGATCCTGTAGAAATCAATGGCAGATGACCCTTTTACAACTGGAAGATCTTTCTTTGCTTTTTTTCTTTTGATGTTTTGGGGTTTTTTTGATGCTGGCTTTTGTGCGACAATATGAAAAAGTCAAGGTTTTTGTGCGACAATTTTAAAAAGTTGTCTTTTTTTTTCCTTTGTGCTTTTTTTAGTTTGGATATTCCGATAAATAAATGCCATTCCTGGAGTTTATTCGTGGTTTCAAAAAAAATATAAAATCACAAAAATTGATTTCCCTGCACAGAAACCTGACCAATCCCAACAGCTGTGGGATTACCAATTATTAAATTACTAGTAAAACAGGGGGCCAGGGAATTAGCATTAACCCCTCTCTATTGTAGCTAATTTGGCCAGATCAGTTCTATTGTACTTAGCCATTTTACTTTGGAATGCCAGATCAGTTCTATTGTACTTAGCCATTTTACCTCGGAATGCTCCCACAAACCCCCTTTCTGTGCCCAGCTGAGCCAGATCTGATCCCCAATGGCCATTCTCACTACTGCTCTTGTGCCTTCCCAGAAAGGTGAGGCTGTTAAAGCAGCAAAGGAAGGACCAACTTCTTATTACTATCCTTGGTTTGGGAATGAGATGAGACAGGTGCCATATAGTGTACTTAAGGGCTCATCAAGGAATACATAGCAGCACAGGACACGTCATATACATGTGCTCATTGACTGTTGCTTACCAAATTGATTCATGTATTTGCACCAGAGCTTACAATTCAGAAGGCTGGTAAAAGATCTCATTCCATTGTTATTTCCAGAGTCAGTGGGCAATTCTAGAAAGGCATGCAATATAAAATGGATATAATGGATATAATGTGAATAATGAGACAAACTGAATTAACAGTTTCAAGACAAGCTAATTTTGTATTAAAGGACATGTAAAGCCTACATTTGCCTGCAATGTATATCAGTTGGGCATGTCTCCCCCACCTAAATGGCATCATTTGTACTGCATATATCCCCTCTGCTTGCCAGCACCATCCCAAATAGCTTTCACCCGGTGGCATTTTTTCTAACACATCATCAGTTACATTTAAATCTGCAAACAGCATACATACATACACATATATACACATACACACATACACATACATACACACAAAGGGGCCGATTCACTAAAGGCGGAAAAACGAGTGTTATTTATAGCATGTCTTAAAAATATTATTACTTCTTATATTTTGAGAATTAACGATCGATTCACTAAAAAGATACTTGTCTGAATTAAGAAGTCTTGTTATTGTTGTTATTTATGTTGCAATGACATATTTTTAAGCAATATTTTAAAGCATGCAGTATATTTATGTGTGAAAAAATCCGACTGCAAGCTCCACCTTGTCACCACAGACAATCACCAGCTGCAATTTTGTTCAGTAACGCCTACTCCTGGGAGGCGTTAAATTTCACAGTAATTATTGCCACATTTTATCCTTTTAACGCTTCAAATATGTCTGTGAATTATGCGTTATGCGCATTGTGATCATCAGGATTTTAGTGCATGTGATATGAGTATTAACGCATGCAAAATGACTTTGGTGAATCGGTACTTAATTATCGAACACTTTTTAACGCATAAAACTATGTATTAAGCGTTGACGACCTTTAGTGAATCAAAGACCCTTATTTAGCATACATTTCATCAAAAATGCAGGCTCACACAGGCAGAACTTTAATGGTTAATGAGCACTGTAATAATTAAGCTAAGGAAAGGAGGTTAGGAGAAAAAAATAGGAGCAGACAAATAGAGCTGAGTTTCTATGGGAACCAGCAATGCCATCTCTTCACTGGCTGCTAGACTGGAGGGCGTGTTTAATAATCTGAGTTGAGAAAAACTGAGCATGCCCAGGAGCCAAAAGCCAAAGCAAATTCCCAAGGGGTGGGGGGGCGAGTGGGTTACAGGAGGAGAAGGAAATCTAAGTCATTAAGGAGATGTTGCAGCCTTACTATTTACCTCTGGGCAACTAGTGTGGCAGGTATTGAAGGATTTCAAAGAGGCTGTGTGCTGATTACATTTTTGTCTGTGAGGTTTACATGTCCTTTAATGACAAGCATTATGTTGGATGAAGTGACTCATATACACTGGTGTTTATTCTCCTGTTAAAATATGAGTGGGCCAGAATTATGAATGCTGAAACAACAACTTTCCAAAGAAGTTTCTGTGACTAAAAGCAGTGAAATGTTCCTTGGCCAGCTAGAAAAGAAATAGATTTTTCTATACACTTCCTCTCCTGCACTTTCATTTTATTCATCTGTCGACTTCTGTTCTTGTTAGCCCCTAGTTTTTCTCTTTTTACTTCTTTACCATTTTATTTGACCTTCTTTATTAATCTCCTTTTCCCAATTTCTTTCGTCATTCCCTCATCATTCACCATTCTTATTCCTCTTCAAGGTTCCTGGGCATACTGCTTGTTTATTTGCTTCCTATTAGTAACATGTTGGAAACTGCACAAAGGATTTATGGCCCAAAAGCATTGCCAGTCCAACTGGCCCGCACTGTTTTTGGTACTCATTCTTTTAGTAACTCATCCTGGATTATTTCTTTTGGCTGTGCCCAGTGTGGTAGTTTACTGAAAACGGCATGAAGGGCATCCTCCAAAGCAAAATATTTATTTTCTGAAATAATGCACAAAATCCACAAATACTGATCAGCATATTTAATTCCACACAACATCCAAAATAAGTTTGCATAATCAGGCACTCAGGATCAAGGCTATTTTAATAAATTGGCAAAAGGGGCTTGGTGATTGGCTTTTTCAACCAGCTGCAGGTAGAACAATAAATACAACAATTTGATTGGTTGCATGGGTTACTGCCCATGGGCAAATTTACCCAGTGTTGATAAATTACCCCCAATTGACTCAAATTATCCCTTGGAGAGGAAGAAAGGGCATATGTGGCTGAATTAAAACTCTCAACACATGGTTTAATTAAATGATTATTGTCAGAGGTTGTTATAAAAAATAAATTATGTATTACTAATACACTGCAGGTGTTGTCTCCCTGTGGCACAGTCTGTCTCAAGGGTGCTCTAAGGGATTACACACAGAATTCTCTGACTTCCCTACACTTGGTAAGTACCACCTGCAAAACTACCCCACACTAAAGGGCTCATTTACAAGTATGCAAATTGCAAATTTACCAACAATTGAGCATTTTTTCCCCATAATTCCAGCATAGCTGCATTAAAGAAGGAACAGATTGTATTAGACTTGTCTCTTATTTTCTCTTGGTCATTAAAGGGTACCATATTTATGCAACTCTAGTTTTGTTTTTCACAAATTACAAAATGTCAAGTTTACTCTTCTAATCTACCACCTAACACATTTCTAATCAAGCAATGGCTCATACTGAACATACTGAACTTTTTTTTACCAATATGCTATTTTGAAATTACCAGTCCCTAGTCCCTAGCTGGTGGTAAAAACAGAATGTTATAACTGAACCCATTGCAAATAGACATCATGTAAGAGTATATAACACAGAAACTGAAATAAAAAAGGACATATTTTTTTATAAAGAAATAAAAGTATGTGCCAAACTAAATAAATGCATATGTATATTGTATATATGATTTATTGATTGGAATGTATATATGTGATCTAGATCTTTGAAAACTAGATTTATGTTACAGCTTAAGCTGGCCATACAAGTTAAGATTTTTAAAAGATCTTTTAGTTATCATAGGACCAGGTTTATCCTGAAAAGATTGCTTAAAAGTATAATTTGTCCATCAACGCAAACAACCATTTCAAGCAATACTGTCTACTGTCAATACTGTCTGAAGTTAGGAAACCTACCTGCTGGGTCCGGCAAACAATTGGACAATGGGAAAATTTCAAACATTTTCAAACCGGCCTGATTGATTTTCTGATTGATATCTGATGAAAAATCACTAGATCTGCAATTGTTTGTTGCCCACTAACCTTACAATAATTTAACGGATTTGTTGGATCGCACTGAAATTGGTCATTTGGAAGAGAGAAATTTTAACATTAAGTGCTGTACATGGTGAAAATAATAAATACCCTGTCCTCATTTGTACTATACACGAAGATAGAGCATACACATCTGTACCACTTACAGATAAAGGCTGTGTACAGAATATAAAGAAACTTTTTAATGCCCTAGCATAAACTACTGTTAATATATTTTGCTCACAATTTAATATTTGAAAGTAGAAGTGTTTGGCAGTCTGATATCAGCCAAAACAAATACAGAAGTAGAAATACAGATTAGGATAACTCTGACATGGTCCCTACTTATTTGTCTGTTTGTTTGGATTCTTGTTTGCTCACATTTATACTATCTGTGCTAATTACAATAAATACATGATGCAAATAAGCAGCTTTGGGATTTATCTAGATCTTTTTTTAGTTTTACTCCTCTGTTTTGATAAAGTGACTTTAATAAAGTCTGACGGCACCCTACAAAGAGTCTATCTATCTTTATTGCTGTCATACTAACAGGTAACCACAGCTGTCCTATTATCCCCTTTGTCACAATAAATAAACATGGCACTCTGTATTCTTCCTCTTCCACAATGCTTTCCAGGGGTTCTTTAAAATAGTTGTAGGCTCCGGTCCTCATATGACATATTTTTAAACTTTCCTGTTTTTAAAAATGACTTCCTCTTTAATATTAAAATTATGAAAACAGTAAAACACCAGTGGTTTCTGCAGAAGGCTCCTTAGGCTTGATTACTATTCGAGCTCATTGCTTGCTCAGTTTGCTATTAAATATTTGGAGCACTTTCTTTAGCATCTATTTATAGTTTAAGGCCAGCCTCTTATCTGGATCTTGAAATATATTCATACAGGTCTTTGAGGCATCTTTTCAAAGATTTGCCTTTTCTGTGTAAAATGCAATTTCTGTGTACTTGTCAATTTGTCAATTTGTGTATTGTATTTGCCAATCATTTCTCTTCCACTTTAAAAGGGTAGTTCACCTTTACAGAATGCATTGTTCTGAAATAGTAGTCCGTAAATAATAACAACTGTTCCAATATATACATTTTAACAAGGATTTCTCTCCTATTTGCATAATTCTCAGCAGCAGATCAGTAAGCCAGGATACGACTTCTTACATAACAACCCAGTTTCCACTGTAAAATGTATATTAAAACAGTGCATATGGCATGGGGAACTATTAAATATGGGAAGGCACCATTAATGCTGAATGGTATATACAAGTTTTGGAGCAACATATGTTGCCATCCAGTGATGTCTTTCATGGAAGGTTTATTTCAGCAAGACAATGTCAATCTGCATTCTACACATGTCACACCTACATGAATTTGTAGTACTGGAGTCTGGGTGCTAAACTGACTTGTCAGACCTGTCACCCACAAAAACATTTGGCACATTAGAAAACAAAAACTTGACAAAGGAGACTCCAAACTGTTGAGCAGCTGAAATCCTTTATCAGGCAAGAATGGGACATTTTACTTTCAAAACTACAGCACTTTATCTTCTTAGTTCCCAAAGGGTTACAGAGTGTTGTTCAAATAAGAAGTGATGCAACACAGTGGGAAACATATGCTTTTTTTAAAACATGTTGCTGGCATCGAATTCAAAATGGGAACATATTTTTCATAAAACAATAAAATTTCTCAGTTTTAACATCTGATATGTTGTCTCTGTACTATTTTCAATTAAATGTGGAATTTAAAGCATTTGTAAATCAGCCCATTCTCTTTTGATTTTCATTGCTTTCTGTTTTTATAAACTTTACTTAGAAGTGAGCTCTCATAACAAAATGTTATTTGAGCTATATATAATGGAAATATGAAACGTATAAATATATAAGCAGTAAAATATTCTTTACCATTTCTGAAAAAGGATAATCTACACTATCCCCCTCTCTGCAATGTCTCTCTACGTGTAGGCAATATGCTCATTTTGGATAATGTTAAAGGAGTAGTTTACCTTTAAGTTACGTTTAAGTATGTTATGAAATATTCATAATCCTAGAAAGTCTTCATCTTTTACTTTAAAAGTTATTAAATTATTTGCCTTCCTCTTCTTCCTTATTCAAATGGGGGTCACTCACCCCAGCAGCCAGAAAACTATTGCTCTGTGAGGCTACAATTGTACTTTTACTTTTTACTTCTTCTCTCGCTATAAAGGCCTTCTCCTATTAAACCTCCAGTCTCTTATTCAAACTACTGCCTGGCTATTATAATAAGCTGGACTCTATAAAGTAAGAATTTCTCTTGTACTTTTGCCTTGAGCCACCATTTAGTGATGGGCTGTTCCCTCAGAGATCACCTGACCAGAAATAATGCAGCTCTAACTGTAACAGGAATTAGTGTGGTTATAAAAGACAGAACTTTATCCATTAATTGGCTGATGTGGCCTAGCATGTGATCCCAGGGGGAGGCCTTTCATACTTAAAATGACAATTTTCTATTTAGAATTACTCAATGGCACCTGCTACTAAAAGGTATATTTTTGTGAAACAGGTTTATTTAGATGAAGCAGAGTTTTACATATGAGTTGGTTTATGCAATATTTTTTATAGAGACCTACATTGTTTATGGGTATAGGTTTCCTTTAATTGCTTTTGGAATACAATAATAAGTATAGCAGTCGATCAAGAACCTCACTGATTACTGAGACCCGGAGAGCATCTTTCCTACATCCAACTGACTGAGAACAGCCCTTGCTATTTGACCTAGACACTTAATGGATTCAGTTCCTGGAAACAGCAAACCAAACAGTATCTAGGGAGAACAACTGCCATAATACTGTAGGGCACATTTTCAGGGATTCTATAGTGATTTTTATAGTATACTTTTCACCTCTAAATGACACTGTTTACATAGCAAATAATTCACTCTATCATTTAAAATTTCATTGTTGAACCAACAAATTTATTTTTTAGCTGTAATATTGTTGTTGTGCCATCTCAGTGCTTTGTGCCTGAGTCTGAGCTTTCAGAAGGAGCCAGCGCTACACATTAGAACTGCTTTCAGGTAACCTGTTGTTTCTCCTACTCCCATGTAACTGGGGGAGTGCACATTTTTTTACCACAGTTTGAAGGCATCTGCTAGTATTATAGTTTAACTAGAATGCTTTTAGGACACTTAATGAGTTGGTGGCACTGAAGAAAAGAAAATGTATTTCTCAAAAACTGAGAAAACTGGAGACTTTTCTGGACAGTTTGAAGCACAGATTGACCACATAACAGACACAAATGAAATGTTATTTCCAAGCACAGTGGTTAAGGACTATTTAACACAGTGCTATGATGAATAGAATAAATGACATATTCGCTCAATGTGTAATATTCTATGTATGTGCAGAATAAATTTACCTTCAGTAAAATTCCAGCACGAACCATGCTAACTGTCCCTTCTATCAGGGAAAATCCCTGAAACATTTTGTGTCTGTAAATCTATTAAGTTTCTTTGTAAACAAAATCATACTGATAACATATTCACACAGTATGTTCAGCTTTAATTTACTTTTATTTAGCTTTTATTTAGCTTTTCCTCAAAGGGGATGTCCACACAAAATTATTTTTTTTTCTCTTTCCATAGTGACGAACAATGTAATTCTAAGCCACTTTCCAAAGATATTAAATTGTTCAGTTATATATAAAGTTATCTGTAATTGAAATTGCAATCTAAAGTAATTTCTGTCTGTTTTATGCTATTGCCTTCTTGGTTTGCCATAAAAAAGAAACAATATGGCTCTTTTACGAGTACAAGTGCAGTACACAAAGTGCAATTTTAGGTGCAAGTTGCCATGTCCTTTTCCCCAATATTTGTAGTTGTGAGGGGGAGTTGTGTCAGATGCAACACATTCAGTTGTGCATCCACACAGGAGATTTAAATTCCAAACCTGAAATTTGTCAAATGAAAAAAGTAATGCAAGACCCTCTAAAAATGGAGACCTATTGCACATAGTTTAAAGGAGAAGGAAAGCCTAAGTTACTTGGGGGTGTCAAAATGTTAGTCACCCCCAAGTGAATTTAATCGCTTACCTTGTACCCCGGGCTGGTGCCCTTGTTAGGAGAAAACACACCAGCCCGGGGTATCTGTAGCACAGCGCTTCCTTCTTCCACGTTGGCGCGATTGTGCATGCACATTAGAGTGAAAAGCCGAACTTTAACAAGAAAGTCGGCTTCTCACTCTAATGCACATGCGCCGGCCCAGGGATTTCGCCGGCAGAAGAAAAAGGAAGAAGGAAGCACTCATTACAGGTACCCCAGGCTGGTGCTGTTTTCTCCTAACAGGGGCACCAGCCCGGGGTACAAGGTAAGCGATTAAAGTCAATTTTGGCACCCCCAAGTGACTTAGCCTTTCCTTCTTCTTTAAAAACATTATTGCCTGCATTGTGCCAAGCCAGGGCTGTCCAACTGGCACTCCCTGTGTGGCCCCCAACCTGTCTGGCTGCTGTGACTGCTTACCTTTGCATAGGCTTTAAATGGTATCAGTACTGAGATTAACTGGCCCCCTGCATTGTTCACAACCTTTCAGGCTGTAAACCCCTGTATTGTTTAAATATGTAATCCCCTGTACTGTTCACAACTTTTAGTCTCTGCACTGTTCACCCCTGCATTGCTCACACCTCAGGCTCAGACTGTAAGTCCCACATTGTTCACCTGTTTACACCTCAGACAGACTGTAGGAGCAGTGCCAGCATTGTGTCACTGTATGCTGCCTTTGTGTGCCATACTCTGCCTACTCTACTCTGCCATACCCCCAGTCCCGGTTTTTATAGCGCATCCCGGATAGTTCAATGAATGTCCCGCATTTCCGTAATAGATTACAAAAACGCGGGACATTCTTTGAACTATCAAGCACAGCGGGATGCGCTGGTTGTAGACAGCTGCTCTGGCTTCTTCTGTCTGTGCTTCTAGTGCGGCGGCGACAGGCCCTTTTATAGGGTTGCGCCCCCGTACGTGTGATGTCATTACGCATGGGGCGCAACCTTATAAAAGGGCCTGTCGCCACCGCAGAAGAAGGCACGTTCATGGGGGCTGCTGTGTAAGGGGGCTAATGTGTAAGGGGGGTAATGTGTAAGGGGGCTGCTGTGCAAGGGGGCTAATGTGTAAGGAGGCTGCTGTGTAAGGGGGCTGCTGTGTAAGGGGGCACTGTCTATGGGGGGCATTGGGGGCACTTACTATGGGGGCTATTGGGGGCACTTACTATGGGGGCTATTAGGGACACTTTCTATGGGGGCATTGTGTATGGGGGTACTTTCTATGGGGGCACTGTGTATGGGGACTACTGTCTATGGGGTCAATTGGGGTACTGTCAATTGAGGGCACTTTCTATGGGGGTATTGTCTTTGGGGCACTGTGTATGCAGGGTACTGTCTATGGGGGCACTGTTTATGAGGGGTACTGTGTATTGGGCCAATGGGGGCACTGTGTATGAGGGGTACTGTCTATTGGGCCATTGGGGGCACTGTGTATGAGGGGTACTGTCTATTGGGCCATTGGGGGCACTGTGTATGGGGGGGTACTGACTATTGGGCCATTGGGGGCACTGTGTATGGGGGGGCAAAACTGTTACATAGTTATAACTCACTTATAACTGACTGCCTTCTCTCTATATTTGTATTTTATATGTAGGAGTTGCTATATTGCTTTCCTTAGGTAGTACAGTATGAGGGTATAGCACATTTTGCGTCTGATCCGGCCATTTCAACTATATAAAAGGAGTATTTTTTGAAAAAAAAGTGGGGGTGTGGTAATTGGGGCGTGGCCACAAAAGTGGGCATGGTCAAAATATTTGCCTCATGCGCCAAATCTTTTTATCCCTCTTTTCATTTTTCAAATGTTGGGAGGTATGCTCTGCCTGTGTGTGCTATACTCTGCCTGCCCTACCCTGCCTGTGTGTGCCATACTCTGCCTGCCCTACACTGCCTGTGTGTGCCACACTCTGCCTGCCCTATGCTGTCTGTGTGTGCCATACTCTGACTACCCTATGCTGCCTGTGGGAGGTGAACCTGGCAGGATTTGTTTTCAAAGTTTATTAGCATTTGGAAATAGTCATTATATAGTCCCTAAGGTGTGTAATCATATGATGGGGGTTGCTGTGCTATCCACAGGGGAGGAGGCATATGGATTTAATGGTGTATCTTGACATAATATAATTCTTTCCACATATAAAAGAAGGGTTATATCCTTACACCAACCATTTGGGTTTTTGCTGCGCTACCGCCATTAATGTGGGTATGGTCTTCAAAACCTCTTGTAATAGAATGGGTGTGGTTTAAAGTGGTTGCATTTTTGTTTTTTTGGGGTTTTTTTTTTTAAACTTTCTTCCCTCGGTACCACAGAAGTTGGACAGCACTGTGCTAAGTTAATTGAATGAACTTTCTCTTTAACAGAGCTTATTACAGATTGCAATCTCCAGTAGAAATTTCCCTTGACAGAATATGTTACTTGCTGTTAAAGCCGAAATGTAGAGAGATGAACAAGTGATGCATGCCCTGATCATTATCATATGTTATTGTGAGGTTAACCACACAGTAAAGTACTGCATGACTAGTGAAAACATAACTGGGAAAGTGTCTCTCAGAAGTGTCCAGAGACACAGTGTCATATACTGTGCATTTCCCTGATAGATACATATATCTATGTGTAGAAATGGGAGTTTGTTGCCATATGCATATTTTATTTTCTATATAAAATAACACAAGTACAAATGTATAGAGAATAAATGACAAATGCACAATATGTACGGTGTATGCATACGGTGTATGCTAGTGTGCCACCTGTCTACTTTATTTGGTAATGTTCATGTGAGTAATGACTAGTTAGCAGGTCCCTGAGGCTTGTTCTTATCTCAGTTCAAAGTCAACTAAATCAAAACAATCAAAGAATAGAAAGTAGTTTCCTTCAACAAAATAATAAAGGAATAATGTCAAGAAAATAATTTTTTCCTGGAAAATAATGTGCATGGTTTAGTGACTGGTGCACTATATGGTTAGATTAGGTAAAGCCAAATGTGTTTCAAGCTCTCTCACTGTTTAAAGATAAAACTATAATAGCAATAAATTCATTGAACTTCCCAATGGAGAATAAAAAAAAAAATATATATATCTATATATATATATATATATATATATATATATAGACAGAGAAAATGACGGCACTCACAGGACTTTTCACACTGGAGACATCAGATAAATGTAGAAGTGAGGTTTTATTCAATCCCTACTGGCACCCAGGTAGCATCTCAGTTTTGGTGTGCAGCTTAAAAGACTGTCTTACTTGTATATATATATATAATATCGGAGGTAGAGAAAAGCACAGCGATCAGTGCCAAATCTCACTCCTCTGTCTGTATTCTATTACTCTCCTGCTCCTGTGTGCTTCCTCAGGAAAAAGTAGTCGAGAAACAGGGGCTGGAACTGCACCAGATTTTATACCCAAATTAGGGTTACACAGCTTACATATGTATCAAATATACCATATAAAACCACTCAACCTGACCAAATCAACAATTGTATATAACCACAAAAACTTTTTCTTAATCAAAATGTGGGGGATGTATAACCCATAGATACTCAACTAAAGGGCAATCTAACCCCCAACTATAAATGTATAAATGACTGATGATAGCTGTTATGTCTGCATCATTCAGTGTGTGCTTAATGCATAAATTACACATAAGCTTGCAGTGGAGATTCCACTTTATTCCTTGTACAACTCCCATTCCTTCCTCTTTTTTCTCTCTCATGCTAGTACTCTCACTTCCTGTTCCTGCCTTCTTACCCAGCCTGCCTCTCTGCCTTAAAGGTATATAGCTTAAAGGAAAAGTAACGCTAAAATTTTTTAACTAAAAAATCTATTCTACCCTCCCCCAATAATTGCCCTATCCTGAAAACTATTTGTTATTTATAATGCTTTAGAAGAAAATACCTGTAAAAAACTTGGCTTCCAGTCATTTCAACAAAGGCGATATGGCGAAGCAGGGAAAGCGTTCACCATGCGGCGATCGAGTCTAGCCTTCCTTCTGTATAGGAAGGAGTCAGGCTAGACTCGATCAATCGATCACCGCATAGTTAAACTTCACCCGATACTTTCTCCTGCATGGCCATATCCCCTGAAACTTTCCCAGGCATTGCCATATCGGCTTTGTTGAAATGACTGGAAGCCAAGTTTAACAGGTATTTTCTTCTAAAGCATTATAAATAACAAATAGTTTTCAGGATAGGGCAATTATTGGGGGAGGGTAGAATAGATTTTTTAGTTAAAAATTTTTAGCGTTACTTTTCCTTTAAACATGCAGATATTGCTTCACCCCCCCCCCTTTTTTTAACATGCATAATCTACAACATTAACATAACAGAGTGTCGAACAAAACAGATAGGCTAACAATTGAATTAATCAGATTTAAATATATGCAATTTATGTTATGGAAACAGATGAAATCTCTTCAATCAGTCTTGATGTAGGGCACCTTGGCCTTTTGGGATACTGCCTTGTTGAACATGGTTCCATATTTTCCTGAGGCTCACCATCTCCCTTTTGTGAGGAAGACATCTGGAGGTGGGGTTTGTCCTCTAGGCAACAGTTCAGTTTCCTGCGGTGGTGCAGTGCAATCCAATTGTCCATTCTCTGTCTGGGACATGCCCAACGGGAATGGAACCACCTAAAAGTGTGAGGCATTTGGGGTTATGCTGTGTCCATTACAGGTGGCTGTGACCATGTTTCCTTTTCTAGCAGTGACCTGATATGGAGTGGGGTTATATGTAGACAAGGTTTTGTTATGTTTCTTTTGTAATACAACCACATTGTCATATTTTTGTGCAGAGGAGTATTGAGCATTGCACCTTTGATCTGCATAGTGTTTCATTTTCTCTTTAATTTTGAGATCTGTGTTCCTAATCTGTGAGTCTTTTTGTGGTTAAGTAATTGTATCAGCAATCTCTGGAAGACGGGTGCAAATTGGTCTATTGAAGATAAGTTGTGCTGGAGCGTTATTAGTTGTTGAATGGGGCGTTTCTGTAGTTACACAAGAATTTGTATAGTGCTTGTTTTAGAGGAATTAGTTTCAGATGGGCAGTCTTACCTCTTTTACCTAGAGTACTCATGAATCTCTCAACAATTCCATTTGCCTGTGGCCATCATGGAGTTATTTTCCTGTGTTTGAATCCAAGGTATTCAGCGAATTGTTGAAAGGTATGTCCATTAAATTGAGGATTAATATCTCTGTCTGGTTAGCAACAGTGTGAAGTATATGAATGATTCCAAGGCTTAAAGCCTTATGATAGCTGAGAGGGCATCCCCCAGATCCTTCCAGTACAAAGAAAGTGGAGGTAAGTTGCTTGTCTTTATAGTGGACTTCATAGTCAAATTTCCAACTGTGGGCAGTGGAGTTTGCAGCCCATAAGGGAAATTTTTGGTTTGTACAAGTTCCAAGCCAGGCAGCAAGTTTAATGATTTATATGGATGGGTGTCTATGATGTTAACAGAAGTACCTGTATCAATGGCAAAGGCAATTGCAGTATTGAGTAAATACGTTGTTATGGTAGGAGAGTGCACAGATTGTTTTGTAGAAGTGATGAACACATAATCATCATGAACTGGCGGTGGATTGTCTTCTTAATTTGGATGTATGTATTTGAGCTGGCTTGTGTGTGCCCAATGTGTGTGGAGATACTGCGAACAACATACTGAAGCAGTGATTTGTTTTTCCACATTTGGTACGTTTGGCCCATAGCAGGGCATGCATCTTTGTGAGGAAAGTTTCTTCCACACCGGTAGCATTTCTTTAGTGAGTCTGTGCCTGTGTGGGTTTAGCTGGTGTGTTCAAGTGACAAACCTGTGCATCAGTTCCTTTTTGTATGGCAGCAGCTTGTTGCCCTGAGATCTCAAGAGCACGGGCCATTTTATTTAGATCTCACATGGAGCAATCATCCGTAGTTCTTTGTGTCTTGGAAAAAGTGCAAGATACAATAACTTGTGTTGTAATTTCATCGTCAACATCAGTAAAGGAACAGTTATGAGCTAATTCACTTGATTGTGTGACAAATGCATCCATAGTCTCTTGGGGTAATTGTTTAGCAATTTTGAATTTGTATCTTTCACATCTGACATTTGGCTTAGGGCTGAAGTAGTCAGTGAGCGCGCTGGAGCATTTGGTATTATTGTCGGTGCTGTGAGTAGACAGAGTGCATTAGATATCATATACTCCAGACCCAGCATAATGAAGTAACAGGGCTTTCTTTCTTTTGTCCTCATTTATAGCCATAGCCTCCATGAGATTTTCAAAATTAAGTAACCATTTTTTCCAGTTCTGTACTAGATTATTTGCATGTCAAAGCTGGGGAATTTGTACAGCTGCTCTGCCATCTTACTTTCACTTTGAGTAGTGGATATTAGAAACTGCACTTTGATTTAGCTGATACACAGAACTGCTGGATATTGCTGAAATACATAGAGCAGTAATAATGTCTTATATAGCTGATGTGGCTTTGGACAGGTGCTAATTGCAACTTGGTTCCTTATATGAAGGTCTAGTTGTATTTTCATAGCTTGTACTCACTTTATTTAATTTCCTTTTCTCGTCGCCAGTTGTTATGTTTTCATCATTCAGTGTGTGCTTAATGCATAAATTACACATACAGCTTGCAGTGGAAATTCAACTTTATTCTTTGTACAATTCCCATTCCTTCCTCTGCTTTCTCTCTCATGCTAGTACTCTCACTTCCTGTTCCTGCCTCTCTGCCTCAAAGGTACATAGCTTAAACATGCAGATACTACAATAGCCAAACTAAGGGGCAATCAAACCCCATTGCCTGAATAAAAAAAAAAAAACATATATATCTAACTAAAGTGTAACCTAACCCAATCCAACAACAACTTCATTGAACGCCCACTTATCAGCCAATGAAAAAATCTCTATCAAAAAGGAAAGTTACAATATCAATATTAGAGAGAGGCTTACAAAAAGCATTCAAAATTACAGTGTTCATTAAACCCATTCCAGTAATGGTATTTAACATATAAATCAAAAAGGTCTTATGTCAATCCCTGTATCCCCCTTTTATATCTGGTTTGACCTGTTGTATAACCCAAGGTGATGGCACCCACAGCGGATGCTGTGCAGAGCAGCAAGTGTAATTGGGCATGCTTTTCTCACTCTACCTCTGTTAATAATAGATTTTTTTTTTAATTCCTGGCCAGGAAGTTGAGTGATTTTATTAATACAGGTATAGGACCCATTATCCAGAATGCTCGGGACCAAGGGTATTCCGGATAAGGGGTCTTTCCGTAATTTGGATCTCCATACCTTAAGTCTATTAAAAAATCATTAAAACATGAATTAAACCCAATAGGGTTGTTTTGCATTCAATAAGGATTAATTATATCTTAGTTGGGATCAATTACAAGGTACTCTTTTATTATTATGGAGAAAAAGGAAATCAGTTTTAAAATTCTGAATTATTTGATTAAAATGGAGTCTATGGGAGACAGGCTTTCCGTAATTCGGAGCTTTCTGGATAACGGGTTTCCGGATAAGGGATCCCATACCTGTATTATAGCTTTTAAAATCTATATCATATTAAACAGTGACAGAGTTCTTTCAAACACACTTGGGCATTGTTTTACCTAATCTAAGTGGATATAAAAGTGGTTGAATATGCATATATTTATTTTACTAATAAAATAATTCTAAATGAATTTATACATGATATTAGTTATGCTGCTGTCATTTTTTTAGTTTGCTTTTAACCATTTTTAACTTGAATTTGGGTTTTCCATTTTCTTGAATAAACATCTATTAATCTTTGGTGCAGTTAAATTATGGTTTCTTTACTTAATTTAATTGGAGTGCTGTCTCTCATTTAATTATAGAATATACATTGTCTTAATATAGACATAAAAGGGCTTAGCCATGATTCAAAATACTGATGATCTGTTAAACGTTAAAGGTTTTGTTACCACTGTAATTAAAAAAGAAGGATTGGTAAGCTTTATTAGCTTCTGAGGTAAAAATGGTGTAAGGTGTTGGAGTCAAAGTTAGAAGATCTGAATGATTACTATAACATATTCTATCACTATCATAAAACTGGAAATTCTGCATTTAAGAGAAAAAAATTAGGAACTTTTGTGGCGGCAAAGAGATGCAGGGTAAGCTTTTCATTGTCTAGCTACAACACTTAAACAACCAAGAGTTGATTATTCCTAGTGTAAACTTCAATTGGCAATTTAAAAGCACCATTAGGGAGACATGATGCAGTTGGTTGGTGCAGCTTTAAATGTGCCAGGACAGCATTATATTAGTATAGCAATAGCAGTATTGGGGAGCTCAACCCTCTGTTAACGGGTATCAGGTGCAAATACTGGAAGAACCTCACCTTGCATGGGGGTCAATATCCAACAGCAAAAAAATCCAGTAGCACACTGAAGATGCAAGCCGTGAAAAAATTGTATTTTATTTGCCCAAGTACATATAAACAAGCATAAGAGCCTTATATTAGTATGGCACCTGTCTGCTTTATTTAGTAAAGTTCATATCACTAATGATTAGTTAGATTTGTTCTTATATCCTCTCAAAAAGTCAGCTTAAGTTAAACAAACAAAAATAGAAAGTGGTTTGCCTAAAAACAATGTGCATGGTTCAGTGATAAAAATATGACATTTCTTCTTATTGTTGGAATTGGTAATTTAAGTCATAGCCATCATTGCTGAAACAGGTGCCACCATATGTTACAGTGCCAATCTTGACCGTTCCATACGTCCTACTTTGTGGCAATAGTTTGTTTAGGAGGATAACAGACCCATGCAATTAAGGTCTGCACAGGATTGGTTTGCAGAAGAACTTATCTGGTCTGCACAGAACCCTAACTTCAAACCTACTGAGCACCCATGGGGTGAATTGAGATGCAGACTGTGAGCGAGACCTTCACATAAGTACTCATCATCACTAATCTTGTGGCTGAATGGAATCAAATTCCAACAAAAGTTTTGAGATTTGGGTATGAGATGTTGGATGGATATGTGTCCACATACATATAGTATACATGGCCATATAGTGTAGTAGTAGTAGTGTGTCGAGGAGATCACCAAGCAACTAATGTAGTTATATGATTTTGTATTAATTAGTAAATATTTACGTAAAAATAAATTCGAAAAAAAGAAATAAGAAATCAAGGATCGCAAAATCACATAACAAATACACTAAGGGGCTGATTTACTAAGACACGATTTCGAATCCGAATTGGAAAAATTCCGATTGGAAACGAACATTTTGCAACTTTTTCGTATTTTTTGCGATTTTTTTCGGCGTCTTTACGATTTTTGCGAAAAAACGCGAGTTTTTCGTAGCCATTACGAAAGTTGCGCAAAGTCGCGATTTTTTCATAGCGTTAAAACTTGCGCGCAAAGTCGCACCTTTTAAGTTTTAACGCTACGAAAAAGGTGCGACTTTGCGCGCAAGTTTTAACGCTATGAAAAAATCGCGACTTTGCGCAACTTTCGTAATGGCTACGAAAAACTCGCGTTTTTGCGTAAAAATCGTAAAGACGCCGAAAAAATCGCAAAAAAATACCGATCATTACGAAAAAAACGCAATCGGACGCATTCGGCCCGTTCGTGGGTTAGTAAATGTGCCCCTAAATATATACTATATAAGACGCACACACATCACATAACACCACCCACCTAAATCTCTAGAGGGTCAAACAGCCTAAGTATAAGGCCTGGTCTGTGGAGTCAGATAAGGCCCTAGTCTTGGTTAGGGTTACTTCTCATCTGATCATGTGTTATTTAGTATTTTTCTGGGCATTGTGTGTCTTTTGCCCTATTGTAACCACTCTGATATACAGCATAGTGCATGTTTTTGTGTCTTGATCTAAAAACTAGCACCTTACTAATTACTGATTATGCATATTTACCAGGGTCCTATTCTTTGTTTATGCTAGTTATTTATTAGGTGTGGTGAGATGTTCCTAAAGTCAATATCTTTAAAATTAGAGAGTGTTCCTATTGTTTGGACCAACAAGGTAACAAACCAATAAGACTGTTTTCTCTCCCATAGTCTAAAGTTTCAGTACAGGTATCTGACCCCTTATCCGGAAACCCGTTATCCAGAAAGCTCCGAATTACGGAAAGCCCGTCTCCCATAGACTCCATTTTAATCAAATAATTCAGAATTTTAAAATTGATTTTCTTTTTCTCTGTAGTAATAAAACAGTGCCTTGTAATTGATCCCAACTAAGATATAAATAATCCTTATTGGATGCAAAACAATTATTTTGGGGTTAATTAATGTTTTATAGTTTTTTAGCAGACTTATGGTATGGAGATCCAAATTACGGAAAGACCCCTTATCCGGAATACCCTTGGTCCCGTACATTCTGGATAATGGGTCCTATACCTAATAAAATATAAAAATCATATAATATTAATACAGTTCGTTAAAGTTTACAACCACCTTACACATACCTATTAGTGATGAGTGAATCTGATCTGTTTCGCTTCACCGAAATTTTTTAAAAAAAACTCTTCTCCCAGACTTTATAATGTAAGGAAGTATTCCTTATCCTCGATCTTAAAATTAAGGTTCTTCAGTCATGCCCTTTCAACCACCATGCCATCAAGGACAGGTGCTCGTCTTCGTGCATCTGAATTAAGCTCCTGTGACAACCACCCTGGAAACCTCTGAACTGACATCGGCTCCTCCACAGCCATTTTGTGAAACAGTGGAAACAAAGTCCTTCTGGGCCAAAATGGGATGATCGCAATGGCTTCTGCTCTGTCTTGTCTGATCTTACTCAGCACTTTCAGCACAGTGGGAAAGAAGGAAGTATATATACCACTGCTGTAGTATTGCCTGTCATCACTTTCACACTTTTTTCCTTAAAGCAATGGGGGGAAAAAAGGGTCCTTTTATGGCTTTTAATTCCAGAAGATTTTTTTTTCTTCCCAACTGCCTTGAACAAGTTCTTTTCCTAGGTGAGCTGCCCAGCTTAAGCATGAAGCATCAGTAGTTATTACTATCCTTTTAATTAAACTATTGTCTCCAGATTCTCCATAGACTTGCCCTAATATCTTGTGGAACAACAATATTTCTTTGTAACCGTTAGTGAGGCTGCTTTACGTTTTTGTTGGAAGACTGACTAGATTTCAGTCTGTTTGAAAGAGTGTTCCTAAAAACCAAAGCAACTTTGTTTGAAATTTTTTGCTTCCAGAAACTTATTTAACCACAATATGTCTAAAAACAATTCTCAGGGAGCCTGAAGTGTTCTTTATCAGAAACAGCCTTGAGTAGAACCTGTAAATCTTTCCTGAGGTGCAACTGCCTCTATTGTCCTCGATGCAAACAGTTTATCCATGTACTTTTGGACAACCTCTCTGTTTGACTCTTTGAACAAAACCTTTTCCCAATGTGTTTTTCACCCACATATCCAAAATGAACTTGGCTCAGACATGGACAAATTTGGCTAACCTGCCTCTCCACCATTTTCTGGGCCTTGACACCCTCATTGTTGAGTGGAAGAAGAGGGAGTGGAGGAAAAACACCTGATCATATTGATGTTCCTCTAGAGCAGTGATCCCCAACCAGTGGCTCAGGAGCAACACGTTACTCATCCCCACCCACCCCCCTTTTGATGTTGCTCCCAGTAGGTCTTCATTCTTGAATTTCTAACTTGGAAGTAAGCTTTGGAGGCATAAAGACCATGGGTACTACCAAACAGAGCCTCCTGTAGTCTGCCAATACACATAGGGGCTTCAAAATAACCAATTACAACCTTTTTGGTCACCCCCAGGAACTTTTTTCAAGCTTGTGTTGTTATCAAACTTTTTTTTATATTTAAATGTTGCACACAGGTTAAATTGGTTGGGGACCCCTGCTTTGACAACTAGTACTCCAAGAAGACTGTCTAGATAGAATATTCTTATCCTGGTTTGGAAGATGTGATGGATCTCTCTCTGTCCTTATTGTCACTGGAATCATAGTGAGCCTTTGTCATTTTTTTCTCTTGAAGCAGGAATACGCTTTTTCTGGCCAAAACTTTTTTGATAATAGCATCAAGCTTTTCCCCAAACAATATATCACCTTCAAAGGGTAACTGACACAAATCTGTTAAGGAGGCTGCATCTGCAGCCCATGGCTTTAGTCGCAGACCCCTCCTGGCTGCTACTGACAAAGCCATTGATCTTACATGCTTACAAATGGACTAGATCCAAGATAAATTCTGTTGCATTTTTCAGTTAGGTAGCATCTCCAACAGCTTAGGTCTACATTTGAAGAAATTGCATCCCCTAGCCAAACCTTTAGAGCTCTGGAGACCAAGGTTAATGCCACTGCAGGTTTACATAAAAGCTCCTACTGCACCAAACATTTTCTAAAATAAAACTCCATCTTCCTGTTCCTTAAATACAGCAATATCATTGACAACCAAAGTAGCTTTCTCAGCAAATACCTCCACATCTACCTTTGAAGGTAAATACAAACATTTAGAATTCTGCTCAAAGGGATACTCCTTGCTGGACTTCCCTGCTGACTGAGCTCTTTTTTCGATTTCTTTAATAAATGAATGAATTGGAAAACACTGTTTTTTTTCTTCAGAGAAGGAAACAGCCTTTCAGCTTTAGGAAAAGGACGCCTAACTGCTTTAAAGTAGAAGGAAAGGTAAAAACTAAGTAAGCTTTATCAGAAATGTCTATGTAAATAAAGCCATAAGCACTTACAGTAATGCTGCACTGACTTCTCTGTCAAAAGAAAAACATGATGTTCCAGTGTCTGACTTCCTCTCTCAGAAACAGCCTTAATTCCTGGGGCCAGAGTCTGCACAGTTCTCCCCCCTCTCCTGCTCCCCCTCCCACCAGAATGCTAAGCACTGCCTGCCCCCTCCCTTAGGAATGTGTGATCTCAGCTATAATGGCTAGACGGAAGGAAGCAACTTAAAATGGCAGCTGCTATCTTAAGCAAACGGAGAAAGCTTCTAAAGCTGTTTACTCAGGTATGGTCATGGTTTCTGCAGAATAAATATATTGTTCTAGGTGGCACTAATGTGGCGAAACTATTGGCAGTAAAATGCCAAAATGGCTTTCCTTCTCATTTAATCAGTAGTTTAATGACTGCTAAGTCAAAACTAGAATCTTTATCCGAGTCTGTTTCCCCTTTTAAGAGCATGCTTGGGAATGAATCTCGGAATCATCTGACAAATCTCTTTCAGAAATATCAGAGAGAGAATCTGTTTGTCTTGTGTGTTCTTGCCTTGG
Source organism: Xenopus tropicalis (assembly GCF_000004195.4). Lineage (NCBI taxonomy): Eukaryota > Metazoa > Chordata > Amphibia > Anura > Pipidae > Xenopus > Xenopus tropicalis. The sequence goes on along the minus strand of NC_030680.2, from coordinate 106,989,826 downwards.
TCTTTTCTAAGAAGCAGAGCTTCTTTGAATCCCTTATCACGGCTTGTTTAATTATAGAAGCCAGAGAGTCAGCAAAAATCTGGATTTCCTGTGACATAGAAGTAACAGGTTTTTGATGTATCTACACGTTACTTATCCCCACCCACCCCCCTTTTGATGTTGCTCCCAGTGGCCTTAAAGTAGGTCTTCATTCTTGAATTTCTAACTTGGAAGTAAGCTTTGGAGGCATAAAGACCATGGGTACTACCAAACAGAGCCTCCTGTAGTCTGCCAATACACATAGGGGCTTCAAAATAACCAATTACAACCTTTTTGGTCACCCCCAGGAACTTTTTTCAAGCTTGTGTTGTTACCCAACTTTTTTTTATATTTAAATGTTTCGCACAGGTTAAATTGGTTGGGGACCCCTGCTTTGACAACTAGTACTCCAAGAAGACTGTCTAGATAGAATATTCTTAACCTGGTTTGGAAGATGTGATGGATCTCTCTCTGTCCTTATTGTCACTGGAATCATAGTGAGCCTTTGTCATTTTTTTCTCTTGAAGCAGGAATACGCTTTTTCTGGCCAAAACTTTTTTGATAATAGCATCAAGCTTTTCCCCAAACAATATATCACCTTCAAAGGGTAACTGACACAAATCTGTTTAGGAGGCTGCATCTGCAGCCCATGGCTTTAGTCGCAGACCCCTCCTGGCTGCTACTGACAAAGCCATTGATCTTACATGCTTACAAATGGACTAGATCCAAGATAAATTCTGTTGCATTTTTCAGTTAGGTAGCATCTCCAACAGCTTAGGTCTACATTTGAAGAAATTGCATCCCCTAGCCAAACCTTTAGAGCTCTGGAGACCAAGGTTAATGCCACTGCAGGTTTACATAAAAGCTCCTACTGCACCAAACATTTTTTAAAATAAAACTCCATCTTTCTGTTCCTTAAATACAGCAATATCATTGACAACCAAAGTAGCTTTCTCAGCAAATACCTCCACATCTACCTTTGAAGGTAAATACAAACATATCTTCCCTCTGGGGTAAGAAGCCTTGCTAATAGTACCATAACTGTATGGAAACAAAGTTGATTGTCAGATCCATAAACTTCCCAGATAAGGGATTGATTACAACAATTCCCAGGCAGCACACAGTACTACCGCACACAGCACCCTACCTGCACAGAGCACCACTGATACGCAATAAACTGTGCAATTTTGGCAAATGGCACTGGCAGGAAATGTGCATTATAGACAAGGACCAGCATTAAGGGCTCTGGCACATGGGGAGATTGGTCGCACGCAACAAATCTCCCTGTTCGCGGGCGACTAATTCGATGGTGGGATGGCATTTCGGGGAGATTTGTCGCCCGCGAACAGGGAGATTTGTCGCCCGCGAACAGGGAGATTTGTCGTGGGCGACTAATCTCCCCGTGTGCCAGAGCCCTAATATAGAGGTTAATCAGCCACCACAATGCCATCTGCAGGTAAAAGAACACTGAAGTTGGTGCCAAACACACAATTCCTTTTGCTAACCCCTTTGTAGAAGAACTAAACCTGTTGTAATGAAACATATTCTCAATGCTCCTCATTACACCCTCTCCTGAAATTGTATATTGCCTAACTTCTGCTCACATTGCAGCTTTAAACATTTTATCCCAGGATGAGTATGCCGGTGCCATTTTATTTACGATGAGGAAGATTAAAAAAGTACACGTTATCAACAACTTGGTCTTAGTGGATATCGCTTGTGGTAAGGACATCTAAACATAAGGGCTCTGGCACACGAGGGAGTTTAGTCACCCGCGACAAATCTCCCTTGTTGCGGGCGACTAAACTCCCCAATATGACATCCCACAGGCGAAAATGTAAAATATGTGATCAGTAAACATCCTCTTTAATTACCTGCCACTCTGGTTGTTCAAAGGTTATCAGTTAGGCTGCAGGATCCCCTTAATCACTTAGGATTCCTTCTCTAACCCACTCAGCCTCCTCCCTTAGGAACTGACTTTGGCTCATGACTTACTGAGCATGCTCAGTTATTCTCAACTCAAGTTACCAAACACACACTCCAGTCTAGCAGCCAATGAAGAGATGGCACTGCCAGTTTCCATATAAACTCTGCTTCATCTGTGCACTCTGCTGGAGAAACATGTTTTTTTCTCCTAACCTCCTGTCCTGAGCTCAGTTTAACCGTTACAGGGCACAATCTAAGCAGGACTTTTTATCAAAATAAACTCTGCCTGTGTAAGGCTGCATTCTTTATTACATGAATATGCAGAGCACATGTGCTTTTTGCAGATGTAAATGTCACTGATGATGTATGAGAGGGAAAATGGCCGCCTGGTGAAAGTTGCTATTTGTTTTAGGAAAATGTGCTGGCAAATGGAAGGGATATATGTAGCACAAATGGTGCGGTTTGGGTGGGAGAGATGTGCCCAACTTATACATGGTAGGAAAATGTAGGGTTTACATGTCCTTTAACTTTCAAAATTTCAAAAGTTTCACACACAAATCTGGTGTATTGAAAGCAAGGTTAGAATGTACGCTATTCTTGCTAGCCTGTTTATCAGATATACACTGCACTGCTGTGTAATGTTTTACTGTCTACCCACTTGCTACGAGAAGGACATATTTAGCCCACAAGCTCAACATTCATTTGACAGACCACAAATGTCTTAGTGTTTCGATTTGTACTTTTAAAGCTGAATTAGAATTTACTCAGAAAAAACCACATCATTGGGCATATCTCAGCATCCATCTTGAGATCTGTGTGTGTGTGAAAAGGAGGGACCTTCCCAAAAAAGTCTCCTGCTGCTTTATATACCTTAGGCCCCCAGACCAAGCATGACACACTGTGGTCCTCTCAGTATTACAAAGCACTAAGGTTTCATCCAAGCAGCCTGTACATGAGTCACCATGCTTGATAGCAATGGAACATTACCAGCCCACTGCTGCATTGTATTGTTGGGGGCACAGCAAGTACACCATTATCAGTCACTTGCTGGGGCGTAGACAGAAAGCCTAGCAAAGAAATGCTAAATGCAGAGATCTACTGAAAATGGACACAGGCTTCTTTCCATGCATGGAACATTATTTGCATTTTAACTTTATTATTTATTATTTTTAGGTATAGGATCTACAATCTAGAATGTTTGAGACCTAGGGTTTTCTGGATTATTGATCATTAATTTGGATATCCTGCCTTAAGCCTGTTAAAAAACATATTTAAATATTAAAGTAGAAGGAAAGGTAAAAACTAAGTAAGCTTTATCAGAAAGATTTATGTAAATACAGCCATAAATACTTAGAGAATATTTCTCAGTGGAAAGAAACACCGCATTTCTTTCCTTTTATTTTGTATACATGATCTTCTATGTCAGACTTCCGTCAGGGCAAGGCACGAGTCTGCTTAGTTTGCCCATCTCTCCTTTCTCCCCCTCCCTTCTGCTTTCATCCCCTCCCCTCTCTGCTCTCTCCCCCTCCCATCTCTGCTGTGTAATCTGAGCTGAAAGCTGTTTCGTGCCTGCAAGCTGCTGCCTGAAAGTGAAATCAGACCAAACTAAAATGGCAGCTGCTATCTTAACCAAACAGAGGGTGATCCTGTGGCTGTTTAGCATTATAGCATTTTAGCTTGCGCTATTGTGCGCTAAGTACAAAAATGACTAAAAACAACATACATCATAACCCAGATTAATGCCCAACTGAGCAAAGCTAAACAGGCACATATTTCTGAATTCACATTGGATGCCACCACTCTTTTCCCTTGGGGTAATTAAAATGAAGGCTGTATCATATGTTAGCACAGTACACTATTCTCTAAGATAGCAGTTCACTGTTTAGTTAATGTGCTTTATATCAGCATGCAGCAAAATGCACTGCTATGTATACATTACTGAAGGTAATCATTTGTGAAAACGGATGAGGCTTGGTATTGAGATGGTGCTATATCTTGATCTTCTTATGTGAACAATACTTCTTCCATCTTGATTGTGTAGGAGCTTTTTAAAAACATATTTATTTCACCAGCTGTTAATGTGCTCTTAAAAAAGTCCAATACACCAACAGGACCTTTAAAGTGGGCAGTCTGACTCAATAACACTTGGTACAAGCTAATCTACGAGGTAAAGCATTTGCCAGGACAGAGCCACATAACCACATCACTGCTTGTTTTAGTGACTCATTTAGGTCAACTACAGCTTATTCTACTTTATGTTTGACTCCTAATTTACTAAATGAATAACAAAAAAGTAGAATAAACATGCAGTTAATAACTGTGGACCTAGGCTAACCCAACGTAAGATATTCCTTTTCTATGCCCAAGGGTATATTCACCTTTGCATAAGCAAGTTTGTTATACAAGGAACTATTTTAAGCAAATTTTAATTTGGTCATTGATGTTTATTTTGTATGTTTTTCAATAGCAATCCCTCCAATTTTACCTTTTTCCACTGCTTTGGGCTCTTTGGTGTGGGGGTGAAGACCTACAGTTTTGTAGCCTCTGTTCTAAACGTTTCAAAACTGATTTCTGCTGGTATTAGCTACACCACTGCATTGCCAGGGGTTCTCCGGTTAGAAGCACTTCGCTTCATGTTAAAATTAAAGACGGTGGTTCCAACGGTGGCAACGGCATCACGCCAGCACACTGTGTAGCAACGTCATTGTGCAAATCTAATGTAAATACACGCCAGAAACTCAAGTTCAATCTCCGAGTATAGGACTTTCTAAGCAAGCTCCTGGGTGCGCTGTAATTGCTTTAAATTGTTGATATCCTGTTTGCCGCCTGAATTGACCTTTGCCTGGATTTCGATTTGAGGCTGTTTAACCCCCCTGGTACTGTGTTTTCAGACTGATAATATGCCTGTACACCAGCTTCTTCCTCACTCCCTACTTCTAACCCATTAAGCGCCGAGCAGGCCCTTACATGCATCAATATTGCACCAACATAAGTACATCCCTTGTTTACATGTAATATTACAGGAAAATCATGTTATTTATGTTGATTAATATTTTTGCAGAAGTAAAAAGAAAATCTTGTCTCTTATCTCATAAATCATTTACTACTGCCTTGGGCATGTCTAAACTTGTACTGTACTGTGCATGCTGCCGCAGCCACTAGAAAAATCTGTACTCTACTACATTTGGGGATGGGGTGCTGCAGTGTGACAGTTGGGGGTTGCTGGTGGTACAAGGGTAGAAGTACATGGTCATTTTACTAGTGTCATATAATGATTCTGAATTGCAGGCTTATAATTATAATGAAGGTAATTACTCCAACTTGTAGTAGGATAAGCAGGTGGATTGTTATTTTGCTTTTTTCCAGCCTGGGTTTTAGATGATTTTGGACTTGTGTCTCCATAGTTTGACTGTACAAAACCTGCAAGAAAAAACTAGAATAGGGGGAAGTGGCTGCCAAGCGGTTTGAGCACTACTGGAATTTCTCTAATTGTGGTAGTGTGGTGATACAATAGAAGAAAAACATTTCAGGATAAACCCTCTTTTAGTTTTGGAACTTCAAAGCTCACAGATACAAAAACACAGCAGATGCCAAAAAAAAAAAAAAAATAGAAAATAGGTGCAGTGTTTCATTGGTGCTGGTGTTGTTGGTAATTGTACAGGGTCTAAACAAAATTTTCAGCAGGATTCAGCTGAATCCATGCCTCTGGCCGAACCCAATCCAAATCCTAAAAATCATGAGACTTTTTGTCACATAAACACACTTTGTGCATGTTTTCCTTTAACCATTCCTTCTCCTAATTTACATGTGCAAATTAGTATTCAGATTTGCTTCTGTATTTGGCCTAATCTTTCACAAAAGGGTTTGGCCAGATCCTAAAATAGTGGATTCAGTGCATTCCTAAAAGGGACTACTGATTCTTGAGACCATATATTGTAAAATATATCTGTATTTGTTTTTCTCTTGGGATTTCTTGATCCACAGTAAATAGAAAAGTTCCAAGTACCAAAACTGCAGCACACAATTAAAATAATAATATCCTTGCCACTTGGTTCATTGTACTGCAGCTAAGGCAACTACATGAACATTTGATTCCATTGCCAAACAAGCAACTTTACATCAACTACATGTGGTCCAAAACATGCAGCGCTATGCTTTTTTAAATAAATCTATACCTGTTGCATCTATAAAGCTTGTCAGTTGATTCATGTATTTTTTGTAATCTCTTCATTTCCATTTTATAAAAGGTTATCACAAAAAGGATCATACAGTATTGTTGATCATCCATCTGTATTCCAAACAAAGATCCTGTAACGTTTACTAGCATTCAAAGGGTAGGGAAAGGTTAGTATAGTGTATACCAAATAATGCTAAAAAGGCTACACCAGGTACAAAATGCTATATTTTTCCAGTAAAGGGTCCACAGTTGCTATATTGCCATATGTTCAAGGGCGGGCCAAGCCAACCAGGCGCCCTAGGCAACCCGGTCGGCCAACTCCGCCTACCTCCGCGCCCCCCCCGAACGGCGCATGCGTGCCAAAGCACAGGAGGAGGCGCAGGGGGGGCAGTGCGATTAGATCGGTCATTGCCTCCACCGCTAATGACAAGCGGCGGAGGCAATGACAAAGTAGCACTAGGGGTAGGCAGGAGAGGCTCCTGCCTGGCACCCCCCATTCGTTGCGCCCAAGGCAGCTGCCTCTTCTGCCTACCCCTAGTTCCGTCTCTGCATATGTTTGTCTATCGAATCATCTAGCAAAGCTGTGAGATAAAATAGGTTTTGCATTGTATTAACCCTGTCCACAATACAGTGAATATTGATATTGTTGGCAGCCAAACTTTGCCACAGACAATACTGAGCTTGTTTTGGGGTTTGCTTACATCTTTTCTTGGGAGGGCTTAGAGTGCCAGATGAATATCTATTTGTTTTATCACATGAAAACATTTGAAAGTGATTTCTTTCAAGAGAGCTTCTAATTTCTCATTTTTTTTTAGTCTGCTTGTTCTGCACTGCTTGTGTTATTCCTAAGGGCTCTGGCACACGGGGAGATTAGTTGTCCGCGACAAATCTCCCTGTTTGCGGGCGACTAATCTCCCTGAATTGCCATCCCACCGGCGACAATGTAAGTCGCCGGTGGGATGGCACACGCTGTGCAGGCTATTTCGGCAAATCGCCGAAGTTGCCTCGTGAGACATTTTCGGCGATTTGCAGAAATCGCGTTGCCGCGTGTGTCATCCCAACTGCGACTTACATTGTCGCCGGTGAGATGGCAACTGATGGCATCTCAGATTAGCCGCCCGCGAACAGGGAGATTTGTCGCGGGCGACTAATAATAATCGACTACATATAATCTTCATTTAGACTACAAGCATGTTGTCAGTTTCTATTAAAACATGGTCAGTTATAATACAATCAAACATAACAAGTCTTTACTATTACAATAGGAAAACCCTTGATGGAGAAGGACTTGGATGGACTTGTAGATAATAGATTAACAATGCTAGTCAGCAGCAGGAAAAGCAAGTGAGGTACTGTAGTTTTTAAAGGGAGTATAGATTCCTGGGAGTCGATTTTACCTCTACACAGTACTGGTAAGGCTCCATCTAGAATGTTAAGCAGTTTTGGTCTCCAGTGCTCAGAGGGGATATTACCGAATTAGAAAGAGCACAATGTCTCAATTAGGAGGAAAATCTGGACTTAAGAATATTTACACTTTGGAAGAGGAGGTTGGGGGAGATATGATAACTATGTATAAATATATAAGGGGGCCACACAATAATCTCTGTAATGCTTTATTCACCAGTAGGTCTTTCAAGCAGATGTGAAGACATCTGTTGACATTAGAAGAATGGAGGTTTCATGCATTAGATAGTTTCAAAATAAGGTAAAAAAATTACTAAAATGAACTGAAATTATTATTAACATGTATTTATAAAAGCCAACATATTCTGCACCATTGTACAATAAATGGGTGTATGAATAAAAGAGGATGTTCACCTTTAGACAAAATTCTGAATTGGAACAGCCCGTCAAAAAAAAACCATTTTGTAATTAATCTTTATTATTTAAAATGTTTAGTTTTTTGATCTACAGACCAGGATCAGTGCTGCTAAAAAGGGATTGGCGACTCCATCTTGCATTCTGCCCAAAACAGGAAGTTGACACTGAACTGGTTATTGAGCATGCTTTCCCTCTCCTGCTTCATTTGCATTGCATTGATCCGATTGGCTGAACCTTGCTAGCCATTGGCACCGTAGATAAGCAAATGAAGCAGGAGAGGAAAGGCATGTGCAGAACCAGTTCAGTCTGAGAAGAGAGCCCTACAGGAGCACAGATCCTGGTCTGTAGTTTTAAAACTAAACATTTTTAATAAATGAGGTGATTTACAAAACTGTCTTTTTGTGACAGAGGCTGTTCAAATTCAGACTATTGTCTACAATTGTAATAAAAAAAAAAAATCTATGAAAACTATAGGCCTGTTATTCTGACATCAGTGATAAGGAAGCTTTTGGAAGGGGTAATAAGGGATAGGGCACTTGAATACATTGCAGTTCACAATACTATTAGTTTGTGCCAGCATGGTTTTATGCGTAACAGATCTTGCCAGACTAATTTAGTCGCCTTTTATGAGGAGGTGAGTAGGAACCTTGATGCTGGAATGGCAGTTGATGTCATCTACTTGGACTTTGCTAAAGCGTTTGATACAGTACCTCACAGAAGGTTAATGATCAAATTAAGGAATATTGGCCTAGAACATAATATTGTAATTGGATAGAGAACTGGCTGAAGGATAGAGTACAAAGAGTGGTGGTAAAGGGAACATTTTCTAATTGGACCAGTGTGGTTAGTGGAGTACCGCAGGGGTCAGTCCTTGGTCCTTTGCTTTTTAACTTGTTTATTAATGACCTGGAGGTGGGCATAGACAGTACTGTTTCTATTTTTGCTGATGACACTAAATTGTGCAAATCTATAAGTTCCATGCAGGATGCTGCCGCTTTGCAGAGCGATTTGACAAAATTAGAAAACTGGGCAGCAAACTGGAAAATGAGGTTCAATGTTGATAAGTGCAAAGTTATGCATTTTGGTAGAAATAATATAAACGCAAACTACTTACTGAATGGTAGTGTGTTGGGGGTATCCTTAATGGAGAAGGATCTAGGGGTTTTTGTTGATAATTCCAGGCAGTGTCATTCTGTGGCTACTACAGCAAATAAAGTGCTGTCTTGTATAAAAAAGGGCATTGACTCAAGGGATGAGAACATAATTTTGCCCCTTTATAGGTCCCTGGTAAGGCCTCACCTTGAGTATGCAGTGCAGTTTTGGGCTCCAGTCCTTAAGAAGGATATTAATGAGCTGGAGAGAGTGCAGAGACTGCAACTAAACTGGTTAAGGGGATGGAAGATTTAAACTATGAGGTGAGACTGTCGAGGTTGGGGTTGTTTTCTCTGGAAAAGAGCCGCTTGCGAGGGGACATGATTACTCTGTACAAGTACATTAGAGGGGATTATAGGCAGATGGGGGATGTTCTTTTTTTCCCATAAAAACAATCAACGCACCAGAGGTCACCCCTTTAGATTAGAGGAACGGAGCTTCCATTTGAAGCAGCGTAGGTGGTTTTTCACGGTGAGGGCAGTGAGGTTGTGGAATGCCCTTCCTAGAGATGTGGTAATGGCAGATGCTGTTAATGCCTTTAAGAGGGGCCTAGATGAGTTCTTGAACATTCAAAATATCCAAGGCTATTGTGATACTAATATCTACAGTTAGTACTAGTGGTTGTATTTATAGTTTATGTATGTGAGTATATAGATTGGTAGGTGTGGGTTAGGTGTGCTGGGTTTACTTGGATGGGTTGAACTTGATGGACACTGGTCTTTTTTCAACCCTATGTAACTATGTAACTATGGATGCTGCCGCTTTGCAGAGCGATTTGACAAACTTGGAAAACTGGGCAGCAAACTGGAAAATGAGGTTCAATGTTGATAAGTGCAAAGTTATGCACTTTGGTAGAAATAATATAAATGCAAACTATCTACTGAATGATAGTTTGTTGGGGGTATCCTTAATGGAGAAGGATCTAGGGGTTTTTGTAGATAAGAAGTTGTCTAATTCCAGGCAGTGTCATTCTGTGGCTACTAAAGCAAATAATGTGCTGTCTTGTATAAAAAAGGGCATTGACTCAAGGGATGAAAACATAATTTTGCCTCTTTATAGGTCTCTGGTAAGGCCTCACCTTGAGTATTCAGTGCAGTTTTGGGCTCCAGTCCTTAAGAAGGATATTAATGAGCTGGAGAGAGTGCAGAGACTGCAACTAAACTGGTCAAGGGGATGGAAAATTTAAGCTATGAGGTTAGACTGTCAAGGTTGGGGTTGTTTTCTCTGGAAAAGAGGCACTTGTGAGGGGACATGATTGCTCTGTACAAGTACATTAGAGGGGATTATAGGCAGATAGGGGGTGTTCTTTTTTCCCATAAAAGTGATCAGCGCACCAGAGGCCCCCCTTTAGATTAGAGGAACGGAGCTTCCATTTGGAGCAGCGTAGGTGGTTTTTCACGGTGAGGGCAGTGAGGTTGGGGAATGCCCTTCCTAGAGATGTTGTAATGGCAGATTCTGTTAATGCCTTTAAGAGGGGCCTGGATGAGTTCTTGAACAAGCATAGTATCCAAGGCTATTGTGATACTAATATCTACAGTCAGTATTAGTGATTGTATATATAGTTTATGTATGTGATAGTATAGATTGGTAAGTATAGGTTATGTGTGCTGGGTTTACTTGGAAGGGTTGAACTTGATGGACTCTGGTCTTTTTTCAGCCCTATGTAACTATGGCAGAGGTGTTAATAACTTTCCAAAGTGACACAGCAGGCAAATGTCTGTGATATACTCACTGTAGTTTTTTTTCCGTTCACAAAATTCACTTTAGTTATTTAATCTAAAAACAGACTGGGTCACTGGCAGTCTGCATGTACAGGAATGTTTGATAGTGTCACTGTTAGGATAAAGCATTCCATATACATTACAGATATGCAACTGATATTCCTGCATGAGCAACCACACTTCCTGCTCCAGACCTTACAGCTCCCGGCCCTTTTTCCAAATGCAGTTACTCATTTATTCTAGCACCTGCACTGGCTTTATCAATAAGTTTGCATTGTCTTAACCCTGTCCACAATACAGTGAACAATGAAATTGTTGGCAGCCACAGCCAGTATTTGCACTAAGAGCTTTGGGGGGGGGGGGGGGGGGGGGGGGGGGGGTGCTTAAATCTTTACTTAGGAGGGCTAAGAGTGCCAGATGATTATCTAATTGGATATATTTCTAAAAGACTTTTTGTAGCAGGTGGAAAAATGCTGTCCAGTAGGTGGTTGTTGCTATGGGGCAGTTCCACCAAACATGTGTAAAACTTCCTAATTCTGTACAACCTCGGAAATGATTCATGTTTTATATTAATCACACAATACACTTGTTGATTAGCGTAAGGCATAATAGTGATTAAGCTTAAAATAATCATCTAATTTGATGTTTTTTATTAATTTATTATTTTTCCAGACTGTAAACCAGTGATGCTTTGCCTGCCTGCTCACCCTCTTTGTGGTATTCAGATAAACCCCCAAATATTGCATTTAGGGGTTTTGAAAAAACCCTATAGCAGTTTGAGGAAGATACCTCTAAATTGGAACATGAACATTTACCCTATTAATAATGAAAACTCCTTTTCCCCAATTTTGTTACTTACCTGAATGCTGTTAAATCTTTGCCCAAGTCCTAGTTATCTCCTTCACCTAGGAAACGGGTCTTTGTCAATTTTCTATTGAAATTTGCTATGTGTGATGCCATTTCTACTGTCTTAGTTTCTAATTGTGAGCTGGTCCTGCATCACTGCTGCCATTTCTAAAAGGTTACATGTCGCATTTGTCCATTTTCTAAAATATGGCATCATACAGTGGGTCAGATTCATTTCAGTTAGAAAAACTGTTCTCATGCTTTTTCATGTAAAAACTTTTGGAAGTGATTTCTTTCAAGAGAACTTCTAATTTCTATTTTTTTTATTGTTTGCTTGTTCTGCACTGCTTGTGCTATTCCTACAGGGCTACATATAATCTTCATTTAGACTACAAGCATGTTGTCAGTTTCTATTGAAACATGGCCAGTTACAATAAAATCATACATAACAAGAGTCTTTACTATTACGTTAGGAAAACCCTTGATGGAGAAGGACTTGGGTGGACTTGTAGATAATAGATTAACAATGCTAGTCAGCAGCAGGAAAAGCAAGTGAGGTACTGTAGTTAAAGTGAGTATAGATTCCTGGGAGGAGAGAGTCGATTTTACCTCTACACAGCACTGGTAAGGCTCTAGAATATGCTGTGCAGTTTTGGTCTCCAGTGCTCAGAGGGGATATTACCGAATTAGAAAGAGCACAATGTCTCAATTAGGAGGAAAATCTGGACAAGTTAAGAATATTTACACTGTAGAAGAGGAGGTTGGGGGAGATATGATAACTATGTATAAATATATAAGGGGGCCACACAATCTCTCTAATGCTTTATTCACCTGTGGGTCTTTCAAGCAGATGTGAAGACTTAGACATTAGAAGAATGGAGGTTTCATCCATTAATAGTTAGTTTCAAAATAAGCTTGCATTTCTTTTTAGAAAGTGAGAAAATACAAAATTACTAAAAATGAACTGAAATTATTTGTATTTGTATCATGTATTTATAAAAGCCAACATTGTTGTACAATAAATGGGTGTATGCATTAAAGAGGATGTTCACCGTTAGACAAAATTCTGAATTGGAACAGCCCCTGTCAGAAAAAAATATTTTGTAATTCATCTTTATTATTTAAAATGTTTAGTTTTTTTTTATCTACAGACCAGGATCAGTGCTGCTGAAAGGCTCTCTCCTCTTTGTTCTAAAGGGATTGGCGACTCAATCTTGCATTCTGCCCAAAACAGGAAGCTGACACTGAACTGGTGCCTTCCCTCTCCTGCTTCATTTGCATTGCATTGATCTGATTGGCTGAACCTTGCTAGCCAATGGCACCATAGATATGCAAATGAAGGAGGAGAGGAAAGTTCAGTTGTAGAAGAGAGCCTTACAGCAGCGCTGACCCTGGTCTGTAGCTTTAAAACTAAACATTTTAAGTAAATGAGATGATTTACAAAAATGTTTTTTTCTGACCGGCTGTTCAAATTCAGACTATTGTCTACAATTGTAATAAAAAAAAATCACATTGGCAGAGGTGTTAATATCTTTTCCAAAGTGACACAGCAGGCAATATACTCACAGCAGTGTTTTTACCATTGTTTACAAATTCAATTTATTAGGAAACAACACATGCAATAAACAAATCAAAGCTCATTACTCTAAAAACAGGGTCGCTGGCAGTCTGCATGTACAGGAAACCTGAACTTTGATAGTGTCACTATAAGGACAAAGCATTCCATATACATTACAGATATGCTACTGATATTCCTGCATGAGCAACCACACTTCCTGCTCCAGACCTTATAGCCCCCGACCCTATATCCAAATGCGGTTACTCATTAATTCCAGCACCTGCACTGGCTTTATCAGCCTTGTGAACAAAGCCCCTGTTATCCTTCACATCTGCTGGGTCTCATAGACCATTCTGGGAGAGACATACCCTTTAGGGTTTTTCCAGTTCCTCTGCCACAATATAGATACATAGATCAATTGAAATAGATATTTAACTATTATATATATATATATATATATAAGCAAAAATATATTACACATACACCTTAAATCTCTATAATAAATACACATGTAAAAAGTGATTTCCAAATTTGTGTATAACTGGGTTTTTATTGACATCTATAATTTTGGACTAAATATTATGATACATTAATTATGTTTATGAAAATTTGTTCAAGGAAAGAACAAATAGACTTGCAGTTACGCTATCATTTTCAACTCCATTATTTCTCCGACAATCCATAGCCATGGTGCAATAATATCTTTTGATATCATTTCATATACTCATAGTAACATAGTAACATAGTAAGTTGGGTTGAAAAAAGACATACGTCCATCAAGTTCAACCATAATGCCTATATATAACCTGCCTAACTACTCATACAAGTATGGGCCTTGTTATCCAGAATGCTTGGGACCTTGTGGTTTTCTTGATAACAGGTCTTTTCGTTATTTGGATCTTCATAACTTAAGTCTACTAAAAATCATTTAAACAAACCTAAGATGATTGTTTTGCCTCAAATAAGGATTCATTATATAATGAATATACTTAGTAAGTACAAGGTGCTGTGTTATTATTACTGAAGAAAGGGAAATCATTTTTAAAAATGTGGCTTATTTGATTAAAAAGAATTAATGGGAGATTGCCTTCCTGTTAGTTGTAGCTTTCTATAAAACAGATTTCTGGCTAACAGATCCCATACCTATACCAATTATTATACAGTATAAAACCTTGTATCATATGACATAATCTTTGTGTGTGTCAGTTTTAGATTGTAAGCCCCCCTGGGGCAGGGACTGAGGAAGAACCTCTGTAAAATGCTGCCTAAATATATGTCAGTGCCATATAAAGTATAAACAACTCCACAAACTGGAATAAAATAATGAAACCTTTTGCACAACTGTCACAAAACTGTCAAAACAAATACTGGTCAGAAAATCAGAAATGTTTCCATTTGGTTTAATGGTTTAAAGCATGCAAATGAGTTGACCTGCAGCACTGACACTTAGTTTCCACTCATGCTCAACAGAGATCCTGTAAACAGCATGTCTTGAAACCTAGTATTAAAGCACAGGCTCGCATATATATATATATATTTATATGATGTGATTTAGTGAAACTGGTACAAGCGTCAGTAACAGGCTATTAAGAAGGATCGTAGGAGGAAAAAAGAAAACACCTTAATTTAACATGTATGAGAACATCTGCACTTTTAAGTATTTCCAGTCATTGAAACTTCTAGTTTATAAAAAAAAAACAAGATTCAAACTCACTGGTCTTATAAGTTAAAATACTGGGAGATCTTAAGAAAATACAATGTGAAAAAAATAAAGCTTTCAAATAAAGGCTACATTGCAGTGCTAATAATGGTTTTACTGGCAACATCTGCACCCAAAGAGCAGAATCAGAGCAGCTTACAAGGTACAGCAGCTATATACTTATGGAACCCATACAGTAACTGCATAGTGACAGGAATGTGTACTTAAAGGAGAAGGAAAGGCATAATCGCTTAGCTTTTACCCCGGGTTGGTGCCCCTGTTAGGAGAGAACAGCACCAGCCCAGGGTACCTGCGAGCGTCTCTTCTTGAGTGAAAAGCAGAACTTTCACAAAAAAGTCGGCTTTTCACTCTAATGCACATGCGCTGGCCCAGGGAATTCGCGCAGAGGAAATGCGGAAGAATAATTTTAAGGGTGAACTACCCATTTAAAGGGCAACAATTTGTACTTGTTTCCACCTTGCTTTGATTTACTTATCTTAAATCAATTAAATTAAGTCAGTATTGGAATACTCCAGGTAGAGTGTTGGAGGGGACCGCACCAATATAGTTACCTCAACAGTGCTGCATCCTGATTCTCCTGCATATAGCACCAAATAAGTGGATGGGTAGCCTTATCTTGGGCTACCATAAAGCAGAAGTCAAGCCTAAGTAGCCCCCCCATCTTCTTTTCTGTTGATTCACTGCACATGCTCTGTGCTCCTGTCAGTTATTGATCTTGGGGACAATACACTGTTTGTATAGTATATAAAATCACAATGTTAGGCTGTATAGTAAATAATACATAGTTACATAGTTAAGTTGGGTTGAAAAAAGACCAAAGTTCATCAAGTTCAACCCTTCCAAGTGAAACCAGCACACACAACCTATACTGACCTATCTATCCACTCACATACATAAACCCATACTGACCTATCTATCCACTCACATACAGACCCATACTGACCTATCTATCCACTCACATACAGACCCATACTGACCTATCTATCCACTCACATACAGACCCATACTGACCTATCTATACACTCACATACAGACCCATACTGACCTATCTATCCACTCACATACACACCCATACTGACCTATCTATCCACTCACATACAGACCCATACTGACCTATCTATCCACTCACATACAGACCCATACTGACCTATCTATCCACTCACATACAGACCCATACTGACCTATCTATCCACTCACATACAGACCCATACTGACCTATCTATCCACTCACATACAGACCCATACTGACCTATCTATCCACTCACATACAGACCCATACTGACCTATCTATCCACTCACATACACACCCATACTGACCTATCTATCCACTCACATACACACCCATACTGACCTATCTATCCACTCACATACAGACCCATACTGACCTATCTATCCACTCACATACAAACCCATACTGACCTATCTATACACTCACATACAGACCCATACTGACCTATCTATCCACTCACATACAGACCCATACTGACCTATCTATCCACTCACATACAGACCCATACTGACCTATCTATACACTCACATACAGACCCATACTGACCTATCTATACACTCACATACAGACCCACACTGACCTATCTATCCACTCACATACAGACCCACACTGACCTATCTATCCACTTACATACAGACCCACACTGACCTATCTATCCACTCACATACAGACCCACACTGACCTATCTATCCACTCACATACAGACCCATACTGACCTATCTATCCACTCACAAACACACCCATACTGACCTATCTATCCACTCACATACATAAACCCATACTGACCTATCTATCCACTCACATACAGACCCATACTGACCTATCTATCCACTCACATACAGACCCATACTGACCTATCTATCCACTCACATACACACCCATACTGACCTATCTATCCCACTCACATACAGACCCATACTGACCTATCTATCCACTCACATACAGACCCATACTGACCTATCTATCCACTCACATACACACCCATACTGACCTATCTATCCACTCACATACACACCCATACTGACCTATCTATCCACTCACATACACACCCATACTGACCTATCTATCCACTCACATACACACCCATACTGACCTATCTATCCACTCACATACAGACCCATACTGACCTATCTATCCACTCACATACAGACCCATACTGACCTATCTATCCACTCACATACAGACCCATACTGACCTATCTATCCACTCACATACACACCCATACTGACCTATCTATCCACTCACATACACACCCATACTGACCTATCTATACACTCACATACAGACCCATACTGACCTATCTATACACTCACATACAGACCCACACTGACCTATCTATCCACTCACATACAGACCCACACTGACCTATCTATCCACTTACATACAGACCCACACTGACCTATCTATCCACTCACATACAGACCCACACTGACCTATCTATCCACTCACATACAGACCCATACTGACCTATCTATCCACTCACAAACACACCCATACTGACCTATCTATCCACTCACATACATAAACCCATACTGACCTATCTATCCACTCACATACAGACCCATACTGACCTATCTATCCACTCACATACAGACCCATACTGACCTATCTATCCACTCACATACACACCCATACTGACCTATCTATCCACTCACATACAGACCCATACTGACCTATCTATCCACTCACATACAGACCCATACTGACCTATCTATCCACTCACATACACACCCATACTGACCTATCTATCCACTCACATACACACCCATACTGACCTATCTATCCACTCACATACACACCCATACTGACCTATCTATCCACTCACATACACACCCATACTGACCTATCTATCCACTCACATACACACCCATACTGACCTATCTATCCACTCACATACAGACCCATACTGACCTATCTATCCACTCACATACAGACCCATACTGACCTATCTATCCACTCACATACAGACCCATACTGACCTATCTATCCACTCACATACAGACCCATACTGACCTATCTATACACTCACATACAGACCCATACTGACCTATCTATACACTCACATACAGACCCATACTGACCTATCTATACACTCACATACAGACCCATACTGACCTATCTATCCACTCACATACAGACCCATACTGACCTATCTATACACTCACATACAGACCCATACTGACCTATCTATACACTCACATACAGACCCATACTGACCTATCTATACACTCACATACAGACCCATACTGACCTATCTATACACTCACATACAGACCCATACTGACCTATCTATCCACTCACATACAGACCCACACTGACCTATCTATCCACTCACATACAGACCCACACTGACCTATCTATCCACTCACATACTGACCCACACTGACCTATCTATCCACTCACATACAGACCCATACTGACCTATCTATCCACTCACAAACACACCCATACTGATCTATCTATCCACTCACATACAGACCCACACTGACCTATCTATCCACTCACATACATAAACCCATACTGACCTATCTATACACTCACATACAGACCCATACTGACCTATCTATCCACTCACATACAGACCCATACTGACCTATCTATCCACTCACATACACACCCATACTGACCTATCTATCCACTCACATACAGACCCATACTGACCTATCTATCCACTCACATACAGACCCATACTGACCTATCTATCCACTCACATACAGACCCATACTGACCTATCTATCCACTCACATA
Source organism: Xenopus tropicalis (assembly GCF_000004195.4). Taxonomy (NCBI): domain Eukaryota; kingdom Metazoa; phylum Chordata; class Amphibia; order Anura; family Pipidae; genus Xenopus; species Xenopus tropicalis. Next base: position 106,971,130 of record NC_030680.2, on the reverse strand, counting down.
CAGACCCATACTGACCTATCTATCCACTCACATACAGACCCATACTGACCTATCTATCCACTCACATACAGACCCATACTGACCTATCTATCCACTCACATACAGACCCATACTGACCTATCTATCCACTCACATACAGACCCATACTGACATATCTATCCACTCACATACAGACCCATACTGACCTATCTATCCACTCACATACAGACCCATACTGACCTATCTATACACTCACATACAGACCCATACTGACCTATCTATACACTCACATACAGACCCACACTGACCTATCTATCCACTCACATACAGACCCACACTGACCTATCTATCCACTCACATACAGACCCACACTGACCTATCTATCCACTCACATACAGACCCACACTGACCTATCTATCCACTCACATACAGACCCATACTGACCTATCTATCCACTCACAAACACACCCATACTGATCTATCTATCCACTCACATACAGACCCACACTGACCTATCTATCCACTCACATACAGACCCACACTGACCTATCTATCCACTCACATACAGACCCATACTGACCTATCTATCCACTCACATACACACCCATACTGACCTATCTATCCACTCACATACAGACCCATACTGACCTATCTATACACTCACATACAGACCCATACTGACCTATCTATCCACTCACATACACACCCATACTGACCTATCTATCCACTCACATACAGACCCATACTGACCTATCTATCCACTCACATACAGACCCATACTGACCTATCTATCCACTCACATACAGACCCATACTGACCTATCTATCCACTCACATACAGACCCATACTGACCTATCTATACACTCACATACAGACCCACACTGACCTATCTATACACTCACATACATAAACCATATATACCAACATATATAACTAACTGTAGATATTAGTATCACAATAGCCTTGGATATTATGCATCACAACATCACTAGGAAGGGCATTCCCCAACCTCACTGCCCTCACCGTGATAAACCACCTACACTGCTTCAAAGGAAATTTCTGTTCCTCTAATCTAATGGGGGGCCTCTGGTGTGCTGATCCCTTAGCCTATAATCCCCTCTAATGTACTTGTACAGAGTAATCATGTCCCCTCGCAAGCGCCTTTTTTCCAAAGAAAACAACCCCTACCTCGACAGTCTGACCTCATAGTTTAAATCTTCCATCCCCTTTACCAGTTTAGTTGCACGTCTCTGCACTTTCTCCAGCTCATTAATATCCTTCTTAAGGACTGGAGCCCAAAACTGCACCGCATACTCAAGGTGAGGCCTTACCAGGGACCTATTAAGGGGCAAAATTATGTTCTCATCCCTTGAGTCAATGCCCTTTTAAATGCAAAAATGACACTGCCTGGAGCTAGACAACTTGTTTTCTACGAAAATCCCCAGATCCTTCGCAATTAAGTCTCCACACAACATTCAGTGTTGCATTTATATTATTTCTACTGAAGTGCATAACTACTTTGCACTTGTCAACATTGAACCTCATTTTATAATATAGATTATTAGTGCATGGCAGCTCAGAAACCAGTGCAATTACCATCAGAATTTGTGTAGCTTCTCAACAGCTGCCCAGCGCACACTGAGCAGGTGCAGTGTCACTGACACTTCTAACAGATTCCAAGATGGGAAGCTCCAGTGACAACTTTGAAGGCCTGGATCATTACTGTTATAGAAATGCTGAACCTTTAGGCTGGTGCGGGAAGTTTATTGAATAAACTATGGCATTTAGGGTTAATTGTCCTTTAAAAACTCCTGTGACCGTGAGAGGAGAACTGCATTCCTAAGCAGATCAACTCTAATCCGCCAATGCTGCCTTATACATTTTGATAAATTGATACAATATAATGAAGTATATTTTGCAAAAAATACTTTCTTGACAGAAAACTGTTTAAATATTTAAACTGCTGAGAATCCATCACTATTGAATTTTAGTATGCCCTTTACTATATTTTTCAATATCCGCTATGGCCAAACCTAGTCCTTTCTCATAAGTGAAAATGATGCTAGATATAATCTCTGCAACTGCCACCTCCCACACAGCCACTGCCTGAAAAGGCAAACAGTTCATTATTATCGTTCTAATCATAAAAACAAAGTAGGCGGAATTCAAATATAAAGGAATAGCAATAACAGCTTGGCATTATGCTGAATTTTTTCAAGGGTATAGCTTACTTTTTTTATAGTCACTATGTATTTTTCTGTAAAAAATATTAAGAGCTGAATATAATATAGGGGAAGGGGAAACGGGATTGGCTTGCAGATTTTGCCTTAAGTAGGCAGCCATTATTTTTTTGGGTGCCCAAATGCATGGCAATATTTTGTTAATACAATACAGAAAAATCCAGATTCTCTTTGTAGGCTTTAAATCTTGTGCCTATTCTCTACCATGCCTATTTATGGATTATTAAATGTTATCCCACCTGTAAAATTGTCATTTTGAAGGTTTTACACACCAATCTACAAAAAAGCGTATCAGTTTGTTGGTTTGTGAAATAGAGAAACATTAATTTTGAAACTTTCTGGGAGAGATATTAGTTTTAAGGGGTAGATCCCTATAAGTTAACTTTGAGTATGTTATAGAATGGCCAGTTCATAGCAACTTTTCAATAGGTCTTCATGATTTATTTTATATAATTGTAAAATTATTTTCTATCTTTCAAATGGGGGTCACTGACCCAAGCAGCCAAAAAACTATTGCTCTGTGAGGCTGCAATTTTATTGTCACTGTTACCTTTTATTACAGGTATGGGACCTGTTATCCAGAAAGCTTGGAACCTGGGGTTTTCCAGATAATGGATCTTTCTGTAATTTGGATCTCCATACCTTAAGTCTACTAAAAATCATTTAAACGTTATTTAAGTCCAATAGGATTATTTTGCCACCAATCAGGATTAATTATATCTTAGTTGGGATCAAGTACAAAATACTGTTTTATTATTCCAGAGAAAATGGAAATCAGTTTTAAAATGTTAATTATTTGAGATAGCCTTCCTGTAATTCAGAGCTTTCTGGATAATGGGTTTCCAGATAATGGATCCCATATCTGTACTTACTTGTCAATTCAGGTTCTCTCCTATAAATACATCAGTCTTTCATTAAAAGCACTTCTTGCTGTCTAAGGTTATTTCAACCCTAGCAACCAGATAACTGCTGAAATTCCCAACATGAAATGTGCTGAACATAAAATAAAATTATTGAAAAACCCCAAATAATAAAGAAATGAAGACCAATTGCAAATTGCCTTAGAATATTACTCTCCATTAAAAGTTAACTCAAATGGGGGCAACTGAAACATTTGAAAAGTTTAGGCCTAGTGCCAATCCACACAAAGTTTTGATGTGAAAACTTGCCCTTTTTATGGTTTGCTATTTGTGACTGCCTCACTCAAATAGAATCAATTATGAGGTATCCTTAGTGATCGGAATTATTTTCATTTATTTCTAGTATTTTTCACATACATTTTGTCTAAATAATCTTGTGGTCAGCTTTCTTTACTATCAAACTGTCTGTACTACAGTCACACCATGGGGTTCAAGAACAAAACTGGGCAAGGTTGCACTTGGCAGTATCCCATGGCAACCATCATATTTTTTTAATTCATTATGCAACCTGCTTATCACTGATTGTTGATGAAGGTTCCTGCCCAGATACAAAAATACTCAGTGATGCTCAATGAGTGAAAAAGCAGTGAAATTACGAATTTTGCCAAATTGGAGTCAATGGGCATTATTGTTTTCTTTTTTCTTGCACCAAATGCATAAGTGTTTTTCCCATGCAAGTCAATGGGCATTTCTACTCGCTCCATATGCATTGGAGTCATATTTTTCACAAGTTTTTATCCCCACAATTTTTTTTTCAGAGAAAGGAAACACATGGCCGCACAGCAAATCTGTAATAGGTGAAAAAATTTGCTCGTTTCAGAATGAATGTTCCGAGATTCTATTCTTATCTAGCACTGTACAGTTTGCAATTTCCACAGATATAAGCAAATACATATTGATGTGTGCATTGTGTAACCACTGTTTGCCCTGGGAAAAGCTGAATAAACAAAATATGTACAATGCAAGAAAATGCTCTAAACAGCATGGAGATTATGCCTGCCATTTTTGGTGGTAATTGCTCATTTACCACTTATGAAAATCTTTTCCTTACAATAGAAAAGTTATAGGAATGGATTCCTGCAGATTCAGTGGCTGAGAATAGTGACCTTAAGATCATTCAGAAGGGCATAGATTTACTAAAACTAGAATTTTTCTGGCCTTGTATGAACTTGACTGTGTTTTTTTCGAATAAAACAAGATCATTTTTGCATTTATTAAATCTCACAATAATGCTGGTAGGGTAGAACAAAAATATTGAGTTTATTGTCCGAAAATCAAGATTTTTTTGGGGCCAAAAAAATAGAAAAAAATCAGGAAACTTGTGAAATTAAAATGGGCATTCATTTTCATGAATCCTATTTATTTTTCCCAAACAGGAAGTGCTTCCGAGGCCATTTTAGGAGCATTGGTGCTCATTCTTGGAAAATAAAAATGTGTTTAAGTTTCATTTGAAACTGGGTGAAATAGAAAACAATGATGGGATTAACTTCCCCTTGAAAGTGTGTGAAATTGAAAACAATGACTTGTATATTTTACAAAGAGCTTATCCTCAAATCGAAGAATTAGTTTTGCCACCAATGTTATCCTATTGTAGAGGGAGAACAATAGGTTGTATGGTTACATCAACAAGGGTGAAAACATAGAAACATGAGAGACAGGGTGATACGTTTTTGGGCCTGAGGATTTCAGGTATGTATCCCTGCTCTGGCTGCGCACAGTGTCAAAATGTAATTAAAGGAAAGGAATTTGTGCACCCTGGTACGGATCACACGGTCCAGTTACAGGGACAATATACCCGTATCGCTAAATATGTAATATATGCACTGACTTGCCCTTGTGGACTTGCCTACATTGGGGAGACGACACAGATGGTCAAGTCACGCATATCTCAACATAAGCCCTCTATTCATCTAGGGAATACCAAGCTTCCAGTATCTAAACATTTTTTGGGTATGGATGCAGACCCCAACTGAAATGTATGGTTTTGGAAAGAGTTCCACCATTTAAATATGGAGTAAACCGTTAACTTAAATTAGAACAGGGATATGTATGGTGGATACATAAATTACAATCATTAGCACAAAATTGTATAGGGTTTATATATATATATATTTTGACCTATATCTTTTTCTGTGATTCAGGCAATACAATAAGCAATACTCCTTGATATGTTTGCGCTTAAGGTTTTTTTAGAAATATATTTTAGGAAGTAGAGTTATGGAATATTGTAACATGTATACCTGTTAGTTAGATACTACCATGATGTCACTTTCTGTATTAAGCTTTTTAATAGACCTGCAGTCTGTATTTGTTTTTTGAGCTTGATAAAAGGCTGTGCACCATGAAAAACATTATATTGTCTTAAGGCGAGTGCTATCTTTATATATATATATATATATATATATATATATATATATAGAACAAAAAATGCCGCACTCACAGGTCTTAGTGGAGAAAAAGAAAAGACTTTATTTTTTGCAACGTCAAACTAACGTTTCGGCTGCTACTGCAGCCTTTCTCAAAGTGAAATGACACACACAACCAACAACTGATAAACCCATAGTGGCGCCAAAACAGGCTGGTGAAGTCACTCTGTCGTCAGCTTAAACCCACCCCATCCGTGTATAGCACAGAAAATTTTAAATGTAACAACTAAAAATAACAACAAGTAAAGTGAGCACATGAACACGATTATCACAAAGTTATGAATAAAAATCATTAGAAAAAGAACAAAAACAAAACGAGACACGTAGAACATAGAATCCCCTATTGCTGAACTGCAACTCCCTTAGCAAGTCCTGTGACGGTGTAGTGAGCCATATAGAAGTACAGGGAATAGAAAAGTAAAGTAAATGAAAGAAAATAAATGAAAGAATTGTCTGGCCCAGCGACTCACCCATATACTGTACGGAAGCTTATCCGTCTATTAGATTCGGCGGCTGGCGTCGATAGGAGCCCTCCCGTAGATAAGGGGAGCGGGCCAATCAACGTTACCGGGGCGCAAAAGTGTGGAGAGCGCTCGCTAACAGGGAGAATGCGCACCTCACTTATTTGTAAGGCTGCGCATCTCCCGATATAAGCGCTCGTATCAGTCAGGATGCTGGGGTGTAAATGGCGCTGGCTACCCGGAAAATATGTGCACCTCACTTACCTCGTAAGGCTACATATTTCCCTATGAGCGCGCTGTATGTTTGTAACTCACAATTCTATAAAGAGTCAGATAGGGGGTGCTGGTACGGCCATATGTTATGGGCTAGAGGACTTTGCACTGCAAAAATTGGAAGGTAATAGATAAAGCAAATAAAATTAAAAATAGAATGAAGTAAAATGAAATAAAGTAAACAAGGGAATAAAACGTGAAAAGAGACAAGAAAAAGAGAAAGAAAGATAAGGACCGTTCATAATACATTTCATAGGTATCAGGACTATACTACTAGTTGTTGCCTACAGCTCAGGGTTAGGAAACAAAGTAAAAGAGGAGACAGGCCAGATGGCCAGAATCTGTGTAAAGTGAGGAAAAAATTACTTGGAAATGGAAACAAATTTTAAGTAGCTATGAAGCGTACACAGAATTGGGAGTGCCTCTTAGTAGTAACAAAGGACTCCTGTTTGAAACAAAGTTTTCGTTGATGCAGATGGATACAGTATATCGTACTTATTAGAAAGATTGTAGCAAAATCATTATAGATTAGCCTGGCACTGCTGTTGTTATACAAAAAGTATTGAAAAGTAGTACATTCTTTGATAAGAGTAAAACCATATCACTTCGTATGTTGTATCAAAAAAATGGTGGTGTTCCTATAATATAGATTAAGCCCCTGATATATAAAAAACTATAGTTATTATAATTATTTATGTAGAAGAGCAGGACTGTTACGCAAAAAAACTACTTTGTAACCACATTACAGAGTTCAATTCAGTCTAACATTGCAGGTTATGGAATCATATTAAAGTATTATAAAGTGTGTTGAAAGTCTGAGGAGTATGCACAAACCATTAAAGGTAAAACGCAGAATATGATATAAGTTCGTTGAGTCCATTAGGGCTGATGGTATTAAGTTTGTGTATCCATCGTAGTTCTTTCTGCAGGAGCAGTTTATCCCGATTGCCCCCACGTATTAGTGGAGGGATATGGTCAATGACCATGCATCTCAAACTTGCTAGGGTATGTTTGTGCTGCAGGAAGTGGGAAGCTACAGGAGTGTTAGCCTCCCCAGAGGTCAGTGCCAATCTGATGGCTGACCGGTGATTGGCCATCCTATCTCTGAAGGTGGTAACAGTTTTTCCAATGTAGAAAAGGCCACATGGGCATTTGATAAAATAGATGATAAATTTTGAGGTGCACGTAAGTCTGTGTGCAATCTGTATTGGTTTGCCTGTATGCGGATGATTGAAAGAAGGGCCTGTGACCAAAGAGTTACAGGTAGTGCAGTTGGGGCATTTGTAGCACCCTAGTCGTGTTGTAGAGAGCCAGGTATTTGTTGTGGATGTTTGATAGCAATGTTTGGGGTCGGTTTTAACTAGGAGATCCCTCAGGTTGTTCCCTCTTTTGTATGCAATTCGTGGGGGATGTCTGAAGATGGGGGGCAGAGTCCGGTCCTTTTTTAAGACCGTCCAGTGGTTGAAAATAGCATCAATGAGTGGTTTCTTGTCAGGTGTGTAGGTAGTAGTGAAGGTAAGTCTCTCCTCCGTTGCTTTTGGTTGTAGTGTCTCCCGGGGGTTAAGGGCCGCTGTCTGTGTCAGTGTTGAAATTTCGTGTATATAAGTATCCAAAACTTGTGGATCATAGCCCCTCTGTATGAAGCGAGTTTTCATGTCATCAAGTTGGAGTAGGAGTGTGGATGGATCTGAGTTGTTCCTTGCCATCCGTAGCATCTGTGAGTAGGGTATACTTTGTAGAGTATGTGGAGGGTGGCATGAGGTATGGTGAAGCAGCGTGTTTCTGTCAGTATCTTTACGAAAAGTGGTGGTAGTGAGCGAGGTATCCGATATCGTCAGTGTCAAATCTAGAAAGGAAATTGATAGTGTATCGATCTGTGCTGTGAAACGTATGGTGGAAGGTAGTTGGTTTAGTTGGTTAATCATGTACCAGAATTGGTCAGTAGGACCTGTCCACAGGAGGAACAGATCATCAATAAAACGAAACAGTTTGTAAATGAATTTGCCGTATGTTGGAAGAATGTAAGTTTGTTCGTAGTATGACATATAGAGATTGGCGAAAGACGGAGCAACATTGGAGCCCATACTGGTCCCACTGGTTTGTAGATAGTAGGAATGTTCAAACTTAAAATAGTTTAAAGTCAGGCAGTGGGTCAGCAACTCAATCAGGAATTCAATGGGAGGTCTGTTTCTATCCGGATGTTGTGCCAAAAATTTTTTGACATTGGCAATGCCCTCGCTTGTAGGTATTACAGTGTATAAGGATGAAACATCCATTGTGGCAAGTTTGGTATTAGGAGGTAAGGGATACAATTGGTGTAGTTTCAGAAGTAAGTCACCAGTGTCTCTGATGTACGTATGTGTCTCTTTAACCAATGGTTGTAGGAAATGGTCCACGTATATAGACAGTGGTTGTAGAAGTGACTTCCTAGCGCTAACTATCGGTCTCCCTGGTGGTGAAGTTAGACTTTTGTGTATTTTAGGCAGTGTGTACAGAATAGGACAAATAGGGTATTCACTTGTGAGAAAATTAAACACATCTGTATTGATGAATCCGTTTGTCAAACCCATACTAAGGGATGTGTCAATCCGTTTCTTAAAAATCCCCGTTGGGTCCCTATCAAGTTTTTTATAGGTAGCTGTGTCAGATAATTGGTTAAGAATTTCCTGTCTGTAATAGGCATAGTCTAAGACCACAACCCCCCGCCTTTGTCAGCCGGTCTTATGATGATGTTGGGGTTTTGGGAGAGGCTTTTAATGGCCTCTGTCTCAGTACGTGTCAGGTTGGAAAAGCTATGTGTCGATTTGTTATGTTTGTAGGTTTCATCTATCAAAAGTCTGGTATAAGCTTCGATGGACTTGGGGGTGTTAGGAGGTTCATATTGACTTGGCGGTTTAAATTTCTGTATACAGTTTTGTGAAATACGGAAATGTTCCTTGAGTTTCATAGTGCGTTGAAACTTATGTATGTCAATCATCGTGTCAAGAGTGCGTGTCCTATGTGTAGGAACAAAGGACAGACCTCGAGATAGTAAGCTTAATTCAGGGTTTGTTAGAGGGTGTGTACTAAGATTGAAGACTACTTGTTCCACAGTTTTTTGTTTTTTGTGGAACGGGTGTTTATTCCCCCCTCTTCTCTTGTGGGGCCGCCTCCCCCGCGGTGTCCTAAAAAATGGGACTGTGGGGGGATGGGGGAATGTAGGGAAGAGGTGTTGGGGGACGGGTTAATGGGTCTGCCTCTTCTAGAATTTCGTCCCTTGAAAGAAGTGTCAGAGTCAGTAGATGACGTGTATGGTGAAGAATCTATCCTTTCGGAACGAAAATGAGTTTGGAAACGTGTGGGTCTCCCCTGTATCCTAGGTTCACCCCCAGTAAGCCACCTGTACGCCCTTCTATTCTGATAATCTCCTGTCACTGTAGTCACTTTCTGTTTCTTAAATTTATGTAAATCAGTGGTGTATTGTGTAAGTTGATTCTGTAGTTTATCAAGCCACTTGTGTTCTTTATCACGGGATAGTGTGTGTAAATGTGCTGTCTCAAAGGCTGCTATGTCAGTATAAATTCCCTTAAGGTTTTTGCTCACCTCCTCAATCACCAAAAGCATCAAGTCCATAGAGCACTTATTCAGTATCTGGCACCACCTTTTACAAAATTCGATGTTGTTACGGCCAATAGTAGGGATGTTTCGGATCCTAAATCCTCTTGGAATATGTTGTCTTTTGTAAAAATCAGAAAGATATATGCCATGTAGTTTAAGATCAATTTCCCGCTCTTTCAATCTCAAAAGTTGATGATATAGATCAGTGTTTGTTGTCACTGGGGCGATGTCTTCAGCAGTTTCACCAAACAAAATATCAGCTGCTTCCGCATCCGAAAACTGGAGACCGGTAAGTGGAACATCAACCAGGTCCTGAGCATCAGAAGACGCCATCATTGAGTTTAAGCAGTAGTGGATAGAAAAGGAGACACATGGAGGATCAAAAAACTCGGGTGCTCTGTTAAAGTCCAAGTATACAAAAGTTCGCAGATAACAGGCACTCACGTCTGGTAAGGTGTAAATTCGCCTGGGTGCAGTATTGAAAGAAATCTTTTACAGCATATAGAACAAAAAATGCCGCACTCACAGGTCTTAGTGGAGAAAAAGAAAAGACTTTATTTTTTGCAACGTCAAACTAACGTTTCGGCTGCTACTGCAGCCTTTCTCAAAGTGAAATGACACACACAACCAACAACTGATAAACCCATAGTGGCGCCAAAACAGGCTGGTGACGTCACTCTGTCGTCAGCTTAAACCCACCCCATCCGTGTATAGCACAGAAAATTTTAAATGTAACAACTAAAAATAACAACAAGTAAAATGAGCACATGAACACGATTATCACAAAGTTATGAATAAAAATCATTAGAAAAAGAACAAAAACAAAACGAGACACGTAGAACATAGAATCCCCTATTGCTGAACTGCAACTCCCTTAGCAAGTCCTGTGACGGTGTAGTGAGCCATATAGAAGTACAGGGAATAGAAAAGTAAAGTAAATGAAAGAAAATAAATGAAAGAATTGTCTGGCCCAGCGACTCACCCATATACTGTACGGAAGCTTATCCGTCTATTAGATTCGGCGGCTGGCGTCGATAGGAGCCCTCCCGTAGATAAGGGGAGCGGGCCAATCAACGTTACCGGGGCGCAAAAGTGTGGAGAGCGCTCGCTAACAGGGAGAATGCGCACCTCACTTATTTGAAAGGCTGCGCATCTCCCGATATAAGCGCTCGTATCAGTCAGGATGCTGGGGTGTAAATGGCGCTGGCTACCCGGAAAATATGTGCACCTCACTTACCTCGTAAGGCTACATATTTCCCTATGAGCGCGCTGTATGTTTGTAACTCACAATTCTATAAAGAGTCAGATAGGGGGTGCTGGTACGGCCATATGTTATGGGCTAGAGGACTTTGCACTGCAAAAATTGGAAGGTAATAGATAAAGCAAATAAAATTAAAAATAGAATGAAGTAAAATGAAATAAAGTAAACAAGGGAATAAAACGTGAAAAGAGACAAGAAAAAGAGAAAGAAAGATAAGGACCGTTCATAATACATTTCATAGGTATCAGGACTATACTACTAGTTGTTGCCTACAGCTCAGGGTTAGGAAACAAAGTAAAAGAGGAGACAGGCCAGATGGCCAGAATCTGTGTAAAGTGAGGAAAAAATTACTTGGAAATGGAAACAAATTTTAAGTAGCTATGAAGCGTACACAGAATTGGGAGTGCCTCTTAGTAGTAACAAAGGACTTCTGTTTGAAACAAAGTTTTCGTTGATGCAGATGGATACAGTATATCGTACTTATTAGAAAGATTGTAGCAAAATCATTATAGATTAGCCTGGCACTGCTGTTGTTATACAAAAAGTATTGAAAAGTTATCTACGGGAGGGCTCCTATCGACGCCAGCCGCCGAATCTAATAGACGGATAAGCTTCCGTACAGTATATGGGTGAGTCGCTGGGCCAGACAATTCTTTCATTTATTTTCTTTCATTTACTTTACTTTTCTATTCCCTGTACTTCTATATGGCTCACTACACCGTCACAGGACTTGCTAAGGGAGTTGCAGTTCAGCAATAGGGGATTCTATGTTCTACGTGTCTCGTTTTGTTTTTGTTCTTTTTCTAATGATTTTTATTCATAACTTTGTGATAATCGTGTTCATGTGCTCACTTTACTTGTTGTTATTTTTAGTTGTTACATTTAAAATTTTCTGTGCTATACACGGATGGGGTGGGTTTAAGCTGACGACAGAGTGACGTCACCAGCCTGTTTTGGCGCCACTATGGGTTTATCAGTTGTTGGTTGTGTGTGTCATTTCACTTTGAGAAAGGCTGCAGTAGCAGCCGAAACGTTAGTTTGACGTTGCAAAAAATAAAGTCTTTTCTTTTTCTCCACTAAGACCTGTGAGTGCGGCATTTTTTGTTCTATATGCTGTAAAAGATTTCTTTCAATACTGCACCCAGGCGAATTTACACCTTACCAGACGTGAGTGCCTGTTATCTGCGAACTTTTATATATATATATATATATATACACATACATACACTGTCAGTATCCTGTGTAACCTACATATCCTTATGGGAAGGCCACCTCTTATAGATTCTATTTTAATCAAATAAATCAAATTAAATATGATTATATTAAAACAGTACATTGTACTTGATCCTATCTAAGATTTGTTTAATGCTTATTGTAGGCAAAACAACCCCACTGGGTTGAATTGTTTGAATTAATTTTTGGCAGCAAGAAAAATGCTATTAAAATTATTTTATGAGCATTAATAGTCAGTGGTATGTGGGTCTTTCCTCAGATTTATCTGGGTGATGGAGTAAATAGCAGTGTAAACACTATGGAAAGTAGAGTCCCATATTTAGGACCAGGTCTTCTTTGTAAGGGTGACATTAAGTTCCCTCTGCCATTTTTGGGTGTAGGGCAGGGAGATCTCCATTAACATCCCAAGAGACACCTGATATACAGTACATTGGATACTGAACCTCTGCATATGGATATTTTACCCAAGCTGTCTTGAAGTAAGTAGGTGTCATGGGGTGTCAGCAGCTTTTCAAACTGTACTTTTAACACTGTGCTGATGTTAAAAGATCTGCTGTTATGAATAATAAAACATTTTTCTCAAATGTTGCAAGTCTCCTCCTCTCAGTGGATTGAGCAGAGACTACAAGTTTAGAGAAAATATTGTGTAAGGAAAAAACAAGTTGCACTTTTTAAAATTATCTTAGGTTAGTGTGAAACAAAACATCCCTGTGAGATGACAGTTAGGGGTGTCTAGGGCTGGGAGAAGAATCAGGGAGACTGGCCAAAGCAGCGCAAATTACAGGGCCCATACTATTTAGAATGTGTGAAAGCTCGGCTGGCATCACAAATGTACCTCTTGATTTCACAGTCGGCAGCTGCAGCCGTGATGAATAGCTTCTGGGGAAACACTGTGGGAGAGCTTGTAATGTAAAAGCACATTGGTTTCAGTAACACTGTCAGAGATCCAAGCAACGTCACATCAGATATTTCTGAACTACGGTTCCCTCTATTCACTGATAGTCAGTTGATATAAGGGGATGTTTGCAGTTGCAGCTGCTCACAATGAAGTGTAATACACTAAAAAAACAGTTTAGTGGCAAAAAACATTTTTAAATAAAATATTTGTGATGTACCACCTTGATCAATGACCCCCAGATTTGCTATTACCCAACTCTTCAGTAACTGATAGTGTCCTGCTGAATAACTGCCCTTCAGTACAGTATCAAGTAAGATTTGTTCAGGCATGTCTACAATGTACATAAATTTACATCAAGGTAATCTCAGTACAGCAAATCCTAACCACTTATCGCAAAGAGAGCAACAGGTATGAGTCAGCTAGAGAACTGAATGCAATAAGCGGTTTCGCTTCACCATAGTGAGAGTTGGCAAGATGGCACATAATCTCACTACATCACTTTCTATGCACCGAGAGACATTTCTGTATGTATAAAAACTAGGGCTATGGATCTCGAATTAAAGAATGAATTTAGATGGTAAAGGTATTTTGAGTCATTTAAGGGAGTTTTTTTCTCTTCTTAAATAAATTCTCTTTCATAACATAAAGGTTTCTTTTAGGTAGGTAGCACAAAATGCCTTGGCAATCACAAGATAGCAGAATAACTTGGTTGTATTTATAAATATATATCAGTATATATCTGATGTTTTGTTATTAAAAGAAGACAAAATATGGGCCCATAACAATGCCCTCAGATGGCACCAAAGTGATGCATGTTCAAATACTTATCAGGCAGGCAAATCGAAAAGGCCAGGATGGCATTAGGCCATGGGTGCAGCCTGATGCCGACAGCGCCCTAACCAATCCAATCATATGACTAATAAATAAAAAAAAAACAAAATCATTTGTGAAACTTAGTACCATGAGTGAAGGCTTTGCCCTAGCGCTGGATTTTCCACCAATTCTGCCTTATGCACGCCTTCCCTCGCCTGCCCCCTCTCAGATCCGGTTGGCGAGTACAAATAGACTATTGCACATGTGTCGACTGGATCAAAAAGGGCTATTCTGGATCTGGAAAGAGGCTGAGTGGTTTAGAACATTTTTCCCCCTAAAGCTGTTGTCCTAGGCATGGGTCATTATGTGACTATATAGACATTAAAGCCTTAATTAGCGCATGGTTGTGATTGACCTGCTGGAGTTTTGGGTTTTAAAAGAAAACCCTTTAACACCAACTCAAAAGGCCTTGTACCTGATTTAAAGAGACAGAACTGTGCTGCAGAGTTGTTGGTCACTATATCTGGCCACCTTTGCTTCTTGTCCCTGGCAGTGGTGCTAACCGCAGAGCACGAGCACTGGAAACAGCTGTGGGCCCTTCGGGTTTGTGTGCTACTGGTAAGCAATTACCATCAAAGAACCAGGGACAGGAAGCGGCACAGGCAGACTTTGCACCCACCATACCACTGTGCTGTTCTGCCTTGTCTTATCAGGTACAGGTGAGCAGGGACATTTTAAGAGAAGGATGAGAAGCGCCTACTCAGGGGCGCTAGCTTACTAGAAGGATGTACTTCTTAAGTTTACTCACCACTCTGGCACTAATCAATATGTTAAAAGCCCTTTAAAACTAGACTTGTGTTTGGGCCATTCCTGTTTTGCATTGTGCGGTCAATGTTGATATTTTTCTGTGTGTCCAGAGAATACCTTTAATATAATGCCCCAATAACAGTGCCTGATAGAGCAATGTTTTTCACTTTTTTTACATCTTTGCCTATTGCCATTTTTACATTTGGGGAAACTCCAAAACCAAATCCTCAAATTTAGTGATTTTCTTGTTCTGATTCTGAAAAGTCCATAGCTGTTTGGGACTTTCACACTTTTTTGTGTCCAGCATCTGCAAAAAACTAGACAAAGCCCATTACAGTCATATAACATATTGTATCATATGTTACTAAAATCAGACAGAGGTGTTGGGATTCCGGGTTTTAACTACAGCACCAGGTGAGCCCATGGAAGGACTTTCCCTACTAAATGTGTTAATCAGCACTACGGAACAAAATGTGCTGATTATAAAATTATTATAAGAACATTAATTTACAATATTAGACACACAGAGCTTTAACAGATGTCTAATGTAATAGCCAGAACTCAACTTCCTCCTTTGCAGCTCTCTAACCTGTTAGTCACCAATTTAAAGTGGGAGCCACAAGGGACATAACCGTTTAGTTAGATTGCTTAGATTCTGACTTGCATATTCAGGGTTAGTTAGCAACCAGGGTTTAGTTCTCCTTTAAAAAAGACTTATATGGGACATGTGTGATTGGAGAAATATGTCTAAATAAAAGTTGCTTCATCAGCAGTTATCAAAAAGTTTGCTGACTTTACCTTGATAAATCAGGTATAGACTGACTGCAGCATTTGGTTTAAAATTCCACAGAATCAGGGCCAGAACTGGGGGTAAGCAGGAACAACACCTGCCTAGGGCACAGCGATGAGTGGGCGCAGTGATGAGTGGGTGCTAGGCAGGTACCTCTCCTGCCTACCACTAGTCTGCGCTCCCTTGTCAGGTGGCTGACTGGGTTGCCAAGGGCGCCTGGTTGGCTTGGCCCTCCCCTGCACAGAATCTAAAAATTCTGATTCAAGCTAACAATTCTGGTGCTGTGTGAAAAACCATAGGGTAAAAACAGTAATAAAACTTCTTAAATGTTATGCAGTACATGTGCTTGACAAGGAAAGTCAAAGTCACTTGGGGGTGCCAAAATGTTAGTTTTAATCGCTTACCTCGTACCCCGGGCTGGTGCCCCTGTTCGGAGAAAACAGCACCAGCCCGGGGTACCTGGAGCGAGCGCTTCCTCCTTCCTACTCGCGCTGCTGTTGAATGTCCGGGACAGACACATGCGCAGTACAAAAGCAGACTTCTCTGTTAAAGTTCGGCTTTCCACTCTACTGCGTATGCGCGCGCAGCGAACGAGGAACGAGGAAGCGCTACAGGTACCCCAGGCTGGTGCTGTTCTCTCTGAACAGGGGCACCAGCCCAGGGTACAAGGTAAGCGATTTAAGTCACTTGGGGGTGCCTAACATTTTGGCACCCCCAAGTGACTTTGACTTTCCTTCTCCTTTAAAGGAAAACTATACCCCCAAAGAATGTAGGCCTCTATAAAAATATATTACATAAACAAGCTCACATGTAAAACCCTACTTTATCTAAATAAACCATTTTCATAAAAATATACTTTAGTAGTATGTGCTATTGGGTACTCCTAAATAGAAAATTGCCATTTTAAGAATTGAGTGCCTCCTGGGATCATAGGATTCACAGTGCACACAAACAAGCCAAGGCACACATACATGCTAGGTCACACCAGCCAATTAATGGCCAGAGTTTTGTCTTTTACTCCCACATTCTTCCTGAGCTGCATTATTTCCTGTCAGCTGATCTCTGAGGGAGCACACAGCCCATCACTAAATGGAGGGTCAAGGGAAAGGATGTAAAAGGGCAATATTTACTGATATATATATTCCAGTTTGGCAAGATTGTTTAATAGGTCACTTAAAGGACATGTAAAGCCTTCATTTGCCTACATTGTATATCAGTTGGGTATGTCTCCCCCACCCAAATGGCATCATTTGTACTGCATATATCCCCTCCGCTTGCCAGCACCATCACATTTTCCTAAAGCAAATAGCAGCTTTCATCTGGTGGCCATTTTTCCTCTGATGCATGATCAGATACATTTAACCCTTTAAGTGCCATGGGACGTAGATTCTACGTCCAAGGCACTAAAGGACCAAAGTGCCATGGGACGTAGAATCTACGTCCAATGGCACTGTCGGGTTTACAAGCGCTGCGCTCGCTTTTAAAGCAGCGCAGCGCTTGTAAACCCCTCAGATCCCCCTAGGCAACGAGCAGAGAACATTTCCATTTTTTCTTCTATCTTTGTCATTATTACACTTTTGTACACATACACACTTATTTACAACTTTCCCAAGCACACACAGACACTTACACACACACTTACACTTTTTTTTTTTTTTTTTTTCTTTCTTTCTTTTCTTTTCTTTCTTTCTTTTCTTTTCTTTCTTTCTTTGCTTTCTTTGGCAGTCTTTTTTTTTTACTAAAACTTTATTTCTGATCTTGCTCTATAATTATCTGATTTATTTGGTTGCATTTTAGTGTTTTTTTGGCATTTTCATAATTGATTTCTGTTTTTGAATTATTCTATTGCACTGTAACTTTTTTATTGCTATTGGGTGCTGTATTTGCAGTGACGTTGGTGGATCCAGGGCTCTGACCACCGATTTCATTGCAATTATTGTTCTTCTGTTGGTTTAGGTGGTTTTATTGGATTTTACTGATTTTATGGTGTTTTATCTTTGCATTGTTCTTTGTGTGTTTAGTGCCCCCAAAAAGGTTGCTTTTGCAGTGACATTGGTGGATCCAGGGCTCTTACCGATTTCATTGCAACTATTGTTCTTTGATTGCTTTTAGTGGTTTTATTCCATTTTAACTTCATTTGATTTCAGTTGTTCTAGAAAGGTCCAGAGGTGCTAAGATTGTTCTGGTAGTTTCTATTGCCAAGGGTTAGGCTGATGCCACACATGGCGTAGGGCTGATTTTTTCAGCAAGTGGAAAAACGCTTGCCGAAAATTCATCCCTACGCCTGCTACTTGTGCCTGCACCCGAATGAATGGGATACGCTCGGGTGCAGGCACGTGTAGCCGATATATGCATGAAAACGCGAGACTTTGCATTCTCACACGTTTTCATGCGTATATCGGCTACATGTGCCTGCACCCGAGCGTATCCCATTCATTCGGGTGCAGGCAAAAAAAAAGGAGTGCATAGAGTGCAGCCCCAATATTATGCATTTTCAGGTTTGGTGGCCATGTACTTATGTGCAACCAGACATAGGTATCGTTTTATTCAGGGGAACTTGCAGATTGATGGTTAGTTTTTGGTAGTTGCCATGGAGATTTTGGGGAGAAATCTAGGTTTTTTTATCTGGTTTTTCCTTGATTTCTGACCAAAGCGCTGACTTCTGCAAGGGACTGCTGCCACAATTTTCCATGTAGAAAGAGAAGAATGGTGTCTCTGAATAGCTGAAGGTGTGCACTTTTCGTAAATATATAGATTGTGGGGGTTATCTCACAGGTAGGGGGGGTTATCAATGAAAAACTGCAGGTAGTGCACATAGAGCGCAGCCCCCAAAATTTCAACTGAAATTGCCCTTATGCATTGCCCCTGTTTTGGGGCATTTGGTGGCCACGTCTTTATGTGCACCCATACATATGGGGTATCGTTTTATTCAGGGGAACTTGCAGATTGAGGTTTAGTAAGTTTTTGGTAGTTGCCATGGAGATTTTGGGGAGAAATCTAGGTTTTTTATCTGGTTTTTCTTTGATTTCTGACCAAAGCGCTGACTTCTGCAAGGGACTGGGGCCACAATTTTTCATGTAGAAAGAGGAGAGTGGCGTCTCTGAATAGCTGAAGGTGTGCACTTTTCAGAAATATATAGTTTGCGGGGGTTATTTCACAGGTATGGGGGTGTTTAGACTAAATAACTGCAGGTAGAGCACATAGAGCACAGCCCCCCCTTATGCATTGCCCCGGTTTGGGGGCATTTGGTGGCCACGTCTTTATGTGTACCCATACATATGGGGTATCGTTTTATTCAGGGGAACTTGCAGATTGAGGTTTAGTAAGTTTTTGGTAGTTGCCATGGAGATTTTGGGGAGAAATCTAGGTTTGTATCTGGTTTTTCCTTGATTTCTGACCAAAATCTAGGGTTGTATCTGGTTTTTCCTTGATTTCTGACCAAAGCGCTGACTTCTGCAAGGGACTGCGGCCACAATTTTCCATGTAGAAAGAGAAGAATGGTGTCTCTGAATAGCTGAAGGTGTGCACTTTTCGTAAATATATAGATTGTGGGGGTTATCTCACAGGTAGGGGGGGTTAACACTGAAAAACTGCAGGTAGTGCACATAGAGCGCAGCCCCCAAAATTTCAACTGAAATTGCCCTTATGCATTGCCCCTGTTTTGGGGCATTTGGTGGCCACGTCTTTATGTGCACCCATACATATGGGGTATCGTTTTATTCAGGGGAACTTGCAGATTGAGGTTTAGTAAGTTTTTGGTAGTTGCCATGGAGATTTTGGGGAGAAATCTAGGTTTTTTATCTGGTTTTTCTTTGATTTCTGACCAAAGCGCTGACTTCTGCAAGGGACTGGGGCCACAATTTTTCATGTAGAAAGAGGAGAGTGGCGTCTCTGAATAGCTGAAGGTGTGCACTTTTCAGAAATATATAGTTTGCGGGGGTTATTTCACAGGTATGGGGGTGTTTAGACTAAATAACTGCAGGTAGAGCACATAGAGCACAGCCCCCCCTTATGCATTGCCCCGGTTTGGGGGCATTTGGTGGCCACGTCTTTATGTGTACCCATACATATGGGGTATCGTTTTATTCAGGGGAACTTGCAGATTGAGGTTTAGTAAGTTTTTGGTAGTTGCCATGGAGATTTTGGGGAGAAATCTAGGTTTGTATCTGGTTTTTCCTTGATTTCTGACCAAAGCGCTGACTTCTGCAAGGGACTGCGGCCACAATTTTCCATGTAGAAAGAGAAGAATGGTGTCTCTGAATAGCTGAAGGTGTGCACTTTTCGTAAATATATAGATTGTGGGGGTTATCTCACAGGTAGGGGGGGTTAACACTGAAAAACTGCAGGTAGTGCACATAGAGCGCAGCCCCCAAAATTTCAACTGAAATTGCCCTTATGCATTGCCCCTGTTTTGGGGCATTTGGTGGCCACGTCTTTATGTGCACCCATACATATGGGGTATCGTTTTATTCAGGGGAACTTGCAGATTGATGGTTAGTAAGTTTTTGGTAGTTGCCATGGAGATTTTGGGGAGAAATCTAGGTTTGTATCTAGTTTTTCCTTGATTTCTGACCAAAGCGCTGACTTCTGCAAGGGACTGCGGCCACAATTGTCCATGTAGAAAGAGAAGAGTGGTGTCTCTGAATAGCTGAAGGTGTGCACTTTTCGGAAATATATAGATTGTGGGCGTTATCTCACAGGTAGGGGGGGTTATCAATGAAAAACTGCAGGTAGTGCACATAGAGCGCAGCCCCCAAAATTTCAACTGAAATTGCCCTTATGCATTGCCCCTGTTTTGGGGCATTTGGTGGCCACGTCTTTATGTGCACCCATACATATGGGGTATCGTTTTATTCAGGGGAACTTGCAGATTGAGGTTTAGTAAGTTTTTGGTAGTTGCCATGGAGATTTTGGGGAGAAATCTAGGTTTTTATCTGGTTTTTCCTTGATTTCTGACCAAAGCGCTGACTTCTGCAAGGGACTGCGGCCACAATTTTCCATGTAGAAAGAGAAGAATGGTGTCTCTGAATAGCTGAAGGTGTGCACTTTTCGTAAATATATAGATTGTGGGGGTTATCTCACAGGTAGGGGGGGTTATCACTGAAAAACTGCAGGTAGTGCACATAGAGCGCAGCCTCCAAAATTTCAACTGAAATTGCCCTTATGCATTGCCCCTGTTTTGGGGCATTTGGTGGCCACGTCTTTATGTGCACCCATACATATGGGGTATCGTTTTATTCAGGGGAACTTGCAGATTGATGGTTAGTAAGTTTTTGGTAGTTGCCATGGAAATTTTGGGGAGAAATCTAGGTTTGTATCTAGTTTTTCCTTGATTTCTGACCAAAGCGCTGACTTCTGCAAGGGACTGCGGCCACAATTGTCCATGTAGAAAGAGAAGAGTGGTGTCTCTGAATAGCTGAAGGTGTGCACTTTTCGGAAATATATAGATTGTGGGCGTTATCTCACAGGTAGGGGGGGTTATCAATGAAAAACTGCAGGTAGTGCACATAGAGTGCAGCCCCCAAAATTTCAACTGAAATTGCCCTTATGCATTGCCCCTGTTTTGGGGCATTTGGTGGCCACGTCTTTATGTGCACCCATACATATGGGGTATCGTTTTATTCAGGGGAACTTGCAGATTGAGGTTTAGTAAGTTTTTGGTAGTTGCCATGGAGATTTTGGGGAGAAATCTAGGTTTTTATCTGGTTTTTCCTTGATTTCTGACCAAAGCGCTGACTTCTGCAAGGGACTGCGGCCACAATTTTCCATGTAGAAAGAGAAGAATGGTGTCTCTGAATAGCTGAAGGTGTGCACTTTTCGTAAATATATAGATTGTGGGGGTTATCTCACAGGTAGGGGGGGTTAACACTGAAAAACTGCAGGTAATGCACATAGAGCGCAGCCCCCAAAATTTCAACTGAAATTGCCCTTATGCATTGCCCCTGTTTTGGGGCATTTGGTGGCCACGTCTTTATGTGCACCCATACATATGGGGTATCGTTTTATTCAGGGGAATTTGCAGATTGATGTTTAGTAAGTTTTTGGTAGTTGCCATGGAGATTTTGGGGAGAAATCTAGGTTTTTTATCTGGTTTCTCTGTGGTGTCTCTGAATAGCTGAAGGTGTGCACTTTTCAGAAATATATAGTTTGTGGGGGTTATTTCACAGGTAGGGGGGGTTAACACTGAAAAACTGCAGGAAGTGCACATAGAGCGCAGCCCCCACATTTTTAGCTGTAATTGCCCTTGTGCATTGCCCCTGCTTTGGAGTGTTTGGTGCCCATGTCTTTATGTGCACCCATACATATGGGGCATCATTTTATTCAGGAGAAGTTTGTCTTTCAAATATGCCTTTGTTAGAAAATTTTTATGAGATTTTTTTTTGTCAAATCCACATTTGATCATGCGTCCAAGTTTACGTTTTAGAAAAAAAAAAAAATGTCATAAAAAGTTTCAAATTTCACAATGCACTGACAAAAGGTATTTGGCTTTTGAGTGAAAACTACATTGCACCTAGAAACCTGAAGGTCTGTAGTTTCTAAAGATACCAAACATGAGGGGATATTTTAGATTTACATATAAGTTATGCTGCATTAACTGTTACAAGCACTTTTCTGCTTTGTTCTGGTGTGATATTGTACTAAGTATTGCTTTAGTTTGGGGGTTACTTCTGGACAGGAACTGTGGGGTACCACCACATATTTGGTATCGTTGGAATTGGGAGTATCAGGGCTTTTACAAACAATAAAAAAAAGTGAGTAAAATTAACTTTTCTATGGAAAAAAACCTCAAAATATACAGAAATTTTTCATAATTTTATTTTTTTTTTACATATTTCACCCAAAATACACATCATATCTCCAGAAAAGTTATAAAATTTGGTATGTATGTCGAAGCCCAATTAGTGACGAAAAAAACGATATATAATTTCCCTAGTTTCGTGGAGGTTTTCCTACCAAAAAACATTGTTAAAGTGAATGAGTACAAAATGCTTAAAAAACGTCTGGCACTGGGGGGAACCGAAATGACGAATTCGGCTGGCACTTAAAGGGTTAAATCTGCAAGCAGCATACACACACAGACCCTTATTCAGCATACATTTCATCAAGAATACAGGCTCACACAGGCACAACTGTCTTTGATAAAAGTTCTGCTTTGTTTGAGCTGAGTTTAGGAGAGGAGGTTAGGAGAAAAAAATTGAAGCAGACAGCTAGAGCTGAGTTTCTAAGGAAAACAGCAATGCCATCTCTTCACTGGCTGCTAGACTGGGGGGCGTGTTTAGTAATCTGAGCTTAGAACAACTGAGCATGCCCACAAGCAACAGCCAAAGCAAATTCCCGAGGGAGGGCCGAGTGGGTTACAGGAGGAGAAGGAAATCTAAGTGATTAAGGAGATGTTGCAGCCTTACTATTAACCTCTGGAAAACCAGAGTGGCAGGTATTGAAAGATTTCAAAGAGGCTGTTCACTGATTACATTTTTATGTGTGGGGTTTACATGTCCTTTAACACGATATATAAACTATCTGTTGGTTAAGTATTCTGGGGGGTATAGTTTTCCTTTAAAGAGTATCTGACTCCTGTGATATTTTTTT
Source organism: Xenopus tropicalis (assembly GCF_000004195.4). Lineage (NCBI taxonomy): Eukaryota > Metazoa > Chordata > Amphibia > Anura > Pipidae > Xenopus > Xenopus tropicalis. The sequence goes on along the minus strand of NC_030680.2, from coordinate 106,947,842 downwards.
TTGCATAATTATAAAATGCCTATATTTTTTGATGTTTGTTTTTTTTTTGTTTGTGGTTCTCATTTTTAATTTATCATTTAGGTGAGCTTTCCAGATTTCTCAATGGTTATAGACAGGCTTTCCAGTGGAATTCTGGTGGACATATTTCGCCCTGAACCGAGATGCACCTTGGGGGGTGATTTGTCAGACCAATTACAGTTGCACTGGTTGCGGTTTTATCCCCCAAGCACCAATTAAATGCAAGCTCAACCTATTATGAACTTTTATACAATGCAGACACCAGTAATTTAAGGATATATCAAGCTCAGAATTTCAACCGCTGTCTAGATGCTAAGGATTTATTACCTTGGAATCCAGGCAGCAGTTTGGAAGTCAAAATAAAAGAAGGCCTGTAAAAAAAATAAGCAATTAAAAATAAAAACAATAAAAACAGAGCCCTCCCATTTAATTTTTTTTTTCGGCAGGGGTCAGTGATCCCAACAACCAGGCAGCCTTCTCAATTGCAGGCTGAAAAGAGACAGTCCCCCTGAATGTTTGTTTAGGTAATTCTATAACCAAATGTTAAATGACAGAAATAGATGAATTTCCAAAATTCTTTTTTCCTGAAGCATTGCCCACCTCCGGTTGACAGCAAAAAGAAGTGCGCCAGGAATGCTCACCAAAGACAAAAAATAATTTAAAGAAACCAAAAAACAAGTAACATTACAGCGTTTAGGCAGCAAAGAACTGAGGGTTTCTGACCTTGGAAAGCAGTGCAGCATTCAGCAACTAATCGGTACACAGTTTGGGTGGTCTGTTATATATCAGAAAAGGAAAGCAAAGATCTGGTTGCTTTCTATGGGTAAATGTACTGGTGCAATTTTCATAACAAGGATCAAACACCAGTCCGGATACTTATTAGGATGCTAATTTAGAGCAAATGCACACAGGGAAGTTATTGATGTAGATGCCTGTGTGGCAAAACCCCAAATCTCTCAAAATCATGGGAGCTTCTAGCCCACACCTCAGGTAGGGGGGGCAATTTTGCTTTGAGAGGCAGGTACTCACATAACTCTATCCCACACCTTGTCTCAACCCTTTCTCCTTGTAGATTGTAAGCTCTTTTGGGCAGGGCTTTCTTCACCTCTTATATTGGTTGCTTTATATGTTACTCTGTATGTCCAATGTATGAAACCCACTTATTGTACAGCGCTGCGGAATATGTTGGCGCTTTATAAATAAATGTTAATAATAATAATAATAAATAGATTTGACTATGTTTTGAGTGTTGTGCATGATTCTGGAAATTGTCTACTAATATTTTGTTTGAACAAATCATTTTCTTACAGTATTTATGCTTACCCCAACCTAGTTAAAAACAGGAAAATATAAAAATAGCATTAGCAAAGTAAGACTAAGAAATGTGGTATCTTCGAGTGTGGAGCAGACGACCACAAAAAAAGAATGTTTCCTGGCATCCTCTTACGAGTTCACAGAAACTTCACATACATAAAAAAATATCGGCAATGGGGTTAAAGAACGGCATTGTCCAGGCATGTTTAAATAAACAGCTTAGGGGTTTTTTTTAATGAAAAGTTTTACCAACATACAGTTCACAGCGGGCATAAGTTAATGTACATGTACTAAACTGTCCTGACAGGTTGACAGCACTAAATAAGTGCAACAGCCTGTGAAAAGTAAAAAAAAAATGAACTGGTGGCGAACTGATTGTATTGGTCCATAAAAGAGTTTGCCACATTCAGTCTTTTCAGTCTTTTAGCACAAGAGAAGACCATCTTTGGCTGCCAGTCTCTGACGGTGGATTTCATCCTGTTGTAGTTCTTCAGTGTTTGGGTGCCATAGCTTCATAAGGATTCGTTCCATGTTTAATGCATAGACTGTGTGTGAAGGGATGGCTTCTCTGTGAACCTAAAAATCATAGATAACATTTAAATACACAGTATATTCATACATCTATAATATGAAGTATATATTTTATCTTGAATAAATATTTGGATGTGCCCTCAGCCACAGGGGTTTGATTAGTGTTGTGGTTATACTTTGCCTTTCTGGATCCCATGACAGCTGCCTAGCTCCCATGAAGACAAATAGGTGGAATATAAAGGGTTCCTTAACCAACAGACACTTCTACTCTATTTTAGCTTGGTCTCAGTAGCTTCTTCTCTAGCCATTGGTAGCTCAGATCACACATTCTGATGGGAGGGGGAGTGGGAGAGACGAGAGAGCTGCACAGACTTGTGCCCCAAAACGTGAAGGAGACGTAAAAGGAGAGGAAGTCCAATACCGAAGAACATGTTTACATGTTTCTTTTGATAGAGGACTCAGTGCAGCTTTTCTGTGAGTGCTTATGGCTGTATTTACATAGACCTTTCTGATAAAGCTTACTTAGTTGTTACCTTTATTTCTCCTTTAAGTAACCCTTGCAACCAGAAAGTAGGTTGAGAGTAAGTTAAGATTTTGCTGCTAATATTAATTATATCTTAGCTGAAATGGTCTCTCTTACTCATCTATCAGTCCATCATTTCAAACAAATGCTCTGATTATTAACCCAAGCAACAAACAGCAAACTGGAAATCTACCAAACAAAACGTCCAAAAATACCTTTGTACTGAAGTCAATCTGAGTCTCCGCCATGTAAGAATGCAAAACTGCCTTCTGCATTCTAATGCAATCAAGTGATTTAAAGGCCATCAAAATTAAGATTTACATAACAATATAATTTAAGGTATAGCAATGAAGATCTAGGAAAATATGCCTGCAATCCCTTATACATTACTGGTTGGTCTTGGGAATTTCAGGAATATTCTTGATAATCTTGGTGGCACTGATTATCCTGAACAGGAAAATGCTTTAGAACAGTGCTGTCCAACTTCTGTGGTACCGAGGGCCGGAATTTTTCCGACCTACGTGGTGGAGGGCCGATAATGGAAGCCAGTTTTGACCACTCCCCTTTTTGAAACCGCACCCACTTGAAACCACACCCGTGTTATCACATGACCATCCCCATATTAATGGTTGTAGTACAGCAAAAAACCTGCCATACTCTGCCTGCCCTACCCGGCCTGTGTGTGTGCCATACTCGGCCTGCCCTACCCGGCCTGTGTGTGTGCCATACTCGGCCTGCCCTACCCGGCCTGTGTGTGTGCCATACTCGGCCTGCCCTACCCGGCCTGTGTGTGTGCCATACTCGGCCTGCCCTACCCGGCCTGTGTGTGTGCCATACTCGGCCTGTGTGTGTGCCATACTCGGCCTGTGTGTGTGCCATACTCGGCCTGTGTGTGTGCCATACTCGGCCTGTGTGTGTGCCATACTCGGCCTGTGTGTGTGCCATACTCGGCCTGTGTGTGTGCCATACTCGGCCTGCCCTATGCTGCCTGTGTGTGCCATATTCTGCCTGCCCTATGCTGCCTATGTGTGCCATACTCTGCTTGCTTGTATGGCACACACAGGCAGCATACAGTGACACAATGCTGGCACTGCTCCTACAGTCTGCACAATAACTATATATTAAAAAACTTTTTAATTGCAGTACCACCTCGGTATATGTTCTTTTTGTAGTGTGCAGTGATTATTTGTGGGTATCTACTGCTCCTACATTCTGAGGTGTGAACAGGGGAACAATGAGGGTGATTACAGTCTGAGCCTGAGGTGTGAACACTGCAGGGTGTGAACAACACAGGGGATTATATATTTAAACAATACAGCCTGAATCTGAGGTGAGAACCATGCAGGGGGGGCAGTTAATCACAGTACCGATACCATTTAAAGCTTACACAAGAGTAAGCCATCAAAGCAGCCAGACAGGTGGGGGGCCACACAGAGGGGGGTCGCGGGGCACATGCGGCCCACGGGCCGCCAGTTGGACAGCACTGCTTTAGAACATATATCAGACAAGGGGTCCTCTGCAAGGTGGTCTATCATGACCATATAATTTTAAAATATACTGTCAAAATATCAATATTTCTGTAGAGCCATGCCCAATATCCTGCTGACAGCAACTCCATCAAAATTCTGAACTTCAGTATAATGTAAGTATAAATCACCAGCACACCCCGGGCCTCTCAAAAAGTGATCAACCTGGTGAACAGTGTGACACCCCCTAAGTTGCAGAACTTTATAGAAAATCACTGGCACTACAGGTCGTATTGAAAGCAGGTTTAACCTTGTGTGTTTGTTTCAAACGTGACATTTGGGGGACATGCCCTTTCATCGGACCATGGGCCCCAAAACCTCATGTTTGAAATAAACATACAAGGTTAAACCTGCTTTCAATACTCAACTTTGTAATAAATACTTCAAATGTATTTTTATTCCGTAGACACAAAAATATTTTACACAACAATAAAAAAACCTGAAAAATATATCCTTATAAATGGTGCTTAGTGATGTAATTTAAAATAGATCTATATAAAAGCCACACCCTCCCTTTAAAATATTAGAACCTTGGTGTGACCTCTGCCCCTGCCCTTATGCCTTTTAATGATTATGGAACTTGTAGGAGACATTATTTATGCTAAGATGATGTAGTGCCTTGGAGTCATGCATTCAGTTCAAACCAAGGGACTACATGCATAAAGTTCTCCCTGCTCTTGCAAGAGTTATCGGTGTTCTCTGTTTCTTCCCATTTAGTAAGTATAGAGACGGGTTTATTGGCTTTCTGTGAAACTAACCATAATGTGAATAGTAAGAATCTTCTAAGCTACACAGGGGCAAGGACTGACATTCATGATGATGTCTTTAGTACAATTAAGAGTTCAGTTCACTGATAAATTCTAAATGTAGAAATTACCTGCAGGCCTTCTAATAGGTCATACATATTGACAGGAGGCAAGCTAGCTGTCAGGTTGTCTCCTGAGCAGGCTAACAGAAGTGCAGCTTGCTGTTCAGCATCATCCGGATGAATGTAGCTTCCAGAATTTGGAGCGCCAGTTGGAGAAGAGAATACAGGAGGGCTAAAAAGAAAAAAAAAAAAAAAAAACTTTTTTTTTTAGAATGCACATTATGATAAAATAAGACAGCAATATGACGGATTATAGTGAATATTATTTTTTTTAAGGTGTGGTTCTTGACATATTTTGTTTTTTTCAGGACAACCTAAATTTTCAAAACATGCTAGAATTTTTGTGTAATTCCACTTCTGTAACAGGATATAGGCTTCTAAATGTGAAAAAATAAAAATATATCCACCAAGTTGCAATGCTTTCCTAAAATGATCGGTTTTTATAAAAATGTGAAATTTTTACAACAAAACTACTTGAAATCTTCCATTCTACAGCATCTTATCTTCTACAGGTCATAGGTTAAGGTCCCCATACACGGGCCGATTGTAGCTGCCGATATCGGGTCCCTTAGACCAATTCCGCAGCTTATCGGCCCGTGTAGGGGAAGCAACGACGATTTAGTCGGATCAGGGACCACATCAGCTCCAGGGCCAAACGATATTTGCCCGATATTACCCACCCGCCAAGCGAGCGGATCTTAACGTGTACGGCCACCTTTAACCAGCTACAACATGCAAAATCAACACATTTACATAATTTTATGTGGGGTAAAGCAACAAAAAAGTAAGTTTACCCCAGAAAACCATTCACCTGAATCCAAAATGGCTACATGTCTTTCTACTACAAAGTACCAAGCCACAAAGCTTTCCTAAAATTGGTGATTTTGATGACATTTCCAAAAATCACCTCAAAGCTTTCACTTTGCAGCATCTCATCTGCCACACAGCATTAGGTACCACGATAAATCATCCTTAATATGAGGTCCACTGAACAGTTTGATAAATCTATGAACAGTGGGCATCAAAATACATGGCACTTAAAAAACCCCAAAATATACCTTGTGCACACTAATTTTATGGCTTTCATTTCACTAATTGATAAACACACAGCCAGTTTCATATGTGGTTAATGTTGCAAAAAGATTAAATTAAAGGGACCTCTGAAAACCATATATTTTTGGAAAGTACACAAATCCGAAATTGGTAAATATTTCTTTCTACTCCAAACTACCAAACGGCAAAGCTCTCCTAATATTAATGAATTTGGTGGCATTTCTGAAAATCACCTAAAAATGTTGCAATTTGCCTTTATTTTATCTTGCACAACTTCTTACATACAGGTAAATCACGCCAGATATAATGCCAGAGGTCTACTGAATGATTTGATGCTCAATATGCATCGATATACCATCATCAATTATGTGGTACGTTTGGACCCCAAATGAAAATAGTACAAACAGAGCCCCCGACTGCATATTATGTGCCGTAAGACCCCCTAACTGTATATTTTTGAAATATACACATTCTGATGAATTCAAAATAGGTAAAGACATCTTTCTACACCAAAGAACTAAAAAAAAAGTGTGTGTGTGCAGTGCAGAGAAAAAAGCCTTTACGGTAAATAACGCAGGAACTACATTCTTTCACTCTAGGTGAAAGTTTTAGCAGGAAAATGCCCAAAATCCTCACAACAGAACAGAGCATTGTTAAAAAGTCTATAGGCAAAACAAAAGCTATTTTAATAATGTTATCACTCACTTCTGTATAGACTACAAAAAATCTGAGCAGAATTCAACATAGAATTCTGTAGAATCTGGCCTGAAGGAGTCAGGCAACTGTGTCTAGAACAGCTCCTGTGTCTAGAACAGGTATATTCTCCTTGCCAAGCAAGAAAATATAGATTTTAAGGGCAGTGGAAAAAGGGGGCCCAGTGACAAATCTTCGTTGTCGCGGGCGACTAAACTCCCTGCAACGCGTCGCTGCAATGTCCCGCAGTCGCTCACAGTTTCCTCCGAAAATAACTTCGGATGACTGCGGGGACACTACTGCCCTAAGACTGCCCCTTATTTCGGAGCAGTGGAGAGTAGAGGAAAAGGCAGTACATCAAACTACTCCATTTAATTAAATACAACATATACTGAAAACTATAACTATACTATAAGTCTGGTGCTCAGAAAACAAACACGCGAAAAGAAACACTGAAACACAGAAAACCCCCAATACAGCAATGATTACAATACATATTCAAATATATTATTGACAAAAATAACCTACAAGCATTCTTTTAATGACTATATGGAGAGCTTCGGTAACTGAGAAGAGACTAAAGAAAGTACCGGCTACATAACTCAATTCTCCATGCTCGCACAGGAGCTGAAGTGATATGTAGACCTTCAAACATGCCAAGTTTCAGTGAGAGTAAAATTATATTTAACACTGGTTAAAAGGGAAGTGAGAAGACTATTATCTGCTCAGTTATTTTACACTTGCTTATTTTGACAGTGCAAATTCATCACAAAACATTAGGGGAAAGCTAAAGTTTCCATTGATTAAAAAAATTAAAGAAGGGAAGCAACAGAATAGCACATGCTAATGGCTCCATTTTTTCTATTATTAAAACTTCTACCAGCAAAAATGAATTACTACTTTTCAGAGCAGGCATGGCTACAGGCTAGAAGCAGAGGCAGATTATTACTGCAACTGTTACATTTAATGCAGTTAAATTTTGCAGCCGCAACGTAGTTGCAATGTGCAACTGTTATTCTGTTTCTACAAGTCCCAAGACTTGTTGCAAAAAACTGCTTACAGTTTTTCCCAATGTTGTAGTTTCATAGAGGTATGAACAACTACAATAAAAAAGTAAAACCTATAAATACTGCAGCTATAAAGTTGTGGCTGAAATGGCTGTCTGGCTGTCATTTTAATACAGAATTTACGGTTCTAAATGACATAAAATATAAATTCTACATTCCTTCGGTTGGGGGGGGGGGGGAGGTAAGCGGGGTAGCTTTTAAACCTCCTTTGTTCCCCCACCCCAGAAACAGAAATGGGAAGGCGTAGTTCAATCTCTCCAATAGCTCCATACAAACACATATTTACCCATTTTAGCGGAATTTAGACTTTCTTAAATAATATATGTTTCACTCGGGACTCGAATGAAACATAAAATGCATGCAGGGTGCATAATAATTCACTCCACTTTCAACAAAAAAAGATAGTGGTAGATGTTTCTGGGAAATGAAAGACATGAGTACTGGGGTGTTTTCTGAACAAAATTTTTTAGTGAAGCAGTATTTAGTATGAAATTTAATCAAATGTGAAAAACGGGTTGTGCAAAAATCTGGGTACCCTTGTAATTTTGCTAATTTGAATGCATGTAACTGCTCAGTACTGATTATTGGCATCACCAAATTGGTTGGATTAGTTCGTCAAGCATTGAAACTTCTTAGGCAGGTGGGTCCAATCATGAGAAAAGGTACTTGGTAACTGCTTCCTGGCTATCTCCTCCTGGATGAACCGACGCCAGCTCTAACTTAACCTAGCTAAAACAGAGCTCATGGTCTTCCCGCCCATACCTGGCCCTCCTCCTCCTTTCACCATTACTATTGATGGCATGACCATCAACCCTGTAAATTCTGCACGCTGCCTTGGGGTTATCTTTGACCAGTCTCTCTCCTTCTCTAACCATATTAATAACACTGCCAAAACCTGACGCTTTTTCCTCCGCAATATTGCCAAGATACGGCCCTTTCTTTCACAAGTGACAGCTAAAACACTAATCCATGCCCTTATCCTTTCCCGCTTAGATTACTGCAATCTCCTGTTAACTGGCCTCCCAGACTCCCACCTCTCTCCCCTGCAATCAATTTTAAACTCTGCTGCCAGGATCCTCCTGCTCTCTCCAAAGAGGGTACCTGCTCAGCCTCAATTAAGCTCTCTTGCATGGCTGCCTGTTAAGCAAAGGATAGCTTACAAAATCCTTCTGCTGACATTCAAAGCCCTTCACTCCTCTGCTCCTCACTACATTTCTTCACTGGTCTCCCTACATGTTCCTGGTCGTCTCCTCCGCTCCTCTCAGAGCCTCCGTCTTTTTACACCATCCACACCCATTGCGCTCTCTCGTCTATCTCGCTGCTCCTTACCTCTGGAACTCTATCCCTGAATCCCTCCGTAGGGAAAACTCACCCACTCTCTTTAAGAAAAAGCTCAGTGGTTACCTTCTGGAGCACTAAAACATTATTTTGCCCAGTCCTGCGCTTAAGGGCAAATGCCCATACCTGGTGCACTCTTACCTTCCAGTTTGTGCCTGTATGTTACCCAACCACTTAAATTGTAAGCTCTACGGGGCAGGGACCTCCTTCCTACTGTGTCTCATACTACATGGCACTTATATATATACACACACATATATGTATTTATTGTATTTATTTATTATATCACTTGTCCTCCCTGTGTGTAATTTTGTATTCTGTAAGACTGTACAGCGCTGCGTACCCTTGTGACGCTTTATAAATAAAGTTATACATACATACATACATACTTGTTGTGCTTCTGTTTGACTCTCCTCTGAAGAGTGACAGCATGGAATATCATGGAAAATCTATGGTATGATTTGAAGCAGGCTGTCCATGCTTGGCAGCCATCGAATATAACTGAACTGGAGAGATTATGTATGGACGAATTGTCAAAAATACCACCATCCCAGAATAGAAGGCATCTAGAGGCTGTTACATTTGCAAAAGGAGGGTCAACTAAGTATTGATATAATATTTGTTTTGAAGCATATTGCATATTTTTTGTTAATCCAATAAACTTTGGAAGAATTTGCTGAAATACTACTGTTTCCAGAAGGCATGTTATTAATTAAAAGGAAGTTGCTCCTTTGAAAGCTCAGCCAATGATAAACAAAACTGCAAAGAATTAAATTAAGAGGAGTTCCCAAACTTTTTCATATGACTGTGTGTGTGTGTAATATATATACAGTGGTGTGAAAAACTATTTGCCCCCTTCCTGATTTCTTATTCTTTTACATGTTTGTCACACTTAAATGTTTCTGCTCATCAAAAACCGTTAACTATTAGTCAAAGATAACATAATTGAACACAAAATGCAGTTTTTAAATGAAGGTTTACGTTATTAAGGGAGAAAAAAAACTCCAAATCTACATGGCCCTGTGTGAAAAAGTGATTGCCCCCCTTGTTAAAAAATAACTTAACTGTGGTTTATCAATTTCAATTTTCAATTTCAATATCAATTTCTGTAGTCACCCCCAGGCCTGATTACTGCCACACCTGTTTCAATCAAGAAAGCACTTAAATAGGAGCTACCTGACACAGAGAAGTTGACCAAAAGCACCTCAAAAGCTAGACATCATGCCAAGATCCAAAGAAATTCAGGTACAAATGAGAACAAAAGTAATTGAGATCTATCAGTCTGGTAAAGGTTATAAAGCCATTTCTAAAGCTTTGGGACTCCAGCGAACCACAGTGAGAGCCATTATCCACAAATGGCAAAAACATGGAACAGTGGTGAACCTTCCCAGGAGTGGCCGGCCGACCAAAATTACCCCAAGAGCGCAGAGACAACTCATCCGAGAGGCCAAAAAAGACCCCAGGACAACATCTAAAGAACCGCAGGCCTCACTTGCCTCAATTAAGGTCAGTGTTCACGACTCCACCATAAGAAAGAGACTGGGCAAAAACGGCCTGCATGGCAGATTTCCAAGGCGCAAACCACTTTTAAGCAAAAAGAACATTATGGCTCGTCTCAATTTTGCTACAAAACATCTCAATGATTGCCAAGACTTTTGAGAAAATACCTTGTGGACCGACGAGACAAAAGTTGAACTTTTTGGAAGGTGCGTGTCCCGTTACATCTGGCGTAAAAGTAACACAGCATTTCAGAACAAGAACATCATACCAACAGTAAAATATGGTGGCGGTAGTGTGATGGTCTGGGGTTGTTTTGCTGCTTCAGGACCTGGAAGGCTTGCTGTGATAGATGGACCATGAATTCTACTGTCTACCAAAAAATCCTGAAGGAGAATGTCCGGCCATCTGTTCGTCAACTCAAGCTGAAGCGATCTTGGGTGCTGCAGCAGGACAATGACCCAAAACACACCAGCAAATCCACCTCTGAATGGCTGAAGAAAAACAAAATGAAGACTTTGGAGTGGCCTAGTCAAAGTCCTGACCTGAATCCTATTGAGATGTTGTGGCATGACCTTAAAAAGGCGGTTCATGCTAGAAAACCCTCAAATAAAGCTGAATTACAACAATTCTGCAAAGATGAGTGGGCCAAAATTCCTCCAGAGCGCTGTAAAAGACTCGTTGCAAGTTATCGCAAACGCTTGATTGCAGTTATTGCTGTTAAGGGTGGCCCAACCAGTTATTAGGTTCAGGGGGCAATTACTTTTTCACACAGGGCCATGTAGGTTTGGATTTTTTTTCTCCCTAAATAATAAAAACCCTTATTTAAAAACTGCATTTTGTGTTTACTTGTGTTATCTTTGACTAATAGTTAAATGTGTTTGATGATCAGAAACATTTTGTGTGACAAACATGAAAAAGAATAAGAAATCAGGAAGGGGGCAAATAGTTTTTCACACCACTGTATATATATATATTATATATACCCCCGCCTAATGGTTTCAAATTTAGTGGGGTTTATACAGGAGCAGTGGCCAGCTCCATGTTGTAGCTCCCACCCTTCCCAGCTGCAGTCAGGTGATCCCAGTGGAGCCAATAAAAGGGCATCCATATGGGGGTTTTAACCTTGAAAGCAAGAAAGTTGCAGGTAAAACTTAGTCCCTTTGCTAAATGTATATTGAAGCAGTAGAATTCTTAATGAATCGCATAAGTCAGTGTAGGACTGGCCAGAAGGGATGACTTTGACGCAGTTGGCCAGCTTGAAGTATATTGCAATATATGGACAAACAATCCCTGTTTTGCTTAAAGGGAAGGGCATTTCTTAGTAGCTTAATGCACAGAATGTCTTAATGTCCTATATATATTGATAATGGGTGAGAGCAGAGGATCTCTTGTTGTTGTTTCTATATTATATATATATATATATTTTTATTTATTTATTTTTTTCACACACACACACACACACACACACACACACACACACAGGTATGGGATCCCTTATCCAGAAACCTGTTATCCAGAAAGCTCCGAATTACGGAAAGCCCATCCCCATAGACTCCATTTTCAGATAATAATAATTCAGAATTTTAAAACGGATTTTTTAGTAGACTTAAGGTATAGAGGTCCAAATTACAGAAAGACTCCTTATCCGGAATACCCTTGGTCCCAAGAAGGCACTCCCGTCTAAGAAGCGTTATCAGAGCCTGGGTGCAGTCCGATCGATGTGTAGAATTATGGCCATATTGAATGTACCGTACTCACAGGTCTTACGGTGGATCAAAGTCGTTTATTCATAAATACATGTTATTTATGAATAAACGACTTTGATTTACCTTAAGACCTGTGAGTGCAGTACATTCTAAGCCATTTATTCATAAATACATCTGATGAGATGTATTTATGAATAAACGACTTTGATTCACCGTAAGACCTGTGAATGCGGATATATACACATATATATATATATATATATATATTGAAGAAAAGACCAGCAACACCGGATCTATTGCAAACAATCAATTATATATTGAAAAATACATGAACAGCTGTTCATGTATTTTTCAATATATAATTGATTGTTTGCAATAGATCCGGTGTTGCTGGTCTTTTCTTCAATATTTAAATTCTTTTACCGTGCACCTGGGATGAGGATTGAAGCGGTGTGCCACCCTTGGTTCGATATATATATATATATATATATACATACATATATTTTTTTTTTTCCCCTCACAGACATTATGACAGTCTGGCTGTGTGCTTACTGGGACCAGTTCCCAACCTGCCTTCGGCTCACAGGATAGTAAAAAATGCTCTCTTATCTTGTTCTACTGTGAAGTGATAGATTCTGCTTTCCATACTGGGTGGTACACAGATTGCTTAGAATGCAGAGGGACTTCAGGCCCTAGAGTATTTGTTCTATACAAGCCAGAAATCAATACAACTATACATATTTGGTATTTGTATGTGCTTTCAAAAGCAGTTGCATTTACATGGCTAGATATAAGTCTATATATAATGAAAACATTTACTTTTAGGTATTTAGAGCCTAATAACTTATTACAGAATTGGAATCAAACAAGATTTAGAAATATTAGGTTGTCCTGAGAAAGGCAATATATAGTTTTTAGGTAAACTTTGGCTAACTGATAAAATACTTCAGCACTGAAGATCATAAAAAGTTGTATGTTGGGGCCATAGTCCAACATACATGCCAGGTGGGTTATACAGCCAGTCGATCCCTAAAAGTGTGTGGTCAACCTTAAGATCAATTTGCATACTACCTGTCAGATCAGTCCATTTTGCATTTCTGCTTTCTCATCTGAACACTTTGAAAACTACATTTAAATTACAAACGGACAGGAGGGACAGCAATATGTTAATAACAGTTCCCTTTTTAACAGGCTGTATATTCCACTGATTGTAGCTGTACTTCCCCTTATACTTTCTATTTACAGAAGAAACTAATTTGTTGCATTTCATTACCTTCACCATTATGTATATTCTAAACATTATACATTATACTAAGTTTCAAAATTCCAGGGTTTACAGTCTAGAATGGGGATTACAAAATGGATACTGAACAGACAATTTAAATTTTAAGATAAAAGCATGGCATAATATGAACCTGTAGACACTACCTAACCTGCAATGCTTACCATGTTTAAAGTACCAGGAGTAAATAAAAAGTTCCTGCAGCTTTGTCAGACTCTGAGAATTTTTATTATGGCAATGTACAGGTATGGGATCAATTCTCCGGATCTGATGGATTCTGTCTTTCCATAAAGTGAAGCACGATTAAAGCAGAAAAATGAGTGCCAAAATATTAGCGAATATTGCTTACCTGAGACCCCAGGGCAGTGTGTCTGTAAACTTAAACTGCACTAGTCTTGGGTACTACTTAAGGAGTCTTCCATGATGGTCTATATACAGGCCTGGATTTGTGGGCAGGCCATGAAGTCCCGGACATAGGGCGGACGAAGATTTGGTGGCATGCTGTAAACAAATTTACTGGGAACTGGGCGGGGGATTTTGAGAGCCGCTTAATTCTCCCTCCCACCCTAGTTTTTACAATTTCTATGAGTGTTCTAAGCCCTCCTCCCCTGCCAGGATTTCAAATGATGCAGAAAGAGAAGAACTGTTTTGCAGCTGGATTTCAGCTTATAAAATTAGTATTTATTCATACTTTTTGAAGAAACAGATTACAGTGATAGGTTTATTAGGGGTTTCTGTGTTGTGTGGGGCTCTTTAACAAATTTTGGTTTGAAAACCAGTGTTCACCTTTAAGCTAGCGCAAAACAAGCAAACCAGGCAAAAAAAAAAACAAAAAAACTTGTTCATTTACAAAATGGCATTTCTGTCATCCGTATAAAAATGCCATACATGTAGTACCCAAAGCACATTGCAGAATATGTTGATTACAGAAAAGTATATTACCACATTGCATGTTAAATAGCAGAAATCAACTTTTACAGAAAAATCATGATATACATGACAAAATGACAATTAATGTGACATTTAATTGGAGGTGCCAATTTGTTAGAAACCACTGCCTATTAATATACCTGCTAACCTTGGGCCCTGGGGCCAGTATTTCTCTTCCCTGAAAATGAATAGGCCCAGGGTCCTTTCTATGGGAGTGCGGCACCATCCTCCAAACTGAATCTTCCAGTGCTTTCTTGTAACAGTCTAGGAACAGCATTTGTGCAGTATAGTACAGTAGACTTTTTACTATATTGCGTATGTGCTAGTCCCAGACAGCGACAATAGAAAGACAGGAACAAAGTGTAGTACACATGCATAATGCAAGAAATCACTGGGAACTTCAGTAAAGATGGCTGCATTGTGCTCCTATAGAAAGTAACATTGTGCATTTTTCAGTGAAGAGGGGCATTGTCCCAGGATTAGTGATTATACTCAGTGAGAGTGCCTAACAAATTTGTTCACCTATGCATTACACTTTACTTGCTCTTGAAAGAAATTGGCATTTGATATACAGGTAACGGACCCCTTATCCGGAAACCCATTATCCAGAAAGTTCCGAATTACGGAATGGCCATCTCCCATAGACTCCATTTTAATCAAATAGTTCACATTTTTAAAAATGATTTTCTTTTTTCTCTGTAATAATTAAACTGTACCTTGTACTTGATCCCAACTAAGATATAATTAATCCTTATTTGAGGCAAAACAATCCTATTGGGTTTAATTACTATTTAAGTAATGTTTTTAGCAGACTTTAGGTAGGAGATCCAAATTACAGAAAGACCCCTTATCCAGAAAACCCCAGGTCCTGAGCATTCTGGATAATGGGTCCCATACCTATACTGTGCAGAAGGCTTTATTTTTGGTCATGAATATGCAATATCCAAGACCTGTCATTGTGCTTAAGCTGACAAAGTACAATGAAACAACATCCAAAGACTGCAATGATACAGTAAACTAGTAGAATGCTTTCTTGGTTTTGCAATTAAGGAGAAAATTTGTATTATTCAGTAAAAAAAAAAAAAATTCCTATATCAGATTTTACCAGAGCTCTCTTGGGTTAATGTCCTGCACAGCATATTCTCCACTGGCAGAAAACACCAGCATGGAAAGGTCTGATTTGGCCCTCTACTGCACCAGATTTTTACAACTGTCCTAGAGCATTTGCTCCAAAGCCACGTGGGAACTGAAGTAGTACTTACCACTCAATGAGTTGATTGTATGCTGCCACACTGTTCCTTAGATAAGGCTGAGGATTGACATTGCAACCAAAAGCATATCTGAAATGTCCATCTTTTAAGCGATACGCCTTTCGCCTTGAAACCACGGACGTTAGCAAATCTTTTAAATGTTTCTAGCAAATAATAAAACATAAAAAAATCAGGAAGTGTAAGCAATCAGCTTATGGAGTTATTAATGATCAGGCAAAAACAGCAGTGGTCACAACACCACTAAGACTAACTTCTCTCTCCAAAACTCATGTCTATGGCAGACCAGGCCACGATAGATGGACCCCACTCTTAAAGCTTGATTTCCCTTTACTAAGCAGTGGTCTATCTGCAACTACTATGTTTGCCACAGTCAGTTTCCTGCACATGTGCATGGGAAGTAGTGAAAGTACATTAGCATGTTTTGGTTGCTGCCATCTTTCATATGAGCCAGTGGTGTCAAAGTGATCAATGTACCATTATTCACAAACAGATCAGAGTGAAACTATAAAACTTTAAAAAAGTGTTTCTTAAACTTTCAAACATCACCTAAAAATTAAGAACATTACAGGACCCCAGAAAGGCACAGGAAAAAGAGTGACAAATACTTCGGTGTAAAGCGTTTCCCGTATTGATAATGTCACACATCATTTTCTCCAGCAGTGAAATTGCAACTAATGTTATTGACTGCAATCACATCTTTACACGGAGGTAAAAATGCTTAAGCAATGCCCTTGGCACCAAATGTCATGGAAAGTAGTTTGGCATGTGTGACATTAAAGGACATGTCAACCCCAAAAATTATTTTTTGCCTAATAAAAGAAAACATAATTCTAAGCACCTTTCCAATATCAGTTTAATAAAATGATTAGTGCTTTAAAAGTTATTTGTAAATGTAATTGCTATAGAAAGCAGCATTTGCTGAACTCCTGGTTGTTACTTTTAAACAATGTTTCAAGTGCCAGGCTCCTCCAGCACGGCAGGTCTGTAAAATCTGTGGGCGTTTGGACAGGCAGACAAACTAAGTAAGATTCATTGGAAAGGTCTACGTAAATACAGCCATAAGCACTTACAGTAATGCTGCACTGAGTCCTCTATAAAAAGAAACACAGGATTTCTTGTTTCCTTTTTTGTAAACATCTACTAAGGGAATCTGACTTCCTCTCTCAGAAAAATCTTTCATTCCCTGGGCCAGAGTCTGTGCAGGTCTCTCCTCTCTCCAGACCCCCTCTCCCTTAAGAATTCATAAAACTCACTCCCCCTCCCTTATGAATGTGTGATCTGAGCTAGACTGCAAACAGGAAGCGATGAACACCAAGCTAAAATGGCAGCTGCAATCAGAGAAAGCTTCTAGGGCTCCAATACTGCAGTTGTCTAATGACATTTACTAAATTGGCATCTATTTGTCATAATGTACACAGAGTGAATTTCAGCCTTAAAAACAGGAAAAGAAAAAATATCCCTCTTTTGACACTTAGATGCTTAGTTTATGTAGGAAAGGTGACAAACACTATCTGAACTTCCATAAATAAATATAAATGGATTTTTACTCATAGACATAACTGACTCCATAGACGCGTATGAGCCACTCACCAACCCCCTTAGGTTTGCAGTGTATATATCTATATACATTTATGTAAGTTTAGTGTTGATGCACTTTTTTTAAGCTCACATCAAAAAAGGAAGTAATGTTGCGTTTTAGTGCGAATTTTAAGGCCAAAATCATCCACTTGTGAAAATAGTCAAGCAAATGCCATTTTTGACAATGCTTTAAGGTTCTGGCATTCAGTAGCAGTAGAGGACTGCAAAATGTATACCTACAAGAAGATAAGTTGTTTGCTAGGTGTGATAGAATGCATAAAAATCTCTCTAAATGAGAATGTGTTTTTCTTCTATTTGATCAAGTGATTTTTTGTGTGTTCACTCAAACTATAAATGGTTTATTATATGAGTTCCTATACATTTAATGGTTTCATGTACTTATAGGAGACATTTATGATGGCACTTGTACAAATCACCTTTTCTGTGGTATTCCTGACTAGGCTAATACCTCCTTGCTTCAGAGAACCCGCATAAACATTAAAGTGAAAGTATTTGTTTCTTTCAAAATACAGGTATGGGACCCATTATCCAGAATGCTTGGGGCCTGGAGCTTTCCGGATAAGGGATCTTTCCGTAATTTGGATCTTCTACCTTAAGTCTACTTAAAAAATTATTTAAACAGTAATTAAACCCAATAGGATTGTTTTGGCCCCAATAAGGATTAATTATATTTTAGTTGGGATCAAGTAGAAGGTACTGTTTGATTCTTACAGAGAAAAGGGAAACCATTTTTAAAAATGTGAATTATTTGATTAAAACTTTCTGGATAATGGGTTTCCAGATAAGGGGTCCTATACCTGTAATTAAATATTGGTACAATCTGGAATTCTATGGGAGTGGAGTATGCATTATCTAACAAAACTTTAAGTTGTTAGTACCAATGTAATGGGAAGTGGGAAAGCAAAGTTATGGAAAGCAGAAAAAGCACTATTTGTACTTGTAAGGGTCGCCCCATATATATCAAAATAAAAATTCAATCAGTCACAGTTTACAGTGGTTTGGATGTTGAGCATTTCAGCTTACCTCTAAAGCACAGGTGACAATGGTCACTGCTTCTTCTGTTACATTATCCAGCCCATGCTCAAAGGCTGTAACAATCATACGACCCTCCAACTGCCCTCGTGTAGGAAGAGACATAGTGTGAGAACACAATTTAAGCTCATCATCTTCCTGTGGATCTCTACTCACAAACTGCTGGGCTCCTGCCAGGGGGTTCTGTGCCTGAAAGCGATGCTACATGGGACAAAAGGTTAAAATACCAATCAATCTAAAATCTAATTATGACCATATCCAAGAGATACCTAATCTGTATGGTTTGAACTGCTTTGTAGGCACATAGTTGCATAGTTGTGAGTGGGTAGCCTTAGGCTAAATAAAAATAAAGGATGGGTATAAAGCTATGCCAGTTCTGCAGTGGTCAGCATTGGTGCATTGTACAGCTGGATTCCAAATTTTATTCAGTTGCCTATTTTTGCCCTGTTTACTATTTTTTTTTTTTTTTTTACAATTAGACATAATTTTCTCAGCAAAAATCATATGAAAATTATAGCACTGAATCTAAGCAACAAAATGAATGACATTTTCAAATTGTGTTTGATAGATTCTTACAATGGATTCCGATGGTAACATTACACTTTTAAATACATTTTTTTTCTACAATTACAGTAAACGCAAGAAGAATAAAAAAAAAAAAAATATTGCCTGGTCACAGAAATTGTTCAATCTTCAGTTATGACAGGGGAGCTTTTGAAATTAACTTACATCAAATTTCTGGCGGACAGATGAGATTTTTTTTTTGCCCTTTGGTTTTCCAGGTTTTGTTGCAGAATTTAATGAGCCTGTTCCTTCTGATTGAAAAAACAAAAAAAAAACCAATAGTTAAATAAGCAATGTCAAGAGCCTTAAGGTGGACATACACAGGCAGATTTCTGCTGCCGATTGGGGCCTTCAGACCAATTTTGCAGCTTATCTGCCTGTGTATGGGCACGACTGACGGGCCTACCCGACAGATATCTGGCCTAAAATTGGCCAGATCCTGATCAGGCAGGTTTGATTTTCCCATTGGATCGGGGATCACACTGGCTCGTTGATGCGACCCTTGATCCAATGGCCCGTATACCCACTGTTTTAATTAGATTGCTTGACCCCAGGGCCAAACGATCAAATTAGACCAATATTGCCCACCGTAAGCTGAACAAGTGGTTCACACAGTGTATGGCCATCTTAAGTCAGCAAGGTTTATGTTCAATACAGCAAAGGACAGCATCTCATCAAGTTAAAAAAACTTTATTATTCCATGGCTCAGATCAAAGACACAGCAACATTTATGTTAACAGTTAAAGTAAAAATTATCTTGTTTTCTTGGTTCCCATTAGCTTTTTTTGAAAGATTGCGGCAGGTCATTTAGAAGGGATATGTGAAATCTGTTTGTTTCTTCAAATGCTAGTTCCACCATAAGTCTGATAGATAAACAGACAGCCCTAAACTTTATAAAGCTGTGGAATTAGAGTTAGTATTTGGTCACTATATAAGCTGCATTTTGATATATGAAACAGAATATATGTAAAATGGGAAATTATGGGATGATGGAACCCTACTAGGTACATAGGCAGATTTAAGGCATAGCTGAAAGCCCCTGGATTATGAGTTCTGTGTTTTTAGGTGTTTTACTCTATTGAATGTTTTATTTACCAACACCCCCTATAATATCCTGGGGCGGAGTTTGAGAGAGGCAATGCCAAGAAACTATAATGTAATTATTTTAATTGAGTGAGATGTGGGAGTAAGTAGCATGATTAACAGGAAGTAAGCCCCTTCCAAGCACACTAAGCATAATGTAACAGGAAAGAAGACAAACCGCTTTAAATGCTACAAAAGTTAGCTGTTGGTACAATATAAATGTAACATTTGTTTTTGCATGATAGTTTCTCCTTTGCTACAATTAGCTGGCAGGATATGGACTATCACACAGTCATAATATTCTATTTCTGCTTCAGTTATGAAAATTAGCATTACTGCAGTTTAGATATTTATAATAGCAAAGCAGTTTGCATTTGTGTACCAATGCCTTTACAGACTGATTTGAAGAAACCTCAAATCATAACAGATTTATGGTTTTATTGATATTAAAGCAAATATATTTGTGCTGTATGTAGATTGAAGGCACATGAAACACTGGGCAAATTTGCAGTAATGATTAAAAGCCAAGGACATTCAACTAAATATTTGAGAAACTGAACCTAGGATAAAAGCCACAGAGCAGAGCAAAAGATGCAAATGCTTTAGTGAATGCCACTAGTGGAATATTCTGGATAAAAAGCCTAAGCCCCAGTCAGTACAATGTTGTATGTGTCTAAGCGTTGAAACTTAAAAAAAAAAAAACAAAACAAAAAAAAAAACTAGTTACTTGACTACTCTGAGAAGCAACCAATTACAGTGAGACTGGCAGGATTTTGCCACCAATATGGATTCATGCTGCTTAGTTATAAACAAATACAAGGAACTTAATTACAGAGAAAAAGGAAACAACGGCTTAAAAAGGACTGTATGGTCTTCCTTTAATTTAAAGCTTTTTGAAAATCATGTTTCCAGATAAGGGATCCTAAATCTTTGCCAATGAGCAATGGTGGATGCCACTAAAACTATGAAATTATATTAATCTTATAAGAAATGGGTATCTTAAAGTGTAGCGGTAATTTGATTAATGACTCAGGATTCTTTTGAGTTTTCTGCATTTGTACCTGTGCAGAACAGTATTACAAAATACAATCATGAAGGTGCAACCTACCAGGTGCTGAAATAAGTATCTGACAGCGTGTGAGAATCGCCAGCAAGAAGTCATTGTGGGAATGAACTGCAGACAAAAAGTGTAAAAACAAAGTACTTATTGGTAAATGTGTTATATTCATGGAGTGTTCATATGGGAGAACCAAGGTAACAGTAAAATAGTAAGTTAGGTCGAAAAAAGACATACCGTATGTACATCAAGGTAAGTCATGAATAACTCTATGCACTGTTTTTTTCTGTAAAAGGCATATTTACAGCAAGGGATTAAAATATCATACATATAAATTAGTTAGTGGTTCTCGAAAGTTTGTGAACCGTCACATTTTCTATATTTTTACATGAATGTGACCTAAAACATCTGATTTTCAAAGTCCTAAACGTAGATGAAAGAAAACCTAGTGAAACAAATAAATAAAAATTATATTTTATCATGTATTTATTGAAAAAAAAAATATGATCCAATAAAATCTACATGTAACAAAAATAAGTGAAACCTTACGATTATCATGTAATTTGAAGGTGAGAGACTCCGTTTTATTTAAAGAACTGGGATCCAGCAAAGCCTGAAGACACATACACATTTGTGGATGTGTATCATGGCTCGAACAAAGGAGGTGTCTGAGGACCTCAGAGAAATGGTTGTTGCCAATAAAGCTGAAAAAAGTTAGACTACCCCTAAAGAGTTTGGACTCCATCAATCAACAGGCAGATTGTGTACAAATGGAGGCAATTCATGAACATTGTCACCCTACCCAGAAGTGGTCGACCATTAAAGATACTCCCAACTGCAAGGCGTCCGAAAGGTTACAAAGGAACCCAGGGTAATGTCTAAGCAACTGAAGGCCTATCTCACATTAGCGAATGTTGATGTTCATTAGTCCATCATCAAAACACTAAACAGCAATGGTGGGTATGGCAGGGTAGCAAAGAGAAAGCCACTGCTCTCCTTCAAAAATATTGCTCACCGTCTACAGTTTGTTTGCTAAAGATCATATGGACAAACCAGATGGATACTGCAAGAATGTTTTGTGGATGGATGAAGCCAAAATAGACCTTTTTGGCTTAAATGAGGAAAGTTACAGTTGGAGAAAGGAAAACACTGCATTCCAGCATAAGAACCATATCCTAACTGTGAAACATGGTGGTGGAAGCGTTCTGGTTTGGGCCTGTTTTGCTGCATCTGGACCTGGATGGCTTGCCATCATTGATGGAACATTGAATACTGAACTATACCAGAGAATTCTAAAGGTAAATGTCAAGACATCTGTCCGTGAACTGAATCTCAAGAGACAATGGATGATACAGGAAGACAACGATCCTAAACATACAAGTCATTCTACCAAAAAATGGTTAAAGAATAATAAGGTGAATATTCTGGAATGTCCAAGTCAAAGTCAAAGCCCAAACCTTGATCCAACTGAATTGTTGTGGAAGACCTAAAGCGAGTGGTGCTTCATGTGAGAAAACAACCAACATCCTAGAGCTAAAGCTGTACCTGTATGGAAAAATGGGCTGAAATGCAGGACTGATCAACAGTTACCACAAAAGTTTAGTTACAGTTATTGCACAAAGGGGTTGCACCAAATACTGAGAGCATGATTCACTTACTTTGCCACACACAGATGTTATTGGATCATTTTTTCAATAATTACATGAAGAAATATAATCATTTTGTTTAAGTTGTTTCACTAGGTTTCTTTGAAAATCAGATGATGTTTAGGTCACATTCATATAAAAAAAAAATATGGAACATTTTAGAGGGTTCACCGACATAATCATTAAAATGACAAGCCCACAGCCATATCACAACATATCAGTGCTAGCAGTTTAATTTGCCCTATTTTATCTGATTTTCCTGTGACTTTGCTGCAATTCATTTTACATCTATAGCACTCGAAAAAGACCTAGATTTGCAGAAGTAGGCCGTGCTGGAGTGCTTATTATGACTTTTTTAGGGGACTTTTTTCTTCATCTCTTCTAAAATGCCACGCACAAACAAAGCGGTATGTAGATTTTGTCATATTCTGAGGACTTGTTTTTCTCTGCTTTTATTTTTATTTTTATCTCCATATTTGTTTTGTAAAGAAATCATTAGACTGCTGTATTGTAATTCTCTAGAACAAGGGGATTTTAGACCACAGACTCTTGAACTTTCAGGTGTCATGATCACATGGTATGAAAACAAAATAGTTCCATGTGTATCATGGAAAAAGCCATTTATTAGGTGGCTATACATTTCTACATAAAAGTAAGCTACTTTTTATAGTATGACTGACTAGAAGAGAAGAAGAAAGAAGAGTTTGTGTATTTTAAGGATACTGTTGGGAAAAATTAAACCCAGAAACTCTACTACATTTTGCAAATTATATTAAATATGTTCAAGCTGAATAGGGCTTAAAGTTCTATATTTATGCAGGGCCCTCTTTTCCTCTTGTATCATTTATTGGTTGTTTTTGTATACCCATTTATAGTACAGCATTGCAGAATTTGTGGGCACTCTATAAATACCTGTTAAAAAAAATAGTACACAGAAGATAACAAATAAGCTGTATAGAATACAAAAGGCTTAGTTCTTACATAGGAAGATTAACAGAGATCAAACACAATTTGTGGCTTTTAATAGGACTGTAGACAGATACAGTTTCTCATATAAAACAGGACATACATTGCAAAGAAATAGTTTATTAGTAGGTGCAGGATTAACAGCTCAGGAATCTTAAGGTCAGGGGTACACGGGGAGATTAGTCGCGCCGCGACAATTCTCCATTATTGCAGGCGACTAATCTCCCCGCAATGCCATCCCACCACCTACAATGTAAATTGCCGGTGGGATGGCATACGCCTCGCTGCGATGTCCCGCAGTTGCCCAAAGTTGTCTTCAGAGGTAACTTCGGGCGAGTGCAGGACATTGCAGCAGCGCGTATGCCATCCCACCAGTGATTTATATTCTAGCCAGTGGGATGGCATTGCGGGGAGATTAGTCGCCCGCGACAATGGAGATTTGTCGCGGTATGACTAATCTCCCCATGTACCCCTGCCCATAAATGCAAAAAAAAATTGACTTTTTGATGTTATTGGTAACATAAATTACCAAATAACCTGACTGGACCAAGTCAGTCATTGTACTTATTCTGAATATAGCATGCCAATGTATCTCTGTAGCTGCCATGATAAAAAGAGCTGTCAACTTCTGAGTTTAAAGCAGTCAAAAATGATCTATAGCCTGGCCATAAATTTGCCATATACAGAGCAATCACAATAGGATGCCAGCACATGCTTTCTGTGCGTATTCATTTCCTCAAAGAGGTGCAATACAATGTCCCCACCAACACAGCCCTCTAGAATCTAAAGCAAAATGATGCGAACAAAGGTGGTTTATGATACAATGAGGGGAAAATTTACATACTTAAGACAGTCATCATAATGCTGCTGTTTTATGCTGCTTTGTGTGTGGGGTTCTTGGACATAAAGGAATCAACTCTGTTTAGTAACTCACTTATGACTAAAAATCTGATATCACTGCCTCCCACAAACACATGAAAAGTCACTTAGAAGCAGGAACTAACAAGTACCACCTCATCCCACCCACCTTTTGCTTCTAGTGCTGTTCGATTCATCTTTGGGTACACTACCAGGATAGCTACAGTTTGAACATCCACAGCACTAGACTGGAGTGAATGACAACTGTCCAGTGTGTTTGATGTCAGATTTGAAGATGAAATGGTGTAAGCATGTGCTGTGGTTAATAGAGATCTAAATTCCATGTTAGAATTGTTTCACAAATGGAGAGTTACCTTGGTAGAAGCTAGCAATAAGACCCTGATTGTGTTAAAATTATATATAATACAGACAGACAGGTAGATAGACAGATAGATAGACAGACAGAAGGGGAAAGTAAACAGAAAATTAATCATTTTAGTAATGGGATACAGTTTCCCCTTTTGAAGTGAGTAATAAATTGGTTTCTGTTTAAACAACTGCTGGCAGAAACAAAATAAGTAATTAGATTGCACCTTTTTATGAAGTATGTGTTTGCCTCAATATTACAAGATCTGGTAGCAAGTGAGAGTGAATAACTCAATTTTAGTAAGAATATTACTCACCCAGTTCCAATTTTATATGGATTACAAAAACTGTACAGCTAAAACTGTGAAAACACTTCCCTATCACTTTTATTTTTAATACTCATTATTGTAATACATTATATATGGCATTTTGCAACAAGATGGAGTATGCGGTGAAAGTCAGCAGCGGAGGAAATTATCTGTAAGAATCTTTGGAAAATGGCATTGTTGAAAAGACTTCAGACCTCATTATAATCAGACCCCTTTGGCTAAATTAATTTAGCAATAAAATGCTGATGAGAGAGCTGCTGTGTTTACAGACAGCGAGGCTTTTGCTTTGGAAAGGCCATACCTACTTTAGCAAAAGCAAAAAAAAAACAAAACAAAAATATTTCTGCTTTAAAGGAAAACTTTTTACCTTTAGAATGAATACTTAAACAGATAGTTAATATCATATTAAGCGTCTGTGGCCTATTAAATAGATACTGGCACTACAAATCAAACCTTATTTTACATCTATTCATAAGTTTGCCATAAAAGTATTTGTCCCATGCTTTTACATTATCTGATCTCCTATGTTCCTCTATGAGGGGACTGCTGTATTTGTGCAGTAGTAGAGAGGTTGAGAAGGGACACTCAGGTGGGCAAAACAATCAGGTTTAGGAATTTTAAGTAACAATTACTTACAGGAGTAGCCCCATCAGGGAAAAATGATCAACACGATCGATAATTAACTTTTAACCCTTTATGTGGCAGCAGAATTTCACATTTCGGTTCCCCTTAGTGCCAGACGTTTTGTAAACATTCTGTCAGTTTAGTTTAGGTAGGCAAACTATACATTGTTTTTTTGAGTTTTTGTGTATTTCCACTTCTGGAACAAGATTAGCTCGAAATACAAAAAAAAAGAAAAATTCATATTTTTCATGATATAGGGATTTATACCAGAAACATATTTTATTTTATGGACAAAAATTCAAATGATTTGGAAAGCCTCATGTGTCCCGAACGTGCTAATACCAGAAATGTATAGTTTTATGGAAATTTCTGACTTCTATAGATCAAAAACTCCCGGCAGTAAATTACCAAATTTTCAAAACATTACAGAAGAATATGGCATACTTTAGATTCCAAAGCCAAAAATCCTGGAACATTAGGTTTACCCCAGGAAACCATATATTTTTGAGAAGTACACACTCTGCCGAATCCGAAATGGGTAACCATGTCTTCCAACTCCTAAGTACCAAACAGCAATGCTTTCCTGAATTAAGCAGTTTCTATAAAAATAAATAAAAAAAAAAATCGCCTCAAAGCGTCCATTTTCAAGCATCATATCTCCCACAAAACATAAGGTACAAAGAAAACACACCCTAAATATGAAAGCCAAGGGTCCACCGAACAGTTTGATGCCCACTGTGCAGAGGATTACTAAGGTATCTGGCATTTAGAGACCCCAAAAGGAAGTTAGTACATACAAATTGTCCCGGAGATCTCTTTAGCTACTAAAAATTCAACATGCTTACTGTATTTTCTGTGAGGTAAAAACACAAAAAAAATACACTGACCCCCCCAAACCATATATTTTTGGAAAGTACACATTCAGGCATAGGATTACTAAAGAATCTGGCATTTAGAGCCCCAAAAGGAAGTTAGTGCATACAAAGTAAATACACTGCAATATAAGCTACCGGCATGTGTATTATGTGCCATAAGACCCCCTAACAGTACGGATATCCTAGAAAACCATACATTTTCTGAAAGTACACATTCTAACAAAACAAAAAAGGTTAAATACATCTTTCTACTGCAAACTACCAAACTAAAAAGCTATGCTAAACAGAATGGTTTTTATGACATTTCTGAAAATCGTCACAAAGCTTACATTTTACCTCATTATGTACCCCCACATTTTGTACTGTATCAACATAAAACACTCTAAATATGAACACCAGGGGTCTACTGAACAGTTTGATGCCATATATGCATAGATTTACCAAACTATGTGGTGTACAGAGGAAGCCAAATTGAAATACAGCAGACAAAATGTCCATGGACAAAGACAATACTTAAGAATCACAGTTCTTAGTTTTACAAAGTCAAGCGAACAAAAAGTATGCATAACTGAAAATGCAATAAAATGGCTAAAAATGCAATTAAATGACTAAAAATTCACTGTCAATCATATGATCCCGGGGACAGTACTTGTGGGCACTCTTAATTAATCCTTGACTTTTCTGAGAGTACCAATAATAGTAATAATGTGAAATGCAATAAAATTGCTAAAATAAAAAAAAATCACTAAGAGCAATGTTTTTTTTCTAGTGATATGTGCAGTCAGGATCACAGTTTGAGTATTGTGGCTTGAGCAAATTAGTTTTACAGACAAAGTCAAGCGAACAACAAATAAACATAACTGAAAATGCAATAAAATGACTAAAAATGCACCAAAATCATCACAGGAAATGTAATAGAAACACCAAAATAATACACAAAAGGCACATGTCAGGTACCCTGGCTTTTCCTATGGGGCCCCTAGGTGATCACGGCCACTTGTTCCCATCTCTGCTTGTTGTCTAGGGGCTGGAGTGTTGAGACACTCACTTATGACGGGTAAGTTCTGTATAAAGGGACACATAAAATCCCCCAGTGTCCCCTATAAAGACAACCCAAGGCAGGTGAGGTAGGAGATAAAGGTATATAAAAATATAATATATATGCAAGGTATAAAAAAGAATATAAAAGTAAAATATACCATCTTATAAAATCACAAGGGTCAGACATGATAGTGCTGACTAGTTAAGACCCTACATGCACTTTGCTATTTGCACAGCTGGAACAACAGAGCACACAGACAGTTGTAAAAGGGGTATCATACTTTTTAGATAAGGTATGTCATTCTCTATAAAAGGCTAAGACTTTCAGGGTCTCATTGGAAGCTGTTAGTGACACATTTCAGTTACTGTTCTGTGTTGCTGATAGCTTCCACAAGACTCTGTGTTTGTTTGATTAATAAAGAAATACTGAGAACCTTGTCTCAGGGTCTTGTATAATAAGGTTCTGGTCAGTTAAAATTACCAACAGGGGAACGAAGTTCTGCCGGACTTAGAATCTACATCCTGTGGCACTTAGGTACTTTTATCCACAGGATGTTGATTCTACGTCCTGTGGCACTTAAAGGGTAAACGTATATTAATATTTTGAAAAATGTTTTTAAAGAATCTTAGCAAATTGGAATATATATATCAGTATATATTGCCCATTTAAACTTTTTACCTTGAGCTACAATTTGGTAATGATCTATGTAACCTAAGGGTCGTTGCAGATGGGGAGATTAGTCGCCTGCGACAAATCTTCCTTGTGGCGGGAGACTAATCTCCCCGAAATGCCTTCCCACCAGCGAGAATGTAAATCACCGGTGGAATTGCATACGCGGCGCCGAAATCACCAAAGTTGCCTTCAGAGGAAACTTCGGCGATTTCGGGCGGCGTGTATTCGATCCCACAGGCGATTTACATTCTCGCTGGTGAGATGGCATTTTGGGGAGATAAGTCGCCCGCGACGAGAGCGACTAATCTCCCTGTCTGCCACGGCCCTAAAAAGTGGCGATGTGCCCTTGGTTTGTGCGCGTGCACTGTAAATCAGATGATCCCGGGGACAGGACTTGTAGGCACTCTTAATTAATCCTTGATTTTTATGAGTGTTTTAAAAAGTTAGATTTAATTTTATCATAATAAATGTAGATTACAAAAATGGTTATTGTTGGGAACTCCTTTTAGTCTCATTATTATGGGAGTAAAAGTAAGCTACGATACAGTGCAACTTTTGGATTTTCTCACCATTTTCTTGTGTAAGCAGCCGCCTGGCTTCAATATCAAATTCCTCTTTGCTGATTTTCTGTTTAAACCAAAGTTTCAGGTTTGCCCAGTACCTAAAACCAAGAGTAACAATGAGATTTTATATTTTTGAAATGAGTCACTTCTAACACTTGAGCTTGCGAAGAATATAAATTACAGAAGACATGTCCAGCTAATTAAAAACTTATTTATTATTATCCTTTGTTTATATAGCACCAACATATTCCATAGTGCTGTAATTATTTGTAATTATACTCCCAAAAAACATACTTATGGGCTTTTTTAGATTTTGTCTGATATAATGATATAATTACATGCCTCCCCCACCTCTCCCCCCCCCAAATGCTGCCCTTATAGTAAAATATATTAGTCATTTTTGGAACCGTATCCCATCCAAGTGTGTTGGTAAAGTGATATTAGTAACTTAACACAAAAGTGCTACCTTACAATGTTAATTTGCAACTTCTGACAGCTAAACATCCCTTGGGAATTATAATAACAATACTGAATAATAGTTCAACAGTCAGAGAGCCAAAGTTTGGGTCCCTCTTACAGCACTGTGTTTCATTCACTACAGTGTTAAAAACACTGCATACTACTATTTGGGAATGAAATAAATACACAAATTATACACAGTGCTGCAGGTATATGAGAAAACAATATATAATCTGCAGTACACTGTGTAGCTGATTGTAGAGATAGAGATGGTTAAGGAACACATGAAATGTTTTCAGTCAAAGAAACTGGCATCTTGCACAAAAAGCCACAACTCTGGATTATAGGAACAAGTTTTAATTATCCTGTCCCACATTGAATACAGTGAACATTTCCAGCTACATTAGGGTACACAATGAATGGGCAGCAGTCCCACAGTGCACTGGGGTGCTGTGGCTTTCACTTTTCACCAACTTACTGTTTTACGTTCTCCCCCAAAGCCTCACTTAGGCTCTTCTTAGCAGCTTCAAGTTCGCTAATGAAAGTCGCCATCACCAGAAATCAACAGGATCAACCGACCTAATGTAACAAATTAAAAAAAATGATCAGTCCTGAACACATAAGATCAATCCCCGTAAACAGAGGCTACATCAAATTACACAGCGCAAGGGCCTGCCAAATAGATAATAGTCCAGAATTGTGGTATTTTTTTCCTTAAAACTATATTAACATGTGAACAATACAAAACAGAATGGTGTATTTGGTGGCAGGATTGCCACCTGTCCTGCATTTTACTGTCCTAGCAGGAAATTCTTATATCCTCACTGTAATTTTTGTTTCCTTGTCACCTTCCATGGCAGCACTGACCAATGGGTTAAAACTTCCCTCCAAGCCAATGGACAGGACCTCTCCCTTACAAGTAGGGATGCACCAAATCCCAGATTCAGGATTCGGGCCGAGTCCAGCCTTTTTTTATGGATTCGGCCAAACCGAAACCTAATTAGCAAAAATTAGCATATGCTAATTCGCATTCAGAAAGGGTTAAAATTTAGAGGGGAAAAAACTTTTAACCCTTCACGATCCTAATTAGCATATGCTAATTAGGATTCAGAATTCTGTTTGGGATTCGGCAGAATCCATCAGGGTGGGTTCGGGGGTTTGGTAGAACCCAAAAAAGTGGGTTCGGTGCATACTTACAAGTTGTCTTAATTGAAAAACTTGTCCACAAAGGGTGGGATTCCTTGGTGAAGGCTGCCATGGAAGGTGACCAGGAAACAGAAATTACATAACAATTTTCTGCTTTCCAAGTCACCCATGGCATGCATGCAACTGATGGGAACTACCTAAAAAAAATCCAACAGAATGTACTAATGAATGCAGCACTGACTGCAAAACCTTTCTCCCAAATCTAGCAAGTACAGTACATCCAATTTATAGTGCTTTATAAATGTGTTCACTGAAGACCACCTCACAAATCTGCAGATTGCTTCTGGTGATGCCCTGGCTTCCATCGCACAGGAACCGGCTAACGCTCTGGTACATGGGAGCTTTACCCCCACAATTGTAAGCTTTTGCAATAGCAGAGACCAGGGATGCGCCGAATTCTGAAACTATAGGACCATTCATAATGAACTTAGTCGGCTGTCTACACACCATCATTAACTAAACACATAGATACATTTATGAATAACATTTAAAATGGTAGAATGAATTCTTTGCAATGTACACAGTGTAATATAGTAGTAAATGACACCATAAAACTAATGACAGAATGCCTTTAATTTTGCCACTTCCTCCCCGCAGCTCCATTTACTGTTGTGTGGTATCCATCTCTGCAGTTCCTCTCCCAAATGTGTGTGGAGCGAACATGGGGAGTGGGGACAGGGCTGAGCCGTGACAGGCTGGGACACTGTATACATTTGTCCTCACCTTTAATTGCAAGATTTTAACAAAGGCTAAGCATCAATTTACTAGAAAAGTGTGATGTGTGGCTGCAATTAATTGCTCATTGTGCTTTAGCTTGGGACTAATTCTATTTGCTCACAAGTCGTGTCTGCTAGGACAGTTTGTTGTTAAGTTTCAGTTCACTTATCTTGTCTAATGGAAATTTTAAATAAGGACACTTAACAGTAGGTGGTGGGCTGAATTTCATTGATGGGAAAATTGCATTTTTCCACTCTACTTACCAAATTAAAGGGCAATGCTTAATGAGATAAATGCCCACTAGTCTTTCTATTCTCTAGTTTAAAACCTCAATCAGATATATAAGTCAGGTGCAGCAAAAAGAACCTATAGGCTGTAAAGCAAGTGTTAAATGTAAATAAGCATAAAAAGGTGTGAAAAAAAACAAAGCGAACTGCAATTGATATACATAACAAGTAACTGGTTTCAGGATGCCATGTCATATGTATGCCATTCCAGGAAGTATTGTCTTGTAAGGGATTCAGGATGATTTATCACTTCTAATCCAAATTACAGTATTTAAAGAGGCAGCTTGTGGCATTAAAATGCACTCACATCTTTTAAATACCTGGGGATATGGATATACCCAGACCCCCAACACAAGTTCAAGACTTGGGCCAAACTACCGCTCAGTGAATATTATCAGGATGATATATCTGCCTAAGCTCCTCTAAATATTTCACAATAGCCCATTTATAATCCCTCCATCCTTTTTAAAAAGTTAAACAAAATCATAACTCTATTCATTTGGGCCAACAGCACCGCTCACATATCCTGGGAGAGACTAACAGCAACCATTGAAAATGGGGGTTTGGCCCTGCCACACTTCTATTTTTACTATCTAGCCTGCCAAATTTACTATATACATTGGTGCCTCTCTCCCAATCCTTACAACCCTAATACGCAACTCCAAGAGAAGGCAATCTAAGTGATTATGGGGATGCTGCAGTCTTACTATTAAAGGAGAAGGAAAGGCAAAATCACTTGGGGGTGCCAAAATGTTAATCGCCTACCTTTTAACCAGGCTGGTGCCCCTGTATGGAGAGAACAGCACCAGGGGTACCTGCAGCGCTTCCACTCTGGACAACCAAAGTGGCAGGTATTGAAAGATTTCAAAGAGGCTGTTCACTGATTACATTTTTGCGTGTGGGGTTTACATGTCCTTTAAGCAAATGGAGAAAGCTTCTGAAGCGGTTTACTCAGGTATAGTAATGGTTTCTGCAAAAAAAATATATTGTTCTAGGTGCCACTAATGTGGCAAAGCTATTGGCAGTAAAATGCCAAAATGACTTTCATTCTTCTTTAAAACAAAAACGAAAAAAAAAAAACCTCAGAATTTTTCCCACTTCTGGGGAAACAGTAATATTTTGGCCATTTATGGTAACGTGTGTAATGAGTAAGTCTCCGGCCTTGCACATTATGTGTGTGTGAGCGACTTAATATCAGAGGAGTTGTTGGCCAAACCGACATCATATGCATAATGACCAAGCTACTCCTCATCATGTGCATGTGTAGATTTGCAACATGGCTGCCTAAACAGGGAGCTCCCTCCTAATATGGTTGGCATCTCACTTGCCAAGAGCATTTGATGCCCAAAATAATATTGTCCCCCCACCACCCCCTTCCCTAGTCTACATCTCCAAAGTGCAGAGTAAATTACAAATATGCAAGTACTTTTACTGTCACTCCTCATATAGTCACAGCTACAGTATATACCTAGCAAACCAGACACTCTATATTGCAAAAATGTCAGTGTTAACACTTCAACACTTATTGTGTGACAATTCTGTATCGGTTATTCACAGTTGACAGAATTAGATTTTTGAATTTCACCAACTAAATAAAAAGGAATAGTTTTACACTGAAGTAGAGCTAAGTCATATCACTATATTGTGATATGGCAGTATCCCTTTAACATTTGCTTTTCAGTAACCTAACAAGTGTAATACACTTGGTTTTGTTTTCTGTCGTTTGCAGTAACTTAAGCTTTGATATGCGAGTGAAGCTGAAGAAAGACAAAAAAAGAAAAAAAAAAGCAGTTTAAGGGTAATAACACACAGAGCAGAGCAAACTGCTCCAAAAAGTCTTTTCACTGGCAACAACAGGAGTAGCCGGTGGGCCTTCACATCGCTTACAGTATTGCCTGTGACAGGCATGTAACAGGGCTACCCGTAGCTGGTAGGCTCCCATCACAGGAATGGAATTAGATAGGCCTTTGCTGTAAGAAGTAGACATTTCATGTTGAGGTGCAATGAATCAAGGAAGACTTTACTGTACAGCAGCTTAGAGACTCAGAGTACACTATTAAACACCTCTCCAGAGGATCCTCACACATCTTTCGCTCTCTCCAAAAACCTCCAGTGCCTCTGCCATGTGGAAATGGACTAGCAGAATGCCATTAGCCACTTCAACCAATAAAGCTTTCCCCCTGCATCTGTCATGTCCAGCATACAGTACACAAGCTTCTCCTGAGCTGCCTCACTACAGCTCCCCTAGGTTCCCACTAACCTACTCCTGAATTCTCCGACCCCTAAATGGTGCACAATTGCCCAGGGCTCAACCCCAACACTGACACCTCCCCTACAAGCCAACTGAATATTGCACCGCTATTTACATTAAAAAACAAAATGTATTTCACCTCCTTACAGGAAAGTCAAGACAGGCGACTTTCCTCCCCGGGATATTACAAAATAAGGGAGGGGTTGTGAATCCCTTCTCATGGACATGGCAGATGTGCATGCTACCCATTCTACTATTACAAATTAGGACCCTATGTGAAGAACAGACAGCTGCCTCATAGGCCCCCCTAGAATCCACAAAACAACCCGTAATTAAGCATCTATCCCATTAATCTATGGTCTGGCAAAGTGCCATTTTCCACTGATAAACATACATAACACCAAGGCACCAAAGAAAAAAGGCTACTATACACCTGGTTTGGGCAAAGACATTTAACTATCCTAATGTCCCCTCACAATTAAAGATAATTTGGTCAGCTGTCTTCCTTTTATAACCATTAGTACCACTTAATTTAACTGATTTTATGAGGGAAGGGACCACCTCTCATTACCACTGTTTTCTAAGTACCACTAATTTTGGTTAGCGGTTTTCCTTACATTACCATTAGCTGTGCATCCTATCACTGATCTTACTGGAGGGGGAGTTTCCTCTCACTACCATTATTTTCCAGTCACTATTAATGAGCTACCATTAGTACGAATTACGAATTATATTGGTTGGGGACCACTGATTTACAGGGGTCCCCAACCATTATAATTTGTAAGCCAGAGTCAAATGTAAAAAGACTTGGGAACAACATAAGCATCTTAAAAGATCATGGGGGTGCCAAATGAGGGCTGTTTGGTAGCCTCTGAGCATATTTTCATCTCACAGGAGGGTCTGTTTGGTGGTACATCATGTTTTTATGCAACCAAAACTTGCCAGAAATTCAAAAAGAAACACCTGCTTTGGGGAAACTGGAAGCAACATCCAAGGGGTTGGTGAGCAACATGTTGCTCACGAGCTCCTGGTTGGGCATCAGAGTTAACTGCTGCCCTCTATCAGTACCACTAATTTCTCCCACCATCACTAACAACCACAACAAATTCCCATTATCATTTATCAACCCCAAGGAGAGGACATCACACTAACCCTACCACTATTATCAGTAATGATTAATGGTCAAGAGTTATTCTTTGACTACTTCTAATTTCCTACTGCTGTTATCGACCTTGCCTGAATTAACTGGCCTCAAATGACCTATCACCTCTTGTTGCTTCCCACTATCACTGAATTACTCCAGATAAGCTGTTGTCACTCAGTACACTTATTTGACCAAGTATTAATAAATTACACCATCTTAGTTGGCTGCCTCTAACTACCAACCATGGATGTGCGCCACAGCATCACTCGAGTCTCGCCGCATCTATTGTATCTCCTTTCCTAATGTAAACGTGCATCCACGCACATGCAGCAAAGCGTGTATATTGACAGCATGAAAATTGATGCTATACATAGTGTCAAGGTAATTATTGAAGCACTTAAGCCGGCACCAAATTATTTCCCTATTTTAGGACACTGAGAACTTTGTTGCTTGCCTTGATATCTTTTAGAAGCCTAGACTAGACTCTGCCTTGTCTTTTCAGATCTATAGAATATAAAAATATAAAATCTCAACTATTTTATACTTCTGCTGTTCCTCATTTGCTATGCATTTCATCATTTACAAACACTCAGCAATCCCTTTTGTTAAAGGGTAGGCTCCTCAACAGGCTACAAATTCTATACAGTTTGTGATAACAAATATGTAAGCAACTTCACCCAGAAAGCACAAAGAGTAGTTTAAGACTTCACCATAGTTTTGTATTGCAGGAATGCAAGCACTTCATTATTTGGCTAAACCACCATGCACCATTTTTTGTTTGCCAAGCACACGGCTAGTTACAAAAACCTGCCAAAAAGCCCACTGTGAGGGATAAGGGCAACCTGTACTGTACACCTGTCACAAAGTGTGAATTGCAGGGTTTCATTTGCATGAATAAAGCATTCCTTATTGGCAACTATAAAGTTGTGTGTATTTGGAGATGTGCCACTTTCAGATGAAAAGTTTTGTACTTTTATTCTAGCATTACTTGTGCTAAGTGTTGGGCAATTTCAATGATGAGGTGAAATGATGATAGAATTTAGTGAAATTATGGTACACCGTCAGAAACAGCGTTTCAAGTTATGCAGACTTTTAGGCGGTTACCTTTGAAATTATACCCTACTGGTAAAGTTTAAAAAAGAAATTCTTATCATTTGTTTTTGCATGGATGGCCTTAATGCCCAGTTATTTGCATATTCTATTACTGCCATCTAGTGGTCACATTTATTACATAATCAATCTTACAATATTCTTTTGTGGATATTAACAAATGTCCAGATATAAAATCATACATCTTTCTACTACTTATTAACAATTTCTTTACATTATACAGTTTTAATAAATTCCCTAATTCTGTGCACT
This sequence comes from Xenopus tropicalis, assembly GCF_000004195.4. Classification (NCBI taxonomy): domain Eukaryota; kingdom Metazoa; phylum Chordata; class Amphibia; order Anura; family Pipidae; genus Xenopus; species Xenopus tropicalis. Next base: position 106,911,520 of record NC_030680.2, on the reverse strand, counting down.
TCTGTCCTTCATCAAACTATTTGATTACTCCTTTTCCCGGATACTAAAGCATAAAGAAACACTAGCAATACACTATGAAAGAGGGGGCAGCGAGCTAGATGCAGTCTGTGGGCTGCCAGTTGGACAACACTGGCTGATTATAGCTGCCGATATCGGTCCCTTGGACAGAACCGAGGAGCCTGGCCGACCGATATCTGGCCTGAAATTGGGCAGATATCGATCACCAAGGTTAGAAAATCGGCTCGTTGATGCGGTCCCCGAACAGACTGCGCCATTGCCCCCTGGGGCCAAACGATCGAATTCGCCTACATGCCTCCCCGATATCGCCCACCCGTAGGTGAGGATATCGGGTGAAGATCCGCTCGCTTGGCGATGTCACCAAGTGTATGGCCAGCTTTAGACGCAAGGACTTTGCTGCAGTTGTTGGACAAATTAGCCTCTATCATCAAAAGCTACTTGCATCTAAAGCCACTACTTGCAACTGCACATTTTGCACAAATTGCAGAGTGCTCCTACTGACAGAGGGCAGCTATCACCACCTCAAAAGTGGCAGTAGCTCTGTGGTACCCACTGCAGCCTGGGCCCGTTATTACAGCATACTTGCAGCCATTGCCACCATGCAAACACTATTATGTTGGAAATGATGCTGTGGGTAACAAGCTGTATTTATTTTTCATGTCCCCTGTTTATTAAATGGTTTGCTTTTGGGTTAGACCAGTTGTTTTTTTGACTGCATAATTAGGAAAGGCCTGTCTGATGGCTTATTAGACAAAAAATTTCCAAGAAAATAATGGGCATGCTCCCTGACACTGCTGACATATATTCTGTATCCTATTAACCCTGTTAACAGTATTCGTAGGTATAGCCTTGGCTACTCCCTGCCAAACCAATGTTACAAATTGTACAGCAACTCATGGACTTTGAATCTATTGTAAATATTTACATAAATCATTAGATATTAACTGTAGCAGCAAGGAAGCTGAAATCACTTTTTTTTTTTTAAATAAAGGTTTTATTCCCATTATGTTTTTAAGGATTTTATTCCCTTTATGAGTAGTGGCAAGTAAGGTGAATTTTTTATTTGTTTTATTATTATTTTTAGTTAAGGGTTTTAACCCCTTTAATATCTTATATTAATATCAATACGATATATAAAAATACAATCATATCATTTTCTGAGGAGGCCCACCCAGATTTGTGATGTTATTGAGCAGTATTTTTTGTAGAAAAGCAAGTTTTCTTTCACATGACTATATCAATTTCGTAATTGGCTTGCAAAGGGAGGCTTGTTCCCATCCATTCCCAGGAGGCATTTGGGTGGGTGTTCTGTCAGGGAGATGTGTTAGCACTACAGCATGCTAGGTAGTTTGATGATGCCAGTGTATTGGTGAGGATTACTTCACAATAACATCAATGGAAAGTGCTAAGAGAAGTTATCATTCCATAAATGCTGCCCCAAATATATACTAGGAAAAAAAAAAAAAAACTCTCGTCTCTTGGTGGGGTAGGATATAAACAAGAAAGGCCCTAAAACTTGGAGTGAAACATTGACAGAACTACATGTGTTAATATATAAGCACTCTGCTTTATTAAGTCCAACTGAACCATTTGTTAAAGTATCTGAGCCCCCTACGCTACACTTTAGCCTGGTGTGAATATTTGTCATTTTATTGACTTTAAATTTTTGCTGTAATACAGCAAAAATCTTTGTAAGTATAAAGCCAGACTGTGTGAGCTCCATTGCCTTGTAATGCCATGGCTTTATCTAGGCCTGATTTTAAGCACTGGTGAATCAACCTTGTAGATCATCCTGTCTGAATTACCAGACCACTTACTGAATTTTTTTTCATGTTCCTTTATTGATATGCATAAATCTGCATTACTTCTTCCACTATATCCTAAACACAGGGAGAGCTCCCAGACCCCATGCAATTGTAGTTACCACCCTCCTTATTAAAGATCTTAAAAGAGAATGGGACACTGTTTGCACATGACTTTACATATTCTCTCTTGTTTTACGCCAATTTGCTGAAGGGGTTAAGATAATTGGATAGCCTTTTAGATTGCATGCAGAGATACAATAAAACCAAAGAGCATTTTATATATCATAATCTGTAAACTATTGCAGATTTAATTGCCACAAACATTTTTTACACATCAGCAGCACTAGGATGATATTCTAATGCTTACTTATTAATAATAATATAGAATGTATAAAGGTTGGCTATGCAGCACAATAATCGGTGCTTTCTGACATTAGAATGTGCCATTTTTATACTAAAGAAATGCATACACTATTCTGTGTGTACTGGCATTCTTCTGTGCTGCCTCTATCTTTTACCAACAGTCACTGCTCTGCTCCAAACCTCACCACTGCTCCCTTGTCACCAGCCTGTCTGTCAATCAGAGCTCCCCAACAAACCTTCACAATCCCACACATTTTTGAGCCCTTGGTTAGGATGAGGACTTGTTGAGGTTCCCTAATTGTGCAAATACATTTTAAATAGTTTGGTGTATGTTGTGCAATTAGTAGGAGGGTAGGGGGTATATTTAATAAATATTTTATAAATACAATAAGCACAAATGGTCATAAGATTCTTATTTTAAAGGCAATAGCAAGGCTAACAGCCAATAGCATGACATGCTATAGATTTTGAAGAATGATACCCACTAATACAATTTCAAAGACTACTAGAAGTCACCAAGTTCTGTAACCCTTATAAAGGTCACAGAATACATCAGCAACTTCTAATAACCTTATAAGTTACAGAAGGGGGAACATCATTGGCTATAGAATACATAATAATTTTAAGTAGGGATCCACAGAATCCAGTATTTGGTTCGGGATTCAGCTGAATCCAAGTGCCTGGCTGAACTGAATCCTTAAAATCACACGACTTTTTGTCACACTGAAGTTCAAAATCTTTCACTAATCGCTGCATACATGGTTCTCTTTAAAGGACAAGGAAAGTCAAAATCTATTAAGCACACTATTAAATAGTACTACTATTGCTATGTAAAAACGCTATATTTCTGGCTTGCCTAATGAAAGATTTACAGAGATACACCTTCTTCGTTCTACATACTTGTTTCAGTAAACGACCCCGCTGTCGTTTCCTCACTGTCTCTACTGCGCATGCATCCCCAACATCCTCCCTGCACCCCCCCGCATCCTTCTGTGTGTCCCCCCCCCAGCAGCTGCATCCTTATGTGTCTCCCCGCCCCAGCTCACACACCAACTCGTCCAGCTCAACTCGTTGTCATCACCACCACCCCCCCACCCCCCCCCCGTTCCGCTTGCCTCTCCACCCCTCAGCACCCGCCTGCCGGCTGCGTCCTCTTGTCACCAGCCCCGCCCCTCACCTCCCCTCCAGCACCTGCTTGCCGGTTGCGTCCTCTTGTCACCACCCCCACCCTCTCCCCCGCTCCACTACTCTCCCCGCTTGCCTCTCCCCCCCCCCCACCTGCCTGCCAGCTGCGTCCTCTTGTTATGGCCCCAGCTGCCGCTGCATCTACTTTCTATAAGGGTCGCCACGGCAACCAGCCGCTAGGGTGAGCACTCCTGCTTGTGCGCATGCACCACCTACAGTCCTGGTCGCAGTGTCTGTGCAGGGACGTTGCATTATGGGAATCTTCTCTACCCAGCCCAGCCCGCGGGCCGCCAGTTGGACAGCACTGATCTGAACTATTGAAATATGGGGAGACTTAAAGGCATGATTGAGACAACTGAAGGTATGCCTACAGCTTGAGATTAACTCTTTACTAGCCTTTCCTTCTCCTTTAAACCTTTGGTGACCGGATTCGGATTGGAATTTGGCCAGATCTTTCACAAAGGATTTGGGATTCGGATGAATCCTGAAATAGTTCATTCAGTGCATCCCTAATTAAAAGCATAATAATGTGCTTTTAGGTAATGCTTAGTAATATTCGGGCTAGGCGATACCTCCAGGGTTCCTCAGCACCCTGTGTGAATTGCCGCAGTTCAGTTGCAACAAAAGAAATAGGGCACACATACATCAATCACACGGCAAACACCGGAAATGACACCAGGCTGACTGAAAATATTTGGCGCAACTGCACCTGTTCTGCCACAGAGTGCACGTTGTACATGTTGTCAGTAGCCTATTGGTCTAAACAGCGCAAACACCTTAGTTGTTGCATATGTATTTTTCTATATTGTAGTATAGTATGAATTTATAAATATAAAGTATATTTGAATTCACCAAGATTTTTGTGACCGATTTTTAGTAAAAGCACTTGGTGGCTTCACATTTGCTTATTGGAACTTCCAATCTAATATATAAAGCAAATTGTTCAGCTGCTGGATTCTACTTTGGCTACAGGCACAAAAACACGATAATATGACAAAATAATATCTCCATTAAGTAAAGATGTTTTGCAGAATAAAAATAAAGGGTAATTTTTATTTCCCAGAGTGCAAGTTCTAGAGCACTAAGGGGCGCAAGGGCTCTAATGGAATGCTACACCCTGTTCCTTGCTGCTAGTCCAGGCCCTGCACAGGATTTGCTTTGTCACTCCCCGACTGCTCACTAACCAGGCAAGGTTTCTGCTTCCTCTTTCAGAGTGGCCCTTTTTTTTTTGCACTTTGCATATTTATTTTGGCCATACAGTATATCTGTGTTGAGATAGGTGACTAAGTGAACCATGGTTCATGGTTATACAAGGTGCAGTTTTAATGACTACTGTGGTTAAAAGTAAATTTTACAGTTAGCAATATACTTAAGTGAAGGCTTGTACATTTAGAATAAAGTTCAGGGGCATGTGCAGCCAGTCACTGTATAAGATCAGATTGCTGCTCAATCTTTCATTACATAAGCTTTAAAGGGGACCTGTCACCCAGACATAAAAAGCTGTATAATAAAAGTCCTTTTCAAATTAAACATGAAACCCAAATTCATTTTTATATTAACACATCCAAACCCATTATAAAGGCATTTAAAAATCCCAGCTGTCAATCATATATTGCTTGCCCCGCCTCTATGCCTTAGGCATAGAGGCGGGGCAGACAATAACTTTAGCTTGCCGTTCAGCACTACCTAGATGTCACTGCACTTTTCCCCTCCCTCCTTATCATCTAATTGTGTAGCCAGTGCATGGGCATGGGCATCAGGTCCCCCATTCTGGCACATAAACAAGATTTTGGCATGATACACAGCTTGCCTTCATAACAGTGTCCACAAAATGGTGCCTGCCTGCTTGCTTTGATTGAGTAATTCCACGACGGAATGAAACAAGATTTATATTATTTATATAGAGTAAGTAATGTTTATTTTGCTCATCTAACAATATAGAATATAATTTGGAGTTATTTCTTAGGGTGACAGGTCCCCTTTAATAAATCCACAGGAAACCTTGCCAATCTAAAGCTGCTTATTTGATACTTTCCTTGTTTGTGCAGAGGTTAAAGTGCACTGATAGCACAATAAACTACAGGAAAACAATTAATATCTATTAGTGGGAACTAAGATTTCATATTCCTGTGGGTACAAGACATTACAAGACCTTTGTCTTTTTTTGTAGTGCCAAGTTTCAAACTGTATTGCTTGTGATAGCTGTAGATTGAACATTAACTATGGACAACTTAAACACTGCATATTTACAGATATAATAAACCAGAAACCAAGCTGTAAATGATTCAATTCTAAACATGAACAGGGTATAAGAGGTATCTTATTCCATGTAAGTTTGTTGTAGTCTCATAAAACTGGCAGAGAATAGCGCTATAGAATGCTTTTTTTTTTTGGGGTGAAAATACAATAGGGCTAACACTTTTCTTCTTCAAAAATGGACTACATCAGGGCACTCTTCCTTTGAGCACAGTACTACCATATACTTCAGGTGTCCTAGACAACCCCCGCATTGCCCTAGGCAAGTGCATGCAACCCAGGACACTGGAGCAAAATGGCGATAGTACCGCAGCCTGGTGCATTTCTTAAAGAAAGGGAGAGCCAGGCAGAGATAGGAAGTAAGCGACTGTAATCACTGGGGGTATTTAACAAATCCCAGACCACACAGATTCTCCTTTAATGAAAGACAAAAAAATTCTAGTCAAACTTTAAAATTTAATTAAGTAAATGTTTAATAGTTTTCAAATTGTTAGATTTATAGATGTAGTTGCTACTGCATGTGATTGTTCCAACCCCACACCTTTCCACCTATTCCCTTTACAAACTACAGTGGGGCAGGATCAGTCTGTGAGATCAATGCTTTGGTAAGGAGACACAAGATATCCAACTGTAGCAGACTTAGGTGGTTGCTTTGTAGTTACATTAAAGAGATACTGACACCAAAAAATTAAAAATAAATTATCTTTTTACATCTGTCATAACATTGTCTTTGCAAGAACTTTATAATTTTGCCCTAAAAGTATTTGCCTGATGCTTTTACATTACCCCATGTTCCTCAAAGAGGGGGCAGCCATATTTGTCCGTTTGCATTGGAAGCTATGACTGATAGGCTGAGAAGGGACAGTCAGGTTAATGAACTTCAAGTAACAATTACTTACAAAAGCAAACATGTCAGCAAAAAAACTGTCAACACAACCTATAGGCAGCTTTTTATGTATATTCATATTTTGAAAAGTAGTTTTTTCGTGCCAGTATGACTTTAAGGGTGAAGGCACACAGATTTTTCGCACACAGTTCGCAGGTGACTAATCTTCTGAAAATGGTTTCCCACTTGCAAAAAATGTTAATTGCCGGTTGGAAAACATGTTGCTTTGTTTTCTGAAGTTGCCTCACGAGGAAGTTGACAAACATGATAGGAAAAGATACGTAAGAGAAAATATGTAATTTATGTAAACCAGAACACATTGCTTGATTCACTTGCTTGCATTGCTCTGCATTCTTTTGCAAACTGTACAGTACTAAACTTCAGTCATGTGAGAGTATTGCACACATACAAAAGAGAAGATTAATGCACATTCCCTGGTCCGGTTTTATTAGTAATTTAGTACTTAAACAAGGGCATACATTTTCAAAAATGGTTTTAGTTACAAGACTATGATCACAAAATTGCCAAATAAACATAACAGTTTCAAGGTAATCACACCATATGGCGGTCCTAACTATTAACCTCTGGCCATAATTTTCATAGTCTGGCACCTCTTTACATGGGTGCATTTCTTGGGAAAAGTTCCTCCCGATTAAAGCACTTCTACAAATACTAAATAATGGGACCAGCAAATGTGCAATTGTCAATTCTTCTTTTTTGTATGTTTGGAATAAAACTAACCAGATTAGTCGCATTCCATTCTACTTTACTTAAAGGGGGTTGCAAAAGCACTCCAAGGTTATTTATCTTGTAATGAATACTTTACCAGAGATTTGGCAGGAAGAATTTCAAAACTTTTATTTGAATACAGATTGGGTGTTGATCTTTAAGATCTATCCCTAGTAAAGCTACAGCGGGGAGAGGACAAGCTTGCAAAACCAATGCCTAGGGTCAGGGCATACTTTTTCCAAGCAACCAAAACATGCAGGGAGGAACCAGCCTATTAAAATTATGGACAGAGGTTAATATTTAGGACCACCATATGGAGTTTACTTTGATGTGGTATGTTAGCTTGTAAATTTTGTCATATACTTGTAACTACAGGTATGGGACCTGTTAAAACAAAACAAATCACTTTTTAAATATATATGCAATGTGGTCTTGTGACTGAAGGCTAGTATTGTACAGTGTGTGCAGTGCAGAGTAATACAAGCAAAGCAAGTGACTCAATTGTGTGTGGTCTTATATGTGCATGGCGTACTTCCTCTTACGTATTCTCTTCCTCTCACATTTGTTGAAATTTCTCTTGAAATTTCTTAAAATTCAGGAACCTTTTTTTAACAACCTTTTTACGTGCTTTTTAATTTGTGTTTGGTAGTTTGGTATGTGTGTGTATTTCCCATACTCTTTCTCAATATCAAAATCTTTTTCGTTGCTGTTCTTGTTGCCATATTGAATTTGCTTGCTGCTGCCTGCGTGGTGGGGAAAGACCAAGGGTGGCCCTAAGGGGATATGGTGGCAATTCTGTTTCCAAGTGTGTATTTAAAGTACAGCTGCCCTCCAGGATGCTCCCAGATACAATGATGAATTGTTCAGTTAATTTTATAATATTTTATGTTTTATTTTAAATATGAGAGGGAACAGTAAGAATAATGTTTCATCTGTGTTATGCAAGTTAGCTACCAGTCCGTCCCCCTTAAGGTGACCATACACAGGCTGATATAAGCTGCTGATTTGGTCTCTTGGTAGTATTTATTGTGCAGGTTTCAATATACTGTTGAGGAGACAGGAAGTCTACTGCATATGCACACCTGGACGAGACCTTAGAGAAGACCCAGAAATAAGCAGATGGCAACATGGCACTTCTGGATGCAGATTTATCAAAATGTGAGATTAGGGCTCACCACAGAAAAATCCACCAACTTTCTTTTCATTCCTATAGGATTTTTAGAAGTATATTTATCAAAAGTTGAACCCTTTTTACCCACTTGATAAATATACCTCTAAAAAAATCCCACAGGAATGAATAGAAAGTGGGTGGATTTTTCTGTGGTGAGCCCTAATCTCACATTTTGATAAATCTGCCCTCTAGTGTAGTACCCCAGGCAGGTGCAGTTTTCACCTAACAGAAGCACCACCCCAGAGCCTCAGGTAAGTAGTTTCAAGTACTGGAGGATGCCTAATATTTTGGCCTCCACCCCAGTGAATATCCTTTCCTCGATTAAGGGCTGCGACAGACGGGGAGATTAGTCACTGCGCAACAAATCTCCCTTGTTGCAGACGACTAATGTCCCCGAAATGCCATCCCACCGGCTAGAATGTAAATCGCCAGTGGGATGGCATATGTGGCGCCGAAATCGCCGAAATTTCCTCTCAAGACGCGTTTGGCATCCCACTGGCTATTTACATTCTAGCCGGTGGGATGGCATTTCGGGTAGATTTGTTACGAGGAGACTAATCTCCCCGTCTGTCACAGCCCTTAGAGTGATGGCACATGCCAAGATTTGTCACCCACAGTTAAATATGCACTACCACGGGCATCATGTCTCCCAAAATTGTCATCCCCTACCCGCAGTAGCACAGATTTAATGGTGGGCAAATCTTACCGTGTGCCATCACCTTAAATCTAAGCATGCATGATTGTGTAAATTATGTTTTTGTAATCAGAATTCAATTGGTTCTGCAATGTAGGCGTTACTGGAATTAGAGCAACAAATACTTAAGACATTACCACAGCTACTGAGTGCAGAGATAGGTAGATACACCAGCCAAGTCTGCGGCTTTCTTTAGATGCATAAGGTATGGGACATGAATTTAAATATGACATAGTTTTATAACTTCCTCTGTACAATTTTCAGGTCATTAGCCAGATTAAATTTGATAGTAGCCTATTTACAGAAGAAAAGAGTATTGCTGCTGTGCACATTTTTCCTATTGATTCCAGAAAGAATTCTGTGGAGTTTTTGTAACAATGCAGAATATTATGCTTGTTAGTTCACAGAACAGAAATATTGATCTCCACAATTTGCAGCATTTTTTTGTATGTATCTTAGGGCAACTAGATTAAAGGATAAGTATATTTTAAAATTAAGTCCACTTGGCTCTCAGCCCCTCCTCAAACTTCTTTTTGCTCTCAAGCAGCAGTTGTCATTTCACATTCTCTCCCCTTTGCTTCTTTGTTTATTACCATGCCCTTTAATCCTGACTCTTGGTATCAGACGAGTTGTGCAATATTGGGAACACATCTTAGGTACATATACCTGTAGAGTTTGTACACAACAGATTTACCCCCACTAACAATCAGAAACATTATCATCTGGAGGGATGGGATTTGGGGTGCAATGGTTTTGCCCTGGAAGGCAGTCTTTTAAGAACCTACCTTGTGCATTTGTCAGTTTGCTCCAATTACATCCTTAAATCAGGGCTGTCCAACTGGAAGCTCATGGGCCCACCAAAATATTTTTATGGCCCATAGTCTGCTCAAACTCTCCATAGACTTCACTATAGGACATCATTATTTTTATTTAATATGGCCCTCGAACACGCTGTATAAGGAATCACTGTCCCACTACAAGTAGTAAGTTGGGCAACACTGCTCTAGTCTAAATAACTGTTGAATGTCTTTAAGGGCTTTTAATGTATTCTACCACATAGGAATGCCTAAGTTAATAGACCCCATTTTCTCTATTGGTCCTGCATCACCTGAACTGCATGTCGCCACCTCAGACTCTTTAAAACTGGACTCTTTAAAGCAGTGATCCCCAACCAGTGTCTCGTGACCAACATGTTGCTCCCAGTTGGATGGTGCTTATTTTTGAATTCCTGGCTTGGAGGCAAGTGTTGATTGCATAAAACCCAGTGTAAAGCCAAACAGAGCTTGCCATATGCTACCTGTCCACATAGGGGCTACCAAACGGCCAGTTATAACTCCTATTGGCACCCCCATGAAGTTTTTCCATGCCTGTGTTGCTCCCCAACACGTTTTCCATTTGAATGTGGATCATGGCTATAAAAGGTTGGGGATCCCTGCTTTAAATCAACAACACATAATTCCTTGTCTGGAAAAGGGGACTCTTCAGCTCTTAATTATAGAAATCCACATATCCGCTGGATAATACCTATTCTTCTTTATTTTCAGGCAGTTTGTCACTCACAGGAGATCACATTCCACAGGCGACAAAGCACCCAAATTCATTTTATTCCCAAAAAACATGCATTGGGGTTTTTCATTTGATTAAGCCAGATTGGTGCAGGTAAATGTCTACCTTTCTCCTGACAAAGTCTTAAGTGTCCGGTTTAAAATGTGTGAGGAAGGGGCTGTACAGACAGCCCGAATCACATATTAAATGTGTGTACACTGTATGACAGAACAGTCAAGGTTAGACAAATTTCAAGCTTTCCGATAACCATGTAATAGTAATTAGCCATGCAGGACGTGCAATTGGCATGTATCCTGGAAATGGAGGCAAACGTTGCAATTTTGACATATCCCTTATTGCGCCACAACGTTACTATGCAGTCAGGCAGGCTGGCAACTCATTTCCTAAAGCCCCGCCCCCTTTTTCCGCCCCTGTATTGAAAACCAGTTCGCGCCTCGGTGTCTCAGTGTGCGTAGTGCGGCTGCAGCCATGCCTGGTCTGCTGCTAGGAGAAATCTTTCCTGACTTTGAGGCGGACACAACTATTGGCAGAATCAAGTTTCATGAATTCCTGGGGGGCTCGTAAGTGTTTTACTTACCGTTGGATGTACTAGGAACTGTACGGCGCCTGCGTCTTATAGTCTCACTCGCTGACAGGCAGTCATGAGAAAAGGACCGTGTACCGTAACGCCTCCAGCTTGCGTTTAGTTCTTTGGCGTAATATCGGTTGTTTGGGGCTGTATAACCGTAAACCTTCCCGCCTCCGAATCTAGGGCTTCAGACAGGCCCAGCTTATGGAGTAGAGTTACAGCATCCGTCGTCTGTAACGCCGGGCAGGGGGTGGGGTGGGTGACGGCAGAGGCGGGGTTATGATGGGGCGATCGGCAATTGGCTGATTACCGCTTCAATCTAATAGCGGGGTGCGATTACTGAGGAAGCAGACCCTGCAGCTGGGAGCGGGGCAGGCAATTTCAATATATCTTGGTAGAGCAGGTAAAAAAGTAATGCTTTTGGGCCCTAAATGTGTTGTTGATTTACTTTAAAATTGAAAATCGGCCCATATATTATACAATATATATTTAAAGGAGAAGGAAAGGCATTTTGGCATGTTACTGCCAATAGTGCCACCTAGAACAATATATTCTGCAGAAAGCATTACTATACCTGAGTAAACAGGTTTAGGAGCTTTCTCTGTTTACTTAAGATAGCAGCTGCCATTTTAGGTTGCTTCCTGCCTGCAGCGCTAGCTGTTATAGCTGAGATCACACATTCCTAAGGGAGGGAGGAGGGAACTGTGCAGACTCTGGCCTCTAGAATTAAGGGTGTTGCTGAGAGAGGAAGTCAGATACTGGAACATCATGTTTATAAAAAAGAGACAAGAAATCCTGTATTTCTTTTGATAGAGGACTCTGTGCAGCATTACTGTAAGTGTTTATGGCTGTATTTACATAGCCCTTGCTAATGAAGCTTACTTAGTTTTTACCTTTCCTTCTCCTTTAAGAGCTGTCAACCTGACAGCTACGCTTGTAGGGAAAACTGCAGGGTAAAAAAATTCCCTCATACCCAGAAAGGACATGACGCACATGCACAAAATTGCTGCTGAAGCTGAAAAATTCTCCCCGCACGTGGGCAAATGCATCAAATTACGTGACCAAACGCTTATTGCACATGCACACACGAAATTCACCGCAGGACTTAATGAGACTTACGCAAAATCAGGACAATACTGCTGGGGGATGGGGAAATGGGGGAGAGCCTTCGAAATAGGGGGTGTTGACAGCTCTCATATATGAAGCAGAGCTGTCAACCTTAAGGGGGCGAAAAGCTTGGGGAATTATGCAGAAATGTGTCCTGTTACCCCCGAAATGGTGTCATTCCACCGCTACTACCTCATGTGCATATACTTTGGATGCTGTCAATGACTCCTGAAAATAGGGGGGATTGACACCTGAAGGTGACCTTTAAACAGTGATTACATGCAGCTTTAGCTTATAAAGGCATTTGCAGCCCTCCAAACTGTATGGTCAGAGCTGGAACAACTCGTTTTTCAAATATCTAATGTTCAAACCATGCTTCTCTAATGTGCGCTGACTGTTTGGCAGAGAGACTGCATTCCAGACTCATGGCCTTGTCTGATTTGTGTTTATATAGTATGCAAGATTAGCTTTGTAAATCTTCTATTACTCTATTGCCACTATTTTGTAATAGCTACACTAATTGTAGTAAGTGCACAAAATCATGAAACTGCCAATATACACTTACCAATAATCTTCCTACAATATTGTTGATCTTTTAAATTGTAAGCAAGGCCCTCTTTATCTCTTGTATTTGCATGCATTTCTGTTTGTTTAGTGTATGCACACATCTATTGTATGTTGGCGTGTGTGTATATATATATATATATATATACACTGTTTAAAAAAATAAAAGGAACACAAAAATAAGACATCCTAGATCTGAATAAATGAAATATTCTTAAGTGCTTTGTTCTTTACATAGTTGAATGTGCTGACAACAAAATCACACAAAAATTATCAATGGAAATCAAATTTATCAACCCATGGAGGTCTGGATTTGGGGTCACACTAATAATTAAAGTGGAAAAAAACACTACAGGCTGATCCAACTTTGATGTGATGTCCTTAAAAGAAGTCAAAATGAGGCTCAGTAGTGTGTGTGTGGCCTCCATGTGCCCGTGTGACCTCCCTATAACGCCTGGGGATGCTCCTGATGAGGTGGCGGATGGTCTCCTAAGGGATCTCCTCCCAAATCTGGACTAAAGCATCCACCAACTCCTGGACAGTCTGTGGTGCAACGTGACATTGGTGGATGGAGCGAGACATGTCCCAGGTTTGCTCAATTGGATTCAGGTCTGGGGAACGGGCGGGCCAGTCCATAGCATCAATGCCTTCATCTTGCAGGAACTGCTGACACACTCCAGCCACTCTTGCTAATTGCCTACAATTTCCCCTGTTGTCTATTCCATTTGCACAACAGCATGTGAAATTGATTGTCAATCAGTGTTGCTACCTAAGTGGACAGTTTGATTTCACTGAACTTTAAGTGTTCCCTTTATTTTTTTGAGCTGTGTGTGTGTGTGTGTGTGTGTGTGTGTATGTATGTATGTATGTGTATATATGTGTGTGTGTGCTAATAACGCTTGTATGGTTGGCTTTAGAGGCACCATTGATTATTTAAGAATGTATTCTCTACATAAAATACTATACTGTTTATTATTGCAGATGGGGTGTTCTTTTCTCACACCCACGGGATTATACCCCTGTCTGCACCACCGAGCTAGGACGTTGTGTAAAGCTTGCTCCGGAGTTCAAAAAACGCAATGTTCGCATGATTGCCCTGTCAATAGACTCTGTAGAGGATCATCTCGGCTGGAGTAAGGTATTTAGTGTGGTTTAACCTACAGTGTTCATTCTTGTCTGCCAAGATCTCTCCTCCACTAGCAAGAAGTTTAGTTGGTGATGCTGCTTGTCTAAAATGATGGAGCTTTACAAAGTCCGCAATTGTTTTTTAAATTGTTGTAAATAGAACTCGGACTCTTGTGTTCATGTGATGTTTTCTGCCATATAAAACAAAGCACTGCAAGAAGCTGGTATTTTGATGATCTAATAAGTTTTACTTTACAGTTCAGCTGTAGTAAACAAGAACATAATTCAGTGTTCAAATTCAGATTGGTTTGGTGTTTGATGGCCTTTGTAAATGTATTGTTGTTTCTTAAAGGACATGGAAACCCCACATACACAAATTTAATCAGTGAACAGCCTCTTTAAAATCTTTCAATACCTGCCACTCTGGTTGTCCAGATGTTTATAGTAAGGCTGCAGCATCCCCTTAATCACTTAGATTTCCTTCTCCTCCTGTAACCCACTTGGCCCCTCCCTCAGGAATTTGCTTTGACTTGTGGGCATGCTCAGTTGTTCTAAGCTCAGATTACTAAACACGCCCCCCAGTCTAGCAGCCAGTGAAGAGATGGCATTGCTGATTCCCATAGAAACTCAGCTCTAGCTGTCTGCTTCAATTTTTTTCTTCTAACTGTCTCTCCTTACCTCATGTCAAACAAAGCAGAACTTTTATCAAAGACAGTTGTGCCTGTGTGAGCCTGTATTCTTGATGAAATGTATGCTGAATAAGGGTGTGTGTGTGTGTGTATGCTGTTTGCAGATTTAAATGTATCTAAATTATGTATCGGAGGAAAAATGGCCACCGGGTGAAAGCTGCTATTTGCTTTAGGAAAATGTGATGGTGCTGGCAAGCAGAGGGGATATATGCAGTACTAATGATGCCATTTAGGTGGAGGAGACCTGCCCAACTGATATACATTGCAAGCAAATGTAGGCTTTTCATGTCCTTTAAGTAAAGTGAGCAGTAACATGTGAGAAATCTTTTGTACATTTGTAAGAGGAACAATAAATAATTAATGTCCGATTTTGTTAGTCAGGATGTTGGTATCTTTTACTGAGTTTGACTACAATTAGCACTCTTATTGCATTATAAATGGAAACTGTGTCTGTTAAGAAGAGCCCCATTCACTGGGCATTGCCAATATGTACCCTCTAAAGTGATAGACAGATGAACAATGGGTCACTTTTCCTGTTTATTCAGTTGCAGTTCCTGCCCCCCTGTTAGATAACTATTTAACATTTTGTCACTAAACTACTAGTGATTGCATCATGTATCAGGCAATAAGTCATTCTATAAAATGTATGTGTTTAATAAAAATTTGAAAGGCATACCCTGCATAATTAGAACTAAATCATTTTTCAAATTCTGTTCCTCTGTTTTACAAAAATATTGTCAGAAAACTACAACAAACTGCAGTGATAATTTTTTAGAGAATTTTCAGCATAAAATTAGTGAATTTTTCCCCCCCATCTTTTCTACATTACATTATTGTTGCTTTCTTCTAGGACATCAACTCTTATAACTGTGATGAGCCCACAGAGACACTACCCTTTCCTATTATTGCTGATCCCAAACGGGATCTGGCTGTAAAACTTGGTATGCTTGATCCTGATGAGAAGGACATGCAGGGGATGCCAGTGACTGCAAGATGTGTAAGTATCTGAGCTCTGTTGTACATGGGAGTAAAAGTTTTTTTTTTTTTTTAATTTAAAATGACTTCTGTAGAGAACAGAAACAATCTGGGTTTTTTTCCTTAGGTTTTCATCATTGGCCCTGATAAGAAAATGAAGCTTTCTATTTTGTATCCAGCCACCACCGGAAGGAATTTTGATGAAATCCTAAGAGTCGTGGATTCCCTTCAACTGACTGCAGTCCATAATGTTGCGACTCCAGTGGATTGGAAGGTAAATTACATGCAAATTTTCTTATTCATTGGGGTTTTGGTCTGCTGTAAGTGGAGTGTGAAGAATGTTAGCAGGCACCCTTCAGCCAGATTTACTAGATTCCACACATTGTAAAAATCATAATCCTTGTGTATGTTATTTAGACCAAGTGAAACCCATTAAAAATTATCTACCATTTTTTAATTAGCAGCCTTTGTAATTTACATCTTATGCTATTCCCCTGAAATGAGCTCTGATCATAACTTCTGATGTGAAGAAGCAGGGGGCTGTCTTTTATACCAGACTTGAAAAAAGCACAGAAGTTTGTTTACTGGATTGTCATTAGTACGTTAAGAGCAAGTCACACACAGATAAGAAAGTGAAACATGAGCAGACACTCTGCTGCAGACACTGAGGAAAACAGAGCTCTAGTTAGCTGTCTCGTAACCCTGTATTAACTGCTTTGCCTCAGCTAAATACAATTGTTCCAAACTTGCTCTAAGCCTCCCAGCACATCAAACTAAATTTAAAATTCAAAGTTTAAAACAGTCTCAATTAGTATTCGCTCACCCCTTCACAAATTTGGTCCAGTTGCCTTGCCCCGGACCCTTCACTCAGGGAAAAAATCTTTCACAACTGTTTCTTTATAAAAAAAAAATAAAAACCACATAAATCCAGTTTTTCATGGACACTCACCCCCACTGATCCAATGGTCCGGGTGCAGCGCCCCAGACCCGTAGCAAAGGGAGACCCAGCAGTCACAAGCACAATTTCTCGATTGGTTTCCTAAGGTCGCCGAAGTTTCCTTGCGAGGCAACTTTGGGAAACCAAAGCGATGCGTATGCCATCCCACCAGCGATTTTACATGCTTGCCAGTGGGATGGCAGTCGCCTGCGGTAGTGAAGATTTATTGCGGGCGACTAATTAATGTCCGATTTTGTTAGTCAGGATGTTGGTATCTTTTACTGAGTTTGACTACAATTAGCACTCTTATAGCATTATAAATGGAAACTGTGTCTGTCACTGGGGGTTGCCAATATGTACCCTCTAAAGTGATAGATGAACAATGGGTCACTTTTCCTGTTTATTCAGTTGCAGTTCCTGCCCCCGTTAGATAACTTTTTAACAATTTGACTCCGGGAAACCAAAACGACGCGTATGCCATCCCACCAGCGATTTTACATGCTTGCCAGTGGGATGGCAGTCGCCTGCGGTAGTGAAGATTTATTGCGGGTGAACTGTAAGCGTTTTGGGTTTTCTTCCCCTCCAGTTTTTTTTCCCCTTTTAAGAGACCTGTCACATCTAATAATAGGGTTGCTATTTCAGGATCTTTATAAATGCTTTAAAGAGATCCTTTTACAATATTGTATGATTCTGGTAAAAATAGTACACTGCTGTAATTCTTTAATTTATTATAACACATTGGGCACATTATATTATAAAACATTGGGCAATATTTTTGATAGATGGATGCCCAGCTTTAAAAGTTATGCTACCAACAAATTAAAATTGCAGTTCCAAGACCCCAATCATAAAACTGTGTAATTGGTGCTGAAAACTCACGTACATGTATTTAAATGCTGAGTGCAATCCATTAAGTTAGATAGTAAGTTGTAAAAACAGATTGCAGCAGTGTCGTTTAAAAAGAATATGTAAAACAAATGATCTGCAACCTTTTGCAAGTGCTTTTTTTGTATGTTACCTGAACAAAGTTGAAAAAATTTTTTAATTGTTATTTCTCCTATGCAGCCTGGTGATCGAGTCATGGTTCCCCCAAATGTTCCTGAAGAAGAAGCCAGTAAACTATATCCATCTGGCGTTTTTAACAAAGCGCTCCCTTCTCGCAAGAATTACCTGCGATACACTGCACACCCACAATAAGCAGAAATAAAATATTTTTTGAATGATTTACTTTATCACCAACAGTAGTGATTCATTCATATGCATGATTGATCTTCTGAAGGTAGAATACTTAGTAAAAGTCCACAAAACAGATGTATATCCTGTGATTTTTTTTTTTGGTAAACATAAACAACTCTGGAATCCATCTGGAGAGGGTCTAAAACATTTGCACGCAGAGTACTGTCTTGAAAGAGTCTGTTGACTTCTAGGACAATGGCACATGCAGAGATCAATTGCCTGTGCGAAATGTAATGGTCCTGTTGGTGACAAGTGCCAGAGAATACCTTTAACTTTGATAGTATGGGAATTGCTGCATCAGATTACATTCTGCTTATGTCAGATTCCATTCTGTAATCTGACATAAGGTTTAATAAATTTGGGTTTGATGGCTTATGAATGATTTTAAATAAATTCCAATTTCCAATATTCTTTCAACTCCTGTTCAGGTATTTTCCTCTAGTGCCTTTCGAGAAAGCCAGCAGGCACATTATTACTTTGCCAAAGATTTTATTAATACCTATGCATATGTGTGACAACATTCTTGCATTCCTCTTGTAATCCTTTTTTTCCCTATGAAATAAATCTTGTATTTGAATTATAAAGCTTTTTCTTGCTTTCAATTAGGACACTAGTTTGTTTGAATGACCTTTTTTTCTTTAAAGGGGACCTGGCACCTTAAGAAATAATTCCAGATTGTTTTCTATTGTGTTTGTCAAGCAAAATAAACTTCATTTACACTATATAAATTATTTTAATATTAGTTTCTTCAGCCTTGGAATTCACAATTGCAACAAGCAGGCAGGGGCCATTTTGTGGACAGTGTTATCAAGGCAAACTTTGCATTCAATTAAAATCTTGTTTCTGCGCCAGTATGGGGGGACTTGATACCCATATTCATGCACAAAATTAGATGGTGAGGAGGGAGGGGGAATGTGAGGAGAGCAGCAACATCTAAGAAGTTCTGAATTGAAAGTAACTCTCTGCCCCACCTCTATGCCGAAGGCATAGAGGCGGGGCAGGCAATATATGATTGACATCTGGGATTTTTAAATGCTTTTATAATGGGTTTGGATGTGTTAATAAAAAAAAATGAGCTTGAGTTTCCTTTTTTAATTTGAAATGGGCTTTTATTATACAGTTTTTTATGCCTGGGTGACAGGTTCGCTTTAAATATGCTCTGGTTAATTACTTTTTTTTCTCCCAATACTTTTCACATATTGGTGATAAGTGGTTAAGGGAATGTTTTATAAGCAAAAGTTTAGACACTATATTGCTACTAACAGCATCTGAACAAACTTTAAATAAAATAAATATTGAATGCCCTTTGTTGATACTTGCAGTCAAGATCCAAACTGTCTTTGAAAGCAACATCAGCACAAGAATTATTTTTTTTTTTTTTTTGATTGTTTGGGAAAGCAGCAGCCACAGACATCTGCACATGCTCAATGCCAAACATAGACTAGAGCAGGGGTCCCAAACCTTTTTTTACTTGTGAGCCACAGTCAAATGTAAAGAAATTAGGAGACCAACAAAACATCATAAAAGTTCATGGAAATGCCAAATAAGGGCTAAGATTGACTATTAGGTAGCCTCTATGCACCCTATCAGCATACAGGGGGCTTTATTTGGTAGTAAATCTTGTTTTTATTCAACCAAAACTTGCCCCCAAGTCAGGGATTGAAAAATAACTACCTGGTTTGGGGGCACTGAGAGCAACATCCAAGGGGAGGTTGAGGAACATGTTGCTTGCGAGCCACTGGTTGGGGATCACTAGTCTAGAGTCATGTAAAAGGCTTCACCATTGGATTTAGTGGATGCCAGGGGAAAGCTGCCTTACTAATTCCTCTCTACTCTGCATTAAGTAGAAAGCCTTTCCATAACAGAGGTAGTCACAACAGCTAAGGGATAATAAATTGCACAATTAAATACCGTATATACTCGAGTATAAGCCGATCCGAATATAAGCCGAGGTACCTAATTTTACCTAAGAAAACTGGAAAAACGTATTGACTCGAGTATAAGCCTAGGGGGGGAAATGCAGCAGCTACTTTTAAGTTTTAATAATCACAATAAATACCAATAAAATTACATTAATTGAGGCATCAGTGGGGTATATGTTTTTCAATATTTATTTCAAAGAAAAACAGTAAACTAGCTCTGTAAGCGGAGAAGAGGGTCAACAAAAACAATAGGAGTACTACCCCATGCTCATTGCACATTGGCAAACTGGCAGCAGACCCAGTCCCAGAGGGATGTAAGGGGGAATAAGTATTGCTAGTGGGAGCCTAGGCCAAGGCACTGGAAGGTCTGGTTGCGGGTGGCCTAAGTTGCACACAAAGGAGAGAGGGTGCTAGTCTAGAGGGACCCATGGCACCCGACTCGAATATAAGCCGAGGGTGACTTTTTTCAGCACATTTTGGGTGCTGAAAAACTAGGCTTATACTCGAGTATATACAGTACTTGATTTTGGAATGAGATGTTGGACAAGGTGGTTTCTGGATACTTTTGGTAATACAGGATTGTGTATGACACACTAGTTGACTGCTTTCTTCATGGTTTTTAGAAATGCATGGCTGTTAAGATCTTACACAAAGGGGTTTGAACATATCAGTTAAATACAAAATATGTATATTTGTTTAAATTTAAATCTGGCCATGCCGTTTCCTATGATATTTGGTACATATATGGTGGCCCTATGATTTTTTTTAGTTGAAATGGTTTTGAAATGTAAACTGTTGATGCAGGTCTGCGCTGGGATTCAAAATAGGCCCTGTTATTTTAAATGCACAGGCCCAACCAGCCCAGTAAATAGTGACTGTCTACGGCACAGTCTACTGTTTACAGCAGCCCTTTCCTGCAAAACATTTGCTAGAATCCACAGATTGCCATTCTGGGCCTGTGCTGACACAACATATCTTTCAGAGTACGGTGAAGAGGACTCTTGCTGTTGCAATTGTTGAAACTTAAACTGGCCATACACGCACCGATAATATCGTACGAAACCTCGTTTGTACGATATTCGGTGTGTGTATGGCATGTCGACGAGTCGACCGATATCGCAGGAAGCTGCTGAAATCGGTCGACTCGCCGATCGGCCAGGTTAGAAAATTTTGATCGGGCGCCTGACCAAAATCTGCCGTCAGGGCTGAATCGGCAGAAGGAGGTAGAAATCCTATTGTTTCTACCTCCTTATCTGCTGTTTCAGCCCTGAACGGTGTGTGGTGGATCTGACGATGTTTTGTGCGACCGATGGTCAGATCGCCACGTGTGTGGCCACCTTAAGGAACTACCTTCAGGTGTATGTTAATGAGCTGAGGCCTAAAAGCTCCTTGCTTTCTCACTAGAGCCTCTGAGCTAATGGTAGGTGCAACACGGTCTTACTACTCAGTCACATTGTTTGCTCTGGGGGACTTGATTTTAATTGCATCACAGAATTATAATGTTAAAAGGCAGTGCATGGCAGTGCGTACAATGAGAGGCCTTGATGTGGCACGTGAGCTTACCATATTTTGGCCAAAGTGTGGTACTAACACCTTAAAATTATTTTTAAAGGCAAACTAAGCGCTGGCAATCTTTCTCTTTTTGTGTTCCAATTGTTTGCCTATGCCATCTAAGAACCTATATACAGTATCTGTCCATTTGCTCTGTGGGCAGATTGGATACCGTACAGAGTCAAACCCTTTATGACATCTGCATAAACAAGCTCATATGTAAACCCCTGCTTAATCTAAATATATATACATTTTTTTTTTAATGAAAATTAAAGGTTAAAACCTCCAAAGGAAACTATACAGGTATGGGACCTGTTATCCAGAATGCTCAGGACCTGGGGTTTTCCAGATATGGGATTTTTCTGTAATTTGGATCACCATAAATTAAGTCTCCTAAACATCATTTAAATATTAAATAAACCCAATAGGCATGTTTTGCCTCCAATAAGGATTAATTATATCCTAGTTGGGATCAAGTACAAGGCACAGGTATGGGATCCCTTATCTGGAAACCCGTTATTCAGAAAGTTCCGAATTAGGGAAAGGCCATCACCCATAGGGGCTGATTTACTAATCCACGAACGGTCCAAAGGCGTCCGAATGTGTTTTTGTCGCAATGAACGGTATTTTGCGATTTTTTCGTAAATTGTCGCGGCTTTTTCGTAGCCGCTACGACTGTTTCGCAAAATGTTGCGACTTTTTCGTAGCTTTACAACTTGCGCGAATTGTTGCGACTTTTTCGTAGCCTTCGCACCGAGTAAGAAAGTTTCAGATTCATTCAAGCTTCGGTATTGTGACTTTCCTTGGGCCAGGTTGGAGCTGCAGAGTGCCATTGAGTCCTATGGGAGACTTTCCTTGGGCCAGGTTGGAGCTGCAGAGTGCCATTGAGTCCTATGGGAGACTTTCCTTGGGCCGGATTGGAGCTGCAGAGTGCCATTGAGCCCTATGGGAGACTTTCCTTGGGCCAGGTTGGAGCTGCAGAGTGCCATTGAGTCCTATGGGAGACTTCCAAAATCATGCAAAGTCTGAAAGTTTTGCCCGCAGTTTATGAGCGCTCACTACGAAAAGTCGCGACAACATACAAGCAAACCGTAACGGCTATGAAAAAGTCGCAACAATTCGCGCAAGTCGTAAAGGCAACGCAAAAATCGCAAAAATACGAAAAAGTCGCAAAATGTTCGTTTTCCAATCAGAATTTTTCCCATTCGGATTCGGATTTGTGGGTAAATCAGCCCCATAGACTCCATTATAAGCAAATAATTCTAATTTTAAAACTGATTTACTTTTTTTCTGTAATTATTAAACAGTACCTTGTACTTGATCCCAAATAAGATATAATTAATCCTTATTGGAGGCAAAACAAGCCTACTGGGTTTATTCAATATTTAAATTATTTTTAGCAGATCCAAATTACAGAAAGATCCCTTATTATGGAAAACCCCAGGTCCTAAGCATTCTGGATAACAGGTCCCATACCTGTACTGGTTTATTATTACTGATGAAAATGAAATCATTTTTAAGAATAAGAATTATTTGTATGGGAGATGGCCATTCCGTAATTTGGAACTTTCTAGATAACAGGTTTCCTGTACTCCTGAACACATTTTCAGCTGTAATAGAGGAACATAAATATACAGAGCTGGGGTATTTCATAGTTTTACATGAGCTCAGTATCAATGAAATACTTCAACTCTTAGCTTTTACTGTCACCCATATGTCAACAAACAGAGCATCTTTCTGACAAGAAAAGTGAAAACATGAAAGTGTTGTGTTTAATGGAAAATGGTCTCACACCATGCTATTCCAGTGTAAATGTACATATTAGATAAAACTTCCAATTCATAACTATACATTTCAGATTTAATATTGCTGTGGAATTAATTACAGTATATATGTAAAACTTTATACAGGGCTATTTCAGTGATTTCAAATTTTATTTTTGTTGAAAGGACTTATTCTGTTCATGGCATATTTGATAAACTGTCAATAAGTCACCTGTTACGATTTACTGGTGGATTTTCCACTGTCAGAACCTGCAATAATAACATTCAGAAAAGCGTGTTATTAATACCAAAATCAACTACAGTATAAATGATAGTTAAAGGAACAATAAATGCAGTGTTTGCTAGAAATAATTTTATTTAACAAAACCCCTTGTCTTGCTTTGTGGAACCAGGGTGCATCAGTCAACGTAATTTCATTTGTCTGTCTTTACTGTAAATAAGTTAAACATATTAGGAGAGCATTGAAAGAATACTAGGAACTGTCCACTTGATACTTTTCATGGTGTGAGCCAGTTGCTAACTTTTAAGAAAGTGGCTGACACCAAGAGATGCGTCAAGTGAACAGATCCTTACAATCTTTCCATGCTGTCTTAGGGCTCTGGCACACGAGGAGATTTGTTGCTGGCAATTTTAAAAAGAGCGATTTGGCGACAAGACGAGCAACAAGACGCCAATGCTAAACCAATGGAAATCTCCAGCGTCAAAACATATGAGGCTACTTCAAGTCGCCTGCTGTTTCAAATCGCACACATACCCTTTTCTGAGCGACTTGAGTAAACATGAGGAGGGGTTAACTGTTGAGTGGTACCATGGGTAGCAGATCGCCTGGAGCTCAACTCGCATGAAATCTCTTCGTGTATATTGTCGTGGCGACTTGTCGCCAAAGCGCCAGGGGGAAAAAACGCAGGCGACAAATCTCCTTGTGTGCCAGAGCCCTTAATGGACTTTTAAGTGATATGCTATCTGGAGGTTATTCACAAATTTACATTAGGAGAAGCCTACAAATATATCAGTGAGCTAAGGCTTCACTGAAAGGAAATGACTGGATAAGGCTTCAATTAAACAACAGGTAAAAGATGACTGAACACTGAAAACACATTTCTGCTTCAAATTATATGTTTTCACATCTACAGGATGGAATTATGTTGTATGTCAATTCAAAATGTTCTTAAAAATGTTTACTATGCATTTATAAAGTGTAAACTCTTACTAGTTTTTAGTTTGCTGAAAATTGTTTGCATAATGGCTTCTAATTGCAGCTTTTGTTCCACAAAATCATGAGTTGTTGGGTTCTTTGTATGCTCTAACCACTCATTCTTGGATTTACAAGCAGCCATAGTCTGATTCTGTATAAAAGAAAAAAAATATATACTCAGATCATAGCACTTTTTGTTATCTTATAAACACAAAGCTCAAGCTCATCCGTGAGCTCAGGACATTTCACTTTAAACAGGAACCATAACCACAATGATTAGAAGATTCAAAACTATAATTTTAAAAGAGTAGACAACTCAGCAGCCACCCACCAGAGGCACATCAGACCTTGTCCCCAAAATGGGTATTGATTTTACAGGATCAAACCAACTACATGCCAACAGGAAAAGGCACACAATTCAAAACTGTCAGTTAATAAAATACCAACAATGCACCTAGTAGGTCTATAACAATGCTCCTAGAACTAACAAGGAACACCACATATGCTTTTTTTTTTTTTTTTTTTTTTTTTTTTTAATAGGTGAGGAACTGAAAAGCATGATAAGCAATAAGTAAGAATAATAATAAAACCGTAGACTCACAGAGCAATAGTTTTGGCTGCTGTGATCAGTGACCCCCATTTGAAAGTTAGAAAAGAGGCAGAAGGGGAAGGCAAATAATACAAAAAATATAAAAAATAAATAATGAAGACCAATTGCAAAGTTGGTAGCAATAGGACATTTAATAACATACTAAAAGTTAACTTAAAGGTGAACCACCCCCTTTAATTGGCTGGGGGTGAATGCAAAGAGGTACACGTAGCTATATACAGAAGGGCAGATGTAGTAAGCAGGTGTACACTTGATAAAAGGTATTGACCCGAAACATGTCGTGTTACCACTACCCACAATAAATGGTTTGCAGTAAATCTGCTGAGGCTTTTTTCCTACTTTTTGGATTTTTGCAGTTGTATTTGGTTGCAGCACAGAGCAACAACTAGGAGCTAAAGCTTTTTTTGTAAGTATTTTATACAAAGTTCACCAATCATTTTTTATTACTGATACCATTTAAAGCTTACACAAAGGTAAGTTATCAAAGCAGCCAGACAGATGGGGGGCCACACAGAGGGGGCCACCAGTTGGACAGCACTGTCTCAGATGACAGGAATGATTTACTCCACTTAGGTGGCATCCATACCATTCATCTGGCTTATTGACTTTTATAATTCCATGTCGTGCATATGATTGTGGTATTTGTATACATATAACAATAAAAAAGGACTTGATCTTAATAATATTCCAATTATTTCTGCATACTTTGCACTCCCTTTTGTTTATTTGTATATGTTGCTTACATACCTTGTATTCCTTGTTGAGTTTCCCTTGCAATTTTTCTAGGTCTGTGATGGACTGGTGGACAAAGCTGATATATATTTTCAATTCCAGTTTAGCTTCTATGTGATAAAAGAAAACAAATATAGAAGAAAAGTGGTAACAAAATTCAGAGAAAGTCAGTAATTTTATGCAAGTGCATATTGTGCCATGGAGCATATTAATTAGAGAATAAAAGGCAACTTTGCAAAATATATTCTCTTGTCCTGTTCTCTTGAATTGAATGTTCGGGTACCGTACCGTCTTATATTCTTCACTTTTGATAAATTTGCCACTTACAAATATATATTTTCTGTCCTTTACTAACTGTGTCCCTTATTGTTTTAGTTGAGTAAGGAGATAAAGATGCCCAACACCATACTCGGCCCCTGACACTTTCCCTGCTTCCTGCCATCACTGTAAATAGGGGTGTATGGCAACCAGATGGAACTTTGCAGGTTAGTTTATTACACTGGGTAATAAAAGACTCTTAGGGGCTGATTTATCAAAGTTTGAATTCAAGTTGTTTAGTGTTTTTGTGCTAAAACTTACAAACTGGAACTGGAACTGGTTTGGGGCATTTTTAAGGATGCATTTTACAGTATTTGAAAAAAATTTGCATTTAAGAAGAATGAAAACTTCCCTCCCACCCCAAGCACCTTCCAACTGCTCCCCTCCCCACATCAAAAATTAATCTCAAAAGTGTCTTTTTATGTGTTCCAATTTTAAAAATGAGTTGCATAATGGGGTTGGCAGGGGCCATCTCGCACCTTTCCATGTAATTCTAGGTTCAATATTCCACACGGAAAACGTGCAGTTGAGATCCATGTTGCCTGCCAACCCTGCTGCAAGTACACATAAAGAGACAATTTTGAGACTAAAGCTGGCCATACACTATAAGATTCGCTCTTTTGGTATGGTCACCAAACATACGGATCTTTGCCCAATATGCCCACCCAAGGAAGGCAATATAGGGCTAATATCTAATTGTTTGGCCAAGGGCCAAGGACAGAATTATGAGCCACCAGGCATTCAAAGGGAAAATCAAACCTGCTTGATCGGCTTTTGCGCAGATATCAGTTGGGTTGTAGTTGTGTGCAGGTCGACAAATATATGACCTGTCTCACCTCTGACATCACTGAGCAAGCAGGGCAGGCGTGCACCTATAAATAGACGCTGCTAGAGGTGAAAGCAAGGCTCCATGAGGTTGTGGGCGGGGGAGGGACGGAAGGAAGGAACAGCTCGGCTCGAACCCACCAAAGACTTGCTTCTATTGTGTGAATGTTCGCCCAAACCTGCCCGACCTGCAGGTAAAATTTTGGATCAACCCACAGGTTTTGGCCCGGCCCACACATCATTATTGGGTAGGCCTGTTGGAGGGCCCCATATTTGGGAAGATAAGCAGCCGAATTAGTCTAAAGGGCCTGAATTGGCAGCTTAAATCTGCTCATTTATGGCCACCTTAACTAGTAGCATGAGGAGGGACGGCGATGGAGGTAGCCTAGGGTGGGAAGAAAGCTTCCCCCTTCAATGGCTGAATGAGTTTGCCATGGTTAACATGTAGTCACCTAACAAACATTAGCCACATAAAAACTCTATGCTGAAAAGGCCCCTAGTAGAACATGAACTCAAGTTAAATATTGTTTTTAGATAGACAAACTTTCTATTTAGTAAGACTAAATTTATCAAGTACTAAGCAGCTCTAGAAAGCAGATTCCACATTATCCCAGCTGGAAGCTCCCTTATATACATAAAGCATTTTAAGTATGACCTCAACCAATTTTCAAAAAAAAAAAAAAAAAAGGGGGGGAAGTAACAGTGACATATCCTAATTATTTAATGCTATATATTTGCAGTTATATGCTAGCATCGAATGGTGGTCAGCAAGCAGGATATATTGTAGTTTTGAGCCGTTTGTGGTTAGGGTTAGAAGTTCAATTTTCAAGCTCATCTTTTCTCATTCCCTAAGTTAATATAAGAAAGCACAATAGAAACAAAATGATTGTGTTACTACTCTTATGACTAGTATGACTAGTATTCCTTTGTCTTTTGGGAAATAATGACAAATTCATGCTTACATTGTTCTCTAATGCAGTGTTTTTCAACCTTTTTTGGGCAAAGGCACACTTGTTTCATGAAAAAAATTACGAGGCACACCACCATTAGAAAATGTTAAAAAATTTAACTCTGTGCCCAGCAGCAGTGCCCCCCTAGTACATTGGTGCCCAGCAGCAGTGCCCCCCTAGTACATTGGTGCCAAGAGCAGTGCCCCCCTAGTACATTGGTGCCCAGCAGCAGTGCCCCCCTAGTACATTGGTGCCCTGCCTACGGCACACCAGGCAACATCTCGCGGCACACTAGTGTGCCGCGGAACAGTGGTTGAAAAACGCTGCTCTAATGTAAGCACAATAGTAACCCAGTAGGAGGAGCTTCTGCTTCACTGCAGTGCTCATTCATATGCACAGAATAATAAGGGCTCTGAAGATAAAGTTCTATCATATCTACATCCTGGGCAGTAGCTGAAGCTTCTCAATGACCACACAAGTTTGGCACAGCGATATTTGCAAATGAGTCTGCCCAAGGACTACCTGTACACTTATTACAGTGCTGGTTGGAAGTGTAATAAGTGTACAGGTAGTCCTTGGGCAGACTCATTTGCAAATATCGCTTGTACCTTATTCCTTACAAGCAAGGATCTGTTCTCCTCTGGAATTATCACAAAAATATTCCCTGTGAGTAGAAGTTACTATGCTGTTTACTAAACCTGTGCCTATATTAGGGTTACCTCCTGGCTATTATTTTACCAGACTGGCTAGAAAAGATAAAGAATGGTATTATCCCCTGAAAAAGGTGGCGCATATGTTGATACCTTCAAAATATATAATAATAAAAATGAATAGATATGAAGAATAACAGTAGCCTACATTAAATTGCTTGTGGCAAGGGGTTAATTTGCTTCAGTTTCCTTCTCGGTATGTAAGCATAAATATGGGCCCTGGCATTCACTGGTGAGGAGCAAGAAACTTAGGCCCTAATGAGGAAACCGTTAGAAAAACAGTTGGAAAGGGCTACAGAGAAGTGACCAGTTGTGACCACAGTTGTTGATCTTTCTTCATTTCCGGCCCTACACTAGCCTCATAAATATGCCTCCTCTTGGCTTGAGGGTAGCTGGCTTTCTTTTTGTCATCAAGGAATGTTTAGGAATTTGGCAAAACCTGCCATGGGCAAATACTAAAACAGAAGATCTGCATGAAGAGCTGGAAAGTCCTCAGGAAACATCCCTGTGTGAGGTTATCCTCAAGCGCCTGAGTTTCATGTGCTGGAATGATTTTCCGGGGGACATTTCGCTAAATATGAATATCCTAAGTATTTTAAGTCTTCTCCTACTTTTCATGATATTAAGTGCAGCCATTGCTTGTCTATGGATCCTCTGGAAGAAGTTCAACCAGGTACAGTATAAGCATATTTATTGAATTCAAATGATAAGGGCAGAACTGTGGTGCAGTTTACATATACACTTAAGTCAATGCAAAACATAATGATCCTTACCCAATATGTGAGACATGTTCACCATTTGTTCATACAATAAGCAATTTATAAGCATAATGAGAATTTTATGCATTATGTAATAGTGCTTGCAAACTGTCCTGTCCTTTGACACGTGCTAAACATTACATGCTAACATATCCTTCCCACAATGCTCACATTTATTAAACACTCATTTCTAATTTGGATTTACCAACCTTACTAAAATGAAATAAAGCACACTATTTGCTTTAGAAAAAGAGTTCTGTGTGATTTATTAGTACTCCACTCCACTACTACACTGACGAAAATCTCTACCTCTCTATCTCTGTCATCTTACCTGCCCCAGTATAATTTCCTCCAGAGAAACACAAAGCCATTTTCACACTGGCACGGGTGGGGGCCAGGACGGGGCCCCTTGGGGGGTGTAGGGCCCCTGAGACAGGAGCCCTGGTGGGTCTTCCCCCAAGTCTGACTCTGAGAAGAAGACCTTTACTCTGTGATGAGTGCTACATACCACCATTATTACAATATCTTTGTGGGGCCCCAGCTTTCTGTATTAGGGTTGGACTGGGGGGGTGCAGGGCCCACTGGGGCTACTGCCCCAGGGGAACCTGCACGCCTCCAAGGGGCCCCCGCCCTGCCCCCACACCCACCCCCCGGGGCCACTGCAAACTGTCTGACCCCCTCCCCCGAGCGTGGGTAATTTAAAATTACCTTCAGCACGTCGGCATTGGGTTAAGGGGCCCCTGTGGGGGGTGTGAAGGTCACGGCAGGGGCTCCTTGGGGGGTGCTGGGGCCCATCAGGTTTACTCCCAGTCCGACCCTGGGCTTTAGTTCTCCTTAAAGAGATGAATAAATTATTGCTACGTCATAATCTTCTATTATTATTTCTTGCAGAATCAAGTGAATATCTGTTATCAGAGGAAAGTTTTTGTATCCGGCACTGATGAGAGCGCCCATTCTGAACTGGGCCAAATCCTAACCAATATGTCAAGAATAATGAGGATGCTAGAACACATGGAACAGCATATCTGTGAAAAAAATGCTAAGCACCATTCAGTGTCTGAATAGTAATCCTGATATGAAAAGCAACAATGAGATAGTAAGAAGAAAAAGCATCTTCATAATGTGGATATAATCACCAGTGCTAGTTCTATGAGATCAGAGGGAAAAAAGCCAATAAAATACTCTAACTAAAAAGCAAGCTTATTATATTTTATTGACGTTTATGTGCCGTAAATGTGTTAATTATGGACAATACCTTTATAAACAGGTGCCCCTAAATTTATACAAGTTCTGTTGTGCCGGTATTTTTGTGCAATTTGGAACGTGGTGGAGAGTGCCGAAGTCTCTCCTAATACAGGTATAGGACCTATTATCCAGAATGCTTGGGACCTGGGGCATTCTAGATAAGGTATCTTTCCATAATTTGGATCTCCATGCCTTAAGTCTACGAAAATAATTTAAACATTATTTAAACCCATTAGGATTGTTTTGCCTGCAATAAGGATTAATTATATCTTAGTTGGGATCAATTACAAGGTACTGTTTTATTATTACAAAGAAAAAGGAAATAATTTTTAAAAATTGGAATTATTTTCTTATAATGGAGTCTATGGGAGATGGCCTTTCTGTAATTCAGAACTTTCTGGATAACGGGTTTCCGGATAAGGGATCCCATACCTGTACTGTGCACCAGGCAGTGGAGGGCCCCTTAATTTATTCCATTCCAATGGTTAAAATCCCTAGCCTGCTTTAAAAAACAGTTGTGATTACTAGGTGGTGTATTTACATCTCCATGCCCCCAAAAAGTGTTCACTGCCCAATGGCCGTAATGTTTCCTCACACAAACTGGAAATTACACACATGCAATTATTTTAAATGCTTTCATACATGCCAAAGTCATAATATATAATTAATAAGTAAATGGGACTATTCATGGGAATTTTGCAATATGGTCTACCAGTACAAGGGTTTTCTTACCAGCCCAGGCCAGGAAATCTGCACATTCAGTTTTATTGTATCGTATTGCTATTTCATATGCCTTCTCATTACAGAAGTTGCAAGCTTTTATATCAGCTCCCATCTCTACTAGGGTTTTCAACATGTCCAGCTGGCCCCAAGCGGCAGCACAATGCAATGGTGAATAGCCTGCAAACAAGCACAAGTACAGTGTTTTCTTATAATTGTTAGAAAAATATGGGAACATGGCTTACATATAAAAATGTCATATATATATACATACAGAGCTTATAACAAACAGCAAAAGTAAAATTATTAGTAGCCCAACATTTCAGTCACAACAATATACTTCCTCTGGGACAAGCAGCAGATCTGTTTTCCTTAAAGAAGCTTGGTGGTTGTGTCCAAAATGTCGGACTGCATTTAAATGTAATTTTGCTTTTGGTGAATCATAAATCACTGAATACAAGCATAGTTACAGGTATGGGATCTGTTATCTGGAAAATTCTGAATTAAAGGAAGGCCATCACCCATGGAATCCATTTTAATCAAAAAATTAAAAGTTTTAATAATGATTTCCTTTTTCTCTGGAATTAAATAGTGGGTATATTTAAGGTTTAAATGATTTTTGGAGATCCAAATTACAGAAAGACTGGTTATCTGAAAAACCCAAGGTCCCGAGCATTCTGGATAACTGATCCCATACATGTACTAGCACCCAATAAATCAATACTAGTCACTGTATGTTTACATATAAGTAATAAAAAATAAATGAAAAAAAAAAAATATATATATATATATATATATATATTTTTTTTTTTTTTTATAGCCTTTGAGAAAGGCTGAGGTGTTCAGCCGAAACGTCAGTCCACCATTCATTAAAGGAATCTTTATTTTTTCACATAAGTCCTGTGAGAGCGGCTTCTTTATTTTCTACTCTGTTTCCGGATTTTGGACGCTGCACCCAGGCAGAATTTGTGCTTTACACGTGAGTGCCAGTGACCTCTATTCTTATATATATATATATATACACACTCACCAAAAGGATTATTAGGAACACCTGTTCAATTTCTCATTAATTATCTAATCAAGGCAGTTGCTTCAATGCATTTAGGGGTGTGGTCCTGGTCAAGGCAATCTCCTGAACTCCAAACTGAATGTCAGAATGGGAAAGAAAGGTGATTTAAGCAATTTTGAGCGTGGCATGATTGTTGGTGCCAGACGGGCCGGTCTGAGTATTTCATCTGCTCAATTACTGGGATTTTCACGCACAACCATTTCTAGGGTTTACAAAGAATGGTTTGAAAAGGGAAAAACATCCAGTATGCGGCAGTCTTGTGGGCGAAAATGCCTTGTTGATGCTAGAGGTCAGAGGAGAATGGGCCGACTGATTCAAGCTGATGGAAGAGCAACTTTGACTGAAATAACCACTCGTTACAACCGAGGTATGCAGCAAAGCATTTGTGAAGCCACAACACGCACAACCTTGAGGCGGATTGGCTACAACAGCAGCAACACTCATCTCTACTACAAATAGGAAAAAGAGGCTACAATTTGCACAAGCTCACCAAAATTGGACAGTTGAAGACTGGAAAAATGTTGCCTGGTCTGATGAGTCTCGATTTCTGTTGAGACATTCAAATGGTCAGAATTTGGCGTAAACAAAATGAGAACATGGATCCATCATGCCTTGTTACCACTGTGCAGGCTGGTGGTGGTGGTGTAATGGTGTGGGGGATATTTTCTTGGCACACTTTAGGCCCCTTAGTGCCAATTGGGCATCGTTTAAATGCCACGGCCTACCTGAGCATTGTTTCTGACCATGTCCATCCCTTTATGACCACCATGTACCCATCCTGTGATGGCTACTTCCAGCAGGATAATGCACCATGTCACAAAGCTCGAATCATTTCAAATTGGTTTCTTGAACATGACAATGAGTTCACTGTACTAAAATGGCCCCCACAGTCACCCGTTCTCAACCAAATAGAGCATCTTTGGGATGTGTTGGAACGGGAGCTTTGTGCCCTGGATGTGCATCCCACAAATCTCCATCAACTGCAAGATGCTATCCTATCAATATGGGCCAACATTTCTAAAGAATGCTTTCAGCAACTTGTTGAATCAATGCCACGTAGAATTAAGGCAGTTCTGAAGGCAAAAGGGGGTCAAACACCGTATTAGTATGGTGTTGCTAATAATCCTTTTGGTGTGTGTATATACACATACATCATACACCATACACACAGTACTTGTATTTGATGTTAACTAAGCTGAATGAATCCATATTGGTAGCAAAACAACCCTACTGGGTTTATTTCATGATTAAATTATTTTAGTAGACAGGATAAGGTATGGTGATCTAAATCATGGAAAGATCCCTTATACAAAAAAAACTGGTCCCAAGCATTCCAGATAATGGTTCATATACCTGTATTAGGCTAATGCCCCATGGATAGATTAGTTGGCCATGATAAATCTCTGGTGACTGATCTCTAAAATTTGGCACCCCACAGTGATTTTACCTTTCGTTCTCCTTTAATTTATGTTCCCTTCAAAGCCTTTAACAGAAATATGTTCACTTTCTCATACACCTTTCAGTGACTTTGAAGATTTAACCTACAGTAATCTGATGTTTAAGGCAATAGGCAGGTTATATTTAAACATGGTAAATATGGGGAGGGGTTGTTTTTTTACAGATACCACCTGTTGTCCCAAAACTAGGCAGAAAAGCAATGGGGTGGCTTAAAGGTCGCAAATGGTGCAAAAGAATGTCAAAAGTTGATTTAAATTGGGAAGAGTTAAAGGAACAGTAACACCAAAAAATGAACGCGTATAAAAGTAACTAAAATATAATGTGCTGCTGCCCTGCACTGGTAAAAGTTGTGTGTTTACTTCAGAAAGTCTACTATAGTTTATATAATAAGCTGCTATGTAGCCATGGAGGCAGCCATTCAAAGGAGAAAAGGCACAGGCACATAGCAGATAACAGATAAAACACTATTGTATTCTACAGAACTTATCTGTTATCTGATATGTAACCTGTGCCTTTTCTCCTTTTTTCCAGCTTGAATGGCTGCCCCCATGGCTACACAGCAGCTTATTATATAAATTATAGTAGTGTTACTGTAGCAAACACACCAGTTTTACCAGTGCAGGGCAACAGTGCATTATATTTTTATTACTTTAAAGCTATTTCATTTTTTGGTGTTACTGTTCCTTTAAAGGAGAAGGAAAGTCATTTTGGCATTTTACTGGCAATAGATTTGCCACGTTAGTGGCATAGCCTATAACATTAAAAAAAAAAAAGGTCCTATAGAAAAACTTAAAGGAACAGTAACACCAAAAAATGAAAGTGTATAAAAGTAACTAAAATATAATGTGCTGCTGCCCTGCACTGGTAAAAGTGTTTACTTCAGAAAGTCTACTA
This sequence comes from Xenopus tropicalis, assembly GCF_000004195.4. NCBI lineage: Eukaryota > Metazoa > Chordata > Amphibia > Anura > Pipidae > Xenopus > Xenopus tropicalis. The sequence goes on along the minus strand of NC_030680.2, from coordinate 106,876,905 downwards.
TAATTTATATAAATAAGCTGCTGTGTAGTCATGGGGGCAGCCATTCAAAGGAGAAAAGGCACAGGCACATAGCAGATAACAGATAAAACACTATTGTATTCTACAGAACTTATCTGTTATCTGCTATATAACCTGTGCCTTTTCTCCTTTTTTCCAGCTTGAATGGCTGCCCCCGTGGCTACACAACAGCTTATTATATAAATTATAGTAGTGTTACTGTAGCAAACACTGTTCCTTTAACCTAAAAAAAGCAGAGCAGCACAGCAGTGTACTTGGGCGCCATCTTCTGTTCAGTAGAAAATGTTTCAGGTCTCACCACCGACATGGACCCTCCTTGAGCATGTGCAGTTGAAGCTGATTCCCGACTAGCCCCAACTGCACATGCTCAAGCAGGGTCTGTATCAGCGGTGAGACCAGAAGCATTTTATATTGAACGGAACATGGTGCCAAAGTACGCTGCTGCACTGCTCTGCTTTTTTAGGTTGGGTTTTTCTATAGGACTTTTTTTTTTTTTTTTTAAGTTATAGGCTATGCGAGATGGGAGAGGTGAGGGGAGTTGATGCAGGCCAGTTAAGGGGGCATTTATACCTGGCTGGGGGGTGTAGTTCTCCTTTAAGCAAAATGCATAGCACTAATATAAATGGAAGCTATATTGATTCTGGGATTTGTGGTTTTAATAAGTGGTTTTAAAAAGGAATTCTCGCAATAGCCTTGCCCTGGTGGTAAAGGGACGAATTGAAACAGTGGAACGCAAGTCCCAACAAGAAGTGACACACTGGCTGTGAAGGAGAGAGAACCGGGACTTAAGTTGGTGATATGCTGAAGGAGAGGAGACTGTGAGTATAGAGAGGACTTGAGTGGTAAGAAGGGGGGGGTGTGGTTACACACAGGGACAGTGCGGCACATAGAAGCCGATATGCTGGGGGAACTGGCAACCTAGGTACAGTAGCACCTAATCCACTCAGCATTAGTCTGTGCCTGGTGGAAGTGTAAAACCTAGGTACTGAAGGGACCAGCTTTTATCTACTCTTTACACTATGGAGTCAAAGACTTAGTCTAGCATTATCACACATAATATCTAATTCACACAGAGGGAATGGATGTATTTAAGGTCATAAAGAGGATAAACCTACCTTATTGTTGAAACACTTAGAGACACTCCTTAGGGCTCTGGCACACGGGGAGATTAGTCGCCCGCGACAAAACTCCCTGTAATCTCCCCGAGTTGCCATCCCACCGGCGACAATGTAAGCCTTCGGTGGGATGGCACACGCGGCGGCGCGATTTCGGGAAATCGCTGAAGTTGCCTCACGAGGCTTTTTCTAATAAGATCAATGGGTTACATGAACTGCTTGGATAAGCCTAATAAGATCAATGGGTTACATGAACTGCATGGATAATGAACTCATTTTTAATATTAATATTGATTTATGATGGAAATATGGATCAACTGTCTAGTTATATGTTTTTATGAATGTTAATGTAGGCTTGTCAGCTACAGGGGATTGTATATACAGCGGTGTGAAAAACTATTTGCCCCCTTCCTGATTTCTTATTCTTTTGCATGTTTGTCACACAAAATGTTTCTGATCATCAAACACATTTAACTATTAGTCAAAGATAACACAAGTAAACACAAAATGCAGTTTTTAAATGAGGGTTTTTATTATTTAGGGAGAAAAAAAATCCAAACCTACATGGCCCTGTGTGAAAAAGTAATTGCCCCCTGAACCTAATAACTTAGCCATAGCAGCAATAACTGCAATCAAGCGTTTGCGATAACTTGCAACGAGTCTTTTACAGCGCTCTGGAGGAATTTTGGCCCACTTATTTTTGCAGAATTGTTGTAATTCAGCTTTATTTGAGGGTTTTCTAGCATGAACCGTCTTTTTAAGGTCATGCCACAACATCTCAATAGGATTCAGGTCAGGACTTTGACTAGGCCACTCCAAAGTCTTCATTTTGTTTTTCTTCAGCCATTCAGAGGTGGATTTGCTGGTGTGTTTTGGGTCATTGTCCTGCTGCAGCACCCAAGATCGCTTCAGCCTGAGTTGACGAACAGATGGCCGGACATTCTCCTTCAGGATTTTTTGGTAGACAGTAGAATTCATGGTTCCATCTATCACAGCAAGCCTTCCAGGTCCTGAAGCAGCAAAACAACCCCAGACCATCACACTACCACCACCATATTTTACTGTTGGTATGATCTTCTTTTTCTGAAATGCTGTGTTACTTTTACGCCAGATGTAATGGGACACGCACCTTCCAAAAAGTTCAACTTTTGTCTCGTCGGTCCACAAGGTATTTTCCCAAAAGTCTTGGCAATCATTGAGATGTTTTTTAGCAAAATTGAGACAAGCCATAATGTTCTTTTTGCTTAAAAGTGGTTTGCGCCTTGGAAATCTGCCATGCAGGCCATTTTTGCCCAGTCTCTTTCTTATGGTGGAGTCGTGAACACTGACCTTAATTGAGGCAAGTGAGGCCTGCAGTTCTCTAGATGTTGTCCTGGGGTCTTTTGTGGCCTCTCGGATGAGTTGTCTCTGCGCTCTTGGGGTAATTTTGGTCGGCCGGCCACTCCTGGGAAGGTTCACCGATGTTCCATGTTTTTGCCATTTGTGGATAATGGCTCTCACTGTGGTTCGCTGGAGTCCCAAAGCTTTAGAAATGGCTTTATAACCTTTACCAGACTGATAGATCTCAATTACTTTTGTTCTCATTTGTTCCTGAATTTCTTTGGATCTTGGCATGATGTCTAGCTTTTGAGGTGCTTTTGGTCTACTTCTCTGTGTCAGGTAGCTCCTATTTAAGTGATTTCTTGATTGAAACAGGTGTGGCAGTCATCAAGCCTGGGGGTGACTACAGAAATTGAACTCAGGTGTGATAAACCACAGTGCCATGTAGATTTGGAGTTTCTTTTTCTCCCTTAATAACGTAAACCTTCATTTAAAAACTGCATTTTGTGTTCAATTATGTTATCTTTGACTAATAGTTAACGGTTTTTGATGAGCAGAAACATTTAAGTGTGACAAACATGCAAAAGAATAAGAAATCAGGAAGGGGGCAAATAGTTTTTCACACCACTGTAATTGTTATCGTATTTATCAAATTGATACTAAATAACCCACTGCATCTTATATTTTATAAATTAAGAATCCCCAGATTTCTGAAGCTTTGCCTTTAAGGGGGCTTACAACATAAGACCTGGTGAGGAGGAGCCTTAGAGTGGTCAATTATATTGGCACCAATTGTACAGCAGCTGCAAGAAGTTGCATACATTTGTGATGTTGCTATAAGCAGAAAATTAAGACTATACAGCAGACATGTTTCTGATTTGTGTCTGAAATGTATTGTTATGCAAGAAAATAAAGCATCTTACCTCTAGATGTTAGAGAATTAACACTTGCACCATATTTAATCAGTTCTTTAACTACTTCACAGCGACCCAGAATGCAAGCTGGAAACAAGACATTTCTTCCCATGAAATCCTTTTTTAGGAGCAGATGTGTCACTTTTTCAGGTTCAGAAGGATCTTCAAACAGTAACTTTAAAGCTTGTAAATCATCTTTCAATGTGCACTCCAATACTGTATTGATAGTGGGTGCAGCACTTAAAGATTCCATTTTCTATTATCTATTACTTGCAGTGTAGTACTTTAAATTCTTGTATTGCTAAAATAATGAAGAGAAAAATCTAAATGCATTGTAAAAGATGGCTGAATTTCAATATAATTGCTATCAATTATTAGTTCATTCTACAAAGCTAAAACAATATTTAAATTCTCGACAATATACAGAACTAGAACAGCAGGGTTAACTGGGTACTGGGTCCCAGTCATATCACTGTTCTCAACTCAGAGCTACTCCATACCTGAACTTTGTAGCATAATATCTGAATGATGGAGTATGCTGCATAAAGAATTCTGTGGCTGCTGGCCCAGCTGCCTGGCTTACTATATTGAACTTCATTTTATCACAAATTTGTTGGGACAGAGGGGGCCCACCAATGAAATTTTGCTCAGGACCGTTGCTACCTTGACACAACCCTGCACTGGGGCCCTCTAACAAATTGGGGGATGGTTGGCCCATTTGCAAAATTTGCACTGGAGCTCATAGGTTCATACTTATGCCTCTGGTTTCAGAGTCACTAAAATAACTAACCTAACTGTATCTTGAGATGCAAGGGAGCAAAATTCTTTCTCATATAATTTATGATATAATTAGTTAGAGACTGCACAAACAAAGTCCCATCTTTATGTTATCTAATATGTTCTTTTATTGTTGTCAAACAACTGCTAAAATGAGGCAGAGTAAAAATCACAGTGAACTATTTGGACCACCAGCATCAGTGTTATCCAACCTGCACCACTCCTATTTGATTAAATATCATTCTCTACCCCGGTGGAGCATTCATTCAAGGGTCCCTTACCACATACACTCCCTATTTACTATGGTCACTCCCTTATGACTACAATGCTGCCGTTTAGTTATTCTGTAATCGTGTGAGGCAAGCACATAGGCATCCCCCAACACGCCACCTAACTTGGGTATTATTTAGGCAAGCAAATAAAGGAATGATTGTTTGCAAAGGAGCTCTGTCCCTGCCAGGGCTGTATTATGCACCTTGGCTCAGGACCCTTACTGTGTTTACTGAATGAGCTTACATCTGCGGTCTTTAGTAAATGAGCAGTTGCGCTTGTGCAAATTTCCCCAGAGTACATAAAACCCCATTCGTTAAAGGTAATCGCATCAAAATGCCCTCTTTGCACTTCCTATAGTTGCACTCTGAGCACTATGTCCTTCCTGCCTCTCATTCTGAATTTAGCACAGTTGCATCTATTGAAGCAAAGAAACCATACAGCTGCAGCCACCTCTGGATCAGGCAATAACCTTTAAGAGGGGCCTTTAAGAGGGGCCTGGATGAGTTTTTGAACAAGCAGAATATCCAGGGCTATTGTGATACTAATATCTACAGTTAGTATTACTGGTTGTATATATATAGTTTATGTATGTGAGTGTATAGATTGGTTAGTATAGGTTGTGTGCTGGGTTTACTCGGATGGGTTGAACTTGATGGACAATGGTCTTTTTTCAACCCTATGTAACTATATAACTATATAATAACTTCATGGTTCCTTCAGCACTGTGTCAATTGGTGTAGCTGACTTGTGTCTAAAGGATCGAGCGCACCAGTCACTCCTGCCCTGAACAAGTGACACCAGCTAGATTTAGAAAACTTTCAGCGCAATTGTATCTGCTTTACAGGAAACTTAGAGCTCAGTCACATTTTGACATATTAGCCTCAAATGGGTCTGGTGCAACTAGGGTTGCCACCTTCTCTGGAAAACAATACCAGCCTTCCTATATTTTTATGCTTTTGTCCTATTATTAACATTGGCATCAAGCATCACTTTTACCGGCCGGGTAAAATACCAGCCAGGTGGCAACCCTACCTGCAACATCCCCTTTTGACTGCAGCAATGTTGGAATTCTGGAAAAAGGAAATAAAAGAAAACTCTGCATTACTAGGAAATAACATGGCGAAATTCACTTTGCTCACTGCACCTGCAGTAAAAGACCTTGTACCCTTGTATGCGCTTTCATGCACAAGCAAATGAGACTGGAATTAACCTAAGACACTGGCAGGACATCGGCATTTCTAGTCACTGGGCTACCATTTTGTTACCATTACACACACACCTGACTTCAGGTCTGGACTGGGATTCAAAATAGGCTCTGGCATTGCAAGTACCCAAAGGCCCAAACAGGCCTGCCTGATTTATTACAACTTGTCCAGTTTTTCATTCCTTAACCCGATACCTGCTCTAGTCCTGTTGTTCTGCAGACCGCAAAAAATGTCAGAAGTTTCAATGAGTCGTCATAGCAACAGCGAAGCAAAGTCGATGCGTTTCGGAAAATACCTTCCGCATGGAAACACATGCTCATAGGCATCGTTCCACTTGTTCATTTAGTTAGTATACAGTCTTACTTGAAATTTGTAGAGTGCTTACCACCTCAAAAAATAATACATTGTAATAAATTGAAAAAACTGGTTCTTCAAAATAATAAGTCTTAGCCACCGGTTTTTGTGAAAAATATTTTGCTCTACGGCATATACGAAACTTCCGTCGAATGTGCGTGTCAGGCCTCGTTTTGACGACTGCTTCCTGGAATGTCATTGGCCGAACCCTGGAGAGAGCTGTGGAACGTTCTGATCAGGCTCCCGGTTGTGGGCTTCGAGGTAGGGAGAGAGAAAGTGAGGGCATCGGTAATTATCGTCCAAAGCAGTGTGAATGCGAACTGGAGGCTTCGGTGGAAACATTTCCAAGAAGAGGCAGGTAGGAGGAATGCAGAGGGCAAAAACATTCTGAGGGGATCCACCTTGGGGAAATGTAAATAACCGTGAGAAAGTGGATTCTAATGGCGGAGCAGGCTAGGGCTGAGTTTTAGCTTTAGGTTACAGAGGTAAATGCTTAAATATTTGACGTCTGGGTAAGATCTGGATGGAGAAGTTATTATATTCTGACCCGCTTTTATCTGAATGTCTGTCTATCCTTTTTTCTTTATTTTTGAACAAAATGTAACTAAACACTTCTTGCTCACCTTTATTTAATTTCAGTATTACTCAAGTTAAAGTAGCAGGAGTGTGAATAGGAGTTGCAGGCTCAAGGAAGTCATGGGTTCACAAACATGAATGGCTGCTTACTAGTTCATCTCTTAAATATGGAGCAAATCCAGTAATAGAATGTGTGTTAATAGTAACTAGTATGAGGCTGCATTTATAGCCCCATGGGGGATTGTAAAACAGCTGTTATTCTAACTGCTTCCTTCTGAAAGAGCAAGGCGCTCCTTAAGGGCGAAGACACACAGAGTAGCAGCTACTTGTCACAGCTACACAAATAGACAATGCTTATCATTTACTGATAATTGTCTGTGAATTTTAGAAGAGGCAATTCTCAGTATTGTATTTTGCATGGTATTTTCTGGCGTAACAATTAGCTGCTACTAAGTTGCGCCGTGTGTCTTCATCCTAACAAATTGGCTGCCAACATGCCAAATTGAACAGCACCTCTCTGTTATATAGTGGCAAACAGGATTCGCTTTGCGACTTATTTATTAAGGTGCAAAGTTTAATGTGTTGCATAGAGTGTAAAGTAGTGTCATCCTGGTGCAATTCCATTTTGGTCTAACACCTTATTGCTACTGAAACAGGGAAAGCCCTGCAAAGAGTCCAACTCTATGGAAAAACAAAATTCTTAAATAAGTAAGGAATATCTACAAAATGTACTTTCTTTAAAAATGATTTCTGGTAAAGTTTCATGTTTTTGATTGAAACAGTTGTTTGCTAAATTGAGTAGACTTGGGTTGCAGAGGGCTGCTGCATATTTGAAAGGGGACAACAGCCCTAAACATTAATAGACAAAAAGCTAGCCAGATATTTGCAAGGGACTTTATACTCGTTTCAAGGCAGAATATTCCAGGCCACTTTTTATATGTAGTGTATTTGTATTATCAAGGTGTAATGTTCTTACTGAGATTGCATTTTGTTTTTGCAGACAGATGTATATTTGACCTAATTTATTGATAGCCAGCAACATTGCTTAGATTTCATTAATGAATACACTAATGTAGTCTATAAAAATGGTATGTCCTACAGGCTTTATTCATGTATATGGTCATAAGATAGTCATGTAGTTAAATGTGAATTTTATGTAGTTCAGGCAGATTTGATTTTTAAAAAACTAGGATAAAAATATATTGGAGGTCTGGGATCTGTCTTGACTGCTCGTTTTGCATAATCTTGTGGCTCCAACTGTTATTAGGGCAGATGTTTTTAGAGTCAACCTTTCTGTCTGACAGGCCTCCTTTATCTCAAAAGAAAACGTCAAGTGTATATGAATATGGCCACTACATTTATGACCTTTCAATAGTTCTGCTAATATCTAGGGTCCTCTATCTAAACTAAAATTTGCATAAAAAATTTTGCTATGTTTCTACTGAAAGAAAATTACCAATAAAGGTCCCATTTTAACCAGTACTTTAGTCTGTGTTCACTGTTTCTTTTTCCTTCAGTCTGTGGTCCATTAAAATTCATAGCTGCAGAAAGCAGCTTTGAGAAAACAGCCAAGCTACCTTGCACAACCTAAATTGTTTCTCATAAAGTAAGTTTGATTTAAATCTAGGCATCTTTCCACCAAAATCATACATGCAACGGTTATGAGGTGCACAGATCTATTATTTGTGAATTCAGTGTCTTGCTTAGTTTAATTTATCTTAACTTTTTATAATTGCTTGCTGTTGTGTGTCCCAGCCCAGGCACCATTGTTGCAGCCTTCACCTTCATTGTCACCTTGTACCAGTCCTCCATTCTCCAGGAATACAGTCAGGCACAAAGAGGGCGAGGTGGAGGAAACATAGGTAGTTCAGCCTCTTAGGAATGTTACTTTAATTGCTACTCATTGGCTGCCACACTTGCTCCTGTATGACAGTAAGACTTGCTACAGGCAGGCAACAAATATGTTAGCCAGATGGTTGGAGCAAGTGAGCGGCAGCTGGTGGGTAGCAGCTAAAGTAACATTCCTAACTATCTGATCTACTCATGCTTCTTACACCATTATGGCAATGGTGCATGGGCTGGGATACACCTCTGCCACCAAAGGACTGGGGAATTACACTCTTGACTGTTAGGTATCTTGGCTGTTTCTTCATCCTTGCTCTCTGGAATGCTGAATCGGGTGTTAAGAGGGCAAAGGATTGCGGGAATCAAAGTCAGCTAGCTGAACCAACCAACACTTGTTAAACTGGTGCAAAGCGAAAAAGTTGATAAAAAAATAGTTGATTAAAAAGTTTCCTTTGTTGTTTTTTTTTTAAAACAGTTAAAGAGCATTGGAAAGTTGATTTGCTTGATAAGATCTATTTCTATGCAAATGCAAGTTTTTTTGGGTGGAGGAATCCCTTTAAAGCGGGGCATACACGTTTCAATTACAATCTTTTCTGCAACCATTGGTTGCAGGAAAGATCATTCGTACCCTCCATTGACATATAGGGCTGAATCGTCAGATATGGAGGTAGAAACAATAAGAATTCTACACTTATCTGATGGTTCAGCCCTAAATGCAGCTTTTGCTTAGGCCCCTTCAAAGGAACCCGATCAAAGTCTTTTGTCCTGCCCGATCGGAAAGATGACCGATATCCAAGGCTTTTGCCCGATATCGGCCGTCTTGTCGATCCACCATACACGCACCGAATATCATATGAAACCTTGTTTCGTACGATATTATCTGTGCGTGTATGGCCAGCTTTAGTGTATTTGTCTTCTAGAAATAAGGTAAAGAAAACGCATAAAGCTGTTGGCTTTCAAAGAATTTTAGAAGAAGAAACAAATGAAAAAAAAAAAAGTAAGTAAAAGGAAAAGCCTGTGTGCACACGAAGCACACCGACTCAATAGCTAAACTGTCACTGCTGTTTAGTAGTGAAGGCATAATTAGCTTCAGACAGCTGGGATGGCAAAAAGTCAAGAGTTCTGTATATTATGCACTTATGGCAGCCATAATAATACTCTTTAGTCATGCTGTTTAGTCATGAGTCAAATCTCAGTGTTTGATATTTTCTTTCTCAGGCAATCCCCAAACACAGCAAGAAAGGGACGCTCCATAATCTTTTGCAGCTCCATCACATGGCTCTCAGATGACTTTTGCATACAGTGTTGTGTTTTTTTGGGGTTTTTTTTCTTATTTTTGCATATTTCTCCAATAACAATTACTGAAGCAGTGCCTTTCTTTGTTTTTTTTTGTCTCTTCTTGCTGGAAATGTAGTTTGGAATAAGAATCACTGGAGCAAACGTTTATCTGTTGCTATAACACCTCTGTAAGAAATAGGTTCATATATTCAGCATGTTCAAAAGATGAAAATGCAGCCCTTTTAAAAAGAGTCCCAGACATCATATTACAATGAGCTTGTTATTGTCATACATTAGTCAAACCGCTAAAACAACAAGCAAAATACAATCAAAATAGTTAAACAGGTAATCTATATGCAAGCTGTACAGCATGCACTGAAGTATTCCCAACTAACCATGCAGTGAGAGGTTTACATTTTGAAAAAAGTTTTTTTCTCATGATTTATACAGCTTTTCACAATTGGGCAACCAGCTCAAAATTTATGACTTGAATTGGAAGTTTTATATTATTGGCAGTTTTTGGCTGAGGGATATAAATTAAGTTGTCAAGTATTTTGAATATGAAAAATAAAAGGGTTGTGTCCTATGGCTTAATTTTAATCCTGTAGATAAACCCAAATAAATCTGCTACCTCTAACTTGTAAAAATCCATTCTGTGTGACCTTTGTTTGCTATGATTGTTTACATAGCTATACACATTTCTTATATTCAAGGTTAACATGTGGAACGTAAAGCACTCCGGACACGTGAAGACTGCTAAAATCCAAAAATTTATTTCTTCATGTTATTAAAACAATGAACGCCTAACGCGTTTCGTGCCCTATAAAGGCACTTAATCATAGGCAAATTTTTTGCCTATGATTAAGTGCCTTTATAGGGCACGAAACGCGTTAGGCGTTCATTGTTTTAATAACATGAAGAAATAAATTTTTGGATTTTAGCAGTCTTCACGTGTCCGGAGTGCTTTACGTTCCACATGTTAACCTTGGAGATTTTCCCTTCAGCTGCGGGTTCGGGGCATTGAGCACCCGGACCACTATCGGCATGTGGTGAGCTATTTTCTGATTTCTCAGCTTTTATACCGTTTGAGCGATATACATTGTGTGATTATCTGAACCATAGTGTCAGACCCGGGGTTTGAACACCCGGGTCCAGCTTGATTTTGGGTACTTTTGCTTATCCTTATATAAATTTACTGTCTGGGAATTCTGTTGGGGCTTGTTTGCATTACATTCCCCTTCCTCTTAATACATTTCTTATATTGTCTGATAAAGTGACCAAATAGGACACTGCTTATTTTGCAATTACCTTTACTTTGTACTGTACTTTTTACAAGAAACACCTAATTTAAAAAGATACATAAAAAGGGGCTTAAAACAAATGGAAAAATTAATGGAGGAGGAGGCACATATGAATAAATAAACCAGAGTGGAAAGGGATCAAGGAAAAGCTGTAGCTCAAGGGAAACAGAAAAACTTAATGGAAATGGCATAAGGAAATGATGAAATACAGCAGCAGTCATACTAAGAAGACTTAGTGAAAAACTGAGCAATGCCAGATCTTCTTGCCTGGTAAAGGGTATAATGTATTGGGAAATATTGAGCATATGAATACTACAGGAAACGAGTGCCAAATGACATCTTAATCTCTGGAAAATCCAGAAAATATAATTGACTTAGAACTAGCATGTGTGTCTTTAATCACTAAAGAAAAATTAAATTTTTTGGTGAAAACTCAAAGCTTTAATATATATTGTAATTATTATGTATTATTCATATCTGATGCATGCACAGTGCCTTGCAAATGTAGTCTGACTCTTCTTATTTTCTTTTCAGATGCTCAAAGTATCACCACTACATACATCACTTTTCCCTAAAGACAGAACTTAGCGGAAGAGGTGTGAATGAGCCCAGAGTTCTGTTCCCATCTGTCAGTTGGAGGAAGACTCGATGCTTCTGTCCTATCCGCTGCTAAGGTTGAATTTGGTGTGAAGAATTCTCTTCACTGTGCATGGACAGAAAACCAATGCGTAGGTAAGAAAGACAAGTAATTAATTGCTGCAAAGTTATTTAGTCCATTAACTAGTTTTTTTTATTAGCAAAGATTTATAACACGCTAGCATATTCCACAGTGAAAATCTTACTTTAATTGGAATAAGTTACCTGCTTCTTGTGAAAGGCAGTTAGGGACAGAAAAATTATCTGGATGGATGTACACTAAACATACCAATTACATGCAAACATTAACTGATACTGGGGGTCAAAGGTGGTCCTTCTCATTAATTCCATAATAAAGCCACATTGTATCTGGGTTGCTCTTATGCATTTTAGCACCTTCAGATGTGTTTTCAGGTGGTTCTTTTGAGTAATAGCTTCTTTTATGTCACCTCTCACACTGGCAAGTGGTAAGGTCCCCATACAAAGGCCGATTCTAGCTGCCGATATCGGTCCCTTAGACCGATTCGGCAGCTAATCGGCCCGTGTATGGGCACTACTGACGGGCCTGCCTGACCGATATCTGGCCTGAAATCGGGCAGATATCGATCGGACAGGTTAAAAAATCTAGTCTGATCGGGGACCACATCGACTCGTTGATGCGGTCTCCGGACCGACTTTGCCTATACCCATCGTTATAATTTGATCGTTTGGCTCCAGAGCCAAACGATCGAATTAGCCTGGATTCTCCCGATATCGCCCACCTGTAGGTGGGGCATATGGGGGAAGATCTGCTCGCTAAGCGAGCAGATCTGAAGGTGTATGGGCACCTTTATGCACAGCTCAGTTAATGAATGACTGGTGCACCTTTAATGCAGACTCAGCTACCCAACTTATTAGAGTGATTTTTGTTCTGTTATTGGTTTCCATAACAATTCTCTATCACATTTGCTCAGAGGGTTCTGGAGGATGACTTTGAATTATTTGAGTGGTGTCACTATCAGTTTCTAATGACTGAACTAGCAGTGCCCTCTGGGACATCCAAACACTTCCTGCAGATAGGCCAAGTCTCGTGTTAGTTGGTGGATATCGGTTGCATGTTCCTGCACCTGGGCTGATTCAGTGTATCCACAGGCTGACAATACGCCCATGTGACATTACCTTAAGGCTCATGATGCATGTAGCAGTTTCTCAGATGGCAATAAAGTGCTGATTCAGCCCCTTCTTTCCCGTGTATGTGCAGTGAAAGAATTGCAGCCTTCCTGTTACTTTGCCCAAAAGGCTGATTTTAGCCCCAAAATGCACTCCTGATTGTTTTTTGGTTGTATGTGTATTGATAAGGGTATGGGACACAAGGGGCAGCTCTCAAGCAGGGTATTGCATGAAAAAATTGCTAAGGGGCAGAAGGTGCAAGTGAATATCATTCCTTTCCTGGGATGTTTGTTGGAAGATTGAAAGCATACCACCTTAATGGACGGTTTTTATACAAAAAACCTTGGGATGCTTGCTCTGCTATGGCACATCCATTATGGAATTATATATTTTCACAAGCCCACCCACAAAAATGGGTGATTGACACAATGTAAATTCATAGTTTTCTTTTGAAATACTGACACATTTATAAAACCAGCAGCAATGCAATCCTCTCCACTTCAAAGACACTACAATATCCTTATTACCACATAAAATTTTAAATCATTTCTTTAGAGGTACAGATTACAAGAAATTGCTAAGTGTCTCTGCTGCTAGCTTCAGATCCCATTTCAGTTTGCAGCTGTTCGATTATTGAAATGAGAGCCACTGTAGCAAGCACTTGTACAGTATTCCTCTCACCCCCTGCATATTAGAGCAGCAGTCATACTAAGAAGACGTAGTGAAATACAGAGCAATGCCGGATCTTCTTGCCTGGTAAAGGGTATAATGTATTGGGAAATATTGAACATATGAATACTTTGGGAAACGAGTGCCAAATGACATCTTAATCTCTGGAAAATCCAGAAAATATAATTGACTTAGAACTAGCATGTGTGTCTTTAATCACTATAAGATTTATACTCTTAACCCAAAGAAGAATTACATTTGTCATTTTTTGGTGATTAAACTCAAAGCTTTATTATATATTGTAATTATTATGTATTATTCATATCTGATGCATGCACAGTGCCTTGCAAATGTAGTCTTAACACTGCAGGGCAAATGAGCAGATATTTCAATGTATGGCCAGCTTAACAAATGCATGGTCTAATTACTGCTGAAGCGCTATTAGCTCTGTGAAGAATTGGTTGATAGCTATTGAGCAGCAAAGGTACAGGGGCAGCCAGAAAAGTTTAGGGTATTTAACCAGTCCAGAAAGGTTGATTATTAGTTGACGGAGAAGAACATTTTGTTAAACAGTGAGGGGCCACTGTACTTCCCAACTGGGATTTGACTAAATTACCTTTATTTTTTTAAAATTAGGTAGACTAAGCAAAAATAGGCCCTCAGTCTGTAGAACATATTCATATTTGATTGCACAAGTCTGATACTGTGTGAATTAATACCCATGTTTTTCATTAGATGCTTTTTGATTAACATTCTCTACTTTGTTCTTTTTTTAATCTACAGGTGTCTTAGTACTCGCCCTGGGGAGACTGGTATGGATGTCACGAGTCGCTGCACCCTGGGAGACCCCAATAAATTGCCAGAGGGGGTTCCTCAGCCGGCCCGCATGCCTTATGTCTCAGACAAGCACCCAAGGCAGACCCTGGAGGTCATCAATCTCTTGCGCAAGCACAGAGAGCTTTGTGATGTAGTTCTTGTGGTAGGTGCCAAGAAAATCTATGCCCACCGTGTCATCCTTTCAGCTTGTAGCCCATACTTTCGGGCGATGTTCACAGGCGAGTTGGCAGAGAGTCGACAGACCGAAGTAGTTATTCGGGATATTGATGAAAGAGCCATGGAACTGCTGATTGACTTTTCATACACCTCACAAATTACAGTGGAAGAGGGAAATGTACAGACCTTGCTACCGGCCGCTTGTCTTCTTCAGCTTGCAGAGATTCAAGAAGCCTGTTGTGAGTTTTTAAAGAGGCAGCTTGACCCATCCAATTGCTTGGGCATCCGAGCCTTTGCAGACACTCACTCATGCCGAGAGCTGTTGAGGATTGCGGATAAGTTCACCCAACATAACTTTCAGGAGGTACGTGACTCTGTTTTGTTTAGGAAACTTAACTCAGCATATGTTTTGGTTGCTAACACTCAATATGGTGTGATGACAGCCTGCAATTTGGCCCTTTACAGCGTATGAGCAAAAGTTTGTCCCAGTAAGATTTATAATTATTCAAATAGACTGAAGACTGTGATTTCTTCATTTATCTTTAATTTGGTTTCAGTTATCTTTATTTAAGATAGTCAATAAGAGCAGAAAATCTGTTGAGTTTATTTGGGAGGTTAGTTCCAGCAGCACTAACTTGCATGCCTCTAACCTTTAAAGTTCTTTCATCGTCTGGAGTACCAGGTGGATTTTCAGTCAGACTCTAAGAGGCCCCTCTTTGACAAGCTTGTGATATTCCACTGTATTCTGTTTCATAGGGAGTGCATTAGAGCCTCTCTAAATGTGCTGTTCTATTTAGAGATCAAATCAAACTAGGATTGTGATAGGCACTCTCCAAATTAGATGCCATTTCAGGACTGCCTGCAGCCTAGGAGGGTGCAACCAGTTATGGGGACGCTTTGGATTCTGGTAAGGATTTGCTTTTGAAAGCAAAATCCTCTTTTATCTTATTTCTCCCCAGCTGTATGGTGCAGGTGCCTTTTTTAAAAAGGAATTATGCTTTATAAATTATACATTTGTTTTTGCCAAATAATTGCATAATTTCAGGCCCTTTACTACATTAATATGGTTTATTATTTACTCTAATTTGGAAAGTGCTTTCCTATTATTTGTGACTTGCAATTGTTTGTAACAACTGACTTCCTTTTTTATTAACCTTATTGGGACAGGAGCTTTTCCTTTGTTGTCCAGTGAATGTAGTGATCACCAGGCCCTGTACTGTGTTGTCTATCCTGACATTAATTACTTATTGTATAGCGCTGCGGAATATGTTGGCGCTTTATAAATAAATGTTAATAATAATAAATTAATGGGCCGATTTATCAATTTTAGATTTTTTGAAAATAAACTCAAAAAGCCCCTCAAAACTCGAAATATCTCGATTTGAAAATATGGTTTGACTTTGCTTAGGACAACTACCACTGAGTTCTATATAAACTCGCAAGCTTTAGATTTACTGTATATACTCGAGTATAAGCCTAGTTTTTCAACGCCCAAAATATGCTGAAAAAGTCACCCTCTGCTTATACTCGAGTCGGGTGCCATGGGTCCCTCCAGACTAGAACCCTCTGTCCTTTGTGTGAAAATTGGGCTACCCGCAACCAACCCTCCAGTGCCCTGGCCCGCTCCCAGTTGTAATACTTATTTCCCATTACGTGTCCTCCGGGACCAGGTTTGCTGCCAGTTTGCCAATGCGCAATGAGTGTGATGACGTCACTCACCTTCGCGCTGGACACAGAGGTGCTGGCCACCTTCTTTACCAGGCAGCTTCTTTAATTTTATTTGTAAACCCCAAAATGCTTTTTCAATCTTTATACTTGAACTGTCCCCTTCTCTCTATGCTCTACCCACAGGCATCCTTCTATAGACTCTGGCTGCAACTTTTTCACCTCCAGTTGCTTCATCTACCATCCTCACCTGTCCCATTCTGCACTAAACATTGCACTTTATATTCTATATAAACTATATATAGTTTTGAAGGATTTTAACTCTTTGTGTTTTAGCTTGGTTGCTGATTGATCTAAGAGGGTAGTACTCTTAAGGTATCATTGTTGATACCATTTTGTTTTGTTGACCCTCTTCTCCACTTACAGAGCTAGTTTACTGTTTTTCTTTGACATAAATATTTAAAAACATATACTGATGCCTCATTTAATGTAATTTTATTGGTATTTATTTTGATTATTGAAACTTAGCAGTAGCTGCTGCATTTCCCACCCTAGGCTTATACTCGAGTCAATACGATTTTCCAGTTTTCTTAAGTAAAATTAGGTACCTCGGCTTATATTTGGATCGGCTTATAGGTACATTCAAGTTTTCCGTGAGTTTTGTACTTAATACCAGACTTTCTAGTTTTTAAAAATAAATGCGATTTGTGTTACTTTTAGTGCTAAAAAAAAAAATCAAACTCGAATGTTAAGAAATCTCCCCCCCCAAGTATTTTTAAAGTAAGTAAAATGATAAAAAATGAAAGTTATGAAAGCAATTAAAATATTATGTAATGTTGCCCTGCACTGATAGAACTGGTGTATTTGCTACAGTAACACTACTATAGGTTAAATGGCACAGATTATATAGCGGATACCTGATAAGCTCTGTAAAACACCATTCTGTTCTGCAGAGCTTATGTTATCTGCTATGAAACCTATGCCTTTAATGATTTTTCCAGCTAGAATTTTTGAAGCACAGAACTTTTACCAGTGTAGTAGCACAATATATGTTATATGTTTACCAGTGCAGCAGTACATTATAGTTTAATTACTTACTGATACTTTTGGTGAGGCCTGCATATAGCCATATATTAGTTTATCTTGAGCTTGCATTGATATTTTATATTTAGTCCGGTTGTTTGTCTTCTTATGTTTCTTAGCAAGTTTATGTTACTCACCTTTCAACTCTACATGACTGGAAGGGTGTCAAGTATAGGGTGTCTCAGGCATGCTAGTACCTCAGTTGTCAAAAGGTAGCATGCATACATTGTTTTTATGTGTGTGTATAAAGGCCCCAATGAGGGCCAAAATGTTGGATACACTGTGTTGGATGTGAATAAAGAATAATTCTTCACAAGAAGCTTTCTGGATATCAGGTTTCCAGATAAGGGATGCCTTACCTGTAGTCATTTCCCATGAAGCAAGAGAAGTGGAGTTGCAAAAAAAACCTCATTAAAATTTAACAGGAAATATTAATATATTTTGGGTGTACAACACTAATTAGATATATTATTTTACATTTCATATCTGTATTGTAGAAATTTGATGTCCTTTGCTGTTTAGCAAATGCTGTCTAATTCCTGTAATACCCAATAGGAATAGGCATTATATATTTATAGCCCTTTATAACCCTTTGCTTTTTAAAGGGCAGTCAGCTGTTATAGATGCATTGTATGAACAGAGTCCAAGCCATTCTAGAGTGATCCACTGTGCACTGTAAGCCACTGCTTTTTACAAACAGCCTCATTCTGGTAACAACCAACTGTTAATAGTCATCGTGAACATTCATGGCACAGCTCTGATTAACAGTCTGATTAAAAAAAAATCATGTAAACATGAAATAAACCCATATGATTGTTTTGCCACCAATATGGATTCATGCAGCTGAATTTGGATAAAGTAGAGTGTACTGTCTTATTATTACAGAGAAAAAGGAATCACTTTTAAAAATTGGGATTGTTTTGCCACAAATATAGATTCATGCATCTTTATGGGAGATGGACCTTCTTGCTATTCAGAGCTTTCTGGATAACAAGTTTATAGATAACAGATCCTATACTTGTACAATGAAAAAATCCAGCTAATAAAAAATGCTTGAATAAACATTGGTGAGTTTTGTGTCCATGTGTATGAGCCCTTACTTTCTGCTGGCTCCTTTTACATTTTCATCGCTACTGAATGCTTAAGGCTAATGTCACATTGGGCAGAAGCTTGGCCTGCAGATAAACGCAGGCCAATAATCCACCCCTATTCTTTAAAAATCTGATTGTTATGCTCACCCAGAACCATTGCGTTGGCCCGGGCACAGGCATATTAAGTGGAATTTGGCACAGAGCTGCATACATGAGCAGTTTCATGTCAAAACAGATTTTTGAAGCATAGGGGTGGCATCTTGGTCCACTTGGCGAGAATCCACCCCATGCGGCATCAGCCTAAAGCAGAGGTTTAGGTCTGCGACAGCAATATTGATAATATCCTTTATTTAATATCAAACCCATCAGTATGTTGCCTGGGTTGTATACAAATTTGTTGCTGCGATGCAGGCTTAATGGGAGTGAGTAACCCTAATGGTGGCATGATCTGCTCTTACCACCAAGATGTTGTACCACTAGCAACATCTTGTTGACCATGGTCAGCTCACTTAAGTGAGTACACGTATTTTGGGAGGCAAATTTTTAAAGCTGTGCAAAATTATTTTCTCTGGCAGAGAAATAGTTTTCTAATCACCACATACACATCAGCATATTTTGTGTAATGAGAACTTGCTGTGTGTATGGGATCCGTTATCCAGAAAGCTCCAAATTACGGAATGCCATAGACTCCCATAGACTACATTTTAATGAAATAATTCAGATTTTTAAAATGCATTTTCTTTGTAATAATAAAACAGTACTTTGGGGCAGATTTATCAAATCACGAGTTCTTATCCCCAATGGGCTAAATTCGGATTGTATACAAAAATTTCTGAAGATCGCAAATATCACGAAAATGCTTACGAAAAAATCGTATTAGTCATGATAATATCGTATTGGCGATTCGAAAGTCACGAAATTTTCACACCGAACGATTGTAAACAGTGGGAAAACCTTTCCGATTTTTTCACGCGGGAGTACGAAAAATTTGCGCGGGAGTTGACAAAGTCGCGCAAGCAACGAAAAATTTTGCGCAAATTGAGCGTTCATGCATTTGTAAATGTGCCCCCTTTTGTTTGATCCCAGCTAAGATATAATTACCCCTTATTGGATGCAAAACAATCCTATTGGGTTTAATTAATATTTTATTGTTTTTTTTTTTAGTAGATTTAAGGTATGGTGATCCAAATTACGGCAAGACCTCTTAATACCCTTGGTCCCGAGCATTCTGGATAAGGCTGATGCCACACACGGCGTAGGGCTGATTTTTTCGGCAAGCGGAAAAACGCTTGCCGAAAAATCAGCCCTACGCCTGCTACTTGTGCCTGCACCCGAATGAATGGGATACGCTCGGGTGCAGGCACATGTAGCCGATATACACATGTGAAAATGTGATATGTGAAAATATGATATTGTATTTATATGGCTATATGCAGTTTTGTTTTTTGTTGCCATATACATTATAACCAAGCTATTCGAAAGTGGGGATTTTTACATGTGCAGGGAAGTTATGGATAAACCTAGCTGGTGGGAAGGAGCTATAAATCTAATTTGGGACAGGGTATTATATTGCAAACATATGGTGGAGGGGCACATACACAGATGTCATTCCACTGATATCCTTATTTACATTTCTGTGACTGCCTTGTACACACAATGAAATGCCTTGACATATAGGAGAGAAATTGTCTGTTGTCTAGAGTTAAATTATCCTGGATATGTATATCACTTTAAACAACCAACGTTTTCCCCTTCCACTTATTCCAAAGCATGTGTATCATATCAGCTAATGTAGATGATCTTCCCTCATAGTTTTATATCTGTCTTGAGCTTTGGCATCTGTCAGATCGGTCTCAGGTAGTCTTTCATTTTTCTTCCTTGTCCAGATTTATTGGACAAGATTTATTTTAAAATGTATCTTATTTAGTTTTCTTATATTAGGCTAATGGCTCATAGGTCATATTCTCTACCAGCAGAGAAAAGCTGATCTGCTGGCATTTGTTCCCTGAATGTTTGTGCTTTGACAAGCATGGGATCAGCCTGTCATCGCGCACACAGAGCAGATTCCGGGGAAAATATACTTTTTGTGCATGTTGGGCTGTGTCAGTGCGCACACATTCAGGGATCAGAAGGCAGCCAATCAGCTTTTCTTTGCTAGGTCTGTGTCTATTTCATTTGACACATCACTCTTTTCTACATTTTACATTGCTTTAATAGAACCATAATAACTGAAACTTGGGTTTTAAAAACAATCATTTATACTTGCAATCTTGCATTAGGAGCCACGTCTGTATAGAGGAAGAGACTTTACACAGTCCATAAATAAAATATATTGTTCTCTTTCCCCAGGTGATGGAAAGTGAGGAGTTCATGCTTCTCCCAGCCAATCAGTTAATAGATATAATCTCAAGTGATGAACTGAATGTTCGCAGTGAAGAGCAAGTGTTCAATGCAGTGATGGCCTGGGTGAAGTACAGCATTCAAGAAAGGAGACCACAGCTGCCACAAGTAATTTGTTCCTTTTACTTTGTTTGGATTCTTACAAATGATATACATATACAGTTATAGCACAGGTTATCTGTAGACCAATCACCATAAAGCACTCAAAACAGAATTTTTCAATTTACAATAAAAAAAATCAAAACGCCTTAACAACAAAATCAATAGCAATAAAATATTGCCCTTCTATCCTAGTGCTTTATAAGCTGTATAATGTACTTAACAGAAAAGCAATATGTAATGTTGTTGTCTGCCTAAAACCCATACCTTGCCCAGGGTAAATTGTTCCAGTTGCCTTTGTGTGGTCTCTTATTTAAGGGATCGCGTTCTCCTCATTTTTCTGAAATTAAAAATGTCATGGGTCCTTATTGACATCTAGCAAGTATCATAAGTACATGTTAATCAAATAGGTTTAATGTAATTTCTTTCTTATTCGCCATTAGGTTTTGCAACATGTTCGGCTGCCACTTCTGAGCCCCAAATTTCTGGTGGGGACTGTTGGATCTGATCCACTGATTAAAAGTGACGAGGAGTGCAGGTATTGCCACAGAACAATACAAATTCTGCTTACAGTGTGTGATATAGAGGTTGAGGGTGTTTTTCTCATGCCACCAGCCAATTGTTATGTTTTTACTTTTAAAAATAAAAAAAAAAAAAAAACAAACCCCAGTGATATTGTATTGTGGTATAGTATAACTTTACCTTACTGCAGTATTTCCACCAAATTCAGGCAGTGTACTTAATCCTGACCAAAAGATTGGGCTAAGTGCCTACCAGATTTGTAGCCCAATTTATATGTTCAAATAAAAGAAACAATTTTTTAAGATTGCGTCACCATTGACAAAAATTTGTCTTGATGAGTTGTTCAGCTACTTGCAGACTTTAGGGGTTCAGGATTAGGGATGCACCAGATCCTTCAAATCGCCTTGGTATGGCATACGTGGCGCCGCGATTTCCCGAAATCACAGAAGTTGCCTTGAGAGGAAACTTCCGCGATTTCGGGAAATTGCAGCGCTGCGTATGCCATCCCACCGGCGATTTACATTTTCGCCAGTGGGATGGCATTTCGGGGAGATTATTCACGGGCGACTAATCTCCCCCTTCTGCCACAGCCCTAAAACTCAAAGGACGAATCAGGAAATGCATGCTGTTAATACAGTAACTAAATACAAGGTACAGTTGAAACTCCAACACATGCTGTTAGTACAGTAACTTAATATAAGGTGCAGTTCAACCTCATGGTACTTCAAAAGGATTTTCCTCCTTATTTGCTTTCTTAGTGTCAAATGTACAGACTAGCTCCAGTTTGTCTTTTGACTAAAGATAGCCACTGATGCTATTGCCTTAAGGATAACTTTCTGGTGCTTATGTACTGGAAATGCTAGCTGTCCAATTACATTGGTCTGTATCCATTGTTAGATTCATACAGTATGTAGACCTTGATACAGCTATGTTATACCTGAGTAGGGCTAATATAAATATGCCAGTGATCACTTCTGTAGTCTTCAGTAGATAATTAAACTTCAAATATATATAGCAGTTAGCAAATTTGTTTTCTTTATAGGGACTTAGTGGATGAAGCCAAGAACTACCTTTTGCTCCCTCAAGAGAGACCTCTAATGCAAGGCCCTCGGACTCGACCTCGCAAACCTATCCGCTGTGGTGAAGTTCTGTTTGCAGGTAATTTGCAACTTTACAAAACCCCGACGATGTGAGAAATAATTCTTGAGCCTGAGCTCAGTGGTCTATTACTAAATCCATAAGCTGGATAAAAAAACGTACCTAATCCAGAGGTGTTCTGAAACAAAAAGGCCAGGATTGTTTTACTTTTTTATTCAAAGGGTTATCATAAACACAAGTCATCTTTTAAAAACCAAGTTTAGCACAGCGCTCATGTGTACTGCATTCTGCCATTTTTAACCCTCTCCCACTCACAGCCTTATCTTTGCTACACTATTCGCATTGCCTCAGGGCTCTGGCACACGAGGAGATTAGTCGCCCGCGACAAATCTCCCTGTTCGCCAGCGACTAATCACCCCGAAATCCCATCCCACCGGCAAAAAATGTAAATCGCCGGTGGAATGGCATACACGGCGCCACAATTTCGCTGAAATCGCGAAAGTTGCCTTGAGAGGAAATGTAAATTGCCGGTGGGATGGGATTTCAGGGAGATTAGTCACCTGCGAACAGGGAGATTTGTCGGGGGCGACTAATCTCCCTGTGTGCCAGAGCCCTTACACTCTGTTCCTTCTCATGCTCTTTCACGTGAGCCCTTCAGACGGATTTAGTAAAAGATGCCAGGTCCCATATTTCTTATCTGTACTTTCCTAAAGGAACACTTGTTATCTCATTAGATTTTGCAGTCTTGTGACTGTGTATTATAGCGTTAATGGTAAATCCCCTAATCCCCAACACTGCAGCCAGTAACTGATTTTTTGCTTTTCTATTTATCCTTCACATTTTTGAGATCACAGAGGTTTGTCTAATATCTTGTTAGTTTCCTTTGCCAGAGTTTTAATAAACCATAATAAAGAGATATACATCTGTTGAACAGTGTTGATAATACTTTCATTTGTGTGTAGATATGTCATATTACTGCAGCATTTTTCTGTTTTACAGTTGGAGGCTGGTGCAGTGGAGATGCCATTTCCAGTGTTGAACGCTATGACCCACAAACTAATGAGTGGAGGATGGTGGCTTCAATGAGCAAAAGGCGATGTGGTGTTGGAGTCAGTGTTTTAGATGATCTACTTTATGCTGTTGGTGGCCATGATGGATCTTCATATCTTAACAGCGTAGAAAGGTATGCTTTTGTTTTTTATGTTTGTTTTTTAGTCATGCTCCTTTGTTAACCTACACAAAACTACAGTGCAACATAAGATATTTCCTTGCTTGATTTTCACAACCCTAATATTCTTTTTCTAATATATATTGAGTCTTTCTGAAATAAGCGGAGACCTTGGTGTGAGTGTTTTGATTAATGTTTCATAGGTATGATCCAAAGACCAATCAGTGGAGCAGTGATGTTGCTCCCACCAGCACATGCAGAACCAGCGTTGGTGTAGCAGTCCTTGGGGGATACCTATATGCAGTAGGGGGCCAGGATGGGGTTTCCTGCCTCAACATTGTAGAAAGGTAAGGAGTCCTGGATCTTGAGGACTCTGATTTTAGTTTGCACTTTTATTGAAGCTTACTGGTTATTGCTAATCTGACAGTGCTTAAGCAGAGATTTCTTTGTTAATTTTAGAACCCAATTCTTCTTGGAATTAAAATTTTCAATAAACATTTTCCATTGATTTGTTTTTGTATGGATACTTTGCTGCATTATAACTTTTTAATTAAAAAGACAAATTGCATCACTTAAAACAGTAGGACACTATTACCTGAGGTATAACAGCATTACTGTGCTTAATAGTTGTGACACTGCTTGTTGTAAGAAAAAAAAATATGCTCCCTAATAAAATATGTACAAATCTAGAACTGTGTAACTCTAGCCTTCTGTCTTGTAGGTACGACCCGAAGGAGAATAAATGGACACGCGTTGCCTCTATGAGCACTCGGAGACTTGGTGTTGCTGTTGCAGTTTTAGGAGGATTCCTTTATGCCGTTGGTGGTTCAGATGGCACGTCTCCTCTTAATACTGGTTAGATCATTTACATTTTGATTAAGTGTCCTTGGATTTCAGTTTCTTAAGTTTATCTTTAACAGGTGCTCATTTAAATTGTTCTGGCACTGGGAAAGGAAGGGTACTGGATGTCTGTACCCAAGGGTAAAGGTGGCCATACACGTGGCGATCTGACGATGTTTCGTACGACCATCGGTCGCACGAAACATCGTAAGATCCGCCACACACCATTCAGGGCTGAATCGGCAGGTAAGGAGGTAGAAACAATAGGATTTCTACCTCCTTCTGCCGATTCAGCTCTGAAGGGAGAATTTTGGTCAGGCGCCTTCTATGGCGCCCGATCAAAATTTTCAAACTTGTCCGATCGGCGAGTCGTCCGATATCGGCAGCTTCCTGCGATATCGGTCGACTCGCCGACATGCCATACACGCACCGATTATCGTATGAAACGAGGTTTCGTACGATAATATCGGTGCGTGTATGGCCACCTTTAGGCTGAGCTCAATTGGGGTGAATTTGCTTAACTAAAAATACAGCATTTTTAAAAAAATAAGTGTTTATTTTTATTTATTTTATCTTCTCGGTAATAGAGGTCGTTATCTTTGATCACATAATCTACTATCTTCTCTACCTCAAACACTTCAGTTGAAGGACCTTCCCCCTCCTATATTTTTTCCCAGGTGGTGGTCTAACAGCGGTTCTGTAACAAGACATTATTAACATGTGTGAATACCTAAACGTTTAAAACATACTTAACATATATATTGATAGATACTTAAACAAATAGAAACGACAGTTATTTGCAAATAAGATAGCCACAACAGCTGTGAAACAGATATTTGACAGATAATTCTAGATATAACCGATTCAAACAGATATTAGAGATATGTCAAACACTCTTTTATATAAACACTATTAAAGGAAATCCTTTAATAGGCATTCCTATAACAATAAAAGATTTAAATAATACAAATTTCAGTTACAGGGTAAAAGTAGATACTTATAAGAATCCCCTCACTAATCAAGGAACATATTTATAAATAAAGGGGCTTCTTATCCAGCAAACTCTATGCATGAAGCTTATGTTTGTCCACCACATAGTCAGAGTAAATGGATGTATGTTTCACATAACTAAAATTTATGTACAGAAATGAACGTGTGAAATTATGAACTTGAGAAATGTGACACAAGTCTGAGTCACTGCGAGTGACAAACACATTCAACTTTTGTCAAGGATTCTGGCTGCGTAAAATTACACTCTGTTTTGTTAATACCTTCCTCATACGGATAATTCATCCACTCACTTTCTGGTTGTCTAGCCTGTAGAAATATACTAAGGCCAATCATTCGCTTCCATATATCACCCAAACTATTCATTGCTTCTTCTGAACTATTTTCCCCATGTCATTTAAAAAGTATAATTTCTGCCGTTTTGAGTAGGTTTCAATTGGCCTAGATGTAACTGATTCCATTTTTCTGTTTTATTAATACTTATGAATATTGGCAGGGTCTTATCAGTGATTAGTTTAGCAATTGGAAGTCGCAGGCTTTCTTTCTTTCCCTAAAGTCATATTGTTGTAAGTAATATTTTCAGTTTGTAATACAAAGAAATTGGCAATGCTATCATAGGAAGATTTTTTTTTTAATCAGTAAGCCTATTCCCACAAATCCAATAATTAGTACGGTTAGCTTCTTCAGCTATCCTCCTTTGTAAATTCATATTTAAATTAGGCTCTTCATAAAAACAACGTTTGCTTGAGACGTAAGTAATAATCCCCAAAAGTAAAAACAAAAAAGTAATGAATACCTGCACATCACCTCAGATAATATTCTATTTACAGTAGTTTTTGCAGTAGCTTTGGCAACTGGCCAGGCTTCTGGCCATCCTGAAAACATATCAATACATACCAAAACATACTTATATGTCCCCACTCTGGGTAGCTGGTTGTAGTACATTTGTAGTCTTTGGAAGGGTAGTCTGGCTTAGGTGAGTGTCGTCTTGGAGTTTTGACTACTTGGCCTGGATTATGACGTAAACAGATAACACAAGAAAAAAAACATATTTTGCAGCAAAAGCTGGAAATCCTGGTGTTATCCAGCTTCTTTGAACCGTGGCAGCCATTGCTTTCTTACCTGAATGCGCAACTCCATGGGTTAGGTGAGCCATCATAGCATATAATGCCTTAGACAGACAGTATGTTAGGCCATTTCTCCAGAGTCCTTTCTCATCCCTGGTGGCTCCTAACTTTGACCATTTTGTTTGTTTTTTTTTCCACTTTAGGAGCTTGGTCCTGCATGGTTGCTAGAACCTGCAGATCAACTGGCCCCTTGTGGTCTTTTTGGTCATAACTCACTGTCATGATTGGTAGCATAGCAACTGCTTTGGCTCCTTCATCTGCTTTTGCATTTCCTTTTGCCTTTGTAGTTTGGAGTTTAGTGTGCGCTTGTACCTTTAGAATGGCTACCTCGGTTGGAAGCTGTAAGGCTAACAAGAGCTTGTTCACTAAATTTGCATTTTTAATTGGTTTACATGATGACATCATAAAATTTCTGGCCTTCCAAATTGGTAAGTAGTCGTGTGTAATTCCATAACAATACCTGGAATCAGTCCAAATATTGACTCTCTTACCTTCTGCCAGAGTACATGCTGTGATTAGGGCCTGCATTTCAGCTTCTTGTGCTGACATGTGTGAGGGTAGACTCTGCTGAATGAAAACATCATGCAATGTTACTATAGCATACCCAGTGTGATATCTTCTATCATCCGTACAATAGCGTGACCCATCAACATATAGTTCTAAATCAGGGTTGAGCAATGGCTCATCTTTTACATTGTTGAACCTTTGCATTTCATTTTGCATCAACTCATAACAATCATGGGCCCTAGTATCAAGTGGCCCCTCTTTATGAGGTATCAACGTTACATCTTTTTATTGTCAAATTTGTTGGAGTAAGTAAAATCACTTCATATTTTGTTAGTCTAGCTGCTGACAGATGCTTTGTTTATACTCTATTTAAAATGTCAGTTACACAGTGAGGCACCAATTATCCCAATTTTATGATCCAATACTAGATCTGCCACCTTATCCAGCAATAGTGCATAGGCTGGAATGGTTTTTCATAATTTGGCAGTGCTAAAGTTGGTGCCTCTGTCAAAGTTCTTTTTAGATTTTCAATTGCCTTGTAATTTTTCTTTACTGACTTCGTTGCCAGTCTGAGCCAGGAAACACAGTAATCCTACTTGTCACTTTCCCTTATTTTCAAAACACTAAAGTAAATCATCTATATATTATAACAGTACTGTATCTTTGTGTTTTGGTGCCCACCCACTTAATAAGTCACAGATACAGTATGTGTACTCCAATCCACTCAATCTGTTGTGTACTCAGAGGGTATTGGGGTAGTCGTGGTAAAACTGCTCCTTCTTTGATTTTAATCTGTACCAGAGGAACAAACAATTTTCTACGTCATATTTACCGTTAAAAGTATTGTTCAATGTCTGTCGTTGGCTGTGTAAGAGGTGTCATTAATTAACAGTATGTCAGCCCCCCCAAGGTTTAAAAAAGTATGCTATACTGTTTTAATACTGAGTAATCCTTTTTAGCACATTCACACCAAACTTCATACATTGTAACCAAAAGTCTATCATATGTCTGTCACAACTTCCTTGTGGTGCAATAAGATGGTCAAGTGGTTCCCACGTTTCTCTTGGTAGGACATCGTTTTTCCATCTTACCTTGTAAAGTACATTATCATTATCTATTTTGCATCCTTCTATTTTATCTATCTCATAGATACCACTTGTTTTTTGTGGGGACCCTTCTTCAATAATGGGAATCAAATTATCAGATCGTAATAACATATTAATAGATTCTAACGAAATTTCATCCAACCATTTGTCCCAAAAATCAACAATAAGCTCATCACATAAAGTAAGATGTATAGAAGGTTCCCAGGTATCACGTGGAGGATATCCTGTCCATCTTACACTATCATAATCTACTATCTTCTCTACGTCAAACACTTCAGTTGAAGGACCTTGCCCCTCCTATATTTTTTCCTTATATTTGCACTTACAGCATCTGATAAAAGAGTTTTAGTCTCTGTGCTTGCATTGTCATACTCATCTTCTTATTTTTTCTTAAATACATTTTAATTTTTAAACTGTTTTTTCCTTTCTCTATTGCTTCTGTTTCCTGAGTTCTCCTAATAGCTTGCATTTCTTCCCTTTCTGCCTGCTCTTGGGTTTTTATTTGCTTATCACTAGAAAGAGTAGTAAATAAAGCAGCAAACCCATAGGGATCATCATCATCTAATATGCTTCCATCAGCCAGGAGGCAGGAAGCTTACCTTTTTGAATATATCTATAATTCCCACTATAAAAACATTCCAAAATTTCTCTGGTTTCTTTTTACTCTCTGCTAACCATACACGTGCTTCCGTGTCGTAACATTTCTTTCTTAACCATTTATCATGGGTATCAATTAGAGTCTCCCAGAGAACTCTATCTAACCTACCAGTATCTGGCATCCCTGTTTTCTTACATGTACCTTCAAGGGGTGCCGTAACCCAATTCCCATGATTTTGCTCCATCTATTGTATTGCTGTTTGACCAGAGGGATCAGCAACCCTCTCCTTAGGGTTCTGTTTCAGACGGAGCACCCAATTGCCCATCTCTTTTACGTGGTTGGCCAACTAATTTACCAAAAATTCCCCACCTACCAACTGGACCTACCTTGGTCACACAGCTTGGAGGTGTTTTACCTGGGTAACAGCAATTTCTCTATCCAACCATTTGCTACTCACTTACTTCAACAATTTTTTCCAAATAATCTTAACTTTAAACATTCACCAAGTCTTATCAGTTGCAATAAAAGAAGAATAGGAAAATAGAAAATAGACAACTTTTTACAAAAAGGTAGTGTTGTGTTAGGTAGATACTTGGAATTATCTACTGCTTACGTGTATATTCTTAGTTTGCGGTTTATACACTAGAAGTACTAGAACTAGAAGGAAATAGTTGCACAGAGACTAGATATTCTTAATCAGATATGCATATAACCCATTTATCTTGATATTCTAAAGGAAACATGTGTGAATACCTAAATGTTTAAAACATACTTAACATATATATTGATAGATACTTAAACAAATAGAAACGACAGTTATTTGCAAATAAGATAGCCACAACAGCTGTGAAACAGATATTTGACAGATAATTCTAGATATAACAGATTCAAACATATTAGAGGGATGTCAAACACTCTTAAACATTCTTAGACACAACAGCTTTGAAACCGATATTTGACAGATAATTCTAGATATAACAGATTCAAACATATTAGAGAGATGTCAAACACTCTTAAACATTCTTAGACACAACAGCTTTGAAACCGATATTTGACAGATAATTCTAGATATAACAGATTCAAACAGATATTAGAGAGATGTCAAACACTCTTAGATACAACAGCTTTGAAACCGATATTTGACAGATAATTCTAGATATAACAGATTCAAACAGATATTAGAGAGATGTCAAACACTCTTAGATACAACAGCTTTGAAACAGATATTTGACAGATAATTCTAGATATAACAGATTCAAACAGATATTAGAGAGATGTCAAACACTCTTAGATACAACAGCTTTGAAACCGATATTTGACAGATAATTCTAGATATAACAGATTCAAACAGATATTAGAGAGATGTCAAACACTCTTAGATACAACAGCTTTGAAACAGATATTTGACAGATAATTCTAGATATAACAGATTCAAACAGATATTAGAGAGATGTCAAACACTCTTAGATACAACAGCTTTGAAACAGATATTTGACAGATAATTCTAGATATAACAGATTCAAACAGATATTTGAGAGATGTCAAACACTCTTAGATACAACAGCTTTGAAACAGATATTTGACAGATAATTCTAGATATAACAGATTCAAACAGATATTAGAGATATTAGAGAGATATACTTAACCCCACAGCTGAGGTCCGTGATCTGGAGTGTGTGATGTTCTAGACCACTTGTGTGACTAGTGACACTTGTAAGGGAAAGTCCCTTGGTAAGCAAACAAAGGGCTCACCTGCCGGCTTGGGGAAGTTTCCGTTACTAGAATCATAGTCACGTATGATGGTGGTCTTTTCAATCACATCCAGACCCAAATTCTGGGGTGCCAAACTGTTAAGGTCAAATGTAGAATATGAAGCCAAAGGATTGTCAGCTGTAGGGTAAAATGTATTGCATGCAAGAGAACAGACGCAGACACGAGGCCTTGTTGTTCTGTCCTACCTGATTGGTGGGCAGATCTTTATTTATATATTAATTGTTCTCACACAATGAGGACATAGGGTGGTCTTATAATTTCACCAATCAGATTGAAGTACGCCCTGATTACGTGTCGTCTTTTAGGACTACTCATCATGAGACCAGATTTGACTTATTCCCTAATTACAAGTTTTGGCAGTACATCTTAAATCAATAGTTAATTCAAACATTACTATTTACTTAACTTTACAAAAATGTCAATTAGAATGTCATTTTGTGATTCAGCCTAGTTCAGAAATATTGACTTACACAATGAAAGAATAACATAGTATAAAAATTGCTCTATATAGTTTAATTAATATATATGTATCCATATAACTTTAACAGAAGAAAAAGGAATGGGAGGTGGGGGGAAGGGGTATTCCTGCCTGGGAGTACAGTATTAACTGCTTTAGTTAGCACAGTACAGAATCCTATTGCATTCTTCCCATTACATAGTTACATTGCATTATATTCATCAGAAAAGAAGCTTAACAAGAAACTTGAACATTGTTAATCTGTTTTCAACCAATAGTGGAGCGGTACAATCCCCAGGAGAACCGCTGGCACACCATAGCACCAATGGGTACACGCCGCAAACACCTAGGATGTGCTGTGTATCAAGACATGATCTATGCAGTGGGTGGTCGGGATGACACTACAGAGCTCAGCAGTGCAGAACGGTATAATCCCCGAACAAACCAGTGGTCACCTGTTGTAGCGATGACCTCTCGTCGGAGTGGAGTAAGTTATTGATGACCCTCAGAAATTCAATGAAGACTCTGTCCCTAACATTTCTCACACAGTGTAAACATATGTATTTGTTATAGAATGTGTGGCATCGTAATGAACTTAGATCCCTCAGATTTTTCGTATTATGAGCACTCATTAAGAACCAGTTAGATAGTTTGTCATTTCCACATCAGAGTATTGTCCTTTTCGGAGTCTTTGTAATATATGTCTCCGCTTATGCCATTTATTTTGATTTGAGCTGTAAACTTAATAGCATTGACCCATCTTCTTTTTATGTTCATAGACATAATCCCATCTTTATTTTCTTGCATGCTTTAGATCAGGGGTCCCCAACCTTTTTAGTGGGGAGCAACGCAAGCATTACAAAAAGTTCCTAGGGGGTGGCCAATAAAGGCTGTGGTTATTTGGAAGCCCAATATGGACTGGCAAACTATAGGAGGCTCTGTTTGGCAATGCATATGGTCTTTATGCCTCCTGAACTTGCCTCCAATTCAAAAATTAGCACCTGTTTTGAGGCCACTGGGAGCAACATCAAAGGGGTTGGTGAGCAACATCGTTATACAATAAACCTTAAGAAAATACATAAATTGCTCAGGGTGCTTTTTTAAGCACTTTACATTTTACAATCATTTATTCTTTTCAGTTTCAGGGCTATTTAAGTTTTTATTAACTGTTAATATTACATTTTGTAATGGCAGCGCCGTCTGCTGGTCAGTTCCTGTTACTGTACGTTCAAAGAGATATACTTTCAAAAGGAAAAAAAGAGAAGTGTTCTTATGTTGCTTTGCTCGGGAACTAAATCAGATGCCCCTTTTCATCTGCTAAAGCAGAGCAACTTTAGAACATTTCTCCTTTTTCCTTCTAAAGGTATAGCTCTTTGACAGGTACAGGAACTGTCCAGCAGGTGGCGGTCTTGTTACAAAATTAACTATATTGGTAGTTATTTAAAACTTAAATAGTGTAGCTCTAAAATTGAAAAATATAATGAAAAGCACCCTGAGCAATTTTACCTTCATTATTTTAAAGGTTTACTTACCCTTTTAACTGGTTTTATAGATCCCTAGAAGAGATTTCACAGAACTGGTCCTAGTCAATATTAAATTTACTTTAAGATCTTGAATTGCATTTTTTTTTTTTTAAATGGCTTGTTTTAAAATGTTACGTACTTGCAGCCCTGTATTTCTATTTAATAACACTTAATTTTACAAATGTAACCAATCATTTAGTTTTTTGTTTTATTTTTTAACCTAAGTAATAAAGTAATCTTATTAAAAGTAAAATATTACTGTTTGTCTCAGGTTGGCCTTGCTGTGGTGAATGGACAGCTAATGGCAGTAGGAGGCTTTGATGGAACAACATATTTAAAAACCATAGAAGTGTTTGACCCTGATGCTAACACTTGGAGGTAAGTTCTCTAATTTGCTACTGCTTTAATGTATATATGGTAACTGAAATCAGTGATTGTTTTAGATTTGAGCTTCAATTCACCTTGTAGAAATCCAATAAACAAATTCATTGCATTCAGTAAAGATACGGTCCTTCTCTTGCACTTTTATTATTTTGTATTTATCACATGACACCAAAATACAATTACACTGTGCAATTTTAATACATTAGGTTGATCTGAGAAGTAAACAGTTGCACACATAAGCAAAAGAAAATCGTATTGCAAACCCTGCTTGTTAGCCTAATTTTCAGAATGATTTAAAAAGAAAAAAAAAAGTTACTCAGTTAACACAAATCATTTTAAAGATTTGAAGACCTCAATAGTAAAGTTCAACTATAACAAAATGAGCAGAAAAAACCCTCTTTATGGTCTCTGTGTGAATACAATATAAAGTGCATATGCTTTATGTATACATTTGATAACTGGTGATAAAGTCACTAGTGCTCAGTCAGTGCTAAAAGAGACTCTTTGATCCCAATTTCCAAGTAAATTAATTGAATAAAGATTAAGAAGACTGATAATTAGAAAAGTGATTGAATGGTGTATGTATATATATATATATATATATCGAACCAAGGATGGCACACCGCTTCAATTCTTGTCCCTGGTGCACGGTAACAAAATTTAAGTATTGAAAAAAAGACCAGCAACACCGGATCTATTGTGAATAGGAGATTATATTAAAAAATGCATGAACAGCCAACGTTACGTTTCGATCCCCATCGGGACCTTTCTCAAGGCAACTGTTTGATCCCAATTTCCAAGTAAATTAATTGAATAAAGATTAAGAAGACTGATAATTAGAAAAGTGATTGAATGGTGTATGTATATATATATATATATATATATATATATATATATATATATATATATATATATATATATATATATATATATATATATATATATACACACACACACACACAGGGGACTTAAAAAAGAAGTGGCCGATTTACTAATTCGCGATCGGATCGAAAGCGTCCAAATGCGTTTTTTTCGTAATGATCGGTATTTTGCGATCTTTTTTTTGTAATTTGTCGCGACTTTTTCGTAGCCGTTACGACTTGCGCGAATTGTCGCGACTTTTTCTGGTTCTCACTTTTGCTGGTTGTGTTTTGTTCGGTATTTATATTGTATTCTGTGCATAAGGGCAGCTACATGGCAATTATTTTGGAATGAGGTGCTGTCATGTGGACTTTTTTTTATATATATATATCTATATATCTATATATATATATATATATATATATATATATATATAATATATATATATATATAATATATATATATATATATATATATATATATATATATATATATATATATATATATATATATATAATATATATATATATATATATAATATATATATATATATATATATAAAGCTCTTACTCCTCTTTGATAAAGGCAGTTTTGTTAATAAATTTCGTTTTTTCATCATAAGACCTGTGAGTGCGGTACCTTCCTACTTTATATATAGATATATATATATATATATATATATATATATATATATATATATATATATATATATATATATTGATATTGTGGGAGAAGGCAGGAATTCTAGAGCTTTGGTCTCCGTTTCACATTATACCCTAGGTACCTTGAATACTAGAAGGAAGGAAGAATAAATAAATTGTCTTGAAATTCAATTAATAGATTGAATAAAAATGACCAGTATAAATCATGTACAGGTGCCTGCCAATAGCTTTCCATTACCTCAGTGTCTGGCAATTCATAAATAATACATTTTAAAAACAAAGTTATTTGATCTCACAAGATTATACACCAAAATTTGCTATTGTTTGCTGCTTGACATTTTAATCTGTTGTTGTTTTAAAATCATGATGCTTACCAGTATCAACAAATCTTATGTTTGCTTATATTATTTTAACTTCAGTATGCTAGTAAAACTGTATACTTATTTATCAGCTGTTATTGACTAGCATAAGCTAATCCTTTCCTTATGTTACTACATATCTCCTTGTGCATTATTTTCAGCTTTTAAATTCTCAGTTTCGTTGTGTAAAACTGCTTGTGCATTGGATAGATTTCCCTAATCTTCATTTTTGTTCTCCCTTCCTTGTCGGTAGGTTGTATGGTGGCATGAACTACCGAAGGTTGGGTGGAGGTGTTGGAGTTATCAAAATGACACACTGTGAATCTCATATCTGGTAAACTATACAAAGTGCATTAGGACCTCTTCCCCAAGCAAGCCTCGGACATGGACATCCGGCTCCACGATAAGAAGCTTTCATCTTTAACAAGTCGCCAAGGAACATTACTCATTATACATAGGGGCACATTTACTATGGGTCGAATCCGAGTCCGAATTGGAAAAATCTGATTTGAAAACGAACATTTTTCGACTTTTTCGTATTTTTTGCGATTTTTTCGGTAACGAAAAAGTCGCGATAATCTTCCGAAAAAATCGCAAAATACCGATCATTACGAAAAAAACGCAATCGGACACATTCGGCCCGTTCGTGGGTTAGTAAATGGGCCCCATAGTTTTTTTATTTTCCAGTTTATTTGAAAGCTAACTTTAAGAAGCTACTCCCTATAAACACAGGTGGTTTATAGGAAGAATGAAGTATGCATTATTTGGAGGACATTTTGTCTCCTTTAGGCCAGTTGCAGTCATTGTTGTGGTGTCGGTGGTATTGTCAGTAGGGCCATATGCATTGCACCTTAATTAAAGATGCCTTTTAGACCTCCATATATTTTTAAAAACCTAATACTGGGATGGGTTTCTGTGTCCTTCAGATGTTACTAAATGTAATATTTGGACATTTGCTCATTGCCCTTTAGGGGCAACATCTGGAGAGCTGTAGGTTTCCTATCTTTGAAAATATATACATGAATTTGATTGCATACAGTTGAAAATGAGATGCAGAGGAAATGCTGATAGGGCAAATATGCCCTATTTAAAGCATGGTTTGCATTTATCTTTTCTATAAACTTTCAATAGAATAAACTGGCATGGGTTATTGTGCACAGGGGGCCTTATTTATATAGATATTTACATTTACTACTATTCATGGAAGCCACGGTTACTCTGACAGAGTAAGCTCATCCAAACACTTCAGTAAAACAGTGTCCTGTGATCAGTCCAATAGCTCTCTAAGATATTACATGCATCTTACAGGAGGAAACTCTGATATTACTGTAGAGGTTTGGAAAGGAATATGTTAAACAATATAGGGTCCTTGAGTTGTCAAACAATTCTTTATTCTAATGGCAAAAATATGTCAGGTCCTGAAATACATTACTGGAAACATGCATAAGTGTGAAAAAAAAATTAAGTGGTCATGTGAGCAAAAATGGCATTGCTTAACTTGACCACAGTTGCTCAACCTAATCATTAAGGGGCTCAGCCTGCATCTAATTTTACCACATGCAAAGAGCCTGTTTTTTCTGTTTAATGTACATAATCAATTGTTTTCAGTCAGACAAATGGCTGGACCACTGGCGGTACTGGTAGACTGAGCAGTTAAAGGAGAAGGAAAGCTACTTGGGTATTTTATTGCCAATAGATTAGTCACAATAGTGCAAGCTCGAACACTATATTTATTCTGCAGAATGCTTTACCATACTTGAGTAAACAGCCCTAGAAGTTCCTTCTGTTTTTTTAAGATAGCAGCAGCCATTTTATCTTGGTCTAACTTCACTTTTAGGCAGGGAACAGCTCTGAGCTCAAATTACAGCAGAGAGGGGAGGGGAAGCAAACTGAGCAGGCTCGTGCCATGTGCCCTGAAGGATTTTTCTAAGAGAAGGAAGTCTGACACAGAAGATCATGTATACAAAATAAAAGGAAAGAATTGGGGTGTTTCTTTTCGCTGAGGACTCAGAGTACCAGTTCTGTAAGTGTTTATTGGCTGTATTTACACAGACCTTTCTGATAAAGCTTACATAGTTTTTGCCTTTCCTTTTCCTTTACCTTTAATAACAGCATATACCAGCCAGTGCGATACGCATACCCCTTTTGCCAGTGGGGTTGTTTTGGGCTATATTTGGAATGAACAGAACAGGTTAATGCAAAATGAGGCTGCTTCTCTACCTGCGTATAAACACAGGCAGAGATAAAGCAGTCCTGGTCCTATTTTTCTTGCACTGAAATTCACTCTGTGTGTCTTCACACAGGCCAACGCCGTACCTAACAGATAGGAGCTGATCTGCGTTTATATGCAGTGGATAAACAGCCATGTCTGGCATTAGCCATGCTCTTGACCATAAAGTTTATTGAGCTAAAACCTTTTAAGGGCAATGCACCTTAGTTTGAGTTGGGTGGTGGAGACAAAGTGCTTGGCTTTGCTTCTATGTCTATGTCATTTTCAAACATGGGTGCGATTACTTGTCAGGTGAAGACTTTGCTCTTGTGTTTGTAGGCGATTGCAGGAGCAGTGAATGGTAGGCTATTTAGAGTTTCTCAAGTTGTTCATTGTTGCTGGGATAAAACTCTTCAGATCATCACATATATCTTCGCTATTAAAGCTGGCAGTCCACAGACCTGTTCCAGTGCAGTACGTAGTTGTTCATTCAGTAGGATCATTTATACCTGCTTTTCTAAACATGCTTTGCAAAGGCATTGGTCTCCATTTTCACACTCCTTATTGCGAAACCAAAATAAAGAAAAGTACTGTCGTAATGATTATTGCAATGTATATAATTTTATGAAGGTAATGTTGCTCTAAGCTTATAACTTATACTTCCACTCTGGATCATACAAAAGGGCTCATCGCCCCAGGAGGTGAAAGTACAAGAGCGCACACTTAGTGCTTATTTAAAGGAGAAGCAAAGTTACAGTCACTGGGGTTCCAAATATTAGTATCCTCCCAGTGTTTGTAATCACTTACCTGATACTCCAGGCAGTTGCTCCTTTTAGCCAAAAACTGCACCGGACCAAGCTCCATGCATCCGAGCAATCCTCTTCCATCCCTCTTCTATATTTTCGGAATCCCGAGTGAAAAAGCAGACTTTCTTGTTTAAGTTCGGCTTTTTACTCTACTGCTCATGCACAAGCGGCGTGAAGGCAGAAAAAGGAAGAGGATCGTTTGATCGCAGCTACCCCAGGCTGGTGCATTTATTTTGTTAACAGGAGCAGCTGCCCGGGTAAGTAAATGCAGTATCTAGAGCCCCTAGTGATCGAGACTATCCTTCTTAAACAGAATTTGTGCCCACCACAGGGTTGTTGCTCTGGGTGCAGGTAAAGGTATCCATAGAATTAACCACAGTATCACACTCAACAGAATTGTTAATGATATTGTGCAAAGAGAGTGTTGTATTGTGATTATTTTTATATAGAGCCCTCCACTGACTTACACTAAAATGTTTTAGTCTGACCGGTGAACTTCTGTTACATGTAAGTCTGCACCTTCTCTTTCACACACACACATATATATATATATATATATATATATATATGTACATGGACTTATATTAAGCAATAATTGCACACTGTCAAGGTCTCAGTCAGACTGAAACATTTGAGTTTTAAGTCACAAAAGCCTTTTGGGCAGCATTTTGAATATATTCTGAAATATGTTCTCTCCCCTCCATTATATAAAGAGAACAAAAGAACATCTGAAAAAAATTGCTTGGTGCTTTAAATACACTTTAGAATTTTTTTTTCATGTGTCATGGGGAATATTTGTCAATGCTGCATTGTGTTGCAAGGAAAATGTATATGCCAAAATGCCCAGGTATATATCTATACTATTACCATTTGTGGATAGTTATTTTGTGTGTGTGTATAATGAAACGTTAGGAACTGCGCAGATTATCTGCTGCATCCTTTGGATTGCCACCTAACTAAAAGTATGAAGGAGGAATTTGCCTACTTTTGTGTTTCATTTACATTATGGAAGTAAAAAACTTATTATGCCCTAGGAAGACATGAAGTATATGAAGAAGATATCTTTACATTGAAATGCATTGGGAAAGAAAGAGACGTATAAAACGCAGAAGGCTGTGATTTTGCCTTTACGTTTTCTATAATATGGAGGGCTTCTTGCATAGTATAAGATTCTACATTGGTTACTTTCCCTTACAATGTTAAACACTAATGGCACCCATAGTTTTGTAGGATGATAGCAGGCCCGTAATTATGGAGAGCAATGTTCTTTCTGGAACGGCTTCAGTAGTATATGGCTAGGCATTCTGATATAGTACAGTTTACTTTGGCTATCACATTTAGTGTTGCCAAATGGGCCAGACTCAGGATTATTGGGGGGGGGGGGGGGGGGGGTTCTCATTTTTATTTCATACTGCTTTTTTTTGTATGTCCATGTATGATAGCCATTTGTGTGAGCCAGATGCTGTGACACATCTGAACATTTCACCTGTTTCCCTACTTTCATCCTTGAGATTTATGTTTTCCAACCAGTGAACTAATAAGTACAAAATGTACACATAGCGACCACAAACTCCGGTGTCAGGGATGAAACGATTGCGTTCTCTGTTGCAGCTGTCAAGATACATATGTATGTTCATGCAATAACCCTTACTATTTTAAAATGTTTACAATAAATCTTTGTAGGATTGAAATAATATGTTACCAGTTTGTATACTTTCTTTACTCCGTTCTACTGTATGGCAGTGCAACTCATTAGTGGATTGTGTCTTGTGCAATGCAGCCTGACCTTGCCTTCTGATACTTCTTCCCAAATGCAACAAAATGTCATACCAGATGAGCAAAAAAGCATGTGTACAAAACCGCAAAGTCTTTTCCATTGTTTGCACCTTTTTATAAAGTGTTCTGTAAATAATTTTGTCATTGAGAATTTTTAGCATGTATAAATTGTA
Organism: Xenopus tropicalis; assembly: GCF_000004195.4. Lineage (NCBI taxonomy): Eukaryota > Metazoa > Chordata > Amphibia > Anura > Pipidae > Xenopus > Xenopus tropicalis. The sequence continues at coordinate 106,837,187 of NC_030680.2, read as the reverse complement.
TAATATTAATGTTAGTGTAAAATAAATGTCCTTTTTTAATTTTGTTTCATTTCTGGTTCTGTAAATTTTTTGCATTTTTTTTTATCTCTTCAGTACTAAATGTGGGAACCTTTGCTATACATGAATCTGTACTGGAAAATGGTTTGGTTGCGTGGTGTGCACATGTGTGCATGGCATTTATTATAGAGCTAGCAGCTTGCATGGTGCCCATAGTTATGGTGGTAAATAGAATCTTTCTTTATGCTTTTCCCTCTAACCTGGATGTTTGAAGTTAGAACTTCACTTTATAAATGATCACATGCAGTAGGCTTACTGGGTTAGTGAGCAGTATGTCACCTAGAGATATGTGCACCAGTACCCCAGTTTGACGTGAGGCTCATTTTCTAATATACCTTCATGTAATAAAAAGCACTAAGTTTGCCCAGTAGCAGTAACCTATAGCAACCAATAAGATGTTTTCTTTTAAACAGGTGACCAGTAGATTCTACCTGCTGTTTGGTTGGAGTTACTACACCTGGGCAAAAATAGTGCCTTTTATTACATAACCCTGATAGAATCTAAATTGTGTTAGGGAAGTTATTATAGCGACCAACTGCTGCTTAGTTAGAAATTAAAACCAAAGAGTATCTGTTATGCCCCTAAGACGAGCATAACATGTTCAAAGTGGCAACTGAGTGCAAATAAAATGCAAAATAGACTAACCAGCATAATCAACTATACCCATAATTAGCCTTGCTTTGTCTTCTAGCAAAACGCCTTTCACAAATAAAAATAAATTCACCTGCCTCAGCTTCCTACTTCTGGACTTTCACATTCTCACCTATTTACCATGTATTTCCCACTAACCTTGCTAAAAAAGCCAGACAGTCAGCTGGTGCACCCCTTTAATAACATGACAGCGTGACTATTCCTATATTAGCACCACTACTAAAGGAAGTTCAGACTGATGTAATGTTCTATCAGGACAAGTAGAAATATTATGATTTGCATAAGTAACAAAGCACAAGTAGAAATATTATAATTTGCATAAGTAGCAAAGGGCACACTATATGGCAGGTCAAAGGATTGATTTATTGGTCCCCGTCTATCTATAGCTGTATTTCTCAATTGCTATTATTGTTCTTATAGCATGTAATGTGCTACTATATTTATTGCTACTCATCTGTGCTATCAATGCACTGCAAATATGTACAGCACTCTGGGTAGTTATAAACATAAAGGGGTCTGCCTATACATTACGTTCCACACATGACTGAATCATGGCCGATTGGACATAAATGGAAAGGCCAAGGTTTTGGTATAAAGGTTTATATCCTGTAAGCTATCAATACGAAGTTTACATTTTCCTTTTGGCACATTTAGGTCAGCTCCCAGCTCACAGCATATTACATTTTACAAACAATATCTTTTTCTCTGGAAAGAAGGGTTTACCCTTTTTAAGAATGATTACTTTCTACCTGCATGAAAGTTAATGGTGGCATGGTTAGAATGTAAAACTGGCTTATTGTGATATCGCTCTATGAGAGTCATTTACTAACATTTGAATTTTTTTTCCACAATTAGTATTTTTTGTGACAAAATATGATTTTGTTGTGGGAAATTTTGTTTATTTTTTTCACAATTTAATATGCAACAAACGTGAAAGCAAAAACACACCACCTAAAACCTGTCGAGATCATGGAGAAGTCAACTGGAAGATCTTTCTTTGCTTTTGGTTTTATAGGTTTTTGGGGTTTGTACTGGCTATGTAGTAAAGAGCACTGCTGTTACATTAAAGTTAGTCTTTTCATATAGGAAGACATGTTCAGTTGGCTTTCTGTTAAGCTTCTTGAGCTACATTTGTAATAAAGAAGTAAGTCCATACTTAATCCATTTTAAACAGTAGTTTAAAAGTAGTCTATTTCCATTTTTAGACCCCTTCTTTATGAGTGTCAAGGCCTAGAGGGCCTTACCAGGTTGAAGTCTGGACCAAAGAGGAAGCTGAGTTTAACAAAGTCCAAGGGTTATCCAAGGGGTTAAGAAGGCTCAAAGTCGTAATTCAGGCAAAAAGTCAGGCAGACAGCAATCAGTGTAGTTAGAAACAAACCAGAAAGTCAGGAACCGGAAGAGCAAGCCAAAACGGCAATTTAGGCTCACCCAGGAACTTCACGAAGAGAGACCTATTTATTTTGATATTTTGCACTGAAGCCTGGCACAATGATGTCTTGCTGCACTGCTGTGCTACACAATGCACCAACATGATGTTGCGCCCATGGGCACCTCCATCTTGACTCAGAAGCGGCGTGCTGACACTGAGTCTCTTTTGCCTCATTACCAGAAGCAGTATTGTTTTAATTAGCCTGGCACAAAAACCTGTTAGCAATTTGCTTGCAATAGTAATTGTGTATTTACATGTGATAGATGATTTATTACTTAATGATCTCACGGGATTATTCTTTAAAATAATACTTCAGCAATATTTGTTTATGTTATATGCTTCCATGCAGCATGCAGTAAAAGAGACAAAGTTCTTTTTCGTTTTTGACTTTCCTGGGCTGCAACATGGATTTCCTGTTTATCTTACTATATAAAAATCTCTTTTAGCCTTTTTGTACAAAAGCCAGACTGCATTGGCATAACCATTAGGGGGCCATTTACTAACATTGGTGCATTGTGTAGCGCTGCAGTGCAGACATCATTTTGCCAGGCTTCAGTGCAAAAATTCAAAATAACGTCAGAGACCTTTGTGACTTTTCTGCAACTTTACTCGTGCTGACTTTTTCATTTCAGACTTTTCAGTAAATGTAAAACATTTGTGGTCTCAAGTGAGTTTTGTCTTGTTCTTTCCAGAAAAAAAACTGTGTGAGTATTGCTTTCTGCACTCTTAAAATAAGGTAGTGGAAGTCAGCTCTCCTCTTGCCAAAACTATTTCTCACTATGCCTCCCATACTTCTTTACAGATTTGGTAATCAGATACATTGTATCAATAATCAGGAGAACCATCAGAGCATAGAATTATAAGGGGCAGACAGGCACTGCTTTTAAGAGCAGGGCCATTTTGACCTATGTGGCAATTTGCTATGGGGCAATTACATCCTTTAGATCAGTGCTGTCTTGTGGTGCCAAGGGCCGGAATTTCTCATTCTCTGCCTGCCCTTATCTGCATGTGTGTGTCATGCTGTGTTGCCCCCATGCTGCCTGTGTGTGCCATACCCTTCCTGCTCTTAGCTGCCTGTTTGTGCCATACCCTCCCTGTCCTACCCTGCCTGTGTGTGCCATACTCTCTCTGCCCTATGCTGCCTGTGTGTGCCATGCACTGTCTGCCCTATGCTTCCTGTGTATGCCATGCACTGTCTGCCATATGCTGCCTGTGTGTGCCATACACACAGGTAGTACATACAATGACACAATGCTGGCACTGCACCTACACTCTGTCTGAGGTGCGAAGAGGTGAACAATGTGATGCTTAAAGCCTGAGCCTGTGGTGTGAACACTGCTGTGTGTACCTTACTCTGCCTGTCCTATGCTGCCTGTGTGTGCCATGCTCTGTCTGCCCTATGCTGCCTGTGTGTGCCATACTCTGTCTGCCCTTAGCTGCCTGTGTGTACCATACTTTGCCTGCCCTTAGCTGCCTGTGTGTGCCATGCACTCTCTGCCCTATGCTGTCTGTGTGTGCCATACTCTGCCTGCCCTTAGCTGCCTGTGTGTGTCATGCTCTGTCTGCCCTATGCTGCCTATGGGCCATACTCTGCCTGCTCTTAGCTGCCTGTGTGTGCCATCCACTGTCTGCCCTATGCTGCCTGTGTGTGCCATACTCTGCCTGCCCTATGCTGCCTGTGTGTGCCTTACTCTGCCTGTCCTATGCTGCCTGTGTGTGCCATACTCTGTCTGCCCTTAGCTGCCTATGTGTGCCATGCTCTGTCTGCCCTATGCTGCCTGTGTGTGCCATGCACTATCTGCCCTATGCTGCCTGTGTGTGCCATACACACAGGTAAGTACATACAATGACACAATGCTGGCACTGCTCCTACAGTCTGAGGTCTGAAGAGGTGAACAATGCGATGCTTACAGCCTGAGTCTGAGGTGTGAACACTGCAGGTGAACAATGTAGAGATTAAAAGGTGTGAACAGTACAGGGGATTACATGTTTAAACAATGCAATACAGATTACAGCCTGAATCTGAGGTGAGAACCATGCAAGGGGCCAGTTAATCTCAGTACTGATACCATTTAAAGTTTACACAAAGGTAAGCCATCAAAGCAGCCAGACAGGTGGGGTGCCACACAGAGGGGGGTCGTGGGCTGCCAGTTGGACAGCACTGCTTTAGATCAACACAAAGAAAAGACTTATGGAGTTCAACGTAAATGATAAAGTAATTTACTTAAGTCTGACTTCTGTATTTGTGGACTAAAATTGGCAGGCAGGTTTATGTGTGTACTGCTTTCTTTTGTAAAACGTGTTACATTTTAGTAATCTTTATTATATTTAGGAGGCATTTACTAACCCGCAGCGTATTTGTGTTGGGGTCTTTGACACGGAAATGTGTGCAGAAATTCCCTGACACCTTATCTTCAATCACATATAATCATTTAGGTAGAACCTTTCCGGTATAATTATGGTCATACACGTTTACATGATTTCACAATTCTCTTATCTAAGTGTTCCACTTTCCCTTTTGTATTAATGCATTTCAGTCAAATAAATGATTACTTAGTAATGTATACTTAATTCTACTCTGTTTTGGTCATTTTAATAATTCATGAACTGTGTTCAGGGTCGGACTGGGGGTGCTGGGCCCACCTGCAGGTGCCCCCGCTGGCCGCGTCCCCTAACCTCCCCCCACCGCAGGGGCCCCCACCAGACGTCCTACCCTGAGCGAGCGTAAATTTAACACATCAGGGGGAGCGCCGCAAGGGTCAGGTCTGGGCCGCTGGGGCCCACCGAGGGCCCAGTCTGACCCTGACTGTGTTTCTTACTTGCTTATTGAGAGATGGGACTTTTAAAGATTTATAGTGCCAGACCTAGCAGAATATATTTTAAAGGGGTTGTTCACCTTTAAATGAACTTTTAATAAGATGGAGACAATGATAGTCTTCTTTCATTTTTTGAGGTTTTTAAGTTATTTAGCATTTTGTCCAGCAGTTCTCCAGTTTAGAATTTTAAGCAGCTATCTGGTTGATAGGGTCTTATGTACCTTAGCAACCTGACATTGGGTTAAATGAGAGACTGGAAAATGAATAGACAAGGGACTGAACAGGAAGATGAGTAATAAAAAGTAGCAGCAATAATAAAATTGTAAGCTCACAGAGTAATAGTTTTTGGCTATCAGGGTCACTAACGCCCCCATTTGAAAGCTGGAAAGATATAGAAGTGGAAGGCAAATAATTAAAACATATAAAAAATAAATAATGAAGACTAATTGCAAAGTTGCTGGGAATAGGACATTCTATAACATTCTAAAAGTTACCATAAAGGTAAACCACCCCTTTAAGCCCTGTAATTGCTTAATGAATCTAAGGTCTTGAACAAATAACTGAATGAGGTACATACTGTAGGAAGGTAGTACAGGTGCCCTGAATTTATCCCTTCCCAGGAACAACATAGGGATTGTAGCATGAGTTTGTCTTCTGCGACACAAGCTTCAAGAAGCCGGACGCATTTGCTTCATGTTTCTTGTAGACTGTGTGCATTGAGTGAAAGCAGTGGGGGGGGGGGGGGGGTTAATCATGTAAATATTCAATTTAGCAACTGGCACCACACACTTCTGTGCACATCAGCATGGAACTAACAGCAGTGCACAGTTCTGGGTAATAATGATGGCAAACCAGTGTTGTTTGTTTCAGGGAAGCAGATGTCTTGCAATAAATTTCTACTTTTGTTTATTTTGGAGCATTCAAAGCTGTTTCCTAATTTTTTGGGTATTTGTGCCTTGCAAACTGTGTTTGCTTGTATGCAGAAGAGTTACCCTGCCCATGAAACTTATATATCACTGCTCTGTAGACCATAGTAGCAGTTTTGAGGGATAACAGCTATTATGGCTCAAGGTGGCCATGAATGCCAATTCACATTGTTTAATGAAGATCACTCATAACAAAGAGAGCAATTAAGCAGTTCTCAGGATCCATTAATCCATTTGGAGAAAGGATCTATCTTTGCTTATTGATTAAATGCCCCCTTTAAAATATAAATACTGATCCATACTTCATTTCTGCCTACCTCTACTTACATGTATCATGAAATCTGTGAAAGGTCAGTCCTGCAGTAAGTGATCCATAAATATTAACTTACTGCCTTCTGTTACATTGCTACCCTTACAAGATTCAAAGCTATTTTAACTTCTTTACATGGGGAGTGACTCGGTTTGGCAATGCTAACGAAACATGGCAAAGTCCATTTAAGATAATAGATAAGGGTTTGGAAAGGTGGTGTGTCTGTATATAAATGTGCCTCGAGTAAGCCTACATCCATCCATTCATTGGGTAGATGAAAAGTGCACAATGTCTTTTTGTAATTTTTTTACATTAATTTTAACTTTTCATCTTTTCTGTGTATCTGGCACTTCAATGGTCAAACTTCAAAATGGTGGCTATGAAGACCTTGTTTTTGCAATTAATCCAGGACTGCGAGAGAATGTCAAAATTATTGACAATATTCAGGTAAGTTCAAACTAAAATCTGTTGTCATATTCTTATATCACTCCCATGTTTAGGCCGTACTGCCTAATTATTTAGTGTTTATTTCAAGTGCTTTTAATGAACATTTTCTATAGAAGGATAAGGATAGTGTCACATAATTCCCATAATTCCCATACAACAGACAAGTTGCTGTTTTGGTACATGCAGAAGGGGGGTTTGTTGAAAAGCCACTAGGTCTATATTGGTGCCCATCAAGCTGTGGTTTAAAGATAGGCAAGAGATTAATTACATAGTTACATAGTTACATAGTTACATAGGGTTGAAAAAAGACCATTGTCCATCAAGTTCAACCCATCCGAGTAAACCCAGCACACAACCTATACTAACCAATCTATACACTCACATACATAAACTATATATATACAACCAGTAATACTAACTGTAGATATTAGTATCACAATAGCCTTGGATATTCTGCTTGTTCAAAAACTCATCCAGGCCCCTCTTAAAGGCATTAACAGAGTCTGCCATTACCACATCACTAGGAAGGGCATTCCACAGCCTCACTGCCCTCACCGTGAAAAACCACCTACGCTGCTTCAAATGGAAGCTCTGTTCCTCTAATCTATAGGGGTGACCTCTGGTGCGCTGATTGTTTTTATGGGAAAAAAGAACATCCCCCAACTGCCTATAATCCCCTCTAATGTACTTGTACAGAGTAATCATGTCCCCTCGCAAGAGCCTCTTTTCCAGAGAAAACAACCCCAACCACGACAGTCTAACCTCATAGCTTAAATCTTCCATCCCCTTTACCAGTTTAGTTGCACGTCTCTGCACTCTCTCCAGCTCATTAATATCCTTCTTAAGGACTGGAGCCCAAAACTGCACTGCATACTCAAGGTGAGGCCTTACCAGGGACCTATAAAGCGGCAAAAATATGTCCTCATCCCTTGAGTCAATGCCCTTTTTTATACAAGACAGCACTTTATTTGCTGTAGTAGCCACAGAATGACACTGCCTGGAATTAGACAACTTGTGATCTACAAAAACCCCTAGATCCTTCTCCATTAAGGATGCCCCCAACACACTACCATTCAGTAGATAGTTTGCGTTTATATTATTCCTACCAAAGTGCATAACTTTGCACTTGTCAACATTGAACCTCATTTTCCAGTTTGCTGCCCAGTTTTCCAATTTTGTCAAATCGCTCTGCAAAGCGGCAGCATCCTGCATGGAACTTATAGTTTTGCACAATGTAGTGTCATCAGCAAAAATAGAAACAGTACTCTCTATGCCAACCTCCAGATCATTAATAAACAAGTTAAAAAGCAAAGGACCAAGGACTGACCCCTGCGGTACTCCACTAACCACACTGGCCCAATTAGAAAATGTTCCATTTACCACCACTCTTTGTACTCTATCCTTCAGCCAGTTTTCTATCCAATTACAAATATTATGTTCTAGGCCAATATTCCTCAATTTGATCATTAACCTTCTGTGAGGTACTGTATCAAACGCTTTAGCAAAATCTAAGTAGATGACATCAACTGCCATTCCAGCATCAAGGTTCCTGCTCACCTCCTCATAAAAGGCAACTAAATTAGTCTGGCAAGATCTGTTACGCATAAAACCATGCTGGCACAAACTAATAGTATTGTGAACTGCAATGTATTCAACTATCCTATCCCTTATTACCCCTTCCAGAAGCTTTCCTACTACTGATGTCAGACTAACAGGCCTATAGTTTTCAGGCTGAGAACGAGATCCCTTTTTAAATAACGGCACCACATTAGCAATCCGCCAGTCTCTCGGCACCATGCCAAACCTCAACGAATCCTGAAAAATTATGTGAAGAGGCTTGGCAATCACAGCGCTCAGCTCATTTAATACCCTGGGATGAATCCCATCCGGTCCTGGACCTTTGTTTACCTTTACATGTTCAAGTCTCTTTTGAATTTCCTCCTGAGTGACCCATGCGCCAGTAGCTAAATTACTAGCACTGGGTATATTAAAAGGGAAGCCTTCATTATCTGGCTCCTCAGATGTATAGACAGATGAAAAATAAGAGTTCAAAATTTCAGCTTTTTCCCCGTTCTCATCAACCAACGTACCTCCCCGTGATAATAAAGTTCCCACCCCTTCTTGCTTCATTTTTTTACTATTCACATAATTAAAAAATAATTTTGGATTCTTTTTACTCCTAGCTGCAATATCCCTTTCCATCTCTATTTTAGCTTGCCTGATAGCTTTTTTGCATGCTTTATTTGCTTCCTTGTACCTGATGAAAGTTTCCGCTGTCCCAGCTAACTTGAATGCTTTAAAAGCACGTTTTTTATTACCAACCTCGACCTTAACTCTTTTATTCAGCCATAAGGGTTTTGCTTTGCGATGCCTCTCCTTGCTTACAAGGGGAATATACTGTTGTGTATACCTGCAAAGCAATGTTTTAAAGATGTTCCATTTTCCTTCTGTGTCTAACCCCATGAAAAGCCTTTCCCAGTTGACACATTGCAGAGATGCCCTTAAACTGGCAAAGTCTGCACGTCTAAAATTGAGCGTTTTAGTTACTCCCTTATAGAGCTGTCTCTGTAGCATTATCTCAAAGGAGACCATGTTGTGATCACTGTTCCCCAAATGCTCACCCACACAAATGTTAGAGATAAGTTCAGTATTATTAGATATTACCAGGTCCAAAATAGACTCATTCCGAGTAGGTTCTTGAACCACCTGAAATAAAAAGTTGTCATTTAGCATATTTACAAACCTACTAGCTTTTTCTGACTTAGCCACCCCATTACTCCAGTCAATGTCCGGATAATTAAAGTCCCCCATAATAACAACTTGACCCAATTTTGAAGCCTCCTCCATTTGCAACAATAGCTGGGCCTCATCCCCCTCATCTATACGGGGTGGTTTATAGCATACACCAATGATCATTTTCTTTGTGACCTTCAGCCCTACTGAAATTTCTACCCAAAGAGATTCAACGTTTTCATTGGTAATGTCTTTATTACATGGCTTTAAATCTGACTTTACATAAAGACAAACCCCTCCACCCTTTTTAATCCCTCTGTCCCTCCTAAAAAGCGTATACCCATTTAAATTCACTGCCCAGTCGCATTTTTCATCCCACCAGGTCTCAGTGATACCAATTAAGTCATAATTTTCAATACATGCAATAGCCTGCAGCTCCCCTATTTTTCCCGACAAGCTACGCGCATTAGCCAGCATGCAGCGGAGATTACTACTTCTTCCTCTACAGCTTACATTAGCTAAAGGACAGTTAGAGCTAAGGTGAAAATTAGTCTGTTTCCCTTGTAACAATGGAAGCTCCTTATCTGATAAACTATATGCCCCCCTCACTCCTCCCCCACAACCCTTTACTGGTCCCACTGCCCCATCTACACTAGCTCTCCCATAAGACTTTATAAGTCAATATGAATTGTAAGGCCATTGGCTTAGGTGCTGCACAATGCTTTATCCTCCACTAGTATTTTAAACATTAAATAGAGGCCTTAAACAAAGTCTGACTCTTGATTATTTATTCCTTGTACATTTCATGACTAGCAGATCACCCTGTGTCACATAAGCTGATTTAAAAATATAATTTTACCACTATTTTACAAATGTGTGAAAATGTCAGTTTATACTGAAATTCATTTGACGCTGCACAGGCGAAAGCTACATTTCAATATTACATATATGCAATATCTTTGAATCAAGCTATACATCTTAAAAGGAGTTGTGAGGTTACAAATACATAAATAAAGGAGGCATTGTGAGGTTACAAATACATAAATAAAGTTGTGTGAACCATTCTACTATAGTTGCAATAATATCAATGTTCACCTGAAATCTCAACTTTATTCGTCTCGTCTTTAGGCTTGTTTTATAGGAATATTTAGAACCTAAAATAAGCATGCATTCCAAATATCACTCTGACTGGCCTTCTGACTGTACTGCCCCCATTCACCTCTCAGACCCACCTAGAACGCCAGTCCCTATTTAGATATGAATGCTTCCATCAAACATAACTTAAACACAATTTGATACTAATATTTTAATTTTAGTCTATTAAATGAACATTTTTTCTCTCCATGTTTGATGTGTCTTCTAGAATATGATAACAGAGGCTTCTCAGTATTTGTTCAGTGCTACAAAGAACAGAGTCTATATAAGAAATGCAAAAATCTTAATTCCTATGGCCTGGTCAAATAATAAATATACAAAGGCAAGAACGGAAACCTATGATAAGGTAAGTTTCATAAAAAAAATTAAAAGAACAATTAAATCACACACACACATTGCATCGAAATATCCACCAGATATGTGCAGATGTAATAAAGTAACTTGAAGTTTGTCTATGAAGATTTTCATTCATCCAGGTCATGGTATATCTAGTATAAATAAATTTGAAGCAACTGGACTTGTTTAGTAATCATTGAAGACGTTTCACTACTCATCCGAGCAGCTTCTTCAGTTCAACTGACTGGTATGGAAAGTCCTCAGCATATATACTCTTCCACTAATCCAATCACAATGGCACTATGTAACTCTTCAAAAAGGTGACATCTGAAACTCACAGAGGTGTGAATGCTGTGGAGTTACTTTGAAAGGATTACCAAAGTATCATGCAACTCTTCAAACAGGTGTTACTTGTTAGAGTTGCATGAATGGATGTGTGAAGAGTTCTGAAACTGCCGGGGTACAGATGTTAGAACAGCATTGTATGTAGCAGACAGATGGTGTCGAAGTCCCCCGCCTCTGTTGAGGGATGGTTTCTCCACTTTGACATGAATGGTCTCTTTTACACCTCTTTCAAACCAGCGGTCTTCTTTAGCCAAAATTTGGACATTGCTATTTTCAAAGGAGTGTCCCTTGTCTTTTAGGTGTAGAAAGACAGCAGAGTCCTGGCCTGTAGTGTTCGCCCTCCTATGCTGAGCCATTCGCTTAGAGAGCAGTTGCTTTGTCTCACCAATGTAAAGGTCTGTGCACTCCTCGCTACACTGGACTGCGTATACAACATTGCTTTGTTTTTCCTTTGGTGTTGGATCCTTTGGGTGTACAAGTTTTTGTCTCAGTGTGTTGCTAGGTTTGAAAAACACAGGGATGTGGTGCAACTCTAACAAGTAACACCTGTTTGAAGAGTTGCATGATACTTTGGTAATCCTTTCAAAGTAACTCCACAGCATTCACACCTCTGTGAGTTTCAGATGTCACCTTTTTGAAGAGTTACATAGTGCCATTGTGATTGGATTAGTGGAAGAGTATATATGCTGAGGACTTCCCATACCAGTCAGTTGAACTGAAGAAGCTGCTCGGATGAGTAGTGAAACGTCTTCAATGATTACTAAACAAGCCCAGTTGCTTCAAATTTATTTATACTAGATAACTTGAAGTTTGCATAAGTGACTTCCAGATCAATACTGAAGACAGAAGAGATAATCTGATTTGCTAAAGCAGCAAACAAGTGCAAAGCATTTTGTTTTTACTTCTGTTTTAGAGCCTGGGCATATGGAAGGGTTGCCACCTGCCTGGTTTTGACCCGGACAGCCCAGTTTTTGGGAGGTCAAAACCTCCTGCCTGGGTTTTCAAACTAGGAAAACCGGGCAGAAATCACTGAGATTGATGTGGTGATCAGCCAATCGCCGCATTGTAGCCCTGCCCAGTGACATCACTGCCCACCCCCATGACATGACACCTGCAACTTAGAGTGTATGCTCCTCTTCTCTCATACTGTGTTTTTCCTTCAGGCATAGAGCCTATGCCTAAGTACCCTCTAGGTACAAAACGCGTAAGGCTACTGCTGTTGTTGTTTTATATGGATTGAAATAAAACATTAACTTTTATCAAGACTACAAGCTGTCTTTCTAGACTTTATTCACATTTTTCGGATACCAGATGTGCCTGCCTGCTGTTTTGTTCCTGTATATCTGCTTAAAGCAGTCAGCAATTTTTAGTCACACAATTATATTTTTGTTTTATTTAATTTTTAGCCTCACAACTAAAAAACATCCTTCTGCTTTAATAAATGTACCGTTTGTTTAAATGGTATCCTTTAGGATTCCCTAGTTCAAATGTTCTTAAATCTGCCCCACATATGCTATGGCTTTATAAGGTACTGTACTCTATAAGGGAAAATATATTACAACCAATAAAATAGTTAGTTTTGCCTTTGATACTAAGAAGAATACACAAGTGTTTGTGCAAAAAGGAAATTACACAGATGTCAGATATTTTAGTAATAAACTGTTAAAAGTTCTTAGACTGTTTATAAATGATCTTGTGCTGACTGGTCTTAGATAGAGATGGTCAGTTAAGCTGGCCATACACGCACCGATAATGTGTATGGCAAGTCGGCGAGTCGACCGGTATCGCCGATCGGCCAGGTCAAAAAATTTTGATTGGGCGCCATAGAAGGCGCCTGAGCAAAATCTGCCGTCAGGGCTGAATCAGCAGAAGGAGGTAGAAATCCTATTGTTTCTACCTCCTTATCTGCCGTTTCAGCCCTGAAGGTTAGTGACGGGTCTGACGATCTTTTGTGCGACCGATGGTCGCACGAAAGATCGCAGATCGCCACGTGTGTGGCCACCTTTAGTTAAGTTTGTAGCATTGAAATTAAAATCTCCTGTGTGAACTCTTAAATGCATAAATCGTGTCAGGGCACAACTCCCTTCCATGGCCAGATTATTGCAATTTGACCATTTATATGCATGACCAACCAGCGCACAGCTGACTCCTGGTGGCCATTTGGTTGTGTCAGATTGGCCATAAATTGACATATTTAGGTTTTGTTTGGTTTGTCAAGTGGGATGTTCAAGTTAGCGATTGAGGTCTCCGCAGAGGACAGTAGGCTTATTTACAAATGGGTCCACAATTGTGGGTAATCTAAAATGCAAACAATGGAGAGAATATATTGACATAATTTATCAAGGTAATTGTGACCAAACATGGTCTTGCACTTTTACATGTTTGCCAATGCATCTATCCTGCCTCTTTTGGTAAATGGTGCATAACTGTGCTTATTGACATTGGGGAACCCTGGATCCACCTCCACCCAGGACCTTGGGTAGCTCTAGGCATTCCACAGTAAGTTTCTTCAATGGCGTAGCAAGCTTGTACCCACTAAAATGACACTGTTTTAAATGCCTGCTTCTGAAGTGATGCATGTTAAAAATGCATCTGGGTCAAATGGAATTATAGGAGCAATGCAATCTGGGTCAAATGGGTTTATAGGAACACTCTGCATTATGTGTAACAAACCCAAAGCAAAATACATTTGAAATTTTACTTTTCACACTGCATTTGCATTTGTAAATGTCCCTTCAAGTTACTGATCAAACACAAACCAAGATGTTTTAGTGTAGGTGTTTGCTGTAGGCAAGACACATAACTAACAAGCCCTATATAATATTTTATTTGTGTTTCAGCTGACTAAAATGGGAACAGTTCAAATAATCATCATATATTAGAATTTCTTTAACATTATTTTAATCATAAATGTTGTATAATACAGAGTAATGCCATTATTATAATAAGAGTTACATATACATAAAGAAAAGTGTCATTCTTTATTTCCCTGCCCAACAGGCAGATGTGATCATTGCCAGCTCTCACGTCAAGTTTGGAGATGACCCATATACCCTGCAGTATGGTAGATGTGGGGAGCCAGGAAAATATATTCATATGACACCAGACTTCTTGCTAAACGACAGTCTGATTTCAACTTATGGACCTCGAGGTAAAACATCTATATTTAATTTTTATTGGTTTTAAAAACATATAAACCGATTTGAAATTAGAGATTTTTGACGATCTTGAAACACAGAATGCATTTGTTAGCTCAGTTTACTTTTGTTTATCCCTACTACTTTCGAAATCGCAGCTACTCTGCCAGTCTGTTTATGAAACCAGGCCTTGAGCTTAGTTACAGATCATAACAGGCAGCCTAAAGCTGGCCATACACACACCGATATAACATAGATTCAAACGGTTTTCGGAGCTCAGACTGGTTAGGAAATTTTGCTCAGATAATGATAAAATCTGTGCATGTGACAATATCCTTGGGGGACCTACAGTACATTTCCAGGAAGTCACTTTCGTACGATGATGCCAAGAATTTCATGTTCAGAACATCCTCCGATTTGTTATTTTTAGGACGTTACTTTAAGAAGCAAACCTGCAATTAAGATGTCATAGGGGGTGATACCATTGCCTCAAAGTGCACCATGTACAGTATATGGTCTAACAAACAATGAACATGAGATTTTACATGCAACTGACTGCAGGGAAATTGCAGGTACTGCACTTGCCGATGTAAATAAGGCCTTAGGTCTGTTACTTAAGTCAGCTACTGTGCCATTTTGCTTATTCCAATGTGTTTTTTGTCCTGCTTGTGGTTGGTTGGAAACAGACCAAATTGTTTTGCATGCCCTGTCCAGTGGTTTTTGTACTTTTTTTTCAGTTCAAACCCTGTTTGGGATTTAACCTTTGATTAGCATATATATCAGTTACAGACAATAAAACACTGCTGTATCAGCCATTCACCCATAATTCAAAAGAAACATTTTCTACAAATCTCACCCTTTATGACCTTCAAGCTGGACTATCTATGAGAGTGAATAAATATTCTCCCACAGTCTAATGGATCTTGATCATATTTTGGTTTGTTTTTCATAATATATATTATCCAGGATGTTGAGCCTAGAATCATGCTGAACCTGCAAAAATGCTTTTAGTTCTCCCACAGCATTTTATACCAGTCCAACTCTCTAGCTCACTTTTTGTCAAAGAGTTCATTTTCACAGCATTGCCACAAGATAACAGCACATCTGACAAAAGGTGGCATATATATATATATATATATATATATACTGTATATATATATATATATATATATATATATATATATATATATATATATATATATATATATATATATATATATATATATATATATATATATATATATATATATATATATATATATATATATAGGAACAATGTGCATGATATACAAACATTCAGTGTGCAGAACAAATGGATGGATACCATAAAGGGGGCCACACACATGGATTTATTGTGCCAAACACACAGGTGGGTGGGCAATCAGACTGCTTGGCCACATTTCCACACCAAATCTGAGTCTGTATAGCAAGTCTTATATTTTTGTTGATGGTTCTTATTGTTTAATAACTACCACCATTAGCCTGTTTGACATTCTCCTTACTGTACTGGTACAATAAAAAAGCAGATCTGTTGCTTAATAAGTTCTTTAATTATTATTTTGTTCTTATTATTTAGTTTTAATGTGATAATTACTATACTGTGCATGGGATGAACAGGCTGTTTTCTTCCAAGCTGAATTCATGAAATCTTGTATTGAAGATACAATTAAATACTGTATGTATTTTTAGGTAGAGCATTTGTCCACGAATGGGCACATCTACGATGGGGCGTATTTGATGAATACAACTATGAAAAACCTTTTTATATTGCTGGAAATAAGAATATAGAAGCAACAAGGTATTTTATATTTTACTATGACATAGTCACATAGTGAAATTAAGTAAATGCTAAATTATTTTTATCTTATAAATTATTTGAATTGCAGTGCTTTATAAATTTGATAAACATTTAAGATTAAGAATTTTAATGGGAGCTCTAGGTTACTTGCCACTATAGAGGAATGCCTGCGCCATTGAGCTTACGAATTTATATTGGAATTATCCATGCAACCGAGTGCCTTCTGGATGCACAGTCCAACCATTGTGCTATAATGCATTACATTGTAAGTAATGTTGAAAAATAACAGACTGTAAAAGCCTTACTTAAGAAACCAACTGCAACGTGCAAAGTACACAAATGAGGGCACATTGACATTATTCTGAGAGGGTCTTTTGCCCATACACATTCCTTTCAGGCTTGCAGAGAGCCCCTGCCTTCATTAATGCAAGGGATACCTTAGTTTACCATTATCCTGGATTCACCTACTTTATAGCAAAGCCATTGTGCTATTTCCTTCTAACGAACAGTTTGATGCCTAGTATGCAAAGATTTACTTATGTGGCTTTTAAGAAAACTTTTGCAGACACAGCCCCTTGTCTGTGTATTGTGTGTCTTAACACTGTACAACCCCATGATATTCTATATCATTCGACATTATACAGTATATATATATATATATATATATATATATATATATATATATATATACATCAGGAGAGAGCCGGCACTCACGTCAATCGGGTCACTATAGCCTGGGTGCAGGTCCAGGTGAAGAACTAGATACAGCAACGAAGAGATTCGCAGTCACAGAGATTATAGAATTAGTATGGTGTTTACTGAGAAGACTAAGTCTTCTCAATAAACATATTTATATATATATATATATATATATATATATATATATATATATAATGCACAGAAAGATAGGCAATCACATTTAAGTTGACAACTTTGCCTGGGTGCAATCAGCGCTGGATTTCACTATAGGGCGCCCATAGGCTGTCCGCCTTCTCTGCCCCCACCCCCCTCCTGGGTGCTATTTCACAAATATAAAGAAGTGGAGGGATAGTATTCCACTGTATCCCTCCCCAATTCTAGCACTGCTTTAATCTTTGGGATTTGGATGTTTGGGTAGTCAGGGTCATGTAAAAACACTAGGCAAATGTGTACCTGGGCAGTAAACCATAACAACCAATTAGATGATCGCTTTCACTGTTCAACCTGCCGCTGGATGAGAAAAGCTAATTGGTTTCTATGGGTTACTGCCCAGGTTCTAATTTACCCTCTGTTTATAAATGAGCCCCACAGTGATGATTTGAGTGATTATCAGTGATAGTCATGTTGCTATACTGTAACTCTACAGTACAACTTTCTTAAGTTCAGGGAGAGATGACCTACCAGAGTTCCCATAACTAACATAAAATAGAAATCTGTTATAAAGATTAAAAAAAAGCCATAAACTAGCCATGTAATCACAGTTCACAATAATTGCACAATTAGTTTTTTGCCTGGGTTCAGATTTGACTGTGCAGCATAAAAGCTGGAGGGCTCTTTGTTGCATAAATTTACTGCACTCATTATAAAGTTGAAGGCAGCAGGTTCATTTATAACCCATATAAGTGATGTTGTGTTTCCAACAATGACTAAACATTGTTTAACCTTTATTCCCTTCAACAGTAATTTATTCTTTGTATTTATATGTATATCAGTAACTGCTGCTCCGTTACTATTGCTTTCTGCTGTCCAAAGGTCTAACTGCTATTATCTAGCAAAAGTCAATCACGCTGTATATTTAGGGGGGCATTAGGCGTGCAGGTTCAATATGGATTTGAAAATTGTTTTAGATTTGAAAACAATTCTAAAAAATGAAATGAAATGAGTGTTTTCCATCCCTATCTTTGCACCCACCCTTGTTTGAATTCTGGATTTGGACTAAGCTAGAGGAGAATGGCTTCCTTTACTCTAGTCATACTTCTAGAACCCATTGCAAGCATGGATAATAAGTGTATCTGACCATGACCTCTCACCGTTCTTTCTTAGGCATAGCAACAAGTTCATCAGACTAGAAATTGTGAATTGGACCAATGGACAATAAGTGACCTTATGTTGCAGTACTCCCTTCTGCCCTGATAGATCCACAGAACCTTCCTTCTTAGTGCACTGCTATAAATACACACTAGAAGACATTGTCAGTCAATTGTCAACCAAACTAGCCAAAAATGTTTATGTATAGGAATCCTAAGTGGAATCTGCCTGTAATGCCAGGTGGATGTGTTTTTAACTCTATATAGTAAATCATCATTATCACCACATTTATACATCACCAGCTAAATGGGTGTTTTCACTATTGCCATTGCCACTATTTTCTTGTTTAAACTCAAAGTACCATGTTGATCCAGGGACCAGGTGATATAGCAACGGTCTCTTTTCCATTCTAAGGCAAGTAAGCGGCAGCTTTATTTTAGGGTTTTAGCCTTCACGTGTATCATTATAAGCTAGCTATGAATTATTTGATTGCAGATTAGGAGAATTAAGTTTCAGTTATGGCGGCATCATCTTCCGCTGCCGCAGCTGGCAAATTGTTTGCTTTTCTTCCAAAAGCAACTTCTCCAATAATTTTTTATTTATAATGGTCAATCTAATAGAACACAGAGTAAAATCTTTCTTTTCTTTTTTTAGATGCTCTGCTGATATTATTGGTACCCACATTAAACAGTGTCAAGGAAAAACCTGCAAATGCGCCCGTGACCCCCAAACAGGCCTTTATGAAGATGGTTGTGTCTTTGTACCTGACAAGAACCAGGTTCCCAAGGCATCTATCATGTATTTACAGGCACTGCAATCTGTGAGTAAAAAAAATCGTGTGATGAATATTTATCTTGCTGCCCTAGTTCTCTTCCTGCCTTTCTTTTTGTTTCTTTAGTGTAAGGGGGTTCCTCGGGGTTCTGTAGTTGGCCCTTCACTGTTCTCCCTTAACAGGGAAACCTTTTTTTCTCATTTGGCCTTAGATATCACTCATATGCCGATGACACCCTAATATATTTAGACACAACTTCAAATACAGTGAACCTCGCTAAAAGGGAGCTCATCATCTTTCTAACCAAACCTGTCCCTTCACCTGCTTTTACCATTACTACTAAATGGCTTGTGCCCTGTTAATTCAGTACACTGTCTAGGAGTAATTTTTGACCAGATCTAATCCTTTCACGATCATATTAATGCCACTGCAAAACCCTGACATATTTATCTTCACAATATTGCCAAGATGCACCCGTTCTTCCTCAAGCAACTGCTAAAACATCTATAAATGTCCTTTGTAAAAGTTTGCATGCTTTTGGATTTGTGTTAGACGCAGCCTGGACCTGACTGTCAGGAAGCCACCTTTTCAATCTACAGTATTCTTAGTTGCTTTAGTATACAAACAGCTTGGTTAACTACAGCCAAGTAATTTTTGTTCTCAAGTCCCAAAAATAGATTATAAAAAGTAGGAATAGGGCCTCCAAGGCACAAATTCTACTCACACTACTGTCTACAAGTGTATAGCCATGGGCGTCCACAGAAGGGGGCAAGAGGGGGCACTTGCCCCCCCCTGGAAAAGTAGCAAAAAAAACCTTACTTTCTGCACTGTCTCCTCAAGCCCGTTTTTGCTGTGCTCCGATTGGATCTTTCTTCTTGTGGATTCTCCAATCAGAGCACAGCTTCCTTGACAGACAGTAAAATTGACCAATCAGAGCACAGATGCACACAGGGATCGGGAGATTTTGCAAACTGGAAACAAATGAAGACTGAAAAGAAGAATCTGCAGCTGTAACTTTACCTGAGAACCAACTCTCAACTTTTGCTGCAGATTTCATCCCACAGGCACTATACACAGGTACTATACACAGGCACTATACACAGGTACTATACACAGGTACTATACACAGGCACTATACCCAGGTACTATACCCAGGTACTATACCCAGGCACTATACCCAGGTACTATACCCAGGTACTATACCCAGGCACTATACCCAGGCACTATACCCAGGCACTATACCCAGGTACTATACCCAGGTACTATACCCAGGCACTATACCCAGGCACTATACGCAGGCACTATACCCAGGCACTATACCCAGGCACTATACCCAGGCACTATACGCAGGCACTATACCCAGGCACTATACGCAGGCACTATACGCAGGTACTATACGCAGGTACTATACCCAGGCACTATACACAGGCACTATACACAGGTACTATACCCAGGTACTATACCCAGGCACTATACGCAGGCACTATAAACAGGTACTATACCCAGGTACTATACACAGGCACTATACACAGGTACTATACCCAGGTACTATACACAGGCACTATAAACAGGTACTATACCCAGGTACTATACACAGGCACTATACACAGGTACTATACCCAGGTACTATACCCAGGTACTATACACAGGCACTATACACAGGTACTATACCCAGGTACTATACACAGGCCTCTGTTCTGCCTCTATACAGATTTCAAATGGGGGCCAAAAATATTGCTCTGTGAGGCTACAATTTTATTATTATTATAATTTTGTATTACTTATTTTTCCAAGTAGGCCCCTTAACTATTCATATTCCCATCTCTTGTTTAAACCACTACCTGGTTGCTAGGGTAAATTAGACCCTAGCAACCAGATAGCTGCTGAAATACCAAATGGAGAGCTGCTGAACAAAAAGCTAAATAACTGAAAAACCATTAAAAATAAAAGTGAATTTGAATGCGAACTAGCCCTGATCACAAACACAAATGTTTGCAGATCCCCTCACAGAAATGCGCGTATAAATACTTTAACATACTAAACATTTTAGGGTAAAAACAAAAAAGCCCCCCCCGCACTTTTGTACAGTATCCCTGGGAGTCAGTGGGAACGGCAAGAGGTAGTTGGGAGGTTAACTTTTTACGCCAGCAGCGAATCCACTAAGTGTCACATTAGCTGTAGGTCAGTCTGTGTATGGGCCATCTTTAGCCTCCCCTAGTATCATCCTGCAAAAAAAAAATATATATTTATATATATATATATATATATATATATATATTTGTCTGTTGCAGGATGATACTAGCTTACTTGCCCCCCCTTGGAAAATTTTCTGCGGACGCCCATGTGTATAGCCATTGAAATTTCAAAATGTCCATCCAATGATAATCATAATGACACTGGGAAAAGAAGGAAATGACAAGACAACATAAGGATTAATCATGTAGGGAATTTCCACTCCCACGTTTACCTGTACCTTATTTTGCACAACTTTATTGTAGGTTTTAACTGGTTATTCCTACTGATAACAACATATGTTTATGAGCATTGAGCTGTATAGAACACCTTGGGACTACATAATGACAGCTAATATTGCAGTAAAAAACAGACTTGTAGGAGAAGGAAACATATATATATACTTTTCAGGCAAAATGGTTTATCAGTTATAAGTTACCTGATAAGGATTTTTCTTACTTAATTTGGATCCCATTTCCTTATAACTATTGCAAAAAAAATCAAACATGAAATAAACCCAGTGGGATTGTTTTACCCCTGTTATGGATTCATGCAGCATAGTTACCATCAATTTGAATAGTCTAGTAATCCAGACCATGTTTGCTTTCAAACAAGTGACCAGTGACTTAGGTTCCGAGCATTTTGAATAACAGGTCCCATACCTGAAGTAGGTCTAATAATCCAGACCATCAGGCCCAGAT
The DNA here is from genome assembly GCF_000004195.4 of Xenopus tropicalis. Classification (NCBI taxonomy): domain Eukaryota; kingdom Metazoa; phylum Chordata; class Amphibia; order Anura; family Pipidae; genus Xenopus; species Xenopus tropicalis. The sequence continues at coordinate 106,815,335 of NC_030680.2, read as the reverse complement.
TTGTGGCAAGGCCACAAAGGCCCGGGCCTAGGGCAGCACTGGCAGGTGACCAGTGAAAGTTACATTCTGAATGGTTTCTACAGGTTACTGTCCAACTGTGTGCTATAATACATTACATTGTAAGTAATGTTGAACATTGTTGCATCTGTGCATCTGTCTGTACCTCCAACAGTATCTGTATGTATGAAACCATCCATTTTGTTTATGTTCTTTTATTTGAAGGGACTCTAATGGATTTTATATCTCTATCCTCATTCTATATACTCTTCACTCACAAAGAAGTGCATCAGTTGTTTTTTTGGTTTTTTTTTAAACATCACTATTTAAATTTAAACCATACAGTAATAGCTGCTTTTGCTGTTTTCAGGTTACTGAATTCTGTGACAAGAACCATAACACTGAGGCTCCAACATTACAGAACCGGATCTGTAACTCACGTAGCACATGGGACGTCATTATGAACTCCACGGATATAAAGTCCACTCCTCCACAGGCTGACTCTAATCTCCCAGCAGTCCCCTCCTTCTCGCTGCTACAGAGTTCTGAAAGAGTTGTGACTCTGGTGCTTGATGTGTCTGGAAGTATGGCCAGTGTAGGTTTTCCTCTAGTTAACTTATTAACTGCCAAAAGTAATCTGTATGCGCTGCCCCTCGGCCAGGCAGCCTTTGTGCTACATTAGTAGCAGAGCTGAAATTTGCAGAACTACAACCTGCTGATTCATAAACTTTAAGGCATAAAAGTTTTTTTTTGTTACTTTTGTTGTTTTAGAATGAATCCACTTTTGCATTAGCAAACGCATTTAAATAGCTTTAATTCTGTTATAAAAGGGGAAAATACACCCCACTCACTCATAAGTTAATTCATTGGTATTATGTAGAAAAGGTGCATAAACGCATCTAAACTGCCAAAAGTTAATATGAATGTATATTTTTTAAACATGCTTAATTAAACAAATTGAAAGAAAACCTTGATACTCGTACAAACCATTTCCCACCTCCCCTTAGAGTTACACTATGATGCAGCCCCTTTCTCACCTTGCTCCAATGTTTAGTGAATAATTCCCTCAGTGTAATGAGTAAATGAACCCTACCATAACCATTCAGGATACGATTTCTGCCCATCCTGGTTAAGGGGTAACGGGTCACTTGAGATGTTCAGGTTTCCCTGTACCTGGTTCATCACTCCCAACTCTTTCTCACTCACTGCAGATCCCAGTGAATAAATGTTTTATTGTTTTATTAGTTTTTTTACCTAAAGCGCAACATCCCCTGGTCGTACAGGAGAACTTTTCCAGAGTCACTTACATCTACATGTTCTTTAAAATTTAGTAGTTTAAAGTTTTTATGTGCAGGGTAGGTAGGACTGGGAATGGAGACTTGGCCAACAGATTGAAAACGAGGTCTGTGCAAAACTAAAATTTTCACTCATCCCCAACCTACTCACCAGGTAGGGGAGCACTAAGGACCTGAACTATTTTAGAGAAAACTCCAGACTAGGAAAAGATGTAATCAATAATAAGGGAGCAATTTTTATTGACATCTGTAGATACGGAATGTCAGAGATTATTTTTATCACCAAAACATTGGCCATTGTTGCAGGCAGAAAAGCCATTAAAAGAAGTCTGATTTATTTAAACTAAAATGGAATTAAACTGGTCTGGTCTGCATCTGACAACGTTTCTGCTTTGTAATTTTATTTTATTTACCAACATATCATTTTCCCTATTCTCTGCAGGGTAATCGAATTGGGCGGCTGTACCAGGCAGCAGAAGTGTTCGTTATGCAGATCGTTGAGATGGGCTCTTATGTTGGGATTGTGCAGTTCGAAAGCACTGCATCTGTCCGTTCCAGTTTGTTGCAAATAGTTGATGACACTCAGCGGAATCGGCTAAAGTCTCTCCTCCCAAAAACTGCGACTGGAGGAACAAACATTTGTGCAGGAATTCGTGAGGGCATCAAGGTAATGACTCTTTTGGGCATAAAAAGGTTGGGTTATGGTGCTATCATTTTCTGCAATCATCTTTCCTTTAAGGATGCAAATCTAATCTAAAAGTATAATATTTAGAAGACATTTACAAGGAGAAGAAGTAGAAAGTAGAAGTAAAAATCAAGCAAAGGGCACAACTTCAGACTTGTCACTTAATCTTAATCTAGCCAGTGGCCACTCACTGCCTCAATCTGCTTCTATAATTGTGCCTTCTCTGCCCTAGATGTGTGATCATTGTTTTTGTTGAATGGCCCCATCAAGAAGCCTGATATCCCCTGAGATGATTCAAATGAGGCAATCTTTATACTGTAACACTATAGGACAGGGACTTTGGAAAATTTGGAAAATTGGTAGTGCTAAAATATCATGAATTATTTCTAAATGTGCAAAAATCCACACAAATAATCTGCAAAGAAAATGTGCAGAGTATAAGGAGATTTATGCAATGTTCTACATATCTAAAAGTCATTCAGAAGTTTGCAGTGGTGTTTCTATGTACTCCAAATGCTCCAAAGGCCCAGGCCCCCAACCACAGATTGTACACATATCCCCACTCTCCAGCTTGGATTTCTACTGGGAAACTGGTTAGGCCATTGCTAACACTGACATTTCTGGTAGTGCTTGCTACAATGCCCTTTATCTGGTGCTCAAAAACCCCTGTGTTGATTAATACAAAAATACAATTTTAAATTGCAGCAATCTGTAATAAATGCATTTTTAATAACTAGAGTGAAAAATGTAGCAATGATGATATCTGTCAAAATGTTCCAATTCCAAATATAGGTAAACAAAAAATATGATGGATCCTCATACAGCACTGAACTAGTCCTTCTTACAGATGGAGAAGATAATTACGCCACATCTCTTTGTTTTCCTGATGTAACCAATAGTGGATCGATAATTCATGTCATTGCTTTGGGTCCAAATGCAGCCAAGGAACTTGAAACGATTGTAGACATGACAGGTAAAGAGCTAAACTTGTAACAAGAAAGGAATTTATCCTATTATTGCATTTTATAGTATGAAAATAGGGTACCAATTTTGTTACTGTAGAGCAGGATCCCCAACCTTTTTTTACTCATGAGCCACACTCAGATGTAAAAAAGTGTTGGTGAGTCACACAAGCAAGAAAAAAGTTCTTTGGGGATGCCAAATAAGGACTGTGATTGGCTATTTGGTGGCCCCCTGTGGCCTGCTGGCCTGTAAGAAGCTCTGCTTGGAGCAAAACTGCATCTCTGTGCTTCCAAAACTTGTCTCCAAGCCAGAAATGTAAAAATGGCACCTACTTTGAGGCCACTGGGAGCAACATCAAAGCGGGTGGTGAGCAACATGTTGCTTATGAGCCAAGGGTTGGAGATCACTGCTAGTGTAAGTCACATTGAAATATTCCTTTATTATTTTTTCTTTACAGCTTATAATGAGGGCCAATAATGCTTCCTTTTTGCATCCCCTAAGGGGGCCATTTACAAACGGTCGATTTTTTTAGTGCTAAAGTCGCAGGAAAAAGATTTGTGACTTTTCAAAATTTACTTTACAACAAAACTAAAAATCCCAATTCGATAATTTGCCAGCTTAAATTTGTCAAGATCACATAGAAGTCAATGGCAGATGCTCTTCCTTTCCCTGGAGGATCCTGCTTGGCTTCAAAACCTTTTTTTCGGATTTTTTTTTGGATTTTTGCCGCTGTTTTTTGTGAGACAATGAGAAACTAGAAATTAAATAAACGTCTTACGACTTTTTTACAACTTTTTCTAACACTTTTTCTAACACTTTTTCAGTTCAAACGTTATAATAATTGTCAGACCTTTGTGGAAATTAGTTTATTTGCATTTTTAAAAAGAAAAAAAATGAGTAATGTTTTTGTAAATATGCCCTTAAGGGTGTGATTTATCAAAATGTGAGTTTAGAGCTTAATACATATAAAACTTGCCCAAGTTCTATTCATTCCTATGGGATTTTTAGAAGCATATTTATCAAATAGCGAACTCTAACTTTTACCCATAAATCTGCTAAATAAAGTAAGCTAATAAATCTAGACACAATTTCAATCTGCAGAGCAGTCAGATGATATTTTAAATATCAAAATATCAAATACCAAAATGCAAAGATAATTTGAAATCCACAAAATAAAAAGTAAAGAATGCAAAGTCTACTAGGGTTATATACTTTATACTAAGAGGCTTATTTAACAATTTTCAAATTTGTGGATTTTATAGTTTTTTTCAATTGGAATAAACTCAAATGTTTGCTTATTTATTGAGAAATTCAAATGTAAAAAACTTGACTAAATTAATCTGTGAAAAAACTGAAATGCATCAAATTCATATCCGTCATCATTTTCAATGGATCTACAAGCTCTCAAAAGTTTTGCATAGGACAACTTCCCTTGATTTCTACATAAACTCACAAGCTTTTAGATGCCGAAGTTTTACATTCAAGATTTTTTTTTTTTTTTTTAATCTTAATAAATTAAATATCAAACATTCAAGTTTTTTAAACTATAATTTGAATTCATGTGTTTCAAGGCAAAAAAATTCAAATTGGGACAAACATTTGAAGTGGAGTGTTGATAAATCATCCATTTATAGTTAATTTAAAGGAATACTGCCATGGGAAAACATGTTTTTTTCAAAACACATCAGTTAATAGAGCTTCTCCAGCAGAATCCTGCACTGAAATCCGTTTTTCAAAAACACAAACAGATTTTTTCACCTTCTTCATTTCCCAGGGTGCCACAGCCATATGGCCTGTGCTCTGATAAACTTCAATCACACTTTACTGCTGAGCTGCAAGTTGGAGTGATATCACCCCCCATTCCTTTTTCCCCAGCAGCCGATCAGCAGAACAATGGGAAGGTAGCAAGATAGCAGCTCCCAGTAGATATCAGAATAGCACTCAATAGTAAGAAATCCAAGTCTAACTTGGGACTCCTCCAGTTACATGGGAGTAGGAGAAACAATAGGTTACCTGAAAGCAGTTCTAATGTGTAGTGCTGGCTCCTTCTGAAAGCTCAGACTCAGGCACAATGCACTGAGATGGCGCCTACACACCAATATTACAGCTAAAAAAATACATTTGTTGGTTCAGGAATAAAATTTTAAATGCTAGAGTGAATTATTTTCTATGTAAATAGTGTGATTTAGAAATAAAAAGTACACCATAAAAATCATGTCAGAATACCTAAAGATTTTGAATTTTACCTCAAATATTATTCTCTTTTATGAATAAGTGAACAGTAATGTAAAGTATGACACAAGAACAAATGTCATTTCTCAACTACAGGAGGATTACGCTTTCTAGCGACAGATAAAGTAGATGCTCAAGGATTAATTGATGCTTTCATCGGCCTCACAGCTGGAGATGGGGCTACTACCCAGCATGCTATTCAGGTGATAATATTATAGAAATATTATTAAATAAAAGTCATATCAAAACATTGTGAGTTTTTGTAAATATTTACAATAATATTTGTTATCATTACCAGCTGGAGAGCTCTGGCTCAGTTCTTAAGTCAAAGGATTGCTTAACTGGCACTGTCTTTATCGACAAGACAGTGGGGAATGGAACGTTCTTTCTTGTCACATGGGTAAACTTGGTACCAGCCATCACTCTAACAGACCCAAATGGAAAGATATACACATCTAACGATTTTGCCTCCGACGCAACTTCAAAATCTTCTAGACTTGTGATCCCCGGAACAGCTGAGGTAATGAACTCTTCTTTTTGAAATAGGTATTACTGTGCATTTATAAAGTATAAATCTGAGGGAGAGTGAAAACAGAATTAAAAAGCTGGAGGATAATTTACAGTTTACACTCTCCCCAAATTATATTCTTGTGAATTTATACTTATTGTATTATTATTATTGTGCATCATGAGCAATGCTGAGAGATTCTCTATCTAATAGCCCATACCAACAAATCAGCAAACAGTATTTACTGGTCTTGTGCAGGTCTGGACTGGGATTCAAAATATTTTTTTCAGAAAAAAACATATTTTTTCTAATTTTTAGAACTTTTTGTACTGACCACAATAATATTGTTAAAATTACACAACTTTTTCGAGGTTTGCATTAATTTGCACGAAAAAATCATATTTTTTGCAATGACTACGAACATTTCGAAATTCATTCAAGCTTCGGTATCGTGACTTTCCTTGGGCCAGGTTGGAGCTGCAGAGTGCCATTGAGTCCTATGGGAGACTTTCCTTGGGCCAGGTTGGAGCTGCAGAGTGCCATTGAGCCCTATGGGAGACTTTCCTTGGGCCAGGTTGGAGCTGCAGAGTACCATTGAGCCCTATGGGAGGCTTTCCTTGGGCCGGGTTGGAGCTGCAGAGTGCCATTGAGCCCTATGGGAGACTTTCCTTGGGCCAGGTTGGAGCTGCAGAGTACCATTGAGCCCTATGGGAGGCTTTCCTTGGGCCGGGTTGGAGCTGCAGAGTGCCATTGAGCCCTATGGGAGACTTTCCTTGGGCCAGGTTGGAGCTGCAGAGTGCCATTGAGCCCTATGGGAGACTTTCCTTGGGCCAGGTTGGAGCTGCAGAGTGCCATTGAGCCCTATGGGAGGCTTTCCTTGGGCCAGGTTGGAGCTGCAGAGTGCCATTGAGTCCTATGGGAGGCTTTCCTTGGGCCAGGTTGGAGCTGCAGAGTGCCATTGAGCCCTATGGGAGGCTTTCCTTGGGCCAGGTTGGAGCTGCAGAGTGCCATTGAGTCCTATGGGAGGCTTTCCTTGGGCCAGGTTGGAGCTGCAGAGTGCCATTGAGTCCTATGGGAGGCTTCCAAAATCATGCATTGAATTTTCAAAGCCAGAAAGGTTTTTGCGCCGTTTTCGGATCGCAACCACAATATTTTCGTACAACCGCGACACAAATTTTCGTGCAAGTTACGCACATCAGAAATTATTGTGGTTACTACAAATGTTTTTCAGTTGTGCTTTTAATTAGCGAAAATTTGTACTTTTATGAATGGGCCCCTAAAGCTGGCCATACAAGTGGCGATCTGACGATGTTTCGTGCGTCCATCGGTCGCACGAAACATCGTCAGATCCGCAACACAACATTCAGGGCTGAATCGGCAGGTAAGGAGGTAGAAACAATAGGATTTCTACCTCCTTCTGCCGATTCCGCGCTGAAGGGAGATTTTGGTCAGGCGCCTTCTATGGCGCCCGATCAAAATTTTCAAACTGGTCCGATCGCCGAGTCGGCCGATATCAGCAGCTTCCTGCGATATCGGTCAACTCGCCGACATACCATACACGCACCGAATATCGTACGAAACGAGGTTTCGTACGATATTATCGGTGCGTGTATGGCCACCTTAAAGGGACAGTAACACCAAAAAATGAAAGTGTATAAAAGTAATTACTATATAATGTAATGCTGCCCTGTACTGGTACAACTGGTGTGTTTCCCTTAAGGTGGCCATACACGAGCAGATCCGCTCGCTTGGCGATGTCGCCAAGCGAGCGGATCTTCCCCCGATATCCCCACCTACGGGTGGGCGATATCGGGGAGCATTTAGGTAAAAAAAATAATAATCCGATCGTTTGGCCCTGGGGCCAGACGATCGGATTATGTGGGCGGCAATGGGGCAGTCGGATCGGGGACCGCATCAACGAGCCGATGCGGTCCCCGATCCGACCAGATTTTCTAACCTGGCCGATCGAGATCTGGCCAATTTCAGGCCAGATATTGGTCGGCCAGGCCGATCTGCTCTCCCCATACACGGGCCGATTAGCTGCCGAATCGGTCCAAGGGACCGATATCGGCAGCTATAGTCGGCCCGTGTATGGCCACCTTTAGAAAGACTACTATAGTTTATATCAGTGCTGTCCAACTGGCGGCCCGCGGGCCGCATGCGGCCCGTGACCCCCCTCTGTGTGGCCCCCCACCTGTCTGGCTGCTTTGATGGTTTACCTTTGTGTAAGCTTTAAATGGTATCAGTACTGAGATTAACTGCCCCCCTGCATGGTTCTCACCTCAGATTCAGGCTGTAATCCCCCTGTATTGTTTAAACATGTAATCCCCTGTGTTTTTCACACCTTTTAGTTTCTGCATTGTTCACCCCCTGCAGTGTTCACACCTCAGGCTCAGGCTGTAATCACCCACATTGTTTAACTATGTCTTACTATGCTGTTTAACTATGTTTAACTATGCTGCCTGTGTATATGGCACACACAGACAGCATAGGGGAGGCAAAGTATGGCACATAGGCAGTATAGGGCACGAAGGTATGGAACACACAGTCAGCATAGGGTAGGCAGAGTATGGCACACACAGGCAGCATAGGGCATGTAGAGTATGGCACACATAGGCAGCAGAAGGGAGACAGAGTGCTGCCTGTGTGTGCCATACTCTGCCTGCCCTATGCTGCCTGTGAGAGGTGAACCTGGCAGGGGTGTGTTCTGGGAGTTTGTTAGTAGTTGGAAACAGCCATTAAATGGTCCCTAAGGTGTGTAGTTATGTTGCTGGGGGTTGCTGTGCTATCCACAGGGGAGGAGGAGGCATATGGATTTAAGGGTGTGTCTTAATATGACATAATATAATTCTTTCATATATGAATAACTGTGTATATCCGCGCAATGAGGACCACACATTTGGGTTTTTGCTGCACTACCACCATTGTGATAAAATGGGTTTGGTTTGAAGTGGGTGTGGTTCAAAAAAAGGGGAGTGGCCAAAACTGGTTTCCATTAGCGGCCCTCCACCATGTATGCTAGAGAAATTCCGGCCCTCAGCACCGCAGAAGTTGGACAGCACTGGTTTATATAATAAAGCTTCTGTGTAGCCCCGGGGGCAGCCATTTACAGGAGAAAAGGCACAGGTTACTTAGCAGATAACAGATAAAACCCCATTATATTCTACAAAGCTTATCTGTTATCTGCTATGTGCCTATGCCTTTTCTCCTTTTTCCCAGCTTCAATGGCTGCCCCCATGGCTACGCAACAGCTTATTATATATAAACTATAGTAGCGTTTCTGTTGCAAACTTACCAGTTTTACCAGCGCAGGGCAACTGTACATTATATTTTAATTACTTTAAAACACTTTCATTTTTTGGTGTTAATGTTCCTTTAAGTGTCTGAGGCATCTTACAAGTGGCGATCCTGGGGCTGCTGCCTCCGCTTTTACAACTTTAGCATTGGAGCAGGTCCACAGGGGGCTGAATTGCTAGTGCAAAACATGCTATTGTGCTCTCTTCACTAGTAGAGCTGAAATTTTGTTTTTAAAATAAATTTGGCTCTTAAAGTTACAGGGACAGCTTTTTGCCACCCCTGATAACTGCCGCTCACTGCAGCATGAGGCAAGGTTCTTACTTTTCCTCATGGCAGGAGTGACCCTGCATCTTACAACAGGTCCTCTGGCATTTTCCAGAATCCACAGATTGCTAGTCCACCCCGGGTCTTTGTTTGAAATTAAAAATCTTGTTGCTATGGGCTACTGCACCTGGGCAGATTTTACCACATTAATGGGCTACAACAAATGAAAAACAAATTTTCTTATCTTCTTCTTTGTATATAAGACATTACAATACTCAAAAAGTTAAAATAATACTTAGGGATAATTTGCACCTTACTGTTTTAGAGATAGGACATGACTTGTGAAATTGTAAACATCATATCAGGTGTTTTCCAGGATTATGCATTTTCACTGTTTTATCATTGTTGTTTTACTAGAGAGGAGCTTGGCAGTACAACCTGTGCAATACTCACACAGCAAATCAGGCCATAGGCTTTGTGGTGACATCTACAGCAGCGGATGAAAATGTACCTCCAATTACAGTGAATGCTCATATGAATCAAAATACAAATAACTTGAAAGAGCCAATGGTTGTCTATGCATCAGTAAATCAAGGACTATTGCCTGTCATAGGCGCCAATGTAACAGCCATTATTGAGCCAGTAAATGGAAATCCAGTCACTTTAGAACTCTGGGACAACGGAGCAGGTAATGTAAATCTCAAAGCCACATGTACGTGTGTATTGTTCTGACACATTAAATTTGGTGTACAATTGTGCACTGACACTTAGGGGCAGATTTATCAACATTCGGATTTAAGTGGATTCGGATTTAAGTGGATTCGGATTTTTTATACCACAAATAAACTAATTTCCACTAAACCATGAATGCTTAGTCATTTATTTAAATATCTGAACTGAAAAAGCATAACTAAATTAAAATGCACAACAAAAAGAACACGAAAACCACACATTTTTCATGGTTTTCCTATGAATCTTTGTGGACTACGCCCCCCCAAAAAAACTATTAAGCCTCTTAAGCTACAAATTAAATAAAGGATGTTACAATTTGCCTAGGACAGATCCAATTGGCTTCTATATGACCTCTACAGCTTTTAGCTGCTTTTAGTTTTGTCTTTTTTTTCATGGTTATTTTCTCTTAACAAATCATACATTTTTTGAGTTTTAAATAGTAAAATCCATGAGTTTTAAAATGATAAAAATACAAGCGTAAGTAAATGGGCAGCACAATGGCACAGTGGGTAGCACTTCTGCCTTGCACGGCTGGTACTTTATAGTATTAGTCAATAACTAGTTATCAATGTCTTTCATAATCCTACGCTATGTATAATTTAGTATAATGTCTTGCAATAATATTTGTGCAGTATGGAGGATATGGCCTGCTTGTAATACATGTGATATTCTAACTTAAATACCTGCTGGCTTCTAACTTACAATCAATTTAAAAAAAAGACTGGGATAACAGAGATGATCTGGGAAAGAAAGGTACAGAAAGTGCTGTAACAAAGGTAGCAATGGTGAACAAAAGAAAAAGTATCAACTAGAAAAAGGGAAATTTGGAAAACAATGAGGGCTCATGTATGTGTGAGTTATTCAGGTGAAAAGGTTGAGGATAGCAGGCAAGTTAGGTGCAAGTGAACAGTAAGGGGGAGATTTACTAAGGCACGAACGCTCCGAATGCGTTTTTTTTGCGACAATTTCGTTGCCATCGCGACTTTTTCGTATCTTCCGCAAATTTTTCATCGCTGCAGAGTGCCATTTATTCCTTTAGGAGGCTTCCAAAATCATGCACAGAAGGATCAAATTCGGAAAGGTTTTCCCGCCGTTTACGATCGTTCAATACGAAAAAGTCGCGATCTTCAGAAATTATCGTATCCAATCCAAATTTTTCCCATTCGGGATTCGAACTCGTGTTTTAATGAATCGGCCCCTAAGTGTACAATTTTTATTATTATTAACATTTATTTATAAAGCGCCAACATATTCCGCAGCGCTGTACAATAAGTGGGTTTCATACATTGGACATACAGAGTAATATATAAAGCAGTCAATAACCGATACAAGAGGTGAAGAAAGCCCTGCCCAAAAGAGCTTACAATCTACAAGACAATGAGGGTAATAGTAGTAGGGTCCAGAAATAAACAGAAGGAAGGTTTTTGGTACAGAAAAGACCCCTGCATTAGAAAGCCAAGTTGTGTTTTTCTTTTCTTACAGCCAAAACATGGTAAGTTTCAGTAAGCGGGAACTGTGAGGACACAATCACTGGTTCTGTAAAGAGGCAGAAGACTGAATTGCTAATAATGTAACCATTCTGGCTGTATATTAGGCAACAAGTTAATTATAGGTCAGGCTGCACGTCTCCACTAAGCCAGAAACAGTGGTTAGATGCCCATTTATGAGCCATGAGATATTTTCTTTCTGAGGACTCTTCACATGGAAGTATGAATTCTCTAGTCTCCCTTTTTCTTAAGCTTGGGTCCTAAATGATTCAGAACTACAATTTCACTACAATTAGTATGCCCTGTCCTTTAATTCTATGTTGAAAAAATGCTAGTTATAAAAAAGCAGCTGGGAATCCAATCCAAGGTTAAGAAACAGTGCTTTAGCCTCTAGCAGAATGCTTCAGGAAAATATGAATGTGTTTATCTCATACATGTAACATTTAGCTGCACTTTAAATAAATATGTGTGTGTGTACTGTGCATTTATGTATAGGTACATTACATTTGCCTCGATTTGCCTTGATAAAATTCTTCAATCTACTTAGATAAGTAAGATAAGATAAATGCTTCTTAGATAAGATAAGTTCTATGGGTCAGGAACCTCCATCCTCCTGTGTCTTATAACATGTCTCTTAATCAGTATGTCTGTTTATTTTCATTTGATGCAATGTTTTGCTACTTGTTTGCACTATAACTGTACTCTAACAATATACAGTGCTAGGTACAGTATATAGTAGTACTATATAAATAAATAGAAACATCCATTTACAAAATTGGATTCCTACATTCTTATCTATACCTCATTCCTTGCTTGATATTTTGTAGCCCAAAAGCCAAGATCACACAATTAAAACCCTGTTTATTTATATCTTCACACACAATGTACAAAGTAATTTTTGTCTTTGCTCTTTCAAGGTGCTGATATTGTAAGAAACGATGGAATCTACTCAAGATATTACACAGCATTTCAAGGAAATGGAAGATATGGTTTAAAAGTGCGAGTGGAAAACAGCAACAAAAAAAGCCGACTGGCACTGCCAAGGGGCCGAGCTCTTTATATTCCCGGTTATTTGGAGAATGGTAATGAGAACTTTTTTTTATTGATTTCCCTAATGAACAATACTATTTTTTAATTTCTCTATGTATTCTCTGAAATTTTGGATTTGCACATGTAACTTTTAAAGGGTATAACAGTTTTTTAAAAAGGTGCAAGAATTTGGATGTTGAATGTTATATTCTAGAGCAAATATATTAGCACTTATGTATTGTGATTCTCATAAAGAGCTTATTACTGCCATTTTTCTACAGGATGTTGCACTCAAAATCAAATCTTTTACTGATGTTTTACAAAATCATTTTGCTGAAAACATTTTCAGAATTCTTTGTCTTTTTTCTTTAGGGCAGATAACATTGAACCCATCACGACCAGTTATTAATGATGAGGACCTTAATCTGGGGGAATTCAGCAGAACAGCTTCCGGTGGCTCTTTTGTAGTATCTAATTTACCTTCAGGTCCTCAGCCAGACTTATATAAACCTGAGAAAGTAACTGACTTGGAGGCAAAAATAGAAGAGGGTACAGTTGTGTTGACCTGGACAGCAACTGGGGATGACCTGGACCAGGGAACTGGTATGTAACTGGATTTCTTATATTTTTTTAAAAACTGTATTTTAAGGACAAGGAAAGGCAATTGATAGTTATGAATATTGGGCATTGTGAATTGAGTATCTATAGTATAACTCACTAAGGCTAATTTATCAACACTGGGCAAATTTGCCCACGAACAGTAATCCATAAAAAACAATTATTGACCCCTTTTTTAAAGCCGCTGCAGGTAGAATAATTAATGCAATGGTTGCTTTGAGTTATTCATTCTCTATTTTTTCTAAAACCAGAAGCAACAGAACAGGAACATCTGTTACTGAGTTCTGTTTCTTTACACAGCAGAAACATTCATTTATTAATATGACTGGAGGTTTAATCAAATTTCCATATTTCAGTTTCAGGATACGACTTTAGAATGAGCACAAATCCCAGTGAGCTCAGGAACAATTTTGACAATTCTATAGCAGTCAACACTTCCAGTCTAACACCACAGATCGCTGGATCCAGTGAATCATTTACATTTGTTCCAGATGAGATAACAATAGAAAATGGCACCATCCTTTATTTTGCTCTCATTGCTTTTGATAAAGTTGCACAGAAATCAGATCTGTCAAACATAGCACAAGCGGCTCTGCTTATTCCTCCAACTCCTGCTCCTACTACAGTTCCTACTACAGTTCCTAATACAGTTCCACCCTCAAATGGCAGTTCTGGGAGCCTGGACATAACATCCCTGTCGCTGATAGTTTGTTCATCTGTCATTGTTATTTGTATTATTATAAGCATTACTGTGTGTGCTGTGAGATGCTGTGACAAGAAGAAACATAACCCAGAAATGAAACTGTAAACAAAATACAGTATTACAGAAAATAACATTTGGCAATATTAAACACAAAAGATGAATTAATAAATGAATAGCTACTATTGCAGCCAGAGCCAGGCTTTGTTCACTCATTTTATACACCAAGAAGGCGGTTATATTGCAAAGGGTCGGTAGTGCCTCTCCTACATTGGACTTCTGGTGGCAAATGGTTAATGGTTCTCTGCAATTGATTAAGTTAACTTATGAGGAATATGTAAATTGGGCAAAAGTTGACAAAATTAAGGGACCTTGGTATGACCCAGCCATCTTGCCTTATTATGCTCGAAATAAGGCAGTATCACCACTCAGTGGAATTCAAGGGAATCTATGCCGATTGTGCGAATCTCATGTTGATTTTGTTGTGTATTAGTGCAATTGTACCATTCAAATTGATGCAATGCATGTATGTATGGTTTTATGTAACAAAAAAATAAAATACCTTTAGAAAAAAGTCTACATGCTTTAGATTGCATTGGCTTCTGTGGAACAAGGTGGTATATTGCCTCTTTATAAATGAATATGCAGGTTATCCAGTTAGAAGACCAGCAATAAAAGGTACAGCCTTTGGACTTTCACAGAGAACAGTGGCAAAGATAAGGCATAATAAAACAGGGGCAATGGTGGAGGAAAAGACCCAATTCTCTGCTGTGTAACTAATCACTGCAGGATACAACAGAGAAAGAGTTAGGAATAAACTGATCAGATATCAGTGAAAGACTTAAGTAGATCAATTTATCAAGTTCTATCCACTAGAAAGAACATTGAAAAGGAAGATTATATGGTTGTGCTCTGATATATAAGGCCCTTTGGACTTCAAGTGAAAATGACATGTTGAAAGGGAATGTCTATTTTATGACCAGATGAGCTATCTTTCATTGTGTTCAGAGATGCATGAGTATCTATGCTGCACAGCAAATAGAAACCTTGAATACAAGTTTCCCATGAGTTTTGCAGACTTTATTTTGTGCACCTATTTTTAGCATCTGTAAATGCCTTACAGAATATATGATACTATGCACTGGAACTATTTTAATGGTACCTCGTGGTGTTCCTTGATTTGGATGATTATAGACAGAATGTCTTCAAAGTTCAGACAGGAGTAAGCCTTTGTCAGTGAAAGCTACTGTATCTCCAGATGATACATGGCTTACTGTCACTCAGGAATGTGTTGGCATAGTTTTATTGTAGTATATTTTCATCAAGCCCATTTATTACATTGGGTCCTTTAAATGGGACAGTAATACCAAAAAATGAAAATGTATCATTACCATACACTGGTAAATGCTGTGTGTTTGCTTCAGAAAAAAGGAGAAAAGGCACAGGTTACATAACTGATAACAGATAAGCTCTGTAGAATACAAGAGCTCCTCAATTTGTGCCGCCCTAGGCCCGGGCCTATATGGCCTTGCCACAAATCGGGGCCTGGTAATCTACTATGTAACCTGTGCCTTTCCTCCTTTTTTCAATTTCAATGGCTGCCCTCATGGCTACACAGCAGCTTTGTAATAAATTATAGTAGGGTTTCTGAGGCAAACACATAGCTTTTACCAGTGCAGGGCAATCGGTGCATAATATATTAATTACTTTTATACACTTTCATTTTTTGGTGTTACTGTTCTTTTAAAAAGCTATATTTTAATCTTTCTCATCATGTAGACAGGAAAGTTCATTATATACCATTCTCTGACTCAACCAATTATAAAACATTGTTACTGCTTCATGAGCATGACTAAATCGTGTAGTGTGCATGTGTAGTTTCCAAAAGCAACCAACCAGTAGTTAGTTCTGAACACTATTTAATACACAAATTTAGAAAATGAAATCAAAGATCTGATTAGTTCCTACTGGAAAATGCACTTGTGTAATATTGTACCTATGTCAGTAAATCAGTGCTCTTAACACATTTAATAACAGCGCCTTCATAAAATATTACCATCAAATAATGGTTGTATTTGGGCTAAAAGCAAACCAAAGTGCTTTGGGGTAAAGCATCACAAAATCCGCTGAATCCATCAAAAACCAGCACAAACCAGCACAATGAAAATTCCATGGATATTGTAGTATAAATGAGTTTGCAGCTATGGGTTTAGTTTGGTTTATACAGCTCTGAATAATAGAAAAGCAAGTTCTAACTTGATGGCAGAGCTGAGCTGTATTCAGGGCCTAACAATAAAACAGAACCATCACATAATTTTAGTGACAGGGTCAGTGATCCGAAATCCGGATAGCATCTTCAGTTGCTGGTTGGAATTAGGCAGAAAGTAAAAAGTATGCTAAAGTAGCTTTTTCTAAATTATAGAAGTGAATGAAAAGGTGACATTCCCCTGTAAATCATTGTACAGTAGTTGTACAGATTGTATTTCTGTAAGCAATGTATATATTATAAGATAACTGTACTCCTGGTAAGTTCCTGCAGGTTTGTGCTACTTGCAGTGTAATATTTCATATTAATATGAAATATAATACAGGTATGGGATCTCTTATCTGGAAACCCGTTATCCAGAAAGTTCGAATTACGGAAAGGCAATCTCCCATAGACTCCATTATAAGCAAATAATTCTATTTTTTGAAAATGATTTCCTTTTTCTCTGTATTAATAAAACTGTACCTTGTACTTGATCCCAACTAAGATATAATTAGTCCTTATTGGGGGCAAAACAATCCTATTGGGTTCATTCAATATTTAAATGATTTTTAGCAGACTTAAGTTATGGAGATCCAAATTCCCAAATATCCCTTATCCGGAAAACCCCAGGTCCCATGCATTCTGGATAACAGGTCCAATACCTGTATTCATAAAGGCACTTTATGAATACAAAGGCAGGTTGAAGGATCAGTATACAGAATAAACTAGTGTATATATTTCCAGTTCTAAGCTGGATTACAATGGTAATATTTAATTTGAGATATTAAAAGTTTATGTTGAACATATCCTTAATATTGCTTCCCTCTCTTTCCTACCATGTCTGTTTTTAAATCATATGCCCAGGACAGGAGTACCAGCCAGGGATATCAGGTAAGTGATTGCAATCACTGGGGTGCCTAACATTTGGAACCCCAAATTAAAAACATTAGAGCCTTATTGCCGTGCGCGTTTTGGGTACTACCACCCAAAGGCCTGTGTCCCATATGGGAGCTCTTTAAAGGAAAAGTAACACTAAAAAATTCATTTCATTTGAAATAGGGCGATACAGCGATGCAGGGCCAAATCCACCATGCGTTGATCGACTCCTTCCTATACAGAAGAAAGGCTAGGATCGATCAATCGATCGTCGCATAGAGGATTCTGCCCTGCATCGCCTTATCGTCCTATTTCAAATGACCGGAAGCCAAGTTTTAGCAGGTATTTTCTAATAAAGCATTCAAAATAATAAATGGTGTGCAGAATAGGGCAATTATTGGGGCAGGGTAGAATTGATTTTTTACTTAAAAAATTTTAGTGTTACTTTTCCTTTAATGCAATTTGTGTGCTATCGCCATCTTGTGGTTACATTTAAAACAAGAAATAACATATTTTAAAGACCATAGAACAATATATTTCAAAAAAGTCCATCAACACATGTGACATAACAAGGCAATATGTAACTTGGGCTGCACTTTCTTCCCCAGGTCCCAGTGGAACCTGCAGTTGTACTTGTTGAAGTTATAGCTGTTGCTCTGTGGCCAAGTCTTCCTGCTCTGCCAATATAAATTTTAGAGGAATATGTTAATTAAAAGGCCAGATTGAAACACTTATTACTATGTCAACCATTCACATTGCCAGGGCTGCTTAAGAAATGTATGGAACTTTAAACAGGTCTGGTCTGGGGGGTGGGTAGTGGTATTTTTGAAAAAAGGGAATCAGGTGCTTCTCCTTTCCGTGTGATAATGACAAGGTCTTATAAATTATAGGGATTGTTACCTTAATTGTTGAGAAAGTTTAGATCTTCTGTACCCACTGAAGCCTATGGTTAAGGGTTTTTCCTGAAACACGCCTGGCTGTTTGCTTCACAGTAGCCACACATGTTTTTATACTTAACGCAATAAAGGACTTTTTTTTTTTAGAAGAAGGAGTGTGGATTTTTCTTGTTTTACTGTATTATAGCAGCTATGGAGAGCGGCATGTAAATGGACCTGCATCCATCTTCAGCTTTTTTCCCTGTACATTGTGGCCGCACAGAGCTACTGTTTTATTTTCCCACTGAAGTTAGTACTTTCATGGTGTTAAAGGAGACATATTGCATCATATTCATTTTTTGGTAATATGTTCCCCTTTTAGTAAAATGTGGTTTTAAAAACGTTTTACCTGCTAAAAATTTAATTATAATAAAGCTGCAGAGAGATCCTTGCTCCCCTGCGTCTAAGCTGAAATGAGGACTGGGTGTGCCCTCTCATTCTGCCTCAGGGAGTGCAGGACAGAATGGCACAGCGGTGGGCAGATAGAGGTGATCATCAGGGCTGGCTGGCAGGCGAGTGGCTGAGGGTGCGAATCTGTGTGCAAGCAAATACAGACTGCAGTAAACTAAGGTAAGTCTATCCCAGCTGTCAATCATATATCGCCATCCACGTCCCTATGCCTTAGGGATAGAGGCAGAGCAGACAGTTACCTTCACTTTCTATTCAGCATCCACTTTCCCCCTTCCTCTTCACCATCTAAATGTGTAGCCAGTGTATGTGTATGTGGGCATCAGGTCCTCCATTCTGGCACATAAACTAGAATTTGGGGCGATACAAAGTTTGTCTTAAAGGAAAGTCAAAATCTATTAAGCACACTATTAAATAGTACTACTATTGCTATGTAAAAACGCTATATTTCTGGCTTGCCTAATGAAAGATTTACAGAGATACACACACCACTTGCTTGCCGCTTGCCTCTCCCCACCTTGCCTCTCCCCCTACCAGCACCGGCTTGCCGGCTGTCTTCTGTGCCACTGCCGCTTCTGTTCTGTGCCACTGCCGCCATGGCAACCGGACGCTAGGGGGGGTGCGCATGCGCCGCCTACAGTCCCAAGTCGCCAAGTCTGGGAAGGTGCGTTGCATTATGGGAATCTTCTCTACCCAGCTCAGCGTTTTTTCTAACTGTTTGGCTTCAGATCTTCTGAATGGGAGAAATATGGGGAGACTTAAGGGCACTATTGAGAGAACTGAAGGTATGCCTGCAGCTTGAGATTAACTCTTTACTTCTCCTTTAATTACAATATCCACAAAATGGCACCTGCCTGCTTGCCATGATTGTATAATTCCAAGACTGGAGGAAACAAGATTTATATTATTTAAATAGTGTAAGTGAATTTGACAAACACAATAGAAAAGAATTTGAAATTATTTTTTTAGTATGACAAATCCCCTTTAACATAGCATTTAACACAGATGTCTACTCCCATGGGTATAGACCCAAAGGATAGACTGAGATCTATTGCTGTTTGCTGTGTGTAATGGAATGCATAACAATCCACTAACCTCCTTGGGATGTATGTTTAAATTAGGTACACGGGACAAAAATAATGGAAAAATGGAGGTTCTGCCATTAACACCAATCAGCAAAGCTGGAGTTATAATCTCACGTTTCCCAGTCCCAATCTGTTCTCACAGAAGCAGATATCAACCCTGAATGCAAATGAAATAAATATTTCCAACTATATGGTTTCCCTATGTACTTGTCACTTCAGGACACGGTGAGTAATATTGCTGTAATTTAATGTCATTTACTGTTATAATACATGTTAATGTTTAGTGAATGAATATTATTTTATTCCACTACAATAAATCCTTATGATTCTGCATCACGTGAAACTGGGACCTTGCAGTCTCATAAGACTAGTAATATCAGCAGGATGAAGGCCCCTTTGCTGAATGAATATAATTTAGTTAAAATAGATTTTACTTTTCATAACTATTCTAGGACAGCTACAAAATTCGAGAGAAATTCAGATTCATGACAGGTATTGTTTAAGAACTTCAG
Source organism: Xenopus tropicalis (assembly GCF_000004195.4). Taxonomy (NCBI): domain Eukaryota; kingdom Metazoa; phylum Chordata; class Amphibia; order Anura; family Pipidae; genus Xenopus; species Xenopus tropicalis. Next base: position 106,795,464 of record NC_030680.2, on the reverse strand, counting down.
ATTAACAGACAGACAGAAAATATTTTTCACTCAAACTCAAGTTGCATTGCATTGAATACATTTTAAATGGCTGTTTGAAAATGAAAATATGAATCCTTGTGAAACCATCAATCTTCCCCTATTAACAAGTCTAAAACACTTACTCAGGCCACCTGAAAGTGGATAATTGTGCTTTCTTTTTGTGTCTGGGTCTTCATAAAGCACCTACCTGACCCTCCCTCAACCCTCCCACCTGCTCATGTCCCCCGCTCCCCGGCCTCTTGCACTGGGTATATAAGAGATCGGTTGGGTAGGGCCCTCCGGGGCCTATGACCCTGCTTCCACTATAGTTACGCCACTGCTCCTGCTCCAGTATACAAAACTTCTACTTTTATCAGAATGTGACATTATGGCTATTTCTGTATAAGCAACTCCACTACGATGTGCATGGAGAAGTAAAGTTTTACCAGATCAAGATAAAACATCTAAATGTAATTTGTGTAAGTGACAAAGGGCACAAGAAACACCACAGACAAGGGTAAGGCTGTGAGTCATGGGGCTGTCCATTATAAGTTATTTTATGGTTCCTCAAGCAGCGTTTCCTGCTTCCTTCTGTGTCTTCTGTCATGTTTCATTTTTGTTGTTGTGGTGTTTGTTCCCCCTGTCTGCTATTAATATATTGTAATAAAATGTACATTCTGCTATCATTCAGAGCGCAATTTCTGCCACAGTTCACCATAATGCAACTTTTTTCCCCACAATTTAATGCTCAAATTGGACATTTTTATGAATTGGACACAAGTGCGCTCAAATTTGAGCTCAAATTTTGAATCTGCACGTGATTCTATGGGCACAAGTCTCCTGCATGTATTGACACTGCATGTAGTGGGAACCCTGGATTTTCCATCACATTCAGGGTGGTTCCCTTGTGTCAATAGGTGCACAGGCTTACAATTCATAAGAACATACTAGATGAGTACAATGGGGCCCAAACAAGTGTTAAGAGCATGTTTAGGTGCAAACACCTTATAAATGTCATCAATATGTGCAATAATTGTGTTTATTATTGTGCAACTGCTATTGCGGCTGCATTTGTAAATGAGCCCTTGTTTTCTGGATGCTTATGATTTAAAATAATTTATATAGTGCTACACGAATGCATTAACTGAAATCTCTACTCCAATTCAATATTTCCAGGATAGCTGTAGATGTTTCTTGTCAGACTGACGCAAAAACGTAGGACTAATATACATTATTTACATTGGTGGGCAGATATATATATGATAGTGATTTTATTACATAATGATCTCACTTGTTTATATTTTAAAATAATGCCTAACCTCATAGTTTAAATCTTCCATTCCCTTAACCAGTTTAGTTGCAGTCTCTGCACTCTCTCCAGCTCATTAATATCCTTCTTAAGGACTGGAGCCCAAAACTGCGCTGCATACTCAATGTGAGGCCTTACCAGGGACCTATAAAGGGGCAAAATTCATCCCTTAAAGGAAAAATAAAGTCAAAGTCACTTGGGGGTGCCAAAATGTTAGGCACCCCCAAGTGACTTTGACCGCCTACCTTTTACCCCGGGCTGGTGCCCCTGTGAGGAAGGAACAGCACCAGCCCGGGGTAGCTGCCGGCGCTTCCTTTTCCTGATTCGCTGCGCGCGCATGCGCAGTAGAGTGAAAAGCCGAACTTTAAATGTTAAAGTCGGCTTTTCACTCTACTGCGCATGCGCCCACCGCTGGCACTCAGGAAAAGGAAGCGAGGAAGACGGAAGCGCTGCGCTCCAGGTGCCCCGGGCTGGTGCTGTTTTCTCCTAACAGGGGCACCAGCCCGGGGTACAAGGTAAGCGGTTAAAGTCACTTGGGGGTGCCTAACATTTTGGCACCCCCAAGTGACTTTGACTTTCGTTTCCCTTTAAGTCACTGCCTTTTTTATACAAGACAGCACTTTATTTGCTTTAGTAGCCACAGAATGACACTGCCTGGAACCTTGTCTTTTATCTTACATACTCCCAAATTGCATGTTGAAACAAAAGAGACAAAGTCCTATTTCTTTATTACATTCTTGGCTGTAGCATGGGTTTGATTTCTGCATTCCTAACTGATCCTAACTATATTTAATCTCTTCCTTGTTTTTTTTTTTCTTTCTTTTTCCTTTTTGAACAGTTTGAGTCCAAACTGTATGTTTATTACATGTATTGGTCCTGTTATCTAGAATGCTTGGGACCTGGGGTTTCCTGGATAAGGAGTTTTTCTATCATTTGGATCACAATACCTAAAGCCTAGTAACAAATCATTTAAACATTAAATAATCCCCAAATGATTTTTTTCCTTTCAATAAGCCATTCATTATATCATGTACAAGGCACTTTTTTATAATAACAGAGAAAAAGGAAGTGATTTAAAAAAAAATGAATTATTTGATTGAAATGGAATCTATGGCAGATGGTCTTCCTGTAATTCAGAGCTTTCTGTGTAATGGGTTTCTCGATAACAGATTCTATGTAGTATCTAACCATATACTAGGAGCATGATAAAGCTCTCTAACTATGGCTAACTGATATACAGATGTTTCCAGAACTGTGTGTGTATAATATTTTATGTATATTTTCATAATTTAAAATGATATTTGCATTTGAGAATTTTACTTTGCAGTATTAAAGCTGTCAGGGAGGTTTATGTCTACACTACCTTTTCTGCGAATACCATTTATTGCATTCTTATAATCTTTGTTTAGTTCAACGTCTTCAGTTCTTGCCTTATTATACTTTGCTCTGCCTTTAGTTCCATTCCTCATTCAGGCTCAGTTTTACTGTAAAGTAAATGGTGCCACAGGGTCCCCTTGGATAACAATGCACAAACAACTTTTTTTTTGTAATACTTGTTTTATAGTTTTCCTGTAAATGTCAGGAATATTTAACCCATGGTGCCTCTTCAGCAAGAAGGTCAGAACATTCTGAATTTCCTATTTTTTCCACTTATTCTGGAGCTCATGGTCCCCTCCTCTTATCCCCAACACTGAAAACCTTAAGGTTCTTGACTAGAAAATATATTTAAATATATAATACAAATATATATATAATACAAATTCTATTTACAAATGGGGTCAGTTACCGACAAAAAGGCAGTGTGCAAAGTGCAAAACACTATCAGTGCTGCAGTTTACAGGGAATCTTGAAGACAGATAATATATGTTTGAAATGAACAGCAAAGGAAGTACTTCTCTGTAAATCAACTGACGGTATATAAAAAAGCATTTAGATTTCAGTTTGGGTCATAGGGCCACTGTGCTATTTTCCATGGCCAGAATCCCTATACCTAATTAATATACAATCCATACCCCTAGTAGAACATTTCACAAGGACCATCCAAAGTTACATAGGGTTGAACCATCATAACCTTCCTCCTGTACATGAAAATGAGCCAACCTATGATGCAGGTTGCTAAAGCACATGTATCTTGTACTGGGTGGCATGCTCAGTATCTGTTGTGCTCTAGACCTGGAGAAGGTGGACTATGCTAGATTATTTAAAAAAGTAAAGTAGCCTTCACTGGGTTTACTCTACTGCACATGCATGAACAGAGATTTTTGCAAGAGATGCCAAATAAATAAAACATTTGGAACTCCAAATAAAACCATGTACATGAATGTTCTTGCCTGCCAACTCAGCTTGTGCAAACAGAGCCCCCTGAATGCATATTATGTGTTATGTGAGAACCTTTAACAGTTCAAAAACCCTAGAAAGTCATATTTTAGAAAATCCAAAATGGGAAATCCAACATGGGAAAATATGTCTTTATTTCCAAACTATCAAACTGCAAAGCGATACAAAAACATGTAAGAACAGTAAAGAACATTCCAAAAAGCATACAAAATATCAGATTGTGTCTGCTGTTTGGAGGTGGGCTGTGTGCAGATTGTTCGCAGGGCTGTCATAACAGCACCCTTGACTCATTGCCAAGGGGGCTGCCATTACTCTAAATTCTTTGCACTGGTGCCAAAAGCAGACAGTAAAGGGGGAATACCTGCAACTGCAAAAAAATGTATCAGATAAGACCTTGGCAGTTAGAGCTTTTGCCTACAAGCATGTAGGATGTGCTTGGCAGAGGGTTAAATGATTTGCAATTCAATCCCATTTTCTTTTTATTTACATTTTACACAGTATCCCAACTATTTTGGAAATGCATTTGTAACAGATATTGTTTGATTTTAAGCCATCCTTCTGAGGGCCCACAGACGCAGGAAATCAGTAGCAGTGAGGACAATCCAACTGCATGAAGCGTTACTTTCTATTCCTTCCTTACAGTATTTGTACAGCAGTAACTGAAATTGCAGCCAATAATGTAATTCTGTAAAATGAGTAAGGATAGTAGCAGGCATATACAGTAGTGTTTGAATCTGACCGTTTTTGCCTTCCCACTGCGCAAACTCACGTTAAGTACTTTCTTTACTTATTAATGTTATGGTAAAGGAAAGCCCTGGAGCTATAAGCACAGGGGCTGCATGACAAGGGATCCGAATAACCAGCAGCCAGATTACACTGGTTTATGTTTAGAGATTGGCAGAACCAGGTGCAACTGTGATTAGGTGAGAAGGAAAGAGTTAAGGCAGGAGAAAGCCGTCCTGGGGGGCGGAGAAAGAGAGGGATGTGATGTCAGAAAAGAACTCACTTCCTTATCTTCTGAGCAGGTAGAAACATCCCACCAACCCTCCCCATTTTTGCATATTTTGCAAAATGTCAGGAGTTTCTCTTCTTTTTGTTTTCATATTATCTATTAATAACTGAATGTGGATGTTTTCCTGAATGCATTGTTATATTGTGCTTTCTGTATCTTTATACAGGATAAACTTTAAAGTCAGCATTGTATTTAATTCATGTTAACTATGATTGCTTGATCCAGGGAATGTTTCCGATCGCCAAGGGGGTCAGGAAGGAACTTTTTCCCTCTTGAAGCATAATTGGCTCTAGCTTCAGGTTGGGTTTTTTGCCTTCCTCTGGATCAAAACAGTGGATATATGATAATATATTTTAAGTTTTATTTGTCATAGAAGCGGTAGGACCTTGCCAGAGTACTGCACAGGTCATTTTAGCAGAGGGAGAAAGGAGGTTCTCTCCTGTGACTGCACGGTGGATTGATAGATACAGACGCTACTACTGCTTGTGCTAGGTGACAGCCTGCTTGGATTTCCTATCATCGAAACACTGCAGATCCAGGACTGGCAGCAGGGCTGCTGAACTTCTCTCATGGTTGGTAATGCAGCTCCTGCTGGTAGCAGAGTTTGGGGCCATCCTCTCTGTAGGTAGAGGCAGTCTAATACTCATTCAAGTCTTCAGCGAGGAACGGCAGAGCATAGTAGCGACCTCTTATGGAATTATGGCTTTAGAATATTGCCTTGGGTTAGGCTGGCAAGGTCCTATTTATTTGATAAAATGTGAATAAATGCTGTGGCCATTTTCTCCATCTCTGTCTCCTGGTGTTTCATTAAGGTATGTAACAAGGGGGTTCAGTGGGGTGCCTCAAGGCGAAGGGTCAATTGAAGAGTACCCTTGTCATGAACAATCATAATTGTTAATTGCAAAAAATAGTTTGGCAAGTTGTAACATATTGGTGGTGCTTTCTCAAAGGTGAACATCTTCTTTAAAGGACATGTAAAAGTCTGTTTCACTGGGGGCTGCTAAAATGGTACCTCCAAGAGAAACAAGTTTTCCTTTGGGTGGTGCTCCTTTTGGGAGAAAACTGCATTAGCCAATGGAAAAAATACCAAAGTGCTGCACTTATCTTATATCTTTGTTTGTATGGTGTTTGGAACAGTACAGTAGATTTCACTGGATTTACTCTACTGCACATGCACAATCAGCCATTTCTGCAAGGGACACCTTGGACGCCTGTAGGAAGGTTAGTAAAATGCCAGGGTAGCACTAAGGCAGGCCTGTGCAGTTTTGTTCTAACAGGAGCACTGGCCTGGGGAAAATACTTAGTGATCTATTTCACTGGGGATTCCCTAATATTTTGGCAGAAAGAACTATCAGAACCATAAAGCACATTGATCCTTATTTCATTTTATCTACTTATATTTACCAGTGAAAGGTCAATCTTGCATATTAGGGCAGATATAATCTTCCTTATGCTTCAGTTTAATTGCAGCCACTACATAATTACACATCATTTGCATTTCCTTACAGAAAGGATGACTCTCTTTGGAAATTCTATAAACAAGATATTGCAAAGTCCATAAAAGATATCAGATAAGGCGTCAGCAAAGTGTGTGTGTCTGTCTTTATATAGGTTGTCTTAACCTAAATCTACTTAGATTTATTAGACACATTAGAAGAACACAATGTCATTCTCTAGTCTCTTTGCATTAGTTTTGACCTTTAATGTTTTCTTAGTATCTGGTACTTCAATCAAACTTCAGAATGGTGGCTATGAAGACATTGTTATCGCAATTAATCAAGGATTGGGAGAGAATGTCAAAATTATTGACAATATACAGGTAAAGTCAGACTAAAATTTCTTTTGAAATGTGTTTCTTGTCATTTTCTTATTTTAAACCAGGCAGCTGCAGTCAAGCTTATACAGGGGATTCACAGTAAGGGGGAAAATAATTACGCAATCAAGTCTTTTCGTTTACTTTATTTTTTTGTAAATAATTTTGGAAACTATGTCTAGTTTGTCCACTTCAGTATATTATGGACCACTTTGTGTAGATCATCTGTACAAAATCCCATTTAATGATATGAATTTTGCTGCAAGGTACTGTACTTCTTTATATTCATATCAGGTCAGAAGCCCCCTTATCATATTATTAAGTTACAAATAATTCTGTATCAGTCACCCTTTAGCTGCATTAATATCCAGTAAGTGCTCCCAAGTCTTACCTAAACTGGTCTTCAGGTTTGGCTTCTAACTGGCCATCCAGCTCTCCTAGATTGGGTCCAGCCCCACAATTGGAACTTATGCTCAAATGAAGAAGATGAGTTTTAGACCATTTCAGTGATACAAACTGATATTGTTTATCAATGCTTGTATTTCATTAATTCATGAATTTCCTCCATGTCTGATGTTTCTTCTAGAATATGATAAAAGAGGCTTCACAGTATTTATTCAGTGCTACGAAGAATCGAGTCTATATAAGAAGTGTCAAAATCTTAATTCCTATAACTTGGCCAAACAACAACTATGCAAAGGCAAAAACAGAAACCTATGATAAGGTAAGTTTCATTAAAAAAGAAAAGACTGGTTAAATATAAAATAAAAATAGTATGAAATCATAAACTAATTATGTTGGAATACCCATAAATAAAATGCAGAGGCATTAAGTCAAGGTTCTTATCTTTGCATTACAACCAAAGAAAAAAACATTAACAATATATAGGATTATACAGAAAACAAATTTCTGTATAATTTTTTTTAATCCACACTCAGATTGAGATAGCCAGTCAATCAGTTTGTTGCTTGGCAGTGTAAATCTTCATGCTTGCGTGAGTGCATTTTACTTATCAGAAGAAATGGCTGCCCATGAAAACACATGAAGGTGTATTTATTAATATTGGTGACAAACAATACCGGTGATGTTGCCCATAGCAAGCATTTAGATATTTGCTTTTGTTTTCTAATGTGTAGGCGACCATTCAAATCTATTTGCTGATGCTATGGGCAACATCTAGGGTTTGTAGCAAACAAAAAAAAAACATCTAGGGTTGCCACCTTTTCGGTCTTGACCTGAACAGTTCGGTTTTTCTAAAGTCTATTTGGGCCTCAACTGTCTGTTCGTTTTTCAGCCTTGTGAAACCTGAACAATAATCTGGCAATAAATGAAAGAGAAATATTAAGATACTCACCTCAACATGGCTTAGTTATCATCAAGTCCAGTTAATTTCTTATTATTAAAAAAACAAATACAAAGCAAGTCGATCAATTAAAACATTTTTAAACTTAGCATTTCTGTATTTCAAAGCTTTCTCGATAACTAATTTCTGTATAATTGATCCAATACTTTTAATTAAAGGATTGGATTTACTCATCAGGCGGAATACAGATAAATATACAGTTGCCACCCATGTGGTTTTGTACTGGACAACCCAGTTTTTCAAAGGGCTGTCCAGTTCAAAACTTTCTCTCCAGTTTAAAACACTAAGAAAACTTGACAGAAATCCAGCCAATTGCATCAAATAATGCAATAGCCTTACTTCAGCGTCATAATCCTGCTGACATCATTGTGCCTGCTTCTGATGGCATCATGCCCATGTCCAACATCACTGCCCTTCCCCCTCTGGCAAAGGTGGCAGCCCTGGCAACATCACTGGTAATGTTTGTCTCCAACATTAATAAATACATCTCCTTAGCCTGTGTCCTGATCGAGTTGATGAAATTTGGCTATTTACATGTATGGCCAAAAAGCACCCAACTTACCCTAACCTGATGTTTTAGACCCAACACAAGATGAAGATATTTGAGGTTTACCACTATAGTGTTTTGAATAGAAACAGGTGAGATACTAAACAAGTATTTAATGTGCCTAATTCTACTGCATTAAAGGACATGTAAACCCCACACACAAAAATGTAATCAGTGAACAGCCTTTTTGAAATCTTTCAATACCTGCCACTCTGGTTTTCCAGAGGTTAATAGTAAGGCTGCAGCATCCCCTTAATCACTTAGATTTCCATCTCCTCCTGTAACCCACTCAGCCCCTCCCTCAGGAATTTGCTTTGACTTCTGGATTGTGGGCATGCTCAGTTGTTCTAAGCTCAGATTACTAAACACCCCTCCCAGTGAAGAGATGGCATTGCTGGTTCCCATAGAAACTCAGCTCTAGCTGTCTGCTTCAATTTTTTTCTCCCAACCTCCTCTCCTGAGCTCAGTTCAAAAAAGCAGAACTTTTATCAGAGACAGTTCTGCCTGTGTGAGCCTGTATTCTTTATGCAATGTATGCTGAATAAGGGTCTGTGCGTGTGTGTATGCTGTTTGCAGATTTAAATGTAGCTGCTATTTGTTTTAGGAAAATGTGATGGTGCTGGCAAATGGAGGGGATATATGCAGTACAAATGATTCCATTTGGGTGGAGGAGACATGCCCAACTGATATACATTGTAGGCAAATGTAGGGTTTAAATTACATTTTTAAACTAGTATGGGTTTGAACTTTCCATTGACTGTCTAGAGATACCATAATATGAAAAGATACTGAATATGATCTAAAATAGCATATACAGTGGCTTGCAAAAGTATTCGGCCCCCTTGAACTTTTCCACATTTTGTCACATTACAGCCACAAACATGAATCAATTTTATTGGAATTCCACGTGAAAGACCAATACAAAGTGGTGTACACATGAGAAGTGGAACGAAAATCATACATGATTCCAAACATTTTTTACAAATAAATAACTGCAAAGTGGGGTGTGCGTAATTATTCAGCCCCCTTTGGTCTGAGTGCAGTCAGTTGCCCATAGACATTGCCTGATGAGTGCTAATGACTTAATAGAGTGCACCTGTGTGTAATCTAATGTCAGTACAAATACAGCTGCTCTGTGACGGCCTCAGAGGTTGTCTAAGAGAATATTGGGAGCAACAACACCATGAAGTCCAAAGAACACACCAGACAGGTCAGGGATAAAGTTATTGAGAAATTTAAAGCAGGCTTAGGCTACAAAAAGATTTCCAAAGCCTTGAACATCCCACGGAGCACTGTTCAAGCGATCATTCAGAAATGGAAGGAGTATGGCACAACTGCAAACCTACCAAGACAAGGCCGTCCACCTAAACTCACAGGCCGAACAAGGAGAGCGCTGATCAGAAATGCAGCCAAGAGGCCCATGGTGACTCTGGACGAGCTGCAGAGATCTACAGCTCAGGTGGGGGAATCTGTCCATAGGACAACTATTAGTCGTGCACTGCACAAAGTTGGCCTTTATGGAAGAGTGGCAAGAAGAAAGCCATTGTTAACAGAAAACCATAAGAAGTCCCGTTTGCAGTTTGCCACAAGCCATGTGGGGGACACAGCAAACATGTGGAAGAAGGTGCTCTGGTCAGATGAGACCAAAATTGAACTTTTTGGCCAAAATGCAAAACGCTATGGGGCTGATTTACTAACCCACGAATCCGACCCGAATTGGAAAAGTTCCGACTTGAAAACGAACATTTTGCGATTTTTTCGTATGTTTTGCGATTTTTTCGGATTCTTTACGAATTTTTCGTTACGAATACGATTTTTGCGTAAAAACGCGAGTTTTTCGTATCCATTACGAAAGTTGCGTAAAGAGTTGCGCATTTTTCGTAGCGTTAAAACTTACGCGAAAAGTTGCGCATTTTTCGTAGCATTAAAACTTAACGCTACGAAAAATGCGCAACTTTTCGCGTAAGTTTTAACGCTATGAAAAATGCGCAACTTTCGTAATGGATACGAAAAACTCGCGTTTTTACGCAAAAATCGTATTGGTAACGAAAAATTCGTAAAGAATCCGAAAAAATCGCAAAACATACGAAAAAATCGCAAAATACCGATCATTACGAAAAAAACGCAATCGGACTCATTTCGACCCGTTCGTGGGTAAGTAAATCAGCCCCTAAGTGTGGCGGAAAACTAACACTGCACATCACTCTGAACACACCATCCCCACTGTCAAATATGGTGGTGGCAGCATCATGCTCTGGGGGTGCTTCTCTTCAGCAGGGACAGGGAAGCTGGTCAGAGTTGATGGGAAGATGGATGGAGCCAAATACAGGGCAATCTTGGAAGAAAACCTCTTGGAGTCTGCAAAAGACTTGAGACTGGGGCGGAGGTTCACCTTCCAGCAGGACAACGACCCTAAACATAAAGCCAGGGCAACAATGGAATGGTTTAAAACAAAACATATCCATGTGTTAGAATGGCCCAGTCAAAGTCCAGATCTAAATCCAATCGAGAATCTGTGGCAAGATCTGAAAACTGCTGTTCACAAACGCTGTCCATCTAATCTGACTGAGCTGGAGCTGTTTTGCAGAAGAAGAAGAATGGGCAAGGATTTCAGTCTGTAGATGTGCAAAGCTGGTAGAGACATACCCTAAAAGCCTGGCAGCTGTAATTGCAGCAAAAGGTGGTTCTACAAAGTATTGACTCAGGGGGCTGAATAATTACGCACACCCCACTTTGCACTTATTTATTTGTAAAAAATGTTTGGAATCATGTATGATTTTCCTTCCACTTCTCACATGTACACCACATTGTATTGGTCTTTCATGTGGAATTCCAATAAAATTGATTCATGTTTGTGGCTGTAATGTGACAAAATGTGGAAAAGTTCAAGGGGGCCGAATACTTTTGCAAGCCACTGTAATACAATATAATGTAATTGAAATAGTTTTACTGTACTTTCCTGCAGGCAGATGTGATCATTGCCAGCCCTCATCTCAAGTTTGGAGATGACCCATATACCCTGCAGTATGGTAGATGTGGAGAAGCAGGAAAATACATTCATATGACACCAGACTTCTTGCTGAATGACAATCTGATTTCAATTTATGGACCTCGAGGTAAAACATTTATGTTTAGCTATTAGTGGTCTGAAAGAAACTTTGAAATGGAAATATATTTCTATAATGAGAGAGAGATTTATTTCTATTGGGATATATTGATAAATGTATATTTATAATTTAGAGTGTTGTAGAAGGACCTAATCTTTCCAATTGGTCTTTTTTATTACTTATAGGTTTTGAATTATTTGTCTTTCATTTTTGTCTTGCTCTTTCCAGCTTTCAAATGAGGGAAGTCAAAAAACTATTGCTCTGTGAGGCTACAATTTTATTGTTTTTGTTACTTTTTATTATATATCTTTCTATTCAGACCCTTCTTCTTTTCTCACTGAAGCCACTGCCTAGTGTCTAGAGTAACCTAGACCTTAGCAACTGCTGAAGTTCCAAACTGGAGAACTTCTGAACAAAAAACTAAATAATTAAGAAATTAAAAAAGCACCAAATATAAACAATTAAGACAAATTAATCTCAGAATATCACTGCCTACATTATAGTAAGGGCCCCATCTACTAAACAATTTTGTGATAAATTCATATTTTTTCTAAATTACAGAACATTTCGGAATGTATGCAAAAAGCTTGGTAAAATTCCACAAGTTTTTTGTAGTTTTCGTTAAATTTCCACAAAAAAATCGTATTTTGCGCAAAGAATACGAACATTTCGCAATTCGTTAACGTTTTGGTTATACTTTCATTGGGACTATATTTTCGCTAGGTTTGAGGTGTCAAGTGCCATTGAGTCCTATGGAAGGCTTCAAAGCCACAACTATTTTTTGTGTTGTTTACTTTTCGGCTCGAAAATTTCATGACTTTTGGAACGTGATTTCGATATTTTCGTACAAACAATAAAAGCATTGTCGAGACATTTTAAAACTAGAGAAATTACCTTGGTTACTTCGAATTTATACCATATCGCATTTCAAGGCCAGAAAAAAAAACGCATTTTAGTAAATGTGCCCCCATAAGTTGAACAACCCCTTTAACATTGCTGTCACATACATTGCCCCTGAGAATCTCCACTACTCCGAAACAGTACCTATACATTATGATGGCACACTTCAGTTTGCTCTATGATTGACAATGTTATCTAATCCTTATAGCATTCCTATACAAAAAGTGGAAGATCAGGAGTTATGTGTTGCTTAATAAACATTCTCCTATGCACAGGAGGAGCAAGCTGTTTCCTTCGAAGCTGAAGTCATAAAATCCACAGATACAACTCAATACTGTATGTATTTTCAGGGAGAGTGTTTGTGCACGAATGGGCGCATCTAAGATGGGGCGTGTTTGATGAATACAACTATGAAAAACCTTTTTATATTGCTGGAAATAAGAATATAGAAGCAACAAGGTATTTCTATATATTATAAATGTTTGTAGTATTTAGTATATTATGTAGCTTCTTGCAGTAACAATAAGTGGGGCCCCATGGCAGTCATTGCTTCAAGCCTGGCATGAAACTATAACATAAAGTCATTTATTACATAAGACAAGTGACATATTTATCATACAGAATTAGTTTAACTAGAATTCTATATACATTAGTTAAATACTTGTGTAATTTTAATGGGTATGTGGTGTGTAAAGACAGCAGGAGTTATATACCTAGCTCTGGATTGTTCAGAATGTTCACTATTAATGAATGCTGCCCCAAAGAGCTGACACACTACATTTGGAGCCAAAGCACAAGGATATCATGCCATAAGGAACTAGTTTTGGAATTAATCCTAGCAAGGTATTCATAGTCCAACCACTATGTTAGAAGTTAGCTTCCATAAATCATAATTATGGTGATAAAGGCATTCTGTACATTCATTATGTTTAACCATTTTACAATTCTCTACAATGTTCAAAAATATGCCACTTACAGTGGAAGTCAGTTTTGAATAATTTCTGCAGGGGCCCAAGAAGCAGTAGCCCCGGTGAGCCCTGCACCCCCCAGTCCGACCCTGGTCTTGAGACACACTGCCTCCTTTACATTGTGTTTTTGAAAATTTTAAATATCTGAGATTTACACATTTTAATTCATGTATCTGAAAGTGTTGTTTCTCGAAAACAGGGTATCCATATATGTAACAACTTTGCTTGTATGGTTACATTGCATAGTATATATGAAATATGTGTCCCATCCTTTGCCAGCATGTTTACTTAATAAAGAGGCTAAATGCTTTTTCAATCTCATAGTACAATGCTGATCTAGGGATTGGAAGTTAACAAGGAGTTTTTTCCTGAAAAAAGTGGAAGCCCCTTTATAAGGGGTATCTCCTTTCTTTAAATCACATAATCTAGTTACATATTATTAGAGCAAAAAGTCTAGTTTAAATGTTAAATATGTTAACCTGTGCCATTACATCTCTAAATCTATACACTGCAGAACAGAATTATCGAAAACAGAATTATCATCCCCCAAGTTTCTCAACTTTCATTTCTTTGTCACCATTTATTTTTTATTTACAAAGCATGAAATGCCATGCAAGACATATTTTTAGAATGAATAATTCGTCAGCCTAAAGTATCTTCAACCATGTCTCATAGATTCTGAATGCTTGAGATTTATAAATTCTTGAAAGTACACTGAAGTTTTCTTTCCCTTGTCAGATGCTCTGCTGATATTATTGGCACCCACATTAAACAACCTCAAGGACTACCCTGCAATCGTGACCCACAAACAGGCCTTTATGAAGATGGCTGTGTCTTTGTACCTGAACAAAACCAGGCTGCCAAGGCATCTATCATGTATTTACAGGCACTGCCATCTGTGAGTAGTTGACAATAACAAGAAAATCGTCTGATGAATATTTATCTTGTTGCCCTACAATGCCCACCTGCCATATTTTTCCAACAGGATTTTCAGGATTGCAGGTTGTTACTTAGCCTCTCACTATTAGAGATGGGGTGAATGTCTGTTTCAAACACTAATATGTTTGTTCATTCAGCAAAAGCTGTATATTAGTATCTAGATTATAAGGCACAGACTGCTTTAAACAGTTCAAGAAGGAAGGCAGGCAAATCACAGCTAATATTGCTGTAATAATCAGACGCAGGGCACATAAAAAGAGAAATACATTTTTTAACACTTGAAGAATAGTTTATTAGTTAATCTTCCAGAGTAATACAGTACTCTAGTTTTAGAATATGCTGCTCATATACCTGTTAATCTTTTAGGTCATGGGTTCTATTGGCAGCAATTCTAAGGGGTTCATGTAATAAAAATTGTAAGGTTTGCTCCAGGTCTAGTAATTCATAGCAACCAATCAGTTGTTTGCTTTAAAAACACGTGACCATTGCTACTTTATATTTGGTTGGTAGGGGAACTAGAACTGGTTCAAACTTTGTAAATTTTATTACATTACCCCCCAAAAGGCATATTATCGATTTCTCCTACTTGTGGAACTGTGAATGAATGTTTATTGCAATAAAATCCAGAATACAGAACAAATTTAAAAAAAATTGAAAATTGTATTTTTTTTTCTGCACAGTCAATCCAAAATATTGATTTTGTAACCATTTCGCCAACCTAGATATTCTAGTTAAGATTCAGGTTAAAGGAACAGTAACACCAAAAAATGAAAGAGCTTTAAAGTAATAAAAATATAATGCACTGTTGCCCTGCACTGGTAAAACTGGTGTGTTTGCTACAGTAACACTACTATAATTTATATAATAAGCTGCTGTGTAGTCATGGGGGCAGCCATTCAAGCTGGAAAAAAGGAGAAAAGGCACAGGTTACATAGCAGATAACTGATAAGCTCTGTAGAATACAATAGTGTTTTATCTGTTATCTGCTATGTGCCTGTGCCTTTTCTCCTTTGAATGGCTGCCCCCATGGCTACATAGCAGCTTATTTATATAAATTATAGTAGACTTTCTGAAGTAAACACACAACTTTTACCAGTGCAGGGCAGCAGCACATTATATTTTAGTTACTTTTATACACTTTCATTTTTTGGTGTTACTGTTCCTTTAACTCAAACACCTAACTAAAAGAGTCGATCAATAATATACATTGGTAAAATAAGCTCCTCTTCTTCCATTACAGGTCTTTAGAAAATTAAAAGACACAGGAATTTAATTTAACCATCGATAAGGTCGTTAGCAGACATGCTAAGTCTAATTTTACAAGATGATGGATAAAGCTGAGTTTACAGATGATAAATTCATGAAATATTAAATAGATACCTCCTTAGCTAGACTTATGGTAAACTTCAGGGGTCAGAAGGCAAATTAGAACACAATCTAAAACATACTGTACATTACTAAAAAAAGAATATCCACAGACATGAATATTTGTAGATGAAGAACCCTGAGTGGTTTTTATATTATAGAACTCTTCCTTTATTAGACACATATTTATGGGACAATTCAGGCAGTGAGCTTTTATCTTTTTTATGATGGGAAAGTCTGGTGCAAAATGCTGTGTATAAGGCATTGCAAACAACCCTGAATTGAACACAATGCTTTCCCATTTAAAAACTCGTCTTATATGAGATCTTATTTTCCTGTGATTTTTTTCTAAATCCCTACTTTCAAACAACATTGTTTTATCTATATATCTGTCTATCTAATACTTCCAAAATTATCTACTTAACCACCCATTTTATTCTTTTACTGTTTCCAGGTTACTGAATTCTGTGACAAGAACCATAACACTGAGGCTCCAACATTACAGAACCGAATCTGTAACTCACGTAGCACATGGGACGTCATTATGAACTCCACTGATATAAAGGCCACTCCTCCACAGGCTGACTCCAATATCCCAGTTCCTACATTCACGCTGCTACAGAGTTCTGATAGAGTTGTGACTCTGGTGCTTGATGTATCTGGGAGTATGGCCAGTGTAGGTTTTCCTCTAGTTAACTTTATTCTCAGTTGAGATATCATTATAGTGTCAGCCCCATGGGAGGCAGCCCTTGTGCTACTGCTGTTCCAAAAATGCATTATACAGAAGTACAACCTGGTGGGCTGTAGTGGATGTAGTTCACAACCAGATTTAGGCAAAAAGGTTATTTATACATGAGCATGTTTTGAAATGCATTCGTTGGTTATATTACCAAAAATGCTTTCAAATAACCTTAATGTTTTTCATTGAAGAACTATGAATGATAAATAATTTGGTTGCTAAAATAAAGATATGGACAAATTCATATATTTATAGATAATAGGAGTGATAACATTCCTATACCTTTTGCTAGTTTGACTAGTAAAAAGAAAAACTAATGTAGATTAGTATAAAAATGTGCCTCCCTTGTACATAGCATAAGGATAAAACCCTACCAGGCTGTAGTTCTGCAAGTAAGTTTTATTTGTTACTTATGGAAAAAAGTTTGAATAATATTTAGGGTATTCTTTTCCGGGTATCTTTCCCCCTTCCTTACCTACAATAGGGGAGAGAGTGCAACCCTCATCGATACAAGGTGTGTGGACAGAATATGTAAAGTCTGTAGGAATACTGCTAATTTTTTTTACTTACCAGCAACCCAGTCATGCAGGGGAGACTCAAGGACATACACTATTTAAGAAGTTTCAGGGTATACGCATGAAAAAAAGAGAGCATAAGTAATTTACAACAGTACATCTGAGTGTGAATAATTACAATGCTATATGGATCCATTTAGAGATCCATCAGAGGTTAGTGTTAATGTAGCAGCACAGGACAGTGTTGCAGAAATGCATCTTATTGAGTCTGATTCACTTCAGCCAGAATGGGTTTTAATTGATTTGATCAGTTAAGTGTATTTCTTGCTATATGGCAACAATAACCATGGCTCCATCAAATGTAACTAAGTCTGAAATTTGTACAAAATGCAAATGGTTTGTAAACCACTGTATATAATTGCTTTAAATTGGAATTTCAAAACTGTTTGGCAGCTTGTATGGAACGCACCAGTATTTACCAATCCATATAGTACTTTATGAACACATTTTCTTGAATAAAAATAACAACAAATATTTTTACAATCCGCTATTGGTAGGATGGTCGAATTGGACGGCTGTACCAGGCAGCAGAAGTGTTCGTTATGCAGATTGTTGAAGAGGGCTCTCATGTTGGGATCGTCTCATTCTCAACCTCAACAACTGTCCTTTCCAAATTGGTGCAAGTAATCGATGACACTCAGCGGAATCATTTAAAGTTTCTCCTTCCTAAAACTGCAGTTGGAGGAACAAACATTTGTGCAGGAATTAGGGAGGGCATCAAGGTAATTATTCTTTTGTAGGGAAAAAAATATAAAAGCTGGATTATTGTGTATGATCCTTACTTCAAGTATGCAAATGTATTTGACATTACAAGGAGAAGAAGTGGAGAAGAAGAAAGAAAGCATTCGGTATATGGCAAAATATTTGGCATGTTATTTAATTTTCATCAACTTTATTCATTAAAACCTAAGACAGCCAGTGGCCACACATTGGCTAATCTTTTTATAAAACTGGATCATGCCTGAATTGTATGATTGCAATATTATCTACAAGAGTACCTTAATGTCAACTTTTTAAAATAAAATTCTGTAAAACTAAGGGGCAGATTTGTCCAAATGTGAGATCAGATCTTACAGCAGAAATTTTCACTTGCTTTTTTTCATTCCTACAGGATTTTACTTTCACCCACTGATAAATATGGTATTAAAATTTCTTAAGAATGAATAAAAAGTTTTTCTGTGGTGAGCTCTAATTTTCATCCATTGATAACTATAGACAGTACAGAGAGTGCAGAGAGTACAGAGAGTGCAGAGGTGGTGAGAATTATAAGGCTGTGTGAACTAGGGAGTACCTATGGGCTCTGGTTAGGCCATGTCTGACCTGGCATTTGCTGGTAGCACTTTTTGAAATAGTTCTTCACCTGATGCCCATAAATAAAATTACAGCAGGCATTTACATCAATCTGCAGTTAATGCATAATTAATCATTGTTGTTGAGTAAAACATGTATCAAATAATTTATTATTTCCAAATGTAGGTAAACAATCAGCACGATGGATCATCATATGGTACTGAGATTGTATTACTGACAGATGGAGAAGATAATTATAACACGTCTCTGTGCTTTCCTGATATATTCAACAGTGGAATAATTGTTCATTTCATTGCTCTGGGTCCAAATCCAAACCCGAACCTTGAAACGATTGTTGACATGACAGGTAAATTGCCATTGCCACAGTGCAATATAAATTATTTTTTTTCTTTACTGTTTTAATATAAAATAAAGCCGGACTTGGATTTTTTACTATAGAGTGCTATTCTGATATCTACTGGGAGCTGCTATCTTGCTCCCTTCCCATTGTTCTGCTGATCTGCTGCTGGGGGGGAAAGGGTGGTGGGTTATATCACTCCAACTTGCAGCTCAGCAGTAAAGTGTGACTGAAGTTTATCAGAGCACAGGTCACATGGCTGTGGCACCCTGGGAAATGAAGAATATGGCTAGCCCCATGTGAAATTTCAAAATCTTTTTGTGTTTTTGAAAAACAGATTTCAATGCAGGATTCTGCTGGAGAAGCTCTAATAACGAATGCATTTTGAAAAAAACATGTTTTCCCATGACAGTATTCCTTTAACCAAAAATTTATGGATGTAAGAGTGCTTCTATGAGCAATTTTGCAACTTACATTAATGTTCCATTTTTAGCAGTTTCTGATATATTAGCAGGTCTAATACCAGACTTTTGGCTCAGCAGCTTTCTGTAAAGAGAGACAGCATCCCTATGGCTAACTAATTATACAAAAGGTTTATAGAAAGTGTATATACATTTAGGCTCACCTACACTGTAACCTTTAAAGAAAATTGTTGAGCTGAAAGCCTGCTTTTAGCAAAAAAATAGAAAACGAATGTGCTCAGAACACCTCTTAATGAGCTTATATCAGTTTAATTTTTGGGTTTAGATCCCCATTTGAAAAATCTGCCATGAAGTTATCGTTGGTTTTCGGATAGGATTTAAGTCTACTGTATAAAAATAACTGTGTACACAAGCAATTTTTATCTAACTCTTTAAATATTGTATTAAACCTGGTAACTATAGTCAATATGCCCAGAAAACAGACATGTGTAATCTGTTACAATCTGTTGTTATGTTAGTATACTTTTCCTCATTTTTAATAAAAGGCACTAAGTTTGCCTAGGAGCAGTAATCCATAGCAACCATTAGGATGTTTACTTTTAAACGGGTGACCAGTAAATTCTACCTACTTATTAGTTGCTATGGGTTACTGATCATGAGAAAATTTAGTGCCTTTTATTACAAAACCCCTTTTATGGACATAGCAGTATAACATAAAACACAAGACAATGTTTTTGTTTTTTTTGATAGGAGGATTACGCTTTCTAGCGACAGATAAAGTAGATGCTCAAGGATTAATTGATGCTTTTAGCAGCCTCACAGCTGGAGATGGGGCTACTACCCAGCATGCAATTCAGGTGACAATATTACAGAGATATAATTAAACTCTTTGCAAACTATTGTGATTCCAGTATTAATATGGAACTGGATTTTATATCAAGTTAATGTTTTTCTAATGACTCAAATATTAACCATCATTGTTATCATTACCAGCTGGAGAGCTCTGGCTCAGTTGTTAACCCAAAGGATTGCTTAACTGGCACTGTCTTTATTGACAAGACAGTGGGGAATGGAACGTTCTTTCTTGTCACATGGGTAACCTTGATACCAGCCATCACTCTAACAGACCCAAATGGAAAGATATACACAGCTAAAGATTTTACCGCTGACACAACTTCAAAATCTACTAGACTTGCGATCCCCGGAACAGCTGAGGTAATGCACTCTTTTTTTTTAAATAGTATTATTGTGCGAATATAAATCTGAGTACATTTTTTTTTTACATTTTTGCTAGTCGAGAAAATGTTCATAAATCTGTACTAGAATTTAACCATGTGTTTTTCTCATCGGAAAAAACACAATAAAAATGTTATTGCCAACAGAGTTTTACATTATTTGTGCCAGAAAAACCTCCAACAGCATTATTAGAATTTCTTCATGCTTTTTTTTTGATGCAATAGGAAAAAACGCCCAATGGTTCTAATGCATTTGGGACAAGAATAAACCCTTATGGTCCTCTGGATAGTATGACAATGCGAAAATTGCCTGTTATTGTGTGCCTGCATTTAACAAAGTGGATATATGCTTATTTGCTGTTACAGTAGAAGGAAAGGTAAAAACTCAGTAAGCTTTATCAGAAAGGTCTGTGTAAATACAGCCATAAGCACTCACAGAAATGCTGCACTGACTTCTCTTTAAACACAAATTTATGTCCTTCTATTTCTATTAACATTTGTTTCTCCCTCTCCCACTCCCTCCTCCCCCTCCCCTCTTTGCTGTAATCTGAGCCCAGAGCACAGAGATGCAAGCATGGAAGTCAGACCAAGCTAAAATAGCAGCTGTTATCTTAAACAAACAATGGGAGCTTCTAGGGCTGTTTACTCTGGTATAGTAAAGCTTTCTGCAGAATAAATATAGCATTCTAGCTTGCACTATTATGACTAATTTATTGGCAATAAAATGTCTCAGTAGCTTTCCTTCTCCTTTAACCCCTGGATGTGTGAATAAAGTTACTGTGTTGCATGATCAATTGGAAGCCTGTGTGCCATTCACATTGTGGAAGTGTGTGAACTGCTGGTTTCCCTCTCTATAAGCAGATAATAGACTTTAGGGCCAATTCACTAAAGTGCGTGAAAACATGTGCTATTTATAGCATGCGGTAAAAATTTTATCGCGTCTAATTTTTTTGCGTCTTAACGCATGATTCACTAAAAGCATACTTGCGTTAATTTAGACGCGATGCTGTTTGCGTTATTTAAGTCGCGAAGACTATTTTCGTGCGGTATTTGACGGAACGCACACTAATCAATGCATCGCGCAAAAATAGTCGCCGTGTGCGGAAAAACGCACGCCATATTAGCCATACACGGCATTACTTTCGTAAAACTACTTTACCATTTCCCTGCAAACTGGCGGCTGCATCACTCTAGGGCCAACACTTGAATAAATAACACTGCAATCCCAAGTGCATATTTTATTGCCAAAAGCTCATTAACTGTACTTTTCTATAATTATCGCCTGCCTCAAGTAGGTGTTATTTTTCGCACAGACAAATGCGATATTAAGCGCGTCTAAGTGTTTGTGAATCATGCGTTAGTATTATTTCTGCAAGCTAATTAACGCAATGCTGTAAAATTAACGCATGCGGTAGCGCGAAATTTAACGCATGCGATAATGCACGCGTCAATTTTAACATAAAAAAGCATGCAATATGCGTTATCGCACTTTAGTGAATCAACCCTTTTGAGGGAGAAGCATTTATCAGTAGCAAGATAGACATTTCCCAAAATGTATAAGTTAAGCTGATCAAAAATCTATATTTTCTATAAAAAATAATCTGGAGAGTAATGTATATTTTGCAATACCCCCAATTCTTAGCATTCTTGAGCAGAGTGCATGTGAGCTTACAACTGTGTCATTATCACTCTACTCTATGCAGACATTAGACCAGGGGTCGGGAACCTTTTTGGCTGAGAGAGCCATAAACACCACATATTTTAAAATGTAATTCCGTGAGAGCCATACAATATGTTTGGCTGTGGGGCAAGGTAGGGTGGGTCCCAAGGATGCCGGATGCGATGCAGAGGAGGGCATGGCCTGCGCTTGGCGGATAGAAGAAGTGTTCTAAGGCTTAAAACACGTGTTCTATCTGCCGAGTGCAGGGGCAAGGTAGGGTGGGTCCCAAGGATGCCGGATGCGATGCAGAGGAGGGCATGGCCTGCGCTTGGCGGATAGAAGAAGTGTTCTAAGGCTTAGAACACGTGTTCTATCTGCCTAGTGCAGGGGCAAGGTAGGGTGGGTGCCAAGGATGCCGGATGTGATGCGGAGGAGGGTGTGGCCTGCGTTCGGCAGATAGGGTGGATGCCGGATGTGATGCGGAGGGGTGTGTGGCCTGCGCTCAGCGGATAGAAGACGGTTCTAAGGCTTAGAACACGTCTTCTATCTGCCCAGCGCAGGCCACGCCCCCCGTTATTTTTTTTTATTAAAGATTTGGCAGAGAGCCAGATGCAGCCATCAAAAGAGCCACATCTGGCTCCCGAGCCATAGGTTCCCTACCCCTGCATTAGACTGTACTTGTGCCTTGTGCCAATTTATATGGTTCAGTTCTATTCCCCTGCTAAACTGTAGTAGTGTTTTTCCATTTCCACTGGGTCCCTAGGACCACAAGACTTCTTTGGTTGTAAAATGTCAGTATGATCTGAAAGAACATATGTAGTGATGGGAAAATGTTTTTGCTAGGCATGGATTCGCAGCAAAATTCAAACTTTGCAGTCGCGTCAAAAAAAGCCACGGTTGCATCAAAATAGGCAGTCACATCAAAAAAAAGGCCAGCTAGCGTAAAAATAGGCATGTCAAAAAGTTGCAAAAAAAGACACACAGCACCTGTGTTTCATGGATTTTCCACTGTTTCGCACATTTTTCTGTACTTTCGCTAATTTTTTGCCAAAACGATAGACAGATTAGCTCATCACTAAACATATGTTGCTTAACTTTTTTAAAATATTTACTATACTAAGCAACACTGTCTATCTTGCTACCCTCCAGATATTGCTGAACTACAATTCCTGCTAATTGAGGCACTATGATAGGATAATAGAAGTGTAAGCAATATTTGCAGTTTGTAAGTTTGACTTCCCCTGAACTGCAGATTGTTTTCCTGTTAGAAATGACTGCAGAAACTTTTTCGTTTTGTCACATGAAAACCATTACTTTTTCATATTGTTGTACAAAAGCCTGCAACAAAAAAAACCTCAAGAACCTCTAAAATCATGAAGCAAAGAAAGATCTTCCAATTGTAAAAGGGACGTCTTCTATTGACATCTACATGATCTTGACAGTTTTGATGTCGTATTTTTGCATTCAGATTTGTTATGGTTTTGTTGCATAATAAATTGTGATAAAATCACATTATTTCTAAAACAAAATCATATTTTGCCATCAAAAAACCTGAACCAAAAAAATTGAGCGTTAGTAAATGCCCCCATTAGTGGCTTACTGTTTGAAAACATGTACTCCATGGTGGGTTACTATAGATGTGTTACAAGGAATAAAGGACCAGTTAATGCATAGATCTTTGTTTCTCTCTGAGAACAGTTTCTCTTTCTTAATGTATAGGAAATTACAATACTCAAAGTTAAGTCAAAAATAAAAAAAATAGTTAAACAGTGCACATCATATCGTGATTTTTTCAGGATTATTTATCTTTATCTTCACTATTGTTTTACTAGAGAGGAGCTTGGCAATACAGCCTGTGCAATACTCACACAACAAATCAGGCCATAGGCATTTTGGTGACATCTAGAGCAGCGGATGAAAATGTACCTCCAATTACAGTGAATGCTCATATGAATCAGAATGCAAATAACTTCCCTGAGCCAATGGTTGTCTATGCATCAGTAAATCAAGGACTATTGCCTGTCATAGGCGCCAATGTAACAGCCATTATTGAGCCAGTAAATGGAAATCCAGACCCTTTAGATCTCTTGGACAATGGAGCAGGTAATGTAACACATTATATTCAGTGTACTATAATAGTTATATAGTGGCAAATATTGATAAAATCATAAATAATTACCCAGGTCTTTCATAATCCTGGTGTAGGTACAATGTATAATGTTGTGTCTCATAGTGATATTTGTATGTGCTTTACAGTGCTTGTTACAAACCTATATACCTGGCTTCTTATTCATCATCACTGTCAGATAAAGAATAACAGGTAACAGAGAAGGTGCAATTAAGGAAGGTGCAGAAAACAACTGCAGCAATGAGGAGCTAGAGTAAAGTAAAGGAGAGTCTGGAAGTATAGGGACAGCTGGAAGTGGTTTAAAACAGAGGCAGTTATGGGAAATTAAGTAAAAGGTTAGTGGGAGTAGTCAGACTAGGTACAAATAGTGAAGGTAGGGATAGAAAGGATAAACAGCAAACAGCAAATCTGTGGTGAGAATAAAGGGTAAATAATAGGAGGGTCCAGAAAAAAAAGAGAGGGAAATATACAGTAACTTTTTGTGCTTAAGGTTCTGTTGCATTGTAGTCTAAGAGTTTTTTTTATGAAGATGTTGAGTTTCTGCTTAAGAGATCAGTGGTGTTAGAGGACACAATCATTGGTTCTGTAAGTAAGCAGAAGACTGAATTGCTAATCATGTAACCAATTAAGCTGTTGGTTAAATAACATGTCATGAGATCATATTCCATGTATGATATTCTGTAATCCAAAAGCCAATGCTGTGTCATTAAATACAGTGTTTATATCTTTACACGCATAATAAAGAGCTGCTTTTGTCTTGGCTGTTTCAAGGTGCTGATATTGTAAAGAATGATGGAATCTACTCAAAATATTACACAAATTTTCAAGGAAATGGAAGATACAGTTTAAAAGTGCGAGTGGAAAACATCAATAATAAAGGCCGACTGGCACTTCCAAGGAGCCAAGCTCTTTATATCCCTGGCTATTTAGAAAACGGTAATGAGAACTGTTTTATTCATCTCCTAAAAAAATACTGATTTTCCATTTCACTAAATATCTTATGCAAAATATTGGACGTTGTACTGTTTTAATGCATTTTGCAGAGACCCTGCTGGGTGTAATTATTAGAATAGTTTCATTTCCAGAAGTTTTTCAGACTCCTGTACAGTTTTTGTGGTGCAAACAAGTACAGGAATGGGATGCGTTATCCGGAAACCCGATATCCAGAAAGCTCCGAATTACAGAAAGCCTGTCTCCCATAGACTCCATTTTAATCAAATAATTCAGATTTTTAAAATTGATTTCCTTTTTATCTGAAAAAATAAAACTGTGCTTTGTATTTGATCCCAACTAAATTATAATTAATCCTTATTGGATTAAAAATAATCCTATTGAGTTTAATTAATATTTTATTGATTTTTTAGCAGACAAGTTATGAAGATCCAAATAATAGAAAGACCGCTTATCTGGAATACCTTTGATCCCAAGCTTTCTGGATAATGGGTCCTATACCTGTATAACTTAATTTATATAGTTACTTTTTATTATTAAAAAACAACAGAAGAGAAAAGATTAATGCTTGTTTTATAAACATGTATGTTTTTTTGTATTTTGCTTAAAATATTCTCAGAATTTCTCATGTCTTTTTCTTTAGGGCAAATAACAATGAACCCATTACGACCAGTTATAAATGATGAGGACCTTAATCTGGGAGAATTCAGTAGAACTGCTTCGGGTGGGTCTTTCATAGTAAATAATATACCTGCAGGTCCTCAGCCAGACTTGTATAAACCAGAGAAAGTAACGGACTTGGAGGCAAAAATAAATGGAAACACAATTGTGTTGACCTGGACAGCGACAGGGGATGACCTGGACCAAGGAATAGGTATGTGACTGGATTGGGTAGTTTTTCTTGTACCTTCTAAAAAAATGTTACTTTTTTCCAAATCAGAAGTTTGAAAACATTTATATATTTGTCTGACCAATTATAGATCGTATTTTATTCTGCAGTACTCAGTTCCCAAATAGTTTTTTTTTTAGCATTAAAAGACATGTAAAGCATACATTTTCCTGCCATGTATATCATTTGGGCACATCTCCCCCTCCCAAACCACACTATTTGTACTGCATAGATTCCCTCTTATCGCTAGTACCATCACATTTTCCTAAAACAAATAGCAGATTTTATGCGGTGGCCATTTTCCCTCTTGCACATTTTCTGCGACATTTATATCCGCAAACAGCATGTATGCGCTGTTAAGTTCATGCAATCAAGGATGCAAGCTTACACAGGCAGAATTTAATTTGATAAACAGTTCTGCTTGGATTGAGCACTGTAATGCTTAAGCTGAGCTCAGGACAGGAGGTTAGGAGAAATAACATGTTTCTCCAGCAGAGTGCACAGCTAGAGCAGAGTTTCTATGGAACCAGCAGTGCCATCTCTTCATTGGCTGCTAGACTGAAGGGTGTATTTGGTAACCTGAGTTGATAAGAACTGAGCATGCTCCGTAGGCAACAGCCAAAGTCAATTCCTAAGGGAGAGGCCGAGTGGGTTAGATGAGGAAAAGGAATCCTAAGTGATACTACAACCTTACTATTAACCTTTGAACAACCAGACCATCAGGTATTTAAAGATTCAAAGAGGCTGTTCACTGATTACATTTTTGGTGAGGGTTTACATGTCTTTTAATAATGGCCTTTGTGTGCATAGTATCTCTTTGTTTTCACTTATTATGCAGAAAAAACTGGTCTTACGTCCCCCTTTTTGTCTTTGAAGAGCAGAAACCTTTCTTTGATCAAAATTACTGGTTAAATTCATTTTTTATATTTCAGTTTCAGGATACGACTTGAGAATGAGCACAAATCCCAGTGACCTTAGGATCAATTTTGACAATTCTATAGCAGTCAATACTTCCAGTCTGACACCACAGATCGCTGGATCCAGTGAATCATTTACATTTGTTCCAGATAAGATTACAATAGAAAATGGCACCATCCTTTATTTTGCTCTCATTGCTTTTGATAAAGTTGCACAGAAATCGGATCTGTCAAACATAGCACAAGCGGCTCTGCTTATTCCTCCAACTCCTGCTACAGTTCCACCCGCAAATGACAGTTCTGGGAGCCTGGACATAACATTCCTGTCACTGATAGTTTGTTCATCTGTGATCATTATTTGTATTATTATAAGCATTACTGTGTGTGCTGTGAGATGCTGCGACAAGAAGAAACATAACCCAGAAATGAAACTGTAAATAAAATATCTATTATAGAAAATAAATTGTATCAAACTTCTATAAAGCATTACTGCCTTTCATTTTTATATTCTAATCTTTAAACAAGTGGTACCATGTATTTTTAAAGGTAATATGATTGTAAAGTGCCATTCAGTGGTCTAATAGTGTGGCAGGGACCAGTGGGTTAGAGAAGGAGAAGGAATCCAAAGGCTGATGCCACACCTTGCGTATGGTGTATATTTTCAGCAAGCCAAAAAACACTTGCCAAGAATAATCACCATCCGCTCCTACTGTACCTGTGCCTGCACCCGAATGAATGGAATATGCTCGGGTGCATACATATGTAGCGATATACTTATAAAAACATAAGAAAATGCAACATCTCGCATTTTTATATGGATTTCACCTACAAGTGCCTGCACCCGTGTATATTCCATTAATTCGGGTGCAGGCACAGGTAGGAGCATATGGTGTGTATTCTTAGGCTTGCCGAAAATATGCAGCATACTCATCGTGTGGCGTGATTAAAGGGATGCTGCAGCCTTACTATTAAACTTTGAACAACCAGAGTGGCAGGTATTTAAGGATTTTAAAGAGGCTGTTCACTGATTTTTTTTGTGGGGGGTGGTTTGAACAACACTTTACTGTACCAGAACCAGGCAGTCCTGTAACAGTAATGATCCAGGACTTCAAAGTTGCCCACAGCAGCTTCCCATCTTGGATCCTGTTAGGCCATCTGTTAAGTGTCAGTGACATGGCACATGCTCAGTGCGCTTAGCGCTGCTGTTGAGAAGCAAAGTTTACGGGTTGTGGGAGATCTTAGCAGCTCTAAGTCTGTAGCTTCAAAACTTCACATTTTAAATGTTAAAGATGCTTTACAAAATAGTTTTTTTCTCACAGGGGCTTTCCAAATTCAGACTATTGTCTGATTGTGAACATCCCCTTTAACAAACACTGGGAAAGAAGTTGAAGTAAGGGGGCTATGGTGCTCTGCAGGAAAGGATCTATTTTAAACACATTGAAAAAAAGGATACAAAGACCTTATGAGAAAAAGTGAGCAATTTAGACAGTGGGGGGGGGTGCCTGAAATACTGCAACCCAAAGCCATTTTTGATTTTATGACACTGCTATGTAATAAAAATGAGCTAATGTTTGTGTTTAAACTGTTTACAACTTCTCCCCCGTTTCCCCATATTTATAGCTTTAGTACACAGTGGGGAACATTAATGTGATGTTACGTGAGTTTACAGTTACAGTAAATGTTAATGTTTAGTGAATGATCAATAAAATAATCTGCTACTATATATTCGTGTGATGATTAAGGCTCCTTTTCTAAATGAATATCTACTTAAAACAAAGATTTTACTTTATATCACTATTCTAGCACAGTCACAAGATTAAAGAGAAATGTTGTATATTTTGCATCAGATGTTCAATATATATATATATATATATATTTATATGCACAGGACTTATAAACGTACAAAAATAATTTATTGAGCCTTTCTCAAAGTTACAAATAGAAGTAGTAGTAGTAGTAGCAAGCAGTAAGAACACTGTTAGATGTATTTTCCAACAGTGTTAAAGATGTGGCACCAGGGAAAATGCCTGTCTTTTTTAGGCAGGAAGCCAACTTGCCTGTGTTATGAACTCCCAGAGGAGTTGGGGGTGCTGCCTGCCACTGCAAGGAGCAGAGGGAGCCGTGACCACGTGTATGAGTGCCGGAGTGACAAGGCTTAGTGAGTAGCCCAAGTGTTCACGAGTGTGAGAGGCACTGTGAATGTGTAAAGGTCATTGGGGATGGTGAGAAGCCCCGGGAAAAGGTTCTAGAGTGTTAGAGTTAACCTGGAAGGTGAGAGCCCCAAAGAGGGGACAAATCATGAATGGGTTTAATGAACTGTTTACTGATGTTTATGTTGGGAGGAGATTACCCCAAAAAAACCTGTGAATTTTTTGCCCGAAGAAGTGGTGTCTCTGTCTTTATGTTCCTGATCCTTTGCTACCCTTCCTACCATAGCTAATTTCCCCAAAAATGTTATGTACAGGCAAAAGGCATCTCACAATATGTTAACTTAATAAAGTATTTAGAGATTGTATATTGTGTGTACTGATCCATCTGTAGTGAATCCCATCACAACTTGGATTGTTCTTTTTCAGCTACAGTGGTAATTATGTATGGGTGGTCTTTGTTGGAGGGGGAGTTACGTCACAGTTCATGTTGTGTCAGAATGTCATGTTTTTGTTTCTCCCACCAAACACAGTATATATGGAACATTATCACTTACAAGGCTGCTGCTACAGCCGAAATGTCAGTTTCTCTGGTTCAATAAATTATTTTTGTACATTTTTAAGTCCTGTGTGAGTGGTTCCTACTTTTCAGAATACTTATCTCTCTCTCTTCGCTCTGATTTTTGGAGATCAGCCATTTATCAGGGCACCTCACATGCACCTATGATTTCTTCATTGTTTCCTGTGACAGTGTGTTTGGCCTAAAAATGTACAGGAAAGTGTTCATTTAAGGTGCATGGATATGCAGGGGGATGCCTAATGGAGATAGGGTTAATATTTCCTCTCAGCCAGGCAATAAGATGGCAACTGAGAGTGGAGATGCTTGTAGTGGTGAAAGGCAGGGCCAAAACAAGGGGTAGGCAGAAGAGGCACATGCCTAGGAGGGTGCTAGGCATGTACCTCTTCCTCCTATCCCTAGTCTGGACCCTTGCACCTCCACTGCCTTCAGGTCCCCCCACTGCTTGAATGCCTGCATTACCTCCCCCCATCCTCAGTATGACCCCGCAAGCTAATTTGTGCATGCCTGCTCACGTGCGCAGGTGGGTAGGGAGGCTGGCTGGGTTGCCTAGGGCACCTTGTCCGCTTGGCGTCGAGCTGGTGATAGGGGTGTGCTCCAATACCTGTGGGTACTGGCTGTTTCCAATGTGGGAGTGTAAGCCAGAGAGGGAACTAAGAAGCTTGTGTAGTCTTAAGAGAGAGAGAGAGAGAGAGAGAGAATGCCAAGGGGCCTGTATCTGGAGAGAGACAGTGCTTTGAGAAGTATAGAAGTGAAGCTGACTTGGAAGTAGGCTGTGTGGTCTGGCTGATAGGGTGAAGTAATCTCTGAACAGTGAGTAACCAAGTACTAACATTGTGGTGATCCAGTGACTGGGAGAGAGTACAATCTCATGTGTAAGAGATTCATATATTTTTATGCTGATTAAAGGCAAGCACCCTGTTAATGTGTTTTTGAGTGAATACAGTACAGTAAAAATTCTTTTCTGGGCATTTTTTGTGTCCCTGTCTCTTCTCTGCATATAAAATATGCCTGCCTACCATTTCAAAAGCAAATCTTCCCATAATACATACACTATAAACTAAAGTCTCTTTTTCTAAAGGTAAATCCTTTATCTATCACTGTTGAGGCCCTGCCTTAGCTCATAAGTTGTAAAAAGATTCCAAGTATTTGAAAACTTTACTATATTAGTCATTCAGCAATACTTCCAAAAATATCTACCTCAACAAATTTCTACATCTTTATTGCCTAACCATAATTTAAAGGTGAGCCTCTTTTACTGAAGGTGAGTCCTCTTCCTTATCTCGAGGAATGCACTTTTACTAATAAAATAAATGTCCCTCAAGTAACACAGGCACGTTTTGCACGCAATCTGCAGTTGCTACTTTAGCTGCACAAGGTGAAAGTGGTGAAGATGAGGAGGGAGCATGTGTGTGTGTGTGTGTGTGTGTGTGCGTGTGTGTGTGTGTGGAGGTTGGTTTTGCAGGGGCAGAAAGAGAAACTCACCTCAAGCAGTAGCACCCCTGAGGTTCCCACCAATGCAATTTTTTGACTAAATGACCCCTCCAATATCTGGTATCTCATAACAAGGTTCCACAAAAATATAACTGTATTCGTCAGTCAGCCTGTCAGGGCTGCAAGGCTGTGGGATCAGGAAATAGGGGCCAAGGAGGAAGCTGGCAAGGGGGAACAGAAAGATTAGGCAAAAGTCCAAGGTGAGTTGCTAGAAGAGCTAAACAAATACAAAGTGCAATGTCAGGCACAGGTCAGGGCATGCAGCAATCAGAACAATCAGAAACAGGCCAGGGGCCAATGAATTCAAATGCCAAATAAAGAGTTCACCCAGGAACATGGCATATAACACCTTCACTTGAGAAAAAACATACTCTTGGTTATTGAGCACATCAGGGCCACAAGACTTCTGGGATTAAGAAGTATAGAGCAACGAGGAAGCATACAGATTAGGCAAAAGTTCAATGGTGAGGTATCCAAAGGGCTAAAAATTCCATAATTCAGTTTCAACCACAGATCAGGGCAGGTAATGATCAAAATAGTCAGAATCTGCTCAGGAGTCAATAAACCAAAATTATTATCACAAATTTATAAAGAACCAATATATTCCACAGTGCTGTACAATAAATAGGCATATACTCTGAAAATGCAGATTTACACATAAAAAGAACCAATAACTGAATTTTTATAAAGCAAATGGGCTTAATAAAACAAGGGGAGTTGCAATACCTCGACAAATTAGCTTGAGGGATTCACATAAAGAGGACACATCATTAACCTTGTGTCTTACAAAATTAGATTTAACCAACAAATAATGCTTCTCCAAAATAAACTGGCAGTCCTAGAACAACAAGACAAAAAAGCACCCACCCCTTTATTGAGAACCCAACTGGCTAACCTTAGGACCAAATTACACCTACTTCTGTCTGCTGCCTCTACACTGCATTGGAAATCCCAGAAGTATTATTCACTAAGTAACAAACCTACTACACTACTTGCAAACAGACTAAACAAACCCCTGGCTCCAGCTCTTGCACCCTATAAAATCAGTAAGTCCCAAGGGGACGTCTCTGGAAATCCTGTAAAAGTTTTAAAGAAATTTGGCAAATTTTACCTTTTTTTTTAATTCTACCTTCCCTAGAGACAAAGCTGATAAACTTGTTGGACCAACTAACCTTCCACGCTTACCTAATTCTCAAGCAAACATCATGGAAAATGCAATTACACAGGAAGGGACGCAATGGGCTGCTGGCTTTTCAGCAAAGCATTCAGTTCTGCCTCCCAGCCATACCTATATTATGTTGAAAAAATGGGGATTCAAAAAAAATTCTGACACGTAATTAAAGCTTTATATAGCCATCCTTCAGCCTACGTTCGATGGGGCCCTTATTATTTAGATCCCTTTCCCCTCAAGGGTGTACATTATCCTTAATCTTTCTTATCTTAGCCCTGGGACCATTAGCCGCATTAATCCAAGGAAATGTTGACATTACAGGCCTATCCTTGGGCTCAACATAAACTGTGCCTATTTGCTGATGATATTCTAGTGCTAATCACAAAGCCCCTTACAACCTTACCTAACTTAATCCACATTTTTAATAAATGTGCAGAGCTATCTGGTCTTACCATAAACTACTATAAATCTTATGCCCTAACCATTAATCTCCTGCCCCTAACTGTCAAACTCCTTAAATTATTTTTGACTTTAAGTGCCAATCTTCCCACATATAGAGGCACAGTTACTAAAACTCTATAATGTCTCATTAATTTAAATTTTTAAACTCATTTCCTTTGAATGTCTAACTTTTATTTAAAAAATCTAATAGGAAAAGTCCATGCAAGAAAAAATTGCAAAAAACTGCAATTTTTCGAGTTGACTTTTTGAAAATCGTGACTTTTTCGAATTGTCACACAAAAACCAGCATCAAAAATCTGAAAATCTAAAAAATCTAAAAATCTAAAAAAGTTTTGAGAAAAAAGTAGGATCTTCCAGGAAAGTGAAGGGATATCTGTCATTAACTTCTACATGAACTAAGGAAGTTTTAGATGGTGAATCGTGAGATTCGGATTTTTAGAAAAAAACATGACTTTCCTTATTCTATAGGAGTTCTCTCAATATTAGAGGCATATTCAACACCTATTTTTCCCTACATGAAAGTCTGGGAAAGGGAGCCCTGGAGCCTGGTTGTCCAACTTCTTTGGTACCAAGGGCCGGAATTTTTCTGGCCTACATACTGGAGGGCCGATAATGGAAGCCAGTTTTGACCACTCCGGTTTTTTAAACTGCACCCACTTCAAACCACAACCATGTTATCACAGACCATCCCCACATTAATGGTGGTAGCGCAGCAAAAACCCAAATATTTTGGCTCACTGTAGGGATATCACTCATCATTCATACGAATTATATTATGTCATATTAAGACATACCCTTAAATCCATATGCCTCCTCCTTCCCTGTGGATAGCACAGCCAGGGACGGGCCAAACCGTCCGGGCACCCTAGGCAACCTGGTCTGCCACCTCACTCCTGCACCTTGCTCCATTGCCCCCATCGAGTAATTACAACCGGCAGGGACAAAAGAAGGGAGTGGGGCTAGGGGTAGGCAGGAGAGGTACCTGCCTGGCGCCCCCCAATCATTGCAACCTAGGCAGGTGCTTTTTCTGCCTACCCCTAGTTCTGGCCCTGAGCACAGCAACGCCAGCACATAATTACACACCTTTGGGACTATTTAATGACTATTTACAACTTCTAACAAATTCCCAGAACAAACCCCTACCAGGTTCACTTCCCGCAGGCAGCATAGGGCAGGCAGAGTATGGCACACACAGGCAGGATAGGGCAGGCAGAGTATGGCATACACAGGCAGCATAGGGCAGGCAGAGTATGGTGCACACAGGCAGCATAGGGCAGGCAGAGTATGGCAAACACAGGCAGTACTCTGCCTGCCCTATGCTGTTGGTTTGTGCAATACTCTGCCTGCCCTACCCTGTCTGTGTGTGCCATACTCTGCCTGCCCTATGCTGCCTGTGTGCGCCATACTCTGCCTGCCCTATGCTGCCTGTATGTGCCATACTCTGCCTGCCCTACCCTGCCTGTGTGTGCCATACTCTGCCTGCCATATGCTGCCTGTGTGCTCCATACTCTGCCTGCCCTATGCTGCCTGTATGTGCCATACTCTGCCTGCCCTACCCTGCCTGTGTGTGCCATAAATTGCCTGCCCTATGCTGCCTGTGTGTGCCATACTCTGCCTGCCCTATGCTGCCTGTGTGTGATACTTTACCTGCCCTACCCTGCCTGTGTGTGCCATGCTCTGTCTGCTCTATGTTGCCTGTGTGTGCCATAGCATAGTGCAGGCAGTACATACAGTGACACAATGCTGGCACTGCTCCTATAGTCTGAGGTGTGAACAGGAGAACAATGTGGGGCTTACAGTCTGAGCCTCAGGTGTGAACAATGCAGTGGGTGAACAATGTAGACACTAAAAGGTGTGAACAACACAGGGTCTTAAATATGTAAACAGTACAGGGGATTTCATGTTTGAACAATACAAGGGTTTACAGCCTGAATCTGAGGTGTGAACAATGCAGTTAATCTCAGTACTGATACAATTTAAACATACACAAAGGTAAGCAGTCACAGCAGACAGAAAGATGGGGGGCCACACAGAGGTGGGCCGTGGGCCGCCAGGTGGACAGCACTGCTCTAGAGTCCGCTGTTTCTGGGGCAGAGTCTACAAAATAATATTTTCAGTAACTGGGATAAACTTACGCAAATCCCCAGAGCATGCCCTAACAGAAAATAATTCTTATCATACATTCATAGCTGCCAAGTTGATAAAAGTCTTCAATTTTATCAATACAACAACTAAAATGTAAAAATGAAACATAGAATTATTTTAAATGACAGACAAATACAATTCCAAAAAATTTGGGATCCATGGATGCATTATGTCACCCCATCTGATTCAAGTCATGCTCTCCTCTCCAATTAATTAATTAACTGATTGATAGGCTAACTCTAAAGTAAGATACAATGACACTGGATGGGGAGATGGGACCCCCCAAAACCCTGGACTGAACTTTACAAACCATCCTATTAATGGAAACCACTGTGGTTGTGAATACATGATAGGAATTATCTGTGATGTTGGTTCAGCAATGGAGGAGAGCGAAAAGGAGGCTTATATTATTTTGTTTGATTTTTTTGTCTTGTTTTATACTTGTTCCATTTTTATTATAACTCTGAATTACCTTCTGCAAGGTTTTCTATCCCCATGTGATTTGATTCAAGTACGTGACTGAATATCAAACTGATTATGCTACATATAATATTTACTGCTGTACATTCTGAACTGTAACAAATAAAAACGTAGGACAGAAACCCAAGAGAGTAAGGAATTCCGCCTACACCCAGTTCCCGTCACATTTCCCCCTGACCCCTCCCACAGGACACTATGTTTATTCAGCAAAATCATACTGTTCAATATTTTTTTTGAAAGCTTGTATGTCTGTTGTACTCTGGAGAAAACCTGAATAAAAAAAAAGAACCAGTAACTGATACAAGAGATAAAGAGTGCCTAAACAAACTTAAAACCAAAAAGGCAGATACACTGTAGATAGAGCACACCTAGGGACCTAACAAGTAAGATCATTTCTGGCATTAAACCCTTGTCTGAGCCATGACACAAGTGCTATGATTTTGTCACCCCATGTAGCTGCTGCAAACCTCACTAGTAAGTCCAGTCCTACCATTTTGGAATGACTTTGTTTAAAATATACAATGGTGGGGTGTGTCATTTTTGTCTGTCTAAGACCTTAGTATTAATAAAAACAGGGATAACATATTGTCCAGTTCAAGAATTCAATAACCAAATAATATGCAGGGAATCGTTAATTAATATTTGCAAAAGGGAATCAGGTAAATTAATTGTGTTCTTCATGTTCTAATCTAAGATCTAAGATCTTGTTTTTCAAAGAGATACTGTCATAGTTTTTATGGTGTACTTTATTTCTAAATTACACTGTTTACAGTGCAAATAATTCACTCTATCATGTAAAATGTTATTCTTGAACCAACAAATGTATATTTAGTTGTAATATTGGTGTGTAGGCGCCATCTCAGTGCATTGTGCCCGAGTCCGAGCTTTCAGAAGGAGCCAGTGCTACACATTAGAACTGCTTTCAGGTAACCCATTGTTTCTCCTACTCCCATGTAACTGGAGGAGTCCCAAGCTGGACTTGGATTACTTACTATTGAGTGCTATTCTGATATCCACTACTACCAGTCCACATAATTTAACCCAACACATTAAGGCTCATTTTACTGAACTAGATTGCACACATAAATGATGGTAGATCATTTTAAGGCGAAGATTCGCATAGATATTAGAATAGAATTTCAATGAATTTCTGGCGGTGTCATTACCTTGTATTCTTCAGAGAGGTTTAGGCAAATACAGTACTGAAGCTGAAATGTCCAGAATGTTCTTGACCAAAATCTGAATGAGCTCTGAACCCCAGGATCAGGCAAACACTTCTTGCTTTGTTGCTTACTACTATTTTGGAAATGATTGATTATAATGCTCACTGTAAAAATATTTTTTTCAGAAAGTCTCAGATATTATCTATTTGTCAAAGATGAACATCAACCTTAAAGAAAAATGATCCATAAAGTCCATCGATCCATGTTTCATTTCTATCTGTTCTATTTCCAGTAATTTCCATTTCTATCTGTTTTCTATTTCTACCAAAGGTCTAATTCTGTCAAAGGTTAATTTTGTTGCATTTATGTAAAAGATATTACCTTTCTATCTTCTGCTTTACTTTAATTGTTACCCCTGCATAATTCAATATCATTCCAGTTTCTTGCTGGAAGAATGACTCATTTTGAAAATGCTGTAAAAAGACATTGCACATTCTAGTGGTGTGGCTTGGATTTACAAGGTTTGTTTGTATATATACATACCTAACGTAAACCTTCACCCATCCATTAGGTAGATGAACACAATGTCTTTCTGTAGTGTCTTTGCATTATTTGTAACATGTTATCTTTTCTTTGCATCTGGTACTTCAATCAAACTTCAGGATGGTGGCTATGAAGACATTGTTATTGCAATTAATCCAGGACTGCGAGAGAATGTCAAGATTATTGAAAATATTCAGGTAAAGTCACAAAACCATTTTTCAATTAGTCTTGTCATTTTTTTTTATTTTCAAACCAAACAACAGCATTCATTGAATATTTTTATATATTTTCTAACTATTATTATGACATTGTAGAAACAGGTTCATAGGATTTATTTAGATTATTTATGAGACAATGGGACATTAATTGCACACAGTGGGATTCCATTCTATTCATTTAGACTTTTCAAAATTTTGAAAAAAAAAAATTCCAGTTCAAAATATGAATAATATTTTTGTAAATTCCAGGGAAATCCATTTCCCCCTAGAGGACTTTACTGATTCTATCACAATGAAAAGTGGAAAAAATGTACAATAATATCCAATAATTGTTTACCCCAAATCTAATGTTTATTCATATGGTCTCCTCTTCAGGTTTGGGTTCTATAAATCAGAACCCAACAGAGAATAAGCACGTATTTCATATATCAACTGGCCCCTGTGACTGAGCTGCCCCTTCCTCACATTTAGGAACCTATACAATAATCAAGAATAAAGTAAACAAGATTTTTAGATTAATTTATTGTTACAAACTGGTATTATGGACCAATAAGTTATAATAAACCAAATGTTTTTTTCTCTCCTTTGTTGATGTTTCTTACTAGAATATGATAAATGGAGCTAGCCATTATTTATTTAATGCTACAAGGAATCGAGTCTATATAAAAAGTGTAAAAATCTTAATTCCTATGACTTGGTCAAACAAGAGCTATACCAAGGCAAGAACAGAAACCTATAATAAGGTAAGTGTCATTTAAAAAGGAAGGTGCAGAAGGTAGAGACGGTGGAGATGTTTAGCAGATAAGTAATATTTAATGTTGTGCATTTTACATTCCTCCTTCACAGATATGGTCCTAATCTTTGCATTACAAAGAAAAAAGATTACAAGGTTATTTTTAATAATTATACAGAAAATAAAACATATATTTTGCTATGACAGCTATTACAGGTTTTAACAGCTTGCAAAAATACCCATTAACTTTTCCATATAAGACAATAAGGCTAATTTATATTTAGATATTTTATTTACACTGTACAATGTTTTTATTTTATTTTCCATTAATTGTCTTGAAAGAAAGCCTAACACTATATCAAAAGGGAACCATCAAAATGTTTATGCAATTTACAATTAGTTTAAATATTTTTTCTCTCAAACAGCATATAATGTAGAAAAATTAGTGTAGTAATTATTATTTATTTATTATTATTTTATTTATTTATGCCACTACTAATAGCCATATTGTATACTAATATCATAGTCATACAGTACTTCCCTGCCCAACAGGCAGATGTGATCATTGCCACCCCTCATCTCAAGTTTGGAGATGACCCATATACTCTGCAGTATGGTGGCTGTGGAGAAGCAGGAAAATACATTCATATGACACCAGACTTCTTGCTGAATGATGTCCTGGTTTCTGTTTACGGACCTCGAGGTAAAACATTTCTATGTATTTATTAATAGTTTGAAAAACCCTTGTAATGTCAGACTTATATCAACAGATTTATGGCATTTTGATAATTGTAAACTGGTCAATTAATCTTGAAACAGAGTACATTTTTTAGAATTTCTTTCTCCTCTTATTTATTCCTTATACAGGTTACCATGGGCATCCCTAGAGAGCAACTCAAAGAAATGATAAATGGGTTTAAAAAATTCTGCATATGCAGTAAAGTTTATGACAACCTGAAGCCTTGGGCTCCACTGCTTCCCACTGAGCACTGTGCCCACTGAGTGCAGCTACTCACTACTCCTCTATACATTTTTGACACATGAAATAGTCCATTTCAGAGTGGGTCTCTTATTCATTTTAGGGCTAAGACAGACAGGAATAAAAGTTGTTGCTGCTTGTAGTTGGTTAGATCTAATTGATTAACATGCCTGATCCAGTGGTTTTAAGACTTATTCAGTTCAAACCTCCCCTGCAAACTTTGATCATTGCCTGCTGTAGCTTATAACATGGTCACAGATATATAATATCTAATCTATATTCTGTCATTTCTGTTACCAATTGTTTTAATAATGTATGTCACCAAAGATTATTGTATTGAGCGTGAAAGAATGACTTTGATACTCCTGAGATATTTCCTTTTTCCATCAGCTCACCCTTTATAAACTGGTGGTTTGAAGTCACAGTGAAGTTAATGATTTGCAGTTTCCAGCTGCCTCTGGTAGGCTTATGTGGCACAATGTCATTTTGTCCACCTGGCTTGAGTAGGTAGCTAAAAGGTGGGAGTTATGCTGATACAGTAGGTAGAGATTTAAGTGGTCAGGCACTGGGTATGCCAGTAGGTATCCCTAAAATGTCTTGGTGCAGGGCTGAACAACTGACGTTCCATATAATAACCCAAGGGATTATTATGGCCCCTAGTTTTCTTAAGCACTCCACAAACATCTTTTAGCTTGTATGAGTAGCAGGTCATGGCTGTTTGTTGTTTAACATTATGCATCCTTCCAAGCTGAATTCACAAAGCCATCATTTGAAATAAATACAATTCAATAATTCATGTATTTTCAGGGAGAGTCTTTGTCCACGAATGGGCGCATCTACGATGGGGCGTTTTTGATGAATACAACTATGAAAAACCTTTTTATATTACTGGAGATAAAAATATAGAAGCAACAAGGTATTTCTCTCTCATATATTTTTTGTATATTTAGTAAATTATTTTGTTTCTTACAAATTGTAATAACAAAGTGGGCGCTATGGCAGTCATTACTTGAAGCCTGGCGTCACATGGCGTCACATAATGCCATAAAGTAAGTGCAACATCAAATTTATGTTTTAATTAAGTTTTCATTTGTGAAAAAATGCTATTTGCTGTGTGAAGCAGAAATGAGATACCCAAGTAGCTTTAAATATTTCAGTGATTTAAGCCTGAGTGCACAGCTGATTTGTGCAACCAGTATAATCCAGTATAGTGTAACCAGTATAATCCAGTATAGTGTATTTGAGTCTAACATTGACCCAACTGATTTTGATAAATAAAGAGACTACACTCCTTTCAAGGATCAAGACAAGTGGAGCATAATCATGTATTTAATGTTACCCACATAAGTGAACTCTGTGCAAAAGATATTTTAAGTCATGTATGTGTCCTACTATGATGATTAATTCACAGCTTTTATATGTTACAGCTGTTATATTAGTGTATTTCCATCCTAAATTGCACTGATCTGTACTGTCCAAATACCCTTAAAGAAAACTACATTTATATATAAATCTCCCTTATCTCTTTATTTTAAAGGGCAAGCATACAGTGTATATATAGCAGGACACTATGCATCTATGTGTAGTTTAAGACAAATAAATACAAATATGGCTTGTGTTTAAAACGTGTTCTGCGTATTGTTTCACATTTTCTATCCCTATACCCTGTAATATATTTTTAGGGAGGTGGGATTAATGAAAATAACATGACTGTCTCCACTCCTCTTTATTCCCCTAAATCCCTTATTACTTCTGAATTTGGACCAAGCAGGAGGAAATTTCGTTTTTTCTATGCTCTGATTGTAGAATCTATAGAGGCACTGTGCAAGGGTGGTTAGTAATCTACATATAATGTATCTGACCATCGCATCCTGGCATCCTTTATCAGGCATAATAAAACTTCATTATTAAAAAGGAGACTGCACTGGGGTAAAACTGAGACCAATAACTGACTTTTACTCTCCTCACGATGACACTACAATCTGTAGATGACTGATTCAATCAGCTTATTGTTAAATTCAATCAATTCTAATGTTTCACACTATCTGGTTAACTTAGTATAGCTCACCAAATTTTTTTATGTTTAAGCTGTCTAGATATATTGTCACTGTGTTCATTTTTACAGTATTCCAATGGATACCCCCCATTTATACTATATCTGTATCATAAGACTAAAAAGTGAATTAAATACAGGTATGGGACCTGTTATTCAGAATGCTCGGGACTTGGTGTTTTCCAGATAAGGGATCTTTCCGTAATTTGGATCCCCATACCTTAAGTCTGCCAAAAAATCATTTAAATATTGAGTAAACCCAATAGGATTGTCTTGCCTGCAATAAGGATCCATTATGTCTTAGTTGGGATCAAGTACAAGTTACTGTTTTATTATTACAGAGAAAAAGGAAACCATTTTCAAAAATTTGAATTATTAGCTTATAACAGAGTCTATGGGAGACGGCCTTTCCATAATTTGGAACTTTCTGGATAACGGGATTCCAGATAACGGATCCCATTCCTGTAACAATATACATATATATGAATGCATGCATAAAACTTATCACCTGCTCTTCAAGGGTGGTTTTATGCCTTTAAAAATGAAAGCTGAGCTTGGAGATCTCTCTGATATAGCAGGAAGAATGATCTTGCTTTACTAATACTAAATTAGTAATATAAAACATGGGGCCAGTGCATTGACCAATCTCTTTTTTTATTTATGTTAAAGCAAGTTTGACCAGGTCTCACTTTCATAATATTCTACTTTTACTTTAAGCTTATGGCAGGCAGGGAGATTTGTCACCACTAAGTATGTATTATTAGAGCAAAATGTTGACGCTTGAATATGCTGGGAGAAATAATTCGCATGTATTGACTACAGATATGGAATTATCATCCTCCAGTGTACAAATTGACCAAATAATTGCTTAGCTTCACTAAGCAAGAATAAGCATAAGAATAAGCCAGAAATTATTTTTTGTCATGCAAAACATCTTTTTAACATGCATAATTGGACAGTCTAATGTATCTCCAACAATGTCTCATTTATAGATTCTGAACTCTTGAGATATACATTTTTTTGTTAACACAGTAAAAACCAAGTATTTCCTTTCCCTTGGCAGATGCTCTGCTGATATTACTGGCACCTACATTAAACAGTGTCAAGGACAAACCTGCAAGTGCATCCGTGACCCACAAACAGGCCTTTATGAAGATGACTGTGTATTTGTACCTGAAAGGAATGGGGCTGCCAAGGCATCTATCATGTATTTACAGGCACTGCCATCTGTGAGTAGATAATGCATTGCATGCGTAAAAATAGAAGTATAGTCACTGACTTTGATATTCTTTAAAAGAAGCTCAGCCTCTTCTAGTCATAATGCCAATGACACTGGGTAGAGAGGAAAATAATGGTAATTGTTCCCTTAAACATACAGGATTAGTCATTTAGGAAATGTTACCACTCACAGGTTCAATATACTTCAATCATTTTCCTGACATTGCTCAACCTTATTGTATGGTTTGCTGGCAACGCCAGTTGATATCAGTATCAAAGAGTATTAAACACATTGGGACCTGGCCAAGCCACAGCTAATATTCCTGTAAAAATCATACTTGAACTTTATGTGTGAGCGCTGGGATTTGCTGGGAAGTGTTGAACTTGATGGACTTTGGTCTTTTTTCAACCCAACTTAACTATAAAAACTATGTAAGTAGTATATCTTTTTTAAATTTGAAGAACAATAGTTTATTACTTATCATTTTGGAACAACACAGTACTCTATTTCCAGAACCTGCTGCCTATCTACCTCCAAGGTAATAACATAACCAATATGCAGATAATCACCCTGCATAATGGACGCCTATCTGTGTCCTGGTAATCTCATTATCTACCTTGCAAAGACCAGTAGCTTCAAGCTTAAGGCTAAGGGCACATGGAGCACTGGCTGCTCTCAGCTTGCCTTTATTCTGCAAACTGAGAGAATCGGATCTGCTCCCTTCACAGCTCTGTTTATTGCACTGAAAATTACATTACATTATTAAAACCCCCGAAAATGCTTGCTTTCTTGTTTTTTGGGGTTGATCTCTGCTCCACTCTGTGTAGCTGCACTCAAGCAGAAGCTGTACTTTTCAGTGCAGATACACAGATATGTGGAAGGGAGTTGATCCGCTTCTCTCAGGCTTCAGAAAAAGGAGCAGCTGAGTAAACGCTCTGTGTGCCTTTGGTTTAAGCTTCAGTTTAAGTTTATCTTAAGAAATAAATAAAAATAATAGTTTAAAGAAAATAGGCAAAAAGTAAGTTCAGCAGAAGTTGTTAAACTAAAAGAAACCCAAGCAAGGACCAAGGATGGAGTAGCTTTAGTTTCCCTGTTTAGCTCAAGAGATAACAAAAGTAGAAAGCAAAATTTTAGTATAAGATAAAATACATAAAGCTCAATCACATGAATGTCTATGGGCACAAGCCACTGCTACTTAAAAATACATGCGGTTATAAAGGTAAGTAATTTATTCCACACTAGACCTAGTACTGACCGCTAAAGAACAAATTCAG
Organism: Xenopus tropicalis; assembly: GCF_000004195.4. Classification (NCBI taxonomy): domain Eukaryota; kingdom Metazoa; phylum Chordata; class Amphibia; order Anura; family Pipidae; genus Xenopus; species Xenopus tropicalis. The sequence goes on along the minus strand of NC_030680.2, from coordinate 106,751,982 downwards.
GCAGTGAACTTTCACCTTTTTACAGAGGGAAAAGCTGATATAAAATGCTGTGTAAACGGCACTGCCTTTTTTATACGTTGTTTTTCCCCTTTGAAAAACAATTTTTATGTCTGATTTTACACACACACCTGCACACTCATAAAAAATCATTCTAATCACACAAGATTTTACACAGTATACAATGACCTTAAAGTGCCAATGTAAAGTGTAACTTTAGTTTATTTGCCCATAGTGGCATCACTGTCTCATAATTTTAGCAGTTAGTTCTTACTTTCCTGAGGATTGTTTCTAAATTTCTTTTTTTCAGCAACATTATTGTAATCAAAACGTCTACCGGTCTTTTACCTTCAACAGTATCTGTCTAACATTACTGCCCCACTTTATACTCTCTGTCCATATCCTTTATAATCTTCATTCAAAAAAGGAAAAGTTTATTTTTATAAATTGTTAAAGTCATTTTTTTGGTTTAAAATGTACAGTAATATTTGATTTTGCTGTTTTTAGGTTACTGAATTCTGTGACAAGAACCATAACACTGAGGCTCCAACATTACAGAACCGGATCTGTAACTCACGTAGCACATGGGACGTCATTATGAACTCCACTGATATAAAGTCCACTCCTCCACAGGCTGACTCCAATATCCCAGCAGTCCCCTCCTTCTCGCTGCTACAGAGTTCTGATAGAGTTGTGACTCTGGTGCTTGATGTGTCTGGAAGTATGGCCAGTGTAGGTTTTCCTCTAGTTAACTTTATTCTCAGTTAAGATATTATTATAGTATCAGCCCCATGGGAGGCAGCCCTTGTGCTACCACTGTTGCAGAAATGAAATTTACAGAAATACGACCCAGTGGAGTGGTAACAGGTATAGTTCACAAGAAAATTAGGACCTGAGCATGCCTTGAGATGCATTCAAAATAACCTATATACGGTATTTCAGTGGAAGAAATGGGGATGATAGATAATTTGACTGCTAAAACAAAGACATGGACATATTACTATATATACAGACTATAAGGGGCAGATTTACCAAAGCACGAATTAGAATCCCGAATGGCAAAAATTCGTATTGGAAACGAAAATTTTGCAACTTTTTAGTCGCTGTCGCGACTTTATCGTATTTTGCGCGACTATTTTGTCGCCTTCGCGATTTTTTCGTATTGAACGATCGTAAACGGCGGAAAAAATAAATGGCACTCTGCAGCTCCAACCTGGCCCAGGAAAGTCACGATAACAAAGCTTGAATGAATCCGAAACTTTCGTACTCGGCGCAACAATACGATTTTTTCGCGATGACGACGGAAAAATCACGGAAAATATACGAAAAAGTCACGGCGGCGATGAAAAAGTCGCAAAAATACCAATCATTACGAAAAAAACGCATTCGGAAGCATTCAGAGCGCTCGTGGATTAGTAAATGTGCCCCTAAGAGTGATTACATCCTTACATTTCCCCTTGAATCTGACTAGTAGGAAGAAAAAGTGGATTAGTAAAATAATTTGTCCTCTTGTTGTACATAACTTAAAGGGGAAAAAATCCCACCAGACTGTAGTTCTACAATTTGCATTCATTACCTATGGACACATAGGTTTAAATGTAGATGTCACTTGCCCCCTACTACCCTGTTTCAGATCCCAGTGACAGAAAATGTTTGATTATTAATTTATTCTCTTATTCAGGTACAGACAGGGCCTTTCAGGAATCTCTCACACCCAGTTTTCTATTACTTCCTTCCATATACAGCCTTGGGTAATGCAGGGTCGAAAGGAATGGCCGGCAGGTCTGACAGAACCTTGCACAATATTTTTACTCACCAGCAACCCAACCAAACAGGAGAGACTTAAAGGAACAGTAACACCAAAAAATGAAAGTGTATAAAAATAATTAATATATTATGTACTATTGCCCTGCACTTGTAAAAGTTGTGTGTTTGCTTCATAAACACTACTACAGTTTATATAAATACCCTGCTGTGTAGCCATGGGGGAAGCCATTTAAATTGAAAAAAGGAGAAAAGGCACAGGTTACTAAGCAGATAACAGATAAGTAGCATAGATTCCCATTGTATTGTACACAGTTATCTGTTATCTTCTTATATAACCTGTGCCTTTTCTCCTTTTTTCAATTTAAATGGCTGCCCCCATGGCTACACAACAGCTATTTCTATTAACTATAGTAGTCTTTCTGAAGCAAACACACAGCTTTTACCAGTGCAGGGCAACAGTACATTATATTTTAATTATTTTAAAACATTTTTATTTTTTAGTGTTACTGTTCCTTTAAGTGCATGAACTGTTCAAGATGGTCCAAGGGATTAGCATGAACAGAAGGAAACATAAATAAGTTACCAGTTGTTTATTTTATATATCTGCTCAAAACATTTCTTTTTGAGTCGGAATCACTTCAGCTAGAATTGATTTGAATTTTTTGAGTAGATAAGAGTTTTTTATGCTGTATGACAACAATAACTGGGGCTGCATGAAAACAAAATCCAAATTTGAGAATGCACAAAGGTCAGATGGTTTGTTAGGTTTGTGCACACTGTGTATAGTTGCTTTGAAGCTGGAATCCCAAAACCTCCACGTAGACTGCATGGGATATGCCAATATTTTTCATATTTACAAAAGTAAACAATCCGTACAATATTGCAAGGACATGTTTTTTTTTTAATTAAAATGACAAGAAATATTTTTACCTGTTTGTAGGGTGGTCGCATTGAACGGCTGTACCAGGCAGCAGAAGTGTTTCTTATGCAGATTGTTGAAGAGGGCTCTTATGTTGGGATTCTCACTTTCTCAACCTCGATATCTGTCCTCTCCAAATTGGTGCAAGTAATTGAAAACACTCAGCGGAAACAACTAAAGTCCTTCCTTCCAACAAATGCATTTGGTGGAACAGACATTTGTTTGGGAATTAGGGAGGGCATCAAGGTAATTACTCTTTTGTATATAAAAAATATCTAAAAGCTAGATTATTGTGTATGATCTTATTTAAGGATGCAATTGTATTTTGAAAGTGCTCAAATAAGGTGACATTGCAAGGCCCTAGGCAACCCGGTCGGCCAACTCCGCCCAACTCCCCGCCCCCCCCCCGAACGGCGCATGCACGCCAAAGCACAGGAGGCGGTGCAGGGGGGTGGGGCGATTAGATCAGTCATTGCCTCCACCGGTAATGACAAGCGGTGGAGGCAATGACAAAGTAGCACTAGGGGTAGGCAGGAGAGGCTCCTGCCTGGCGCCCCTCAATCGTTGCGCCCTAGGCAGCTGCCTCTTCTGCCTACCCCTAGTTCCGGCCATGTTGCAAGGAGAAGAAGTGTCTCTTAGCAAGACTCTGGGACCTGATTGAGACAATACAGCATTCTGCACATGGCACAACCTTAGGCATGTCGCTCTATTTTAAATGAATACTGTCATGGGAAACCATGTTTTTTTCAAAACGCATCACTTAATAGAGCTTCTCCAGCAGAATCCTGAATGGAAATCTGTTTTTAAAAAAGCAATCATATTTTTTTATATTTAATTTTAAATTTTCACATGGGGCTAGCCATGTTCTTCATTTCACAGGATGCCACAGCCATGTGATTTGGGCTCTTATAAACTTCAGTCACACTTTACTGCTGTGCTGCAAGTTGGAGTGATATCACCCCCCTCCCTCTCCCCCCCCCCAACAGTCGATCAGCAGAACAATGGGAAGCTAATCTCTCTGAAATGCCTTTCCACTGGCAACACAGAGAATCTGGTGGAAAGGGCTACACATCACTTCAGTTTTCCAAACTCGTGCAAAGTCTCCTTCAGAAAACTGAAGCGATGAATGGGCCTTTCCACCAGCAATTCCCTTTGTTGCCATTGGAAAGGCATTTCAGAGAGATTAGTCACCTGCAGAATCTTAGATCTATCGCGTGTTACTAATGTCTCCGTGGGACATTACCCTAAAAATGGTAGATATCAGAATAGCACTCAATAGTAAAAAATCCAAGTCTGACTTGGGACTCCTCCAGTTACATGTAGGAGAAGCAGTAGGTTATCTGAAAGCAGTTCTAATGTGTAGCACTGGCTCCTTCTGAAAGGCTCAGACTTGGGCATATATACATAAGTTGGTTTAGAACAAAATTTTAAATGGAAGAGTAAATTATTTGCTATGTAAACAGGGTAATTTAGAAATAAAAAGTACACCATAAAAACCATGACAGGATCCATTTAAGCTGGATATCCCCAAAACTACATTGTAAACTCAAAAGTACATGGGCTTTATTAGAAAAACAGCCAAAATAATCTCTAAGTGTTACGACTCTTTATTATTTATAGGAGGTTCAGAGATATCAGCAATTACAGTGCTGTGTGGGTACAAAATAATTCGAGCCTTTGCTGTAGAATAAAAGAAAAACTGCAAAGAAGATTTCACTGATGCTTATAATAGCCCCAGAAGTACAGGCTCTCAGCCACACACTGACAGTTGGTACACACACTTACTCAAATTACCCACACAGGCTCTGCTTAGGCCATCTCTAACCTGGCATTTTCTGGTAGTGGTCTTTGAACATATTTGATGCCAATAAGTAATAAGTGAAATCTACATTTGCATCAGTCTGTAGTAAAAGCATATCAATTATTGTTCTTAAAGGAAAAGTAACACTAAAAATTTTTAAGTAAAAAATCTATTCTACCCTGCCTCAATAATGGCCCTATCCTGCACACCATTTATTATTTTGAATGCTTTATTAGAAAATACCTGCTAAAACTTGGCTTCTGGTCATTTGAAATAAGGCAATATGGCGATGCAGGGAAGAATCCACTATGCGAAGATCGATTGATCGATCCTAGCCCAACTCCTTCCTATACAGAAGGAAGGCTAGGATCAATCAGTTTTAGCAGGTATTTTCTAATAAAGCATTCAAAATAATAAATGGTGTGCAGGATAGGGCAGTTATTGGGGCAGGGTAGAATAGATTTTTTACTTAAAAAAAAATTTGTGTTACTTTTCCTTTAAAGCAGACCTATTGTGTAAAAAACAAAAATATGCCAGTGCATTATACTTTTTTAATATAGAAGAAATGTGTGTTTGTGGCTGATTTATTAAACATTTCTTCAAAAACCCTACTAGTCCTGCCCATCTCTTTCACTTCCTGCTGCCTCTATTCCCAGGATGTGCAGGGGATCCAATGGCACTCAGCACATGGCACTGTAGGATAGGAACCAATCAGCAGCTAGGCTGACCTGATAGGGAACTGAATCCTGCCATTGCCTGTGCGACTGCATTGCTGTGATTGGCTATCCTCCTCCTACTGTGGTTCTGGCACGGGCAGTAAGAACACGCCCACCCCTTATTTGAAACAGAACCGGGACCATAACAGATCTATAGGCAGTTCCAATAAGGGGGCCATTTTTCATGTTAACGATAGTTTTTAGCCCGGAATGAAAGCAGCACCGTACATTATTCATTATTTGCCTACAATATTGGGGAGGATTTTCTGTTATGCCATGTGTCTCCTTAACTGTAAAATTGAGCTAATGATGTATTTGTCTAACATTTTTTTAATTCCACACATAGATAAACAGACAGTATGATGGATCATCATATGGCACGGAACTAGTCCTCCTGACAGATGGAGAAGATAACTATGACACATCTAAATGCTTTCCTGATATAACCAATAGTGGAGCGATCATTCATGTCATTGCTTTGGGCCCTAATGCAGCCAAGGAACTTGAACAAATTGTAGACATGACAGGTAAAGATATAAACTTGTATCATGAAACAAGCGTATCACATCATTTTACGATTTTATAAAAAATGAATGTTCTCATTTTGTTACTATAAAGCTAAGGAATCCAGATTGCAATATTTATTTTTTCAAATGATATACATTGAATCTGCCTGTGGGGTTGCACTGTACTGTTTGGATTAGAATGTTATCAAGCTTATTAAGTTTCCTTTTCGTGCACTGCTGGTTATGCCGGGCAGTTTTCTGTTAATCCAGACACCCAGCTTTGATAAAATGACATTTTTAAAGGAACAATAAAACCAAAAATTTGCATAAAAGTAATTACAATATCATGTACTGTTGCTCTTCACTGGTACAACTGGTGTGTTTGCCTCAGAAACCCTACTATAGTTTATATAAACAACACTGCTGTGTAGTTATGGGGGCAGCCATTTAAGGGAAAAAAGGTACAGACACATAGCAGATAAATGAAACCCCATTATATTCTATAAAGCTTTCTTGTGCCCTTCTTAATGTCCGTTCCTTAACTTACAAAGCTACACTAATCCATGATCTGTTCTGCTCTAAACCATTTCATCTCCTTGCACTAACAGAAACCTGGCTGTTACAGAATGACACTGCCACTGAAGCTGCGCTCTCTCATGGCGGTCTGTCTTTCTCCCACACCCCCCGGACCAATGGACACGGTGGGGGAGTTGGAATTCTCCTCTCCTCCCTTTGTCAGTTCGCATCTATTCCTATTCCTCCAGCTTTTTCTTTTAACTCATTTGAGGTGCATACCCTTCAAATCTTCCATCCTCTCTCTGTACGGGTGGCTGTCATTTACAGGCCCCCGTCAGCCTCCTCCCCTGCTACCTTCCTCTCTGATTATGAAACCTGGCTCTCCTTTTTCCTCTCTACTGACGGCCCTGCAATCATCCTTGGGGACTTCAACTCCCACATTGATGATCCCTCGCAACCCTGGCCCTCACGTTTTCTCCGCCTAACCTCATCCTTTGGTCTCCAGCAGTGGACAAACGCTCCGACTCATAAGGATGGTCACTTTATGGATTCTTTACTAAAAACCTGTCCCTTTCCGATTTTAGCAGTGTCCCCTTCCCCTTCTCTGACCATCACCTGGTTACATTTTCTGTCTCTCACTCTCCTTTCCAACCCGCTCCTTCCCCTGTACTAATTCGAAATACACGTGATGTAGACCTCCCGGCCTTAGCTCGCTATTTCAGGTCCAGTCTCTCCTCCTTTAACGATATGTCTGACCCTGATACCCTGGTTAGCGAGTACAACAGTATACTAGCCTCCATCATTCACTCATTTGCACCCCTTCAGCCTAAGTGTACTGAGGCTTAAAACCCCCGCCCCTGGCTGAATGTGCACACCAAATTCTTACGAGGCGAGTGCAAGGTCTGTGGAACGTGTGTGGAGGAAATCCCATACACAAGCGGATTTTATCTATTAGAAATTCCTATTGGCCTGCCTCAACTCTGCCTTGTCGAAGGCTAAACAGGAATACTACAATACCCTTATCAACAATAATAAATCCATCCCGCGACGCCTGCCTATCCTTAAAAAGGCCACGCTCGACCCGTCCTGTCTCTCTAACTACCGTCCTGTCTCGCTTCTACCACTTGCCTCCAAAATCTTAGAGAGTATTTTTTCTCCCGTATTACTAACTTTCTTAACGCCCATAATTTATTAGACCCGCTGCAATCTGGCTTTCAGCCTGTGCTCTCTACTGAGACAGTGTTGTGCAGAGTTACAAATGATCTTCAGGTTGCCAAAGCCAAAGGTCACTTTTCTATACCAATCCTCCTCGATCTATCGGCTGCGTTTGATACGGTTGACCACTCCCTCCTGATGCAAATTCTGCATTCGATTGGTCTCCGTAGTCAGGCTGCATCCTGGATCTCTTCCTACCTCTCTAACCGTTCTTTCACTGTCTCCTGTCTCCTAACAAAAACTAAACTAATGATCTTTCCACCTAAGCCTGGTTCTACCCCCCCCTTTTCTGTCTCTATTGATGGCACCCTCATCAACCCTGTCGATTCTGCGTGTTGTTTGGGGGTGGTCTTTGACTCCAGTCTCTCCTTCTCTGACCATATTAACACCACTGTCAAAACCTGTCACTTTTTCTTACGCAATATTGCCAAAATCTGTCCCTTTCTTTCTACTGCAACAGCTAGGCTGCTCATGCATGCCCTCATCCTATCCCAACTTGACTACTGTAACCTGCTACTAACCAGCCTCCCTAACTCCCATCTTTCCCCCATACAGTTTATATTAAACACCGCTGCCAGAATTCTCCTCCTCTCATCCAGGAGAGTTCAGGCCCTTCCCCTGCTAAAGTCCTTATCGTGGCTTCCTATTAAACAAAGAATATCTTACAAACTCCTTCTCTTAACCTTCAAAGCCCTCCATTCCTCTGCTCCTCTTCCTCTGCTGTAGTCAATGTTAAACAGGCATGTATCAGAATGGAGTATGGATAGAATATTGCCAAAGGAAAATTGTAAAATAATAAGCAAGAATAAATAATAACAATAAAGAATAAATCTACACATTTGCACAGATGGAAATCATTTAAAAAAAATAATTATTTAATTAATCTATTCATTGTTGTAGGTATACAGTATGTGCATTTAAAAATGTAATTTTTTTTTATTGATCTGTCCCATAGAGGGATTACGCTTTCTAGCAACAGATAAAGTGGATACTCAAGGATTAATTGAGGCTTTCATCAGCCTCACAGCTGGAGATGGGGCTACTACCCAGCATGCTATTCAGGTGATAATATTACAGAAATATTATTAAATAAAAGTCATATCAAAGCATTGTGAGTTTTTGTAAATATTTACAATAATATTTGTTATCATTACCAGCTGGAGAGCTCTGGCTCAGTTGTTAACCCAAAGGATTGCTTAACTGGCACTGTCTTTATGGACAAGACAGTGGGGAATGGAACGTTCTTTCTAGTCACATGGGTAAACTTGGTACCAGCCATCAATCTAACAGACCCAAATGGAAAGGTATACACAACTAACAATTTTACCGCTGACACAACTTCAAAATCTTCTAGACTTGAAATCCTGGGAACAGCTGAGGTAACGCACTCATCTTGCTAGAAATGTGTATTATAGTGCATTTTGAAAGACTGAATTAGAATAAAAGGCCTTTATCAGTGGCAAGACATTTTCCACAATGTATGACATTAATTTGATTTGCTTTTATTTAACCACACTTTAATCTGATAGTTAGAAACCTATTTTTTCTTATCCTTGAGCATAATAATGTAAGGAGGTGAAAAGTAATTTGTTTCAGTGCTAATAGTTGTTATAATAGTCTGGCCAGTTGGGGGGGCAACCTATAGGGTTGGCCAGTAAAATAGTTCTTTCAGAAGTGTAAAGCAATAACGCTGATTAGAACAAAAGGGAATAAAAGAAAGAGGAAACAATTTTGGCAGTGTGAGAGTCAGGGACAAAAGCCTATATGATGGAGATAATCTGTGTTTTGCAAGTTATCAGGCAGTTGCAGGACAAAATAAAAACTGAAACCTGGTTAAGCAATTGGATCTTCATTATCTTTCACTTGAATTTTACAATGTACTTCTAGCACCAATGAAGGGGGTGGACTGGAAGGATGCCCGAATTTATGATAATTCCCTAGTGCAAGGTAATAAGTTAACAATAACTATTTTAGATAAGGTGTTATTTTACAGCTAAGCCACTAGGTGGCACCAGTATACCAATTATAGAAAAAGAGTGTAATATAAACCCTGGCCACTAGAGGATGATAGAGAACAAACAGTATAAAAAGGAGTGATTCACCCAAGCCAGAGTTCTTCTTTTCTGGCACAGAAGTTAGACAGGAAGGGTTTCCCGTGTAAGAAGTAATAGGTACTCCAGGTAGTCAGGCATGGACCCCAACAAGGAGGTAGGGGCTTAAGAGCCATGGCTAAGCCACAGTTAGGAACTGAGAGTCAGTGTAGGGACCAGGGGGAATAGCGTTTGGCAGGAAGATGGAATGCCTATCTGGAGGGGTACTAGGAGAGTACCGGACTGCTAGGACCGGAAGGTGGTGTAAAATTCTCTGAGGGTGAAGCTGGTCTGTAACAAGTTTGATAATGTGTTTGAGCTCTTGAACTATATGTATGCCTGTGATTTGTTTGGAATTGATGGGTCTGCAACCTGGCTTGGATGTGACTGTTACCCCTGTGCTGTAATAAAGAATTGTTGCGTAAAGTATCCTGTGTTAGTGTGAATTGTAAGTGTACCTGTACTACACACTTTCTGGTTATTAAACCTACAGCCATCAGGTGCTAGCTTAGTATTATAGGTACTAGAGGCAAGGGAAACACATTGACACAGAAGTAATGCATGTATATATAGTACCCTGGTACTGTATAGTTGTCATTTCCTATGGGTCCCCAGGATCACAAGGACTCCTTGGGGGTAAATTATTGCTAAAACATTATTATGTTGTTTACAATACACAGCAAGACTGCTGATCCTGCTACCCTCCAGCTACATTTGCCAGTATCCCAAAGGCAGCTGATTACAGGATGCAGGGAGTTTGACCAATATCTAGAGGTTGTAGGTGGGATTTCCCTTAATTGCATATTATTTTCTTTTGGAATTGCGGCAATTCTTGGACCTTAGGGTTGCCACCTGTCTGTTTTTGACCCGGACAGTTGGTTTTCAGAAGAGCTGTCCGGGTCATGTGATAACACCGTCACCCCCTGCCTGGCGAAAAAAGCCTGCAGAGGTGGCAACCCTATTGGACCTCCATATCTCTAACACCTACCTGACCTCAAAAGGCCACTGTTTCAGTTTGTCCTGCACTTCTAGGTAGGTGGAAAACTGAAACTGGGAACTGCCTAATTATATGGGCAGAAGTCTTTATAAAAATACTCTTTACATTATTTTTATATTACAAGTTAGTTTAAAATAGTGTGCACTAATGTATCAAATTGCTAATTAGGGAGATATAATGGCAAGCATAAACTTGACTGTTTAATCATGCATAACAACAACCAACAGGTAACGTAGTGGTTCACTGTTTAGAAGCAAATATTTAATTGGTTATTATGGGTTACTGGACCAGGAGCAGATTTGCCAACTGTTATTTTCTTACCCAATAATTTTGGTAGAATGATGAAAGACAAATTAATACTGTATGTAATGAATAAGTAATTAATTGCCTTAAATTTTAGATTGGATCCTTATGCATGAGGATAACTAGTTGAATAGTGAACAATATAGCATGTGTTTTCCAGGATTATGTATTTTCTCATTTATTTCACAATTTTTTTACTAGAGAGGAGCTTGGCAGTACAACCTGTGCAATACTCACACAGCAAGTCAGGCCATAGGCTTTGTGGTGACATCTAGAGCAGCGGATGAAAATGTACCTCCAATTACAGTGAATGCTCATATGAATCAGAATGCAAATAACTACCCTGAGCCAATGGTTGTCTATGCATCAGTAAATCAAGGACTATTGCCTGTCATAGGCGCCAATGTAACAGCCATTATTGAGCCAGTAAATGGCAATTTAGTCACTTTAGAACTCTGGGACAACGGCGCAGGTAATGTAACACTCAAAGCCACATAAATGTGTGTATTGGTCTGTCACATTTTATTCAGTGCACTATAATGCTGATATAATAACACAAATACATGCAATAAATAATTTCATAATCCTTATGTAGGTATAATGTTGTGTGGTATAGTGATATTTGTATGTGGTATGTAAACTGCTTTATATTGCTTTAAACAAATAAGATATTCCAAACATTATATACTTGGCTTGGTGTAAGTAAGAAAGTTGCACAAAACTACAGTAGCATTAAGGAGCTAGAGAGAGAAGAAGTGGTAGTAGTAGACTGGGTTGCTAATCATCCAATCAGGCTGTAGATTAGGCAAGTGTAATATAGACTCCAGGTGATTATTTAGGTGGTGGGTGCTAAAGAACATGTGTTAGATGGCCACCTGTGAACCAAGGAGTATTTCCTTTATTTGATCTCCACCTTCTCTGATATTGAAAGATACATTTTCTAGTCAGTGACAGAATACATGTTCTGATATATAATTAAAATCAGTGCGCAATTTAGTGCCTTGTAGTGCTTTTGCATTGGAGTCTGGGGCATAGGTTTGTAAATTGGCCCTCTGATAATGCTCTGCATTAATAAAACGTTGTTTAGGAAATTGTATTCACATTTTGTGATCCAGGATTAACAAAACAAAGTTTAAAGGGATACTGTTATGATTTTTATGGTATCCGTTTTATTTCTAAATTACACTGTTTACATAGAAAATAATTCACTCTAGCATTTAAAATGTTTTTCTTGAACCAACAAATGTATTTTAGTTGTAATATTGGTGTGTAGGCGCCATCTCAGTGCATTGTGCCTGAGTCTGAACTTTCAGAAGGAGTCAGCGCTACATATTAGAACTGCTTTCAGGTAACCTTTTGTTTCTCCTAATTTCATGTAATTGGAGGAGTCCCAAGCCAGACTTGGATTTCTTATTATTGAGTGCTATTCTGTTATCTACTGGGAGCTGCTATCTTGGTACCTTCCCATTGTTCTGCTGATCGGCTGCTGGGAGGGGGGTGATATCACTCCAACTTGCAGCTCCGCAGTAAAGTGTGACTGAAGTTTATCAGAGCACAGGTCGCATGGCGGTGGCACCCTGGGAAATGAAGAATATGGCTAGCCCCATGTGAAATTTTAAAATTAAACATAAAAAAATCTGATTGCACTTTTAAACAACAGATTTACGCGCAGGATTCTGCTGGAGAAGCTCTATTAAGTGATGCTTTTTAAAAAAACATATTTTCCCATGACAGCATTCCTTTAAGTAACATGCCATGAGATCATATTCCATGTGTGACATGGATCGTACAGTAATTATATCTTCACAAACATAATGAAGTATTTTTGACTGTTTCAAGGTGCTGATATTGTAAAAAACGATGGAATCTACTCAAGATATTACACAGAATTTCAAGGAAATGGAAGATATGGTTTAAAAGTGCGAGTGGAAAACGGCAACAAGAAAAGCCGACTGGCACTGCCAAGGGGCCGAGCTCTATATATTCCCGGCTATTTGGAGAATGGTAATGAGAAATATTTCCCTAAAAACAATACCATTTTCTTAATTTCACTATATGTCTTTCCTGCAATATTGGATTTTGTACAAGTCACTTTTAAATGCATTTTACAGTGTTTAAAAAGTTGCCAAACTTTGGACTTTGAATGTTATAGTGCAGTGCAAATAAAATAGCCCTCCTGTATGGAAACACTCCTGGGCTTAATACTGGAAAAGTTTTATTGGCTCTCCTGAATATGCCTGAGAGGGTGCAGACAGAATTAACCAAGTTAACATTAAATATTAAAATATCTTTCTTTTTTTTGGTTTCCTGTTTTAATTTTGTCTATTTTTTTTTCTTTAGAGCAAATAATAATGAACCCATCACGGCCAGTAATTAATGATGAGGACCTTAATTTGGGGGAATTCAGTAGAACAACTTCTGGTGGATCCTTTGTAGTAAATAATATACCTGCAGGTCCTCAGCCAGACTTATATAAACCCGACAAAGTAACTGACTTGGAGGCAAAAATAAAAGGAAACACAATTGTGTTGACCTGGACAGCGACTGGGGATGACTTGGACCAAGGAGTTGGTGTGTGACTGTATTTTATAGTTTTTCTTATATCTTCTGAAATGATTATCTTAATTTGCTTTTTTTCTGAAAGCAGTTGTTCACATGTATGTCTGGTCAATATTCCAATTTCTACAAATTCTAAAATCCTAATTTTGGTAACATATTAACTACTGCCTTTGTGTGGGTGTTATCTAAAAATTAATAAATTACCAGTTAAATAGAATTTTTATATTTCAGTTTCAGGATATGACGTAAGAATGAACATGAACTCCAGTGATCTCAGAAACAATTTTGATGGATCTACGAGAGTCAACACTTCCAGTCTAACACCACAGATCGCTGGATCCAGTGAATCATTTACATTTGTTCCAGATAAGATTACAATAGAAAATGGCACCATCCTTTATTTTGCTCTTATTGCTTTTGATAAAGTTTCACAGAAATCGGATCTGTCAAACATAGCACAAGCGGCTCTGCTTATTCCTCCAACTCCTGCTCCTACTACAGTTCCTACTAAAGTTCCACCCTCAAATGGCAGTTCTGGGAGCCTGGACATAACATTCCTGAGTCTGATCATTTGTTCATCTGCAATGTTTGCATTACTGTAATTATTATGTTGTGTACTGTGAACTGCAGGGAAAACATTTTGAGAAATGTGAATGTAAGAAAATATAAATTTTATAAAATTAATTGAACGCAATTAATTAAATCAATATTACTATACTCTAAAACATTAATGACTCTCATTTTTATATTTGAATCGCTAAACTATTGCCAGCAATTATTCATATACACTGTAGTTTGTTGTAAAGTGGTTGTAAAGTGACATTCAGTGGTGTACTATTAATGGGACCAATTTACTTGTTAGATTTAGGCCAATGACACATGAGGAGATTTGTCGCCCCGCGATTAATCTCCTCTAGCTGTGGCAACTAATCTTCTCAAATGCTTTCATATCGGTGAGGATGTAAATCGCTAGTAGGAAAACATATGTGTTGCTTTGGCTTTCTAAAGTCGCCCCGAAGGTGCCTCGCGAGGAAACTTTGGGCGACTTTGGAAAGCTGAAGAAACACTTATATCTTATAAAAGCGATTTACATTCTCACCGGTAGGAAAGCATTCAAGGAGATTAGATCAGTGACAAATAGTAATGTTTCTATGGTAAAACAGAGGGACAGCTGTTAATGAAAGCACACATTTCTCATACGTGATGTCTGTGCATTGTTAGAAACGAAGGAAAAACAGAGGAGCAGCTTTCTATAAGCAGATATAATTTCCTACTATCTGTCATTGAGTTGCAATGGATAATACCTTTGGTACACCTAGAAATTGACTTTGAGTAAAGTGTCACACTTTTAGGTGAATGACGATGATATAATGAGAATTAATATTTGTGGTGCACAAAAAAGCCTTGAATGTATGTTTACCATAATAAAAAAAACTGCATCTTTGAACTGGTGTGATTTGCATATGTTTAGCATCTACTCAGGGTTATTGTAAATGGTAATAAATGGCAATAACCTCATCTAAAGGGCATAATTTACTAACAGATGGCTTAGTGATGATGAAAATCATGCATATCATATACCCACGGCCATCCAAGTTAGCACATCATAATAAAACCCTAGCCCACAAAAAACCATTTGAGTTATTATGCAACTTTTTTGTGGTCACTACCATAGATGAAATATCAGTTGATGCAATTTCTCTTATATGTCACAGCAGTTCCACAGTTCAATAAGCACAGCAGGCTTGCGCCCAGTAAATTAGAAGCTATAGCTGTATTTAATGCATGCTCCGGAAATGACATAATATACAATCTTAAGATGCAAGCCACTTGGACCTGCCTTGTGGTCGTATGCACTCCTAATTGTATCTGTTTTGATGCATTGGCTGCAATTGTGGCTGCTGCATTTTCCTAAGTAGCTGCAATTTCGGAAATTATTATTATTTTTTTGAACATGTATTTATAAAATGCAAACCTATTCAACAGCACTGTACAATATATTCAATTTATATTCAAAATATTCAATATTATGAAAAAGTCAGACCCTGGTACCAATTTCTGTCCCATCCACACATAACAGCCCCTTCCTAAAAGTATAACCTACTATCAAGTGAATGGTTGTAAAATGCACAAATTGGTCATTGCAATGTTTTATGACTAAGGTTCTAGTCTCCTTTATAATAACTTTGACCTTAACCTGTCTAAGCATTGCAATACTAGTCACCTGCCCTGGACCATGGCCTTGTAATGTATTGATTTTACCTCTTTTGAATGTTAATGCCCCTGGTTTTCTGGTGCTCCTATGTTTTGCCCATCTGCTGACTTAAGAGCAGTCAGATCTCTGTGGGTTCCTCAGCTGAAAGCCGGGACCCAAAATGGTATTGGTGAACATGGGCACATTAGGAGAACTCTTTGGTTTCTGAAGGTGTCACACTACAGTCAGCCTGTGTCCTACCTTACTTGTGTGTTATGGTTAGTTTCTTGCAATGGACTTTAATTCTGGAGAATGGTGATAAGAGCATATATGGGTGGTTATTAAACAGGAAAACATATTCCAATGAAATTTCCTTTCAGTCCTTATGAAAAACCCAGTACAACCCCTCCTAGTTTTTTTCTGTGCATAAAAGGCTTATTTAGAAATGCAAGTACAAAGTGCTAACCAAATGATTAGTCAAGAAAAGACAAATTAGGTGTTTCCCTTATTATAAAATTGACTCATGCATCAATTGCTATAAAAATCACTGACAATTAACAAACCTTTCATAAAGGGAACCACGTTCTCATTGCAAAATCCAGAGAAGATAAATGAGCAAATATTGATGTAGCTTATATTTATACCAGATATATTCCTGCACTGGTACACTTGGTGGATAACATCAAAACAATGTATCTGTGGAGCTTGTTCCCGTTGGCTTTAATAGCTTCACTGTGTTGTTCAACATGGGCTTCCATGATCAAGCTAAATGGCGGGGGATATGAAGACATTGTCATTGCAATTCATCCTAACGTGACAGAAAATGACAAGATTATTGAAAATGTTCAGGTAAAACCAAATAAAAAATATTTGCTATTTTTTGGGAATATTTCAATGTTTTATAATTTCTGAAGACTAAACATCTTGAGAATTAGTGAGCAGTATTAGTACAGTGATAATTTGTATAAAATCATTTCTATAATTATTTATAAAGCACCAACATATTACATAACATTGTACAACAGAAGGGTGTATACATACAAATTATATACAAATACTGATATATACAGGATGTTCCGCAGTCTCTGCTTGTTAGAATTTGCAAACTATACATTATCTAGTAGAATTAAGTCTAAAACAACTGGACTTTTCTGAGTTTTTCTTGAAAACATTTCACCACTCATCCGAGTGGCTTCTTCAGTTCAAATTAGTGATAGGGAATCCCCTGGCATTTTTGGTGAAATGTTTTCAAGAAATACTCAGAAAAGTCCAGTTGTTTTAGACTTAATTCTACTAGATACTGTATATCATGACCTGGATGAATGAGAATCTTATTAAATATAATTGTTTTCTGTTGCCAATTTGATATCTTTAATTCTTTAATAATCAAATCCATAATAGTTGAATGCAATAAATAAATATTTTTCTTTTTGTTGTGTCTTCTAGAATATGGTGAAAGAAGCTAATCAGTATTTATTCAATGCTACAAAGCAAAGACTCTTCATAAAAAGTGCCAAAATTTTAATTCCATTTAAATGGTCAAAACACAACAATGCAGATAAGCCCAAAACAGAAACATATGATAAGGTGAGTTCACTTTGATTTTGTGTACATTCTTGCAACAAGAATGAAGCTGTTTCTTTGATTATTGGTACCCTGATGTCACTACATTAGTTTTGTTTTACTCCCTAATTTTGTCCATTCTCCCCTACCTCCTGTCTCTGTACTGTACATCAGTGCTACTACTGATATACAAGTATAGGATCCCTTATCCGGAAACCTGTTATCCAGAAAGTTCCGAATTATGGAAAGACCATCTCCCATAGACTCCTTTTTCTCTGTAATAATAAAACAGTACCTTGAACTTGATCCCAACTAATATATAATTAATCCTTATTGGATGCAAAACAATCCTATTGGGTTTAAATGATGTTTAAATGATTTTTTACGAGACTTAAGGTATGGAGATCCAAATTATGGAAAGATCCCTTATACGGAAAGCCCCAGGTCCTGAGCATTCATATACATGCAGTCACTTTTTTTTAACTATTTTTTACTTTTCCTGCTAAACCCAAATAACATACCTCCATTCTCCAGAAATTACCTATACCTGGAGCAAGACTTAGCAACTGTGTTTTTTCGAGACTGATATAATGTTTATGATAACAAGAGAGATACCTTTTCATTCATTATACTTCCCCTGTACATCAACATTTATACAAAAAATAGCTAGAACATTATTACTTGATTTAAATATAACAGAAAGCTCTTCCGTCTTCCACTTCAACTTTGAGCCAAAAAGCAACCCAATCAGTATGTTGTGCTACCATGTCTCATTGTTGCCTCCATCTTTCCTGGCAGCCTGCACCTCATCCTACAGCAAACATAGACTTTATTCTTTGAAACGCTATGGGGCTGATTTACTAACCCACGAATCCGACCCGAATTGGAAAAGTTCCGACTTGAAAACGAACATTTTGCGACTTTTTCGTATTTGTTGCGATTTTTTCGGCTTCTTTACGAATTTTTTGTTACCAATACGATTTTTGCGTAAAAACGCGAGTTTTTCGTAGCCATTACAAAAGTTGCGTAAAAAGTTGCGCTTTTTTAGTAGCGTTAAAACTTACGCGAAAAGTTGCGCATTTTTCGTAGCGTTAAAACTTAAAAGGTGCAAAGTTTCGCGTAAGTTTTAACGCTACGAAAAAAGCGCAACTTTTTGCGCAAGTTTTAACGCTACGAAAAATCGCCAGATTTTACACAACTTTCGTAATGGCTGCGAAAAACTCGCGTTTTTACGCAAAAATCGTATTGGTAACGAAAAATTCGTAAAGAAGCCGAAAAAATCGCAAAAAATACGAAAAAATCGCAAAATACCGATCATTACGAAAAAAACGCAATCGGACTCATTTCGACCCGTTCGTGGGTAAGTAAATCAGCCCCTATGTTTGCTGTGTGCTGTGCCTTATTTTTTTCTCCAGAGCTGTATGCCACAGAAATGGAACATCAAGGCAACCAAGTTGAGAAAATTTAATGCAGACTGAAAATCAATTCATCATACATTTAGAGATTTAGAGAGATTTATCAACATTTGAGTGTGAGTTTTTTCTACAATTCAAGTTTTTTAGTACTAAAACTCCAGTAAAACAATTCCAGTAAGGATTCAATATATGGTTCAAAAACTTAAATGTCTGGTATTTGTCTGTACGAAAAACCTGAAAACTCAAGCCATGTTTTCAATTTGAGGTATTCAAGTTTTTTCAATCTCACAAGTTTACCACATTAATAAATAAGTGAACATTCTATATGCAAGTTTATCAATTTAGAAAAACAAACTTGAATTCACAAACTTGAATATTGATAAATAAGCCCAGTAGAATTATTTTTGTCAATAAATATATAATAGACAAAAACATTTTAATACATTTTTTCTGCTAGAGGATATGCATGGATAATACATTAGAACAAACCAGTAGAATTATCATTTAATATTTAACATTCCTTACCAGGCAGATGTGATCATTGCTGAACCTCATCTAAAATATGGAGATGATCCATATACTCTTCAATATGGAAGATGTGGGGAACCAGGAAGATACATTCATTTGACACCTGACTTCCTGGTGAATGACAAAATGATTTCACAATATGGACCTCGAGGTAAATATAAAAATGTATTCTGGTTATTAAAGGGACAGTAACACCAAAAAATGAAAGTGTATAAAAGTAATTACTATATAATGTAATGCTGCCCTGTACTGGTACAACTGGTGTGTTTTCCTTAGAAAGACTACTATAGTTTATATAATAAAGCTTCTGTGTAGCCACGGGGGCAGCCATTTACAGGAGAAAAGGCACAGGTTACTTAGCAGATACCAGATAAAACCCCATTATATTCTACAAAGCTTATCTGTTATCTGCTATGTGCCTGTGCCTTTTCTCCTTTTTCCCAGCTTCAATGGCTGCCCCCGTGTTGACATAGCAGCTCATTTATATAAACTATAGTAGGGTTTCTGTTGCAAACTTACCAGTTTTACCAGCACAGGGCAACTGTACATTATATTTTAATTACTTTAAAACACTTTAATTTTTTGGTGTTACTGTTCCTTTAATAGTTTTGTATAGCATTTAATAGCATATAATTAACCTTTGTGACAAAATTGTTATTTTATAGACAGATAGTGGTGTAAGGTCTGTTACCAACATAAAGGACCTCAGCTACTCCCAGAATTTTATAATCTTTGAAGCAATCCTATTGAAAATGCAGGGACAGTAATCCCTAATTTATGATCTTTTATTGTATTAGGAGACAAGAGAGTAACTAGCTTGTGGCCCAGGCTTTCTGTTGTGGCAAAGGCTTTTGTCTTGTAGCCCAGGCTTTCTGTCTATCACTAGGAAAAAAATCACTCAACATGCTCTGTGTAGCTCATTTTTAGTCACAGCCTGCTGTTGTGGTTTCACGACTATAGGGCAAGTCCTACAAGGGCGGGAGCTCAATCAGTGATTGTGGGCTGATCCTGAAGGTGCTTAGGAAAAGTTTTTGGAGAAAGTTTATCAAAGCCCAGCTTGGGGGTCAGATCTGGGGAGAATAATTGTTTGCTGTTTTATTTTTGGAATTATGGTACATGGTTGATAAAGCAATGTCTTCATGTATCTCTAACCTTTTTAAAAGTAAACAAGAATGCCTATTGAAAGTGAAACGTTTGATTGCAACATGTTTTATTGCTTTCATACTTTTATTAGTTTATGTGACGAACATTCCAAATGACAACTATAAAAAGGTTGACTAAAGCCACTATAAGAAAACAACATGAACATTATTGTGTGGGCAAAACTCAGGTGTTAAGTAGGGTTAACCCATCATTAACACACACAACATAAACACAACAACCATATACCTGCAATATATATCCTTGCTGAACATGGGCGTCCGCAGAAAATTTTCCAAGGGGGGGCAAGTAAGCTAGCATCATCCTGCAACAGACAAATATATATATATATATATATATATATATATAAAAATATATATTTTTTTTTTGCAGGATGATACTAGGGGAGGCTAAAGATGGCCCATACACAGACTGACCTACAGCTAATGTGACACTTAGTGGATTCGCTGCTGGCGTAAAAAGTTAACCTCCCAACTACCTCTTGCCGTTCCCACTGACTCCCAGGGATACTGTACAAAAGTGCGGGTGGGGGTGCTTTTTTTTTTTTACCCTAAAATGTTTAGGATGTAAAAGTATTCATACGCGCACTTCTGTTAGGGGATCTGCAAACATTTGTGTTTGGGATCAGTTAGCTTAAAGGGGTAGTTCGCATTCAATTCACTTTTATTTTTAATGGTTTTTCAGTTATTTAGCTTTTTGTTCAGCAGCTCTCCATTTGGTATTTCAGCAGCTATCTGGTTGCTAGGGTCTTATTTACCCTAGCAACCAGGTAGTGGTTTAAACAAGAGATGGGAATATGAATAGTTAAGGGGCCTACTTAGAAAAATAAGTAATACAAAATTATAATAATAATAAAATTGTAGCCTCACAGAGCAATATTTTTTGGCCCCCATTTGAAATCTGTATAGAGGCAGAAGAGAAAGGCAAATTATTCAAAAAAATTAATTAGAAAGACCAATTGCAAAGTTGCTAGGAATAGGCCATTTTATAACATACTAAAGGTTAACTTAAAAGTGAACCACCCCTTTAGATGTGTTTATGTTAGTTTTATAGCAAGAAAGGCAGTGGGTACTGACTCCCCATTATATACAGTGAGACGCAGTCCGTATTTACAAACCCAGCACATTATATACAGGGAGAAGCAGTGGGTACAGATGGCAGATATTCAGGCCCTGGCACTATAACACTGGCACTGATACACAACATTGGCCCCACTGTAACTTACTATAAATGAACAAAACAATGACAAAAAAAAAAAAAAATAGTAAGTGCAAAAAACAACAACAAATATATAAACACACAATGAGCTTTTTCAGAGGGAAAGAGTTAACTTACCCTCCATCTGTTAGGGTAGGGGATAGATTATAAATTATTATAGATGTCAGGTCAGGCAAAAAAAACAATTTAATGTCAGCTAGTGATTCTTTAGAACTGTATAGTGCCTGTGTATAGTACCTGTGTATAGTACCTGTGTATAGTGCCTGTGTATAGTACCTGTGTATAGTACCTGGGTATAGTGTCTGGGTATAGTGCCTGGGTATAGTACCTGGGTATAGTACCTGGGTATAGTGCCTGGGTATAGTGCCTGGGTATAGCGCCTGTGTATAGCGCCTGTGTATAGCGCCTGTGTATAGTACCTGTGTATAGTGCCTGGGTATAGTGCCTGGGTATAGTGCCTGGGTATAGTGCCTGGGTATAGTACCTGGGTATAGTGCCTGGGTATAGTGCCTGGGTATAGCGCCTGTGTATAGCACCTGGGTATAGTACCTGTGTATAGTGCCTGGGTATAGTGCCTGTGTATAGTGCCTGGGTATAGTACCTGGGTATAGTACCTGTGTATAGTGCCTGTGTATAGTACCTGGGTATAGTACCTGTGTATATAGTACCTGTGTATAGTGCCTGTGTATAGTGCCTGGGTATAGTGCCTGGGTATAGTACCTGTGTATAGTGCCTGTGTATAGTGCCTGTGTATAGTACCTGTGTATAGTACCTGGGTATAGTGCCTGGGTATAGTGCCTGGGTATAGTACCTGTGTATAGTGCCTGTGTATAGTGCCTGTGTATAGTGCCTGGGTATAGTACCTGGGTATAGTGCCTGTGTATAGTACCTGTGTATAGTACCTGTGTATAGTGCCTGTGTATAGTACCTGTGTATAGTACCTGTGGGATGAAAACTGCAGCAAAAGTTGAGAGTTGGTTCTTAGGTAAAGTTACAGCTGCAGATTGTTCTTTTCAGTCTTTATTTCTGTTTCCAGTTTGCAAAATCTCCCGATACCTGTGTGCATCTGTGCTCTGATTGGTCAATTTTACTGTCTGTCAAGGAAGCTGTGCTCTGATTGGAGAATCCACAAGAAGAAAGATCCAATCGGAGCACAGCAAAAACGGGCTTGAGAGGAAAGTGCAGAAACGGAGTAAGGTTTTTGTTTTTTTGCTACTTTTCCAGGGGGGGGCAAGTGCCCCCTTTTGCCCCCTTCTGTGGACGCCCATGTTGCTGAATTGGTGCAATTGAAGCTAAATAGTCCGGGAGCAATGTACTGATCTAGTTTTAATATGAAATATAATAATGCAATTTATGGGTAGTTCATCTTTCAGTTAACTTTTACTATGTTGTAGAATGTCTTATTCCTAGAAACTTTGCAAGTTATCTTCATTATTTATTTTTTATAGTTTTTTTAACCACTTGCCTTCCCCTACTGCCTCCTTCCAACTCTTAAATGGGGCTCACTGTACCCGGCAGCCAAAAAACTAGTTATATTGATGCCTCAATTTTATTGTCATTGTTACTTTTTATGAGTTATCTTGCTATTCATATTCCAGTCTCTGGTTCAAACTACTGTCTGGTTGCTAGGGATAATAAGACCCTAGCAACCAGATAGCTGCTACCAGATACCAAACTGGAAAACTGCTGAACAAAAAGCGAAATATCTGAAAAACCAAAAAATTAAATAAAAATGACGATTAATTGAAAATTGTCAGAGGGAAAGAGTTAACTTACCCTCCATCTGTTAGGGTAGGGGATAGATTATAAATTATTATAGATGTCAGGTCAGGCAAAAAAAACAATTTAATGTCAGCTAGTGATTCTTTAGAACTGTATAGTGCCTGTGTATAGTACCTGTGTATAGTACCTGTGTATAGTGCCTGTGTATAGTACCTGTGTATAGTACCTGGGTATAGTGTCTGGGTATAGTGCCTGGGTATAGTACCTGGGT
Source organism: Xenopus tropicalis (assembly GCF_000004195.4). Taxonomy (NCBI): domain Eukaryota; kingdom Metazoa; phylum Chordata; class Amphibia; order Anura; family Pipidae; genus Xenopus; species Xenopus tropicalis. Next base: position 106,728,524 of record NC_030680.2, on the reverse strand, counting down.
ATAGTACCTGGGTATAGTGCCTGGGTATAGTGCCTGGGTATAGCGCCTGTGTATAGCGCCTGTGTATAGCGCCTGTGTATAGTACCTGTGTATAGTGCCTGGGTATAGTGCCTGGGTATAGTGCCTGGGTATAGTGCCTGGGTATAGTACCTGGGTATAGTGCCTGGGTATAGTGCCTGGGTATAGCGCCTGTGTATAGCACCTGGGTATAGTACCTGTGTATAGTGCCTGGGTATAGTGCCTGTGTATAGTGCCTGGGTATAGTACCTGGGTATAGTACCTGTGTATAGTGCCTGTGTATAGTACCTGGGTATAGTACCTGTGTATATAGTACCTGTGTATAGTGCCTGTGTATAGTGCCTGGGTATAGTGCCTGGGTATAGTACCTGTGTATAGTGCCTGTGTATAGTGCCTGTGTATAGTACCTGTGTATAGTACCTGGGTATAGTGCCTGGGTATAGTGCCTGGGTATAGTACCTGTGTATAGTGCCTGTGTATAGTGCCTGGGTATAGTACCTGGGTATAGTGCCTGTGTATAGTACCTGTGTATAGTACCTGTGTATAGTGCCTGTGTATAGTACCTGTGTATAGTACCTGTGGGATGAAAACTGCAGCAAAAGTTGAGAGTTGGTTCTTAGGTAAAGTTACAGCTGCAGATTGTTCTTTTCAGTCTTTATTTCTGTTTCCAGTTTGCAAAATCTCCCGATACCTGTGTGCATCTGTGCTCTGATTGGTCAATTTTACTGTCTGTCAAGGAAGCTGTGCTCTGATTGGAGAATCCACAAGAAGAAAGATCCAATCGGAGCACAGCAAAAACGGGCTTGAGAGGAAAGTGCAGAAACGGAGTAAGGTTTTTGTTTTTTTGCTACTTTTCCAGGGGGGGGCAAGTGCCCCCTTTTGCCCCCTTCTGTGGACGCCCATGTTGCTGAATTGGTGCAATTGAAGCTAAATAGTCCGGGAGCAATGTACTGATCTAGTTTTAATATGAAATATAATAATGCAATTTATGGGTAGTTCATCTTTCAGTTAACTTTTACTATGTTGTAGAATGTCTTATTCCTAGAAACTTTGCAAGTTATCTTCATTATTTATTTTTTATAGTTTTTTTAACCACTTGCCTTCCCCTACTGCCTCCTTCCAACTCTTAAATGGGGCTCACTGTACCCGGCAGCCAAAAAACTAGTTATATTGATGCCTCAATTTTATTGTCATTGTTACTTTTTATGAGTTATCTTGCTATTCATATTCCAGTCTCTGGTTCAAACTACTGTCTGGTTGCTAGGGATAATAAGACCCTAGCAACCAGATAGCTGCTACCAGATACCAAACTGGAAAACTGCTGAACAAAAAGCGAAATATCTGAAAAACCAAAAAATTAAATAAAAATGACGATTAATTGAAAATTGTCTGACACTGTACGAAAATGTAATTTAAAGGTAAACAACCCCTTTAATATAATTAAAATAAAATGTTACTTCATTTTTGGGATTAACTATTTGGTGGGTTGTTAGAACTCTGCACTGCCAACACTGCCTGTCAGTAGAGCTAAACACAGGAGCGGATAGGAGCAGATCTGCTTTTCTCTGTCTACATACAATACACCAACTGGGAGAAGCAGACCGTATGCATACGTCTATGTGCCCTCAGCCTAACACCTCATAACAATGAATGAATTTGACCACTCAAAGCTGTTTACGGACAGAGAAAACACAGATGGCATTCACCTCTGTATTTTGTGTTATTTTCAGGGAGAGTGTTTGTGCACGAATGGGCACATTTACGATGGGGCGTCTTTGATGAATACAATTATGACAAACCGTTTTATATTGCTGCAAATGGCGATGTAGAAGCAACAAGGTTTGTTTTTCCTTCAACAGCATTTCTCTTGCAAGTAGCAAGATCACTAACCCTATGTGTAGTGCAAACACACTAGAACAGCGGTTCTCAACCTGTGGGTCAGGACCCCTTTGGGGGTCAAACGACCCTTTCACAGGGGTCGCCTAAGACCGTCAAAAAACACATATTTCTGATGATCTTAGGAATAATTTTGTGGTTGGGGGTCACCACAACATGAGGAACTGTATTAAAGGGTCGCAGAATTAGGAAGGTTGAGAACCACTGCACTAGAATATCTTATATCCGTGTGCCAGTGCTGACCTAGCACTTATGCTTCCCCATGTCTTTGCTATGTCTTTATAACCTGCACTATTTGCTTGACACATTGTCACAAAGACAATGTTTAAAAAGATGTACTTTTTTACTATTTTGGCTTTCAGACTCTCACATATTTTACATTACTTTGTAAGATGCAGTTTTTAAAATTAAACCTATTTACATGCTTTTCTTATTGTACAAAAACAACATATTTCCTATAAAACATAATTTGCTACTATCTTAAAATAGGTGCCTTCAAATCCTATGCAATTTAATACCATTAGCTCTTCTACAGTAATTAATTCCTGAAGACTGTTGTCTTATATATTACTTCTTGCCTCCAGAAAAGTTTTTTTTGAAAAATCCAGAATTCTACAGAATTCACACAACAGTCTTCAGTTATTGTTTCTTAGCTATACATCTTTATTTATTTTAATATTCACACACTAGGGGGCTGATTTACTAATCCACGAATCCGAATGGGAAAAAAATCGGATTGGAAACGAACATTTTGCGACTTTTTCGTATTTTTTGAGATTTTTTCGTCGCTGGCGCAACTTTTTCGTGAATTGTCGCAACTTTTTCGTAGCCGTTACGACTTGCGCAAATTGTTGTGACTTTTTCGTATTGATCTCTAGTAAACGCCAGGCAAACCTTTCCGATTTTTTTGCGACGGCTACGGAAAAGTCGCGACAATTCGTGCAAGTCATAATGGCTACGAGAAACTCGCGACAATTTACAAAAAAGTCGCGCCGGCGACTAAAAAATCGCAAAAAAAACCATCATTGCGAAAAAAACACATTCGGACTCTTTCGATCCGTTTGTGGATTAGTAAATTGGCCCCTAGGACTGGGATGCCAGGGGCCCACCAGAAATCTTTAGACCATAGGGTTCTTTCTAGTCTCTATCCTCAAATTTGTACAAAAATACAAAAATAGGAAATGGCCATGTAATAGGCCAAATGGTTAGGAATGGTTAGGAAAATGTACTAGCTATACCAACTTTATGAAAATCTTTCTACATAAATGATTTCTGCTTACCAATATTCATCTATTTATATTGAAAAATTGGCAATGTAGTGAAATGCAGGCAAACATTGAAATTCTGCTTCTCTCTTTTGGCAGATGTTCTGCTGATATTAAAGGTACTTACACAAAGCGAAACTGTCAAGGAAAACCGTGCAATTGCTCTCCTGACCCCAAAACAGGCCTTTATGAAGATGACTGTGTCTTTGTACCTGAGACGTACCAGTCTGTCAAGGAATCCATCATGTATTTGCAGGCACTCCCTTCTGTGAGTATAATTGCCTCTGACTCCCTGAAATATCTTTCCATAAGCATTGTTTTTCTTATCTGTATATTAGTTTGTAAAAACCAACTCTCTTGAAAGAGAAGATTAACACACATTTAAGGATGGGTCAGCATAGGCTTGTGTCTAACTGCAACTCCAGGACATTTTAGGGGCATACATATCAGGCTGTGTAAAATGTGTTACACCAAAAGGGCAAAGTGGTGAAAAGTACTATTTATTAGGCTGTGTTATTTTCCAAATGCATGATTTAACACTGTCCACACCATATTTATGATATTTATGAATGTTTCATTTACTCCAGAAATTTTGATGGAACACCATCAAAAAAACAGTTTAAATACACCAGAATGTTAATTAGCTTCACATTCAGTAAACAGCTTGATAAATACATGTGCTTGCATGAAGTTAAAATGGTAATGTGTTGTGTATACTGCATGATACATTTGTATATTTTTTACTATGTGAATAAAAGATTGCTCTTCCTAAACCTTTGCATTTGTAGTTGAACCTGATGCCTTAATATCCTTTCAGTATTTAATGCACTGGAAAAAAGAAAAAAAAGAAATGTTTAACATTCTGCAAGTTTCCTGCTTATTGATGGTGATCATTTGAGCTATCTTTGAGTTTGTATAAGAAAATGACTTTTTCCTTAAGTCACAATGCAAAGATTCATCTTATGGCATCAAACTGCCACAGACACAGAAGGGCTGATTTTAAAAAAAAATCATACAAAAATGTAACATCTTGCCAAGATGGCAACAGATGGAGCACAGAGACTTCCATCATTTCTACACTCTGCCAAGCCCCAGCTCTATAACTTTCTTTTTTTCAGGTTTCTGAATTTTGTGATAGTAAGCATAATACTGAAGCGCCGACTCTTCAGAACCGAATGTGTGAATCTCGCAGCACTTGGGATGTTATCAGCAACTCCACTGACATAAAGTCCACTGTTCCAAGGGCTGACTTCAATATTCCAGTCCCTTCATTCTCACTACTGCAGTTTTCTGAGAGAGTTGTGTCTTTAGTCCTTGACGTCTCAGGAAGCATGAGCAGTGTAAGTTTCTGTAAATCATTGTCTTGAGTGAATAAAAAATATCTAAGTTTCGATAAGTCGATTTATAAATACATGTGGACATCTATGTTGTTCTGCCCTAACCTGATAAACTATTCGGTGGACAGGGGAGTTTTCTGAGTAACTATTTTCTCACAAACACCACTGTCTCCTGCTGAATATGTAAGCTGAATTTCTTGCCATGCCAACAACCCACTATAATACTTAGTGAGTTTTTAATTAATTAAATATAACATCACATCATTAAGGGCCAATTCATATGTTTTTGTAAATACAGTTTCCACCTGGCATGTACAAATAATGCTTCATACCAATAGGAAAGAATATATGTTACCACTCACCCATGCAGGGAATCATGTGTTGCCTCAGTGAAATTTTTTTACAGTCTGAGGTATTTTCAGTGGTAATGCTGGGTAGCTATCGGGAAGATACAGGTATCATAGCTGCAGGGGCCTTTCTTTTCCCAGGTCTCAATAAACAATATTTTTTGCTGTTGAGTATGCAGGGCTGTCATCAGAAACTTTGGGGTCCCATACAAGTTATTTATATGGGGCCCCCCATGAACACAAGAACACAGTGCCAAAATGTTGGCCATGCCCCTTGTGTGTGCATTATAAACAGCTGATGTACCCTATAATAAGCAGTTCGGAAAAAGAGTTTCATTAATTAATGTGCTTATTAATTGTCAGTTAATTAACAGTCAGTGGACTTTGCCCTAAGTTTAATCTCCTTCCTGCCCCGGCTCTGCGCTGTCATTGCTTGATATGAAAGTTACTTAAGTTGTTGCATAAGTTATGTAAACTGCATAAGTTTAAGGCCCCAATAATTAGTTAGTAGTAGTTCATAAAAATAGTAAATATATAGTAAAAATAATGTGGTAATAAGTCTTTTAATTGGGGTCAGTGGAGTTTATACATTTTTCAAGTTTCTTTGAAAGCAACGTAAGTTTTTGCATAACTTACATAAATTGCGTAAGTGTAGGGGCCCAATGGTGTTGCTGTGGGGCCAGTAACCAGTCATTCCCCTGCTGAAACTTCATGTAGAAGACACTAATATAATTCAGTAAATAGCTCCAAAAATAAACAGCTGATGTTATTCTATAATAATCAGTTCGTTGGGCAAAGTAGATTTTACCTTAAGTTGTTTAATCCAATAGTGGTGAGTGGCATTTTCCCCTGTTTGGCAAGTTACCAAAGTTTCTAGGCAAGTTATGCCAGTTTCTTAAGTTTCTAGGCAAGGTTTGTAGAAGCTACGTAAAGTGAGTAACGTAACCTTATACGTAACTTATGCAATTTGTGTAACTTTTGCAATGCAGCCGGGCTCCCTTCCGAAGCAGATTTTCACAAAGCGCAGCACAACTGTACCCCCACCCCCACACACACTCTAATGGCAGCTCTGCCAGTATGACTCAAGGGACTACAAATGTTACACTTGTTTGGGGTCCTTTTGGGAAAAAATGGGTTTCTGATGGTAGTCCTGTGGTGATTCAGAGATAACTACATTGGTGGTGTCTTTAAGTTGTATACAGGCATACAGGTGCGCAGCATTTTTGTTTTTGAATGTTGGGATCCTCAGTTTGATTCTGAGCTGGGATGGGGTTGATCTGCAAGGAGTTTTGAATATGAGAATCAGTGGTCCTGCCTTTTCTTCTCTTTTAAATATAATGTTGCTGTAACTCTTTACTGGTACAAACTGGCTGTTTGCTTCAGAGATATAAATATAGTTTATATAAATAATTTGTTGAGGGTGACAGCCATTCAATTTGCACATATTTACAGAGCAAATAACAGATAAGCTCTGTATAATATGGTGATTTTACTACTTAACAAGGGAGATAAACAGGGTTCAAATTTCAATCATGGCTTTCTACAGAACTATAAAATAATAAAACAACAAATATGACATTTGTTGCCAATAAATATTTTTGGGTATATTTATCATGTTGTATAAAAAGTGGAGTGAAGCATTACTGGTTATGTTGCCCAGGGCAACCAATCAGTAATTAGATTTCAACAGTTAGAAAACCAAAGCAAAGCAAATAATTGGCTGCTATGAGCAACATCACGGGTAATGTTTTAATCCACTTTTTACACAGCATAATAAATATACCTCATAATTTGTTAATGTTGAATAATAGCTACAAACCTTAAATGTAAAAAAATTAACTCTGTGGTATAAGTGGATCATTTAATGACAATAGTTGATTATATAGTCAAATTAGGACAAAACATTTTTGTTCAAACATTTTAAAGCCTGGCACAAAGGAGTTCATGTTTACCTGCACTAATACATACCTTACTGACTTAAAAGCATGGTTTATTACATAGACAATAATGTATTTTATAGATCTAGGAGTAGTTAACACATGTGATGTGTCATTAAATCTAAAAACCCCATCATCCAAGCTACATGAATGGTCTAAAGATAATTTTATTAGCTTTACAGAAAGCTGTGATGCTAAATATTTATATTAATCCCCAAATTGCAGAGCAATCGTATTGGACGGCAACTACAGGCAGTAGAACTGTTTGTTGTTCAGATCATTGAAAATGGGGCTCATGTCGGGATTGTCAAGTTCTCAAGTTCTGCAAGTGTTGTTTCATCTCTAGTAAAAATTAATACACAAGCACAGCGGGATCAACTAAAGTCCCTTATTCCTAGAACTGCTGGAGGAGGAACCAACATCTGTGCTGGAATTCGGGCTGGTATTGCGGTAAATTTGCTTCTTTTTTTTCCTGCAGCTATTGTATCCCCAGGACCTGTATTCCAGAATCCCAAGATGTGCGTTTTCTTTGCAAATAATGCACAAATGCTACAAAATTGAGTTAGCCTGCCCTCAGTATATCCACTCTCTGTTTCAAGAATCATAGCAAGACTTCATAGGGTTGATGAAGTGTTAATTTTGGCATAGACAAATGCGATATTTAGCGCGTCTAAGTTACATAGTTACATAGTTACATAGGGTTGAAAAAAGACCATTGTCCATCAAGTTCAACCCATCCGAGTAAACCCAGCACACAACCTATACTTACCAATCTATACACTCACATACATAAACTATAAATACAACCACTAATACTAACTGTAGATATTAGTATCACAATAGCCTTGGATATTCTGATTGTTCAAGAACTCATCCAGGCCCCTCTTAAAGGCATTAACAGAGTCTGCCATTACCACATCACTAGGAAGGGCATTCCCCAACCTCACTGCCCTCACCGTGAAAAACCACCTACGCTGCTTCAAATGGAAGCTCCGTTCCTCTAATCTAAAGGGGTGACCTCTGGTGCGTTGATTGTTTTTATGGGAAAAAAGAACATCCCCCATCTGCCTATAATCCCCTCTAGTGTTTGTGTTTGTGAATCATGCGTTAGTATTATTTCGGTGTGCAAGCGGTAGCGCGAAATGTAACGCATGCGATATGCGACTTAACGAATGCATTAATACTTTAGCGAATCGCACGTTTTTTTTTCATGTTGATTTTAACGCAAAAAAGCGTGCAATAAAACTTATCGACCTTTAGTGAATCAACCCTAATATCTTTACTATACTAAATATGAATCAAATATGAATTTCTAGCACAGGTTCTCACAATACTGTAGACACCAGACCCTTAAAGTGGTATCACCTTAAAGGGGTAGTTAAACAGTTCAGTTCCAGCACTATGCAAACACTTTTCTTTTCATGTATGTTGTGTTAATGCCTTTTTGTGTTCTACAGTTGTTCAGCTTGGAATTTTAACTTTAATCTAGTTGCTAAGGTCAAAATCTAGCAAAAAGATATTTTTACTTTATAGTCAAAATAAAGGAGGAATAGTAAAGGGATTAAATAAAAAGACAGGCTTTAAAAAAAAATAATTTTTTTAATATAAATCAGTCTCACGATCAATGTGATCTCAAGTCACTAGTGTAAATCAATATGACAACATATATCAATAAAAAGCACAAAGAGTAAGACATTAAAGCAATGCATAGCTGCCTAGTCAAGTTCTTTCCTTTACTGATTGAAGTCTTATATTTTCTATTAAATTTTACAGAGCAATAGTTATAAGAAAATGGGTAAAAATGGTAGACAGACCTCTGCCCAAAAACCTGCAAACAAAAAGGCCCCATTTCCTTTTGCCTTGGAGGTTGCCCAGGTTTCCAAGCTCCCTCCCACTGGAGAAGGCTGTTGGGCACACTAGGGGTCCATAAACATTTTGATCTTTTATTCACCATTAGATCCTTCCAGTGCATGCAAGGGCATCCATGGGGATTAGAAGAAATAAGGTTCCATGTAAATATTCAGAAAGGTCTTTTTACAGTAAGATGTGAAAACTGTGGCATTTTCCCTGAACTGGCATATACATTAGATAGCTTCACAAGAGGGTTGGATGCCTAGAGAGTGAGAAAATAAAATACAAATTTACTGAAATGGACCTTTAGTACAAATAAGGCTACTATAAGCGTAGGCCAAGGAATAGCCCCTGCTCTCTTACCTGCAGTCTTCTGTGTCAGAACCTGGAGCCACTGTGGCAGCCTGGGTGCAAACACACAAAGAGGATTTTGTTGGCGAAACATGGAAGTATGCATTTTTGGCACCAAAATCTTCTCCGTGTTTTTGTGCCCAAACCAACGCAGTGACTCCGGGTGTAGCCACTCAATTGAACTGATGTCCACTTATACACAGGCAAAGAATCAGTCCCGTGTTACATTAGCCTTAATAAAGAGGCTATTCTGATTGCTTTCTTGCAAACTGGAGAGGCTGCAGATGGAGGGAATTATTGCTTCCCTCTGAGTTATCTAGCTAGTAGATAAGCAGGTTCTACTTAGAGAAAAAGATTGAACTCACCTACTATACAGTTATTATAATTTCCCTGCAGTGCAGACAACTATCTACTGGAGTCAGTCTCACTGCAGAGGGACTGGGTCTTTGTCCATTTTACCCTAATAATGACAGTAACTATTAGGCAGTTTCTGCTTGATTTCAAAGCTTATAGGAATATGATATTTCTATTCTAGGTTGGCAAGCATAATGTTTGCATTATAACTTTATTAAATGCTCCCTGTACTGAATGCTAAAAGAAATAAAGTTTGTCTAACTATATTTTCCTTCAATGTGTCTAATCCCACAAAAACAGTTGAACAAAAATTTTGATGGATCATCATATGGTACTGAGATTGTATTACTGACAGATGGAGAAGATAACCTTGACACGTCTCTGTGCTTTAAGGATATAACTGATAGTGGAGCGATCATTCATGTCATTGCTCTGGGTCCAAATGCAGCCAAGGAACTTGAAACAATTGCCAACATGACAGGTGATATTCAAATATGTGTAAAAATGTTTAAACATTTTTAATTAGAAAATTGTATTTAAATACTTATAAAAAGATATGATAGTTAACAGGACTATTTTAAAAATTAGCTTGTTTTGTGCAGAAATAATAATTGAGGAGTAGCAGTAATAAACTAGAGAAGTGCAGAAAAAATAGTCATGGAAAACTTATTCTGCTTGCAATGTTTCCGTCTTGTGTTTCAAAAACGTTTGCCATGAATCAAATTACTGGAGCAGCAAAATTTCCACATTTCACCACTGGCCCAAAAATCATGGGCGCATCAGATTGGGCGCAGTTGCATCAAAATGGTCATGGTCATGTGAAAATAGGCGTGGCCATATCAAATTGGGCACGGTCGCTACATTTCACAATTTTTACTCGTTGTTTCGCTAATTTTTCAGTGACGCTAAACAGGACAGATTATTTTATCGCTACTGGAGCCACATAAAACTTTTATTAGCACCTTTAGCCTTTGAAAGAAGAGTAAAGTTATAATCAGTAGGGGGTGGCCAGAGGTTAGGCACTCCCAAACCTTTTGGCACCCCCCAGTGATTTTAACCTTACTGCTCCTATAATTTGATTAATGCTTGTTAGTACTAAAAGGGTTATTTATAAACACATCTGCAAGTGCATGTTAAATCCATTGAAGATATTTGCATCCAACACACTTCCATATAGTTGTCTGGGTCTGTCCTGCTTCTTATGCTGAAGTGTATGTTAGTGCTCTTATTCACCCTGGAGAACTCTGGAGCTACTGCTACACTGAATGTGGCGGTGATTCCAGGGTTTCCACAAGGTGTTGTCAATAGGCACAGCAGGCATATGCAAAAAGAGTCTCCCACTAATGCTGTTTTAATGCTGCATGCTGGAAGAAATGCTATTCCAGTGATAAAAAAATTCTACCTGCAATTGCATCCAATTTGTGAAAATGCACAAAACACAAAGATACATTTATTGTGACATATCTGGAAGCTATCGCGTGGATGCAACTTTCCACATGGGGTCAATGTCTGGAATTTTGAGGAAAATGCTTTATTGCAGTTAAAAAAACATGATGTTTAGCATCTCAAAATTGCACTTTGCACCACTGGAAAAGTTTCTTCCGTGGTAGTCACCATGGTACTATATGAAAAACAGATTTAAGAAAAGTGCACAATACTATTAAGCATATATTAATGGGAATATTAAATATAGAATATTTGTAGCAATAGAATTTGTAGAATATATAAAAAGGAATTGGAGTGTTATGTGAAAATTATTTTCTTTCTTTCACAGGGGGATTACGCTTTAATGCACTAGACAAAGTTGAAGCAAATGAGTTAATAGATGCATTCAGTGGCCTTCATTCCGGAAATGGAGAAATTATTCAGCAGGCTATTCAGGTGATACACACATTCTTTTAAAACTACCTTTCTCCGTTGTTTTTCCCATCTAGAAATTACAAATGGAGCAGACCTCAACATTAGTAAAGTTGCTTATTCCAGCTGTAACTATGGCCAGTTCTCCTAGAATGATTACAGTCAAGAATGTTGGTCAAAAATTATTCTGATCCAGACATGTTGTTTGAGAACTATTCAGCCCAACTTGTTTTTGCAGCTTTAGGTCGAGGTCACACAAAGCATAGATCTGCTTGTCACTGCCCTGCGTTACTCCATCAGGCTGAGAGAACCAGATCCCCTTTCCTACGCTGCCCATGTGCCTGCCCTGAAAACTACGGAATCCGCTACAGTGCAGCCACAGTTCTGCTCCTCTGCGTGTGGCTGAACACAGAATGTAGAATCTATGGATAAAAGTACCTAAAGTGGCCCAGATAGTAGATTCCACATTCTGCTGCACTTCCAGGTCTGGGAGCGGAGGATCTGCTTTTAACATTTAAAAACCAAGATCTTTACTCCCACGCTCGTTCCCCAGCCACTAGGCAATGAGAGGAGGTGGGGAACAAGTTGCCCCTGGGGTGCGATCACCATGGGGCATCTAGGCAACAGCGGGTATGTGCAAACTACATGCCTGTTGTTGCTTGCACTTTCTGGACCCCCCATCGCCACCCACTCATCAGTTCTTTCCTGCAGATGCCTTCTTCTTCATCCCCTGGACCTTTCTGCTCCTCCAGATGGATCTGCTTGCCTCCTATCCTGGGTTAGTGTAACACACACACGTATTACACTAACACACACTCACATTTACAGTTATATACACACATACATTTTTCGGAGATGGGGGGCTTTTACACCTTCACAGCACTCAAGTTTACTTGCACACATGAACACAAAATACACAATTTGCAGTGTAACACACACTTACACAGTCTTGTAGCTTCTTTTTTTTATCGCATTATGGGGGGTTTTTTTTTGCCTGAAAAACTCTTTTTATTGCCATTTTAGCAAATGGTTTTATTGCCAAATAGCATGCACTGTGCAATACCTATTGGATGTTATTTTAGTGATTTTATTACATTTGTGGTGCTTTTGGTGCATTATTACTGATTTTATTACATTTGTAGCCATTGTATTTTCAGTTCTGCATAGGTGGTGTTGTTTTTTTCTGTCTGTAAAACTTGTTCAAGTTAAAATATTAAAACTGTAATTCTGACTGCTAACACTAGGCGGGGAAAAAACCCCATTGATTTTTGTTGTTTTTATTGGATTTTAGTGATTTTATTGCATTTCATAGTGTTCTTTGTTACTTGTTTGTGCTCATGGAAATTTTTTTGCCTCTGTACACCAAATAGATTGGTAAATCTATGCATATTAGGTAACAAACTGTTCAGTAGATACTTGGCATTCATATTTAGGATATTTTATGTTTATACGTTATGAAATGTGGGGCATATAATGGGGGAAAATGCAAGCCTTGTGAGGATTTTTATAAAAAATGTTTTGCAGAAATTTTATAAAACCCACTGCGTTTAGCATAGCTTTGTAGTTTGGTAGTTTGCAGTAAAAAGAAGTATTTACCCATTTTGCTTTTATCAGAATGTATACTTTTGGTTTGCTAGGGTCTCCTTACTGTTAGGGGTCTTATGGCACAAAATACACATACTGGGTGCTTATATTGCTGTGGTATATTGCTGTGGCCAGAGTGTCAGATGTAAAAATTAATTTGCATTATTTTCATTTGGGTGCCTCTGTACCCCACATAGTTTGGTAAATCTATGCATATTGGGTATCAAACTGTTCAGTAGGCCCATGAAATTCATATTTAGGGTGTTTTATGTTGGTACTTAAGAAATATGGGGTATATAATGGGCAAGCTTTGAGGCTTTGAGATTTTCAGGAATTACATAAAAATCACTACATTTAGCTTAGCTTTGCTGTTTGGTGCTTTCCCATACAAACACATATTTAGATTCAGCAGAATGTTTATGTTCTGAAAATATGAGGTTTTCTGGGGTCAACTTACTTATTTCCGACTTTTACCACATTTACTACATTACCATTTTTTGGTAGTAGATATATACTGTATGCCATGAAATGTGTATGCACTAAATTCCTTTTGGGGTCTCTAAATGCCAGATACTTTGATGATCCTCTACACAAGGGGCATACAACTGTTCAGTGGACCCTTGGCTTTCATATTTAGAATGTTTTTTCTTGGTGCCTAATGTTATGTGGGAGATAAAGTGCTTGACAGTGAAAGCTTTGAGGACATTTTTTAGAATTTTCATTTGTATAGAAACTGCTAAGCTCAGAAAAGGATTGCTGTTTGGTACTTAGGAGTAGAAAGACATGGTTTTGGATTCAGCAGTTAGGTTCTCCTGAAAAAAAAACATATATATATTTTTTCTACCTAAACTAACCTGCCACCCCTGTAAATACCCATAAACTGAGAGAGCCCAAAATGTTTAATATTGTGCATAACTGAAATGTGAAATTCTGCAGGCAATCAAAGGGTTACTAGACTTCCTAAATAAAGTGATTGAATGACTACTAGAGCTATTAGATTGATATTATATATGTAGATTGTTATGCAAACTAGACAGCGAAATAAGGCAGAGTATAATGTAAATACAAAAAATCATAAAATAATCTGGAAAAAAAATGGGTTAAGTCACATACCTACTAACCGCTGCATCAGTTCTCAATAGACGTTATTACACTATCCTGTGTTTCTTTTTCTATTATATCCTATTGAGGATCCTGGCTCTACTTTTAATCAAAGTTCTACCTTATTTATTTTGGTCCTCATCCATTGATATCTGGTGAGCATATATATCACTAGCACTAGTGGGTGTGGATTTACCGTGCATACATCACACTATTGTCAAGTTTGCCTTTACTATCTGCACTATATGTGTTTTATTTTTGTGTTTTCTATGCGCTTCCATTATTGCATCTGTATACAGAAAATAAATTGTGCTGACTTCAATTAGTTAGGTACAGTGGGTGGGGCTCATTTACTAGTGCAAGGTGCAGAGCAAAAGACAAATGTGTGTCCATGCCAATGCTATTCACAAAAACACTAGCATCAATGCATGCACCAAATTGCAGATTGTGCTGATTGCTGATCCTTTATTGTAAGATGGTATATACAGAGAAAGGAAGGCGCTCATGCTCTTCTGGGCACCAATGTAGGGCAAGTGACAGACAGCTCATAGGCCACTTCCAAGCATTGCATTTTTAACACCAGCATACCAATTTCCCATAGCAATGAGGACTTGCATCATCAGCAAGGCATCTTACATCATTGTCATGATGTCATGTCATCATGGTATCCATGGTGACATGTACCTCACATCCCTACTACCTAAGAAATATATATAGATAATGTGTTCAAGTATATAATCATACTGACCACGGAACTGCACTAGCTAGGTGCCTGCCATTTTAAAATTAACATATTCACAAATAAAGCACCTATAACATGAATTGTCAGTTTGTCAATTATATAAGCCAGTCATATAAGCAATCAGATATTAGCATGTTTTCTTTACTAACCAAGAACATAATAAATCATTAGCAGCTATTAACGAACCGATTAGCTGGTTCATCAAGGAAGGCCTGATATTACAACCTGCCTTGAGAAGGTTTTACTTGTGGGGTTCCTTTTGCTCTTTGCACCTACATACAACTGACTTTTATCTAATGAACCACATGCTAATGCTATTGGCGCCATCACTATTGCTTTCCCAGAAATTACTCCATTTGCACCCAAACTTACACAACAATAACATTCAATAATATGTTTATGATGCAAGACCATGTTACTGTGGGAAACAGATATGCCAGGATTAAAGATGTATTACTTGGGAGGGGCCTAGGAACTGTCTGTCACTCACTTTAAAATGGTGACCACACTCTGGCCAGTCAGAATGTCCAGGGATGTTATCTCCATAATGTTGCAGGAATTCAAATTAGACTTGAACCAGAAGGGGGCAAGGTAGCATTCCTTTATCTGCAAAAATAACATAACTGCTCTTTTAGCTGCCTACTCCTTTTGTGGCTGTTGGGTTATGTTCCCATAAAGATAACTCAAGGACTTTTTGGTGGCCGTAACAAGTCCTTCCAATAAATCTAAATACTTTTTCTAAAAGTGAATTCTTTGTTTTATGTGTAGTAAGACTGCAGATACACTGACAACATTTCCTTTCTTTTTACATCACTAACTGAAACTTTCTATGTATCTCCATCTCATGCTCAGCTTTTTAAGTGTCAAGATCTGCCCTGTCTAGAACTCAGGAACTTAGGGGCACAATTATTATAGTGTGTAAGCCAACATCCATGGTGATGTTGCCCATAGCAACCATTCAGATCTTTGCTTTTGTTTTCTAACTTGTAGGTAACCACTCAAATCTAATTGCTGATTGGTTGCTATGGGCAACATCACCAGTGATTTTGGCTTACACACTATACCCTTAGGGGCATATTTATTATGCTGTGTAAAAAACGGTGAGAACATTCGCCACGAATCACCAGGCTTCTGCATGTAAACACGGCGTAAAATTGGCATAATTTTTTTATGCGTTTTTTCTTCCACTGGAACTTACGGAAAATAAAATCTGGCGTTCAGATAGCAATCTTTTTCATTTATTTTGCACAGCTTCTTACGACGTTTTTTTGGCAAATTTGTTTTATACATCATCATAAATACACCCCTAAGTATAGCTAACTGGTGCCTTCACTGCCTTAGTCACAGTCACAGTATTGGCCAGTATTGTTCTCTGATATTGTTCTCTGATAATATAGTTCTGAAAAACTTTATCATCAGAAATCCAGCAGTACTTACATGCAGTTAAAAGTTTATTTAATGATATTGACATGTAAGTGCTGCTTAAAACTTACCTGACCAATAGATATTGTTTTTTATTTACAGCTGGAAAGCATTGGTTCTGTTGTTAAACCCAATGGATGTCTTGAGGGAGCAGTTTTTATTGACAACACAGTGGGTAATGAAACATTCTTTTTAGTCAGTTGGGAAACTGCACTACCTGACCTGAATATAGAGGACCCAAAGAGAAAACAGTACTATACAGCTGACTTCAACACTGACACAGCTTCCAGATCCTCTAGACTTGGGATCCCAGGAACAGCAGAGGTAATCTATCTTTTTCATTTTTTTTACATATTATATATAGTCCACAAAAAGACCAGCAACACCGCGATTTTAGTGAAAAAACAAATGTGTATTCAGTAGTAACGTTACGTTTTGGTCCCAATTGGAAGAAACTGGAGCTTTGAGGGGTTACCCATTTGCTTAAAGGACCGTTTAAACGACTCATCTGTCAATATTGAAGAGTAATCAGTGTATATATGTAACCCAGAATGTATATTGTTTGGTATAGATATAGCTTATCCATTGTACAGGGTATGCGTTCAATTTTAAAGTATGCATTGCACATTAGTTGGAGCAGGGGAAACCCTTATACTATATACTAAATGCAGTCAGAATTGCGTTGCTATTAAAGGATGTTGTTTTTAATGTCCTGTATACTACTGTTTTTAGTCTTGGGTATTTCACTTTCAGTAAATATTCACTTTAATGTGAAATTATTTGATGCAGGTAAGTCATTATATTGCACTTTGTGTTTTTTAGAAAAATGTTCTCTTGTTATGAGTTATAATTATTAAGATGATGTTATTCACTATGCTGTTTTAATCCAATATTAATTGCCTGATGTAGGGATGTAGGGATGTTGGGATGTTGGGATGTAGGGATGTTGGGATGTTGGGATGTTGGGATGTAGGGATGTAGGGATGTAGGGATGTTGGGATGTAGGGATGTAGGGATGTAGGGATGTTGGGATGTAGGGATGTAGGGATGTAGGGATGTAGGGATGTAGGGATGTAGGGATGTAGGGATGTAGGGATGTAGGGATGTTGGGATGTAGGGATGTAGGGATGTAGGGATGTAGGGATGTTGGGATGTAGGGATGTAGGGATGTAGGGATGTAGGGATGTAGGGATGTAGGGATGTTGGGATGTTGGGATGTAGGGATGTAGGGATGTAGGGATGTTGGGATGTAGGGATGTAGGGATGTTGGGATGTAGGGATGTAGGGATGTTGGGATGTTGGGATGTAGGGATGTAGGGATGTAGGGATGTTGGGATGTAGGGATGTTGGGATGTAGGGATGTAGGGATGTTGGGATGTAGGGATGTAGGGATGTTGGGATGTTGGGATGTAGGGATGTAGGGATGTAGGGATGTAGGGATGTTGGGATGTAGGGATGTAGGGATGTTGGGATGTAGGGATGTTGGGATGTTGGGATGTAGGGATGTAGGGATGTAGGGATGTAGGGATGTTGGGATGTAGGGATGTTGGGATGTAGGGATGTAGGGATGTTGGGATGTAGGGATGTAGGGATGTAGGGATGTTGGGATGTTGGGATGTAGGGATGTAGGGATGTAGGGATGTAGGAATGTTGGAATGTAGGGATGTTGGGATGTAGGGATGTTGATGCATTGCACTTTATGGCATTGTTTTTTCACTTGTTAACTATTTTTATGTTCACTGAAATTATGTTAATTCCTCAATCAATTTAGGACGGGCTATTTATATTTGACTGTGATTAGGGTGGTGTTGCCTTGAGAAAGGTCCCAATTGGGACTGAAACATAATGTTGGCTGTATGTTCTTACTGAATACACATTTGGTTTTTCACTAAAAATCCCAGTGTTGCTGGTCTTTATGTGGACTATACGCTTTTTACCAGTCACCTGGGTAGAATTATCTGAAGCAGTGTGTCACCTTATGGATGTGTGTATATAGATATACAGGTATAGGACCCGTTATCCAGAATGCTCGGGACCAAGGGTATTCTGGATAAGGGGTCTTTCCGTAATTTGGATCTCCATACCTTAAGTCTACTAAAGAATCAATAAAACATTAATTAAACCCTATGGGATTGTTTTGCATCCAATAAGGATTATTTATATCTTAGTTGGGATCAATTACAAGGTACTGTTTTATTACTACTGAGAAAAAGGAAATCAGTTTTAAAATTATGAATTATTTGATTAAAATTGAGTCTATGGGAGACGGGCATTCCGTTATTCGGAGCTTTCTGCATAAGGGATCCCATACCTTTATATAATTTCCTATCACTTATATCAGTTCACATATTGAAGGAAGGAAGGTTCTGTGCACTTAGACTTGCCCTCACACTTTTAAAGGGCATTTTTTAAAGTAAATTTTTCGTATGTTTTAGTATCTTATTCCAAGGAACTGTTTAATTGGTCTTTATTTTTTTATACTTGTTGAATTATTTTCCTTCCTCTTTTTTAGCTTTTAAGTTGACCTCGGCAGCCAAAAAATTTTGTTTAAATAAAAAAAAAACACCACACAAATCTCTAACATGTCTTCATAACAAAAGACTTATAGAACTGCAAGTGCAGTGGGCTAAGTACAATTATGATCGCACAAAGAGCAGTTGGGGGAGATGAGCCTGATGACACTGCAGCCGGCAGCCGATGCCAAGATTGATGTAGTGACGCTTGCACTTTGACACTAATACGATGTCATTGCACCAAGTGCAGTTGAAAATATTTCCAATATTTAGTGTGATAGCGATATGTGTACCCTACAAGACTTGGAACAGGAGGCAGGAGGAATGCAAGGGCCCCAAGTGCAATTATACTGAACAGTGAAGAGCACTTGATCCAAGTACCTTTAACCTATGGGATTTTTAATGAAACCAAAACTGCACTTGCATTTTTAAAAACCCCTTTTCTATTTAACTTTCAATTTAGCTTATGTCAATGGTATTAACAACAAAGCTCCTATATACTGCTTTCCAGAGCCCTAAGCATTCATAAACTGCCTAGTGCTCTCTGGGCAGAAGTCACAAGTTCCAGTTTACACAGAAGTTCATGTAATGGCTCCATGCCAATATCCCAAGAAAGAGAAATAAAAAAATTTCTTGCGCAGTATAGACTCTGGGCGACACACATCATCAATCTCTTTAAATGGGACTGTTACCAAGTATGGCACAAATTATTACACACATAGATCCTTCTTTATCTGCATATTGTATTTAATCACATCTGTCTATTGATTGTTCATCCATAGGCTTGAATGAAAGAATGCCCCTAGTGTCATGAAAAATATATTTTTAATCCAATAAGGTATAATATATTTATATAATTTAACCCTCTCCTCTTTTTCTTTGACCAGATTGGCCCTTGGTATTACAAATTTTGCAATAAGCATACATCAAACCAAGCTATAACTTTCACAGTGACATCAAAACCATCTAATGTAAATATTCCTCCAATAACGGTCAATGCTCACATGAATCAGGATGCAAATAGCTTTCCTCATCCGATGGTTGTTTATGCTTCATTAAGTCATGGTCTCCAGCCAGTAATAGGAGCAAAAGTAACAGCGGCTATTCAGCCGCCCAGTGGAGTTCCAGTGGTATTAGAGCTTTTGGATAACGGAGCAGGTATTGTACCTATGTTTCATTTAAGAATATCGCCTTAGACAATTCCATGCATGGTGTGAGAATTCCTGTACGTTAAAGGATAATTATACACAGTAGCTAACGTGATGAATGATTAATAATTAGATAATTTGCCAGGCATGGATTTGCTGCAAATTTCCACGTTTCCCATTGGCGGATTATTTTGTGGCATAAAAATTTGCTGTCCAACAAAAAATTGTTGCCTGTGTCAAAAAAATTGTTCTAGCAATCTAGTAACATTCAAACTCACTACCTTTAGTCCTCTCCTCCGCTCAGGAGTAATATCTAGCATATAGCCAAAGAGGCACAGGCAAGCTTATTAGTTGGGCCTTATTGGATGGTAAGGGCACCATGGGTGGAGACTTTTAAAGGCAACTGTACCCATTTATAAATATCATTCTATATTTATATACCAACACATTTACACATAACTTTGCACATACTGTTAATCATTTAAATGAAACCCACACAGACACAGGGAGAACATATATATATTCCTTACAGATAGTCTTAGGTTGGATCAGATTTATTAAAATCACATTATAATCTCAATTTGTAAGCAAAAATTAGAGTTTTGGAAACTCACTTTCTAAAATGGTTGAGATATCTGAATTATTCTCCTCTGTTAATATATTTTTGCCCCTGCAATCACAAAGGAGGAAAATTCTGCCAAGAGACTTTTAACAAAAGTGACAGCCCTCATATAAATGAACTTTATGATATCATAGGAGGAATTTAGCCCCTTTCTAGATGAATTGTGCATGCTAGTTCATGTATATATACTCATCAAATATTTTCATAGGATAACATTTTAATGTGAAAATCTAAAATATGGTGCCATAACTCTGTTTAGCTTTGTATCAATGCTTATAAATGTTTCCCTCTGACAAGGTGCTGATATTGTAAAGAATGATGGTGTCTACTCCAGGTACTTTAAACAATACGATGGAAATGGAAGGTACAGCTTAAAAGTGCAAGTTAAAAGCATCACGAAAAAAACCCGCCTGGCACTTCCAAGGAGCCGTGCCCTTTATATTCCAGGCTTTTTAGAAAATGGTAATCATAGCTTTTTTATTAAATATATCACAAAATATGTGTTTATGGTTTATATGTAAATAAAATGTCTGTAATAAATTCTTTGTTAGGGAAGCCGTTATAGCTTACCTATTTATTATATTAACCCAAAACTTTTTAACCTTGTATAGGTGAAACTGTTTTTTCAAAAGAAGGTGAAACAAGGGAAGTGAGCAACAGCAATATTACAGATGCAGCTATGAGACCTGTTATCCAGAATACTTGGGACTTGAGGTTTTCCACATAATGTGGGTCACCATACCTAAAATCAATAAAAAAATAATTTAAACATTAATCAAACCCAATAGGATTGTTTTGCCTCCAATAAGGATTGATTATATCATAGTTGGTATCGAATACAAGTTACTGTTTTATTATTACAGACAAAAGGGAAATAATTTTTTTAAAAATAAATTGTTTGATAAAAATGGAGTCTGTGGGAGATGGCCTTCCTATAATTTGGAGCTTTCTAAAAAAATGTTTTTTGGATAACAGATCCCATATGGTACTATATTAGGAGCTACTGCCCTTGAAAAATAATCAGTTGGCTGGTATGCTTATATACACACACTGATGCTGGTTAGTAGCATTGGTTTTACTCTACTACAAAACATAATATTGAGCTTGTATTTTACCTTTATAGCAGCAAAAAAAAAATAAATGCACAATGTATTTTTCATACAATAGAATGATTCCTTTCTAGGTGAGGTCACTCTGAACCCTCCAAGGCCAGTTATTAATGACGAGGACCTTAATCTGGGGGAATTCAGTAGAACAGCGTCTGGTGGCTCTTTTGTAGTTTCCAACGTACCTTCAGGTCCTCAGCCAGACTTATATAAACCTGAGAAAGTAACTGACTTAGAGGCAAACATTGAAGACGATACAGTCGTGTTGACCTGGACAGCAACTGGGGATGACTTGGACCAGGGAACAGGTATGTGAATTCATTGCTGTAAGGGTACAACCTTGAAGGGCAAATAGCTGATGCCCTGCCAAAAAAATAGTGAAATGGTGAAATATCTTTCAAATGTTGCAAAAGGCAACGAATCCCAGACATGGTTCACAATTTGACTAAATCCGAGCATTTTCCAGCACGATTCAGCAGAATCCAAGTGCCTGGCCAAACTATCTCTGAACTGTTAAAATCATGTTACAAGAAAATCGCTAAATCTTTTAGTGCACAGATTTTTTTCTTGGGATATTTGGAATTGGGCTTAATGCCAAAATATTGCATTCAATGCATCACTACACTGGAATCAGTGGAAAAGCAAAAATACATTTTGGTTAATAAAGAATGAAACCCTAAAAATGAAAATGGCTAGAATATTTTATATACTGAACATATTGCACTAGCCTAACGTTTCACCATCTTTATAATAGCAATTATCCTGGCTTTTTTTTCACAGGAGCTCCCCATCTTGGATCTTGTTAGGAGTGCCGGTGACACTCCCATGCTCAGTGTGCTCTGGGCAGCTATTGAGAAGCTAAGCTTAGGGGTCATTGTAAATTATCAAGCAGAAAATGAGCTCATATAAGCAGATGCTACGGGGCTGATTATTACATTTCGATGCTAATTGCACTGGTTTCAGAGCTGCCATGTAGTAATAATCAGAATTAGTTACTAATCTGCCTTATATCGTGACATTAATATTCTATATATACAGTACAGTATATTGTGTGCTGGTCCCTAAGCTCAGTAACTGACAGGAGCACAGAGCATTGGGCTAAAGGGCTGTGGCTGCCTTGGGCTGGTACAGAACTCCAAAACATAATGTACAACATTTCTGCCATACTTTTTAGCTAAGCTTTAAGAACTAGGGGTATTCATAAGGGACACGTGCCTAGGGCGCAAGGGTAGGGACACTACTCACCTACCTTTTGCCTGCCAACCCCTAGTTCAGACCATTGTAACAGAGGCAGCCAGCTGAGGGAGCAGGGTATTATTATCCTCTATTGGTGATAAGATGATGTTTCAGTTTGTGTAGGAGGATAACTAAACCTTTGGTGCAGAAATAAAGATGAATGTTTACAGAATCTAGGCCCTGCTATTAAATGGATTTCCTGGAGGATTACTATTGCTCCTCTTTTTTTGTAAACATGAAAGGATTTGGGCCCTTTTGCTTGCATTGTAATCTCTTGAATGTAAAAAAAACATGATATTATCTATTGTAGCAAGTCTTGGAATATACTGCTATAAAAGAAGAACAGCCAATAGGGACGTTTATGATACTGAACTGCACTGAAAATTGCTTAGAATGACATTTTCTTTCATTGTTTATAAACACCAATGTCATTTTGGCTGAAATGCTAATAAAGTTTCAGTTCATTTCTTTTTAATCAATAAATACATATGGGTTAGTCCCCCCCCCCCCCCATTTATATGGCTATTTGTATATTTGAACATTCTTAAATAGTCATGTTTTTTCAGTTTCAGATTATGATTTAAGAATGAGCACCAGCCCTGAAGAGCTCAGAAGAAATTTTGACACTTGCAATTCAGTCAACATTTCCAGCTTTGTACCCCAAGTGGCAGGTTCCCAAGAAAATTTCACCTTTGTGCCAAAAGATATTGTAATAGCAAATGGCACCATCCTTTATTTTGCTCTTATTGCTGTTGATAAAGTGCCCCAGCGATCAGATCTATCAAATATAGCACAAGCGGCTCTGCTTATTCCTCCAACGCCTGCTCCCACTATAGTCCAGCCAACTCCTGCTCCCACTGTAGTCCAGACAACAACTGCTTCCACTACAGTCCAGTCAACAACTACTTCCACTGCAGTCCAGTCAACAACTACTTCCACTGCAGTCCTACCTCCTTCTTCAGATGATGGTTCTGGAAACCTGAGCGTAACAATTGTCACAGCAATAGTTTGTTCAGCAGTTATTATACTTTGTATTATTATTAGTATTACTGTGTGTATTGTGAGCTGCACAAAAAAAAAACCGAATCCAGAAATGAGATTGTAAAACAAAATGAATGATTTTCTGAAGATGAAGTGATAAAATATTCATGCGCAATATTCAAATGTAATTAATGTAACAATCAATGAACTATATAGCGAAATATGAATATAAATCTTTGTCATATAGGGAATAATGCTGTTTCCCTTTGGCAATAATAGGTGAATTTCTTACAACAAATATATAAATAAACATTACACATGTGCAAAGAATGTTTGGTGCCAACTGGTTTTTATGATCCAGTATGATGGTTGATTTGTATTACAGTTTTTATTACAGTTGTCAGATCTCAAAGCTTAGCTAACCCTACCACAAAGTCTGTGTGTCACTTGTACCAGTATAAACCATCAGTATAAACCAGTCTAATGGAACTGTAATGAACCAGTTACAATAGTGAAATTAACATGACGCGTTCGGCGTGCATCCGGACGTCACGCGTATCCATGCGCGTCCAAGTGTGCGCCAATAAGCACCTTACAGCACCCCATCCTGCACTTAATAAATGACCCTTATGTTTTCAATAACCTAAATATGAGAAAGAAGTTCTCTAGCTTTTTATTCTCTGGAATTTTGCAAAAAGAAAATGCTATATTTGGGAATCAGCTGGCAAAAGTTTTTTTTTTTTAATGAGTTATAATGTGAATTCAGAAATCAACTCATCATCATCATTTATTTATATAGGGCCAGCAAATTACACAGCACTTTACATGAATTTATAATGTTAAATTACAAAACAAGGGTTGCAGAATAAAAATAGCTTAGAATCTCAATAAAAGAATATTTATTTGCTATCTGCACCCTGGGTGATAATCTGATGTGTTTTCATGCTTTTGGGTTTTCTGGATAAATGGTCTTTCCATGCCGTAAGTCTACTAAAAAATAGTTAAAATAGTAATTGAACTTAATAGAATTGTTTTGCCCCTAATAAGGATTAATTATATCTAAGTTAGGATCAATTAGAAGAGTTATAGGAGATGGCCTTCGCATAATTCAGAGCTTTCTGGATAACGGGTTTCCGGATAATTGTTCCCATACCTTTCAATTCCTATTTCAAGCCCTATATTTTTGGCTCACATGTAATATAGAAGCATATAACCCCTTTAACTTGCCTGATGTTGGATTGTACATTGCCACTTGGTATATTTGGTAGTATTTATTTAATAAAAAGAAAGCACAAGTCTGAAACAGATTTATTAATAAGACATTTCAGTAACATGTATTGCTAACTACCGCCACCTAGTGACCTTTTACCAGATGACAGCAGAGATAACAAATGGAAATAATCATAAAAATACAGAATAAGCAAAATTAAATAGATATGTTATCATTATATATACATATAGTTTAAAGAATATGCAAAGTATAAAAGCACTGCGCCACCATTTTTTTTTTTTTTTTTTTTTAATTCAGGCAGTTTTTATTAAGTATACATTATGCATTACAGTATTTGAGATACACATGTCAACCATAGGATGTACCACTTGTTAACATTGTCAATAAAAGTTTTTCACCCAGTGAATAACAGTGTTTTATTACACATAAGCACGCATTCCAACTATGGTTTCTCATTTATGGGCAGAACCCTGTACCTGTACATATTTTATTGATCCGTAACTATATTGGGGAGGGGGTGTCTATCCAGCCATTGATCCCAGACCTTATGGAATTTGTTTGGGCTGCCTCTTTTGAGGTATATCAGTTGTTCCAGCTTGCAAGTCTCCGCCATAGAGTTTTCCCAATTATGGATATCTGGAGGGACTGTGCTTTTCCAGTGTTGTGTTATAAGCTTTTTACCTAGAAAGAGAGCACATTCCCAGAGCATATGTATCAACGTACCCTTCTCTATATTGCACCTTGTGCAGGTGTCTGGTATAGCTGGATAGATGGAGTGTAACCTGGATGGGGTGTAGTATGCTCTATGTATAGTGTATAGTTGGATCATGCGGAGCCTGTAGCATACAGAAACTGTTTGGTGCGACTCCTGGGCTTCTTGCCATTCTTCATCTAGTATTATTCCAGTCTCCATTTCCCACCTATTTTGCAGGTTTTCTAGTGGTTTTGCTCTGCTTTCTTGGAGAAGTAGAGCATATAGAATAGAAATTAACCCTTTAGTGGAGGGTCTGTTGATATGGGATAGCAACCGGTTCTTGCATATAACTATTGGCTCTTTTTTGTGGGCCGACTGCAGAGCTTTTTTAATTCTGTTGTATTGCAACCATTGGTTATTTGATATATCCCAGTTTTGTCTGAGTGTTCTAAAGGATATCATGGCATTGTCTTCCCACACATCCCCAATAGTTTCTATTCCCTTATCAAGCCATAGTTTCATATGTCCCGTACCTGTCAGGGTTGGGTACTTTGGGTTAAACCAAATGGGGGTACGTGGGTTGACCCCCTTGTCCTAGACTATTAGAGTGGCAGCCTTCCATACCTGGCAAATATTTACTAGTACATGGCTTATTGTGGTATTACGGGGCCGCTTAGTGGGTTTACTTAGGAGCCATCCTATTGGATGTGTTGAGAGTCCCGTAATTTGGGCCCAGATATTCTTTAGGGTAAGGTGATTGGAGTGCTCTAGCCAGGTTATCAGGTGGGAAAGCTGTGCAGCAATATAGTATAGGTGCATATCTGGGAAGGAGGCACCTGCATTTGATTTGGAGCGCATAAGAGTGTCTAGTTTAAGCCTACATCTAGAGTTGGCCCATACTAGTTGGCGAAATATAGAGTTTAGTTTCAAAAAATTTTGTTTCGGTATCCAAATTGGAGATTGCTGCAGAGTATAGAGAAGCTTAGCGCCACCATTTTACTTACAACTGCCTACCAGTGTCCCAGGCGTCCTGGCAGTTCCCTCCTCACCAGCCAAAGGAAAAGCTTAGTGGTCTATTTCACTGGAGGGAGGGGAAGGCTAAAATGTTCGCGCCCCCCAGTGAAATAGACTTTAACATGTCCTTTTATGCTGTAACTATCATTTCCCCCATGCCAGTGCCTTATAATAGTTAAATGGATAGCTTTCCCCAAATTTTTAAAAAAAAAATTCTACATCAATTTCAAGGCAGTTTCAGATAAAAGCAATTTCATGTTATTTATTATTAGTATTTTCCTACTTCCAAATGTTTATGTATGTTAGGTAAAGATAAAATCTAGGAGTATTTGGGTAATTAAGTAGCATTTAATTCAGTATAAAGCAGGTTATACATACATTGAGTTAGTTTAGGATTATTTATAAAGATCAGTTGTGTGTTCCAACCAGGAAAAATTAGTGGGATTAGTACTCCCAAGGCTCTGCTGCATTAGTGAAAGGACCGCAGTAGCTTCAGGGAACAGGTATAGCTCCATTCCCTGATTCAAGTCAGCTGTAGGGATCCGGATCATTAAAGTCCCCTGGGACTTCAGTCTACTTTCCCACATCAGTCTCCACAGTGGTGCTATTATTATTATTATTAACATTTATTTATAAAGCGCCAACATATCCCGCAGCGCTGTACAATAAGTGGGTTTCATACATTGGACATACAGAGTAACATATAAAGCAATCAATAACCAATACAAGAGGTGAAGAGAGTCCTGCCCAAAAGAGCTTACAATCTACAAGTAGAAGCTATAATAGTTATATTGACTGCACCTGATATTCTGCTCATTGCTGTGTGTAGACAACCTGCATATCATTTATCTTGGATAAATAAATCAAGTTCTAGTTATTTGCAAAGAAGTCTGGTGTCCTAATTTCATTATTAATACCTTTGGCAGTATAGAGTTGTAGTTACCCAACATCACTCAAATGCATTCTTGCCCTTTGCGAAGGCCCATCCTGCTTGTTAGTCATGTGTGCCCATGCTTTGTACCCTCTAGCTCAGGGATCCCCAACCTTTTAGACCCGTGAGCCTTATTCAAATGGAAAAAGCGTCGGAGAGCAACACAAGGATGAAAAAAGTTTCTGGGGGTGCCAATAAAAGCTGTAATTGCCTATTTAATAGCCCCTATGTTGACTGAAGCCTACAGAAGGCTCTGTTTGGCCTTACACTGTGTTTTTATGCAACCAAAACTTTGCTCCTAACCAGAAATTCAAAAATAAGCATCTGCTTTAAGGCCCCTGGGAGCAACATCCAAGGGGTTGGAGAGCAACATGGTGCTCACGAGCCACTGGTTGGGGATCACTGCTCTAGCTGGACACTGCTTAAATATCTGTCAAATTAGAGTTACATGCCTTACCTAAGTCTTGGTGGCATGTTGTTATGGAGGTGTCACTGAAGGCATATATGTGACAATGCAAATGAATTGCACCACTGGAGGGGAATATGTATAGACTGAGTGACTGACACAGCTCAGTTATGATGTATATATGTGGGCCCTACTATGGCTGACTGTGTTAAGCACTCCTTCACAATGTTGCCAACATAGCACCCAGCAGGAGGATTTTTCCTTCATTTATTTGTCATATAATACTTTAAAATAAATATATACAGGTATATTGTATCTTTTTTTTTAAAAATTAAAAATCCTTTAATACCTTCTTGACTTTGTTGCCTGGGGTTCTCTGCGAAGAACTCTTCCATCCATACTTCTATGAGAAACCAAAAATAAATATATATTGATTTTTTTTTTTTTTTTAATATACACTGTTTGTTTTGCCTCACCCTGTGTTTATACATTATTTTTCATTTCCTAATGTAACATGAGGAAAAAAAATGTATAAACACAGGGTCGGACTGGTGGGTGAAGGGCCCACCGGGGCTCCTGCCCCAGGGGCCCTGAAGGTGCCCGCGCCCCCCCGATGTCCTCCCCCAGTGGGTAAATTTAAGGTGTCAGGGCAGGAGCGGTCGGGCAGGAGGAGCGCAAGAAAGGGTCGGGTCTGGACAGCCGGGGCCCACCAGGATCCGACCCTGTAAAAGCATGAACCTTCCATTTCCTCGATTTGCTCTTCCCTCTCTGCCTCAAGTGGACATTCTATACTTGGAGCAGCTACTTCTTGTTGATCCTCCTCCTCTAGCGCTGGCTCTGCTACACTTGGACCATCTTCTTCTTCATCTTCCCAATCCTCTTCCACCCCTGGCTGTGGCCTTATTGCATCATAATGTCTTCCTTTAAAATAAATAAAATCCAGTATTACGATTACATATTTAAATGTATTTTATATTTTTTAAATCAACATTATTTACTTGCCATATCCATCGGCACCTGTATAACATATTCAGGGTCTCTACATTTTAAATTATTCCACATCCTTTGCAGGATGCCGAGGTCATATGCCACTGCTGCAGCTGTAACATAATGCCCCTTTTGTGGATCTGTTTTTTTCTTATCCAGAGGGGCACATAAACATAAAACCTGGCAGCTCATAGCAAAAAGCATCAGTCAGAGAACTAGGCTGCATGTTCCCACATACAGAAGTTAGCAGGAATAAAACAGCTAAATTACAGTACATTCCGTTATCCGGAAACCCATTATCCAGAAAGCTCCGAATTAAGGAAAGTCTGTCTCCCGTTGACTCCATTTTAATGAAATAACTTTTAAATTTTAACTATTAAAACTGATTTCATTTTTCTCTGTAATAATAAAACAGTACCTTGTACTTGATCCGAACTAAGATATAATTAATCCTTATTGGGGGCAAAACAAGCCTATTGGGTTTAATTAATGTTTTATTGATTTTTTAGTAGACATTAAGGTATGGAGATCCAAATTACAGAAAGACCCCTTATCTGTAATACCCTTGGTCCCAGCCATTCTGGATAACAGGTCCTATACCTGTATTACCTGTGACTTGGCATGGGCGTTAACCAATGTTATATATTAATCTTTATTTTTTTTAACAATACCATTTTATGTTTTTAAGGCGGACTTATATAGACTTATAGTAGATGTTTAATATTTTGAATAACATTTCAAATTTTTCACTCATGCATTTTTTTCCTAGAAAAATTGTCAAAATGTCCTTATGCTTAGGAGAAGGATGTTAGAATATTGGAAAAGGTTGCTAGATCAAAAGAGAATTGCACTTTTCATTAGGGCCAGATTTTCAATCCTTGATGATATTACAGATACAGAGATTGTGGCCATGTGTATGTATATGAGTTATATGGGCGTGTGATCATCTAGAACCTTTTATAGCCAGAAGCCATGCATTGCTATGTAACTTACTTACTATCAGTATTATACTTTCTAGGTCAGAGGTTTCCAACCAGTGGCTCGTGAGCAACATGTTGCTCTCCAACCCTTTGGATGTTGCTCCCAGTGGCCTCAAAGCAAGTGCTTATTTTTGAATTCTTGGCTTGGGGGCAAGTTTTGGAGGCATTAAAAACCAGGTGTACTGACAAACAGAGTCTCCTATAGGCTGGCAGTCCACAAAAGGAGCTTTTAAATAGCCAATAACAGTCCTTATTTGGCACCCCCAGGAACATGTTTCATGGTCATGTTGCTCCCCAAGTCTTTTTACACTTAAATGTGGCTCACGGGTAAAAAAGGTTGGGGATCCCTGTTCTAGGTAATGCCAGTTTTTAGCCCGTAACATCAAGAGTAATGGGCATCAGTCAGCCTAATTTTTCAAGAATCATGCTACATATCTTTAACAGAGAACTATACTCCCCGGGCTATAAAAGCCCCCTTAACTAGCACTGCCTTGACCCCCCTCACCTCTCCCATATCGAATAGTTTCTAACTTTTAAAACTGTCCCCATCGCTAACCCAAACCTAAAAGAGCAGAGTAGCGCAGCTGCGTACCCGGGCGACATCTTCCCTGCGCATGCGCAGTTGGGGGTAGCAGGAAAACGGCTAAAGCTGCGCATGCGCAAGCAGGTTCATATCGGCAGATAGACCCCGAAGACTGTTCAGTTGCAGGGAAGATGGTGCCCATGTACGCAGCTGCGCTATTCTGCTCTTTTAGGTAAGCAAGGCATGATCTTAAACAAGATTAAACCCCTCTGGATGTGTGTGCTATATAAGATGGACAGCTAAACATAATTACATTTGACCCCTCCCAACCTTGAAATACCACTGATATTGCCTCTAGTCAGCCCCTTACTAAATCGCATTCCAAAGAGCAGTGTTAATCTATAGCAGCTCTCCCCCTCTCTTCTCTTGATCATAGCGGCGACACTGACATGCACATGAGCAACCTGGCCAATTGCATGAGTGCAAAGCTGACAGTACTTCATTACTGAACTGCTCCATGCTCTGGGAATAAGTTAAACTATATTATATGCCTGGCAGTTCTTTTAAATTGGTGAGTAGATAATTCCCTTGCGGAGGCACAGCAGCAGCAGAAGTCCTACACGGCATGTGTGGCCACTACTATTTCTTGCCCATGTGCAGAGGCTGTCAGGAAGCGCAGGCAAATGTGGGCAAAAGACACACAGGAAGCACAGGAAACAAAAATGGCGAACGTAAAGAGCTGCGGTCTGTGAGACCAGCGAAGTGGTGTAATTGCCATTCTGTGTATGTACATATAAAATCAATTGGTAATTGTAAAGAAAATGTGCAGAGGGCTTAGTTCTTCTTTAAATTGTCATTTTATCAACTGCATCCATATTCTTCTCACTCCCCCAAAAAATCTAATGAAGACCAATATAGAAACATAAAAAGTTTCTTGAATACTCAGGTAGTGTGTGATGCCAGAATTAAAGTGATACTGACACTAAAAAACTCATTTTTAAAAATATGAATGTACATAAAAAGGCACCTATAGGTCATGTTTATCACTTTTCACTGAAAGCGCTGCTTTTGTGAGTAATTTTTACTTGAAGTCACTAAACCTGACTGTTTAGCCAACCTGACTGTCCCTTCTCAGCCTGTCAGTTATAGCTTCTAATGCTAACGGACTCCTGCTGCACAAATATGGCCGCCCCCTCATAGAGGAACATGGGGAATCAGATAGGGAATGTAAAAGCACTGATCAAATTTATTTAAGGTAAAATTATAAAGCTCTTGCAAAGACTATGATATGAACTGTTATATAACAGTTTTATTTTTGGTGTCAGTATCTCTTTAATATTTAAAGTGTATAATCTGGTTTTCCTGAAAGTTGTCATGATTCATACATTCTTTGTCAATCTGCGGTCAAAACATTTGTTAACAGAAATATGCCAGAAGGATAGCTTTTATGTAATTTTGCAATATTTGTTACATATACATATGTATTGATCTACATAATGCAAATATTTTTTTTCCTTAAAAGCATTCTTAATGCCTGCGGCAATGCACAACCACAGTGGCATATGGGAGGACTGAGGCAATAGAGATTCTCTGCCTTCCTTTTGTTTACTTGGACGTGTTTGTAATATTTCTTCTGCAGTATTGTTGTCAATACCCCAGAAACAGTACATTTAGCTGAACCTTGTATATACTTGCGCTAGGAATTTATTCATGCGTAACTACGTGTAACCCCTATTTGGCTATAAAAGACAAAAGTCCAGCTAGTGATAGAGCATGGGGTCCATTGGACTCTCTTTCCACAGGATGGTCCTTCACTAGTTGGAACTAAATTTAAATAAAAGGATAGATGGAAGCTAGAAGCTCTTGCAAACAAAATAACAACTGATTTTTTTGGTAAAGGTAAATGTTGGTGTGCAGGGTTCAGACAAAATACTCATAGCCAATGTGGTACAGGTATGGGATCCCTTATCTGGAAACCCATTATCCAGAAAGCTCCAAATTACGGAAAGCCTGTCTCCCATAGACTCAATTTTAATCAAATTATTCAGAATTTTAAAACTGATTTCCTTTTTCTCTGTAATAATAAAACAGTACCTTGTAATTGATCCCAACTAAGATATAATTAATCCTTATTGGATGCAAAACAATCCTATTGGGTTTAATTCATATTTTATTGATTTTTTAGTAGACTTAAGGTATGGAGATCCAAATTACAGAAAGACCCCTTATCTGGAATACCCTTGGTCCCGAGCATTCTGGATAACGGGTCCTATACCTGTAAAGCAATTATTCAGCCAGTACAAGGATGATTGTGTAGATTAAGCAGAAAGGGATGGTGTCCACCATTTTATCCTACCTCAGAAGAGTGTGGGCAGGGTAAAGACAGCCAAACAGCTAATCACCACCATGGGGATGAAAAGGGTAGTTCAATGTTCCTCAGGGCTGTCCACCTTAAGTGGTTCAGATCTCTAACAGCAGATGTGGATCAGGGAAGGGATAGAATATAACCTGATCCCCTTGTTGCGGCCCCTTCATTAAGGCAGCAGAGCCTTTAAGAGACTATTCCTTTAACTCTCCTCTCCTGGTTGGAGCCAAAAAGCTGCTCTTTCTAGATAAGTACGTACTGACTCACTTTACTAGAAAGTGCTATGAAAGCATTAACCTATGCTTTCTATACCTCGTTCATGGGGTCCCTGCTCCCCGACTTCAGTAAGGGTGATGGTTCCCTTAGGGCAGAACAATTCTGGGTTTTGTGGATCCCAGGCTTCCTGGAGCACATCCACACAGGTCAAATACTGCAGGCCAAGAAGAAAGATCCACCCCTTGTCAAATACTATATTAAAGTGTGGTAGGGTGCAGTCTAGCCTTGGGCCAATAATAGAGGTATATGTAAATACCAAATAGATATAAGTGTCTTTGCCCAGTAACAAGGAGAAAAATTAAATGGTAGGGTTTAAAGCCATAGGGGCACATTAACCCTATGGGTTCCTACATACATCATATAGAACATCCATTCCAAAAAATAAAGCTAGAGAAAATATGTCAACATTGATATAAAGAGGTGTAAGTACTTTATTATTGAATGTATGACTACATCTGGCGTAGCTGCGTGAATTGTGCCAAAGTTTATGGGGAAATTTTGCAACATTTCTTCTCGACAAAGTCTTTTATTTACCAGGATTCAAGCGACGTAAAAATTCCCTTTCCTTTTATATCGGGGGTCCTGAACCAGCCTTTCATATAGCTTGCACTTAACTGTGTCTCATCTACCAGCACGTGCCATGGGATATACACATGTTACGTAGTACCTAAAAATTTAAATTCTTATTGGTTGGAACTGTATTCCTGCAATGTTGCAAATTTGAGTCAGTTAGTAAATGTGCCCTATTGTACTTATTAGGTGCATGCAGATCAATTTTCTTGTCTTAATTTGGAAAAAAACATTTACACAGGCAAACAGGCACTGAATGTAGTTGTTCAACAATCATTTCCCTTTGGTTTTTACTCATATTCATCATTTTCATCATTTGAAACAAAGTAAGAACATTTCTGCTTCCATTCCAGGAAGAGACCTATTGTTACTGGCTGATGTGAACATAAACTGACATTGTTGTTCTACAAAAACTGCACATATTTATGTGTTTCCTTAACATCTGTGCAGCTATTCCATGAGTGTGGTGGAATTTCCCAGCGCCTGCCAGTAATCACAGGAATTCACAGTGGGCTTTATCATTCATGTTACACTGTAGAAGAGCTTTAGGCGCTTCAGTGTTTAGCTTAGCATATCTGATCCAGGAGAGGGCATGAACCAAGCACAATAAATTATAGCCACTGACAGAAACAGGGTCTTTCTCTGTGCCAGTGCTTCTTAGGAACGCCTTTTATCCACATATTTTCTTTGCTTATATAAAATGGTCTCTCATTTTGATAAGAAAGCATATTAATTTTAGAAATATCTTCCCTATGTCCAGATGTCAGTGTTTTAGGAAAAATCAGGGTGTATGTACAGTGGATATAAAAAGTCTACACACCCCTGATAAAATGTCAGGTTCCTGTGCTGTACAAAAATGAGACAAAGATAAATCATTTCAGAACTTTTTCCACCTTTAATGTGACCTATAAACTGTACAACTCAATTGAAAAACAAACTGAAATCTTTTAGGCGGAGGGAAGAAAACCAAAAAACTAAAATAATGTGGTTGCATAAGTGTGCACACCCTTAAACTAATACTTTGTTGAAGCGCCTTTTGATTTTATTACAGCACTCAGTCTTATTGTGTATGAGTCTATCAGCATGGCACATTTTGTGTAGACTTTTTAAGTAAAAGCAATACTGCTGCAAATAATAGCATTTTAGATGTCTGCCCTCACTTTTGCCTTAGAAACATGTCATACAAAGCCTGATAATCATCAATATTATAAAATGCTTTCTAAAATATTTTTTAGAATTCAAGAGAAAACTTGCTTTCAATATATAAAGCTTAACTATAATAAAAAATAATTGTTACTAAAATGTAATTCATTAATTCAGAATTTTAGAGCTATTTCCCCACATTCTCCCCAAACAGTATTACTGATCCTTCTGGAACACTGCTAGGGGAACTGGGGCTGAGTTATTTCTTAGTATATTTTTGGTGCAGTAGATTGGGAGATGAGCCCTGAAAATTCCCTGGTTAAAATCAAAATTGAAACCACAAGAAGAAGCTGATCTTATCGCTAAGCTAGCATGTGGGCCAATGAACAAGATCATTGGCTGTGGAATCAAAGACTACAAAAGGTTAAAAAACAATAGTAGCCAAGGCTATCTTTTGGACTGCAGTGGTCATAAAAAATTGGCAGTGTTCTGCTTACATTTGTCCAGGATGTAATGGTAATACTCATTTACAACTCAAGTACAATGTTTTCTGTGTGAATACTTTACTCACTATTAAAAGAAAATATAGGAAATCTAATTACTTCCTATGAATCATGTATAGTTTCCTTTTGACAAATTTATCTAGAAGAATTAAGTCTAAAACAACTGGACTTTTCTGAGTTTTTTCTTGAAAACGTTTCACCACTCATCCGAGTGGCTTCTTCAGTTCAAATGACTGGTAGGGAATTCCCCGGTATTTAAACTCTTGATGGTAGTAGAGTCACAGACATCCAATCACAATGGTTCCAATGAACTTGTTCAGTTAGGTGTTAGCTGAAACTGACAGGTGTTAGAAGGTATGATCCAATCACAATGGTACCAAGATTCTCATTGATGTTAATCCTTCAAAGTACATGACTGGAAGTGTGAACTGTTGTGAAACTGCCGGGGTAAGGATGTCAAAGCGGCATTGTATGTAGGTGACAAGCGGTGTCTCAGGCCCCCTCCTCTGTTCAGGGATGGTTTTTTTCAGGCTGGCATAAATGGCCTCTTTCACACCTCTTTCCATCTGTCCTCTCGGTCCAAAATATGCACGTTACTGTCCTCAAAAGAGTGACCTTTTTCTTTGAGGTGTAGATAGACTGCTGAGTCTTGTCCTGAGGAGTTCGCCCGCCTATGTTGGGCCATTCTCTTACAGAGAGGTTGTTTTGTCTCCCCAATGTATAAGTCAGAGCACTCTTCACTACACTGGACAGCATAGACCACATTACTTTTCATGTGCTTGTGTGTAGGGTCTTTAGGGTGCACCAGCTTTTGTCTCAGGGTGTTGCTGGGTTTGAAAAACACAGGAATGCGATGTTTGTTGAAAATTCTCCTAAGTTTTTCTGATGTTCCAGCAACATATGGGATGACTATGTTGTTTCGCCTGCTGTGTTCCTCCCTTCTGTTTGTTGGTCTGGTCTTTCTGCTGGTCTTGGATTTGGTTTTGATGAAGACCCAGTCTGGGTACCCACAAGTTTTCAGAGCTCCTTTTAGAGGTTTATACTCCTTCTCCTTAGCCTCTGTATTGGATGGCACAGTTTCAGCCCGATGATGTAGAGTCCTGATAACACCCAGTTTCTGTTCCAAAGGGTGGTGGGAATCAAACAGCAAGTACTGGTCTGTGTGGGTGAGTTTCCTGTATACTTCAATATCCAGGTCCCTCCCCTCTTTGATAACTATAGCACAGTCCAAAAAAGCCAGTTTGCTGTCTTTCACATCTTCCCTTGTGAACGTGATGTTTTTGTCCACCGAGTTTATGTGTTTGGTGAAGGCTGGAACCTTGCATGCTTTAATTTTGACCCAGGTGTCATCCACATATCTGAACCAATGACTTGGTGTTGTTTCCTTGAAGGTGTCCAGGGCTTTCTTTTCCACTTCTTCCATGTAAAGGTTTGCTACAATTGGAGACACAGGCGAACCCATGGCACAGCCATGTTTTTGTCTATAGAAAACTTCCTTGTGCTTGAAGTAAGTGGTATTGAGACATAGGTCCAGTAAGGAACAAACTTGTTCTGGGGTCAGCTTTGTTCTGCCGCTGAGGGTGGTGTCTTGTTTCAGCCGTTTCCTCACTGTTTAAATTGCCTCGGCAGTGGGTATGCATGTGAACAGAGATGTTACGTCATAGGACACCATTGTATAATCGATCTCCAGCTTTAACTCCTTCACTTTTTTGACAAAGTCCATGGAGTTCTGAATGTGGTGTACTGTGTTTCCAACTAAGGGGGCTAAGATGTTGGCCACATATTTAGCAATGTTATAAGTCACAGAGTTAATGCTGCTGACAATTGGCCTCAAAGGGGCTCCTTCTTTGTGTATTTTTGGGAGTCCATATAGGCATGGAGTGGCTTCACCTGGGTAAAGGCGACAGTCTATAATCTTCTTCTTGTAGTTGCTTGTTGGATCTCTCTTGAGTTGTTCATATGTGTCTGAATCGTTGAGCAGTGTGGACACTTTGGCATGGTAGTCTGATGTATTCAGTACCACTGTACACCTTCCTTTATCTGCTGGCAGGATGGTGACACTTGAGTCCTTGGCAAGTGATGTCAGAGCCCTCCTCTCTTGCAAACTTAGGTTGGAAGGGGGAGCTCTAGCATTAGCTAGGGCTGCTGATACTTTTAACCGGATGTTTTTAGCCTCATCCACTGGTATCTTATTGTTGTGGATTGATGATTCTGTGGCTGTGATGAAGTCTACCACTGGGACATACCGTGGGGCCACTGCAAAGTTCAGTCCATTGGCTAAGACATCCTTCTCTGGTTCTGTAAGTTCCCTGTCTGATAAATTCTTTACCCACAGATCCTTGATGTTCTGGCATGTCTTGTTTTCATCTTCCTTCCTCCCTGTTGATCTGTCTGTTCGCTGGGTGTTGTTGGTACGTGATAATAAATTGGTGAATTTGTTTATTTGCCTCTCCATGTTGTGCAAGTTCCGCCGGCTCTGTGAATTCAACCAATCTTTGCAACATCAGCACCGGTAATTGTGCTGTCAGTCTCTGTTTCGCATTATCAAATTTATGAACCAGGACCTCAATTGAGAAGTTAGTCTGTCTCACCCGTTCATTTAACAGTTGTTTCTGGGCTTTCTGAAGGATTACCTTGGCCCTGTGACCTTTAACCGAAGAACCCAGACGTAAGCTGCATGGTGTGATTCCCTGATATCGGCATCGTAGGTTAAAACGAAGATGGTTTCTGTAATCTGCAAGTTTTCTGGCCGTCCTCTCATATTCCCGTACCAATTTTAGGGTATTCTCCCCAAAATGAGTAGTAATATGTCTATTTAGATTCTCATTCATCCAGGTCATGATATACAGTATCTAGTAGAATTAAGTCTAAAACAACTGGACTTTTCTGAGTTTTTTCTTGGAACTAGTGATGGGCGAAAAGTTTCGCCAGGCATGGATTCGCGGCGAATTTCTGCGTTTCGCCATTGGCGGATTGTTTCGCGAAACGGATGAAAAATGTCGCCGTGGAAAAATTCGCCGCACGTCCAACAAATTGTCGCCGGCGTCAAAAAAGAATAGTCGCGGGCGACAAAATAATAGCCGCGGGCGACGAAACAATAGTGCGCGACAAAATAATAGCCGCGGGCGACGAAACAAGAGCCGCGCGACGAAACAAGAGCCGCGGGCGACAAAACAAGAGCCACGCGCAACGAAACAAGAGCCGCGGGCGACAAAACAATAACCGCGGGCGACGAAACAAGAGCCGCGCAACGAAACAAGAGCCGCGCAACGAAACAAGAGCCGCGCGCGACGAAACAAGAGCCGCGGGCGACGAAATAATAGCCGCGCGACAAAACAATAGCCGCGGGAGTCGAAACAATAGCCGCGCGACAAAACAATAGCCGCGGGCGACAATTTTTTTTGTCGCACGGC
The DNA here is from genome assembly GCF_000004195.4 of Xenopus tropicalis. Lineage (NCBI taxonomy): Eukaryota > Metazoa > Chordata > Amphibia > Anura > Pipidae > Xenopus > Xenopus tropicalis. The sequence goes on along the minus strand of NC_030680.2, from coordinate 106,689,820 downwards.
ATTTTCGCTGTTTCGCGAATTTTTCGCTCATCACTACTTGGAACCATTGTGATTGGATGTCTGTGACTGTACTACCATCAAGAGTTTAAATACCGGGGAATTCCCTACCAGTCATTTGAACTGAAGAAGCCACTCGGATGAGTGGTGAAACGTTTTCAAGGAAAAACTCAGAAAAGTCCAGTTGTTTTAGACTTAATTCTTCTAGATACTGTATATCATGACCTGGATGAATGAGAATCTTCATAGACACTTTTGACAAATTCTAAAATGCATACACTTGGGGGCAGATTTATGAACCCTTGCGCTCCAGGTTCCATCTACAACCTTGCATGCTTTAAACTTTTGGCAAAATAATGTTGTAGAAAAACAAAAAAGGCACTTGGAAGCAAGCCAAAGAAACTGACTGCAGAAAATGCAAATGCCAATAAGTTAAGGAACTCACTTGCATTTCTTGCACCTGTCTGTAATGAACTATAGGCTCGAGGGTTCATTAATCTGCCCCTGTGTGTGCAATAAGGGTAAAGGCACACCTAGGGGCCGATTTACTAATCCACGAACGGATCGAAAGCGTCCAAATGCATTTTTTTCCTAATGATCGGTATATTGCGATTTTTTCCGTCGCAGTCGTGACTTTTTCGTAAATTGTCGCGACTTTTTTGTAGCCGTTATGACTTGCGCGAATTGTCGATGAAAAAGTCGCGACAATTTGCACAAGTTGGAACGGCTACGAAAAAGTCATGAAAATTCGCACAAGTCGTAACGGTGACGAAAAAATCGCAAAAAATATGAAAAAGTTGCAAAATGTTCGTTTCCAATACGATTTTTTCCCATTCGGGATTCGGATTCGTGGATTAGTAAATCAGCCCCCTACCATAGCGTTTCTATTCCAGCTCCATATTGACACTGGTGGAGGAAAGCTTTATGTAACATTTGTCTAAGGTTATATTTACTGATCCCAGTTTCAATCCTATATATATATGATTTTAAAAAGCATATTTAATTAAAGTAGACTTTGAAATCAAGAAAAAAAACATTCAGATATGCAGATATGTGTTAAATCAGTTGTATTCAAACCACACAGGCACCCTACTGAGTTGGATAAAGATATTCAGGAACTGGTTACAGTTTGTCTCCAAGGGATTTCCCATAACTCTTCTCCCTCAGGACTCTCTGCACAAAACAAGTACACCATGAGCTTTAGTTACAAGAACCACATAAAAGAAAATATACATTTTGGATGGGTTGTATGTTCACGTTCCTTCTTACAGATAGAAATGACATTATCATAAAAATGAATATAGATATAGAAAAGGCAGGGGAAAATACACAAAACAGGAAAAGATAAGTAGCAAATGAAGGTCATGAACTACAGTGCAGGCCAGTTTAAACATGTCAGAAATAGCTGTCTATGAAAAGCTCTATGGCAAAATCACTGATGCACTGATTGGAAATGTCAAGTCCTGAGAAATTACAGTTCCTGGGAGGGAAGCGGTAGATAAAGTATATATAGTATATATATATATTTTCCAAGCTAGCTTGCACTCAGACACCTACAGGATTGTGTTTCTGCCAAGTTTCACTTTGAAAACGGTAATGTGGAGGCTTTTGGTGGAGCACAGACCCCATACAATCTGGAAGAAAAATAGTTTGGGCACAGCTATGAGTTATATTTGCTCATATGTCCTAAAAGGGGACAATTATCCTTCTCTATACCTACCTGGAACTAACAGATTACAATAATCTTGAAGCCAGATTTTTAACCATCATTATGAATCAATTGACTTCTAATGCCTTCTAGATTTATCATATTTAACCTGAAGGGGAACTTAGTTTATTTCCTGTACAGAGAGACCATCGCCACCACTTGGATTTTCATTTGGGGAGTCTAAGCAACTGACACTTGTTCATGGTTTTTGGAGGATGCTGTCTGATTCGAATCTGGCTCTTAAAAGGGTAGTATGCCCCCTTTTTTTCAACACTGGTTCCAGGCCCGGATTCGTGGCGAGGCCACAAAGGCCCGGACCTAGGGCAGCATGCCACCCCGCTGCAGCGAAATTTTGATATTTTGCTCCCATACGGAGCAATGGGGACTTCTCCCCACTGCTCTGTATGGGAGTTTAAATGCCTGCGCATGCGTGCTTGCGTCAGGGGTGGAGGGGTTGAGAAAGATATTTGTTCGCTCTGACTGGTTCAATGAATAGGGCTTGTGCTAAACATATATTTTGTTTAGTTAGAAAATATCTATGGTTTTTGTTATTTCTTTAGGCTTTAGGCTGTTGTATAAATCAGCCAAATGCGTTTATTTAGAATTTTCTATGGGTCTTGATTAGACCAGGAAGTAAGAAGTCGGTGAGATCACAAAGGGAGGGAGTGCTGGTAGGCCAAGGAGAACAGGAAGTGCCAGTGATCTTCCTGGTGAACTCTTGTAGGTAGCATCCCACCAAGTGGCACAGGCTTTAGGCTGTTGTATAAATCAGCCAAGTGTGTTTATTTAGAAATTTCTATGGATCTGGATCCCAGGAGATATGGTTTTTGGTTGCCTGCCCTACATGCCTATCCAACATGGCTGCGAATCAGGCTGGCATGGCAGGTTACCCCTTATAGGTCATCTAGTTTGGCAAGCGTATCTATGTGAGGCAATGATAGTGAGATAATATCAGAGTTTTATGCCAAAATTGTGAAACATTTGCTTGGAGGACTTAAACAGAATATGTTGATGTAACTGATTATAACTGATATAATTTGTACTTCCCTTTCCCCCCTTTCTTTACAAGATTCTACAGAAACAACACAATTTATTCATGGGAGAATTGCACAGTATGTTCCTTCAGCTCCACAATCCCAGCCATCTCAAGAACCAGCTTCTTCCTGAAGGACTCTGACCAGAAGTGCGCTATGAAAAACAAATTGTGCAAAACAAATTTTTGCTAGGGACAAAAATTCATATTGTATAAGTACTATTCTCTAACAGCAACATTCATATATCTAACTTAACTTAAAGGTCATTACAAGTAACACTATTTATGCATATTTTTCTTAAATTGTCACTGATACATTTTTCTTAACATTTAGGGGTAGATTTAAGGCACTCGCACAGGGTTTCTAGGAAAAAGAACTTTTTCTCCCCAAGTGGGTTTACTTAAATAGGAAGAAGTTTGGGAAATAAAAAAACGTTTGACTTAAAGGAACAGTAACACCGAAAAATAAAAGAGCTTTAAAGTAATAAAAGTAGAATGCACTGTTGCCCTGCACTGGTAAAACTGGTGTGTTTGCTACAGTAACACTACTATAAGTTATATAATAAACTGCTGTGTAGTCACGGGGGCAGCCATTCAAGCTGGAAAAAAGGAGAAAAGGCACAGGTTACATAGCAGATAACAGACAAGTTCTGTAGAATACAATAGTGTTTTATCTGTTATCTGCTATGTGCCTGTGCCTTTTCTCCTTTGAATGGCTGCCCCCATACTACACAGCAGCTTATTTATATAAACTATAGTAGACTTTCTGAAGTAAAAACACAACTTTTACCAGTGCAGGGCAGCAGCACATTATATTTTAGTTACTTTTATACACTTTCATTTTTTGGTGTTACTGTTCCTTTAACAAGGTTTTTTTTTCCTGAAACCCTGTATGAGTTCCTTAATTCATGCAGGGTTTTGTTTATGTTTTTTTAAGCCAAAAGGCAATCTGCCCTCCTCTTCATTTCAGAATGGTATAAATACTCTATGGTTGTTTATTCTAGATTTCTGTGCATTTATTAGGAAATCAGCACTGAATCTGATAACAAGTGGTAAAACATGTATATATAACTGCCTTTCCTAACTGAGACAGTTAATCTGTCTCCCTAGAGACACCCCAGAAAATAAAATAGGAAAAAGAAAAAATGGTATCCTACAATTAAACAGTATAAATAAACAGTGATGTTCAAAATGGATATAAGTTCTCATTTACGGTGATTTGCAGCCTAGTCAGCACTCAGTCATTGTGTGAACTGATGAACATCAGTACTTACATTTTTGTACAGTTGCGCTTGGTGCCAGTGAGTGCACTTATATACAAGTGTGTGAATCGACATAGGCCAGGGAACACTGGAGCTACCACCACCTTAAAGTCAAAGGCCCCAAAAACTGTACCTAATAAATTCCTGCAGTTTCATTACTAATTAAGCAATCCTTCAACCAGTCAGGATTCAGAAATCCCTGCTGTGTGTACCAGAGACAATAAGCTGAGCCTGGATATTACCTTCCTACTGCATGGAGAAACCCTACCATATAAAATACATTTGCTTGCTTGTTTAAAAAAAACCTTATCTCAGGAACATTGTATTTAGCTAAAATGTGTAATAAGCATTCAGATGCAGTAGTATTACACATGGATACAGTGAAGCCACATAATCACAGCAATATGTAATAAATACCTTAGACTAGCAAGCATATACCAGCAAGCTTATAGTAACATCCTTAGTATTCCGTCTTGAAGTGACTGCAGTTAGCAAGGCTGTAGCAGATATTTATACAAAAACACACGCGCATCCATAAGACAAGGTGAAAAGGATTATCCTGGTGCTCCAAACCCTCAGCTCAAGGGAGCGGACCACCCATTAGCACAAAAGCAAAAAAAAAGGGGGCACTCTGAAAATCCAAAAGACGGGCCATTTGAAAAGTTAAAAAGAAAAAATCTTTATTATACACTCATTTCATAAAGCCTGACACATATAGGGGCAGATATATCAAAGGACAAGGACCACGATTACTATAAATTCATATTTTTTCAAAACTTTAAAACTGTTCATACGCTTAACGATATCGTTAAAATAGTACGGCTTTTTTGTGATACGTTCGTTATCCCATTCAAGTTGTACTTTTCGTACTTTGCGCAACGATAACGAACATTTCGGAATTCATTCAAGCTTGGGTATCGTGACTATCTTTTGGGCAGGTTGGAGCTGCAGAGTGCCATTGAGCCCTATGGGAGACTTTCCTTGGGCCAGGTTGGAGCTGCAGAGTGCCATTGAGCCCTATGGGAGGCTTCCTTGGGCCAGGTTGGAGCTGCAGAGTGCCATTGAGCCCTATGGGAGACTTTCCTTGGGCCAGGTTGGAGCTGCAGAGTGCCATTGAGCCCTATGGGAGACTTTCCTTGGGCCAGGTTGGAGCTGCAGAGTGCCATTGAGCCCTATGGGAGACTTTTCTTGGGCCGGGTTGGAGCTGCAGAGTGCCATTGAGTCCTATGGGAGACTTTCCTTGGGCCGGGTTGGAGCTGCAGAGTGCCATTGAGCCCTATGGGAGACTTTCCTTGGGCCAGGTTGGATCTGCAGAGTGCCATTGAGCCCTATGGGAGACTTTCCTTGGGCCGGGTTGGAGCTGCAGAGTGCCATTGAGCCCTATGGGAGACTTTCCTTGGGCCAGGTTGGATCTGCAGAGTGCCATTGAGCCCTATGGGAGACTTTCCTTGGGCCAGGTTGGAGCTGCAGAGTGCCATTGAGCCCTATGGGAGACTTTCCTTGGGCCAGGTTGGAGCTGCAGAGTGCCATTGAGCCCTATGGGAGACTTTCCTTGGGCCAGGTTGGAGCTGCAGAGTGCCATTGAGTCCTATGGAAGGCTTCCAAAATCATGCACTGAAGTTTCAAAGTCAGAAAGGTTTTCGCACAGTTTATGATCGTTTGGATACGAAAATTTTGTAACTTTTAGATCGCTACCACGTTTTTTTTGTACCAGCATGAAAAGAATTTTCGTAACATTTTCGAACATCAGAAATTATTGTTATTAATACAAATTTTTGCCAATCATACTTAGAAACATTCGAAATTGAGACATTGATAAATCTGCCTCTTAGACAGCAACAGTATTTAAAAGACTAGACACCAATAGGAAACTGGATAATGAGAAGGGGAGAAGAAAACCGAACCTCAGTGAAAAATTTAAAGGAACAGCGCATGTAAATAAGGAAGAGCATAAAACAATACACTCGTATAAAAATAAAGTATACCAATGGACTCAAAAGAGACAAATGTATACCTCAAGATATTAATATTGATATGGAAAAATAGAAGTCTAATGATAGTAACAAGAAACATCAAAATCGTAAATTCATTCCTCTTGGTAATCTGGTATGAAGGGTGAATATCCAAAAAACTCCTTGTCTTAATATCTTATATGTTAAATCACCACCCCTCTCTCTCTATACCTTGGACCTGAAAACAATCAGAATTCACCATGGTACAAGACAGAAAATGTCTGGAAACATTTGTCTCTTTTCTGATTTGAATGTCAGAAATGTCTGTTTAAATAGCAGCATGGTTGTACCTTGGTTGTAAATATAATCTGTTTGAATTATGTTTTAAGATCACCAGACTGGGAACAGTGACAAAAGCCTAGATATGCTGTGTTTCATAAAAAAAGGAATTATTTCAAGGGATGAAAAGGTAATTTTGCCTTTTCATCCTACACCATTGACTCGCTTCCTGGCTAAGCATAATTGTGCTCAAAACCTACCACAAACCAGATTCTTAAGGTGGCCATACACATGAAGATCCACTCACTGAAACAAGTGGATTTTCTCCCGATATGCCCACAATATCAGGCTTATTTGATCATTTAGCCCTAGGGTCAAACAATCAAATTTAATGGCAGGTATATGGGCCATCAGACCGAGAACTGCATTTAAGAAGTTGATGTGGTCCCTGATCCATCAGGGGTGCCCATACATAGGCAGATAAGCTGCACAATTGGTCTGAAGGACCCGAATAGGCAGCTGTAATCTGCCCATGTATGGCCACCTTTAGCTCCTGTTCAAGGTCTGCAGAACGCATGTGGAGGAAATCAGACTTTACGCAAGTAGACTTTATCAATTCTAAATTTCTATTGTCATGCCTCATATCTGCCTTGTCAAAGGCCAAGCAAGAGTACTACAATTCCACAAAAAGTCTATCCACAATCAGATTCCCATCTCTACTAACACTACTAACTAGCTCCTCCTTCCTCAGACCCCTTCTGCATGCCTTCTTTCCATCCTGTAACAACCGCCAAAGGCTCCCGGCTTCTATTGTCTTACCTGCTTAACCCTATGCCTTCTTCTCTGCGAATCACAATATTTTTTATATTTTCCAGCTAAAGCCTTGATGTGTTTGCAGGGCTTTGTGATTCAAAGGCTGCATGTATTTTTAAACCAGGCATTTGCTATGTTACTAAGAGTCAAAACTGTAAGGTTTGAAAAAATTCATTGTTTTAGTTGTTATATTTCATGTTACATCTAGTTTTATTCATTTTATCCTACTTCTAATAGCACATGAATAATATTGGTTGTTTGGGTATGGGTATATCATGCCCCAAAACAACAAATGGTTAAGAACATTCCCACTTTTACACCACTGCTCATTTAAACCACACTCCAGGTCATACCCAGATTTTGTTTTGTTTTAAATTAAAATTGATTTGTGCATATTTATCCAGAAAAGTTTCTTTTTTGGTCCTCATTTGGTAACATATCAACTTCATATTGGAGCTAAAGGCAGAAAATATTGAAAAATCTTCTGTAGAACTGTGCATTTCCCCTACAAAACACAGTAACGGAGACTTTTTATGACAAAGTCATGCAAATTTCCCAGGGGCAGATTTCCCAGGGACAGTTTTTCCCTGAGACCAAGGTATTAGAAAAGCCTGGAGTGGATCATTATCACCCTCATTATATAGAGTTGGTGCACGTCTCTGGACTCACTGCTGCCTTCCCTCATGCTTAATTCTCCTATGCTTGGCGGGGGCCTATAGGGACACAATTTCTAGAATCTAGAGAGCACAATGTCTCCTACACCAGAGCAGATTTCCCAGAATTTTAAATCATGAAACGTTTAAACTGAAGCTGGTCTATTTTTTTTAAAGGTACAGATATTGGATCCCTTATCCAGAAACCCATTATCCAGAAAGTTCCGAATTACGAAACAGCCATTGCCCATAGACTCCATTTTAATCAAATAATTTAGATTTTTAAAAATGATTTCCTTTTTCTCTGTAGTAATAAAACAGTACCTTGTACTTGATCTCAACTAAGATATAATTACCCCTTAATGGGGACAGAACAGTCCTATTGGGTTTATTTAATGGTTAAATGATTCCCTTTTCTCTGTAATAATAAAACAGTACCTTGTACTTGATCCCAACTAAGATATAATTACCCCATATTGGGAGCAGAACAGTCCTATTGGGTTTATTTAATGTTTATAATGGTTTTGAGCAGATTTAAGTTATGGAGATCCAAATTACGGAAAGATTCCTTATCTGGAAAACCCCAGGTCCCAAGCATTCTGGATAACAGGTCCCATACCTGTATAGAATAATAAAGCAACAGTGACACTTAAATATTTAGTGACATTATCCTAGCTGTGTTACTACAGTTGTTAACAATTTTTCTTTTTTCTTAGCCTACACCGGCAAAGCATGTGCTTTGGAGAGACAATGCTATGCAGAGCCAGAACCCATCAATGAGATGCTGCTCATCTAGGTTTTGCAACATGTGATAATATGTATACATGAAAACACTGTTCCAACAAATAAATTCTCCTTTAGTATCTTGTGATGCAGAGTGTGGACAAGTGTTAGAGCTGCAAAAATAGTCAAGAAATGGCTTTGTCAAATATGTGTCTACAAATGTCTAATAAAATGGACCATTTTAATCACAGACTTGTCATAACACTTATGTATGTCCTCACAGCTTATTTTGTAGGAATCAGTTTTAAAGAAATTATAATTACTTTAGGATAGTGGATCTCCATAATGTCATGATTATATTGCAACCATATAGTTAGTCCAATAACCTGATTTTTGATGTATTACCCTACTGAATCCTCCTCTTGTTCTGTGATAGGACTCGTTCATATCACTACTAGCAGGTTAGCAACATCAGGATTTCATAAATATCAAGGGTGGTCACAATGTGTTGCTCTTAATTTCCTTTTCATAATTGGTGGAATATTTCTGGCAAGCTCTAAACATGAATCTTTAGAGGTGTCTACTCAATAGTCATTGATTTGGAAGCTATCAGGGCAGATGCTAGTATCTCCTATTAGACTGAAGAGGAGAGTACTTGAATTGGGCCCGAGAGAGTGGAGAGATGCTATGTACTCCATGTGGCAAAAAATTAAGCCCAGCCCACAATTATAAACTACACCAAAGCCATTTTGCTATTTCTATGTTTATTAACTACTCAGTCCAATGCAATCAATAGGTCAGCGTTTTTCAACCACTGTTCCGCGGCACACTAGTGTGCCGCGAGATGTTGCCTGGTGTGCCGTAGGCAGGGCACCAATGTACTAGGGGGGCACTGCTCTTGGCACCAATGTACTAGGGGGGCACTGCTGCTGGGCACCAATGTACTAGGGGGGCACTGCTCTTGGCACCAATGTACTAGGGGGGCACTGCTGCTGGGCACCAATGTATTAGGGGGGCACTGCTGCTGGGCACAGAGTTAAATTTTTTAACATTTTCTAATGGTGGTGTGCCTCGTGATTTTTTTCATGAAACAAGTGTGCCTTTGCCCAAAAAAGGTTGAAAAACACTGCAATAGGTAACATTAATACCAACCTAGAAAACGTTTTATGATAAGTTTTCTAAAACTCGAATGTTTGAGATTTATTAAGGTTTCCCTTTTTGTAAGTGAGGGAATACAGGGTTATGGGAGATAGCTCTCAGTACAAGTGAGGGAATACAGGGTTATGGGAGATAGCTCTCAGTACAAGTGAGGGAATACAGGGTTATGGGAGATAGCTCTCAGTACAAGTGAGGGAATACAGGGTTATGGGAGATAGCTCTCAGTACAAGTGAGGGAATACAGGGTTATGGGAGATAGCTCTCAGTACAAGTGAGGGAATACAGGGGTATGGGAGATAGCTCTCAGTACAAGTGAGGGAATACAGGGTTATGGGAGATAGCTCTCAGTACAAGTGAGGGAATACAGGGGTATGGGAGATAGCTCTCAGTACAAGTGAGGGAATACAGGGTTATAGGAGATAGCTCTCAGTACAAGTGAGGGAATACAGGGGTATGGGAGATAGCTCTCAGTACAAGTGAGGGAATACAGGGGTAGGGGAGATAGCTCTCAGTACAAGTGAGGGAATACAGGGTTATGGGAGATAGCTCTCAGTACAAGTGAGGGAATACAGGGTTATGGGAGATAGCTCTCAGTACAAGTGAGGGAATACAGGGGTAGGGGAGATAGCTCTCAGTACAAGTGAGGGAATACAGGGTTATGGGAGATAGCTCTCAGTACAAGTGAGGGAATACAGGGGTAGGGGAGATAGCTCTCAGTACAAGTGAGGGAATACAGGGTTATGGGAGATAGCTCTCAGTACAAGTGAGGGAATACAGGGGTAGGGGAGATAGCTCTCAGTACAAGTGAGGGAATACAGGGGTAGGGGAGATAGCTCTCAGTACAAGTGAGGGAATACAGGGTTATGGGAGATAGCTCTTAGTACAAGTTGATCCAGGGACTGGTCCGATTGCCATCTTGGAATCAGGAAGGAAATTTTATCCCCCTCACATCAAATTAAAGAGTCTTCCGAAATGTTTTTTTTTGCCTTCCTCTGGATCAGTAGGTAGTTAGGAAGGTTTCAAAATGAACTTGAACTTGATGGACGTGTCACTTTTTTTAACCTCATTTATTATGTTGCATTTGTGGGACACTTTGTGTTTTGGCTGCTGTATATAATAGAAATGTGGAGGCACTTAGGTTTTCTATGTCATGTGCACATAATTTGATGTACTTTTTAAGGCACTGCAGACTGCAATAAGATATCCTTTCTGGGACATGCTAGAGGCTATTATGGGGTTGTGTATACTGATGAGTAGCAGCTGGCAAAATATCAGAACCATCGTCGCATTTCCTCATATGTTTAATTCCTCAGTCATTACAAAAGTATGATGAACATCAAAACATTATTTAATTTCAAATATGGGGGGGGGGGGGGTTCTTCAACTTATTTTATGTTCTCTTCCAGGAACCTGGAAATTCTCATGTATATATATATATATATATATATATATATATATATATATATATACAAAATATACACAAAAATAAGACATCCTAGATCTGAATGAATGAAATATTCTTATTAAATACTTCGTTCTTTACATAGTTGAATGTTCTGACAACAAAATCACACAAAAATTATCAATCGAAATCAAATTTATTAATGGAGGTCTGGATTTGGAGTCACACTCAAAATTAAAGTGGAAAAAAACACTACAGGCTGATCCAACTTTGATGTAATGTCCTTTAAAGAAGTAAAAATGAGGCTCCGTAGTGTGTGTGGCCTCCACGTGCCTGTGTGACCTCCCTATAATGCCTGGGCATGCTCCTGATGAGGTGGCAGATGGTCTCCTGAGGGATCCCCTCCCAAATCTGGACTAAAGCATCCACCAACTCCTGGACAGTCTGTGGTGCAACGTGGCATTGGTGGATGGAGCAAGACATGATGTCCCAGATGTGCTCAATTGGATTCAGGTCTGGGGAATGGACGGGCCAGTCCATAGCATCAATGCCTTTGTCTTGCAGGAACTGCTGACACACTCCAGCCACATGAGGTCTAGCATTGTCTTGCATTAGGAGGAACCCAGGGCCAACCACACCAGCATATGGTCTCACAAAGGGTACCTAATGGCAGTCAGGCTACCTCTGGCGAGCACATGGAGGGCTGTGTGGCCCCCCCAAAGAAATGCCACCCCACACCATGACTGACCCACTGCCAAACTGGTCATGCTGGAGGATGTTGCAGGCAGCAGAACATTCTCCACAGTGTCTCCAGACGTCCGTCACATGTGCTCAGTGTGAACTTGCTTTCATCTGTGAAGAGCACAGGGCGCCAGTGGCGAATTTGCCAATCTTGGTGTTCTCTGGCAAATGCCAAACGTCCTGCATGGTGTTGGGCTGTAAGCACAACCCCCACCTGTGGACGTCTGGACCTCATACCACCCTCATGGAGTCTGTTTCTGATCATTGGAGCAGACACCCTTTACATTTGTGGCCTGCTGGAGGTCATTTTGCAGGGCTCTGGCAGTGCTCCTCCTGTTCCTCCTTGCACAAAGATGGAGGTAGCAGTTCTGCTGCTGGGTTGTTGCCCTCCTACGGCCTCCTCCACCTCTCCTGATCTACTGGCCTGTCTCCTGGTAGAGCCTCCATGCTCTGGACACTACGCTGACAGACACAGCAAACCTTCTTGCAACAGCTCGCATTGATGTGCCATCCTGGATGAGCTGCCCTACCTGAGCCATTTTTGTGGGTTGTAAGAGAAAAGTTCCAGGTTAATAGAGCAGTGGACCAGTTAGCTATTTGAAGGACCAATAAGGACTCTTAATAAAACCATTAGGGGGAGTGTCCACACTGGTTTCCTGTTCCCCGTTTGTCATTTTAATTTCTGTTCAATTTTTATGAACCATGTGGATTTTAAAAAAATGATTGTGGAAAAAAAAGGAATCAATGCAGAAAAACATCAGAAAGAGTTCTCTTTTCTGTTTTGTTTTGTTACAACCATATGCCCAAACCCCGGGATGAATAATAATATCTGCCCATAAAAAAAACTTAATTCTCTGTTAAAGAAATAGAAATCATGCTTTTTGCTGCCCATAGTAAAGTGCTGTGCTGTTTGAGAGTGTTGGAAATATTCACACACTGCTTTACAGCAGTGCTGTCCATTTTCTGTGGTACTGGGGCCTACATGGTGGAGGAATTTACAGCCTGGATGGACCTGAGGTGTGAGTTAATCTCAGTACTGATAACAGGGGAACCCTGTGGCTACCCCCTGCTCAGAAGGTAGCACTAGCTCCTTGGTTCCCCTGCATCAATAGGTACAGCAAGCTTGATTGGGAATGGAAGGCAGGAATGACTGAGCGGTGCCAAGTACAACTATATGGAGCTACATTACATTTTTGTAACTTCAATGAAAGTGGGAAAAAGCACAAATAGCCCACTGCATCTGGGGATATAAATCAGCCCTACATTTTGACATTAGACATGCAGTAACATACACATGGGGGCCGATTCATTAAAGTCCAAATTACAAGTACAATTTGCGAAAATTCGCATTAAATACGAAAAGGAGCAGAACAGGAAACTTTTGGTTAAGAAGAGGGATGCAGCAAAACAGTCAGTGAAACATACAGTAACGCTGGAGACAGGGTAATAATGACTGTGCATGAAAAATAGAGCTGAAAAAGACAACATTAATCAACACTCTCATTTTTGTGGTTTTAGAGGTTTTTGAAACCATGAAAAAACTAATTTTCTCTAAAACTACGAATGCCAAGTGATTTATTAAAACAGCCTTTTAAAAAAAACACAAAGCAAAAAAAAAAAACACAAAGCAAAAAAAAAAAAACACAAAGCAAAAAAAAAAAAGCACAAAAAACTTGAGTCTGTCATACAAATGAAAGCATCAAACAAACCTGAAAACCTCTAAAAGCACAAAGCAAAGAAAGATTAGCCAATTGAAAAAGGACAGCTGCCACTGACTTCAACATAACCTCAACAACTTAGATGGTGTATGTTTACTTTTGGACTTGTTACAGTTTTGCTGCTTAACAAATGGCTGAAAAATTGTGCTTTGTTTCAGCAAAAAAATTTTTTACAAAAGTTTTACCGCAAAAAAACACAAATCGTGAAAAAAAGTAAAATACAAATTGAGAAAAAAGGTGATATTTGGTGAGCATTGACTTGTAGGAAGGAGGAGACTGCCGAGCGCTGGTAGTTGAGTATGAGCAGAGAGCTGTGAGAAATGTTAGTGTTTTAGTAAATCTGCCCCTAAGTGTATATAATAATTACTTTCTCTTTGGAACTGCCCTGCTTTCTGATCCCTGGAAAATGTTGCTTGTGTACTTTGCACATGGAATGGGATTTCCCACAGCAGGTGCAGGTAAAAAAGCTCCATTACTTTTGTCAGATGTACTATTACGAAACTGCTGGCTTCTAAGATTCTTGGAATCTGCTTTACATTTCAGCTGATAAAAGTTAAATAAACTGTGTCAGACATTTTTAAAGCAGAGTAAAGCCCATTTTTACCACAACCTTGTTCCTCTGCAAAGTCCTTCAAAACTGCACCACCAATACACCCCAACATGACCCCACTCCCCAGCATCTCATGATAACATCCAGAGTAACAGGCAACTGCCATGTCTGACCACTTGATTTCTTCTTCCAGGCATTCTGGGGGCAGCTGCAAACTAGGTGCATGTGCAGTGGAAGCCAGAACTAGATTGGCTTCAGCTAAGCATGCTTATGTTCTGCAATTACCAGCAAAGCACCTGGGAAATGAAGTCCACCAGTCAGACATATTGGAAGGGGTAGGGAGGTAGCTGCAGGGGGCAGAGCTTGTATGAAGTGGTCTCATTTCCCTTTAAAAATGTCTGGCACAATTTCTTTAAGTAAAAATGTATGCTGGATTCCAAGAATTTTTATTAGAATGCAGCAGTTTCATGACAACCTAAACAGAACTTGAACTCCACAAAAACAGATACATAATTCAATATAAAACCATGCAATGTGAATAAGGGCTGCTTAATGCTAGGAAGGAGTTCAGCCATGACAAAAAGTTATTGGTTGATTGGAGATACAACCTTTGGTCAGGGCTCCACTTAACTCGTAGCAAGGTTACAGATAAAGTGTTTCAGGTTTACTTTACCTGGCCTTCAAACTGTGCCCCTTCTACTACTGCACCAAGTTCCACCAGGGTGGCCACCCTGACTGTTTGGGAAACACTGCTTTTGTCAGAACTCTCAGGGTGGCGGAGCTCAAGTATGAAGGAAGTCTATGTGCAAATAACAACCCACTTAAATAAATGCAAATATGGGTTACTCACAGTCTGAAGTAGGCTGAGGACAAGGAAATAGAGTCCAGGCAAAATCTGGGAGTCAGGCAGAAGTCAAAATATAGCAGTAGTCAATCACGAAAACAGGAAACCAGGAGCTAGGCTGGTAACCAAGCAATGATTGCATCCTTCAGCGTCCTATTAAACTGAACTTTTGGCGCCAATCCGTGCCCTGTGGCATATGCGCGCTGACGGGCACAACGTTGTACATGTGTATGTGCGCGTAGACGTGCACATGTATTAGCACACAGTTGTACGCGCCCGCGCGTGAACAGATGCGCATGTAGGCGCACGAATACACGCGTGCACTTGGCACATGCGCTGAACAGTCCTTAGACAGAACGCCTTACATTCCCCCCCCCAAGGGGCGGCCTCTGGATGCCTTTCACTGGTTTCTCTGGATGCTTTCTATGAAACTTACGGATTAACCTTGGAGCATGAACATTACCCTTCCACTTAATGAGATATTGTATTGTGGAGCAAGAGTAGTCTGGCGGTGATTGAAAAAGGACCCACAAATTTTGGAGAGAGTTTCTTGGAAGGAGTGGCGAGACGAAGACTAATTGTAGATAACCACACCTTATCTCCTACTTGAAATTCTGGATCTGCCCCTCGTTTAAGATCCGCGCAATCTTTGAAATTTTTCTGAGCTTGCAAAATTGAATGTTGAAGAACTTTAGAATTTTCCTGTAGGAAGTGTGATCGCTCTTGGACTGAAGGAAGAGACACCTCAGGAAAAATGCCTGGCAGCATGGTAGGATGGAAACCAAAATTAGAGAAGAACGGAGATTGAGCGGTGGTGGAATGAATAGAATTATTGTAAGAAAATTCTGCCAGCGGAAGTAACGAGCCCAATTATCTTGAAGATGGGATGAAAAAGACCTTTTATATTGTTCCAGTGTCTGGTTCGTTCATTCAGTTTGGCCATTGGTCTGAGGATGGTAAGCTGAAGAAAATTTTACACAGATGTACACAGTGAAGACCAAAATTTGGATGTAAATTGTGTTCCCCGGCCTGAACTTATCTCTCCAAGCAAGTCATGTAGTCTCACAATCTCTTTAATAAAAACATCAGCCGTAACAGATGTAGAAGGAAGTCATGAAAGAGGAATAAAATGAGCCATCTTTGTAAGTCGGTCTACTACTACAAATATTGTGTTATATCCATCAGAGGGTGGGAATTCTACGATGAAATCCATAGAGATAGACTTCCAGGGTCTCTCGGGCGGAGGGAGGGGACATAGTAGTCCAAGTGGTTTGGACGGCGGAACCTTTGATCTGGCACAACTTTCACATGAGAAGACAATAGGCAATACAATCCTTAACAACAGAGGGCCACCAAAAAAATCGTCTTACCAAATCTAAGCTTTTTCGAATACCAGAATGCCCGGCAAGAGGATGATCATGAGTCACCTTCAAAGCATCCAGATGAAGTGAGGGTGGAATTACCAATCTTTCCTTATGGAAGAGAAGTTTGTCCTGAAAATATAATGATTCAATATTAGGATAGTCTTGAATAGACTGGTTCACTTTTTTGATGTTCTCAATGAAGGCAGATTGTAATAGGGGAAATTTCCAGGTTCTAAAATTGTATCTGGGGCTGATGAAGTCTTCGCTGTGAGATAAACGTGACAAGGCATCAGCTTTAATATTTTTTGAACCAGGTTTGTATGTAGTATGGAATTGAAACCAGGAAAAGAACAAGGCCCATCTAACTTGACGAGGATTCAGACGCTTAGCAGAACATAAATATTCTAAATTTTTGTGGTCAGGTAATATTAAAATAGGGTGAGATGTTCCTTCTAACCTATGCCGACACTCTTCAAGGGCTTTCTTAATAGCCCGTAGTTCTCGATCACCCACATCATAATTTCTTTCAGTGGAACTAAGCTTTTTAGAAAAGAAGGCAACTGGATGCAATATCTGTTTGGGACCATTCCTTTGAGATAAAATTGCTCCAATAGCCTCCTTAGAAGTGTCAACTTCCAAAAGAAAAGGTCTTGAACAATCACAATGAATTAGAATGGGAGCAGAGGTGAAAAGAAGTCTGAGTTTTTCGAAGGCTCCCTGAGCAACAGTGGACCAGGAAAATTTGACTTTCTTACTAGTTAGATCTGTGATTGGTTTAATAATGGCAGAAATTTTTTAATAAACTTCCTATAGAAATTTGTGAAACCAATGAATCGTTGCACCCCCTTAAGGTCAATTGGAGTAGGTCAATTAAGAACAGTCTCTACCTTCTTTGTGTCCATTTGGAAACCATCTGCAGAGACAATGAATCCCAGAAATTCAATAGAGGATACCTCAAACTCACATTTAGAGGCTTTGGCGTAAAGATGGTGTTTCCGAAGTCGAGAAAGAACTTCTTTTACGTGTTCACGTTAACGTGTTCTTGAAGAGACAGGGAGAAAATCAGGATGTCATCTAAATACACGACAACATATTGATCCAGGAGATCATGGAAAATATCATTTACAAAATACGGGAACGTGGCTGGGGCATTACATAATCCGAAGGGCATGACTGTATACTCAAAATGTCCATAGCGGTCTTCCATTCATCCCCAGATCGGATACGAACTAAATTATAAGTCCCTCTTAAATCCAACTTGGAAAATATCTTGGCATGGCAAAGTCTTTGAAAAAGTTCTGGAATTAGGTGGGTAACGATTTTTAATAGTAACTTTATTTAGATCCCAGTAATCAATGCATGGTCGTAAGGAGTGGTCTTTCTTTTCAACAAAGAATATTCCTGCCTCTGCAGGGGAAGTAGATGGTCTGATAAACCCCTTGTCTAAGTTCTCATCAATATATTCTTTTAAGGTAATGAGTTCAGGCTCAGAGAGAGGATAAATTCTGCCAAAGGGTATCACAGCTCCAGACGAAAGGTCAATGGGACAGTCATACTCTCTATGAGGTGGAAGGGAATCTGCACCCTTCTTGTTGAAGACATCCAGGAACACGTGATAAACCTGAGGAACTAACTGAAGTTTCTCATCATTTAAGATGGAACAACCCAAAGGAATCAAGGAAGAGGAAAGACACTTTTGGTTACAAACATTAGACTTGAAAGTTACTGTTCCCTTTTGCCAATCAATAGAGGGGTTATGAAGTTTTAACCATGGAATACCAAGAATTACAGGGAAGAGGAGGGACTTCATCACATTAAACTTTATTGACTCAGCATGTCCTTGCAATGACATTACGTAAAGAGGCATGGTTTCAAAGTTAATGGAGCCAGAAGAAATGGCTGTCTGCCATCTTGATATTAACTGGTTGGGACTTAGATAGGAGTGGAATGTGATTATCACGGGCAAAAGTCTGATTCATAAAACACCCAGAGGCCCCAGAATCGATAACAGCATCTACTTCAATTTCTCTAGCGTCCATCTGCAAAAGAATATGCAATGTGAGATACATGTGTACGGGAGACAGATTTGACATAATTGACAGGGGTTGCAGAGCTAATTTACCATCTGGACGAGTAGGGCAGTTTCTGAGGAGATGACCAGGCTGACCACAGTACAGGCACAAATTAAGATGTCTACGGCGAAGTCTCTCTTCGGTGGATAAAGTCTTTCGGACCACTCCTATTTGCATCGGTTCTGGATCAACAACAGGATTGGGGTTAACAGAAGGAGGAGCCTTTGGCAGCAACCAAGAAGGTGACACAGATGGTGCCCCTCTTTCCAGACGTCTTTCCCTTAGGCGTCTATCAATTTGGATCGAGAGCTGGATTAACTCCTCCAGAGTATCAGGAACCTCTACACGGGCAGAGGTTCTCTACACGGGCAAGTTCATCTTTAAGTACCTCAGAGAGGCCAATGCAAAACTGGTGTCTCAAAGCTTGGTCATTCCAAAGGGAATCTGGGGTCCATCCGCGAAATTCAACAACCTAGTCCTCCACAAGCCGTTGTTTCTGGCGCAGGAAGCGGAGAGCATTCTCTACCCAGTGAGGGTCATCATACAGGGTAGAGAGAGCTTGAATGAAGGTTTCCACATTAGCCAAAAGCGGACTATTCTGTTCCAGCAGCCGATGTGCCCAGACTTGAGGTTGCCCCTGAAGGAGAGAAATTATGACCCCAACTCTTACTTGATGCGAAGAATAAGTGTGCGGCTTCATGGTAAAGAGGAGTCTGCAGCTGTTAACGAAGGTCTGAAACGTGGTGCGATCTCCGGAGAACTTATCTGGCATGGGCACTTTAGGTTCCGGTGAAGAACCAGTACTGGAGGAAGAATCCATAGCGGAAGAAGCAAAAAACCCCTGTGGAGCTGCGGTAGAAGCAGGACCCGAAGCCCCCAAAAGTTCTTGGAGTTGTCCCTGCATCATTTGATATCCCCCTTGCAAATCTCAAATGGCCTGGGTCAAGGCTGCCATCTGTTGGGCGAGTTCCTGAACTGCAGGTGACTCCCCCTTGGGCTCCATACAGGCAGAGGTCAGTTCAGGCAGAGTTCAGGCAAAATCCGGGAGTCAGGCAGAAGTCAAAAATATAGCAGAAGTCAATCACGAAAACAGGAAACCAGGAGCTAGGCTGATAACCAAGCAATGATTGCATCTTTCAGCGTCCTTTTAAAATTAACTTTTGGCGCCAATTGGTACGCTGTGGCATGTGCGCGCTGACGCACGCAAGGTCGTACATGCGTATGTGCGTGTGGATTTGCGTGCAGTTGTACGCGTATGTTTGTGTAGACATCTGTGTGGAAACAGACGGACGTGTAGACGCACAAACGCACTTGGCGCATGCGCCAAACAGTATTTAGACGGGACGCCTTACAGCTTTAAAGAAATTACACAATATAGCTGCATTTATATTTGCAATTAGTGATGAGTGTGAGCAAATATGTTCCTTTCTAGATCAGGAATCAGATGTTCTTCATGTTTCTACATAATGCTTTTTATTTAATCCAGTTACAGGAAGCACATTTTTAACATGAAGTTTTTTCTTCAATTTAATTTGACTTATTCTGTGTTTTTAACAAAGTTGCATTAACATTTGCAATTAATGCATTGTTACATATTAAACAAAATATTACATATCAATACATGCATTTATATTTGTAGATTATGTAACAATTTAGAACAGTTATCTCATTTTATTTTTTGAGATAGACACACAGCTACTGGAAAAAGTATACATCACTCAGCTTAATCATATTAAGCAAATTGACTGCAGTTTTTTTTAACTGAATATGCATGAACTAGAAGTATAAAAAAAAGGCATATGTAAACCTGAGAATAATAAATAAATAATGAAGCTATGCCTAAGGTGCTTCTAAGGTGCTCTCCTTAGTACCTTGGTACCCTGTATTTAATGCCTGCCCCTTCTATTCATTTTCTGAATGGAAGCTCCTGTGCAATAGGCTATGACCCTGAGCTCCCTTGGGCTGGGGGGCCCGCCAGTTAAGCAGCATGGTCCTCATGATTTCTGATAGTGGCCCTGGGCATAAAAATTAGAAAGTGGGGAAGTTCTTGGAAATCAGCATGGAAAAGAAGAGAAGATTATGGCAGAAACGACATGTAAGAGATAAAAGAAAGGTGAAGAAATGTACAGAAAAAAAGAATAAGAGTACAACAGGAAAAGAATAAGATATAAAAGTAGGAAAATATCTTCTGTACTTGCTGTAATTGCTGATAATTTTGTGTTTATATATAAAACCAAAAAAGTGGAAAAATGGCACAGAAAAAGGTAAATGGGAAATAAAACGC
The DNA here is from genome assembly GCF_000004195.4 of Xenopus tropicalis. Lineage (NCBI taxonomy): Eukaryota > Metazoa > Chordata > Amphibia > Anura > Pipidae > Xenopus > Xenopus tropicalis. The sequence continues at coordinate 106,669,267 of NC_030680.2, read as the reverse complement.
TCAAGAAGAGAGGTTGGAAGAGCGTGGAAAGAAGGAATTGTTGCTAAAACCTGGAAGGTGGGGAATTGTGGAAATAGGTTTGAAAAGTAAAAAAGAATTAAACAAAGAGGGGTGCATGAAAAGCTGGATAGCACACCCTAGACTTTTGATGGGAAGAGACTTGGCCCTGGCACAGTGCCCCTCCACCCATTTAATAAATATGGGAAATAATCTGCAGCTTGTGACAAAGTGGTCTCTCCAGGGTCAGCATCAGGAATCATGGTGCCTCTTACTACTAAGTTAACAGGGCCCTCCCCACTGTGGGGGGGTGATTATTAACCATTGGTTACCTGTCCACCTGGGTGCCCTGCCAAGTAGAATGGGGTCCCACACTCTGTGATCTGTCCTTTCCAGAGGTAGTATGATCTTTCTTAGTGTCAATCCCCAGTATATTCTGTTCCCACAGTGGTCTGTTACTCCAGGAATCTCACTCTCTGTGTCCCTGAGTTACAACCCAACTATCCTACTGTTGGAGCCTCTGTTTGCTCCACCTGTGTTTAGCTGCTAGAGTGATTATTACAGAACTGAGCTATTGGTAGTTTTGCCTAACTATGCCTACCACCTGCCCAAGCCCAATCCTGTGCCCACCTCCCTGCAATGTAAGATCCCAGAAAAAAAGACCCTGACCATGCGTGCTCTCTCTTTTATAATATTACACACTGCCATCTACTGGGCAGTTCTTGAACTTCTAGAAAATCACACTAACCCAGGATAGGGAAACAGTTCTCCAGGTAAATTCAGGATCACATTTAGGTGTCCAAACTCTAAATGAAGGCTCACTTAGTTGGCCAGGACTCTCAGGGGACTGCCTAATAAAGGGCAACTAAATATTAGGTTCCATACACCAGCATTGGGAGGGGACCAATTATATTACTGCAGTACCATCACTGTTGGTTGGTGGATTTATCAGTTTTATGAGATGGTTTACCCTGCATAAACTACTGTACAGCTTAACTATAAATGACACATTGAAAAAAAATACAGCTTATTTAAAAGGGACATGTCCACTGCTGTTAAAGGTCATTTGTCATTTGTTTTAGACTAGGGGGCTGATTTACTAACCCACGAATCCGACCCGAATTGGAAAAGTTCCGACTTGAAAACGAACATTTTGCGACTTTTTCGTATGTTTTGCGATTTTTTCGGATTCTTTACGAATTTTTCGTTACCAATACGATTTTTGCGTAAAAACGCGAGTTTTTCGTATCCATTACGAAAGTTGCGTAAAAAGTTGCGCATTTTTCGTAGCGTTAAAACTTACGCGAAAAGTTGCGCATTTTTCGTAGCGTTAAAACTTACGCGAAAAGTTGCGCATTTTTCGCGTAAGTTTTAACGCTACGAAAAATGCGCAACTTTCGTAATGGATACGAAAAACTCGCGTTTTTACGCAAAAATCGTATTGGTAACGAAAAATTCGTAAAGAATCCGAAAAAATCGCAAAACATACGAAAAAATCGCAAAATACCGATCATTACGAAAAAAACGCAATCGGACTCAATTCGACCCGTTCGTGGGTAAGTAAATCAGCCCCTAGGTTTATTTATTAATGTGTAAGCAGTAGAAAAGGTCATCTAATTCCACCATCTAAATACCTTCTTAAGCATTGCTTATTTTTCCCAAGAACTGGGAAACTCTCTGTTTGCAAAACAGTTAAGGTGGCAAATGGGTTTTATGAGACTATGATTTATGTTTAGGATTCTGTTTGTGTAACACAGTGTGCCTGCAGCAGTGACTGCTCCCAACTATTCCTGATGGGCTGACAAACACCACAGTGAAAGATTAGAATCAGTCTATGCAGCAGTAACACAAAAGAGAATCTAGTTAAATTATCTCAATGCCTTCTCAAGGATTAGGAAACTCCCTACATGCCAATGAGTCAGCAGAGGACATGAGTTAGAACAAGGCTGTACATTATTCCCATGAATGGGTTACGGTTCATAACTGCTGATGCAGCTAATAGGAAGTTTCAATTTTTATACAAAAATCCACAGCAATGCACATATAACCAATTCCCTCCAGCAATATACTACTCTAATCACTGTGGTTGCCTTTTTACACTGCATTAAATTACACCTTAAGTGAACCTAAATTAAATGTTAATTGATGTACAAGTTATTTTCATCCTTTACATTAAATAATACATAAGCATAATGGTAGTTTAGGGTACTTTTCAGATGGCTGAAAAGTACTCTAAACTGTCTCCTGCCACTTCCCATTGATTTGAATGGAAAACAGCACCAGAATGTCTTTAGGTTAAATAAGCAAAATAAGTAGGTTTACATTCAGTATCACATTGTTGGGAGGTGTTAAGAGGCAATTTTGACTGTTTTTCAGCCAAAATATGTTTTAAGCCTAAACCTTCTGTAAATAGTTCCCATTTGCCCTCATTTAATAGAGCTTCTCCAGCAGAATTCTGCATTGAAATTCATTTTTCAAAAGCGTAAACAGATTTTTTAATATTTAATTTTGAAATTTCGCATGGGGCTAGCCATATTCTTTATTTCCCAGGGTGCCACAGCCATGTGACCTGTGCTCTGATAAACTTCAGTCACACTTTACTGCAGAGCTGCAAGTTAGAGCGATCACCCCAAAACAAGTTAAATAAGGGACTAATTCAACTCAAAGGCAGGAAAACACATAGATAAATATAAGATTAAAAAACATTATCTTGCATTGCCCAATTCTGCCAACATAGTTAAAAGACCTCAACCACACATCTCAATATAAATTGTGTGGATCCAGGAATACAAATGAGATAATAAATAGTATGTTGGGATTTATAATTTATATTGAGAGGTGCGATTGATGTTGAGAGTTACAGCTTAATTTTATGTGAGAACATAATCATGTTCATGGGATTATAACACTCTAATATACGTATATGTTTAAGTGTGTAATTGAGGGGTCCCTCTGATATTGGTATTTTATTTAATGGGTTAGGGTCTTTTAATTATTGGCATGTAACCATGTTCACGGGGCCGGATTTGAAGTTAGGGCGCCCCGAGCCCACCCCCTTGGCGTTTTGTATCAATTCTAACCTGAGCACATTATTTTTAAAAATGCACACACAAGTTTAAAGTGTGTGCACATAGTCGAGAAGGAATAAGAGGCAACATTGCCTGTAACCTTGGGGCTGTCTTTGGGAATCTTTCAGACTACAGTCTTCAGATGAAGATACTGTGTTGGGGCTATTTTGGAGCATATAGTTGTAAGGGGTTTGGTCATTGTTAACAGGTGCACACAATTGTATACCCCCCTTAGTTTGTGCATACCTTTCCATTATCAACATTATCAAACAAAGGTAGGGAACAAAGGGCAATTGCCCACACATGAGCCACGAATAACCTGTAAAATATACAGTATCCTTATAAATGGTGTTAAGTGAAGTCACTTGTGTCACCTGACTTGTCACTAAAATGTGTGTAAAAACAATATATCCCCTGTTGTAAAATAAAAAGATAATTAAAGTGCAGTTCCCTGACCAGCCTTTGGCCTTGTGAATTAACATGGACACAGAACTCATTTTGTAATTCCTAATGGATGAATATTTCACAATAAAGGGTATATAATTTTATTTAGATATTGTATATAGAGTAACTGTAGCAGGAGCCTTTTAGTATATTTATAGAATATCAGGAATGTTCAATGCAAACTGAAAGCTGTTGTCCACTCAACAGCAGCTGGATGGCCATAGGTTGTGGATTCCTAATTTACGTAATTCTTTCCTTTTCCCTCAGGGAGGCCCCCATCCTTGTTGTATTCCCAGATACCTGCTTGTCTCTCACTCTGGCCCAGATCAAGATTGCCTATACACATTCAGATCTGCCAAGGCTCCTGACATTGTGCATTCAATCTTGTTTTCCTGTTGCCCCTTCTTTCCATTTTCTCTGCATTTCCCATGACTTCCCATCAATCTTTGACTGACTGGGTGTCTTCCTCCCCTTTATCTGCTTTCTTGTGTTTTTTTCCTGACTTCCAGTAATGTAAGGTTATGCGTGACAATATTTGGCTTTCTCCCTGGCCAATTTACCAGTGTCTTTTCTACTTTCTGTTTCAACATTTATTGGCTTATTTATTTATTCTATAAATCGAATAAACTGGCATATCAAAAGCTTGCTTATGTATTAATATAGAAAAATTGTATAGAAAATTTTTTTTGAGTTTACAAACTCGAGAAACTCAAAAAATGTAAGTTTGAAAATGTGGCTAGTCTGAGACAACTTTCATTGACTTCTATAGAAACTTGCAAGCTTTAAGATGGCAAATTTTTACATGTACTTTTAGGGTTTTTTGTACTTAATAAATACCAGACGTTCAAGTTTTTTAAGCATACTTCGAATTTAAGGTTTTTTAGCCCAAAAAATTGTAATTGTAAAAAAAAATATTTGGGTCTGCCTGCTGAGATCGTCAGCGGTTCCTGCAATATACATATGTCCTGGGACAAAACCATTCATGTATTTTATAGCCAACGAAATGTTAGTTCAGGGTTTTTTTAATGTTGATGAAAAAAGAGCTGGAATTTCATAGACTACTGAACTGATACATTAGGTATTTTTTTCTATAAATGGTGTTTGTTTAGTTTTGCCTCATTGGGCAGCATATTTTTCCTCAGCAGCAGTCACATTTGATTTTCCCTCATTTCAGATGGCTGTGCTGTTGCCAGTTAATCTAGGAACTGTATTACAGTTACATAAATTAGGTGCGCTCGGCAGAGGCCTAAGGCAACCTAAACAGAGCATAAGTGAATTCCTGGGAATATATACTCCTAGGTGGTATTAAGGATCTGATTTGTTCAGTATCTAGAAGAATTAAGTCTAAAACAACTGGACTTTTCTGAGTTTTTCTTGAAAACGTTTCACCACTCATCCGAGTGGCTTCTTCGGTTCAAATGACTGGTAGGGAATTCCCCGGTATTTAAACTCTTGATGGTAGTACAGTCACGGACATCCAATCACAATGGTTCCATTGAACTTATTCAGTTAGGTGTTAGCTGAAACTGACAGGTGTTAGAAGGTATGATACAATCACAATGGTATCAATGGTTTGTTGTTTAATGTTGTAACAGTCATCCTAATATTATTTCAGACATATGAAAACATTAAAGGGCAACTAAAGCTTGAGAAAACCCTAAGCTACCCCCACAGGCCTCCCTCCACCTTCAGCCAGGGATTCACCAAACAGCAGCTATAGCTTAAAAGAAAAATACAGAGCAGCACAACAGGGATGGTAGGTGCCATTTTGTGCCACTTTAGGTCCTCTTCACTGTGATAACATGGAGCATGTGCCGTTGGAGCACGGTCTGATAATAAGCAGGACTCAAACAGTGTTAGATTGCACCTGCCAACTCTGTTGTGCTATTCTGCCAAGTTATAGCTGCTGTTTGATGAGTTCTTGGTTGAGCAGTTTGGGAGGGGAGGGAGAGTCCTGAGGAGAAGACTGCGGGTCTTCTTAGGGGTTCATTCTCCTTTAAATATGCATTCACCCCCAATCTCTACAGACAATGGCCTTTAAGCTGTTCCCCCTTTCACTGCACTGGGTCCAGGGCAGCATTTTAGCCCCACAATATGGTTCCTTTTGCCTTTGCCTTGAGAATCATTTACATTATAGTCATTTACTTAGCTTAGCCAGAAAAGGCAGTGGTGTACAGTGACTTGCCCAGGACCCCTGCACAAACAAATTTGGGACCCTTACTCTCTTGTTACCCATCAATATTGGCAACCCTTTCCAGCCCACCCTGCTGTACTACAGCAACTAGACAATCAAGTGCCTCTTGGGGACTTGTGCTCTATTTGTCATCTATGGCTTCTGCCTAGCTAAAGGTGGCCATACACGAGCAGATCCGCTCGCTTGGCGATGTCGCCAAGCGAGCGGATCTTCCCCCGATATCCCCACCTACGGGTGGGCGATATCGGGGACCATTTAGGTAAAAAAAATAATAATCCGATCGTTTGGCCCTGGGGCCAAACGATCGGATTATGTGGGCGGCAATGGGGCAGTCGGATCGGGGACCGCATCAACGAGTCGATGCTGTCCCCGATCCAACTGGATTTTCTAACCTGGCCGATAGAGATCTGGCCAATTTCAGGCCAGATATCGGTCGGCCAGGCCGCTCTGCTCTCCCCATACACGGGCCGATTAGCTGCCGAATCGGTCCAAGGGACCGATATCGGCAGCTATAGTCGGCCCGTGTATGGCCACCTTAAGGGAAGCCATTCTGCAGTTAAACTATTGCTGTGCATGTGGGTTCACAATGGAAAAAGACACAAATGATGTTTCACACAATTAAGAAGAACACATTTAAACATCATTTACATTTATAATTCTCCTCATCTGTTCCCACACACAGGGAAATAAGTAACCTGCTTGTCCTCTGCCAGTTGAAGGGCAGATGGGTTATGGGTGGAACTGTGCATGAGTGGAAAAGAGCTGCTCCTGTTTACATAGCTTGAGTTAACTGGCCTGTCTAGTCAAAAGAAAATCCACCCAATACATTTCCACAAAGACTAAATCCAACTGGGTGTGACAATTTTGCATTGTGCCAGTTTGTATGTTTAATTTTTGTTTTTGGAGTGGGTTCAATTCAATTGCACCAGAGTTTCATTGGACTAATCCTAGAAATCAAATATTATGAAGGGAAATTCCCTTTCTACTTGCTTTTTACCTTGCTTTGCATTTGCTTCCCTGTATTACATTACAGTATCTCTCTAAAGTATAATATGCCCAGTTACAAGAAAACCACATAACCCATGCAATTAGAGACACCGTGCAGTGTTTGTACTTACTCACTGGTATGGTGCAAATGGACTAGAGGAAAGATGAAAGAATTGCAATATTTAAAAAAAGTCTTACGCTCTCAACCTGGCAATTATAGGCCTGCATGTCTGAGATCTGTAATGGCAAAGTTAAAGGACTAGGCAACCACTCAGGTTCATTGCAGTACATTATACAGCAGCTTTCTTGGATGTGTTGGCTTGTTTGTTGTATAGGATACTGCAGACTACTAGTTTTTTTCTGCCGGCTACTAGTTGCTTTCTATAAAATTTGGCAAAAATCGAACATGCCTATAAAGCTGTGAGATTAGTATTAACACACAGCTTTCACTTATAGTGTAAATACTAAAGCAATGGCCCTGGATTAACTATTTTTAATAGAAATGATGTGTATGTACACAATTTTACTAGCTATGCTATTGCCAATTTCTACTTCATTTTTACTGTTACCAGTGAATTAAGCAGAAACTGCAGCCCCACATATCTGCCCACAAGGTGGAAAGCACAGTCATTTTTCAAGTGTAAGTTCCCTAACTAGAGTGGGGAAAGGGTTATATGGCCCGCCCACGCAAGCAGCGCTAAGCTCATACTGTACCACCCTATCTCTGAATTTTAGCTGGGACTGCCAGTATTAATGATTAGCCTGAAGGATTAGCTCTGACTAAGAAGTTCTCTTCCTTCTTGAAAAGTAGGACAAAGTAGGATTTATGGTAGCACTATGGTAAAGCTTGGAGCTCCAGCAAGGGCATATTTGCTACTTATTGGCTTCCAATATTGCCTACCAAATGTCTGGAATATCCATACCCAGATATTCATTCTGCTGTTCTTTACTACTACTCCTTTAATCAAATACATAAGAACAGCTTTTTAATGGAGGCTTTTTATTCCTGACATTTAATACCACCGTGCATCCTTGGGCTTTACGAACTGCCTTAATAATTGTTTGCTCTTTGAAGGCGCCCAAACAAAATCTGCATTCAGGGCTGAATCAGCAGGTGGAGGTAGAATCCCTATTGTTTCTACCTCCATATCTGACGATTTAGCCCTGAATGTCAGTGGGGGAAATGAACGGAGTTGCTACGTGTAAGGCCACCTTAAATCATGGTGACTTATTATTACACCACACTGGCTTCTTGTGAAGGGATTATAAAAACAATATGAGCCCTGTAGGAGGTGATAAGGAGTTGACACTAGTTTCCAAGAAGGAAGAGAACTTCTTAGTCAGAGCTAAACCTTCAGGCTAATCATTAATACTGGCAAACAGGCACACAAAGCACGTGAAAAAAAATATAAAAATAAAGTGACACACGTACTGTTTTCTCCGCAACAATCTGCTCCTGTCAGTGACAGTCTTGGCATTGACCTCAGCACACACACAGGTTGGTTGTAGGTCAAAAAATGCCTTTTCTCTGCTGGGGCATAGGTTGAATAGGTAAATGAGCTCTATAGAGAGTGAGAAAAAGAGAGACAGAGGGAATAGAATATTTCATCCATGTACTTCCCTTAAAGTATCATAATTTATATAATGTGACAATATAGAAAAGAGTCATCCCCCCAGGACTTGTTGCTCTCTGCATGGAGTGCTGAATATCCAAACTGGTGCTCTGTGCAGAGAGCAGCATCCAGAGACACAGCTCAGTCCTGTCCTTACTGCCTGCCTTTGGGTCCCAATGCAGGCCGGCCTCATTCCACTCCTTAACTTGTGCGTGCAAATAAAGACCTGGCTCCCACCCCACCTGCCCCTTTTGAATATAGCGCAGGCCACACTAGATTCAAACAGCAGTTTGCAGGTCTCTGTGCCACAATAAAGGGGCCTGTGGCCTGTGCCCAACGCACGGGGACAGCAGGGCACTGGGAAAAAAATGTGGGCCTCCCAGCTGATGTTCCTCGTTCCCCGAAGGTAAGTATACTGTATGTGCACTCGGAAGAGGTTTATTGGGGGCCCCTGGGTCGGCAGCCCAGGGGGCCCAGCACCCCCAGTCTCACCTTGCCCATTCAATGGACAAAGTGCAAAAAAATAGCAGTGTTCAATTTTACACTGCATGGGGAATCATAAATGAGCCCTAAGCTGTTTATTATCTAGTTGGAAAGGTGCTTGTGATCATGTAACTGAGTTTATGAATAACACTAATGGAAAGACTCATTCTCTTGTTTAAGGTATCAACAATTATACATAAACCCTTTCACTGTCTTACATTTAGAAAAGGTCTCCATGGCAACCACACCGATCATCACAGGTATTGTATTGAAATCATCCCTTAGGGAACAGTGGTAAGGAACTAAAAATAATTCACCTTTCCCTTAAGAAAACAACAAGAATTTTCATCGCAGCTCACTGAAGTGTGTAATAATTTAACAAAGTTAAGACAGGAAAAAGCACAGTGACACATCAAATTATTATACATGGTGAAGAGACTATTAGTCATGAAATGTGTAAAAGTTTAACCAAGGTTAACTATATAACTATGTAACACATAGTTACATAGGGTTGAAAAAAGACCAGAGCTCATCAAGTTCAACCCTTCCAAGTGAACCCAGCACACACAAACCTATACTGACCTATCTACACACTCACATATATAAACCATATATATACATATATATATATATATATATATACATTAATGATTAATACTAACTGTACATATAAGGATCACAATAGCCTTGGATATTCTGATTGTTCAAGAACTCATCTGGGCCCCTCTTAAAGGCATCAACAGAATCTGCCATTACCCCATCACTAGGAAGGGCATTCCCCAACCTCACTGCCCTCACCGTGAAAAACCACCTACTCTGCTTCAAATGGAAACTCCGTTCCTCTAATCTAAAGGGGGGGCCTCTGGTGCGCTGATTGTTTTTATGGGAAAAAAGAACACCCCCTATCTGCCTATAATCCCCTCTAATGTACTGGAATAGAGTAATCATGTCCCCTTACAAACCCCAACCTCGACAGTCTCACTTCATAGTTTAAACCTTCCATCCCCTTTACCAGTTTAGTTGCAGTCGCTGCACTCTCTCCAGCTCATTAATATCCTTCTTAAACACTGGAGCCCAAACACATCATTCAATACTTTTTTTTTCTATTTCTTTGCCAGAAGCACCTGTGTAGCATTTCTGTTTTGTATTTACTCGTTTGTGACTGCACAGGTTTTACACATTAGGTTACAAACTAGTGGTCTTCTTTCTACAATAAATATAGATAAATGGAGGGCACTCACTTCACAGTCACAAAATACAATATAGGTGTTTAGTGCAAAAAACCCAAAAGTTGTACCCCCATATGGGGTACCAAGGACAATAATTTTAAATAGAATAAGGGTTTGCACACAAAAAATACAAGCAGAGTGGTAGTATTAAAAAATAGTTATCCTTCATATAATATGCAAAAAGTTTAACAACAATCAATTTTAATGAAAAAATTACAGAAAATAATACATAAAATTGTAAAGTAAAACATACCACAAAAATGTGCATAGGCAAAAAGAGACACACAGGTAAGCGGATACACTTGCCAAAGATGAGAATTACCCCAACGTTTCAGCAAAAAGCCTTTCTCAAGGGGAATCCTGATGCATAAACTAATGTGGAAGATATAAATACCCTCTCATTAAACGCCAATTTTTCTCTCACAGCAAGCACCTGGCTTACTCCCGGGTACGTGATGTCATGTATGCCGACGTCACTTCCGCAGGAGCCCTTTCTTGTGGAGCAACACAGCCTTCTAGTGTAATTTCACACACACTAATAGGTGCGCGAATTCGCACATGCGCACACAGGCGTATTACTTTACAATTTTATGTGTTATTTTCTGTAATTTTGTAATTAAAATTGATTGTTGTTAAACTTTTTCCATATTATATAAAGGATAACTATTTTTTAATACTACCACTGTGCTTGTGTTTTTTGTGTGCAAACCCTTATTCTATTTAATATTTGGCCAAAGATCTGCCAGATCTCGATTGGTCAGGCTTAAAAACCCTATCAGGACAAGGAGTATAGTGGCTTGTTGATGTGGTCCAGACATCCTGTATCCTGAACAAGTAGAACCTTCTGTGTGTGGCCTGCTTTAGGGGCAGACTGGGTTGACATTCTGAGACACTGGGGAGATGAGCAACATAAAAGAGGAGCAGCAAGGCAGGCAGTTTGTTGGCAATGTGACCTGTGAGAGCTTGACTTGAAATGTTATGGACACATCTATATGAGCTCTTGTGGTGGCTTGCTGTGTCTCACTGTGACTTCTTAGGTGGATCACTATTCTTTCACTCTAGTTCTTGTTGGAGAAGTGGGGCTTTTTCCTTTTCTTGAACCTGTGGCCCTTTGAAATGGACTTCTGCCTATGCAGATGGCCATACTCAGAGTTCCACTTGCTTGGCAAGGTCATCAAACTCTGGACCCGATTTAGCCACCCACATGCAGGGCCAAATGGACCTGGTTCCAAGTTGCGTCAAAAAATTGTGGAAAAAATATTCATAAAATAGATTTCGCAAAATTGCTAAATTATATTTGCAAATAACAGTTATATTCGTACATAACAAAAGCACAGTGGATATGCTCACTTTTTCATTTGTGAGCCATTTGCGAATATTTGTGCACAATGCACATTTCACTACAATTTGCAAGAAAAGGAAAGATGGGCACAGCAGTGCAATTATTATGTATATGCGTTTTGAGAAATTTATAAATGACCCCCAATATCTTTAATTACATAACCCCATTGATCTATAAAGTCTTTCAAACGATTAGTCATATTTCGTGAGACAGACATCATAAAATTGTGCCAAATACTTTTGCTGCCAGATTATCACATACTTTGCATAGTTTTATTTTCCTGGAAGCGCTCACAGGTTGATATTACCAATCTCCAGAGTACTTTATAAAGTAGTAAAAAAATATATTGCATTACTATTTAGTGTTTCCAGTTATACAAGTGCTCTACAATTTTCCCTTTCTTTAAACTGAATGCACTCAGTCAGAAACCCTCAGTCAGAAACCCTCACTCAGTGGTTTTTATCAATGTTAGGTATTTTTTTCCCCTCCTGGTGCTCCTTTTAGGAACAAATGTACTAGTCTGAGGAAAAAATGCTGAAGTCGCCTGAAGTTTCCTCTCAAGGCAACTTTGGCAAATCGTAGTGACGCATATGCCATCCCACAGGTGATTTACATCCTTGCGGCAATGAAGATTTGTCGCAGGTGACTAATCTCCCTGTCTGCCACTGCCCTTATCTGTATAGAAATACTGTAAAGATCTTTCTTTCGTATTATTACTAATGGAAAGCAAATATTATTCTGTCAAAACTTCAGTATTGCACCTTGTGATTGCAAGAAAAAAGTGATGTGTACATTGCACCATGATTCTATTACCCCCCTTTTTAGTAAGTTACAATTTTTTTTAAAATGTTATTGCTTTTTTGCAAATCTAAGTCTGAAAAGGATCGACTGGGAAAGGTAAGATGATGGCCAAGTACTCCCAGGGTTAGTGCATCTTTTACAGAAAAGGTGGTGGTACCGAGAAACACATTTCTTGTCCTTATGGATTTGTTGCAAATTTAGAGATAGAACTAAATAACAAGAGCAACAGAGCATAAAACAGGAATCAGGAAATTCCATTTAAACCTAATTTAAGCCTGTCATACACACTGACAGCCATCTGTTTGATGAGGTCATTGTCCTGGAGCATATCACTTATGGCTACTGACACTTATCAAAGATGTTACAAGACCTTAATAGTGTAGGGAACTGGTAAATTATGCCTTTTCCCACTCTGTGGTCCCCTAGTTCTCTAGACAGCTATAAGGGTCCTTAATGTAATGGGAAGTAAGTCCCTTGTTCCTGGGTCATAGCATGACCCCTTTTGCATTTCCACGGTTTGGCCATTAGGTGGCACTGTGGATATAAAAGGCTGAGCAGCCATGAGGCAAGAGGCCATTTTGTGGAGCTCTCTCCACAAGAAGAGAGCTCTACTGTGAAAAGCTGGGAATAGGTAGCTTTAGAAAGAATAGGCAGTTCCTGTTATAGATCACACTAGGGGGCCCATTTACTTACTCACGAACCGGCCGAATGCGTCCGATTGCGTTTTTTTCGTAATGATCGGTATTTGGCGATTTTTTCGGAAAGTTATCGCGACTTTTTCGTTGCCATCCGAATGTTGCGTAAAATCTGGTGATTTTTTCGTAGCGTTAAAACTTGCGCGAAAAATCGCGCCTTTTTTGTAGCCATTCCGAAAGTTGCGCAAAATGTTGCGATTTTTTCGTAGCGTTCGGATTCATTCAAGCTTCAGTATGGTGACTTTTCTTGGGCCAGGTTGGAGCTGCAGGGTGCCATTGAGTCCTATGGGAGGCTTCCAAAATCATGCTAAGTCTGAAAGTTTCGGCCGCCGCTTACGAGCGCTCAATACGAAAAAGTCGCAACAAGATACGAGCGAATCGTAATGGCTACGAAAAACTCGCGTTTTTTCGCGAAAATCGTATTGGTAACGAAAAAGTCCCGACAATTTCCGAAAAGTCGTAAAGGCGCCGAAAAAATCGCAAAAAATACGAAAAAGACACAAAATGTTCGTTTTCCAATCGGAATTTTTCCAATTCGGATTCGAATTCGTGTCTTAGTAAATCAGCCCCTAGGTGTGATAGACAGGCAGGGCTATTTAGTGAGCCGCATTTGCTCCAACCAGGATTGTAGAGGCATTATAAGCCGGGTATAATACTACCCAGAGTAGGGTTAACAGTGTACAGACCTAGGGTTAGATAGTGATCAACCAGGTTCCACTGGAAGCATATACCTGAAAGCTGGGCGTTAACCCATTGTGCCCTGCAGCTAAAGGATTATTGTGACTATTACTTGTAAGTACTGCCTATGCTGTGAAATGCTACTACCTAACTATTCTATGCTGTAATTACTCCTAAGTGGCTGTGTAAATAAACAGTTCATGGTTTCAAGGTTAAGAACCACTGGCGCCCATTTATTGAGAAATACAACACATATCCACCTGGCCTCCATACAAAGCGAGGGCTCACCCCTGAAGGATACAGTCTAATCCTGGGTAAAATACGGTGTAGCTTGTGGTAATTAAAGGGCTAATTTACTATAAGCTTACAATAGTTAAAGAAATTTGATGTTCAAAGTGTTATTAGAATATTCCATTCAATATACTCTACAGCAGTGATCCCAACCAGTGACTCATGGGCAACATGATGCTGGCCCCCTTCGAAGTTTCTCCCAGTGGCCCAAAGTAGGTGCCCATTTTAAATTTCTGGCTTGAAGAAAGCACAAAGACACAGTTTTACTCCAAGAATAGCCTCTCATAGGCTGCCAGTCCACATGGGGCTAACAAATAGCCAATCATAGCCCTTACTTGGATTGCATTGTACCTACAACTAGTAAGTGTCTAATGTGGAGCCATTCACAATCAGGTAATTCAAGTCCAGGCCAGAGAAAGCAGACCCTGTGGGGGAAACCAGTGAATGAGGTGATGTCACAGGTTGTGTCATATTTTTGCTTGCATCGTGGCTTACCTATAATTGTATGAGGATAGGTGGACCAAAAACATGTTTAAATATGTGTCAGTTTGGTTTTATGCACAAAAGATTATAAAAAAAAATTACCTTCTTTGAATTGATAAGCAGAAAGGTAGCCCTTTGGGTTACAGTGGACATGATTTACTTGTTGCTATCTGATACTGCTCCACTCATGAGGTTACTGACTAAATTAAGAAATACTGACCTGGAACATAATATTTGAACTTGGGTAAAGGATTGGCTGATAGATACAATGAACGTTTCCTAGTTGGATCAGTGTTGTTAGGAGTACAGTATGTATCCATGGTACGTTGCTTTTTAATTTAAGCTAGCCACACACAGCAGAATCCATTCATTTGGTGGAAAGGATGTGGGATAGCCAACAAATAGGTTTTCTATCTGTTTCTTGACTAAGGGATGTTGTGGGCAGGAAACACTTTTAGTGCAATACGTTCTGACAAACTTGTGTATACACAACCGGACAGTTATAAAAATGACACCTGTTATGAAATATAAGTATGTATGCTTAGAATCTGTAAAAGAACTTAAAAAAAATTGAAATCCTATGTTAAATATTTATGAAGTGGAAAGTTCCCCTAAGTTATTCATACTAAGCTGAACTAGGGGTAGGCAGCAGCAGCGGCGTGTGTTAGAAGGGGAGTGTTAGGACTCTAGGCCCATACCTATGCTGCCTTAACTGTGGCACTGCATGTCATGGAGCAGGTGAGTGAGCAGGCAAGCTACAGGGGGTTGGGTTGTGGAAGGCACAGTCGTGGATGGGTGGTGGACAATCCTTGTCTTGGGCAACTGTAGGTCTTTAAATGAGAGAATAAGGTTTTGATTCCCTTCTGCAGAAACCAACCTCTGTGGATTTGCTTTTATTCTTCTTCTTTTATTATTCCTTCCATTATTCTAATTTATAATAAATATGGATAGCTCTTGCCTTATACACTTAGGGTGCCCATTAATGATTGTGCAAACTTTTGTGCTCCGGCAATCATAAACCCCACGTGAATTTACTACTCACATGTGAAGAAAAATGCTTGTCAATCTTTGTAAGTTTGCCCAAACTGACTTTTGTAACAAAGAAGAAATTGGCACCAAAAAGCTGCCAGGTGTTAGAAAAGCCCTTTCAGGCAAACTTATGAAGATCGCTGAGCATTTTTCGCCATGAAACCCTGCATGATTAGTAAACTAACATGGGGTTTCCTTTACGATTGCCTGAGCACAAAAGACTGGGCAATAATAAATTAGCTTCCTAATTTTGACATTTTTGCATCCATTCAATCCTTGGCAATCTCATCAATGTAAAAATTTGTTAACACTTGAGGGATTACTTTCTTAGGACACCATCATTCCTTACTGCGCTAAGTGGAAGAGGAAGTTAAGGGTGTTGTGCAACTACACCTCCCTTGCTGCTATACAGTAAAATAAAAACAGAGGGCGCCAGAGGTTCTTGCAAACAACAAAATAACAAGTGTTTATTGAACATCCACAGGGTTTACTCACAATACAGCTTCTCAAAGTGGTACAGGCAACACCACATACAGAGTGCAATACAGACTGACACTCCCCTGAGTACAGACTTGGCAGGAATCTCACTACTCCTCTGCAACACACCCAGTAGTGGATCCCCTCAGGGAATTCTCTATCCTGATTTCCTATTCACTGGGATCCCTACACTACAGGCAATATGGCCTGGGAGAGATACCTGCAAAACTACCAGTCCTATGTAGGAGCTCAGAACTGCTCTTTCTAGCTCAACCCTAACTGCCTTACACTCCTAGTGCCTAGTGCCACTATCTAATGCCTCATTTACGGGGCCCTGTTCCCTGACTTTAACTAGACCCTGGGCTTACAGCAGCCATCCACCCTGTTCCTCAGGTGGAAGCAAAGAGGAAGGTAAGTGGCAGGAAGTGGTCACCATACCAGCTAGCCAATAGCACACATATGTTAATGAACTCACTTAGATATATTCCCTTCCGCCCAGCAACTAAGGGAACTGAACCTGTAGGGATTTAAAGCCATAGGGACCATTTAACCCTATGGGTGCCTACATTAACTTTTAGGTTTATGTATTCAATAAAACAATCTGCTGTTGGTCTTTGTTCTTTATTTTTATGGGGTTTTTTTTTAAAGGGGTTATTCACCTTAACTTAACTTTTAGTAAGATGCAGAGTGTACTATTTTGGGACAATTTGCAATTGGTCTTCTTTTTATTATATGTGGTTTATAAATGACTTAGTTTTTTATGTAGCAGTTCTCAAGTTTGGAATTTCAGCAGCTATCTGGTTACTAGTGTCTAAATTACCCTTGCAACCAGGCTTTGATCTGAATGAAAGACTGGAATATTAATAGGAGATGGCCTGAATAGAAAGATAAGGAATAAAAAGTACAACAATAACAATAGAACTGTAGCCTCACAGAGCAAGTTTTTTGGCTTCTGGGGTCAGTGACCCCCATTTGAAAACTGGAAAGAGACAAAAAAAGGATGGCAAATAATTTAAAAACTATAAAAAAAGAAACAATAACGACTAATTGAAAAGCTGCTTAGAATAAGCCATTCTATAACATACTAAAAGTTAGCTTAAAGGTGGACCACCCCTTTAATTAGCTGTTAGCTCAGCAGTTTACTGGTTGATATTGGCCAATGTATCCTTGGCTTAAACAGTAGACTGGAAGAAGCAAAAGAAAGGATCTAAACAGAAATATAAGCAATAAAAAGTAACAATATAATCTTAGTCTCACAGCAATAGGTTTTGCCTGTGGGGTCAGTGATCCCTAACAATCAGATAGCATTTTTAAATTCCAGGCTGGGAAGAAAGCAGAAGAGAATAATTCAAAATCTATAAATAATAAGGCTTCCATTTACTGGCCTCCTCTCCTTTCCCACACCAGAGCAAACAGCAAAAAAAAGCCCCAGGAAAGCCATGCTCATGGGTTGGCAGCCATGCAAGGCAGCAGGTCTTTTGGTCCTCTGCTCTCTGACAGTGATCAAGCATACGCATTTAAACATCAGTGTGCATGCTCCTAGTTGGGGATTGCTGCAAGAGAGCAAAGGACTGGAACTGATCACAGACCACTGTACTCTACAGAGTTTAGCTGTTATCAACTGTGTACACATGAGAATTTTAGGGTGAAGACACATGGAGCTACTAGTAGCAGCTACTTGTCACGGCCACAAAATAGAAAATGCTGATTTAATTGTCTCTGCATGTGTTTTAGCAGAGGCAAATCTCAGAACTGTCTATGGCAGTAGTATCTACTTGTCACGGCTACTAAATGACAGAAAATACCCTGCCATAGACAATTCTGAGATTTGTCTCTGCTAAAAAACACGCAGAGACAATTATCAGTAAATGATCAGCATTGTCTTTTTTAAGTAGCCACGACAAAGAGCTGCTACTAGTAGCTCTGTGTATCTTCACCCTGACACATGGAGATACTTAGTAGTATCTACTTGTCATGGCTACTAAATGCCAGAAAATACCCTAAGTAGCTCCATGTGTCAGGGTGAAGACACATGGAGCTACTAGTAGCAGCTACTTGTTGTGGCTACTAAAAAAGACAATGCTGATCATTTACTGATGATTGTCTCTATGTGTGTTTTAGCACAGGCAATTCTCATTATTGTCTATGGCATATTATTTTCTGTAGTTTAGTAGCCTTGAAAAGTAGCTGCTACTAGTAGCATTGAATCTGCCCAGTGCAGGCACACAGAGCCTATATCCGCCAACAAATGAGAAGCTTTTTCTATGATACGGCAGACTGTCAGCCTGCACCTATACACTGGCTGACAATTCGCTTCGTGGGGCCTTACCTAAGGGCTCTGGCACACGGGGAGATTAGTCGCCCGCAACAAATCTCCCTTGTCACGGGCGACTAATCTCCCGGAACTACCATCCCACCGCCGAACATGTAAGTCACCGGTGGGATGGTACACGCTGCGCAGACGATTTCGGCAAATCGGCGAAGTTGCCTCGCGAGGCATTTTCGGCTATTTGATGAAATCGCGCTGCCGCGTGTGCCATCCCACCGGCGACTTACATGTTCGCCGGTGGGATGGCAACTGACAGCTCTCTGATGGCAACTCGGGGAGATTAGTCGCCCGCGAACAGGGAGATTTGTCGCGGGCGACTAATCTCCCCGTGTGCCAGAGCCCTTAAAGGTGGCCATACACAGGCAGACCTCAGCTGCATTTTTGGGTCCTTCAGATGATTCAGCAGCTTATCTGCCTGTATATCAAGCCTTTTGACAAGACTCCCTGATCAAAATCTGACCAAAAATCAGCCAGATGGCAATTGGGCAGCCTTAGCATGAAGGGAATATGAAAAGCCAATCATATCCAAAAATGCTATTGGATAGTGAAAACACAGATTATCCAAGATTTCACATTCAGGGTGTCCTATGTCTATGTATTATATTAAACCAGAGCTTTAAATTGGACTTAATCCCTGCATACTTTAACTAAAGCATAGATAATTACAAATAGACATACAAAAACACTCTTTATTGTACCACTGCCAACAAAATAAAATACCCAACCCATGAAACCAACGCAGTACTAGAAGGAAGGGAGGGGGCCCCTCCACATGTGGAAATGGCACTTTATAGATAATATAATTATCAAGCACAGCCAGCATTATAACGTGTATTAACAGCATGAATCTCTAGCACCTAAACAATGGTCATATTTTAAAATTGGTTTGATCTACGCTTTAGTGAAATCATGCAGGGGTTAAGTCCAATTTAAAGTTTTGGTGTAATAGAATATAAAAAGTTAGAGGGGGCCACATCAATGAGCAGATGCAGTTCTTGCTCCGACTTTTCATATTCCCTTCAATCCAATGCGATCGTTTGGTGCTTGGGCCACGTGAAGTAATCAACGTTACACAAATGCCACTGTTCTAACACATCAGATAACTGAAATAATAAGTAGAAATTTCCTGTTTAAAACATTACATTTATCACATTTTCCAACCGAAAGTGAAGCGTGAAGAGGTTTTTGACACTTATGTTGGTTGTTACTATTGAAACAAATGAAACATTTTCTTTTGCTAGGCATATGGTTGAGTTCATGTCACTTATCATTATTGTTTTGCCAAGGTTAGAAGAGACACCCAGTCATACTGAAGTATAGAAGCAAAGCATTTCAAGTAGTGTGCCAAGGCCTGATCACAATACACACATTACATTACACCTACGGCTATTAGACAGTTATATGTAAAGAATACATGTAAATTAAAGTGATGGTGATGCATGTAAAGACTAAGCAGTATCATGTAGCCACTGAAACTTACCTGTATGTTGCACCATTGCTTTTGCTATTGCTTATATAAAGCAGGGTCATACCTATGGGGATGCTGCCTGAGGGTGTAAGTGTTTCAGGAACAGGAGTTCCCTATGTGGCCCTACATTAGGTACATTATATACATTGTAAACAAGTGTTTTTAAGGGGGCTAGTTGTCAGTTTAAATACTTTTTTTGTAAAAGATATTGTATTTCTAACTTTAGGGGGCTATAAAATGATTTACTTTTGGGTCCAAAAACTTCAAATCATGTTTATTCCTTAGTTTTTAAGATAAGCAATACAAATAAGAAAAACTGCTAAAATATATGAATTGCGTAATTGCCTTACATTGCCTTCTTCTGCATTCTTCAGCAATTACACAATATATGTTTTAGAGCTGGAGATTCCCACTGACACCAATGCAGGGGTATTTTCAGGAGATTTGGCGACTGTGGGTAGCAAAGACTTTGGCGACTGTGGGTAGCAAATCACACATAATAAAAAATGAACACCAGTTGCAAATTGTCTCAGTATATTACTCTCTACATCAGGGCCGGAACTAGGGGTAGGCAGAAGAGGCAGCTGCCTAGGGTGCAACGATTGGGGGGCGCCACCCCTAGTCTGCAATAAATATTTCGCTGCACCGCTGTGCATCGCACATCATAGCCCCCCACGCTCGTACTGCGCATGCGCGTCAAACAATGCAGGGGTGGGGGGTGCGTGGTGCAGGGGCAAGGTGGCCAACCGGGCTGCCTAGGGTGCCCGGTTGGCTCGGCCCGCCCCTGCTCTACATTATAGTGAAAGTTAATTAAGGATCTTAATAATTAATGATATTGCAATGACTAATCTCCTGCGAATGCTTTCCCATCAGCAATAAAGTAAATTGCTGGTGGGAAAACAGACGTAGCACTTCATTTTTTTCCAAAGTTGCCATATGAGGAAACTTCAGGCGACTTGTTTTTCCACCAGCGATTTACAATATTGCTAGTGGGAAAGCCAGGGCCGCTGCTGGCCAAATGGGTGCCCTAAGCAGAAATTTACTTTTGTGCCCCCTCCCTCAAATATTTCGGAAGTAAAAATAAATTATAAAAAAAAAAACCCACTATAGGGGCCCCACACACAGTGCCCCCAATTGCCCCCATAGACAATGCCCCCATAGTAAGTGCCCCCAATAGCCCCCATAGACAATGCCCCCATATAAGCAGGGCCGGATTTAACGTCGCGGCGCCCCGAGGCTGCCCCCGCCCCCCCCACGAGTGCGCAATCGCGCGGCGCCCTCTCCCCCTGAGTGCGCATGCGCGATCAATGCGCATGCGCACATTTAAACTCCCATACGGAGCAGTGGGGAGAGGTCCCGACTGCTCCGTATGGGAGCCAAATTTAAAAATTCTGTTGCGGCGGGGCGGCATGCCTCCCCTAAACTTGTGCCGCCCTAGGCCCGGGCCTTTGTGGCCTTTCCACAAATCCGGGCCTGATAGTAAGTGCCCCCAATTGCCCCCATAGATTGATTGAACTATCCGGGACAGCGAGATGCGCTATAAAACACGGTGGGACAGTGTTGGGGGGTATGTTATAATATATAAAAATGTTTTTTTTTTTGGAGCAGCTGGGATGGTGCCCCCCTGGGAGTTGGTGCCCTATGCAGACTGAGTACAGGTATAGGACCCATTATCCAGAATGCTCGGGACCAAGGGTATTCCGGATAAGGGGTCTTTCCATAATTTGGATCTCCATACCTTAAGTTTACTAAAAAATTAATAAAACATTAATTAAACCCAATAGGATTGTTTTGCATCCAATAAGGATTATTTATATCTTAGTTGGGATCAATCACAAGGTTCTGTTTTATTTCTACATAAAAAAAGGAAATCAGTTTTAAAATTCTGAATTATTTGCTTATAATGGAGTCTATGGGAGACGGGCTTTCCGTAATTCGGAGCTTTCTGGATAACGGGTTTCTGGATAAGGGGTCCGATACCTGTACTCTGCTTATAGCAGGGGTCTCAAACTCGCGGCCCGCGGGCCATTTGCGGCCCTCGGTACAATATTTTGTGGCCCACACCAACGCCTTCTCAAAAGCATTGAATGGATCGCGATTTTTATTGCGATTCAAGGGATAATGCAAGGCACGGCGGGCGGGAGCTGCTGATTGCGGAAATGACGTTATGCCATCATAACAGTTATTATGGGAAGACGTTCTGTGTGCACAATTAGCTGCTAAGGAGCTAATTGTGCACACAGAACGTCTTCCCATAATAACTGTTATGATGGCATAACGTCATTTCCGCAATCAGCAGCTCCCGCTCGCCGTGCCTTGCATTATCCCTTGAAAGCCAATTTTTTGTGAAATCCTTTATGCGGCCCAGCCTCATCCTGACTTTGCCTCCTGCGGCCCCCAGGTAAATTGAGTTTGAGCCCCCTGGCTTATAGGGAGCGGCAGCCCTGGGGAAAGCATTCTGAGGAGATTTATCACAGGCAACTAATCCCTTGGTGTACCAGTACCCTTAAGTGAATAACACATTTAGGGCAGTGGCACACAAGGAGATTAGACACCCCGCGACAAATCTTCATTACCGTGGGCGACTAATATTCCCGCAATGCCATCCCACCGACAAGAATGTAAATCGCCAGTGGGATGGCATATGCGTCGCTACAATTTCCCGAAGTTGCCTCTCTCTCTGAATTTTTGATTAAGAAAATGAGTTGGGATAAAATGCCACAAACTGTAAGCTGTCTCTTATTTAATACACAGTCTACACAGTAATACACAGTTCACCCAGCATTCACCCCAAAAGCTTCCCTTTGTGGTCAGAAGCCTATGATAATTCTGTTTCATTCCTATTTGTCAATAGCATAGGCAGAGAAGGAACCAAAACCATAAAAGTTTTATAATATATCACTGTATCATATATATTACCGCTTAAATCTTAAGCAGAAATGTAGTGTGTAGGTGTTAGAAAATGTGATAGTGTGGAAGTGAAACAGTTTAATGCAAGTTATAAGTTCCATATATTTCCCTCATATATATATATATATATATATATATATATATATATATATATATATATATATATATATATATATATATATATATATATATATATATATATATATATATATATATATATATATATATATATATATATATATATATATATATATATATATATATATATATATATATATATATATATATATATATATATATATATATATATATATATATATATATATATATATATATATATATATATATATATATATAGTGGTAAGTGGGTCTCACAGTGCAGGAACTCACTAGTGCTGGATATGTTTGTTAATGTTTATATGTGCGTATGTACAGTATATATACATAAGCGCATCACAGGAACTACTTTTTAATTAAATAGTAACCGCAGTACAGTTCTCCTTTACCTGTACCTTGATCCCCTGCGCTACACACCTTGCCCGACCCTGCCCCCAGTGGGAGGGGCTGTTCCCTCAGCAGAGGGTGTGGCATTGCCCCATGGGGTAGGGGGAAAGGAAGCGATCTCAGGAATTTCCAGCGCTGGCATCACTATATATTCATCATCCTGCTCTAACTGTAATCGCATTGCTTCACTTTGTGCCGGGAAGTTCCCGCAGAGCCGCACTGAGCTGGGAACGCCGAGAGGGTAAGGAGGTCTGAGCTGCTAACGTTTTCTTATAGTTCTACTGCGACTCACTGCAGATACGGTGCATGTGCCCATATAGGAATCATTATACATAAAGGGCAAGTGTAGCAGCAGCAGGCAGAGCTGACGCAGGTGACAGTGTAGCAGAAGAGGCAGATGGTGTAGTTATAGCGATGCCAGCTCGGTGCCTCCCATGTGACTGGGTGCAGTATTTATTGCATCTCGGCTGAAGCGCAGCGATTTCCCAACCTGTAGCTACTGATATTTCCTTTTTGTGTCTTTCACCTTTGCTGCGACTGCATTTAAAGTTCCCAGTTGTTGCAGACTCCCCCCTGTGCCCAGAGCTGAGCAGAGCACGGAGCGTTCCAGCTGTTGCAGGACTCCAACTCCCACAATGCACAGCGCCCAGCTGCAGGATTTAGAGAGGTCCCTGCTTTGTATTTAGCTCTGGGGAGTTGTGTATAGGTGTGAGCAGTAACATTATATGGCAACAGTTATGTTTTTATTCCTTCCTTTTCCCTCTTCCAACAGTGTAGCAGCGCAATTACATTTACAAATAACTTTAAAACTACTGAATGTATTTAATGAATGTACATTGGAATATTGCTTAGAATTAGATTTTTCATTATGCAAAAGTAGGTTTTTGAGTGAAGTTCTACCTAGTATAAAACAGCCTGGTTTTCTAGAGGAAATGAAACTTTCAATCTAAATGTGTATCTAGATAACAGTTTAATCCTTTGTTGGTCTATGCAATTAGTCATGCATTACAATAGTAAATACACCTTGGGATCGCAAATCTCTGTTTACGCTACTGCTGGAGGGCAGTCTTATTGTCTCCAAGTTTTTTTGTCCTGAGGGGTTAGCCAATGAATGCCTAAAACTGGAGATAACCAGAATAAAGTGGCTGGCTGCTATTTAGCAGGGGAAATCCCCCACAGCCGATAATTGTCATTTCACTGCAATAGAAACATGGACCAAATGGAGTATATGACATTCTGCATGATCTGGTCCCTTCGGAACTGGACATGCATTAGCCTTTTTGGGCCACCAAGCTATCTGATGTGCCAGTGCATGCCAGGCTTAAAGTGGACCTGTCACCCAGACATAAAAAGCTGTATAATAAAAGCCCTTTTCAAATTAAACATGTAACCCAAAGTCATTTTTTATTAACACATCTATACCCATTATATAAGCATTTAAAAGTCCCAGCTGTCAATCATATATTGCCTGACCCGCCTCTATGACTTAGGCATAGAGGTGGGGCAGACAGTTATTTTCACTTTCAATTCAGAACTTTTTAGATATCACTGCACTCCTCACATTCCCCCTCCCTCCTCACCATCTAATTGTGTAACCAGTGCATGGATATGGGTATCAGGCCCCCCCCATACTGGCACAGAAACAAGATTTTAGCAGGATACACAACTTGCCTTAATAACAGTGTCCACAAAATGGAGCCTGCCTGTTTTCTGCAATTGTGAATTCCAAGGCTGAAGGAAATAAGTTTAAAATAATTTATATAGTGTAATTGAAGTTTATTTTGCTTGATAAACACAATAGAAAACAATTTGTAATTATTTCTTAGGGTGACAGGTTCCCTTTAAGGTCACACAGGAGAAGTAGTAGAAGCTTCATGTAGCTGACGAGAAATTGGTTTCAAACATACAGACAGGTTCATTGGCTTCTGGAAAACCTAGCCCTTGTTATGTGTTCTGGGGTATTATATACAAAATTGGATCTAACATACTGTAATGGAATCCATGTGAAAAATAGATTTTATTTGGCCTACAAAAACACAGAATTCATAGGAATTGGACTGGGGGTTGGTAATGAGCAATCTGTTTATCTGTAATACCAGACGTGGCTGTTTCTTGGCCTGTGTATAAACACAATCTGAGAAACAGCCCATCCGCTTGTGCTGCTCTCTACACTGACAGGCACTGCCTGGGCCTGGGTGCAGACACATAAAGCAAATATAGACACAAAAATGCATACTTACCCATTTTGACACCAAAATTTGAGTGTCTGCACCCAGGCCAGAGAGTAGTACCTGTCAGTGAAGAGAGAACCACAAGCAGATTGGCTGTTTCTCAGAATGGGTTTCTACATCTGGCCTGAGATGCCCGAGGCCTTTCTCAGCCCCTCTGTGCTTACCTCTTTAATGGTGAAGGGGATGGGATGCATAATTAGTGCAGAGAGCCTCATTTCTGTTTTAAAAAACAGAAATTTTGTTCTTAACATTACCAGAGATGTTTTTTTGCTTCCCCTGACCTCTCTCTGCCGCCTGAGGAAAAATTCTCACCTTGCCTAATGGCAGGAGCGGCTCTGCATCTAGCATTACCCTAAATCTCTCCATAAATGTATTTGTGGCATTTAAATAAAGGATAGGATGGCAGTACAAATAAAGTACAGTACAGATGGCCATATAAATAAAATGAAACCTATTACTAGCCATATACTATAAGCAGTGGCTAATCATAAAAAATCATATATGTATTTAATGTTCTTCTGAGGCAAATATGTGCAGAGACAACATGTCATAGATCAATCATTACAATTAATAAATACAGAAGTGGTCCTGAGTAACAAGCAAATAAGTTAGTGCGGTGCCAGCTTGGGGCACTCCTGCTGAGTAAGTAGCATTAGGAAAGGTGATCTAGGAATGCAAAGTGACATAGGGCAGATTTTTTCAGTGCAACAAAATGAAGAGACAAAATGCCAGGAATTCTTAAAGGAAAATGTATGAGAAAGCAATGTTTAGGTCATACACAGGCAATGTTACCCCTAACATGTGCCCACACAAGATATAATTCCAGCAATTCCAGCACACACTGGTTGTACATGTAAACACATAACTCCACAATTGCTTAGGCTTTATGCAACGGCATGCCGTTTTTAGAGGGAGCGCTGCACATGTGAATATACAGCTGTCCAATTGCAACACCTAGCAATGCCCCAAAGGTTTTTGTGGAGATGCCAAGAGGGGTGATGTGACAAGTATTGATGGCAGCACAGATTTATAGCCACTTGGGGCATGGGTATCATCTGTAAAATTTAGCTTAAATAAAGAGATTTTTTTCTTATTATTTATATTGTTATTAAAAGGAAATGAAAGGGTGTTTTTAAAGGCACAGTACACACCCTTTTTATCTTGAGTTGAATGAATAGGACTTGTGCTGAATATACTTTTTGTCTATTTTCATTAAGAAATATCTATCATTTCTGTTATTTCTGGCACTTAAAAAGAATATGAACCCAATTTACTTTAGCACTTTCTATCCCATCCTTTTCCTGACAAACATCAAACCAATCACCAGTCTAGTAGCGTAACAAATTTTATTGGGCACCATAGCAAATTTAATTTAGGGTTCCAAAACATTAGTACGTTGACCTATTTTACCAAGATATAGCAAAATTGATAATTGATTAAGGCTTTACTGGGACCCTCTACACTCCTGGCCCCCCTACACCCACAGGGTCTGCTTTCCCTGTAGTAATGCCCTTGCACCAGCCTACAGAGAAGCCCCTGATACTGAGCTGCTCAAAGGCAGCTGCTTAAATAAAGGAGAGGTGTGTTTGTTTAAAGGTAGAGAGGGAGCTCTGTACAAATTGTCCTGTTTATAAAGGAAGAGGGTGTAAGGTCAGTGAAAATAGCTCAACTTTCATAATAACGCTTTATAATGTCAAAAAAAGCAAAGTATGCAAGGCCTTTTTATTTTGTATTCCGTCCCTTTACATAGGACATAGTTTCCATTTAATGTTTGAAGTGCTGTTATTTGCTTGCCTGAAACTAATGTGATTTTTATGATTAACAGCCAGTTTAAAATCATTCTAAACATTACTGTGTGCCTTTTTTTCCAGGGAAATAACAGTTAGCCAGACAAGGATTACATACCAGGGGTCTAATAAAACTAAAAAAAAACACCTACTGACCCTCTCCTGTAGGACACAGCCCACGGACAGGGAGAAGACACAATGAGACTCCTGCACATTCTAGCACTGGTTTCTGCTTTCCAGTCTGTACATTTAGCAAGAGACTCATTGGTGCAGCTGAAAAACAATGGATATGAAGATATCATTATAGCAGTTAATCCCCAAGTGCCTGAAGATGGGAAGATTATTGAAAATATCAAGGTAATAATTGAAACAATTAGGATGTATTTCCGTGGGAGAGTTAAAACTGTATATATAGCATAGGAGGGGAATAATATATATAAGTGTATAGGGCAGTTGGTCTCTTTGGTGTGGCTAAGCCTTCCCCTCCCATGTTATTTACAACTCAATATATTTACTGTATATATAACTAAATATTAATCCTCTTCAGAGCAGATGCAGAACCTCTGAAAATACCTTTCTATTGGTGTCAGTGTGAATAGTTATGAGAAAAACATTTTTAAAATTGTGTTACTGCTGGAAATTGCCTTTTCCTGCGTTTAAGTGTGATTCCCAGTGATGCCACACTGATGCCAGTGGAAAGTTGTTTTTGGACGTTTTGATGGTAGTTTAGCAGGGGATAGTAATCTCAGGCAACAAAATCTAAATGTGCCACATTGGCTGCTCTCAGCCCACTCCATAATCTGCATTCACAGGCACTGCGTCTGCTTGTGTGCTGACACATGGAACAGATTTCTGTGTGGAAATGCAAACTTGCTTTACCCTTACCCTAAACTGGTAGAAAAATGCTAATGGCTGCTATGTAGCCATGAGCGCAGCCATTCAGGCTGAATAGGGCAATAAGACTAAACAGATGATAATAGATAAGCTCCATAGAATACAACGGGTTTAGTTCTTACACAAGAACATAAATGCCACATATCGCTCTCTAAACTACATACTGAAAAACTCTCCCATATAAAATATATTTGTTGCCAAGAAACAGTTCAATTTCAGGTGCTGGATAATTGGATACAAATTATAATTGTAAATAAAATATATTTTAACTTTTTAATGTTACTGGTCCTTTAACTTTGAATCTGTACTTTAAATGCGAATTGGTATAATTTGCCATAACAAATTGTGAATTTGTTTTTATTTTGTTAAGTTTATAGGAAAATCTGTTACTGAATATAGAGATGCTCTCTCCCCAAACTGAATCTGGGCTATTCAAATAAATCTCAGTCTTAGCTTAACTTTCATGATTATATTTCTCTGTCATATCTTGTTGTGTTTTAGAAAATGCTGACCGATGCATCTTCTTACTTGTTCCAAGCAACTAAAAAAAGACTTTATATAAGGAGTGCAAAAATTTTGATCCCCAATACTTGGGCAACCAATAGTTCATATGGTAGGCCGAAACTAGAGTCATATGACAAGGTAAGGTTTTTTATTTTGTATAGTTATTTTTATTTATTTTCTGTTATTTATTTATTTCTATTTTATTTTTAACTGTATGGTCATTTTAGAATGGACCAAACTAATTTATATGTTTATAAAAGTTACAATGTTTCTCAAACTTAATTGAATAAGTAGGCTTTTTGCAGAGAGCCCAGAATACTGAACAGTCAACACCTGCACTGAGATACAATTGTAACTAGTAAGTTAAACAGGTTTCTTGGGGGAACTGAGACTTGGAAATTTCAGCTTCATTAGCGAAACTGTAATAACACATAAAACAAGACCCCAAAACCCCCAAAAATATGTTCAACCTTTACATAACCTCCCAAATTTTGTAAAATGGGAGTGGCATTTAGGGGGAGTGGTCACAGAAATGGACGTGGATAAAAAAATATTTTTTTTGTCCCTCTTTACGTTTTTCAAATGTTGGAAGGTATGCCATTGTCAGAGATACAAAATGCTCAAATTCACCCAATTTGCCATTGTAATAAAGGTAGTGTCACGTGTCAGTGTTTTGACTCTTAGGAGTTTTGTAGTTCCATGGGCTGGAGACAAAAGGTTTCAGATTATCCTTCTATTACCTTGATTTGAAAGGGCTGAGGGCACACATTGTGTACGGTCTGCTTCTTTCTACCTGCACTTTGTACATATCCACTGAGAGGCACAGTGCAGCTTCATGGAGTGGAGATCATCCAGAAAATGCATGATTTTGCAGGCGAATGTAAGTTGTCTGCATTCCCTGTGTGCTCTCAGCCTTAAAGGAACAGTAACAGCAAAAAATGAAAGTGTATAAAAGTAATAACAATATAATGTCCTGTTGCCCTGCATTGCTACAACTGGTGTGTTTGCCTCAGAAAGACTATTATAGTTTATATAATTTAGCTGCTGTGTAGCCATGGTGGCAGCCATTCAAAGGAGAAAAGGCACAGGTTACTTAGCAGATAACAGATAAACCCCCATTATATGGGGCTTATCTACTAGTTATCTGCTATGTAACCTGTGCCTTTTCTCCTTTTTTCCAGCTTGAATGGCTGCCCCCAGCAGCTTATTTATATAGTAGCTTTTCTGTAGCAAAAACACCAGTTTTTTGCAGAGCAACAGCACATTATATTTTAATTACTTTAAAACACTTTAATTTTTTGATGTTACTGTTCCTTTAAAGAACCTGTGCCAATTAGCATTATCCTCTGCACACAATGCCAGCGGTGACAAAGGGCCATATGTATAAAGTGATAACTTTGTAACTTTTGCTACTTTAAGTTTTAATTGATATTTTAATGACTTACAAAGCTTTGAAATAGTTTCTGTTGAGGATGGAATGGCATCAAATTTCTGGCAAATGTTCTAATGATAGTTTCCCACGGGCTTCACAATTCCCAAATTTGTCCCAGGAATTGTGTTAACAACAAAACACATATATTATTGTTCTCAATCACTTTTATGTGAGTTTTTAATTACTGCCACTTTAGAGGTGGCACAGATCTAAATTCATATTACACAGCAGAGAGGGGAGGGGGAGAGAGGAGAGATACAGTATGGGAGTGGGGGGAGGGGGAGAGGAGCAAAATGAGCAAATTTGTGCCGTGCCCTAAAGGGTTTTGTCTGAGAGCTGGAAGTCTTGTAGGGCAGCAGCATATTATATTTTAGTTACTTTTCTACACTTTCATTTTTTGGAGTTACTGTTCCTTTAACCTGCAAGTATTATGTGGGCGGGGGCTTTTCTTTTTACAGCTTTGTAAATGGAGCAGCCTAATAGAAAATTATGAATTAAGGTGATTTCTACTTTTCCTGGCAGTTTCTTTACATGATTTCCATGTTTCCTGCTGCTGTTCATATTCACACTGACACCAATTCTCAAATATTTTCAGTAGATTGGCCACCTCTTATGTAGTGCAGATTTTTTTATGCAACAAATCAAACAAATACTGTTTTCAATAGCATGTATATTCACAAATTACTTTAAAAGCACTGAAAAAAGTAATTATAGAATATGTGAGTTTTTAACATTACATTTTTAACATAAATAATGACATTAGCCCATTATTTTTCATAAAATATAATTTTAAGCAACTTCCTAATGTATGTATTAGTAATATGTGGGTTGACATTTTATTGAGCCATAGCTGACCCTAACCCACTGCCTCCCCACCCAAACCCAACCTGGCAATGCACCTCTATTTATAGACCCGATTCCTCCCCATTGTCGCTATTGCATGTGGAAGATGGGCAGTGTAATGTGTGGGAAAGCGAGAACTCAGCCCCAACCTGCTTGCAACCCGCCAATATTGTATGAGTATGAGCCCAAACCCACCCAACCCACAGTCCTGCCGATTTCAGCCTGGCCTGCACATCGCTATTACTTTTCATGACGCTTTTAAATCAAGCCCATAGCAATGACAGCTCTATAGCTAATGTATATTTACTGTTTTAGACTTTTGCTGACAAATTTGGACACAGATTCAGTTTTTTAAGTGATTACTGTTTATGCTTTTAGGCAGATGTGATTGTTGCACCTCCTTTTGTGCAAGGGGATGATCCATATACCTTACAGTTTGGAGGTTGTGGAGAAAAGGGAAAATACATTCATTTTACTCCTAACTTCCTTGTAAATGATGAGAAAATGCTACCAATATATGGACCAAGAGGTAATTAGATGTCATTTAAAATGATATTTTCTCATTTGACTATATCTTTTTCCAATGTTTTTTTTAAATGCCTCTGAATTCCCACCATGGCAACATAAGTGCTTTCAATGTATTAAACCATGCACAACTGCATTTGTGTGACTTTGGGAATTAGATGCAGTTATTATTATTATTATTAACATTTATTTATAAAGCGCCAACATATTCCGCAACGCTGTACAATAAGTTGAGCTTATAATTGTTAAGGTGTGGATTGCATAATTTCTATCTTACCATTAAAATGACACCTGTGCATGATTCCTTAGGCACAACGATTGCAGCCATTTTTACGTGATTGCACTGGATTACCACAGGCCCTGGCCATTGCCTTAAAGGAACAGTAACACCAAAAAATGAAAGTGTATAAAAGTAACTAAAATATAATGTGCTGCTGCCCTGCACTGGTAAAAGTTGTGTGTTTACTTCAGAAAGTCTACTATAATTTATATAAATAAGCTGCTGTGTAGCCATGGGGGCAGCCATTCAAAGGAGAAAAGGCACAGGCACATAGCAGATAACAGATAAAACACTATTGTATTCTACAGAACTTATCTGTTATCTGCTATGTAACCTGTGCCTTTTCTCCTTTTTTCCATCTTGAATGGCTGCCCCCATGGCTACACAGCAACTTATTTATATAAATTATAGTAGTGTTACTGTAGCAAACACACCAGTTTTACCAGTGCAGGGCAACAGTGCATTATATTTTTATTACTTTAAAGCTCTTTCATTTTTTGGTGTTACTGTTCCTATTCAGCTATTGCTGATTATTTTTTTTTTAAATTGGTTTTACTTCTTCCTTTGGCCCCCACCCTGTGGCCCACCTGATCGATCATGTAATGGTCATACTCAATGCCAATTTTATTTATTGCAAAAAAAAAAAGAAACAGAGATAGGAAAGCTAGTGTTTATTTCAGCAAAGTTGGCAACTTTGTTACATTCAGATGCGATTTGCTCATCATAAATGTCTCCTCATTTCTCTTCATACATACAGGGAGAGTTTTCGTGCATGAGTGGGCTCACTTTCGCTGGGGCGTTTTTGACGAATACAACTATAATCGCCCTTACTATTTTTCTGAAAACCGGAAAGTTGAAGCAACAAGGTAGGAGTGTTAAGTGGCATATTGTGAAAGGGAATATAATTTACCTGTCACCATAATATATAAAGGTCCCCACCTACCGGTGGGCGATATCGGGAGAATCCAGGGTAATTAGATCGGATTACAACAGCGGGCATAGGAGAAGTCGGTCCAGGGATCGCATCAACGAGCCGATGCAGTCCCCGATCTGAATAGATTTTCTAACTTGCCCGATCGAGATCTGGCCGATTTCAGGCCAGATATCGGTCGGGCAGGCCCGTTGGAAGTGCTCATACACGGGCCGATTAGCTGCCGGATCGGCAGCTACTATCGGCCCGTGTATGGGGACCTTAATCCTGTGAGCAGGGGTGTATAGTCCTGTAAACCCCTATTCCGTGACTTCATGCGCACCACCGTAGCGGAAGTGACATCACATGAAGCGTGCACTTGAAGTCACTCCCACAGAGCGTCCCAACCCAGCTTTGTCACCAAATTTCTTATGGAAACCGGTGGCAGAGGCCGTGGGCATTTTTTAATTTTTTTAATAAAGTAAACCAAAATAAACTTTAGAAATGGAAACTGAAACTGCTATGTGACAATCGATTGATCGATCCTAGCCTTCCGTCTGTATAGGAAAGAGTCGGGCTAGGATCGATCAATTAATCGTCGCATAGTGGATTCTGCCCTGCATCGCCGTATCGCCGTATTTCAAATGACCGGAAGCCAAGTTTTAGTAGGTATTTTCTAGTAAAGCAATCAAAATAATAAATGGTGTGCAGGATAGGGCAATTATTGGGCAGGGTAGAATAGATTTTTTACTTAAAATTTTTTAGTGTTACTTTTCCTTTAAAGCTACACGAGACTGATAGCCTGATTAGAGAGGGGGGAATATACGGCGCGGTGACGTAGACTACAAGGATTGTCTTTTGATTGGCATAAAGATAATAGGCAATATCTGGGGAAAGACACAGGAAAAAAAAAAAGAGCACTGCTTTTCTGCACTGTCTCTGTACCTGTAGCTACATTTTTAGGTGAGGGTGATAGGTTCGCTTTAAGCTGGCCATACACTGAAGATCATTTGGCGTGGTTGCCAAACGAGTGGATCTTTCCCTGATATAACCACCTTGTGGTGGGAGATATTGGATTGATCCGATTGCTTGGCCCTTGAGCAAACAATTGTATCATATTGATGGGATGCAGGCCGTTAGGGAATTGCATCAACAAGCCGATGCGCTTCTTGCCTGGACAGGGTCTTTAAACCTGCCCAATCAAATCAGGCCTATTTTTGCCAGTCTTTCTGCAGCTTTTATCAGCCTGTGTATGACCAAATTTAGTTACCTGTTTAGCTCAGGTCTTTTCATACATATTCAGTGTAGATGTAACCATTTTCTATACTGCCATTTGTAAAAGTTAAACACCCCCCACCCCCCGCTTTTGACATTCAGTTGGATCTATACAGGTGCATATAAAAGGTGCATAAAGTGTATCAGAACTGCCCAGATAAATATATATATATTTTACACAGACAAACCTAATTCAGAAGATTGAGAGGAAATCATGTATGCTCTCAGGAACTAGTTCCCACCCGCCTTAAGTACATGGTGGAATGCAACGCCACCCTCACTTTGTTCCTTAAAGTCATAAATCCTGGTACTTGAAGTCTCCCTGCTTTCCAGAAAATCTGTGTACCACCCATTATGGAAATCAGAGGGATTTTAAGTCCAAGAATCCATCACTTCACAGTGACCACAAGAGAGGTGGTGAACTGGTCTTGCAAAGCACAGAAGGAGACTATCATGGTTTATCAGTCTGGTATGCCCATGTATAAAAAAATAAAAAATATATATATATTTATTTATTTATGTCAGTGTTGTGCACCTACAAAAGCCAAACTGAATGAGTGATTGTCAGAAAGGGGAATATAGTTTCCCTATAAAAAATTAAGTGTATCAATGCTTGTGTGACAGTGCCTACTACTATATGACAGGAAACATCATTTTTTTGTACTCAAAGGGCCGATGTAGCTTTTAGCCAATAGCATGTCTTTGTTACCTATTCAAATAAAGCTGTGATTTATCAAAGACCAATGTATACTTTTAGGGGCAGATTTAACAAAATGTGAGTTTAGAGCTTAATACATAAAAACTCGCCTATGTTCTATTCATTCCTATGGGATTTTTAGAATCATATTTATCAGTTGGCAAACTCATTAAATTTTCACCGATTGATAAATACGCTTCTAAAAATCCCATAGGAATGAATAGAACATAGGTGAGTTTTTATGTATTAAGCTCTAAACTCACATTTTGTTAAATCTGCCCCTAAAAGTCGAATAGATTTATGCCAGTAGGAAAATGCATAACCATCTGTATCCTGTTTATCATTCTGTCCTAGGTATCTTGCTTAAAATTTGATATCCTGTAATTGTTACTGAAAATTGTTGGTATTTGGCATTCCTTTTAAAAATTGCCACTCTGAATGATTTGCTATAATGTTTCTCATGTAGTTACTAGAGCATTTTGGATATTGAAAACTGCTGCTAGCAATGTAAGGAAGGCTTGGGTAGCCCTCAGGCTGAAGTTGCCCACCTTGCTGGTAAACACAAAAAAGCTATTTAGGTTGCCACTTGGCAGCCACTGTAGCCATAGGGTTTCAACCCTGCTTCTCATTCAAAGCAAAAAGACATGTCATGATTGCTTACAGTTTTAAAGGGGTAGTATACCTGTTCAACATGAGTTCAATGAATACGGCTTGTGCTGAACATTGTTTCAATCACATAAATGTTTTTTTGTTCTTTTTTGAGCTGAACAGAGCAAACAGGAAATTTGAAGCTATTTCATGTTGGTTATAGCGAGGTAGATTATTAGATTACCAGTATACAACCACCCTCCTTCCATCGCCATATGGCACTGGCTGCTTAAAGAAATTGTCAATTTTTTTGTGACTATGCACTCAAAGGAATACTGTCATGGGAAAACGTGCTTTTTTTCAAAGCACATTAGTTAATAGAGCTTCTCCAGCTCCAAAATTTCCAAATTTCACATGGGGCTAGCCATATTCTTCATTTCCCAGGGTGCCACAGCCATGTGACACTTTACTGTGATATCACCCCCCTCCCAGCAGCCGATCAGCAGAACAATGGGAGGGTAGCAAGATAGCATCTCCCAGTAGATATCAGAATAGCACTCAATAGTAAGAAAACCAAGTCCAGCTTGGGACTGCTTCAGTTACATGGGAGTAGGAGAAACAATAGGTTACCTGAAAGCAGTTCTAATGTGTAGCGCTGGCTCCTTCTGAAAGCTCAGACTCAGGCACAATGCACTGAGATGGCTGCCTACACACTAACAACTAAAAAAAATACATTTATTGGTTCAAGAATAAAAGTTTAAATGGTAAAGGGAAATTATTTGCTAAACAGTGTAATTTAGAAATAAAAAGTACACCATAAAAATCATGACAGTATCTCTTTAAAAAATGGGACACATATGATCATACCACTGCCCCACCCAGACATCTTTATTGGAGCAAGCCCATTTACAATAGCAGAAATTAGGATTTTGCCGTGAAAACTGGTTTACTTGGGGGGGCCATTTACTAATAGACTTTTGTTTTTCAGATTCAGATTTTTTGTGTAAAAGTTGCAGAAAAAAGTCACATTTTTTGAGATTTACTATGTGACAAAACAGCAAAAAATCCGAATCCGACAATTCACCAGCTAAAACTTGCTGAGATCATGTAGAAGTCAATGGTCTTATCTTTCCTAGAGGATCCTTCTTTGCTACTAAAATTTCTGAGGTTTTCAGATTTGCGACAATTTGAATTTGTGCAACAATTCAAAATAATTGAGCTTTTGGTGCGACAAGTCGGAAAGTTTTGTAACTTTTCTGTGACTTTTTCCCGCATGGACTTTCTCAGTTCAGTAAATTCAGTAAATTTAAACCAATAAAAGTTAATAGGTAAATTGTGATTGGTGGTTGGTGGGGGTGCCCACTTTTTCTAACCTTGAGTCAAAGTCACGCAGTGACAAACAGTGGGCACCCTGGCATAAATAGTGTGAGAATGACAGCATTTTAAATTTAAACCAATAAAATTCAATGGATGAAATCTGATTGGCTGTTAGTGGCCCAACCCACTTTTCCTATTTTTGAACTGCAGTCCCCCAGTGACCAACTTTGCATAAAAATTGTGGGACTGACAGCATTTTACACTTCACCATTGAAAGTAAATAAGTGAAATGTGATTGGCTGTTGGTGGCTCCGCCCACTTACCCTAACTTTGACCGGCAAATACCCAGTGACTAACTTTGGAAAGTTTAACATCTCTGGAATTAATACTTAAATAATGGCATCAGTTTAAATATAAACCAATGAAATTTAATGGGTGGAAATGGATTGGCTGTTGATGGCTCTGCCCACTTTTTCTAACCCTGAATACGCAGTCAGTCAATGACTGACTGTGCAAAGTTTGGGAACCCTGGCATCAAACCAATACAATTCAATAGGTGATATCTGATTGGCTGTTGGTGACTCTGCCCACTTTTTCAAAACTAAATCTGCAGTCCCCTAGTGACCAAATGTGAAAAGTTGGGGGACCCTGGTGTTAATACTGTGAGAATGGCAGCACGTTGGATTTCCCCATTGAAAGTCAATAGGTAAAATCTGATTGGCTGTTGGTGGCTCCACCCACTTTTTCTAACCTTGTACCGCAGTTTCCTGGTGCCTAACTCTGCAAAGTTTGGGGACCTTGGCGTTATTACTGTGAGACTGGCAGCAGGTTGAATTTTCACCAAGTCAATAGGTAAAATGTGATTGGCTGTTCACAGCTCCACCCACTTGTAGGCATGCAACAATCATCATATTTTTATTCAGGCTGACCCCATGACTATGTGATTCAAGTTTGGGGAGTGCAGCCTCAAAGCTGTAAGATTGGCAGCAGTTTCAATTTACCCATAAGTCAATGGGTGAAATTTGATTGGCTGTTGTTGGCCCCTCCCACTTTGGGTCATCCAACAAATGTCGCTGTTTCATTCGGGGTGACCCCATGATTATGTTATTCAAGTTTGGGGGGTGTAGCTTCAAGAGAGGTCTGTGAGGAAGTGCGGTGTCACAAAACGTGTAAGACTTCAAGCTGTGTTTTTTAGATGTGCAAATAAAGGTTGTTCGATTTTAATACCAACTGTTGCGGCTTTTTCTGCTGACCTGGAGTGCACTGCCAATGTGTGAAGTTTTATGTCATGGAAGCTGTACCGTTTTTTAATACGTTACGCTTCACTCTCCCCTCACAGCAGTCTGTCTCAACATTCAGCACTGTGTGTTGGTTATTTTGAAACAGTTCTAATACTTTGTCTAGACAACCCCTGACCAAAAACAATAATGTTTCCTTTCTATTCCAGGTGCCCTTTGAAGTTGAAAGGCCTAAATCTAATAGATGTATGCCAAAGGGGAGTTTGCAATCTGGAACCTTGTGAATACGACAAGAACACAGGGCTCTATGAAGAGGACTGCAAATTCTATCCTGACAGAGATATCTTGGTGGAGGAATCTGTTATGTATGCCCAAATGTTTGAACCTGTAAGTCTGAAAGGGTTAAATAAATGTAATATTTAGGCAAAATATTATTTTAATACATTTCTGCTTATACTGTACAAGGTGTGCTAAAGGGGTGGTTTCCTTTTTACATTAACTTTTAATATGATATGCAGAGTGATATTCTGAGACAATTTGCAGTTGGTCTTCATCATTTTTTCTTGTTTATTATTTAGCATTTTGTTCAGCAGCTCTGACATTTTAGCAGTTATCTGGTTGCTAGGCCTGGGCCAAGCAAGCAGGCCAACAATGGTATCATAAGGAGGGTCCTGCAGATCTGTCAGATGAGGGCCACATCAACATAACAATGCAGTTTTGGTAGGATGGTATTTTCGGACAGATATCAATCAGGCAGGGACTGTCTATGGGCCCCATACACAGGCCAATAAGTTGCTGGCTTGGTCTGAAAGGACCAAGTCGGTAGCTTTTATCGCCTGTATATGGCCCCTTTAGTTTTTTTCTAAAATGTATCAGTTTTCTCATGTCTGTTTTTTTGTCGGCAGCCATTACTTTTATCAAAAAATGTTATCAGTGAACTTACTCAAAAATTATGTTTAGTTAATCCATTCAACAGCAAGGATATGGGAACCTAGAGCAACCTAAAAAGATTTCTTTTGGGCACCTTAATCATAAAAATTGACTTAAGAAATATCCTTGAGAATAAAAACTTAAACGTATAAGGATTTTTTTGATGCTGAGTACCCAGCCTTAAAGTGATACTGACACTGAAAAACAACTCTTCAAAATATTAATGTACACTAAACATAATTAAGTGCCTTAATGGGCACGAAACGCGTTAGGCGTTTATTGTTTTAAACATGAAGAAATAAATTTTAGATTTTAGCAGTCTTCACGTGTCCGGAGTGCTTGATGTTCCATATGCAAACTAAACCTGATTTGCCAACCTGACTGTCCCTTCTCAACCTGTCAGGTATAGCCTCTAATGCAAACAGACTTCTCCTGCTGTACAAATATGGCAGCCTCCTCATTGAGGAACATGGGGGATCACATAGGTCAGTGCTGTCCAACTGGCGGCCCGCGACCCCCCTCTGTGTGGCCCCCCACCTGTCTGGCTGCTTTGATGGCTTACTCTTGTGTAAGCTTTAAATGGTATCAGTACTGTGATTAACTGCCCCCCCTGCATGGTTCTCACCTCAGATTCAGGCTGTAATCAGGCTGTATTGTTTAAATATGTAATCCCCTGTACTGTTCACACCTTTTACTCTCTGCATTGTTAACCCCCTGCAGTGTTCACACCTCAGGCTGTAATCACCCCCATTGTTCCCCTGTTCACACCTCAGGAGCAGTAGAAACCCACAAATAATCCCTGCATACTACAAAAAGAACATATACTGAGGTGGTACTGCAATTATAAAGTTTTTTAATATATAGTTATTGTGCAGACTGTAGGAGCAGTGCCAGCATTGTGTCACTGTAGGCTGCCTGTGTGTGCCATACACACAGGCAGCATAGGGCAAGCAGAGTATGGCACACACAGGCAGGGTAGGGCAAGCAGAGTATGGCACACACAGGCCAAGTTTGGCACAAACCAGCCAAGAATGGCACACACAGTGAAAGTATGGCACACGCAGGCAGGGTAGGGAAGGCAGAGTATAGCACACACAAAGGCAGGGTAGGGCAGGCAGAGTATGGCACACAGGCAGGGTAGGGCAGGCAGAGTATGGCAGGTTTTTGCTGTACTACAACCATTAATATGGGTATGGTCATGTGATAACATGGGTGTGGT
The DNA here is from genome assembly GCF_000004195.4 of Xenopus tropicalis. NCBI lineage: Eukaryota > Metazoa > Chordata > Amphibia > Anura > Pipidae > Xenopus > Xenopus tropicalis. The sequence continues at coordinate 106,629,575 of NC_030680.2, read as the reverse complement.
TTCAAGTGGGTGCGGTTTCAAAAAGGGGAGTGGTCAAAACTGGCTTCCATTATCGGCCCTCCACCACGTAGGTCGGAAAAATTCCGGCCCTCGGTACAACAGAAGTTGGACAGCACTGACATAGGTAATGTAAAAGCATCAGGCAAATACTTTTACGGCAAAATTATAAGTAGCATGCAAAGGCATTGTTATAATAGATTTTTAAAAAAGGTTTGATTTCAGGTGTCAGTATATCTCTAAGGTGGTCATACACGGGCAGATTTCGGCAGCATATCTACCCATGTGTGAGGCAGCCCTAGGGCCAAACCATCGACTTAGCCCAATATCTCCTGCCTTAGGTTGGAATATCGGCAGAAGATCCGCTTGTTTAGGGACCTCACCAAATGAGCAGATCATCGTGTATGGCCTCCTTTAGTTGCAGGAAACAGTCTAACCTGCACAAGTAGTTTGCACTACCCTTTGTGTTTCCCTAAGCAAATAGAAGTCCAAAATACTTAGATATCTTTATGCAACAGCAAAGGAAGGTCATATTAATAGTGACAAGCTAAAACATAAAAAATAATGGGAGAGAAAAACAAGTACCAACAAGACTCCAACTACTGAAAAAAGTTCTGGGCAAGTTAATTTAGATTCCTGCAGGCTAACAGTATCACTGACTTACAGTAAATAAGTACTTTATAGGAAATGGTAGTGTTCAGGCATGTCTGCTAGCTACTACTAATAACGCTCCTTACTCCTGTATTTTTGTTCCTTTCTGCTTTTGTCCCTGTTAATGCAAAGGTTTATTCTGATTATTTATGAAAATGTTTCAGGCAGTGAAACCACACTTGTTGTGGTTGCCCACCATGGACTGGTATTGCACTGAATCCACAACAACACGTCTGCCTGAGCATTTATAAAGATTCCGAGTGACCAGATATTATAACTTCTTTCTTGTCAGACCCCCACATCAGTTTAACCATAACTAAATGTTGATTTGAAGGCTCAGCTTCTCTCACCTGTCCTGAGTAAAGGTGGCCATACACGAGCAGATCCGCTCGCTTGGCGATGTCGCCAAGCGAGCGGATCTTCCCCCGATATCCCCACCTACGGGTGGGCATTTAGGTAAAAAAAAAAAAAATCCGATCGTTTGGCCCTGGGGCCAAACGATCGGATTATGTGGGCGGCAATGGGGCAGTCGGACCGGGGACCGCATCAACGAGCCGATGCGGTCCCCGATCCGACCGGATTTTCTAACCTGGCCGATCGAGATCTGGCCAATTTCAGGCCAGATATCGGTCGGCCAGGCAGCTCTGCTCTCCCCATACACAGGCCGATTAGCTGGCGAATTGGTCCAAGGGACCGATATCGGCAGCTATAGTCGGCCCGTGTATGGGGACCTTTACTGTGACTTTTTTAACACTGATTTACCCCACTATTCTCAGTCCAGAAAAAAAAAAATGCTAAGGCTGCTTATTTTCCCTTTCAAGTAGGGTTATTCAGACTTTAGTAATACTAGTGCATAAGGTAATCTGCCTAGAGAATTGTAATGGGGATCCTATTATGCTAACACACAAATACATTTTAAAAATATATTTGCTTTGGGCCGATGAGTACATTTTTAAAGTGCAATAGTATTTCTATAGCCTAGGCCACATTGACAACAAGTATGGCATTGTCCAATGTAACTTGCTCTGGTGAGCTACATTGGCTTGCAAGTATGGTGAACTGCCCAAACCCCCCCCCCCCCCCTTTTGTCTCTTGTTGGCATTAATTTGAACCTCCTTAAACTTATAATACAGGTAAGCTTCAGACTATAAAGGTTCTAATGCACATTTTTAGACTTGGAACTGTTCCCATGAAGTGAATGGAAGCCAGCAAACGTGGCTTCAAGCGCATCTCCTCTGACTAAAATACAATGTCCAAGAAAACATTCCATGTGCCATCAACCTAACAGTGAATGATTTAAGATAACTGATTATTACACTTGGTTTATTCAAGAGAAGTTGAGTTTATTTACACTACCCATTAAAGGAGTTCTGGCAGGACAAATAATTTGAAATAATATTAATCTTCGGTATGGCATATGTACCTATTTTACAATATACATCTATTAAAATGATGTACCGTTTGTAGTATGAAGCATTCAGAGTTCATATTTAAAGGAGATGGAAAGTTATTTTGGCATTTTACTACCAATAGATTATCCACATTAATGCCACGTAGAATGCTATATTAATTGTGCAGAAAGCTTTATCATACCTGAGTAAAGAGCCTTAGAAGCATTCTCTGTTTGTTTAAGATAGCAGCTGCCATTTTAGCTTGGTCTTCATAGATTCCTGCTTGCAGTTTAGCCATTATAGCTTAGATTACAAATTCCTAAGGGTGGTGGAGTAAGTTTTATTAATTCTTATGGGAGGGGGGAGTAGGAGAAGGGAGAGAGGAGAGAGCTGTGCAGACTCTGGTCCCAGGAATGAAGGATTTTTTTGGGAGAGGAAGTCTGATACCGCAGAACATGTTTACAAAAAAGGAGACAATACATCCTGTGTTTCTTTTGATAGAGGACTCAGTGCAGCATTTCTGTGAGTGCTTATGTCTGTATTTACGCAGACCTTTCTGATAAAACTTACTTAGTTTTTACCTTTCCTTCTCCTTTAACTGCTATATGTTTCCTCAACCCATTTGTAACTTCCACAATCACTTGTCATTAGCATTTAAAGTATCCTTTAAGTTATGATATTTTGTTCTCTGTGGGCCACATTCATACATGTAGCCTATGATTAAGTGTCAGACAGACACAAAACGCATTAGACTTTTTTTAAAATGAGTATATAATAAAGTTTACATGTCTGAAATATCTTTATTTATTTTAGACATGTATCTTTATGTGTCTAAAACAGCACAGAGTAAGTCCATTATTTTGCTTGTCTAATTGGCATTTTTTTTCCAAATAACTTTTTTTGTTAAAGGTACATGCCTTCTGTGATAGCAGTAGCCATAATTCAGAGGCTCCCAACCAACAAAACCGCCTGTGCAGCCAACAGAGCACATGGGATGTCATCAGTAAGTCTTCCGACATAAAATCCAGTCCTCCTTTAAAGGACTCAAACATTCCAGCTCCTGTGATTTCTCTATTGCAATACAAGGACAGAGTGGTCTCATTGGTTCTGGATATATCTGGAAGCATGACAAATGTAAGTAGAGACACAGATAAATCAAGTTGTTTCCTGAAGGAATGTTCTGTTAAAGTGCTGTATGAAACTGTTTGCAGTAACACAATTATGTCTAGGCCTTTCAGGACCTCCGACGGGCCTATTGAACCTATATACCTAAAACCCATTGGACATGTCTACATAGCTGCCTCCTCAAAATTATATCTACAATGGTGCATTGTTAGCCACCATGGATAAATCTCACCTAAACATATAAGGGGTCAGTTACAAAGTGCAACGTGCAAAAACTGAGTGCGAACTGCCCCTTCACTCACTAATCAATTTGCTCAAAAAGCAAATGCTGGAAAAATAAGCACTAACGAGCACTTTTGTGCTTTAGCACTGGGGCATTTATAAATGACCCCCATAATCTGCCTTATACCATGATATATTTAAAGGCATCTACAGAAAAATACATTTTTAGGGCTTAATCAGTTGGATCATTTCAAATTGGCCTTCCAATCTGCAGAATACTCCAAAAACAGGGTTTACAGAGTCTATTTCATGCTACTTCAGATCCTTTTCTGACACTGAGCATTTAGAGAAAAAAATGTAAAAAGACAGACATACAGCACAACTGATTAACACCAACAACTAACTTAGATAAATAGCTTAAACATGTAAATGAATTTGCCACAGTTCTTTGGCAGACATTAAGATTTTTCACCAATTTTATTCAGGTTTAAGGATAGCACTAGTCCCAGCAACTTTACCTGTTGGCTCTTTCTGTTCCCTGCAGGCTAACCGCATTACCCGGCTGTATCAAGCATCAGAAGTGTACATCATGCAAATAGTGGAACAGGGTGCTTATGTTGGTATCGTTACTTTTAGCAATGTGGCCGAGATCAAGTCACAACTGGTTAAAATAACGGATACTTTTCAGCGGGAAAGTCTGAAGTTAAAGCTACCAACTGTAGCGACTGGTGGTACAAACATCTGTGCGGGAGTTCAACAAGGTTTGCAGGTGAGAAATAATTTTTTGCCCCTCTTTATGTACTTCTACATACAGTAATATGCCAGCTTGTATGAGAAAACATTATTTTATGATTTATCACTTGAAAACTTATGGACGAGATTCAATATGAGGTGGAAAAAGAAAAAACCTTCCCCTAATGCAGTTCCAGTTTTTTCCCATAGACTTCAGTAGCATTTTCATGATGAAAAGTGAGATGAGCTTTTAAAAATAAATGTGAGCTCATAAGGTAATATTTGCTACTGTTTCTACAATATTTAGGTAAATAGAAATCTTGATCAGAGCACACATGGCACTGAAATTGTGCTGTTGACAGATGGAGAAGATTCTGGAATTAGCAGTTGTTTTCCTGACATTACTAAGAGCGGAGCCATTATCCACACAATTGCACTTGGAAACAATGCAGACCCCGGGCTCGAAAAGCTTGCAGATCTCACAGGTAGGTTGTTTGTACAGAAACTACTTTTTAATATATTGTGATTGGCTCCAAAGTGGTATTCTTTAAAGACAATTAAATCTGATATTTATTTTTAATATGACTATGTTTAAAAATTGTATTATAAGCAATTAAATATAACAAAACTACTGAAAGTGTTATGTAAAACTGAAATCATTCTGGTGCCCATGTTAATACATAAAAACATGCATTGCTCAGGTAAGCCAGACTAGACAAATACTGAACACTTGTACTTGTACTTGTAATATACATGTTGTACTCAGCATAGAGGGCACTATTTCGTCCCTGTATAGTCACATTTTGTAGCAAATCATATTCTCAAAGTAGTATTTTTTGTCACTTGTCATTGCTGATGTTAAAGCTAACTACTGATGTTTCAGGTGGCCTAAAACTGTATGCATCAGATAAAGTAGATGCAAATGGCCTGATTGATTCTTTCAGTGGGATTGTGTCCAACACTGGGAATGTAACACAGCAATCCCTTCAGGTAAGGAATACCGTGCTCAGGAACTTTATGTATTTATAATTGATAATTGACAATACTGAACCCCCAAACTAAGTGGCAGATTACCAAAATGTATCAAAGCAAAGGAATGTGTTAGTTCATCAGATGAATGTATCTGCTTAACCTCCAGACACCATTTTGTTCTACCGGGCAGTGCTGAGTTCTAACACCCCTCAAAACAATTGTTAATTCAATTCCACAGACTACTTCCCCACCCCCTGTTGGCTGGCAGATTTATTGAGCCCATTCCTCACCTTGTTCCATATTGAAGTGATGGATTCTGAAACTTAATCTCTCTACTTTCCACAGCATTAGTGCATAGCCCACCATGTCCTCCAATGTACAGATTGAGGCCCTGCCTCCTGCTACTCAACTGTCCCTACTTATCCTTTCTTATGGAGTGTAATGTGAGAACTAACCCAACCATGACCCACCTTCTTACATCTCAGCCTGCTGCATTGGCTGAGAACACTTGGATAAGCTGGAGAAGACATAGAGGGTGGTGCACTGTTTCTCTGGAAAGCATTGAGACTAGTGATGACCGAATCTGTCCTGTTTCGCTTCGCCGAAAAATTTGCGAAACAACGAAAATGTTGCGCGTCAAAAAAAATTGTCATCTGCGGCCAGTGTCGGACTGGGGCACCTGGGGCCCACCAGAGAACTTGATCTCAAGGGCCCCCCCATTTACTCGCGAAAAAGGCAAGGTAAAGAAAATGCATACCAAAGAGAGCATTGTTATTTAGATGAAATAAAAAAATAGAATAGACGCATTAAATTACTATTAAATAACATTAAGTTGCAACAACTGCTAAATAAATAACTGAAAAATACAATGTTATTCAAGTTGTACAAAAGAAAATATAGTTAAATCACTGCACATACAGTATTAATGAGTATAACTCTAAGTTACCTATAAAAAAAAAAACGGACTCCCTGCGTACTTTTGCAGAAACAGAGCAACTAATCACAAAACAGAGCAACTACTCTTAAATAAGCAATTCCTGCAAAAGGGAAGATGATTTTGCTAAGTTATCAATGATATCATCATAAACTAAATTATTTGCAATGTCCCTTTCAATATTAATTAGCAAAAATGATTCAAGCAGCTCCTGTCCAATCATAGATCTTAAACGGGTTTTTACTATTTTCAGCTTAGAAAACAGGAAACCTGAGTGCAAGGTAAAGTGAGCAGTGTTTTATACACAGCAAAGAGGTTGGTGTATGCAGCAGAGTGCAAGTTATGGTCATAAAGAAGCCTGTAGCAACAGGTGAGACAGTTTTCACACACATTTTTTTTTTTTATTTCCTCATCATCATCACTTTCCTCTATAGTGACAGTGGCTGTTTGAGGAAAATTTGCTGCAGCATGTTAACTCACCAAATGCAGCAGCAGCAGCAAGAAAACCATTTATCAATTTTTGTTTTATTAATTGTGGGCAGGCTAGCAGCCCCATCCCAGTTAAATAAATAGTGCCCTTAAGTCTCCCCATATTTCTCCAGTTCAGATGATCAGAAGCCAAACAGGAAGAAAAAACGCTGAGCTGTGTAAAGAAAGTTCCCATAATGCCTCACTCCTGCACCAAAACCAAGACCAGTGTACATGCTCAGTTAGTTAGGCTATGAGTCAGCTTCCTGCTGATTGGCTAAGATCCACATTCCTAAGGGGGGGGAGCAGGAGAGAGCTGTGTGTCTCTGGTACAGGAAAACAAAGAGATAACAAATCCTGTTTCTTTTGATAGAGGACAGCATTACTGTAAGTGCTTATGGCTGTATTTATATAGACCTTTCTGATAAAGCTACTGAGTTTTTACCTTTCTTTCTCCTTTAATTGTAAGCAGGCTAGCAGCCCCATCCAAGTTAAATAATTCATAGCACAGGCAATATTATGGCATATTGAACCCCCATAACCACCCCCAACCCCAAAGTTTGCTGCAGCATGTTAACTCACCAAATGCAGCAGCAAGAAATCCATTTATCAACTTTATTAAAGGAGAAGGAAAGGCTAATAAAGAGTTAATCTCAAGCTGCAGGCATTTTACATTACATTAACATTTATTTATAAATCGCCAACATATTCCGCAGCGCTGTACAATAAGTGGGTTACATACATTGGACATACAGAGTAACATATAAAGCAATCAATAACCGATACAAGAGGTGAAGAGGGCCCTGCCCAAAAGAGCTTACAATCTACATACCTTCAGTTGTCTCAATAGTGCCCTAGCAGCCCCATCCCAGTTAAATAATTCATAACCCATAACCCCCCCCCCCCCCACAAAGTTTGCTGCAGCATGTTAACTCACCAAATGAGCAGCAGCAGCAGGACATCCACTTTTTCAGGTATAGAATATTCACCTGACCAGAACAGCAAATCACAAGGCCCGCAGCACCAGTAGAAGTCCTACTCCGTCTGAGTACTAGAAGGAAGCAGCCGGTCCCTCACTTACGCGCCAGCGCCTGTGTCCAGCGCGAAGGACGCACGCGAGTGACGTCATCGCGCATTGGGAGACAGGCTTGCAGCAGACACGGAAATAATGCCATCGACTGGGAGTGTGCGGCCAGGGCCCTGAAGGGTTTGGTGGTTGCGGGGGGGGGCCTTATCTGCAATGGTAGTGAGGCCAGGGGCCCACCAAGGTCGGGGCCCACCGGGATTTTTCCCGGTATCCCGGTGGGTCAGTCCGAGCCTGTCTGCGGCTATTCTTTTGTCGCCTGCAGCTATTTTTTTGTCACCCGCGGCTATTCTCTTGACGTGGGTGACAATTTGTGGACACGCAGCGATTTTTTTTGGCCAGTGGCGGAACGCGGAAATTCGCCTAGTGAAACATTTCACCCATCACTAATTGAGACTTAAAGTCCCACAATCTATCACTTCAATTTGGAATAGGGTGAAGACGGGTTTATATGTCTTTGCCAGCTTAAAGGGGTAGGGAAATAGACCTGTGTAATAACTCAGTACACTTCTAACTATACTATTAATAATAAATTAGCTATATAGTTGCTGGCAGAATTAAAGTTGCTTGCAAGTCCAATATCGCTGTCTTATTACTACAACAACAAATGTGGGGGCTAGTGGTGCTTAATACTTAGAAAACTAGCTCCATCAAATTCCCCTCCACTCCTACATGGGCTAGTTCAGGCAACAACGTCCTTGGAACTGTAAATTTGTGAAATTTGTGAAATTAAAATGTAGCTTGTATTGTCTATCACTTGAAATCAAGTACATACCCTTTACTCATTTTGTTTGCCAGCCTGTAAAAACCACATTAGAAAATTAGAGATCCAGGGAACAAAAGTGGCCATACATGGGCAGCTTTCAGCTGCTGATTCGGGTCCTTAAGACTGACTCGGCAGCTTATCTTCTCATGTATGGGGCCCTCTAACAGGCCTCCCTGACAAATATCTGGGCAAAAATTGTCCAGATGTCATTTGGACTGTCTTATGTTTCCCCTTTAATTAAGGCAGGGGAAATAAATTCTTGACGTATACAGGAATAAAAGACAATTTGCTGGATTCGTTAAATGGAATCCTGTAGTGTAGTTTTCTTTCATCATTCTCATAATCTTTTTCTGCTCACTTTTTCTGTATTTTACCTGCTTCCTTCTCCCCAGCCTTCCTTGTTCTTCACAATTCTAGAGAACTTAGAGAACTTCATGTTTATTTTCAATCATTTATATTTAATTTCAAGTTTTGTAATAACTGCTTATAAGAAATAGATATTACCATATCCCTGATAATAAGGGGAGCCCTAAAGCATCCATCTAACTCAATTTATGTCATGAGAATGAGGAAGATATGATAAGTGATCCAGACAATTAATAGTCCAAAATCTTAGTGAGTTTGGGTTGCTTGGTAGAAGGTTTTTAGAAAGATCTGTCACTCAGGAATTAGAGGCTGTATAATAAAAACACTTTTCAGATTAGGGATGAAACCTGCATTTTTTATTAAAATAGCTATACTTTATTGTTGATCTGTCAACCATATATTGCCTTTCCTGTTGCTTTACCACTGACATAGCAATCAATTCAAATACACTTCCCTTGCAGTCCTTACTTTTCCCTCCCTTCTTACTGTCGATAGCATCACATACAAAAGAATTTAGAATATTATAGAATATAGGATGGCAGGTAATATAAAATCTACAATAATGCTTTCAGATTCACAGAATTCTTATGTTCTCTACAACCTTTTCTACGTTTTGTACTTTTTTCATTTTTTTGACAGATTGAAAGTTCTGCTGCACAAGTCACGCCAAGCAGTTGTTTAGATGGCACTGTAGTTATTGACAAGACTGTGGGGAATGACACTTTCTTCTTGGTCACTTGGGACTCTACAATTCCCAGCATATCACTGATGGATCCGAATGGAAAAGTTTATACGGAGGCTGATTTCAAAAGTGATCAAGTTTCAAAATCTGCTCGTCTCCTGATTCCCGGCACAGCACAGGTAAACTGCCATTTTAGAAGTTATTAGTTTAGGTCATTGGCATACAGGTCACTGAGTAACTGCAACTTTTTTTGTGGGACTTCTTATGGCTCAAGAGCAAGCTAATGGCATGAAAATGCAAAGGTCAATGTTATCTTGTTAAAGGAGAAGGAAAGGCTAGTAAAGAGTTAATCTCAAGCTGCAGGCATACCTTCAGTTGTTTCAATAGTGCCCTTAAGTCTCCCATATTTCACCTGTTCAGAAGATCAGAAGCCAAACAGGAAGATAAAACGCTGAGCAGTGTAAAGAAAGTTCCCATAATGCCTCGCTCCTGCACAGACACCCAGACCAACTAAACATGCTCAGTTAGTAATCTCCCCCTATGAGTCAGCTTGCTGTTGATTGGCCCAGATCCACATTCCTAAGGGGGGGAGTGAGTTCTTAGCATTCTTGAGGGAGGGGGGAGCAGGAGAGGGGAAAGAGCTGCATGTCTCTGGCACAGGAATTACAGACACAAGAAATCTTTTTTCAGAGAAGTCAGTGCAGTATTTCTGTGAGTGCTTATGGCTGTTTTTACATAGACCTTTCTGATAAAGCTTACTTAATTTTTACCTTTCTTTCTCCTTTAAAGGAGAAGGAAAGGTAAAAACTAAGTAAGCTTTATCAGAAAGGGCTATGTAATTAAAGCCATAAACAGAAAAGAAAATACTACTATACTATACCATCACAGAAAAGCTGGAAACATGGGATTTCTTTTCTTCATTTGTGTAGACATGTTCTTCTGTGTCAAACTTCCTGCTTGTAGAAAAGTCTGCTCAGTTTGCTCCTTTGCTCCCCCCTCATTTATCACCCCCCCTCCCATCATCTCTCTTTCCCTCTTCCAACTGTGCTATCTGAGCTACCAGCAGCCAGAGTTGCAGCACAGAAGCTACCGAGACCAAGCTAAAATGGCAGCTGCTATCTTAAACTAACAAAACTAACAAGCCCACTCCCTTGCCCAGGCCACCCCTTCTTCCCCAAACAAAGCCACAAACTTAAGGAGGTAAAAGATGTGGCGTGGAGGGGGCAGATGTCAGCAGAGGGCCCAGGAGTTTGCATCCCCAGTGGGCCCCAATTCTTCAGTCTAACGCTGCAGGCCTATATTGTCTTAATCATATAAAATCACTAGTTTAATCCCTTAATCCTGACTGTGGGTGTGCTTGTTCATCTTCAAGCTCTACCTGCTCTACATTTAGAGTGCTGGCAGTTGCTGTGCCCTTACACTTGTGTCTGGGGTGTATAAAAGGTCATATCCTCCTAATGCCTTTACTAGAATAACTACTATTTGCAAATACAGCCCTCTAAAACATTACTAACAATGAAAGCAAAACCTTTAAATCATAAATGATTTTTAAATGAAACAAATACTAGGGCTGTAGTAATTCTGCATTTATGCTATTGCTATTCTCTTATGTTTGCAACTGTTGAACCATGCCCTGTATTTAATATTGTACAATAATTATCTTGTTACAGAATGGGAAATGGCAGTACAGACTGTGTAGCACTATACTTATTGATCAAGTAATCGGCATAACAGTCAATACCCGTGCAGCGAATGAAGATGTGCCACCCATAGTTGCAGAGGCTTACATGAGTGATGATACAGGCATGTACCCTCAGCCAATGTTGGTGTATGCCATTGTTACCCAGGGTCTTGCACCTGTTTTGGGAGCAACAGTTACTGCTATTATTGAACCACAGAATGGAAACATTCAGACTTTGCAGCTTTTGGATAATGGAGCAGGTATAGTATTTTCTCCAATCTTTAAATTAAAATTTAAATCCTATACAGAAATACAAATATAAGGTACTTAATCTCCGGAGAACTCTCTCACAATCTTAAAGGGGAAAAACAAGCCCATTTTTCACAGTTCATTTAGTTGAGTTGGGCATATGTTACATATGTACATAAACACTGAACTTCTTTAAGATCCTGTATTTTACTGCATCTTCTCCATTCTGCAATAAGTTACAACAGATCCATTCTGCACGTGGATACAGTTGCAATCTACACCAGGATACTACTCATTCATCTAGTTACGTTTTGCAATTGAGCACTTCATTTTCATTTGGCCTATTAACACTGCCATCTGGTAAGCAGTTTGTATTACTGCACTGTGGTGTTTAAGTAAATTAATTGAGCACAAGTTTTCTTATATGGTGACAAGGGATCACTTTATATAAACGTTGTTGCACTATTATATACTTTTGTTTCTTCACATATGCGCTCTGGCTATCTATATCATTGATCCCTTTATAGGCTGACTGTCATTTAACCTCTAACCATATTCCACAGTGATGTGATAGATCTTGTCACTTGAATTCTTCCTGCTTTCCAGACAATCTGTGCATCACTGACAATAAAAAACAGCGGGGCTTCAAGTCCAGAATGCATCAGTTCACAGTGGAATTAGATGAAGGGGGGTTAAATGACTTCCAGCCTAAGGGGGATGGATTCCTATAAATCAGATATAGACAATCATGGTTTCATCTCTAACTCTGGAATTAAGTACTGTATATATTTGCTAAGAAACATTTATATTTCTTTTTGGAAGTTCATTTAGTGTTTATGCATGGTTTTGAATAAGCCCAACTGAATAAGGTCATTTCAGAAAAGTACTTTTTCCCTTTAAACATAAATGAACTGTATCTGATTCATATATTTGAGCTAGACTACAGTGCTACTGGATGTGTGAACTAATTGTTCCAAAAATTAGGTTTTTCCATTTTGACATAATAATTAAATTTAAATTAAAGGAGAAGGAAAGGCTAACATTTTGGCACCCCCAAGTGACTTTATCGCTTACCTTTTACCCCGGGCTGGTGCCCCTGTTAGGAGAAAACCAGCCTGGGGTAGCTGCAGAGAGCGTCTCCTCTTCCTTTTTCGCACGCTTGCGCATGCGCAGTAGAGTGAAAGGCCGAACTTTAACAAAAAGTCGGCTCTTCGCTGTATTGTGCATGCGCCGGCCCAGGGATTTTGCTGACAGAAGAAACATGGAAGAAGGAAGCGCTCGCTGCAGGTGCCCCGGGCTGGTGCGGAGTAAAAGGTAAGCGATTAAAGTTAAGGTCCCCATACACGGGCCGACTATAGCTGCCGATATCGGTCCCTTGGACCGATTCGGCAGCTAATCGGCCCGTGTATGGGGAGAGCAGAGCAGCCTGGCCGACCAATATCTGGCCTGAAATTGGCCAGATATTGATCGGCCAGGTTAGAAAATCCGGTCGGATCGGGGACCGCATCGGCTCGTTGATGTGGTCCCCGAGCCGACTGCCCCATTGCTGCCCACATAATCCGATCGTTTGGCCCCAGGGCCAAACGATCGGATTATTTTTTTTTTTACCTAAATCCTCCCCGATATCGCCCACCCGTAGGTGGGGATATCGGGTGAAGATCCGCTCGCTTGGCGACATCGCCAAGCGAGCGGATCTGCTCGTGTATGGCCACCTTTACTTGGGGGTGCCTAACATTTTGGCACCCTGAAGTGACTCAGCCTGTCCTTCTCCTTTAAGGGATAACCACTTTGAAATGAACTGGTGGTCTTTCACTTGGTCCCAGCCTTAAACAGTAATTCATTCCATGCAAGTGCAAAATGTGACCCAGGAACTACATTCCAGAGTTTTCTATATAAATGTATGTAAACACTTTTCTACACCACTGGTTGGACCTTCTCTCTCAGAGAACTATATATATATAGTGAAAGATTCACATTGCATTACAGTGTCCTGAAACTCCCTTGTTCAGATGTTAGATTAGGATTACTAGGGGTGCAATTTACTTGTAGGTATGACCATCAAGGGTACCTTAATGTAAAATAAGCAGATGGAGGTAGAAGTCATAGAAACGGAACAACATTGCTTATGTGCATTCAAGATGGGGAAGGGCGGACATCTAGACTCCATAATACCAAGTCCCATGCCTTTATAACTCCAGTGGCTGGAAGTCTTGCCAACAACTGCCTGTACAGTACTGTTACTTTTGTTCATTTTCTTTAGTGTGTGGACTTTAAGGGGCAGTTCCCATTAAAATTACATTTTAGTATGATGTAGACACCAAAATTCTAAGACAAGTTGCAATAGGTCTGTTTTCGTTATTATTACTTTTGGAATTTAAACATACTTGTTGGTCGGTGATACATACCGGGAACAGTTAATAGGAGAGGAACGGAACATTAATAGGAGAGGGTGGAAGACAAATGAAAATGCAAATGCAAAAAAGTTTTTTGCATTTTGGGGTCAGTGCCCCAGACAAACACATAGCATTTTTTCTTGATATCTAGAGATGGTAAGGATAGGTAGAAAAATAATTGGAATCTATTAAAAAAAAAAAATCAAGACCAAATAAATGTTGCCTATAACATACTGACAGTTAATGTGAAGGTTCAGTTGATTATTTATGTACCTGACCATCTGGGCATGTATGGGCTACCGACCTACAGTTGGCCTGTAAACACAAAACATTTTTTCTTTAGATGTAGAGGTGAGAATTTCTACAGATTCTTATTTCATATTAGTTCAACTGAACAGAACAATGCTGTTTGGCACCCAACTGGATACATAATATAATTCTGTCAGGCCCATGAGCCAGTTGGTTGGATAAGCTAAAGTCAGTCAGTGTATTTACCATTATAACAATTTAATCCTCTCTTAAAGGTGCGGATATTATCAAGAATGACGGTATCTATTCCAAATATTTTATTCAGTTCACTGGAAATGGTAGATACAACTTGAAAGTGCGTGTAGAAAACAAAGAGAAAAGCGCCAACCTAGCAGCGCCAGAAAGTCGTGCCCTTTACCTGCCTGGCTTCATTGTGAATGGTAAGGCGATGCATTCAGTTAGCAATAAACAGCAGATGTTAGATAAAAACAAGGCATTCTGATGTCTGTTAGCAAACTGGTTAGTATACCAACTGTACCACTTACTTTGGTCACATGCAAAGAAATATGGTTGACCAAGTTTGTTGTTTTCATCAAAAATACTTGCAGTGTTATATAATTACCATGAAGTCATCAGATTCTTATATTAAGATGAAGGTAAGAACAAAAAAGTTGCTACCGTTATACTGTATATTATATAGAACCAGCATCAGACTTTCAGTAGGCTATATCTTGGTATAGAAATGTGATATGAGTATAGGCAGTAGGAATGACACCTCAAGCACATTATACAGTGATGAGGTAATGGATACTGGCACTCCAAGCTCATCATATACAGTGAGAGACAATGGGCACTTGCAGCTTAGATTGCATTCCCACCACAATGACCATGTATCTAAGGCTATAGTGCTGCCACTGTGCAGCGGAAAAAAACATGCGTGACTACAGTGATAAGGTACAAAGCTGAAACTGCAGCCACCGCCTGTCTTTTTCTCTTACAGGTTATACAGCACAATGCTGACTGATTATAATTATAGTTCTGCCTTTGTGCCACAGCATGGCCACTGATGGGTGCACAGCAACTAGGATCACAAGACTGCAATAATATATATTATAGTTATTATTGTGCAAAATTTTGCTCAATAATAGCAGTCAGTGTGGAAACAGGGCAGGTTTAGTATCTGGGCCATTATCCCCTATATTGCGAGTGCGTTGCAATCATTTGTTTGTTACATATATATAAATATATATATATATATATTTGTTTTTTAAATTACATTTTTGTTTCTGTAGGTACTGTGTTCCGTAACCCACCAAGGCCAAAAGATAAGGTTATTGAAGACCAAAGTTTGGGAGACTTTACCAGGACAGTTTCTGGTGGTGCCTTCACTGTAACAAATGTGCCATCAGGGCCTCTACCAGACACATTTAAACCTGATAGAATTACTGATTTGGAAGCAACAATTAAAGGAAAAGAAGTCGAAGTAACTTGGACAGCCACTGGTGATGACCTGGACCAGGGAAATGGTAAAAGCATTATACCTACTTACAGTATTGCCAGGGCTATTCATCACTATTCATGCAAGGACTATATAGTGAGGGATTTTGAGGAAATCATAAAATCTGTTTTTTTCTGAACCAAGGGAGCCTTAGGATACACTTTGTCCTCTTACTTCAATAAAAGCAAAGGTACAATCACTGGGGGGGGGGTGCCAAAATGTTAGGCACCCCCCCGAGGTGAATTTAATCCCTTACCCTATAAACTGGGCTGGTGCTCCTGTTAGAAGAAAATTGCACCATCCCGGGGCAGTTGCAAGAGAGCGATCCTCTTCCTTCTTCTGTCTTCAAACTGCTTGCAAATGTGCAGTAGAGTGAAAATCTTTAACAGAAAACCCCCCACTTTTTCACTCGCTCTCTCGCATCTACGCCGGGCTGGTACGGAGCACCAGCCCAGTGTATAAGGTAACTGATTACAATCACTGGGGAGTGCCTAACATTTTGGCTCCTCCCAGTGATTTTACCTTTTCTTCTCCTTTATTTGAGTGCAGTCCGAATTGCTTTACCCTGACCTGCTGCACCTACTGTATATTAGCATTTCCCTCACTAAAGGTCAGTGGCACACTAAAACATTATTCTTGCATATGTTTTAAGCACTCACCAACATTGCTTCATGTGAGAATGTTTCATGTAGCGCTCACTATGGCACTGTGACATCATGTGACAAATAAGTACTCACCATAACTAAATAACGCGAATGCACACCATTGCAGTAAAAACCTGATATTTTCAGCACCCTACTGAACCTATACCTATACCACATAAGTGAAATACATGTCGTGGGTTATATTTCCTGTAGTTACTGTAAGACAATAGACAGTGTGGTTTTCCCCTTAAAGAAACAACATTTATGTTTAACCTTTTACAAGAAGCTAGCTGCAGTTTGTTTAGTGCTGTGGTTAAGTTGCACTGACTGATGCTGAATGTTCGCTCAGTTTCCTAGTCACCAGCCTTAGCAATAATTTTAACAAATACAACAAAATAAGACTGTACTGTGTTTGAGTCTTATTTTCAGGTAAAAATGTAACTTTTTTAACTGATCTATTACTGTCTTCCAATTTCAGCTTCGATATATGATTTAAGAATGAGCCTCAGTTCTAAGGATCTTTCAGAAAACTTTGAGAATGCCACCACCATAAATGTCACCCACCTCACTCCACAGCAGGCTGGCAGCAGGGAAACCTTTATATTTACACCAGAAAATGTGACCATACAAAACGGCACCATCATTTTTTTTGCACTGATTGCCTTTGATGATGTTGGACTGAAATCAGACCCCTCTAACTTAGCAAAGGCAACTTTCTTTGTACCACAGACAAACCCAGGCAATGGCTCAAATCACAGCAATTTTAATAAACTGACCATCATATTGGTGGGACTGATGGTCATGGTAACCCTGGTGATTAATTTGGTGGTTTAAAAAGCTAAAATGGAACCAAGACAGCAAGAAGAACACTATGAACACAGATCAACATTACTACATTTCTTCTGGTGGTATAATAAATGTATAATAGGGATGATCTGTAACAAAGAAGCATTGGATATTGCGTTGGATAAGATTTGGGCTGAAGTCTCAGCAACAGCAGACTCTAAAAATAATGTCATAAACAGCAATATCTAGGGAAGCAAATATGTTTGCCCCTCAACTTTTTTTGTTCACTCTTAAACTGAGCATCCAGCAGTATCTAAAACTGTATATAGATGTTTATCTCATCTAATGTTAATCTCATCCTAACTCGGGAATATCTAAAATAGCAATCAACTATTTACCTGAAACCTCACTGGCCTTCAGGCTGGCTCCCTCTTAGAGGAACCAGATCTACAGATCTCCCTATTTTCAAGGCAACATCCTATGAATTTTTTAGGCCCCAGTCACAATGGAGAATTCATATTCATGCCTTTTAGAAGAATGCAGAAGCTAGACCATTAAGCTTTTAAAAATGTTAGGTTATTGTAAATGACAGTGGGGTGAGGGGGTTACACAAATCAACCCCAAAGTTATTGGGTCCTGGTAGGACTTTTTAAGCGCCAGTATAACAGAGGATAGGAAACATAGCCCATACAAGAATGGCTTCTCTATTGGTAAAGGTACCTGTGTTCATCTCTATTCAAGATGGAACCTCCCCAACCACGCGTACAAAGCACAAGCGATTAATGATCAATAATGCATTTCATATACATTTCTTTTGAAGAGACAAAATACACTGTGATCAACATGAGCCCAATGAATAAGTCTTGCACTGGACAATGCAATTTACTTACTTTAATGTACAGTAAGTTCCATAGTTTTTGTTCTTTTATACACTATATAATACAACTGAAGAACAGATGTCTTTTACACTGGATTCCATGTCAGTGCAATTGTGGGGGTACTTTAAAAATATTTTAATTCTGCTTTTTACTTAAGGGAACATTTTACCATTATTATGGTTGAACGTGATGGATGTATGTCTTTTTTCAACCCAACTTACTATGTTACCACCTTTTTGACATGGTTGATTTGAGCTTATGTATAAATATATGGTTTTTTTTTTTACACAGACATAGATCATTTGACAGACTGAAAGGAAACCATTAGGAAACCATCATCATTTGTCTGCCTCTGCTTGCAAGCCCTTCCTCACCTTGTTCTATTACAAGATTCTGACTTTCTGCTTTCTATAAATTCTGTGCAACACCCACTATGGAAAGCAGAGGGACTGCAAGTCCCAGATTTTATCATGTCACAAACAAGGTGAGGGAAGGTTAGCATTATTCTGTAAACCTAAGGTATTTTGGGAAATGGTTTACATAGTATCACAGTTTCCTTGGTTTCCTTCTAATATGTGGAATCAGGTATGTTTGTATACAAAAAAAAGTTATTTATTTTTCAAAGTGTTTATGCAACTTTTCTTTGTAAGCCCAGCTAAAGGAGATCATGTCAAAAGCCCCTATAAACCCCATGTATAATAAACTTCTGTTGAGACACTGGCAGCAGTGAGGATAAACTTGCTAATTATACAGAGCTTCATAACACAGTTACATTATTGCACTCTAAGAAACAATATATATTTTTACACCTGTGTATTTTTTATGTAGTAGGTCTTATAAAATATTAGTTTGTGTCTGTGTGTTTTTAGCTATGTCTCCACATTGTAGAAAGGGGGAATATTTTGTTTTGGGGTGGCTAGCGTTTAATAATGGGATATACCATTGGTCCTTTTTTGGGCAATACCAAGGGCATGCCACACAGGAGAATGACACTACAAAATGACAGTTGTCACCACTGTGTGCTTCTTGTTGAGGTCAATCTTGTACAATTATCAAACAATGCAGTGGTGCACAATTTAGGCATTTGGGACTACCTTATAGATGTTACAACCACCTGTTGTAATATAAAAGGACAGTAAAAGTCACCCAGAAATCCAATCACAAATATAAAAACACTTTCCCTGTGGCCTTGCAAGTAAACTATAATGCAAGTGTAACTGGTGGAGCCAAAATTGCTTCAAACACAAAGAAAATGGGACCTGATTACTGCACAGTAATAATTTATTTGCAAGTGCATACATTTTCAAAAACACAGTATTTGTTAATTTATGATCGTAAAGTTGCTAAGCCACAATACTACATCAAGGTAACCCTTATATGGCGGTCCTAACTATTTAACTCTGGTTATATTTTTCATAGCTGGCACCTCTCTGCATGGTTATATTTCTTGGGAAAAATATCTCGTGACTGGTAGCACTGGTATCACAGGATGATCCTCCCACACTGTAGGTTTAATAGAGGTAAATCTCCAAGGCAAAAGATCACCAAATGCAAGTTTGTCCCACCTTTCTGCAATATAACTCCCCAAAAGCACAAAATGAAATGTGACATTCTGATTTTAGTTAAGTATAAGTAAACTATAATGTCTTTTTGTGTTAGTCTCTTATACAAGGGGCCTATCATTATGTATTTTCTATACACATTTATTTAGATATGTCCTTTAATTTTGAAATGTTATTTTTAATTTTTCAACTATTCTGGTTTTAATAAAGGATATTTTTTCATTTGTGTTCTTGGGGTTAATTTTTGAAATTGCTCTCCGTTTTCCTTATGATGATTGCAAGCTCTGGCACTTGCCCTTGTCAGGGGATTTTAGTCTGAAAATACACTCCTATGCCTCTGCTGGTACTTTCAAGCGATCCTGATAAAATGGAGGGCAATTTAAGGCATTTTTTGTGACAGAAAATAATGCAGAGGACAAAACACCTGAACTTGGCCTTCATGTCATTATATTAAAGGGACATATGTGAAAAACAATATTGTGCCAATGAATTTTACTCATCTAAATATGGAAGGAATGTGCTTTAAAAAGTAATGTTTCATGCTGATTTCTTAAAAAATTCTCCAAAAACCCCACTAGTCCCACCTATCTGTTCTACTTCCTGCTGCCTCCAGGCTGTGCAGGGGGAGAGTGGTGGCACTCAGCACACTGCACTGTAGGATAGAAACCAATCAGCAGCTAGGCCTAACTGATAGGGAACTGAAGCCTGTTGTTGCTAGTGTGACAGGGATATGAGTGGCACCATATTTTATTCAGAAATGCCTACAAGATTAGAGATTTTTTTTATTTATCCACATATTGATACATTTTTCATCAGAACCCTCTGCATCAATGTTAGTTTTGGTAGATTTCTAAGATAGGCCCTTACTATCATCTTTTAAAGTAGAAGAAAAGATATAATTACAGTGGAGTGACAAAATGATAAATTACCCCCAGTAATTATAATCACTTTCCTGAGACCCTGGGCCAGTGCCCCTGTTACCAGAAAACTGCACCAGTCCAGGGTCAAACTGCAGGAGTACTACACCACCATCTTTTTTCTATAGTTTCTCTCCTTTCCTGTCTTTTTACTTTGTTGCACATTCAATCCAGGCCTGGGGCAGCAGAGAAGAATTAAAGTGGACCTGTCACCCAGACATAAAAAGCTGGATAATAAAAGTCCTTTTGAATTTAAATAAGAAACCCAAATTCATTTTTATATTAACACATCCAACCCCATTATAAAAGCATTTAAAAATCCCAGCTGTCAATCATATATTGCCTGCCCCATCTCTATGCCTTAGGCCAGTGCTGTCCAACTTCTGTTGTACCGAGGGCCGCAATTTTTCCGACCTACGTGGTGGAGGGCCGATAATGGAAGCCAGTTTTGACCACTCCCCTTTTTGAAACCACACCCATTTGAAACCACACCCATGTTATCACATGACCATACCCATATTAATGGTTGTAGTACAGCAAAAAACTGCCATACTCTGCCTGCCCTACCCTGCCTGTGTGTGCCATACTCTGCCTTCCCTGCCCTGCCTGTGTGTGCCATACTCTGCCTTCCCTACCCTGCCTGTGTGTGCCATACTCTGCCTTCCCTGCCCTGCCTGTGTGTGCCATACTCTGCCTTCCCTACCCTGCCTGTGTGCCATACTTTCACTGTGTTTGCCATTCTTGGCTGGTTTGTGCCATACTTGGCCTGTGTGTGCCATACTCGGCCTGTGTGTGCCATACTCTGCCTGTGTGTGCCATACTCTGCCTGTGTGTGCCATACTCTGCCTGTGTGTGCCATACTCTGCCTGTGTGTGCCATACTCTGCCTGTGTGTGCGCCATACTCTGCCTGTGTGTGCCATACTCTGCCTGTGTGTGCCATACTCTGCCTGTGTGTGCCATACTCTGCCTGTGTGTGCCATACTCTGCCTTCCCTACCCTGCCTGTGTGTGCCATACTCTGCTTGCCCTATGATGCCTGTGTGTATAGCACACAGGCAGCCTACAGTGACACAATGCTGGCACTGCTCCTACAGTCTGCACAATAACTGTATATGAAAAAACTTTTTAATTGAAGTACCACCTCAGTATGTCTATGTCAGTATATGTTCTTTTTGTAGTGTGCAGGGATTAGTTGTGGGTTTCTACTGCTCCTGAGGTGTGAACAGGGGAACAATGGGGGTGATTACAGCCTGAGCCTGAGGTGTGAACACTGCAGGGGGTGAACAATGCAGAGATTAAAAGGTGTGAACAACACAGGGGATTACATATTTAAACAATACAGAGGGATTACAGCCTGAATCTGAGGTGAGAACCATGCAGGGGGCCAGTTAATCACAGTACTGATACCATTTATAGTTTACACAAGAGTAAACCATCAAAGCAGCCAGACAGGTGGGGGGCCACACAGGGGGGGCCGCCAGTTGGACAGCACTGCCTTAGGCATAAAGGCAGGGCAGGCAAGTACTTTAATTTTTAATTTAGCTCACACTTTCCCCTTCCCATCTAATTGTGTAGCCAGTGCATGGGCCTGGGCATCTAGTCCCCCATTCTGGCACATACACAAGATTTTGGGGTGATACAAAGCTTGCCTTAATAACAGTGTCCATAAAATGACACCTGCCTATTTGCTGTGATTGTGTATTTCCAGGACTGAAGGAAACAGGTGTTCTATTACTTATATAGCTTAAATGAAGTTTAATTTGCTTAACAAACACAATAGAAAAGAATTTCAAATTATTTCTTAGGGTGCAAGGTCCCCTTTAAGGAGTAGAACAAGATTACAATGTTGTTCCCTAGGCTGGTGCAGTTTTCACCTAAAAGGAGCACCGGCCTGGGGTTTCAGTAAGTTTCATTAAGTTCATTGGGGAGTGCCTAACATTTTGGCATTGCAGTGATTATGCCTTCCTTCTCCTTTAGGACTCTTAGACACAGGCGTTTCGTCCCGTGTTCTCCTGCGATGGATCTTTGTTGCATTCCACTGCAGGAGAGCGCAGAACAAAACAAAGGTCATGCTTCCTGATCGGACTGTACTCTTTGAGGCACATGTAAGCACTGAATGCAGGTGGACTGCCTAAAGAATGGACTATGGTCTATGTAATTACGCTGCACTGAGTCCTCTATCAAAAGAAACAGGATTTCTTTTCTTCTTTTGTGTACACGTTCTTCTGTGTCAGACTTCCTTCCGGAAAAATCCTTCAGGGCATGGGCATCAGTCTGCTAAGTTTGCTCCTCTCTTCTTCTCCTCCCCCTTCCATCAGAATTTGCTCCCACTCCCAACTGTGCTATTTAATCTAAGCCACCAGCAGCTAGAGCTGCAGCACGGAAGCTACTGAGACCAAGCTAAAATAGCAGCTGCTATCTTAAACAGAGGGAGCTTCTAGCGCTGTTTACTCAGGTATGGTAAAGCTTTTTGCAGAATAAATATAGCCTTTTAGCTTGCACTATTGTGACTAATATATTGGCAATAAAATGCCAAAATGTATTTCCTTCTCCTTTAAAGAGAAATGATTGTATTTTCCTATCTTACGTCTATCCCCTATTAACTGCAAATCTTAAAGAGGACCTGTCACCCAGACATAAAAAGCTGTATAATAAAAGTCCTTTTCAAATGAAACATGAAACCCAAATTCATTTTTATATTAACACATCCAAACCCATTATAAAGGTATTTAAAAACCCCAGCTGTCAGTCATTAAATCAGGGATCTACTGTATTTACACAGATTTTATTTTCAAATTTTTTTATTTGTAAAATATATTCTCTTCAATTATCACATTTTGCTATACAACTAAGAGCATGACACTGAGAACCCCAGTATTGTCATATACCAGTTAGGGTAAAATTGAACTGAGCTTTCTCATTACATTTACTTTCTACATTGATTAAATAAGCACATTCAGTATATTTATATAAAGCTAGTTGAATTAAGTGTTGCCATGAGGATCATATTCCCCAATAGGTTTTGCTTGTGCTATGTATTATTGCTGTAATTTCCTTCATTTTCCTAATTTCTTCAACCAATTTTATCCAGTCGGTATATACAGTGGCTTTCAAAAGTATTTGGCCCCCTTGAACTTTTCCACATTTTGTCAGATTACAGCCACAAACATGAATCAATTTTATTGGAATTCCACATGAAAGACCAATACAAAGTGGTGTACACGTGAGAAGTGGAACGAAAATCATACATGATTCCAAACATTTTTTACAAATAAATAACTGCAAAGTGGGGTGTGCGTAATTATTCAGCCCCCTTTGGTCTGAGTGCAGTCAGTTGCCCATAGACATTGCCTGATGACTGCTAATGACTAAATAGAGTGCACCTGTGTGTAATCTAATGTCAGTACAAATACAGCTGCTCTGTGACGGCCTCAGAGGTTGTCTAAGAGAATATTGGGAGCAACAACACCATGAAGTCCAAATAACACACCAGACAGGTCAGGGATAAAGTTATTGAGAAATTTAAAGCAGGCTTAGGCTACAAAAAGATTTCTAAAGCCTTGAACATCCCACAGAGCACTGTTCCACCGATCATTCAGAAATGGAAGGAGTATGGCACAACTGTAAACCTACCAAGACAAGGCCGTCCACCTAAACTCACAGGCCGAACAAGGAGAGCGCTGATCAGAAATGCAGCCAAGAGGCCCATGGTGACTCTGGATGAGCTGCAGAGATCTACAGCTCAGGTGGGGGAATCTGTCCATAGGACAACTATTAGTCGTGCACTGCACAAAGTTGGCCTTTATGGAAGAGTGGCAAGAAGAAAGCCATTGTTAACAGAAAACCATAAGAAGTCCCGTTTGCAGTTTGCCACAAGCCATGTGGGGGACACAGCAAACATGTGGAAGAAGGTGCTCTGGTCAGATGAGACCAAAACGGAACTTTTTGGCCAAAATGCAAAACGCTATGTGTGGCGGAAAACTAACACTGCACATCACTCTGAACACACCATCCCCACTGTCACATATGGTGGTGGCAGCATCATGCTCTGGGGGTGCTTTTCTTCAGCAGGGACAGGGAAGCTGGTCAGAGTTGATGGGAAGATGGATGGAGCCAAATACAGGGCAATCTTGGAAGAAAACCTCTTGAAGTCTGCAAAAGACTTGAGACTGGGGCGGAGGTTCACCTTCCAGCAGGACAACGACCCTAAACATAAAGCCAGGGCAACAATGGAATGGTTTAAAACAAAACATATCCATGTGTTAGAATGGCCCAGTCAAAGTCCAGATCTAAATCCAATCGAGAGTCTGTGGGAAGATCTGAAAACTGCTGTTCACAAACGCTGTCCATCTAATCTGACTGAGCTGGAGCTGTTTTGCAAAGAAGAATGGGCAAGGATTTCAGTCTCTAGATGTGCAAAGCTGGTAGAGACATACCCTAAAAGACTGGCAGCTGTAATTGCAGCAAAAGGTGGTTCTACAAAGTATTGACTCAGGGGGCTGAATAATTACGCACACCCCACTTTGCAGTTGTTTATTTGTAAAAAATTTTGGAATCATGTATGATTTTCGTTCCACTTCTCACGTGTACACCACTTTGTATTGGTCTTTCACGTGGAATTCCAATAAAATTGATTCATGTTTGTGGCTGTAATGTGACAAAATGTGGAAAAGTTCAAGGGGGCCGAATACTTTTGCAAGCCACTGTAAGGCAAGATCTGCTTGTGTTAGCTGCAGCAAAATTTCCTTTTTAATCACTCTTTAGATGGATCAATCTCTTTAGATGGATCATAGGGCAAAATAACTAAGGGAGTTAGGAAATTGTCGAACTCTGTTTGTGTAATATTTTGTATATTGAGTTTCTAATAGCCTCCCAATATGTCCTAACTACTATTCCTAGGGGATATGCTATTAACCCACATGGCCACATAAAATACAATAAATGAAGAAAAAACAACAACAAAAAACACTGACCATTTACTAGCAATTGGAAAAACAATGGAAGCTGTACCTGTGACTTTGCTCTGTTCTAGAAGGAAAGGCATGTTCACTCAATATACAGTTTTTAAACATATCCACTAGATGGCAGTCAAATGTAATATGAACATAAGTGTCTATCTTGCATAAAGTATCTATAAGGACAGTTGTTTGTATGCATGTAGAACTTTATTTATAAAGTGCTACAAGGATATGCAGCTCTGTACAATCTTACAATATACACATTTACACACAGGGAGGACAAGTGTTATAATCAATTTATTATAATCAATAATCAATACAATAAATAAGTATAAATACACAGATATTAAGTGCCATGTGGTATTAGACACAGTAGGAAGAAGGTCCCTGTCCCATACAGCTTACAGTCTAAGTGGTCAGGTAACATACAGGCATAAATTGGAAGGTAAGAGTGCATAAGGTATGGGCAAAGGCCCTTAAGTGCCAGACTAGACAAAATAATGTTTTAGTGCTCCAAAAGGTAGCATCTGACTTTTTTCTTAAAGGAGAAATAATGCCCCCCTAGGTACAAAAGCCCCATCAATGCCTTCTTGCACAGCCTTTTACATTGAAAAGTGGCCCTATTTAAAAACTTGAGCAAAAAAAGCAGAGCAGTGCAGCAGAGTACATAGGCACCATCTTCTGTCCAGTAGAACATTCTTCAGGTCTCACTGCCAACACAGAATCTGCATAAGCATGCATAGTTGAAGCTGATTCCCGACTAGCCCCAACTGCGCATGCTCCTGTAGGGTTAATATCAGCGAGATGGGAGAGGTGAAGTTGGGCGAGGGAGGGCAGGGGTGTTGTACCTAAAGGGGTTTAGTTCTCCTTTAAGTGGGTGAGTGTTCCCTATGGAGGAATTCAGGAATAGAGTTCCAGAGGTAAGGAGCAGCAAAATAGAAAGGTTTAAGATGAAAGAGCAGTCAATGTGGATGGTGTAAATAGACAGAGGCTTACCTTGCAACATAGCTTTAAAAAAGGGGATAAATAAAATATGGGAAAAGTGGTTGCTGGTATTGGTTGAAAATACTGGGAATTTAATATGGTAAGTGAGTGAAAAGCATATAACTGGGGCTATGCAGGTGTCTAGAGGACAGCACAGGTCAGTTTGATGTAGGCTAGCTCCCATTAGCAGCTCAAAAATAAATATGTCAAGGGAAGGGGTGGAAAGTTAAAGGATACATATTGCCTTGGCAGAGAAGAGGCTTAAAGGGAATACCCAACCAAACAACACAATGTAAAAGTGGTCTTCTTTTTAGTCTTTTGTATTAGGGATTTCCTTGCAGTTCTGCTTAGCCACTTGGATGAACAGTAGGGGACAGTCCAGTTACAAATTCATAACAGTATAAACTTGCTAATATAATAAAAACTATAAACATGTATGCTTCTGCTGGAGAAGTTCTTTTTACTGATGCATTTAGAAAAAAACATGCTTTCCCATGACAGTATTCCTTTAAGAGGATCCTAAAGAATAAATATAATAAGGGCACATTAATGCAGAGAGTGGGTGGGTTAAAGAATAAAAATGGGTGGTGCCTATTATATTGGTACCATCCAGTTATCTTTTTTTTTAAAGTATAGTAGAGTATAGTGATCTGGTCAAAATTGCTAAATACACACTAACATGGGACAAAAGGAGATACAGTGATCAATCCATTTGTCTGTTTGTAACAATTTGAACAGGTAAGTAACATCACTATACATTAATTAGCCTTGTAGCACCACAACCCACTTGCATTTTTTTGCTTCAGTAGAGTTAAATTACATAGAAGTATGGATTGCCCTCTTGCAGGTTAATTAACCCCAAACCCTCTTTATTAACTGGTGGACTAATTTCTTTAAAATTGTATTTTTTGGATTTTTTTTTACCTATAAAATGTCAAAACGTGGAGAATCAGCCTGCAAGACCTGGTTGTATTGGCCTTTCCCAAGGTAATTACACCAGACTAGGAGGTAAAAAATATGACTAAAGGTAAATATTTCCGTTTCCTATGTTTGTGTGTTTGCAGCTATGTTTGCCAGATCAGTACCACTTCTGCTATAATTTAATTAAAGCTGACAGAATTTATCAAAGAGTAAAAAGGCCATACTTACCAAAGCATTTCAAACATTTTACAAGCTATAAATGGCAAGTGGCAAAATTATAAGCCCTAGGTATGAAGATGTGCATTTCTAATTACTCCTGATTTTACACTACCCATCACCATTACTGAAATCAGCAGACCATTACAATGTTTCATGTGGTGTAAATTATAAAGGTGTGTATTTTGATGCTCTAGAAATTTACTCCATTATTTTATTTAGGTTGTCTGCTCTAGACTGCAGGGACCTAATGCTTCCAGTGTCTCTTAGGAGAACTACACCAAAAGCACCCCTCATCTGCCTCACCTCTCCCTCCCCGCACAGTTTATTATATAGAAAGGTGCCGCTACTTGAAAACCTGAGATAAAAGTGCAGAGCAGCTCAGCAGAGTTTCCAGGTGCTATCTTCTATCCATTCCAATCCTCTTCAAGTCTCTTTGCCAAATGGAGCCTACAGAGCATACACAGTTGGTGCTAGTCAGGAATCTGCTTCAAATGGGCATGCACCTGCGGGCTCTGTGTCAGCAATGAGATCCAAAGAGGTTTGGATTGGACAGAAGATGGCGCATGGGAGCTCCCCTGAGCCACTCTATTTTTCTTGTAAATGCCTTGGCTGGCATTTGGCACTGGCTAGGCCTAAAGGTGGCCATACATGCACCGATAATATCATACGAAACCTCGTTTCGTACGATATTCGGTGCGTGTATGGTATGTCGGCGAGTCGACCGATATCGCAGGAAGCTGCTGATATCGTCCGACTCGCCAATCGGACCAGTTTGAAAATTTTGATCGGGCGCCATAGAAGGCGCCTGACCAAAATCTCCCTTCAGCGCTGAATCGGCAGGAGGTAGAAATCCTATTGTTTCTACCTCCTTACCTGCCGATTCAGCCCTGAATGGTGTGTGGCGGATCTTATGATGGTCGCACGAAACATCGTCAGATCGCCATGTGTATGGCCAGCTTTAAGGTGGCCATACACGGGCCGATTCTAGCTGCTTTAGACCAATTCGGCAGCTTATCGGCCCATGTAGGGGCACTAACGACGGGCCTGCCTAACATCTGGCCTGAAAACAGCCAGATCTCGATTGGACAGGTTTAAAAATTAAGTCGGATCGGGGACCACATCGGCCGAATTACCAAATTAGCCCAATACTGGGAGGAGATCTGCTCAGTTGGCTACCTCGCCGATTGAGCGGATCTTTGCATGTATGGCCACCTTAAAAGAGGATGAAAAGAGATAAATGCTGAGCATGAGATAATGAAGAGTAAATTGTTTATTTCAAAAACAGTAGATATTTTTTCATTGATTATACATTGAAAATTTCTTATTTCAGTATGAGGAAAGCTTACATTACATTTTCATGATAGCTCCCCTTTAAAACAAGTGGTTTGAAAGGCACAAAATGAATTGCTTACAGAATCTAAATGGATTTTGCTCCTTACTAACGTAAAGCATGTGCTAATGGAATATTTTTCTACGAAAACTGACGCAACACGGCCGCTGACTTCTAAAGCAGCATATAGCTCTCACACTGCCACGCATGAGAAAATGATCACTTATAAACCCCCACATGCTGGTAATATATCTTACGCTGCATAGAACATGAATGCATCTAGCAGCAGAAACAGTACGTTCTTCTATAGCCACAGCTTCCGTTTAATCAAGATAAGGAACCTCGTAAGACAACGCCCTTTACTTTTTGCCTTGACTTCATCAAACGCCTTACAGAATTGACCAACACAAACACTTCCGGTCAGTGTATGCACTCATGATCACGTGACATCCTTCTGCCGGAAGTGGGGCAAGGATAAGCCAGCAGGAAGACTTCGCATCTCTATGGTGACGTTAGGATTTTACTATTTCCGGTCCCAGACTGAGAAGTTGGCGTTGGAAACGCCCCTGGAAGTGTGACAGTGTGGAGTACCGGGCGGAGTTTTCCTTTTCTTGCTTGTGTTTAGGTTCATCAGCCCCTGTGCCCAGCGGGGGGTTTCCATCGCCATGGATTTTAATGTAAAGAAATTAGCAGCGGACGCCGGCACTTTCCTGAGTCGCGCAGTACAGGTGTGGGCTTTTATATGTAAAGATGTTTGGTAAGGCTGTGAAAGGGTGGGGGTGGCAGGGGCTCATGGAATATGGGAAGTAGATACAACTTACACGGAACACTGGGAGTTGTAGTTCTGGGAATTCGTCTGTACAGAAATTTCCTAGTCGGCGGTTCTCTACTGTTTTTATGAATAGAAGTTCGTATCATCCAGTGACACTGGTAATTCCCATATTGTGGGGCAGTGGATTGCTGCTCCCCCTACTGGGCAGTGAGCACCATTGCTCCTACTGTCACTGATTGTATAACATCCAGGAGCACGTCAGGTTCCGAAAAAAGTGATGGCTTCTCCCCCCCTCCTCACTTGGGATCTAACTGAACTAGCTGGGGGGTTGTGGAATTGAATTCAACAAGTTGGCTAAACCCTGGAATTGAGTGTAACTAGCTAGATTGACTGAACTTCACCCAGAGTTGTTCCTCATGCTTTAGGGGGTTCCCACAGGATACTGGGCCTAATGGCAAAATATCTGAGGGCCCCTAGACTTTGGGAATCAGACATTTTTCATGAAAGTGCATATCAGTCAGTGAACCACAGGCCCCCCTATACTTTCTGGGCCTCCAACAGTGATAGGGTCTGCTTCCTGTATTCACCCCTTCCTCTCTATTTAGATTCATCTGTTTGCTTCCTTTCTATGTGTTATTTGTGACTTAATGGCCTTTGGCTCTTCAGCTGTTAGTGGGTACCGGGTTGTACTAACAACAGCTGGAAGTGTTAGCAGCTCAGATACAAGGTGTGTCTCTCTCTCTGTTCCTTTACTCTTCCTGTTACTTACCCCCTTTCCTACCTACAGTAGCTGTTTTGGGGAGCCCTGGGCATGCATGAAGCATTTCTAGGGATGCCACTGAATCTAGGAATCAGTTTGGGATTTAGCCTTTTTTGGCAGAATTTGGCTGAATCGACGCTCCTTACCAATCTGAATCCTTAAAATCACATGACTTTTTGTCATGTAAACACAGAACTTGAAAATTTTTCGCAGTGTGTGGCGACTTTTAACCCTTCTGTAGCCTTATTTGCTTATGCAAATTAGGGTTTGGTATTTGGCCAAATCTCTCAGTGCATCCCTAATCATTTCTGCTTGGGTTGGTTAATTATCATTGATGGTATTTGTGTAAATGACTTGTGACTTGTGTAAATTATTTGCAAAAACAGAAGCTAGGTTGGATGATGACATATGCAGATACTGTATATATGTATTGTTTATGTATATCATCATCTTACACAGTATTTTATAGAATATATTTAGATGAGGATTTGATTGATCCAACTAAATATTGGGTCAGTGCAATTTGCTCAGTATCTGACCACTGCTCTGCTCCAAATAGTGATGAGTATGTGGGTATATTGGTGGATTAAAGAATCTAGCACTATTTAGGTGGCTTAACTTTGCTTAGGAAGATGCAGTAAATTCTTTTTTTATTTTTTGCTCTAGCTTCTGGGCACATCGACCTATGCTGAGGTGTGATAATGTAAATTTTTAAAGGCGAGTGCTTTATAGTTAAAAAGGGTAACATCCTGGTTGATAGCTTGGCAGTTTGTGTGTTTTGAAGACTTTGCAATTGTGCCTTTCGCTTACTTTTTGGCCTGCTTCCTAAAGGCCTTTTTGAAATGGATTTTTGTTACACACAGAAAGGATGACAGTAGAGTCCATATTGTCTTGCTGTCCCATTAAACTGTGGGCATGGATATTGCATTTCTGTATATTTTTGTGTAACCGGTACAGTATATAGTATACTTGGTCGCATACAGAAACCCATAGTGAAGTCTTAAATAACATTTTGGACTGCACACACTTGGTGATAAATTATGGACATACAAAAGCTTCTTGTAACTGGCTACAAATAGGTTTTATTGTTTCCTATATGGGCAACCATGTATGACAAACTGTCATTAAGCCCATTCTTGCAGTATTTGATCTTGTTGCTATTAAACATGCAGGCAAAGACTGCATCACTGTGCCAAAGGGGTCCTCACCCTAGGGAATTTTCAAACCTGCTTGTTAGAGATCTGTCCAGTTTTTGGACAGATATTTGGGGTGTTCCTATACAATATGGCAGTAAGCTGCTGAGTTGGCAGATTTTGTTCACTACTGTATGGCAGCTTTAGCATCCTTTCCCTTGACCCAGGCCTGTGCCGAAACAATGGGGTGATTCTGACTATTGACCTTTGATATCTGCTTTCTGATATCTAACTGTATTGCTGGTGCTATGTATCTGGCTTAATGCTTTATTTAATTCTATGTGTAAGGAATGCTGTACTAATTAAAATTATAATTGTAAAACATATAACACCTCTGTGTGTTCATTTAAAGTGAGGGCGTGTAGAGTGTATTTTTGATATTTATCGTCTTTAGCATCCTTGTCTGTTTCACCCTCATGCCTCATGTATTATTTGCAGCACTTTTTCCTCCAGTAGTGTTAGCCAGATCCCATTTAAGTACTGTAAAGCTGGCCATACACGCACCGATAATATCGTACGAAACCCCGTATGGCAAGTCGGTGAGTCGACTGATATAGCAGGAGGCTGCTGATATCGTTCGACTCGCCGATCGGCCAGGTTAAAAGATTTTGATCGGGCGCCATAGAAGGCGCCTGATCAAAATCTGCCGTCATGGCTGAATCGGCAGAAGCAGGTAGAAATCCTATTGTTTTTACCTCCTTATCTGCCGTTTCAGCCCTGAACGGTTAGTGGCCGATTGTACGATCTTTCGTGCGACCGATGTGTGTGGCCACCTTAAAGGAAAAAGAAAGGTAAAGTCACTTGGGGGTGCCAAAATGTTAGGCACCCCCAAGTGACTTTAACCGCCTACCTTTTACCCCGGGCTGGTGCCGCTGTCAGGAGAAAACAGCACCAGCCCGGGGTAGCTGCTGGCGCTTCCTCCTTCCGGCTTCGCTGCGCGCGCATGCGCAGTATAAGTGAAAAGCCGAACTTAAACATTTAAGTCGGCTTTTTCGCTCTACTGTGCATGCCCGGCCACCGGCAGTTTAGGAAGTGGAAGGCGGAAGGAGGAAGTGCTGCGCTCCAGGTACCCCGGGCTGGTGCTATTTTCTCCTAACAGGGGCACCAGCCCGGGGTACAAGGTAAGCGGTTAAAGTCACTTGGGGGTGCCTAACATTTTGGCACCCCCAAGTGACTTTGCCTTTCCTTCCCCTTTAAGTTACTTACTGCAAGCTGTCATATAACTTAGTGTTAGGGAAGCCACAGTCATTCCAAGCAGAGGAGCAGTAAATGTTTATAAACCAGTCAGATAAAGGTTATTTGATCCTACTTTGTCTTGAGGGACAGAAGCTATAATCCTGGGATTATGTCTAAAATGCTTGTCATAAAACAGGATAAGGCTTCTGTTCTTTGTCAGAAGGAAATAGCAAAAGCCAGGTGAGTACCAGGAGACAGATTCCTCCATGCAAGAATATTATTTTGTTTTTAGGTAAATCTAATTGTTTTTTTTTATTCTGGCTACAGTATTCTTCTTGGCTGCCACAGTTGTATTTTGGATACAGTTGCAGTGATTTTGTCTTTGTTACAAAGTCAAGTGTTGAGCAGGTGAAACTTTATTTCAGTATTCTCACTGGAAAAATTCACAAAGACAGAATGGCATGGGTTCTTGCTCACATATATAAACTGTATATACTGATACCTGTACTAAACTAACTTTAGATCTTAAAACCACGTTAGCCTTGGATATTATACTTGTTCAAGAATTCATTTAAACCACTCTTAAGGGCATTAATAGAATCTGCCTTTACAACATCACCCGACAGGTCATTCCACAGCCTCACTGCCCTCAGCGCAAAGAACCACCTACAATGCTTTAACTGAAAGTTTGTTCCTCTAGTGTAAAGGTGTGACCTCTTGAATTAAAACGGCAGGCATAGGCGCCGTCTGATTGGGGGCTGCATTAAGTTGCCGATGTTGTCCCCGATCCGGCGGAAAATCAAACCCGCCCTTATCGGGATCTTGCCAATTTTTGGACAGATGTCAGTCAGGTGCCCATACAAGGGAAGATAATCTGCCGAGTTGGCCTAAAGGACTTGAATCGGCATCTGAAATCAGCCACCTTTAGGGTTACCTTACCAGGGGTATGTTTTACCTTTGTGAAATTATTTTAAATGTGATTAATTGCGTCTGCTTGGGTGTCAGAGTAGAATATTTTCTGTTACACAGAAACTTACTTGTATGTATAACTTTATTTATAAAGCGCCACAAGGGTACGCAGTGCTGTACAATCTTACAGTATACACAATTACACACAGGGAGGACAAGTGTTGTAATAAATAAATACAATAAATATATATATATAAATACACAGGGAATAAGTGTCATGTGGTATGAGACACAGTAGGAAAGAGGTCCCTGCCCCATAGAGCTTACAATCTAAGTGACTTGCATTTTAAGTAGCAGCTGGAAGTCACTGAATGGTAAGCAATGAAAAAGGCATACACATTACTAACGTGCACAACCTGATTACTTAGAACAGCTGCACTAAAGAAATCCAAGTGCCTTTTATATATTTATTTCTACTGCCATTTAACCAATGAAATGTATTTTATTGTTCTACTTGTGAAGATGTCCAATGTTTTT
Organism: Xenopus tropicalis; assembly: GCF_000004195.4. Classification (NCBI taxonomy): domain Eukaryota; kingdom Metazoa; phylum Chordata; class Amphibia; order Anura; family Pipidae; genus Xenopus; species Xenopus tropicalis. The sequence goes on along the minus strand of NC_030680.2, from coordinate 106,595,569 downwards.
GTTTTTTGTTTGTTTTTTTTTCTTCCACTGAACAGTTTACAGAAGAAAAATTTGGCCAGGCAGAGAAGACTGAACTTGATGCTCACCTGGAAAATCTTCTCAGCAAAGCAGAATGCACAAAGGTTTGGACTGAGAAGATCATGAAGCAGACAGAGGTGCTGTTGCAACCAAATCCAAGTAAGATTACCCCCCACATCAGAATGTCCCCCTAAGCAGAATGGCTTACTTGTAAAAGTAGAAGAAAGGAAATGTCAAGTCCATTTACAAATATGTAAAATTAAAACTCAATACTCAATAACAAATAGAATACATTTTTTTTTATATGTTGTACATCCTGGGACTCATTCATGTCTCCCTTTGCATTTTCATGCATTAGTATGCCACAGCATTTTAAAGTGTTAGCTGCACTTATTCTATACATTTTTTAAGGGTTTTTAGCTGTCTGTATGATGTCGCACCGAGGACAAGCCAGCTAATGGATGCTGGAAATATGGGAGGAGCCAACACAGAGGCCTGGGCAGGAAGCAAACATAATAACATTTAAACCAAATTATTTTAAAGAAAAACCTCAAAAAACTATAAGAAAAAATGAAGTAAATTTAAAGAGCAAGGAAACTCCCCCAGTAGAACTTGAGTAAAAGATCGTCCCTTAGCGAAATGCTATATTAGTTACTTACAAAACCCCCTATGTTTCCTGCAGCAGTCCTGAGAAGTTTGCTTTTCATCTCTGCAGTAGTTCTACTGGGATAATGTTTTCTCTTTAGAACGCTTGATGAGTGCATATGGGCTATTTAAAATGCATCCTAACACATGGCCAATTGTTTGTTTATCTTAGGGTTTCCTTGTCCTTTGAAGTAAATTTGAACAGTGGGTGTGTGCTGTATTTAGAAAGACATAACGGACAGTTATTGCCTAAAATAGTTTACCAAAAAGATGTCAGACAGTTGTTACTAAAACAAGGGTTAAAGCTGAGATATAGATAAAAAGATAATTTATTTCCCTTTCCGTGTCAAACAGAAAATCCCTTTACCAGAAACAATCAAGGGCTGTAGCATTGTTGGAAAGGGAAGTCATTGCAGAAGTCAATGACCATAAAGTGTCTGGCCTTGGAAGATGCCATACAAGGAATAACAGGAACAGTCTCTTAAAGGGGATCTGTATGTTTTGGCCAAAGACTTAACGGAGTTAATTTATTATACAGTATATGAGATATCAAATAATCCAATCAGAATTAATCATATATCATTAAGTATATTCCTTTTTTATCTTTATACATAATTTTATCATGTTTTTTTTGTGTTTCCTCCACAGAATAAGCAAAGAATGTCTGTAATATATATAGACATATAAGTGAATAGACACTGCTATGAACTTTATTCCCACGATTGTAACCTAGCATGTATGATTTAACTATATGGTCTTTTCTAAGCACAATTAAGCTGGCACATTTTACTACTTGGTGACCTGAATAATAACGTTATTTTCATTTCACCTGTACCTGGAGATGTCACCTGTAATTGTGTTCCACAACCTATAGTTGGTCGTAAACCTTAAGATCCACTCATTTGGTGAGTTTGCAAAATGAGCAAATATCGCCACTTTGTGGTGCCTGATAGTGGGCTGATCTGATTGTTTGGCTTAGTGCCAAATGATAGCACTATAGTCACCTGTATAGTCACAGGACTTCGTCAACTAGCTGAAATGGTCATCTCCCCAGTGGGATTTTTAAACCTGTCCAATAAATATCTGGTTGATTTTGGCCAGACACCTACTGGATAGGACACATACATGGGCAGATAAGCTCGAAAGGGGCAGAATCAGCAGCTAAACTCTGCCTCTGTATGGCCAGCTTTAGTTTATAGCTGTTTGTGTTTGGGGAGAGCCTCAATAGAGGAAAATAAATTGTTCCTGTGAATGTGTTTTTTTTTTATTCATCAGCAGCCTGATTTCTAGGAAATGGCGGGTCATTTGTTTGCTTTTCATCATTTTAACATGATGTTGGGGTGGTGAAATCATTATTTGCTCTAGACTTCCTCTGGCTTTCCATTTTCCTTAGTAGAGCTCCTTTGACTTCTTATAAACAGTTTCTTTTCAAAGTAGGTCATATATTTATCTGATAACAGTCGTCATCCTGTGACTGAATCCCTTTTCCTTCCTCTCCTTGTTCAGCTAGACTCCATTGTGGTTTCAGTGTTTTATATTGAAAGTTACTTTTTTTTTTTTTTTTAAATCTAGCTTGCTTCAACCTCTTTGCTATTGCTTTTATAAGGAAAATAATGGTGCTCTTAACTCTTTTAAACCACGTTTTGTCAGACTATGGATTCTCTTCTTGTAGTGGATATTCCACCAACGGTAAAGGGTGCCAAATTTTTACCCCCCCCATCCTAGTGATTGAAATCACTTATATATTAGCTGCTGGCTCATCTATTCTTTATAAAATCATCCGTCATATGAAACATTCCTACAGAGTGTGGCTTAGCTATGTTTTTCTTTGCTCCCAGGTAACCTTCGTACCAAATTAAGTTATGTACATGTACAGTACTGTAAGCTCAGCTCTGCTTAAGTTCTGTAGTGCACATGAGCCAGCCTAGCAAGGCATACTTAAGAGTAGTAAAAAAACATGGTGGCACAGAGCTTGGCAGGAAAGTAATTCTCTGCACTAGAAGTGGTACAAAGAGGCATATGGTTAAGAGGGAAGAAAAAATGGCCAATCAGCACTGGCGTAATGCTAACTCCCATGCTCTGGATAATTGGCTTCATTTTTACTGAATGATCAACATAAATAAGATAATCAAATTAGGAAACTTTTCTAGGGAGTTCTAATTTTAAAATCTAAAGTTAATTACATTTAGTGTTAATAAGTGGCCAGTTGCATTTCCCTCTATGAAAACAAGCCTTCTTTCACAAGAATGGGTTTATTTTTGAGAATTAAATAATGTCAATTTGCCTCTAGCTTTCTGTCTTGTGACTGATATCTGATTTCTTTCCTGTTTGCCTGTTTCTCAAGATGCCCGGATAGAAGAATTTGTGTATGAAAAACTTGACCGAAAAGCACCAAGCCGCTTGAATACCGAAGAGCAATTGGCTCAGTACATGACTGATGCTGGTAATGAGTTTGGCCCTGGCACAGCATATGGTAAGTAAAACTTGAGAAGGCAGGTAATTGTATCAGCAATATTTATCAGGAAACTTAAGCATGTGTTTTACTGCCTTGTTTTGACCAGAGAGAACCTGCAGGCAATGTGTTCCAAGTAACAACAGTTAGTCAATCAGGGACCACTGTGCCTTGATGGACAGCACCAGCCTATGGCTAGAGCTGTACATCATACATGTAAGCTTGGCAGCAGCAGGAGTTCCCAATGCTATATAGTATTTACATCCTGAACACTTTATAGAAATAAATGGGGAAAAATATTCCTGGGTGCAGGAAAAAAGCTACAGCTGACAAATTTAGTAAATTACTGAAGCATCTAATCTTGCAAAAGATATGTAATGTTTTTCTGCATGACTGGTGTGTTACAGGAATTCTTTTTATAGTTTACATTGCATATAGGCTTTCTCACTAATGTCAGCAATAATAGCACTGGGCTTTCCTTATCTGCCCACCAACAGCACAGGAGATGAGCAATAATGTAGAGCTGATCCAGATTAGGGACGTATTTGGCAACCTATTAATGAGTGGCCCTATATAGGTGACATTTGCTACAATGTTTCAGCAGTTAAAGGAGAACTAAATCGTAAAAATGAATATGGCTAGAAATGCCATATTTTATATACTTAACTGACTGCACTAGCCAAAAGTTTCAGCATCTCTATAATAGTAATGATATAGGTCTTTACAGTTGTCACAGGAGTTCGCTATCTTGGTTTCTGTCACAACTGTCCAGGACAGTGCACATGCTCAGCGCTGCTCTGAGCAGCTGTTGGGAAGCTGAGCTTAGGGGCCTTTGCAAATTATCAAGCAGAAAATGAGGCTGGCCTGTCATATAAGCTGATGCTACAGGGCTGATTATTCAATTCTGATGCTAATTACACTGGTTTCAAAGCTGCCATGTAATGTGAATGTAAATTAATTCCTAATCAGCCTTATATTGTGACATTTCGGTCCCTAAGCTCAGTAAGTGACGGCAGCACAGAGCTTGTGCAGTGAATCAGCAGAAAAGAAGATGGGCAGTTACTGGGGGCATCTTTAGTGGCACAGTTCTTCCCTGCTAAAGGGCTATGATTGCCTTGGGCTGGTACAGAAGGCCAAAACCTAATGTACAACTTTTCTAGCCTATTTCTTTAGTTAAGCTTTAGTTTTCCTTTAAAAAAAGCTGTGTAGAGAATAGAAATAGCCAGAAAGATCATGTTTACACTAACAATAATATAAATTAGTTACTGACACCTTCAAATATTTTGAATATTCATTTAGGTTTTTGCAGGTTGCCTGTAAGTTGTATGAATTTATCTCTGATTATTATAGAGTTTTCTGCCTGAGTTAAGAGCTTTTATCTTTTAAATAATAGGAAATTCTTGGGAATATTGTCTAGCCCATATAACAAATAATGAGTTCTGCAGACTTTATTTCACTACTTTGGAATGACAGGTTTCATAAATTACAATCTAGCTGTTCTGTGGTGGCCCTTGGGAACGAGAAAGCAGTAATGTAATAGTAAAATAAATAGTCATTTTGACATGTAAACTGTGAAGCACAGTAATGCTGAAAACCAGAAAAAAAGAAACCTTTTACCATAGTCATAGTTCTTTCAGTTAAACATAGGAACATATATTACATGCCTTGTTCCATTTGTATGGAAGGAAAAGGTAGAAGGAAAGGTAAAAACTAAGTAAGCTTTATCAGAAAGGACTATGTAAATACAGCCTTAAGCACTCACAGAAAAGATGCACTGAGTTCTCTGTCAAAAGAAACAGGATTTATTGTGTCTTTTTTTTCCTGTGCCAGAGACACGCAGCTCTCTCATCTCTCCCCTATCCTGCTCCTCCCCCCTCCCTCAAGAATGCTAAGAACTTCCTTCCCCACCCCGTTAGGAATGTGTGATCTGAGCCAATCAGCAGGAAGCTTCCTCATAGTCTTACAAACTGAGCTTGTACACCGGTCTTGGTACAGGAGCGAGGCATTATGGGAACTTTCTTTATAGAGCTCAGCATTTTTTTTTTCATATGAGGCTTCTGATCATCTTTCCTTCTCCTTTAAATGCTATCTGTGGATGTTCTCCCATCCTTAAGAAGTGTGTGTGTGTGTGTGTGCGTGTATATATATATATATATATATATCCAAAAAAGACCAGCAACACCGAGTTATGTTCCAAAAACAATCAATTGTGTATTAAAAACGCATGAACAGCCAACGACCTTGAGAAAGGTCCCGATGGGGACCGAAACGTAACGTTGGCTGTTCATGCGTTTTTAATACACAATTGATTGTTTTTGGAACATAACTCGGTGTTGCTGGTCTTTTTTGGATATTTAAATCATTTACCTTGCACCCGAGCTAAGAGCTGAAGCAGAGTGCCTAATTTTGTAAATATTTACTCCTGGCAGGCTCAATGGAAGGGTCTTCCAAATATCCAATTTATTAGTCAGGGCTTGCATTATCGGATCAAGATTTAATTGAGTATGTGTGCGGAGGTCTTTCTATATAATGACACCCAGGTATTTTAAGCTTTTAACCACCAATTTTTGAGGTGAGTCTACTGAGAGGGGGATCTATGGTGAAGCTATTGATTTACTCTCATTTACCTTATACTATGCCTCAAAGCATGTCACTGTTTATAGTATGGCCTTCAGCGACTGTTCAAGATTGGCAAGATATAGCAGCATATTGTCTGTGTAGAGTGACATCTCAGTGCCTGCATTTAGCCTCAGCCCTTCTATTTGGTGATTTACTGGGATTTGAATTGCTAGAGGCTCTATGGCCAGCGCAAATAAAAGGGTTGAGAGGGGGCAACCCTGATGTGTGCCCCTCCCAAGGTAGATGAGCCCATTTACAAAAACTTTTGCCTCTGGTTGTGCATATAGTGCTTGCACCCACACTATTAACTGGTGCCCCAGATTATAAGTAATAGTACCTCCCAAAGATATTGCCACTAGACAGTATCAAAGGCTTTGGCAGTCTCCTCTGCGAAAGCTGTTTACTTGCTGATCCATGTATGTGGTTGGTTTGTTATGTGTGTGTACTACTCCTATTAAATATCTTGATTGAAAGATTTCCCTTTTTTGCTTGTGGATTCACAAGGTGCACATTATTTTTTATTTTTACCAGGCACTGGCAGGGGTGGTTTACCATTAAGTTAAATTTTAGTATGTTCTAGAATGGCCCATTCTAAACAACTTTTTCATTGGTCCTCATTATTTGTTTTTTACACTTTATGAATGATATTCCTTATTCTTCTAACTCTTTGCGGCTTTCAAATGGGGGTCACTGACCCCAGCAGCCAAAAAAATATTGGTCTGTGAGGCTTCTGTTTTATTATTATTGTTCCTTATTATTTCTGCACTTTATTTTCTATTCAGGTCTTCTCCTATTCATATACCAATCTTTCTCCCTAGTTGTTAAGGTAATTAGGAGCCTAGCAACAAATTGTCTCAGAATATTACCGTCTACATCATAGTAAAAGTTAACTCAAAGGTGAACAGCGGCCCCTTTAAAGGAGAAAGTTTCAGCTTCTCCATTGCAGCAATGATCAAGGCCTACAAACTTGTCACATGCTCAGTGTGCTCTGGGTAGCTGTTGAGAAGCTAAGTTAAGTGGTCATGACAAATTATCAAGCAGAAAATGAGGTTGGCCTGTCTTATAAGCTGAGGCTACAGGAATGATTATTAAATTCTGATGATAATTGCACTGGGCTCAGAGCTGCCATGTAGGAATTATCTGTATTAAGTACTAATCGGCTTTATATTCTGACATTTATATTTTATATATACAGTATATTGCGAGTCGGTCCCTAAGCTCAGTAAGTGACAGCAGCACAGAGCATGTGCAGGGAATCAGCAGAAAAGAGCATGGGGAGCTACTGGGGGCATCTTTGGAGGCACAGATCTTCCCTGCTAAAGGGCATTGGTTGCCTTGGGCTGGTACAGAAGCCTAAAATATAATGTACATCATTTCTGCCCTACTTCTAGGTAGGCTTTAGTTCTCTTTTAAAATTATTAGAATAATACTATAAATGAATACAAAATTCCTCAGCACTGTTACAGAGAACATAAACAGTATTAAAGGCAAAAACTAAGCAGTTATAAATAATGCTAATGTCTCTAAATTGACACAGTATGTCTAAGGGCCCTGCCTATAAGTTATTTTGTTCTTTGGGTCTTAAAAACAGGAATACAAACTTTGAGAAATAAGGGCTCTTTTGCATCTGTGCAAAGACTATAATTTACCTAAAAAGTGGTTCCCAACTTTAACTGAAGTGAAGGCTGTCAACTCCAGTGAAATGATACACTGTAGAATATGTGCTGTAAATTCTTTTTAATAATATACAGTTAATATAAAAGACCTTTCCTGAGGGACCAGCTTTAAACAAACTAAAAAAAGAGAGCCTGGGGTATATAGGTAAATCTGCAAGCTTTTCATGTAAAACTGCTGAATCAGCCAATAAATTGTACCACTTAAAGGCAGTAAATCCTACCCTATTGTGGCTTATGAATAACTACCAATTCCAGAATTAACTTGTTTACACCGTTCTATCTATGGAAAAATATATTCAATTTTAAAGTCTATGTAACATATCAAAATATTTTTTGTGCCTGTAACGTTGCTAAGTAAAGCAGAGTTGGAAGTAAAAAAAAACCCATTAAAGGGGTCACCATACAAAATTACATTTCAAGGACATTTTTATGAGTTTGTGGATTACTTTCTATTAAATATCAAGTGCAATGCTTCAGTAGATAAGTTTTTTCAGATTATCTAGTATGCTAAACTTTGTTTTTTCCTTCATTAGATGAGTTACCCATATTTTGTTCTAGTTGTGTATTTTGTGAACAGAATGCCTAAATCAAACAAGGTCAGAAGCATTCAAGCGACTGCAGCTTTCTGCACAAAGGACAGAAGGTTACATTACAGACTACAATAAGAGTATCCTCTATAAAATTGCACACTGGTACATGTTTCTATGAGTATTGTTTTTTTGCGATGCTGGTTAAAACCTATTCTGTGATTATAGATGGCAACATTAGGCAATCCAAGCAACTGAAAAGGAAGTTACTGCTTGGAAATCTCTGAGACAATGCAACTTGAAATCAGTGTTTTTCTATTGTATCTCTGTAAATGAAAAATTTTGTAAATAGACTGCTGAAGCAAAATAAGTTTAATTAATATGTTTATAGATTTGTACCCTGAAGGAAAAGACTGTAAGTTTTTTAATAATGCAGTAGCTGTGTTAATAAAACAATTGCTATTTTACAGGAAATGCTCTCATTAAATGTGGAGAAACACAAAAAAGAATAGGAGTGGCTCACAGAGAACTTGTTCAGACCGCAGCTATAAACTTCCTTACTCCACTGAGAAATTTTATTGAAGGAGATTTTAAAACAATGTCTGTAAGTAATACACATTCGACTCTATAAGACTTAAGACCGCCATTAAAGTTGTAGGTGTTCCTTCCTACAGTGTAAACACTAACAAAACCCTCAACAATTGTTGCTACATAATGTTGTGGCTACAACTAAAAACTGCAAAGGGTTTGTGTAAGCACTCCAAGGCTAACTTTAACTTAAAACAACAAATATGGAGGGTAGAAAATTTAGTACTGTACATTATAGTATTATGTAAGATGAAGAAGTCTTAGTCTTCCCAATGTGAATGCTTGGGGTTGACTGTCAAGCCACTGAATCTTTAGAGAACTGCTATCATAAGTTATTTACCCGTAAACCTTTGAGTGTCGCAAGTAGCTCTTAAGGGCAGTGGCAATAAATCTTCACTATTGCGGCCAACTACCATCCCATCAGCGATGGACGTTCTTGCCGGTGGGATGGCATGTTGGAGAGATTAGTCACCTGCAATAGTGAAGATTTATTGCAGGCGACTAATCTCCCCGTTTGCCACTACCCTTAGCCATGGTCATGTACTGCCATATAAACAAACAGCAGGAATAGAACAAATGTGCAATCAATTGTGATGGTACTATGGTCTTCTTATTTGGTTACTTGTGGCTCTAAATTTTATAACACTCTATAGCAAAACTTAAATAACGCACCCCAGAGATAGATTTTTTATGTTTTGCTGCAGTTGGGGCAAGCTTTTTGTGGCATGACATGTCCCAAAAAACATATTCTATATGGGCAGCCTAGACAATGTGTTTTGTAATCCTATCCAAGACATTTACCAGGTAAATATTTTATAATATTAACCAGGGATATATGTGTAACAGAATCCCATAGTGTCATTTGCTGTGCATAAATGGTAAAGCAGCTGCAGCTCTTAAATATGGTTTAAATCATTATACTTGTTAGGTCTTTGTGCTCGAATTAAAATTATATTTACTCTATATTTTACATGTTCCTTATTAGAAAGAAAAGAAACTCTTGCAGAACAAAAGGTTGGATTTGGATGCAGCTAAGACACGACTGAAGAAAGCCAGAGTTACAGAAGCCAGAGCCGCAGTAAGTAGATTCTTGACAAATGAGTGGAAAAATACCACGTTGCTCTTTTCTTTGTGGTTGAGTACACCAAAAAGCTGACCCTGACAAAATGTACTTTTGTGCTAAACAACTGGAATATCCCGGATTATAGCCCCAGCCCTTTAGTGAGCTTTGAACAAGAATAATGGGAAAGGTAAACATTTAGTTTAGCAGTAACTATATATTTATATTTGTATTTTAACTATTTGTTATTCTATAAGCACACCGATCCTGTGTTTTCCCTTTATATTTATCTAGTGACTGTTGCATTACTTTCCATAACTACATGCAGATTTTACAGTCACCATTTATGGTATTTCCTCCCAAAGTCTGCAACAAGTCTTTTTCATTTGCCATAGTCTTTATGCAATAAGCAGCTTTGCTTCTATCCTATTGACTAGAGGCATGTAATGTCACAGTTGGAGAAAAAAGCCATAAAGATCAGGCATATTACATTTACACAAAAGGATTTTAAAAGGTTTTGCTCTTATTATGGAAGCAGTTATCTCTGTTGGGTACTCTGATGTCTTAGGGATGGTTAGAAGAAAAAAACATTTTATTGGAACAAAAGGGAAGGCATTTATTTATTGGGCATATTTGTTTTCTTCCATTTGAACACAGTTATATAATAGATTTCTTTTATAATAAAATTAAGGACCACATTTATAGATACCTGGCCAAATAGAACCTATTGGGAGGAAGATAAAAAGAAATACACAGAAACAAAGAATCTTTTTAACACTTTATTACATGACCTTGCAAGATTACACCACACGGCAAATAAATATTATAGATGGGGAAATAAATCGGGATGTCTACTAGCAAAAATCGTTAAATAGAAAACAACAAATTCTTTCATTACGAAATTAAAGACAAAAAATAGTCAAAGAACTGGAGACATTGTAAAAACTACAATGCAACACAGGATCATTCCTCAGATGGAGGACCCATCTCTCTACTCAATCAAGACCTAAAAATACTAACAAAGATTATGGCAGACTAAAAAATATTTTACCCCATATACTTACCACACAACAAGTAGGTTTCCTGAAACAACGACATCCAGTCCAAGCCATTCAGAAAACAATAGCGACCATATATCAAGGCAACCTATAAGAGAAAACAAGGCATATTAATCAATCTGGATGCGGATAAAGCGTTCCACAGGATATCTTATAGACATCTCTGTAGACTCTTAAAATATCAACATTTCGGTATACAAGTGTTGAATCTTTTTAGAGACTAATATATAGAATCACACATCTATATTACAGCCAATGGACTAAACTCAGAAAAATTCACAATAAAGCGAGGATTCAGACAAGGATGCCTGCTTTTTAACATGACAGTAGACCCATTAATAAGACAATTGTTACTAGAGGAGAAATTTCAAGGAATATAATTGGGCAAACAGACACAAAAATTAATTGCGTTCACTGACGACATTCTTCCTTTTTTTTAAAAAAATCTCAAAACAGAACTACCAATAATTTTGAAAACAATAATAATATAAGATTTCAGTACTATAGCAGGCTTTCAAATAAACTTAGGACAATTAGAAGCTCTTCGACTCATACACACTAGCCCCACAGAATGGAATATTCCATTTCCATTCATAAAAGCAGAATCACATATCAAATATTTCGTGATAATACTACCCCAACACCATAAAAACCTATACAAGTTGAACATTAGACACTCCATTGACCAAATAGAACAAGAAATGCAAAAATGGCTTAATACCAACTTAACTTTCCTAGGCAGAATTCATCTGATAAAAATGGTATTCTTATGAAAGTCACTATACAAAATCCAAGTGTTACCATACTGAATTTTACCTAAAGACTGTAAAAGATTAACAAAGTCAATGCGAATCTTTATATGGAACAAAAAAAGCCCCAGAATTAGTATTTTTAATTTACAACAAACACTAGGAGGTGTTAACCTTTCAAACATAGCTGAATATAACGAAGCAGCAATTCTACGCTATGCAGGAGACTGGTTACATCATAGAAATGTCTATACGACAATAGCAATAGACAAAATCTCAACATTTTTCAATCCCAATGTTTTTCTTCCCTTTTACAGTTATCTGTGTAAACTAAAAGTGAAATTAACCATGTTAGTAAGTTTATGACCACTCATTTGTTTAGATAGCACATATTTTTGTTGCACAAAACAATTCTCTGCATATTGTTGATACATATGAGGCTTTCTACCTTTTGCTACACAGTGGAACTTGAATTGTAAGTTTCTGATGTAGCAGGTTATAACTGAGTAACAGAACAGTGTCAATTTAGGAAAAGGTTATTTTGGGTTCATGGGATCTGAATTACTGGAAAGTATAACATTTGACGTATAACACTGAGTAAGTTTTTATAACATGAGTGTGCAGTAACCAATGGAAATCATTCAACTGGTAGCTTTGGACAGACTGCTACAAGGTAGAAAATGAAAACAAACATCTGACAGTTGTTATGGGCAACTGGGCTAGAAAATTGTAGCATCTATGTTAAAATCATGCTCTATGTTCTGGGCTAAATTTTGTGCATATTCACAGATTCTTTTTTTCTTTGTTGTATGTGTGCGATTAAGCAACTAAGTGTAACCCAGCCTGAAGGAGATAACAACTTTATGGTAAATTTGTCTTACATGATGAGCGTGTTGCACATAAAATGGCTGAAGGTTTGTTGGCCTATATTGTAACTGAAGTATATGTTGTGTTTTCTCTTGCCTTGTGAACCTGTAACCACTTAGTTACTATCACAAATGTAGCTAATAACAATGAAATGATATATGTACAAATATTTATATAGTGATAGCATAAATATTGTTTTTGCATGATACACAGCAAGAGAACTCACAGAATGGATGTAAAGATGAAGTAGAATCTCCTTAGTTACCATTGTATGTGCTGTAGTTGTTTGTAGTGTGCATGCTGGCTCCAGGGGTGCAACTACAGAGGAAGCAGACCCTGCGGTTGCAGGGGGGGGCCAGTAGGGCACCAATTATTAAGCAATTTTTATAAATTCTGGTAGAATGGGTCAACTTACCAATGTTTTGGGGCCCTAAATTAAATTTGCTGTGGGGCCCAATAACATCTAGTTACTCCACTGGCTGGCTCAATGCTGAACATATTATAAATGCTATTGTTTTTACATTTTATCTCAGGTTAGTGAAATAAAACTAAGGGGCATATTTACTTATATTCAGGAAGAATTCTTGATGTGGTTTCAGATTTCTCTGCAATTTGCTATTTGCGAAGATATTTTCCTAGCTGAACACGAAAAATATTCTTCCCCAATTTAAACTTTTCCCATAGACGTCTACTATAAGATGGTGAATGCATTTGTTCATGGCATAAGCCTTTTTTAACCTATAGCAAAAAAGTTGCAAGTAAATTAGCATCAAAATAATGCTTCAAAATGAAATTTATGTTGACTGTATAACGGAAGTTCTTGTTTGGGGCAGGATATACTTTTGCACTTTTTAGTTATATTGGTAAATTAAAAAAAATTAAAAGTTTGATTTTCACAAATTTGGGTAAATTTGCTCCTAAGTGCCAGTTGCTACAGATCATTAGTGTGAAGACACATGGAGCTACTAGTAGCAGCTACTTGTCGTCTGTCTCTACATGTGTTTTAGCAGATTCTCAATTCTCAACATTGTCTATGACTGTATTTTCTGGCACATAGTAGCTGTGAAAAAAGTAGCGGCTATTAGTAGCTCTGTGTGTCTTCACCTTTAAAGATTTTTGTTCACACTTGAAACTGTGCGTGGGCAATTCAGCTCTTGAAAAATTCAATAATCCAGTCTGACTGACATGACTACAGGCATTATTTGATGTGCATTTGATAAACATATGGAATTGGGTGTAAATAGAATTTATTTTACAGTAAGTTAGAGCTGCATGGGTTGTTTTGTTCACCCTAACTAAGAAAATGCCAACAACGTTTGAGTTGATAGTGTGAACATCTATATAGAATATTGCTTTACCTAACTTGTGAAACTGATTAGAACAACCAAATTATTCCTAAATAATTATCTTATATTCAGCATATGTATTTTCTTTCAATGCTAATCAGATGTGGACAGAGGAAGTTACAAAAGTGAGTACTATTAAACTGAACAAACAATTTATCAGTTTACTTTTTATCCAATTGTGAGAAGTATATTTAATATCCAGGGGCTTACTGTGTTCAACTGGACACCACAGTGCCTTTTGGGAAAATGTCATAGAATATATAGTGACATTTTTTGCTGCCTACTTCTCTTACCTGGGCCCAGATTTCAACCTTTAGTCATACAGCTGCTACAATCCAAATTTCATTAGCGTGATGTCCTGAATTCTTATGAAAAGTAGGTGTACACATGTTGTAACTCGTGGATCATATAGGAGCAACTGGGAACATCCAGCAGTCTTTATTGTTAATTACAGTTAATTAAAACAGAAAATATTCTATATAATTGCTTTTCATTTACCTACACTGTTTCCTTGGAGTCTACACATAAGATGTTTGATTAGGAAGTCAATGGCAGCCCTCATTAAGCACTAATGAATAGAGAAAAAATGCAAATAATGAAGTTTCCTAGAACAGAACAACCTATAAGCATGATTTATTACTATTTAATGAAAAGTAAAATGAATATAACCCATACTTGACAACAAGATACATATACTTATCCTGTCCAGTGCAGGCTCCCTCTGTTATTGATGCTCTTTTACATACTGCACCACTTGATTTTGTCTCTTCATAACCTTCTGCTCATTAGTTGTACTTCTGTACTGGCGACATGTCTGGTAACAAGCAAAAACCTCTCAAAATGGATACAATAACTACCTTCTGCTATAATGTAGAATGCAATTTCAGAGTACCTGTGCCAGGGTGCCAAACAGGGGGACTCAATGTGCACTGGCAACATGGAATAAAGGGCTGATATGAAAGGAATTTTACAAAAAGGATGTTGTGACAGATGTGGATTCCAAGCTAAAATCCAAAGCTTTTCATTGCTATTGGGTAGTAATGCAACAATGATCCTCCATCCTTTTCATTACTAGAGTCTTTATCTGTGACCAGAAGACATTACATGCCATAGCCATTATCTCTTTAAAAGAGTTCTCCCATTTTTCCTTGGTTGCTGCAGTTACAGCAGTGTTTCACAGGCAGTGAGCTTTCGCTACATTTTTATAAAAATAGTTTTTAGTAGTATGTTGCCATTTTAAGAATTAAGGGCCTCCTCCTGGGATCATAGGATTCACAGTGCACACAAACAAGCCGAGGCACACATACATGCAAAGCCACATGAGCAAATGAATGGACAGTTCTGCATTTTGCTCCCACACTACTTCCTGTTACAGTTAGAGCTGCGTTGTTTCTGGTCATGTGATCTCTGAGGGAGCACACAGCCCATCACTAAATGGTGGATCAAGGGAAAGGATGTAAAAGGGCAATATTTACTGATAAATATATATTCCAGTTTGACAACATTCTTTAATAGGTTACTGAAAATAATATAAACTATCTGTTAGTTAAGAATTCATTCTGGGGTATAGTTTTCCTTTAAGATTTAACTGCGGAAGTTGGTTTTTAACAAAATGGTTCTCCCAAGAGAGTTGTTGGTGTCTTATAAGAGACTGAAAGTCAGTTGGTCCTCAGAACCCTGTTCTGATTTTAATGTTTCATATATTATTTGTGTGTGTATATATTGATGCAAATATACTTTTTATGTGTCAGAATCAGTAAGCAGTATTTATAATAGACAAATATATGGCAGTTGTGAGATAAATCACTTTAAATTGAAAACCCATATATTTATTGAGCAGAGCATAGTGCTGATCATTCCAGGAGTGAATGAGAAGGTGGCTTGATAGTTAAGTCGAGTAATTCACTACCCTGTGTCAGGGAAACCCCTTTTTTCACAAGCTCCGTGGTACTGTACTTACTGCCAGTGAAACTGACGTGGTCAGATTACAAGTGATTCAGAGAAGCACAGTCATGTAAAGCAGCCTGTATGGGTCGTTGATTTTAAAGAGGCTTCCCGCCAATGCAGATAGTGGAACTATGTAATCATGAAGTATTGCCAGTAACTAAATGTCTTTTCATGTGCGCTCATTAGAACTGTTTTTTGGTTTTTTTTTGTCTCTCCAAGGCTGAACAGGAACTTCGAATAACGCAAAGTGAGTTTGACCGTCAGGCCGAGATTACACGACTTCTGCTCGAAGGAATAAGTAGTACACATGTAAGAATGTCTGCATATCTAATTTAAATGGGAAGATTGACTTAATATATTCTGTGTTCAGATTACCACCATCTGATATATTACTTCAATTAAATGGATATGCAGAGATGCAATCCCTTGCTATATGAAATGGACTTTATTCACATTATTTGTAATTTATTGTGAAGCAACTAAACAAAAACATTGCAACTTTCCAGAAGTTTGATGAGATGTAACTAAATTGGGCACTTATTGGGCCTATAGCACTCCATTGAAACGATTTAATGAAATGGATAATTCTCATTGATTTTTCATTTCAAATGTCGTGTGATAATAATCTCTAAAATGTCCCTAAAAGCTGTAAATGCAAAATAGGATTTCCATCTGTTTCACAAAACCCATTCGGTGAAAGCATTTTCTCATCAGCAGTTTCTCTCTATACAGTATTTTAATTTTTCATATTTTGCTACATTCCTTAAGCTATCAGCAGATGATAACTCTTTCCATCCCATAGGATAAAACTACAGCATTTATTCAGGAAGTAATAGTTGCGAATTACAATAAATTAAAAGTACCAAAAGCATCCTAGCCATAAAGCAATTATTAACGTTGTCCTTACATGAAACAAAGCTGACCATTCTGTCATGGGAAAACATCAGTTAATAGAGCGTGCCAACAGAATCCTGCATTAAAATTCATTTTTCAAAAACCCAAACAGATTTTTCTAATTTTAAATTAAAAAATTTCACATGGAACTAGCCATATTTTTCATTTCCCAGGGTGCCACAGCCATGTGACCTGCGCTCTGATAAATTTCAATCACACTTTACTGCTGAGCTGCAAGTTGGAGTGATATCACCCCCTCTTTTCTCCCAGCAGCTAATCAGCAAAACAATGGGAAGCTAGAAAGATAGCAGCTCCCAGTAGACATCAAAATAGCACCCAATTGTAAGAAATCCAAGTCCAGCTGGATCCAGTCCAAGTCCATTGTTTCTCCTACTCCCAGTTACATGGGAGTAGGAGAAACAATGGGTTACCTGAAAGCAGTTCTAATGTGTAGCGCTGGCTCCTTCTGAAAGCTCAGAATCAGGCACAATGCACTGAGATGGCGCCTACACACCAATATTACAACTAATATTGGCAAAGGGTATGCCATTTTAGGAGATCTTTCGCGCAACAGGATTTTCTACCCTGTCCGACAGATAACAAAACTGTCTGACTGATGTCTATCTGTAGGCCAGTCCATGTGGAAGCTACTGACTTGGTCTTGAAGGTTGAGTTGGCAGATTTTATCTACCCAGGTATTGCCATCTTTAGTCACAAGAGTGGTAGTGATAAGAAAGCTTGTCTGCACTAGAACAAAAATAAATAAATAAATTGTACAGTTGTTTTTCTCTTTGCAATGAATAAATCAAATGCTTCCATATAGGCACACCATCTTCGCTGTTTGAATGACTTCGTGGAAGCCCAGATGACATATTTTGCACAATCGTATCAATACATGCTGGATCTCCAGAAGCAGCTCGGCAGGTAATAAAAGTATGAGATGCGAAAAAAAATCTCTATTTACAGGTAATACTTATGAAAGCTTAAAGGAATAATGCATACAGCCTTTCCAGTGGCATATTGTGTTGCTGCTTGCTCAGTTCAAAATGCTTATTGGCGAGCATCCAGTTCAGCTTCATTTGAGCAAAACGATGACATAGTTAGTGCATGGGCAGCCAGTTCAGTTATGCATAACTGAGAAGTTCTTACGTGTTCCCTAACAAGGGAGTGCCAGAATGACATGCCATCACTCACACCTCACAGCCATTCAGCTCAATTGCACACTGACACTAGGGGGAAACATTCTTAGCTTTTATGAATGTCACAGGTCATTTCACCAGTTTGTGCAAAGTAACCTGACAGATTACCTTAAAAGTAGGCTATAATTGATCTTGATCTGTCAACAGTAGTAGTTGGTCTTGCTCCCAGCCTCTAAGGAAGCAGTTTATTACTGGTTTTTTAATTTGAAAAGAACTTGTATTATACAGCTTTTTATGTGTTGTTGACTGGTACCCTTTAAAACCAAATTGTTGCATTTTATGATACAGTATTCACTCCCAATGTTGTGACATAAACACCATAGCCAGTGCTAACCAATAACTCAGTCAGTGGTAGTGTTAAAGCCAAATACCTCTGGTCATTACCTGCTTAAAGAGATGGCTGATGGCATTAAACCTGGTAATAACAGTGACTGTTTCTGTTTCACAGTTTTCCATCAACTTTTGTGTCCAACAATAACCAGTCAACCTTAACCCCAATGCAAAGTGTTTCGGTACCCTCGGTCTCCGCCTCAGCTCAGGCACCTTCTGCAAAAAGTTCCTTGGTTACATCCGGTTTCACTGAACTGAAAGCATCCAATGGCAGCAGGAAGGCTAGAGTTCTCTATGATTATGATGCAGCAAACAGCAGTGAATTGTCGCTTCTTGCAGATGAGGTAGGAATTCCTCATCAGAGCAAAGAGTTTTCACTGCTCTGGTCAGCCAAGCTTCCCAGTTAGCACTCCTTTATTTCAAACACTAATGAAAACACTGCAATGCTGTTTATTATGAAAAATGTGTAACATTTAAAACAGTCAGATTATTTAGATATAATATTTACTGCAGGGTGGTTATGTAAGTGCTGTGAGTTTGTGTGTTAGATCAAAAGGGAAACAAAACTATATTTCAGCTGTTCTGAAAAACCTCTACTGCTTACTGGAATAGATCTCCTTTGAATCCACTTTTAATATAATGTAGACAGTGATATTCTGCGGAAACTTTCAGTTGGTCTTCATTTATAATTTTTTGTGAATTATTTAGCTATCCGGTTGCTAGGGTGTAATTTACTTTAGCAGCCGGGCAGTGGTTTGAATGAGAGACTGGAATATGAATAGAAGAGTGTCTGAAGCGAAAGGTAAGCAATACAAAGTAACACAAATACAATTATAGTCTCACAGAGTAACAGTTTGGCTGCCAGGGTTACCATCCCCATCTGGAAGCTCAAAATGTAAGAGAAGCAAGCGATTAATTAAAAACCTATAAAAAAATGTAGACCAATTGAAGGACATTCTGTAAAATACTAAAGATGGTTATACGTAGGCCAACCCATGCAATGCTCTGACGAGAGTCATTATTCTGGACAGGCTCAGATGGTAGGCCATAGGCAGCACGGCCAGAATTGACTGAATGTTGCATATGTTGTAACATAACCCTGTTAGTGTATTTAGTGCAGAATGACCAGGCTTGTATTGGCTATTTTATTAAAGTACAAATATCTACACAAGAACTGACTATGCACACAGTGAGATTACTGTTACTTAAGACTGTACATTTTTTATTTTTTTCTAGGTTATAACTGTATACAGCATGCCTGGAATGGATTCTGACTGGCTGATGGGTGAAAGAGGGCATCAAAAAGGCAAAGTGCCAATTACGTACCTAGAGCTGCTAAACTGATTGACTGAACTTCCTCAAGTGCCGAATACAGTTAAAAAAAAAAGAGAAATCCATATTTATATGCAGTTAACATGATATAAAGCAGATGTGTCTTCCATGTAAAGTGTCTTATGCAAATTTCAACCTTATTCAAGTGGCTACTGCCTTTACTGCCAGCTTTCATGCATGGAGTGCACACCTTCATAACTTATCAATTAGGAGCTTTTACTTTCTGTATCAAGGATGTGTTTTTAAATATTTTTTCTATTTACTTATGATCATGACTAACATTGAGTGTTCAAATCCCTTTTGGCACTTAGGGATTAGCTCATGGTTCATTTTGGGTTAAGAGGAGGGCACAATTTTCTACGCTGTATGGTTGGTGACAAATGGTTTTCTAGCAGTTTTTTTTTGTACAACAGAATGTACTGATTGGTGCCAACCCTCATTTTTGGCTATGAGCAATGTACCGTATGCAGAGGGTATACGGTACTGCCAAATGTACAGAAGCCCTAAGTAAGTTAGAAATGAGCCTGGCCTCCATATTTGTCATAAAGCTCCCCAACCTTTTACTCTCCCTAAATGTTCATTGCATAACAAAACTGCCAACACACTCCTTCATGCCCACTTCTATAAAGGTATAAGCACCAGTGGTGTAACTACCTACAGCAGACACCACAGCCAAGGGGAACCTGGACAGTCTATAAGGGTCTGCTGTATGATTCAGCTTTCCATTGCTGTCTGCCAGAAGTGGTAAGTGGGGATAGATTTTGTGACTGAGAACACCCTGTCCCAAAAATGTGTTTTATGCGGGTGGGCATGGTTACATAACCTTATGTCATGCACTAATACAGTCATCATTCTTATTTGTTTGTACTATGATTAATACAATACCTATTCACCTTTAAAGTTACTCTATATGTATGTCGGGAAGACAGCTGGATTGTACAAGCCTCACTCTTTTTATATGAAGAATCTCAAACTATAGTTCTATAACTATATCATTTCTAAACTACAACCCAGGTGCATACCTGGCAATTTTAGGGATGACCTCTGCAATTAAAGTAGCCCAAACACATTTAAATTATCCTGTGCTGCGGTTCTCTTTGAGACAAGAAACACCTGAAAGCACTTGAACAAGCACATTCAGACAGTTGTCTTTGTAGAGGCAAAGGGAGGACAAGTTAGATATAGAACTGTGTGCTTAAGATTTTGGTATTTTAATAGCTCGGCTGCCATACATTGCACATCCAAGCTCTTGCTGTGCCCTGTTCTCTTTGACTCTATGAAGGGTGTGAAAAAGTGGTGTACACCAAAAGTTTTCAGTTCAGTGCCAAGGTACGTCATGTAAAATGATGCTTAGTTATAAAGCTGTATAATTATTTTTTATATATGTATAGCCCAATGTAAAATTTTTGTCTAAATAGAGGTGTGAGCTAGAAAAATGCCACCTTAAAACAGCGTTGAACATCCCCACTTTTTAAGCGGCTTTTCGCACCAGATTTTTTTTTTGGTGCCTGAAATTGCCCAGGTAACTTCTATGTGTTGTGCCAGGTCTAAGATTCTGTGAAATAGAAAGGAAAAAAAAAAAGCTCATGCAGACTTTCATAACTAGTGCAGTCAGCTCTTTGCAATGCATGAATATTGTGATGCTTAGTTTATTATACAGGTATGGAACTTGTTATCCAGAACACATGGGACCTGGCGTTTTCCAGATAAGCAATCTTTTTCGGTTTGGATCTCCATATCTTAAATCCACTAAAAAAAAAATCATGTAAACATTAAATAAACCCAATAGGATTGTTTTGCCTCCAATAAGGATTAACGTATATGTCCCTAAGAGAGTTAAATGGCTCACCGGAGTGACAGGTCATGTAGAGCTGTCATTTACATATGTAAAGCAGAATGATTTATTATTGAACTCTACAGCTAACTCTTTCCTCTTTGATTAGATTTTAAAAACTCATAATAATACTCTTCAGCTTCCTACTAGAAGTGCTATTCTTTACAAAAAAATATATATTTTTAACATTTCCACATTGTTGAATTCTTCTGTTTTCCTTTCTATTAACCAGTCGTCTAGTGCTGGCCACTTACTTACCCTACAGTATGTTCATATTTATGGTATTGTCATAAAGTCTGTGGAGCCCATGAACAGGCTGGGGGGGCCATAAAAATCCCATGTGGGGCACCATATGCACTCTACAGACCACAGTTAAACAGCCCAGCATTGGCTATTGTATGTAACACATGGGGTATATTTGCAACAGCATTTCTCAGGTTAAAGTCTGGGCTGTGGATTGTCTCAGATTGCTTTCTTGTAGGAATGCACCAAATACACGATTTGACCAAAATAAAGCTCTTTCTAAGATTTGGAATCAGCCATGTTTAGCCATTGCAAATCCAAAACCTTAAAGTTATGCTACGAATGCTATGGTTAATTGAGCACAACTATTGTTTTTGTCTACAATTGTTAGGACCTTTTATTTGCAAATTTATGTTTTGGAGTTAGCTTTGCTCAGTTGATTCGTTTGGGGATGATTTGGTGCATTCCTACTTTACCCCGGGGAATTAATGCTAGCATAGTAGGCTTTCTTTTTGGGCTCCCAAAAAATATGCCGCTTTCCCACTATTAATTAAGTATGCCATACCTCTGATTGACTACAATAGGTAGTGGTTATTGGAGCAACGATAAAGCTAGCCTTACAGGAATCAGTATGCTGGAGTGAAAACAATGCACTATTGAATGTACTATTTTTAGTAGGCAAATCATCCTCTATACCACATGTACAGAGATGAGATTATAGTAATAATATATAGATCCTCCCTTTGGTAAAGTTGTGAGAAGAAGTCTATCTTTTTCCAATTTGACCACCCACAACTTCATTGGCCAAATTGGCCTGATTGCCCTCCAGAAAACTTGTTAGTAGTGAGCCACATTAGCACGTTCATGCAGCCCTTAAACAAATGGATTATCAAACCTGCCCAGGAAATAGCTGGCTGATTTTTTTTTGCCAAGATATGAGTTAGGCAGGCTTTCCTACCTTTCATGGCCTTAAAAGATCTCGTTGAGAGCTTCTTGTGTGACAACCCTGATGAGGAGTCTGATTGCTGAGAGATCCTAGGTTATAAAGCTTGTAGCTAGGAAGAACTGCATGACTGAACTGCTGGGTTCCAAAATGAAGGAAGTTGACTCATAGCATGTGAATAATGAGTGTCTTCCTTCTTTAAAATGTGTGTAAATCCTGTTTTTTTTTTTTTTTTTAAATCCTTTTTTTTTTTTTTTTTACACACTGCCTTTCCAAACATC
The DNA here is from genome assembly GCF_000004195.4 of Xenopus tropicalis. Taxonomy (NCBI): domain Eukaryota; kingdom Metazoa; phylum Chordata; class Amphibia; order Anura; family Pipidae; genus Xenopus; species Xenopus tropicalis. Next base: position 106,572,961 of record NC_030680.2, on the reverse strand, counting down.
AAACATTGGTTTCATAAACCTTTATTTTTATGATGGTGACCCATTAAGCTTAATAAGGACTCATTTCCTGGCAAGCCATAAAATGAATGGTGTGTTTTCTCCTCCACCCCCACCTTTCAGGTTTGAAAGATCTTCACACAAGATGACTGGAATGTAAGGCAATAATGTGTTTTTGTATAGTTATAAAGTATATAGTCTGTTCAGGTTATAGTCACCCAGCCAATACTTTTTTTTCTATTGTTTTATACGTGTATTTAACACTGCTATAGACTGAGCTGAAATGTAGGGGTTCAGGAGTATTAGGTATGCAAGTAATATGAGACCATGTATACTTTTCACTGTACAATAAAAACTCTGTCTTCCTGCTTGTCTGACTGTGTTCATACTGGGGGCAGAGTTATTATTCTTGAGCAGGTCAAAATTTGCCTTGGTTTTATACAAGAGCTTTACCTTCCATGCTCGTAGCTTTAAAAATAAAACATCCTGTCCTACATTAGGCCATTGTAGTACTAATGAATGGGAACAGATGTATGAGTAAAACTCTCATGTAGAAGCTACCCTGTTGGCTTGTGAAGCAAAGGTATTTAATGTGTGTTCTTTGCAAATGTACAGAGTATGGCTCCATTCAGAAACAGTAAGAAGAGCCACTTGTGTTCCAACTATTCCCTATAGTCTAACCTAGGATTTTATGGGATTTTTCTAAAATGGTTAGTTTACTATGAGTACTGAAATAAGGGGCCTTCTGCCAGAGGGTGGACGTGAAACGGAAAGCCACAACTAGCAGATCATAAAGGGGGTCAGGTCTTGTAGGTTATGGGCAAAATTGGGTGTTATTCTACAGGAGACAGCATTTTTTCCCCCATTTGGGACCCTATTGTACTTTTTGTCTGCTCCCACTACCTCCCCGGCAATCAGTGGGCTAATACTTGGGACTACCAAGAAGGCTGTGCTAACTTAGTAGTATACGGTCCCTTAATAACCGATGGTGGCCCTGCTGCCCTTTGTTGGACTTTCCTTATTCTTGAGGCTTTAACCTAGCTTATCAGGTTGATTGGTTTCACAGTAACAAAAGGACCATTAATACAAACATGTGTTAAAGGAACAGTAATGCCAAAAAATGAAAGTAATTAGAATATAATGTACTGCTGCCCTGCACTTGTACAACTGGGGTGTTTTCCCCAGAAACTTATATAAATAAAGTTATTCTGTAGCAATGGGGGCAGCCATTCAAAGGAGAAAAGGCACAGGCACATAGCAGATAACAGATAAAACACTATTGTATTCTAGAGAGATTAACTGTTATCTGCTATGTAACCTGTGCCTTTTCTCCTTTTTTCCAGCTTGAATGGCTGCCCCCGTGGCTACACAGCAGCTTATTTATATAAACTATATTAGCGTTATTGTAGCAAAAACACAACTTTTACCAGTGCAGGGCAACAATACATTATATATTAATTGATTTAAAAAACTTTAAATTTTTGGTGTTACTGTTCCTTTAACATCTTCCAAAAAAAAAAATAATTTATTTTATACAGGTGTATTATACAGGTGTATAATCTTTTATCTGGAACGCTTTCTAGAGGCAGGGTTTTTCCATTTCGAGCACCATGCATTTAAAGGAGAAAGAAAGGTAAAAACTAAGTAAGCTTTATCAGAAAGGTCTATGTAAATACAGCCATAAGCACTCACAGAAACGCTGAACTGACTTCTCTGTAAAAAGATTAGTTGTGTCTGTTTTTCCTCTGCCACAGACACGCAGCTTTCATCTTCCTGCTCCCCCCCTTAGGAATGTGGATCTGAGCCAATCAGCAGGAAGCTTAGTAACGGAGCATGTTCACTTGGTCCCAGTGTCTGTGCAGGAGCGAGGCATTATGGGAACTTTCTTTACACAGCTCAGCATTTTTTCTTCCTGTTTGGCTTCTGATCTTCTGAACAGGATAAATATGGGGAGACTTAAGGGCACTATTGAGACAACTGAAGGTGTGCCTGCAGCTTGAGATTAAAGGAACAGTAAAACCAAAAAATGAAAGTGTATAAAACTAACTAAAATATAATGTGCTGCTGCCCTGCACTGGTAAAAGTTGTGTGTTTACTTCAGAAAGTCTACTATAATTTATATAAATAAGCTGCTGTGTAGTCATGGGGGCAGCCATTCAAAGGAGAAAAGGCACAGGCACATAGCAGATAACAGATAAAACACTATTGTATTCTACAGAGCTTATCCGTTATCTGCAATGTAACCTGTGCCTTTTCTCCTTTTTTCCAGCTTGATTGGCTGCCCCCGTGGCTACACAGCAGCTTATTATATAAATTATAGTAGTGTTATGTAGCAAACACACCAGTTTTACCAGTGCAGGGCAACAGTGCATTATATTTTAATTACTTTAAAGCTCGGTGTACTCTTTGGTAGCCTTTCCTTCTCCTTTAAGCTACTGAGACATTTAAATAACAGTATTGCTTTGCCACCAAAACAGATTTATGGCAGCTTAGTTACTGCTGATGTATTTACAAACCTTTGTGCAACAGTTCCATTTTTTATTGGTACTTTAATTTAAATGTCTGTGTTTGCTATGAGATTACCAGGATCATTCAGTAGCTACTGTAAATTGTATTTTAGAATATAAAGTCTAATAAAACTGAGCTGCAGTTAAATTATATGTATGTGCATTTGGAATGCATTATCATAACCACTTCCGTGTGCAAGGGACGCAGGTGTATAACTTTCATCTTCTTTTGCATACATATTAAGATCTACTCTGGAATTCAGGAATATGCCGTTTGTGTTTTAGCTTTTTTAAAAAAAAAAAAAAATAATTTGCAACCTATTACTTTTGTGGGGAAACACAGGCAAAAGTTCCCATCTGTCCAAAAGCGATGATGTGGGCCTGTATTCAGCATGGGATCAATACTTAGGGTCACATTTATTAAATTACAACACATACAAAATAAATTTGTATTTGGTCGTACTGTGCGTATTTTCTGCAAATTTTTCGTACTTTGCGACATAATCGTATTGTCACGCCGAGTACGAAAGTTTTGGATTCATTCAAGCTTCGGTATCATGACTTCTCTTGGGCCGGGTTGGAGCTGCAGAGTGCCATTGAGCCCTATGGGAGACTTTCCTTGGGCCAGGTTGGAGCTGCAGAGTGCTATTGATTCCTATCGGGGACTTTCCTTGGGCCAGGTTGGAGCTGCAGAGTGCCATTGAGTCCTATGGGAGGCTTTCCTTGGGCCGGGTTGGAGCTGCAGAGTGCCATTGAGCCCTATGGGAGACTTTCCTTGGGCCAGGTTGGAGCTGCAGAGTGCCATTGAGCCCTATGGGAGACTTTCCTTGGGCCAGGTTGGAGCTGCAGAGTGCCATTGAGTCCTATGGGAGGCTTCCAAAATCATGCACAGAAGGATCAAAGTCGGAAAGGTTTTCCCGCGTTTACGATCGTTCGCCAATATGATATTATCCTATTACGATTTTTTTTTTCGTAAGCATTTTCTGGATATTTAGGATCATCAGAAATTATTGTATCTAATCCGAATTTGTGTATTGGAGCTACATTCTTCCCATTGTATTAGTGTTTTTTTGTGTTATTTCCTGCACTACACAATGCAGAAGATTCCCCCCTCTTTTTCAGAGCAATGGAAGGAATAAAAAATCAGAACTAGTTGTCTTAATCTTGGATGAAGGAGGTTGAAGTAGGGTAAAAAGACAATTGGCCATTAGTAATAAAAAAAAGAGACATAGGGGCCCATTCATTAAACACAAATTTTCACTACTAAAAAGCACAATTGGAAAAATTCGGAGTAACCACAATAATTTCTGATGTGCTAAAATGTCATGAAAATTCTTTTCTTGGTTGTACGAAAATACTGTGGTTGCGATCCGAAAGTCACAATTTTTGTATCTGAACAATCTTAAACGGCACAAAAACCTTTTTTGGCTTGGAAACAATGTATGCTGCTTCATTTAGTGCCAATGTCTAACAGTTCAGTAAAGCATAAATTAAGTAAACACTGCTACCAGCACCCTTCCCAGCACTGCTACCAGCACCCTACAGTAAAGAAGATTAAAAAAAGCAAAAGTTTCTAGACTGATACCATAAATCTTTGCTGGAAATACTTCAACAAGACATGCCTTCAAATGGTATTTAAAAAATTCAAGCCAATTTATTTTCTTACCCATTTTACCCCTAACTTTCAGTCCCACTAGTAACTGCCATTCTTTAGGGCTCTGGCACACGAGGAGATTTGTCTCCTGCGTTTTTTCCCCAGGTGCTTAGGCGACAAGTCGCCACGACAATACACACAAAGATTTCATGCGAGTTTAGCTCCAGGCGATCTGCTACCCATGGTACACTCAACAGTTACCCCCCCCACGATTGTGCGATTTGAAACAGCAGGCGACTTGAAGTAGCCTCGTATGTTTTGACGCTGGCGATTTCCATTGGTTTAGCATTGGCGTCTTGTCGCCAAATCGCTCTTTTAAAAATCACCGGCGACAAATCTCCTCGTGTGCCAGAGCCCTTAGAGATCCAGTACAGGGGATAACTGGGATTGCCTCAGTATATTAGATTGATGTGTCAGGCTATTTATCTGACCCACAAAACGGTTATCCTTAAAAAAGTCAAAGAAAAGTCAACAGTTTAGAAACTTGTTTTTATTTCTTTCAGCAACAAATCATCCATTCTAACTCCGATTTGCTGCAATAGAGCAAGACATTTAGACACATTACACAGAACATCAGACATCCACAAGCCCAGTAAAGGTTTACTGTGTAGTCTTCACAAGCGTGTATGGCCTTAATGGGTTACACCTAATACAACAAACAGGAGTTCTCTCTTAATAACAAAACAGCACATCCAGAGCGGATCCTGCGTTTGCAAGACACATTTAGAAAAATCCAGAAATACAAAAATGCAAATGGAAGCATTTATGACACCAAAAGACAGGGTAAAATTCAAATAAGTTTTTTTTTTTTTTTTTGAAAGAAAGAATCCAATCAAATCTTTGGCTTTAGACCCAGTATACAGCCCTCCTGGCCCCCCTTCCAACTGCAGCTATAGCAGCTACCATGTTGGTGAAAGCAGCGAGTGCAGCAACTAGGAATGGGGACACTGATCCATCTTAGCCACGAGTGTGCATACAAATTGGGTGAGCAAACATTGTGCACACAGTATTTTGAGTGAAAATAATTTAGTACTTATTGTGAGTAGCCCACTTCTCAGCACAAACTGCTCTGTTTTTAAAGCACACAAAAATAGCAAAAAGGAAATTCGAGGAAATAGTGATTAAGGAATGTTCACTGGGACTAGAGGCAAAAGCTTCAGTGGTGTTTGCTTTCCCTTTAAACACATTTAAGGCTTCTAAAATTGTACAGAAGTGTAACAAAGAGAAAAAGTCTGTTTATAAACAATGTTGAAATAACTTACTGAATCCACCCTGTGTTTATGGTATGGTGCACGGAAAACACTGAAATGCACAATATAAATGATAATCTAATGGCAATGGTGCAAGTTTACAGACTACGTTTGGCATCCTCATCCTAAAATTGCCCAACATATTTTGTTATACATGTCAAAAAGTTTCATTTACAAGTGAGGGTCAGATAGTTGTGCACATTACATTTTGTCTCAGCTAAAGGTTTCTAGCATTCCTTTACAATAGGTTTTTTTTTTTTTAAATGATCAATACAGAAGGCTCTGTATAACGAGCTGTTCCTTATCATAAAAGATAAACATTTCAGAAAGGAAAGAGGGTTTTTTTGGTTTATACAGAGGGCAGATAATTTGCTTTGATTGTGCTCATACGAACAAGGCATCAGATTAGGACTACCTTGCAGTTTAATATTTTTGCCTGTTTTGTGCAATTAAAAAAAGAAAAAGCCTACCACTTTAACAAGGTCTTTGGCAACATCACATACATCTGTCTTGCACTTTAAAACAGATCTGTATAGACTGAAAGCTCCGGATAAGCCAGGGGCAGTCAGGTGATAGCTGCCTGGAAACATGTATGGAAGTTTCCTACAACTGTCACCTGACAAGCACACATAGCTTATGGGGTGGGGGGTCTCTTTTTCTCAGCATGTTAACCCTACATATTTGGCTACTTAAAAATGTTATTTGATCTATAAAGTATTAGTGTAAGAATGCTTCCACTGGAAAGAGCTGTATCTATTCCACTAGCAAAAACCTTCTTTCAGTACACAGACAGCTGCAGTAGTAAATCTTTACCACTGGCTAGGCCACTCAGAGGGTTATGCACTTAAAAATGGAATGCTGCCAATGAATTTTATAAATGCAAAATAATGCTAGATGTTATGACCTCAGAAGCAGAATTTGTACATGAAACTTTTCAAATTAAAGGCTAAAAATAGAAAAAACTCTTTATAATCTATCTAGTTTTTCACTTAAAAATTCCTCCACACTATCTGTATTCCATTTCAGTATGCTCAGTTCTTCAGATATGTTCCCATTTTCATCCAGAAGCTTTAGGACAGGGTCAGAGCCACGTACATACTGTAAAACATGTTGTACAGAAAATGTTAATAGGCACACAACCAAAAGAAATTTGACATCTTTTGCACTTATGTAAACATTTTCAAGGTAGCATTATAGTAAGAAAAGTTGGTGGCACTGGCCCCAACCACCATCTGACTTCAAGTGAAGCAATGAGTAGCTCAGTCACTAACAGATGAGAATGTGAGACTAAGGGGAGGGAAACCATACACAAGTTACAACAGCATCTGCATACCAAGTCACTGTCTCACATCCTAACAAAGCTCCAGGGGAAAGGGGGGGAGCACTGGGCCAAGGCAGGGGTTTGTTTAAACAGCACTCAATACCTCCCTTTATACAAAATGAGAGGGGGTGAACATTGTGACTCTCACAGTTGGCATCTAACCCCCTTTGAGGGCTACAATGCTTTAATTTTGCTATGGCATATATATTGCTGCTGCAGTAGAATCTCTTGTGTTAAAATTAGGGATGCACCGAATCCACTATTATGCGCAGTGAAAAATTTTCAACTTCCACATTTAAGTGGCGAAAAAAGTCACATGATATTAAGGATTCGGTTCAGCCAGGACCATGAATTCACCCCAAATCATGACGAAAAAAAGGCAGAATCCTGAACTAAATCCTGGATTCGGTGCATCACTAGTTAAAACACATTGGGACACTCCCAGTTACCTTTATTTTTTTACAGAACCAGAAAAAAAATTCTGCAAAATCCAGGAAATTGTAAAATCAGGGAAATGCATTATATTTTGGTGGAACCACAAAAGTGTAAAATGAGAGAACACTTTATATCTGGGTATGTAAAACATAGTCTTTCACTGTATATAAAGACAGGACACACTAAGTAATCACCTTGATCTGCAGACCCTTGAAAAGTTTGGGTTTCTCACTCCTGACAAAAGCTGCAAAAGAAAGGGAGGCCATTAAAGTATTCAAAAAAGGTAAAATGTTTGAATAGCCACTAGGGTAGAAAAGAGGAGAAGCAGTGATACAATAATACAAGACAATCTCACCAAAAGTCAGTTTGGTCATTTAATGCAAATGGCATGGTTATGTGCGACTTTCTAGAAAATGGTTATACATGTATGGGACCCCGTTACCCAGAAAGCTTTGAATTACAGGAAGGCCATCTTCCTTATATTCACTATATAATGTGCTCTATGGATCTTATAAGTCACCGAGCAGTTCCATGACCATATAAAAAGCACAAGGCTGAATGCTTTTATAGGGGTCATAATATCCTTATATTTTTTAACAGTGGGTGCTTTATTATAATACACCCGTTTTAGTGGGTTATGTGACAAATTACATAAGGATAATTTAAAGCATATTCATGGCTCATATGCTGACAAAGTTGTCTGACAATTTCACCAAATAAAATCCCATCCTTCTGAATATGACATTTTTAACAAGTAAAATGGCAATAAGAAAATCTAAAAATTATCATCTGTTCTGACAGTTTGGGAGTACTGAATTACCCAAGGCAATTCAAGTGGTGTCCAGAATGACATACAAAACAGTATTCAAATGATTAAGGCCGTTCCGAAAACTTAAAAAAAAAAAAAATACAAAAATATTTCATCTGTACATACCCTGGACTTGAGGAAACCTTCCCAATTTTCATCCACAGACTTCAAGTACAGCACCTGGATATCTCTAGGGATGGAAAAGTACAAGATTACACAAAGATATAAACAATTGTGACAGAATGAACGTTGACAGATGAGGCCACATAGGTTTAGATCTAGTGTATCTAGTCAGGTGACTGGCTGCTGGAAACTAAATTTCATACATATAGCATCTTCTGACTATTTGCTTTTGCTAACCTATAGGGTTAAAAAAAAAAAAATCATTTTAGTGAATTATTTGCTATGTAAACACTGTAGTTTAGAAATAAAAAGTACAAAAGTTTCTTGAACCAATGTGTTTTTGTAGTTTTAATATTGGTGTGTAGGCGCCATCTCAGTGCATTGTGCCCGAGTCTGAGCTTTCAGGAGTCAGTGCTACACATTAGAACTGCTTTCAGGTAACCTATTGTTTCTCCTACTCCCATGTAACTGGAGGAGTCCCAAGCTGTACTTGTATTTCTTACTATTGAGTGCTATTCTGATATCTACTGGGAGCTGCTATCTTGCTCCCTTCCCATTGTTCTGCTGATTGGCTGCTGGGAGGGGGGTGATATCACGCCAACTTGCAGCGCAGCAGTAAAGTGTGACTGAAGATAGAGAGCACAGGCCAAGTGGATGTGGCACCCTGGGAAATGAATATGGCCAGCCCCGTGTGAAATTCTAAATTGAATAGAAAAATGAATTTCAATTTCCGCTGGAGATGCTTTATTAACTGATGCGTTTTAAAAAATACATGTTTTCCCATGACTATATTCCTTTAAAAGGGTTTGTTCACCTTAAATTGCCAAATCTTATTAAACCATCACCAATGCTTTCTGCTTGTCAGAAAATCCATTTTCCATTAAAAAAATAGTAAAAAGGCCACTGTAAAAGCTACTTTTTATACCTGTTAATTCAGTCCTTCTATCTAAACAGTTTTCTCAAGGGATAGGAGAGGCCTATTTTGAACTTGACACAGAACTTTTGTCCAGACTTTGTCCATACTTTTTTCCTACTGGACCAATTCATTGGTTGCTTGTGCACTCTAACCAGTTGCATAAATTGAAAGATCATAGGTAAATTTCTCCCTTGCAATGGCATAGGCAAACAGACTCAGCATCACAAATCTAACATACTGTTATGTTAAATTTGCAGCACTCTGGTCAGCCTGACATTGCTTCCTATGCATGTGACAGAGACACAGCCAATACGAGTTAAGTCTGCAGGCAAATTTTTTTGTTAACTATGTATATGGCAGATATTGTTCTATTTATGTGAACAGTTAGATTTGTAAATAGTAGTCGCACTTAATGTAAGAGGATCCTCCAACAAGAATGTGCTTGCTCTAGGCACACCCAAGGTCCTTGTTCTTTAATCAGGCAACCATTCATTAATTAAATATACTCTAACAGTGAACACACTATTACCCATTCTGATGTTTTAGTAGAACTGCACCATGATAAATACCAGCAACATCTAACACTTGCATGGTAAAACCGGCCAGTTTGCAGCCAGATAGCACACAAGCAAGGAGTTCCATGTTTAAAAATATTTAAAAAAAAAAAAAAAAAGGCTGTGAGTGTTACAGGAGAGTCTCAGATGCTAGAGATAATTCTAAGATTATTTTCTCATTCAGCCCCTGGTATTTAAAGATAATCAAGTGTACTTGTGTCATAAGAATGGCAGAGATTCATACAACTAGCAGCTGGGCTTTTTAGTCTCAATATAATTGGATTCAATCAGCTTTATTTAGAATCGTGAATGGCTGACTGTTACTAGATGAAGTACAATTATATTACCAGTTTCCCAGACAATAGTGCACTTGTAAATCCCTATTTCAGTTGCCACCACATCACCACATAACAATGACAAAAATGTGCCAAATAAACCATCCTGTCTGCTAAGAAGGCACAGACATGTTGAAGCAGAGATGTTACAATAGGATATATATGCTGGAAATGAAACAGATGGCAAGGCAGACAAGTGCCTGCTGTATGTTTTGCCATTAAGGAATTTTTAGATCTGTAGCTAAAAATCAAGCTCAGATGCAAATTCACTAATGGACCATCCCAGGCAAATTAGGGCATATTCTTTTGATTAATCCTAAATTACAACTTGCCATTTTAGCCAAACGTAGTAAAATGTATTGTTTAGCAATACTGCACCTGTAGCTCAAGTGCAACTCCTAAGTAAATGAGTGGGGAATCTGACCACTGCTGTCAGGCAGAACGCAATAGGTCAGAACACCACACAGAAATGCTTAAAGAAGAGTTCTTTATTTAAGAAATGTATTTATTATACTTTCCCACTAGAAACAGCTTTCATTGTAGTCTAGCTACAATCCGGGATATTGGATCCCATACATGGTACAGTAATATGCATGTTTAGAGCAGTCAGTTCAGAGACTGATGGTCACTGGTAAATGAAGGTAGCCAGCAAATGAGAAAATGTGACAACCTAAAGGAAATCCATAAACAGTGCAAATAGTGTCCTGGTTAGAAATTTGCCCAGGCCAATAGTGCAGCAAGTTAGCAATGGTAATGTGCTCTTGTACAATAATAGTGATGCAGAGAAGCAAATCCATACTTTAGAGGAGATTCCTCTTTAAATTCATAATTTCAGGGATCCAGTGTCAGAGGTAAGTACACCTTCACAAGTGTTCTTCCATAATCATTTTGTGGATAGGAAATAGTTTAGAATAAGCTCGTCAGTGGTGTCAAGAAAATGCAACTTAACTCACTGAAAAACGCTTTTGAAAATAATCGATAAGGAGCGCTTTTGTAATGAGAGGCGGAACAGTATATTGTAAGGAAATGCTTCTGTCGTAAGCGGCATGATTTCGATCAACTATTATAGTTAACAATACTAAAGCATTGCCTATTAGAACACAAATATAAGAGCTCAATAGTTGTTTAAAATCCATGCAACACAACATATTTTTATAGGGTACACAATTTTAGCAATACCTTTTTAGACTCTAGGTGTACTTCTTCCTGGCAGCACTGCCTGCAGAATAAGTTGATCTCATTCAGACCAAACTGTCCAAGCAATTCACAAGAAGTGCACAAAAGATTGCTAGAGAAGCCAAGATCTCTGCATGCTTCTGAAGAGAGTTCTGCACCATAAGACGACAGCTGAAAAAAAATATTTTAAGTAGATGAATAACAGAGTTTGGAGGGTTTTAATATTTTTCAGGCAGTTAATGCAATGATTAAAGATAATTTTAAGGTGAAGTTCCCTATTATGGGTTTAAGTTTCAGTCCTAATACCTTCATTAAAGCGATGTTGATATGTTCCTAACTAACCACACAGCACTTAACAACAACCCCATAATTTGCAGGCAGTGTAGCACTTCACGCTGGGCTTGTAGGATCTTGCCATAAGCTGAAGTACAAATGTAACAGTACTGCTGCCTGTGGAAGGATCACACTGCCACCAGCCCAGTGTGACTGGCAAGCAGCTCTCCACACTCAGCACCTATAACTAAAGGTGGCCATACATAAGATTTGCTCGTTTGGAGAGATAGCCAAACAAACAGATCTTGCCCCCATATGGCCACCTAAGGTGAGTGATATCAGGCTAATGCAATTGTTTAGCCATAGGGACAAACAATCAAGTTACAAGAACAGAGATAGGACCAGTCAGCAAGAGGGCTGCATCAATGTGTTGATGTAGTCCCTAATCCCAATAAAACATCAAACCTGCCCAGGCAGCAGCTAATTTTAGGCCAGATATTTGTCAGGGAGGGCCATTGGGGGTCCCCATACATAGCAGATAAGCTGCAAAATCAGTTGAAAGGACTCAAATTGGCATCTTAAATCTTTAGTCAGTCTGGTGAATTGTTGCATAATTTGTAATAAGGACACATTCCATATAGTCCATAAAATGCATTTATTTTCATATGTCTGGGGATGTTATAGAGCACAGAGGAGTTTGCTTTCATTATTCTAACTACATACAACAATCTGACAGCTAGATAAAGGATTCATTTACCTGACCAAACACAGCCAAAAAAACCCTAATGCTGAGGCTACAAATAACTTTTAATTACTTATCCTTTTTATTCAGATCCACTTCTATTCACCTTCCAGATTCTCATTTAAACCACTGTCCGGTTGCTAGGGTAAATTTGACTCTAGCAACTAGATAGCTTCTGAAATGCCATACCGGAATGATGCTTAAGAAAAAGCTTAAAGTTAAAAATAATAAAAAAAACTTCTGCAAACTGAATTTTTCAATCTACAACTTACTAGTTAGCGATTGCACTTGTACGAGTATCCGGTAAAAGGGCGCAATAATTGTAAGAGACAAATACATTAACAAACAACTTTAAAGCCAGTGAAAGTTTGGCAAACCTGCACCACCCCCACGTGATAGGACGGTCTCAGAGCAATGACACATCCCTTGTGTAAATTGTGTAATGCTGTAACCTGTTTTCTCACCCATGTTTCAAACTAGAGGCACACAGAAAAAGTCTAGTGCCCCACCCCATGGTTGTGCCCTAGGCACTTAGCTCTTCTGCCTTCCTGTAGTTCTGGCTCTGCATACTGGAGGAACTTATGGTGATTTTGCACATTATTCAGGGATTGTACACTTAATTTACTAGTAGTGTGTTAGGTTGCCAATAGTCTCTTTAGCTTCTACCTATTTTTATAAGGCTGATTTACATTCCCAAAGCAGATAATGTCTGACTATTTGATAGTTACTTGCCTAAATAAAACAGCAAATGATAGTTCTGCTTGCTAAAAAGCATCTATTTACCCTTTACTTGGGAGACTAAATTATACACAACGCATTGGAAATAATGTAAAAAGTGCTCCTATTGGAGCTGTTCCAGATAAATAGGGGCATATTTATTAAAAGATAAAATCACACGGCACTGTTCACCAGAGGGAATTTATGCCACTCTCTAGTCCCTTATACAAAATATTTAGGGGCACAGTTATCAAATAGTTAATCTTCACTTTCGCACTAACAAATATGCCCCTAAACCCCACACAAATGAATGACAAGCTTTCATGTTTTTATAAATATGCTTTACAATTTCACAGTGCCAGGAGGTCTTGGTGCTGACTCAACATGCAAAATTAGATCTCAGTAAGTCTAAAGAGAACCTAGCAAGAGCTTGGGTGAAGTATAGCTTAGTCTGCCTTTACCAGGACAAGTGATATGGAAAGAGCCCATTGACACTTAAGGTTAATCCCGCAGAGAGATTATTCACCCAAGATAGATCTTTGCTACCATGGGTGACTAAGCTCTCCGAAATGCATTTCCACTGGCAACATTAAGAATCGCCTGTGGAAAGGCCTACGCATCACTGTTTATTTTTTTGAAGACGTGCAAAGTTGCCTGCAGGAGGAAACTTTGAGCGAAAACAAAGCACTGTGTAGGCCTTTCCATCGTCGATTCTCTTTGTTGCCGGTGGAAAGGCATTTTGGAGAGATTAGTCACCCAGGGTAGCCAACGCTGGACGTGTGTTCCGGGGGCCCTAGGCACCGCCCCGCGGCAGAGAGCGCGAGTGTACATAGCATACATTTAAACTCCGATACAGTGGGGAGAGGTCCCCATTGCTCCGTATGGGGGCAAAATTCAAAAATTTCTGCCGCCCTAGGCCCGGGCCTTTGTGGCCTCTCCACAAATCTGGGCCTGAGGGTAGCAGAGATTTATCACGGGCAACTAACCACACCACGGGGCATTAGCCGAACGTGTTTTATCCACAACAGACTTAATCATAGGCTGAAATTCATTGTGGACGAAATTTCTTGTTCAGTGTGCGAGTCTCTTAGAAACAAAAGTGGTGACTTCTCCCCTGGCTACGGGTTTGGGGCATTGGCACCCGGACCACCATAAGGGTCAGGTGAGTTACTGCCTATATAAAACTATATCTCAAAGTAACTTTGAGACAGGCTACTGTTGTAGCCGAAACGTCAGTTTTTTTGCTTTGCACCCAAATAAAATCTATGTTTTTCTATAAGTCCTGTGTGATGCGATCCATTTTCTATATCTATATCTAATCTATATCTATGCATGCATTTTTTACATTCCGTTTGCATTTGCTGAAGCAGCACCTACAAAAAGCATTTCTTGCCACATGCCCAATATCACATAAGAGCTTTTCATTCTATAGTTCTGTATAGCTATAATGACATTTAACCTCTGTATATTCTTCTGTGTAAGAAGTAAACCCATTATAACCCTGTGCATTTTTGACTGGCTGCCCCAGGACTACAAAACAGTTTATTTATATAATGTATAGCAGTGCTTTTAGAGCAAACGTATTTACCAGTGCAGGGTAACAATACATTATATCAAAGTGATTGTAAATCGCTTTCGTTTTTGGTGTTCCGGGTTCTTTAAGACAGACTTTGTCCGTACCCCAGAAGAGTCCCTTACCCTCTAACCCCTTGCGTTTAGGTAAGGAGAGCCCTGGCTGCCGGATGTGCCTGGCCTACCGGTACACATGAAGCCGAGGAGCCGCACTCTACACACAGGAAGCAGCTCTGGGCCACGTCACCTCACGAAACTCAAACAGTTACCTGGTTCCGCGCCTTCTAAACGGCGCAGCACCGCGGAGACTGCAGCTCTGGACATTAACACTTAGTTAATAGTTCAGCTGAAGCAGGAGAGAAACTGCCTGAAAGCTGCAGAACTTACCGCCTGTAGCACAGTCACTAACCACAGCAGCATCCTCTCTGCCGCCATCTTCCCACTAGGCACTGGTGAGCCCCTCCCACAAACTGCTGCTTTTATAAGCGCCTATGCACTAAGCACCAGGAACTACGCGACACAACCCTGGAACGCTAATATTTATTTTACAGAGCAGGGACGTGGAGCACCAGCTGTAGTAGAACTAGAACTCCAAGTATCACATAAACGCAGTCTATGGGTGGGTGTATGCATAGAGCAGGCAGATTGTCCCACTACAATGGCTCTACTGGTCTGCAGGCCGAGTCGCTCTTTGGCTGGGAGCAGGCATAGTTTGGACAGCTCTTCCTCAGTCCGGGTCCTGAGTTCTATGCAACCAGTTTAAATCCCTAATATTCATCTGTCTGAGGATTCCAGCAGTCGTCAAATCCGCCTCTATAACCAATGAAATACTAAAAAGCGGCTGTGGTTTGTTGCTTAGCAACCACCACCTGGAAGGACTACTAACTGGGCGGGATTTACGTGACAAACGTAAAACGCTGTGGGCGGGGCGAAGTGACGGACAACGCAATGGGCTGGCGCTGCTTGTGCTGCAGCTTAGCCCCGGAGTAGCGGCGGGTGTTTACTGTAGGCTGGGAGCGGGGCTGCTCGAAGCTGCTGGGGACTGAGGCACACGCTCCTCTTTGTCACTGTCTCCGTATCAGTTGTGCCTGTAGAGCGGGAAGCCGCAGCGCCCTTATCTCTCTCCCGATGCCCACGTTATGGTGCCATAGATCAATTTGATGGGTCTCTTACGGATTATGATGCCGCCCAAGTTGCAGCTGCTGGCAGTGCTGACCTTTGGGGTCTTAATGCTCTTCCTGGAGAACCAAATCCAGAAGCTGGAGGAATCCAAAGAGAAGCTTGGTAAGAGCAGACTTTAGGTTTGGAATGCATCTTCCATGTGCACAGGTTCCATCCCAGTTTCCTTTATTCGGGGTGTCCAACCTGCAGCTCTGCAGCTGTCGGTCAGCAATTGCACCCCAACAGCCAGAAGTCATGAGAGGTGTAATTTAGCGACACCAGGGGGGGGCATAACAGGTCGGACACTTTTGCTAATGGGGCAGCATTGTGAGTGGCACTGGAACACATGCCACCATCATACCATACTTATTACTAAACCTTTACTTTAAAGGTGCTGTAAACCCCCAAATAAAATGTTGCTTAATAAAAGAAATTGAAATTCTAAGTAACTTTCCAGTATAGGTTCATTAGAAGATACCAGTGGTTCCAAGTTATTTGTAATGTCACTGCTTCTGAAATCAGCATCTGTCTGTCTATTGCTGTTCTCTGTCCTGGTGGTTCTGGCTTTTGAAACAATGTACCAGAGGCCAGCTGGTTAACAGACCTGTGAAGCATGCAAGCTGGCTCCTGCTAACATTGTTTCAAGAGACAGTAGCAGCAGTTCAGAAAACTACACAAAATCTGCTTTCCACAGCAAATCAATGTACAAGTAACTTTTATAGCCATTTATAATTTGTAATAAATGTGACTAAATAAATGTGACTAAAAATATAATAAAATATTACCTAACGAAAATATATAATTATAAGGATAATTATATATTTTTGTTAGGTAATATTTTATTATATTTTTAGGTTTCCAATCATTAAAAGTGCCATAGAGCAAGTAGCATGGACAGCAAAAATATACCTGTCTCTCTCTCTCTCTCTCTGTGGTTTGCATGAAAATCACATTTCTTCTTTCCCCCAAAACTGACTGAAGTACAACTGACAACCAAAGAAGTCATAGTTTGCTATTCTTCAGCACTGTGCAATATGTACAGCTCGCTGATTTACATAGAGTCAAGTACGTATATGATCATATGAGTGTTCTTGTAGTTATTACTCACTATCATTTCAAATCTAACTTGGTGGTGGCCACTTAGGTTTCATACAAAAAAATGTGACTATTGTGAGCCTTCTTTTGTGCCAGAATCGCAATAGTTACTGCTTTGTCAGTAACAATGACATATCTTACTTATTCCTGCATCAGCTTATTATCATGGCTTAAGGTGGCCATACATGGGCAGATCTATGTTGCCAATTTGGGTCCTTTCAGACTCATTCAGCAACTTATCTTCCTGTGTATGGGGCAGCTTTCTCGTCTAATCAAGGACTGCATCAGCTCACTGAAGCAACTGTATTCTGTAGTACTTTTGTTAGAGACTATTGCATCTGTGTGTGGAGTATTTCATGAACTAAATTAGTAAATTGTTGTGCTTTTGTATTACAGTTCATCACTTTACATTTCATTTACACCAGAATCAGGTGAATTGGCTCTTCCAGAGTTCAGGCCATTTATATGTCAACATTAAATTTAAATTCTGAATGACTTGTTATACATTTGACTATTTCCTCTTGCTAAAATAAAGAGATTGGATATTTTATAATGCGTGGTAAAGTTTCTGAAATAGTGTTGCTGAGTTCAGCATGGCTACATTGTTTCACACAGTTCTATAAATGTACCAGTTTGTTATAAATAGAGTTAACGTGTTGAGAATGTTTTAAAAGTATTGTAATAGTTGGTGAGCATCACATTATTACTACAAAGCCTTGTAAATTAATAGGCATTGAAGCATTGCAATACCAAATACTACATTTCAGCCCCCCCCAGGTATGTTAGAGTCTTTTCCACTTGATTGCTGTCCAAAGAATCTGAAGAACTGTCACTTGCATATGAACTTGTTAAGCATCATTTACAATTTATCATTTTTTCATCATCATTTGATCTTAATGATATATCATTCTTAATCATTGTTTGCCTCAGCAGAAGAATTGTCATTGATGAACATGCCGTCAGTGCCTAGTCCATCTATTTAGAGATGAATACTCATCATGCAGATATTACAAAAGACATGATTAGACGTGCCATTCTATGACTTTATAAAAATACACATCTCCTTATACTGTATCGCATATTTGCAAGTAATTCCTAGGTATATTGCAGTGTATATGGTTTACTTTACAATGTATTATTAACAATCTGGTCTTGGTGCATGGTTAAGGGATTGGTCACAATAGCTGTAAATTGTAAATCATCTGATTGGACTTAATCTGTGTTATGTACAACAACAGTCTGTGTTGATATCTTTGTAATCGTTGATATCTTTTGCAATCTTTTTATTAAAGTCCTGCCCTTGGTTCTACAGTCTTATTGACTTTTGGACTGGTCTGTCTCTCTGCAAACACTCTTGTTCCAGTGTGTGTTAGAGGGCAGCCCTTGTCTGGATTGAAATGGCCTTATTTTGGTACTCCCACAACCCTGTGCAGCCTAAATTATAGCCGCCCTACACCCCATACTTTCCTTTTGTGATTCTTTGGCATGGCTTTTGTTTCCAAGTCTTCTAGGGCAGGATATATGGGCACTGTACCAGTGTGGTACAGACAACTAGTGCACATGTGTATTGAAGAAGAAGGAAAATCAACAATCACTGAGGGGTGCCCAAAGTTACTCCCAGTGATTGTATTTACTTATATGATATCCCAGGCCATTGCTCCTGTCATCAGAAAACTGCAGCAGCCCAGTCTTCTTTTCAGTGAGCAGCATGGAGAAATCTTCTCCCTGTTTCTTCTTTCAGATGTGCAGTAAAGTGAAAAGCCGAACTTCAACAAAGAAGCTGCCTTTTTACTGTACCGTGCGTGCGTCAGCCCTTCGAAAGGCAAAAGCAGAAGCACAGGATAGCTCCTTGGTGCTCACTAAGGAAAACCCAGGCTGGGGCAGTTTTCTGCCTAGCATTTGGCACCCCATTGTGACGTTTCTTCTCTTTTAACTATAATAACATATTGACTGGTACTTTACATTTCATAGGCTTAGAAGATATTGGTTGCAAAAGTGTTCATTGTCATTGTAATTACTGCCAGCTATGGTTAAAAGCACAGTATCCCATGCTCTAGTAGACAATTATTAGATGTATTTCATTTCCTCCCTATCAGCAAAAAAATAATCAACATGACCTATAGGTAACTTTTTATGTACTTTAATATTTTGAAGAGTAGTTTTTTTGTGTCAGTATGTGTCATGCCAGCTTGTTCACACAACACAATGTTTCGGGGAGGTGTGTAAATCATTTTATCGTACCAAAAGACAAGAGGCAGCTCTTGAGAACAAGGGAAGTTTCATAGAACAGTAAAGCTATGGAAATATTCCTCCAAAATCCCTGCAGGCATATTGAATGGTTTCAAGAAGAGGCTAGATGCATTTCAGATAATGTTAAATTAAATACTTAATGATATTAAGCCCTGTACTTTTAAGATTGGAGTATATTTTAAAGTTTCTAAAGCATATTATATACAGTTTTATGTGAATCAAGGACTGAAAAGTTAATACTTTATGAACAAAGAGTTGAACATGATGGGCATGAAGTTAAACCTTCATTACTTAAAGGAAATCTATACCCCTAACCAATGTAGGTTTCTACACTATGTAAAACCCAGCTTCATCTAAATAAACCATTTTTCATAAAAATATACTTTTTTTAGTAGTATGTGCTATTGGGTACTCCTAAATAGAAAATTGCCATTTTAAGAATTGAGTGCCTCCTGGGATCATAGGATTCACAGTGCACACAAACAAGCCAAGGCACAGATACATGCTAGGTCACATCAGCCAATGAATGGACAGAGTTCTGCCTTTTGCTTCCACACTACTTCCTGTTACAGTTAGAGCTGCATTATTTCTGGTCATGTGATCTCTGAGGGAGCACACAGCCCATCACTAAATGGAGGAGGATTTAGGGAAAGGATGTAAAGTGCAATGTTTACTGATATATATATATATATATATATATATATTCCAGTTTGGTGAGATTCTTTAATAGGTCACTCAACATGAAATAAATCTGTTGGTTAAGTATTCATTCTGGGGGTATATATTTTTTTTTAAAGGAGAAGGAAAGGTATATTCACAGGGGGCACCACAAAATGTTAGGTGCCGCCCAGTGATTGTAATTACTTACCTGATATCCTGGGCTGGTGAAAACTGAACCGGCTCAGGATATCTGCAAGCAAGTAGTTCTCTTCCTCCTGTCTTCTTTCTTCTCAATCCCTGGGCCCGCACATGTGCAGTACAGCGAAAAAGCTTCAGAAATTAATTCCTAGTGTTCACCTGGATAAAGACTTTGTATTGTATTTCACCAAATGTAAACTATTGTTACTTAGGGGTGGATACTCTTTGGTAGATGTGGTTCATATATTTCCCTGCTGTCATAAGCATCAGAATTTGCTTCTGCACAACAGTGGGCTTTTTTAATTTTAGGATAGCTTGCTTTATATATTGCCTATTGTATATGAGTATATATGGCTTAAAGGGATGCAAATATATAAAGCAAGATAAGACTGCTTAAATGGATACGGTCATGATTTTTAGTGTACTTTTTATTTCTAAATAATTCACTCTACTATTTAAAATGTTATTCTTGAACCAACAAATATATGTTTTTAGTTGTTATTTTGGTGTGTAGGCGCCATCTTTTCCTGAGGTGCATTTTTCCTGAGTCTGAGCTTTCAGAAGGAGCCAGCGCTACACATTAGAACTGCTTTCAAGTAACCTATTGTTTCTCCGAGTCCCAAGCTGGACTTGGATTTTTTACTATTGAGTGCTATTCTGATATCTACTGGAAGCTGCTATCTTGGTACCTTCCCATTGTTCTGCTGATCGGCTGCTGAGAGAGGGGTGATATCACTCCAAGTTGCAGCACAGCAGTAAAGTGTGACTGAAGTTTATCAGAGCACATGGCTGTGGCATCCTGGGAAATGAAGAATATGTCTAGCCCCATGTGAAATTGCAAAATGAAATATAAAAAAAATCTGTTTGTATTTTTGAAAAATGGATTCCACTGCAGGATTCTGCTGGGGAAACTCTATTAAAAATTATGTGTTTTTTTTTTTTAAGCAACAAAAAACCATGACAGTATTCCTTTCACACTTTACTATATTAAGGGCATGGTGCTTAGAAAGCATTGTCAATCTTGGTCAATTCTCGGCTAACCTGACGGCAAGTTCTGCCGCCATTATCAAACCTAAAACTGGGGATTACTAATCGTTATTAGTCACAATGATAAGGAGGAGGGTTAAGATCAGGATAAAGAATTCTTTTTATTAATCTGTAGCATCCTTCATTTTGGAACTTTTTTTTTTTTTTTTAAGCTTGTAGCTTATTCATTTTTTGAAACCATGGAAATTAAGCTGTTTTTACAATAGGTTCATTTTCAGCTTTTCATTTGCATCTGCTCAGTTACTTCACTAAGTCTGGCAATGTATGGCAGGAATTCTTAAAGGACATGTCAATCCAAAAATTAATGTTTGCCTAATAAGAGAAAACATGATTCACCACCAGGGCAGGGAATAGAAAAGGACAGACAAACACTGCTTTTAAGGGCGAGAGAGCATATGAAGCATTAATCCGCTTTCACGTTTTCCAGGCGGACCGCCGATGCGTTGTTACCATAGGTTTTAGTGCGCACACACACAGAGCGGTGTATGGAAGCAGATCAGCTACTCTCAACCAGGCAGAAAAGCACAGGACTTTACATTCATACACCATTACAAATTTGTAATGAATGTATATTGCAAAGTTGCTTTGAGTTATGTTTCATACATCACTAAAACTTTGAGCTGTAACAGTAAAACCTTCTAGGGTTAAAACAGCCAAATAACAACATGTCGCATTGTTTGATCTGTATAGTGACCTGTTACAGTCCAGATATGTTTAGTGCCAGACACTCTGCTGGGCTGATTTATGAACATAGGTGTTAAATTGTTCAAGTGCAGTTGCCAATAGCAACCACTAAGCAGTTAATTTTGTGCAGTTTACTACATAGTTTAAAACTAAAGCCTGTTATTAAATATTACACAGGGAAAATCTCCCATCTGTCTTCTTATAAATAACTTTTCACTTAAGCCCCTACTTTATCATCAGATTAAAAAGCATTTTTGTTTTATCAAGAGGATAAGAGGATAGTCTCAATATCAAGCCTCTTCAGGGGTTAAAGAGTGCATAGTCCTGACTGATACAGTTTCAGTGTGTGTGTAAAACATATCATATTAGCCAAGTTTTTTAGTCTAAATGATTTTGCTGTAGGACCTTTTAGTTCTGCAACAAAGTGGCATAACATGAGCTACTGGCCCTCCATGCATTACAGTTGCAGCAACGTGGCTACAGGTCTCTGGAACATTACATGATCAACACAGTGTCCACTAGCCCAAGAGCAGAATAGTTTATAAAAGTGTAAAAGGAGTAAATCACTTTGTTTTCCTACCAACTTTGCAGTTGGGTTTCACTATTTAGTTTTTATCGTTTTTGAATTATTTTCCTTCCCTTTCTGACTCTTCCCAGCTTTGAAATGGGGGCCACTGATACTTTTTTATGAAGCTACTCTCCTATTCATAATCCTGTCTCTCGTTCAAATCACTGCCAGGTTGCCAGGTTAATTTAAAGGTGAACAACCCCTTTAATGTGACCCACTAAACTATGCTGGCAGTGCTACCATAGCATCTTTTTGAAGGGGGGGGGGGTTGGTATATTAAAATTTGGTTCAGATCTGCTTCTGTAGCCTTCGGAACAGTTTTTGTGGAATAAATCAGTGCTGAAGCACATCAAGAAAGTAACATTGTTTAATTATTTGATATTACATATTACATAATGTTACATAATTATTTTGATATTACATATGTGTTTGTGTCTTTAGGGCTATACTTATCTGATATGATATATGATGGGAGTGCACTACTGTAGCCTAAAGGTGGCCATACACGGGCCGACTATAGCTGCCGATATCGGTCCCTCGGACCGATTCGGCAGCTAATCGGCCCGTGTATGAGGAGAGCAGAGCGGCCTGGCCGACCGATATCTGGCCTGAAATTGGCCAGATCTCGATCGGCCAGGTTAGAAAATCTGGTCGGATCGGGGACCACATCGGCTCGTTGATGCGGTCCCCGATCCGACTGCCCCATTGCCGCCCACATAATCCGATCGTTTGGCCCCAGGGCCAAACGATCGGATTATTATTTTTTTTACCTAAATGCTCCCCGATATCGCCCACCCGTAGGTGGGGATATCGGGGGAAGATCCGCTCGCTTGGCGACATCGCCAAGCGAGCGGATCTGCTCGTGTATGGCCACCTTAATAGCTGACCATTTTTCATTTAACTGTTTCCATACTATACAATATTGCAGCCTTTGAGCCACAGAGCTTCTACTCTGTCTTATATTTACTAATGCAGAATCTATTACATTTCAGACTGTTGTGTCACTTTTACAGAGTTCATTTCTTGCTCTTTTCTGTGAAAGAGGCAATCGAGGTTGGCAGGTTCTTGGCAAAAATGGTAAATGTACTTCTGTAAGAGCTAAACAACATATACTGTAGGATGGTGTCCGATCGATAGTTGACATCCTACAAGTCGGATGTAGTTGTATGGTTTAAAAAAAAAGAATAGAACTGATATGTAATGTATGCTACATCTGCATCCAACAAGATGATATCTGATTGTCGGATGTAAACGCAGGAACAAAAAACACCATCCAACTTTATCTGACTTGCATTACAGCTGTGGGATCCTACAAAATCTCATGCTGTTGCATGACAAGATTTTGTGGGTCAGATGAAATCTGACACACAAAACCTGATCAAAATCTCCCATGTAGTTTAGCCCTTAGTCAGTATCATACTGCAGCCTTGGCAACACAGACAAGCCAGTGTGGGAAAAATCAAAGGAAGCATGTAAACAGATACACAGCAACTGGAATGTGATAGTAAATCATTACTGAAAGGAGAGGAAGCAATCCATGCCATTTTTTGGGATGTGCGCACAAAATGATTGCTTTATGCAAATCATTTTACCATCTCCTCAAAGCATTATGGCAACCCTGTTTGCGCGGATTTATTAAAACCAGGCAAACCTGGAAACTATTTAATGGTCTCATCCAGCAGTGGAAGATAGATTGTAAATATTATAGTTTGCATCAGTGTGTGGTGTACAGAACAAAACTTCTTACTTAAAGTTATGCTAGTGCTCAAAACTATGCCACTATGTGCAATAAAAATTTGCAGTGTAATAAAATATCAAATGAATAAAATTATGTTGTGCTAATGCATCTTTTATTACATTTTCCGCTATAAGTTCTTAATTTAAAGTTTCACTTTGTGTAGCCAGTAGTATCCTGCTTTTAGTTTTCAGGTTTTTAATTTTTACCTTCACTTTCCATTTTGGAATTTTAAACTTCTATTTGCTAGGTCTTAAAGGGGCAGTATATACTGAACTGGAACATACAAACTGTTTTATACTAGGATATAGTGATAGAGGGTGGCAGAATAGGAGAACTAATAATTAAAATAAAAAGCATACTGAAAAAAAATGAACACCAATTGAAATGGTAACTTGAATATGAGCTTCAACTTGGAAAATTGTTATTATAAAGTACTTATCAGAGAAAGTGGGCATGCAATTCTTCACTCTTTTATTAAGACAACTTTTCAGTCTACTGGGAATTGCTAAAAATCATTAACTGTCAGCCATTCTATTTTCATTTTTACACATTATCTGTGAGCTGACCATATAAAAGGTGTTGAATATACGTAAGAAGTATTTTAAAAGCTAGCTTTTGTAGGCCATTAAGTATTTTTTAAAGGTCTCAAATTTAAACTCTTGGGAAGTCTATAGTTATATAACACCTTAAAAAAGGAAGAGCTGTTGGACTGTTACGTTACTGGCATACTGGCAACATTAATGAAAACATGTTCATTGACTAACCGGAAAAGCCCTACCAGAAAAACTATTTGTATTTTTTAACATGAGTTAGTTATAGAACTCATACTAAAGGAGAATTAAATGTAAGTGCTTTTGGGGGGGACCTTATCCCTATAGTTATTAATATAAAGTGGTAGACATGACTTCAGTGAATATGGCTTGTGCCAAACATATATTTTGCCTATTGTTTTAATCATGAAAAATCTCATGTTTTTTTGTTATTGTGCATTTTTCACTAATGATTGAAACTAATCTTTTCCTTGCAAGAAGGATAATTAAATTACCAGTGCACAATCACAAGAGGGTGACTCTTTTGTGAAGGTTTCTATTGCAGGAATCCATTGTGCAGAGAGTTTTTCTGTGCCCTGGTTATCTTCCTCACAAAGGCCAAACATAGAGTAGCTCCAGCTTCCCTGTTTTCTGTGTTTAGCTCAAGAAAAAACAAAAACCATGATTTTTTTTGTAATTAAAACAATAGGCAATACAAGTATGTTTGTTTTGCACAAGCCCAGTATATTGAAATCATTTTCATAAGGCATTATACTTTCCTTGAGTGAAATGAATTATTGGGTTCTACAGTGGCACATTATATCTTTGATTCCAGCAAGTTCATGGAAAAGGGTGAAGGCATGGTGTTCTTTCATATTTATATTTGCAGCTGTTGATTTATCTCGGTGCATTAGCAGTTCAGAAGGCGCTGTCTTATGTGCATTAGGCATAACGAGGAATGTTCATTTGGTGTAATTGAGGCTTTCATAACTTTGCACAAGTGCAGTTGAGTGCTGCTAAACACCACAGGTGCATTTTCTATATTCAGACCACTATTACATAGATTACAAGAACATAATCTCACTTTTATGATTATTACACCGAAAATCAGAAATATGAACAATTTAAACCAAGGCAATAGAGTTAATATAGAGTAGAAATGCTATTAATAGGGGTTGTTATAAAAGTAACTTTTCATGCTGTTTCCTCTTCTACCCGCCAATCTGCATGAAAGTAACATTGATATTGTGGTAATTACTCTCTTGAATTTGGCAGCTGTTTGGTGAACTTCTATATCTTGTTCCTATTTAGACAGGAGGGACCTAAATTCGTGGTGTAAATCTCCCTCATATTTAAGTAGGGCTTTATTGATATAGATATATATAGATGATGATGAAAAGCTGATGAAAGCTCCAGCTAGGAGCTGAAACGTCAGACTGAATAAAGCCTTACATCTTTAAAACTACAAGACTCCTTTGTGAAAAACTTGCGTGTGCTGTCATTTCCAACCCTGTATGTATATATATTATATACTGGGACTTAAGAAAAAGCAAAAAGTATTTATTGAAAAAGATCCAATGTTTCGAGCACTGACTGTCTCTTCTTCAGGGACAAAACCCTGAAGAAGAGCACAGTCAGTGCTCGAAACGTTGGATCTTTTTCAATAAATACTTTTTGCTTTTTCTTAAGTCCCAGTATGTGCGGCACTCTGTTTCTTTATTACCATATATATATATCCTAGGATTTAAAGAATTGTGAACAAAATGTAAATGTAAAAATAGAAAGGTTTATTACTCGTTGTTATAGTTATTACTCGAGTAATAAACCTTTCTATTTTTGCATTTACGTTTTGTTCACAATTCTTTAAAGGAGACATATTGGATAAATGGGAAAAACCTTAATATTGTTGGCAATTATGAATAATATACGGTGCTGGTTTCCCTTTGTGCTTAAAATTAATCCTATTTGTAAAAATGGCCCCTTTGTTGGAGCTCCCTATAGACCCTATCACTTCTCCCTCCGAGTTTGAAATGGAGAGTGGGCGTGTCCTAACGGTCCCTGCCAGAAGCACAGTAGGAGGGGGAGAGCCAATCACAGCCCAGCAATCACACAAGCACAGACAGGTTTCAGTTCCCTATCAGGTCAGCCTAGCTGCTGATTGGTTCCTATCCTACAGTGCAGTGTACGGAGGGCCGCCGGCTCCCCAGCTCATCCAGAGAATTCAGCCAGCAGGAAGTGGAACTGATGGGCGGGGCTAGTGGAGTTTTTGTGGAATTTCTCAATAAATCAGTCTGAAACACAACTTTTTTAAGCACAATCCTTCTATATCTAGAGGAGTATAATTCACTGGTACATTCTTAATTTTTATAGGATATGTCTCCTTTAAATCCTAGAAGTGCTGTCCTTGTTCCAGTATATGTATACATACATACGAGAAACTGGAGCACACCCTTCAAAAGAACAAGGGTGCCACAGCCATTTGACCTGTGTTCTGATGAACTTCACTAACACTTTACTGCTAAGCTGCAAGTTGGAGTGAAATCACTCCTCTCCCAGCAGCCGATCAGCAGAACAATGGGAATGTTAAGGTCAAATGTTGAATATGAAGCCAAAGGATTGTCAGCTGTAGGGTAAAATGTATTGCATGCAAGAGAACAGACGCAGACACGAGGCCTAGTTGTTCTGTCCTACCTGATTGGTGGGCAGATCTTTATATATTAATTGTTCTCACAAAATGAGGACATAGGGTGGTCTTATAATTTCACCAATCAGATTGAAGCACGTCCTGATTACGTATGGTCTTTTAGGACTACTCATCATGAGACCAGATTTGACTTATTCCCTAATTATAAGTTTTGGCAGTACATCTTAAATCAATAGTTAATTCAAACATTACTATTTACTTATCTTTACAAAAATGTCATTTAGAATGTCATTTTGTGATTCAGCCTAGTTCAGAAATATTGACTTGAAAGAATAACATAGTATTAAAATTGCTCTATATAGTTTAATTAATATATATGTATCCATATAACCTTAACAGTAGCAAGATAGCAGCTCCCAGTAGATATCAAAATAGCACTCAATAATAAGAAATCCAAGTCTGGCTTGGGACTCATCCAATTACATGGGAAAAGGAGAAACAATAGGTTACCTGAAAGCAGTTATAATGTGTAGTGCTGAAAGCTCAGACTAGGGCACAATGCACTGAGATGGCGCCTACACATCAATGTTACAAGTAAAAAAATACGTTTGTTGGTTAAAGAATAAAATGTTAAATTGTAGATTGAATTATTTGCTCTATAAACAGTGTAATTTACAAATAAAAAGTACACTATAAAAATCATGACATTATCCGTTTAAGCAATCTGATCTTGCTTTATATATTTGCATTTGTTTTGTATCATTTTGTTGATGCCTTTAGTCCTACATGTGCATAACTAAGATGCAATACACCAATAACCACAGGTGGGCCTTATTAAAGCTGTAAAAAGTATCAAGTATTTGGACAGCACTTTTTTATATGTTCTTGAAAGAATATAATTTTCTTTATAATTTATCTGCTAGTGCTAAGGTTCAAACTTTATAAAAGAAATGAATGGAAGCAATAAAATGTGCATTTCTAAAGTGCATAAAATATTGAAGCATTTATATATTTCCAATGTTGCCATCAGGTTTAGGCCATTACTGAGTAGCAAGATCGCAGGACTGATCCAGTGTTATTACTTTCCTTATTCCTAAGAATGTTTCTTTATTGCCAATAGCTTTATTTAGCATGAACTTTAGTATTTTTCTCTTTTTATTAAATAGCATGGGCCAGTGGTAAAGCTAGATTTTGGGGCATGGACTCTTGTTTCACTTACTTACTGTTACTGATCTCTCCCAGTGCAAAAAGGGACTTTGAGCTCCATATAGTGAGATCCTTCCTACCCCTCTGCAAAGCAGTTAGTAGCATTTAGGCTATTAATACTACTTTTACTGAATTAAAATATATAGAACACTTTTCAAATAAAATCTTTCTTTAACACAGTTGGATTGATTCTGATCTCTGATAAAGCTGCAGTTATCAAACAAATATAACTGCCGCAATACCCTTCAACAATATTGTATGGGAAATACTGAGCCTGTGGAACATGGAAGCAATTAGGAACACTGGAATACAAGATGAACAGGCCAATGGCAGTAAATGTTTCAGGAGTTAGGGCTTGACTGCCTCGAGGAACATTTTTCCCTTGTCCTAAGGTTATGGGATGTTTTGTTCTGGCTTCCATTTCTGTAAATGAATACATAATTTAAGTAATGCTCTCATTTCTGATCTGCCATTTGGCTTTGGCTTCAACAGTCTTTCCTTGTTGGTACACTCTTCCACCATAAAAATATATTTATTATGCCGTGCTTACATGGTGTTAATCATTATTCCCAGTGCTGTACAGACAGTTATTCAGCACAGTATGCCCAAGCTATTTTTCTTAGATTCCTTGCTTTTTATGTACACTGTGCTTTAAAAGTTTGCTGGACATTTTCTTTTTAGAAACAGTGTGCACAATGTATTCAGTTATGTAGGTTGGTCTAAGCAAGTACATAATTATACCTGTGCTCCATAGTCTAACTTCTAGTATGCAGGATGTATTGAAGGGGACAGGGCTCTCTAAAGTGAATTTGCAGACAATGAGCCTGTGTATAGTACCAAAACCATAACATTTCCTTATCTATACCTGCCTATGATCTTTCTAATATCAATTTGGCTGTCAAAAAAATATGGGACTTGAAGTTCCTCTGCTTCCTATAATGGGTGGTGCAAATATTCTCTGTAAAGCAGAGGGACTTTAAGTCCCAGAATCCATCACTTCACAGTGGAACTATATGGGGGATGGGTTTCATTACACTGTAAGCCTTAAGAGAGTTGGGAAATGGCTCTTATAAGTAACATGGATTCCCTTCAATCTGTGGAATCATGTATGTGGGGTTTAGTGCCAAGTAGCTTAGTAATAGTATAGTAACAGGCTCCTGCTAAGCTTGAAAGATAGTCAGATACCTAATTTGTCTCCTAGCACTCAATAACTTTCTTCCCACAAAGACATAAATGGCTGTGGTCTAAAAGGTGAATGTATAGAGCAACCAGATGCAGCAGAACCTTTGCAATCAGTTTTCTTATTCGCTGTGTGTTTTTGCTAGTTTATGTCCATAAATGAGTTGTCCCAGTTGGAAAAATATTTAACATTGCACAAACAGAAAAGTTGATTAAAATAATTGATTTCAGGTAGAGACATTCTGCTTGTCTCTAGAAAGCAGGCTGATTTAAATCAATCTTCGAGGAGAAAACAGTTTTGCCTGGTTAGAATGCAGTCCCGTGAATCTTGTCAGATATGGCATATTGATTATCCACTGTTACGGGAAATGCTAATAATGGAATGTGTTTTCTGATTTGGACTGGTAACATTTAATGACGATGGGAAGAAAGATGTCACCGCAGCAGCGAAACTGTGAGGATAGGTAACGCTAGTACTGAGTAAAGTGCTTTGAGAGCTTCCCAAGGTTACTGGAATAAAATGCCTTCATTTGCTGTGCTAAGGGCATTTCTTTTATGCAGGCATGGTGTCATCTTGGAAGCTTTTGTATTAAACTTTTTATTTCCCTTGAATTTCAGAGGTTAACGAGTTCCCTACCACATTAATCTAAATTACACTTAATACACTTGAACATTCTGCATTTACATTAGCATCTGTAACATTATTTGTTGCGCATGTAATATATGAATACATAGCCAATATGCCAAGCACATTTAACACCCATTTGCTTGATTGTAATTAGTGCATCAAATGCAACATTGTTATGTAAAGTATAACTGCTACAAGATGACAGCTGGAAGTTACCTCCATTACAGCTGATTGCTCTTTTCAAGCCTGCACAAATGGGTAGGGAGACTGTTCCACATAGCACAGTGTCATACTGTAACAAGTGTGGGCAAGTCTTGGCCCTGACTCTTGGAATTCACAATTACTTAAACATTTTAAGGCATTTTGAGTTTTTGTACAATTTAAATTGCCATTTTCATGTTCTAATTTGTCTCCTGATATAGGAAAAGCATTTATATTCATTGAATAATTTTATTGTGGCTTTGCTATTTATCTCATCAGTGTATCAGAACATGGAATACAAAATGAGAATGAAGTATTGATGAGCAGGCTGACTCAATACCTGTGGTACCTGTGGGCAGGGCCGGAACTAGGGGTAGGCAGAAGAGGCAGCTGCCTAGGGCGCAACGATTGAGGGGCGCCAGGCAGGAGCCTCTCCTGCCTACCCCTAGTGCTACTTTGTCATTGCCTCCACCGCTTGTCATTAGCAGTGGAGGCAATGACCGATCTAATTGTCCCGCCCCCCCCTGCACCACCCCCTGCACCACCTCCTGTGCTTTGGCGCGCATGCGCCGTTCGGGGGCGGGCAGGTGGGCGGAGTTTGCTGACCAGGTTGCCTAGGGCGCCCGGTCGGCTTGGCCCGCCCCTGCCTGTGGGTTGGGTAGGTTCAGGTCAAGAAGGTGTGTCCCATATGAGGCTTTAGGCAGATGATAGTTGGGTTGGGTGTGGGTTAGGGTACATTTTGCCAAAATAATATGACTGATTATTTATTTATTTATTTATTTTAATAGTAATATGTGCTAGAAAATAGCTATTTTATTTGGTAGAGAAGAAAACTCTTTAATGGCATAGTGCAGGAGTGTACTGTACTAGGGAGTCCAGATAGCAAGCTGGTGCTGTGGCAAGGGGCATGAGTAGATAGATTCAGTTACCAGCTTATCTGCCAGTATATGCAGCCTACCCAATAGCCACCCAGATAGATATTTGACTTAAAATAGGGCAGATATCTACCGGCAAGTTTAAAAAACTGGATTGATGCTTTTCTCTTCTGACTGGCCTGCATAGGTGCCAGTTATTAGCCTATTGTTGACCCTGGGCTAAACAATCAGGTTAACATGACTTGGCCTAGGATGTACGTGGCCAAATTGGGCAAAGTTTAGGGGATACTGCATTATCTTTTGGTCTGTGGCACAAGTACCTGGTCTCCACATATGTTCTGGTGAGATTTTAAGATCTCAAGCTGGTTAACTAAATATTTGTGGCCTTAGGCACAAAGTTGTTTATTTTGCATTTGACCTGATCCACTAGCCCTTTGTCCAGGCAGGTTCCAGCTGTGATTTTAGGAAACTGATTCAGTGAATCTACAGTAAACTAATATAAAGGGGTTGTACAATTTTCAAACACATTTTTCAGTTAAGTTGTTTTCAGATAGTACAGCAGAAAAAAAGGCTTTTTAATGACCTTCTATTTTTAAATTTTAGAAAAATTAAAAGTTTAAATTATAATGTTCCTCTCGCTGGTGTTTCAGTCTGGCAGCTCAGTGATCTAGGTACAGATTTTAAACAAGTTATACTTTTCTGCATTAATTGATACATTTCTCAGCAGCAACTATAGAATGTTAGCAACTATTGTATCATTTATAACTGACTTTAATAAAACTCTAAGATTTTGCTCAAGGGCCATATATGTACTGAATTGAACAGCCCCCCCCCCAGCTGCTCCAGGGGGACATAAGCAGGTGAACAATTAAACTATATACTTCAATATTAGAAAACCGGTCAAATAGAAAGCAGTTCAAACAAGTCAGTATTGATGGTTTACCATCTGAAAAATGTGTTTCAGAAGGTGACAACTCCTTTAAAACCTTATATTAAAGGACAATGAAAGGTTAATATAAATTAAAAGTAAGTCTAAAGACATTCTTTTTAAGTGCTTACTGCATATCTAATTTCCCAGATCCCTGCTTGCTTCTCTGAGATATGGTGCTGGCAGCCTACAGCAGTGTGAAGACTACAGTGACATCACTGAAATCTCTCTGTCCTTCCTGTAGGTGCCAGCGGCAGCCTTCCTATTCTCTGAGCATGTGTGTAACCTGATCCTGTCTCCTGTTCTGAGCTACACATGCCCACCAGCTAGTTAGAAGCGGATCTGGAGGGGAGGGGGGGGGGGGGAATGAAACACATGTGCAGTATGAAGCAAGGAGGGAAAGGAAGGGAGAATACCTTTTTAGAGATGGCTGCCTGTTCTAGAAAATGTGAAGTAAGTGTGACTGAGTAAATATTTGATTAGGTGAGCCAAAAGTGTGGCGTTTTTACTAAACAATAGGATGACTATTGGGCAGTATGCTTTTTACATTTTGACTTGCATTCTCCTTTAAATGTACTAGCAAGTCTGGCATAAATTAACTATAACAACCTTCTTTCAGGCAAACAGATAATGAAATCATGTTCCCCTACAGAGACCGTCAATATTCACACAGGCCCAGTTTTAGCTCAATTAGCAGCATCAGTATTCATTCAAATGCGGGCAGAGCTGTTAACTTCAATTCTGTTTCTTTGCCAATGAAATACGGAGTCACTGTAAGGACTGCCAGGGGTGAATTATTTTGTGCTTGTGACTGTAGAGCCATGGCCATGCTATTCTTTTAGGTAGAATAAATAAGTGCTTACCTATGAATACTAAGATCCTATTATAGCATCTACCAGTTCAATTTCAATAAAGGTGTTAATTGGCTCAAGTAAAAGGCTTTTTTTAAATTTGTTGACACTGGATTTTAATTAAAATTACTTATCTGTCAGCTCATGTATATTGCAGGTTATTATAGTTTAATCAGTTTGAGCAAATGCATGCCTTACTGTGGAGGACACATGGCTCCATGCATATTTTGCAATCCCATTGTGGCTCTCAGGATGGGTTGCTGCTAGCAGAGATAAACCCAACAACTGGACAAGGGGTTTAATGAGTGACAGAAAAATGAATATAAATAACAATAAAATTGGAGCCGCACAGGGTAAAGGGTGCCATACACAAGCCCATAAAAGCTGCTGGCAGATACAACAGCTTATCAGACCAAGTATAGGGCCCTCAGATGGGCCTGCCTGACTGATATCTGGGGAGGTTTAAAATTCCCATTGGGGTGAGGAGCGCAATGGCTTGTTTCCCGTCAATGTCATCCAATCGTCAGACCCCAGAGCCGAACAATTGTATCAATCCAGTATCGCCCAAAAGATGCACTCATTTATAGATTATATAGATTGTACGCTCTACGGGGCAGGGACCTCCTTCATCTTGTGTTTCTGACTCTTATTGCAACTGTACCTTGTATTTATTTGTATTTATTGTTGTACTTTGTATTTATCCATTATCTTTAACCCCCGGTTTTGTATTAATGAATTCTACTGTACAGCGCTGCGTACATAAGTAGCGCTTTATAAATAAAGATATACATACATACATACATTTAGTGCTAACCATTTAACCACTGGTGCAGTTTCTAAAGTACCATACTGCTAGCACCATATACTTTATGTTTTTGATTTGCTGTTTAATATATGGACCTACAAATTTATTAGCAACATGTAGTGTGGCAAGGTAAAATATTCCCTATCCAAAATAAAGTTCTTGCAGAGTTAAAAAAAAATAAAACAAAAAAAACTGTTTTGTCCCATATTTAATGAATAATATGAAAGCTAGTCAAGGGAGATAGAATATGGTCTATTTAAGGACTTGAGTTATATTTCTTCTGGGGTTTCATTCCAAAAGCAGCTTAAATAACACTTAGTCAGCATTCAAGCACAATCTCCTAACTAAAGTGAGTTTTGACCTGGCAGTGCTAGTGAATAGAAAATGCATGTAAAAGTGCTTGTTTGAATGGTCACATTTGGAATAGCTACGAAGAGACAGTGTGTATTGATCCTATTTTTGTCTGTCTGTTGAAATAAGGTATTTTCTTTCAAGCTACATTCTCTTTTCTTTTGTCTCCATATTGATCGCTAACCACATTACTGTACACTTTTTTTTGTAGAGCATACTCTGTCCACCACCAAACACTTGATTTCATGTTTTTTAAATGGATTTGAAAGAAAAAAATCAAAACAAAAAAAAGCCACTCTGCTGCTTTTCCAAGAACACTGAATTGTACGTTTATTGTTACTGTAAGTGAACTCTGTTATTTGAAAAACCGAAAGATTGTTCTGGTCAAGGGTGTTACTTGGTTGTACTGGAATGAGGGCACAATTTGTTTCTTATTTCTGTAATGGATAAAAAAAGCCTATTCTCACTGATACTTGCATTTCATGGCTGGTGGGTATATATGGGTATGTGTCTTTAAGATATGATGTTTATGATGAGATATGATGCCTCCTTGATTTTTACTTACATGCTTTGTGTTTTTAGAGAGTTAAACACATACATGAAAGTGCTGAAACAAAACATGGTTTCTGCCTCACTGCTGAATACATAACTTCTGCTTCCCTAACACATGGGTTTACCCGCAAGTCAGACAGGTTTGTTTCAACATTCGCACATCGGAAGCGGGTTGTGGATGGGTTAATGCCGAGCTCTTCTTTCACCCTCCCTGCCCGGGACCTAACTGAGCCATGCTTCCGACTCTGGCAGCATCTATTTATCTATTTAGGCACCTGCCCCCAACTCCCCCCCACCGTGACATCATGTACTACTGTATATCCTTACTAAGTATAGCAATAATTCATTGTAAATAGTATATATAATTTTAAACTCAAATTATTCAGCACTGTCATGAGCCATTTTTAGGATTGATTAGTTGGCAGAAATCCAGCAATAGCCTTTAAAGTAGTCTTTGTTCATGTTTCCAGTTCTGTTTGACAGGGAATAAATGAATTTTGACTGAACTTGACTTACATACATATATAAAGTTTGGGACCTAGTGTTTTTGGGATAAGGGATCTTTACGTAATTTGGATCATACCTTGGTATGGCCATACATGTTAATATCCACTTGTTTGCCAAGGTTGCCAAGCGAGTGGGCTATATGGGGCTAATTCGATTGTTTGGCCCTAGGCCATTACAGTGGCAGGCAAAAGTGCCATCAGACAGACGACCGCGTCAGTGAGCTGATGTGGTCCCTGATCCGATGGGAAAATCGGCCGGATATTGATCGGGGAGGCCTGTCTGCCCCATACACGGGCAGATAAGCTGCTGACTCAGTCTAAAGGACTCGAATTGGCAGCTTAAAGTGATACTGACACTAAAAAATTACTCCTCAAAATATGAATGTACATAAAAAGTTGCCTATAGGTCATGTTGATTGATTTTCACTGAGAGATTTGCTTTTGTAAATAATTGTTACTTGAAGTTCCTAAACCTGACTGTTTTGCCAACCTGACTGTCCCTTCTCAGCCTGTCAGTTATAGCTTCTAATGCTAACGGCCTCCTGCTGGACAAATATGGCAGCCCCCTTATAGGGGAACATGGGGAATCAGACAGGTAATATAAAAGCATTGGGCAAATTATTTTTATGGCAAAAATGTTGTGATAGATGTAAAAAAAGGTTTAATTTCTGGTGTCAGTATCTCTTTAAATCTGCTTGGTAAGGCCATAAGTCTGCTCAAAATCATTTAAACATTAAATAAATCCAAAAGGATTGTTATTCCACCAATATGGATTCATGCAGGTGAGTTACCCTTAAGTACAAAGAAAGTATTACGACCTTCCCATTATCCATAACCTTCTTGATAAGGGATTCCATAGCTGTTTTTTTTTTAGATCACAATGTAGTGAAATTCTTTTTGTGCAATAAACTGTCATCACTAATCCTGTGAGTGTGGTACTTTATATTATATATATATATATATATATATATATATATATATATATATATATATATATATATATATATATATAATTATTTTTCTTTTAAACATATTTTTGGAAGATTTATTTTATGGTTGTTTCTGCTAGTTGGAGCTCTAAAGAGTAAAATATAATATCCTGTCTTCACTGATTAAATTGTGATACAAAACCCCCCCCCCCCCCCAGCTGTCCTGTTTTATAGAGCCCCAGTGTTTAGTTTGGTTATTTAGTACAGTGTACATTTGTCTTTCAGGAAATGCACCCTGTAGAACTGGAGTTAGCAGCTGACATTTTGCCAGTAATCTGTAATTTGTAGCTACCTCCTTCCTGCTAATAATACCCAGTTGGCCTTTGCTACTGCATTACTTGGAAATCTAAAGGTAGTGGGATCACATTCACTTTTCCTGTATCCTATTTTTTTCTGGGCCATTGCCATAGCATTTGCATTTTATCATAATATTACTTTAATAACTGTAATTTCATGAAATCATGGTAATGGAGCAATTGCAGTTGGAACTGTAGTGTTGGTTATTTGCAATTCAGAATACTAAAATAAAATGTCAATTGATGGTTTATATAATCTCTTTTACATGTTTAATGTTTGCATCACATTTAGGCTAAAAGATAAGTTTTACATTTTATCCTTCTTTGTACTGAAGAGAAATCTGGACATTGCCACTACCCTCTATTAACATTTTTTCTGCTAGATTTTAATTGGCACAGGGGCATACCTACTGTACCTTTCAAAGGTATTCAGACCCTTGACCAATTCTCAAATGCACTCCCTAGAACTCAAAAGGAAAACTAGATGCAGATCTTACACAAGTTAAAGGTAAAACTTCCACATTTGGTAAGAGATGGTTTGGTTGGTTACATACTTACAAACTACTTTACTTAAAATTTATCTGAATTGTGGGATGAGCAGTATTTCTACAATTACACTTCCTCTTTGGCCTCCACTTGAGGAATAGTGTCTGTTGCTGGGAGCCTGGGACCTAGGCTTCAGTAAGGATAAGCCCCAAGGGTAGTCAGCCTGAGGCGTAGTTGTTGTTAGGTCTAGCTTTGTCAAAGTATGTTCTAGTAATGTAAGATACAAAGGTAAGCTCCAGCAAGGATTACTGTAGTGTAGGGACCATAAAAGTAAAATAGGGATTTCGGTTATGTGTGTTCTCTGATCCAGTGTGGGGAATCCAAGCCCTGAGGGTATACCTGGAAACCTCCCAGGTGGATCTCCACGGGGGTGTAACAAGTTTGTGCTCTGTTGATAACTACATCAAAGGATATGTGAGTAACCTTGTGTTGTGAGTAAAGGGAAGTCCACTATCCTCAACTATGTCTGTTTTTAATAGTGGATCCAATTGTAAAACTAAAGCTGACCATACACTGAAAGATCCACTCGTTTGGAGAGGTTAGTTGCCTTTTACTGTAACTGTAATCAGTTCACCAAGCGTTGTTCTTATTATATGTGAATGATCTATTTTTTTTGTATGTGTGGTCATCATTTCTGGCACTGTCTAATGCCATTCTGCCACCAGATCAGATATCTATTGAGCAAGGCCATAGTTTTGGCACCACACACAGGCTACCTCCTCATTCAGTAGTCAGCAGCAAATGTTGGCCCCTGTCTGCCTAGCTGTAGGGAGAAAATTTTAAAAGTAGCCCATGTTGGAGTAGCTCAAACAAGTAACCAAAAATAAAGAGAATACTCTCTCCACCCTGTTTTGCTAAAACCTTAAAGCTGTGGCACAAAGTTGTACAAAAGGCAATTTTGTAAGCAATAATGGATGTAACCTGCCAGCTTCATAATAATGGCTTTTATTTATTGTTCAAATGTTCCTTGCTGGGAGCTAGGCAAATTGACTTGGGCATGTTTGAGAAGGTACTTTAAAAGTAGTTCTCAGAAGCAGTTCAATAGCAAATGCATTGACCTGTAAAACGATAATGCTAAGAGGTCTGTGCTATCTCCTATGAATATTGAGCCTAGTATGGCTGGTCTTCAGCAAGGCAAGTGATCCAGAAGATGTTTAATGCATGTATCGCTCAAATGGATTCATTCATTTTTTTAACACCATTATGACATGCAGAGTACATAGAAATGGATAGAAATGTATGATTTTAGCTATTCCACTGGAACAGACCTTACGGCAGTGCTTTTGATTAGCTTCCAACAGAAGCACTGTAAAAAGCAGAATAAAACAGCTGCATTTATACTTACAAGGGAAAAATCCTTTTGTCCTCCGTCACAGCAATTAGGATCTTGCTTTCCGAGGCAGAAATTGAATTTGATCCTTTACATAAAAAAGACTGCACTTGTTAATTTACAGAATTATCTCTGACAACCTCTAGTCAGGCTTGTTTAGAGCTTGATTCTAGAGATACTACAGTGTGCATTTGGGTGAGGTGTCTGAGGGTCCTAGCTTATTGCAGCTATATGGTATTAAGATGGACACTGAAGTCCTACTGTTGAAGGGTTGCCCCCTGTCGAGTTTTGACCCTGACAGCCCGGTTTTCTGTAGGTCTCAAAGATTGACATGGCGATTGGCGAATCTTCAATCACTGCATCATAATCCCCACCCCCTGTGATCGTTACCCACCCCTTGATGTCACTGACCCCCCTGTGATTTCAAGCCCTGCCTTCCTTGTGGGCAGGAGAGGTGGGAACCCAAATTAAAGTCCTTTTGTACAAAGCCTATTCATCCAGCGGTTACCTGTAAAAGCACAATTGTGTAATAAAATTATATTGTAGGTATTATTACTTTCGAGGTTATCTTTATTTTATGAACAATAAAACGTTTCATATTTTGTTTTATATTGTATTATGGTCAGGAATGTCTCAAATGTAATGCACTATAATTTTTATTCATTACAAAGAACAAGGCCAGAGTATTAGGTGCATTATAAAAAGGCAAAAGTAGAAATTGCAGATACAATACAAATGTTTTGAATAGTGGTTTTCTACCAGGAGCTTACAGGTTTTAACAGTAATTACACTGGGCTAACTCTATGCACATCCTACTTTTGCCTGTATTCATTTGAGTCTCTGTTTCTGTTCTAACAGAAATCAGCAACACTCTCTCTTTTATGGCAGGGGTTGTGCATATACAGTATTGGAGCAGGTGCGTTGTAAGATATGAAGCAGGTTAAGTCACCCTTTATCTAAATGGCTCATTTCTATTTACTGCTCTGCTACCTCCAAATACTTGCACACTGTTTAATCTTGTGTAACAATCAGATGGTATTCTAAAAAGAAAGCTATGAAAGCAGTAATCGCTTAGCTATAGGGTATTTACATGCCCTTACTACACAGCATTTCCTCAAATATGAAAAATCATGATCATCATGAAATGATCACTGGTTTATTGAAGAGTGGAAAGGCTTTTGACCTCCTTACTCTAACCTCTGTGGTTCTTAAATTAAAGAGAAGATATCCCTATAACAGAAATTCTTAGAAATTCTTGTATTCTCTTATTTGCAAAGTTACTGATATTTTTATATGTATAATGTTACTGGAGATGAAATAGTTGAGTAACATTAGGGGTAAATGCAGTGCAGTACTCTGTGCTACTACAGACAGAGGAAACTTCTTTTTTTTTTAACTCTTTATATTTTTTAACAGATTAGACAAATTATCGCAATTCTATTCTATTGATTGCTAAAGTAAAAAGTAAGAAAAGGAAAGAAGGTACAGAAAAAAAGATGGAAAGAGAAAGGGAAAGAGAAAAGGATAACAAAAAAACCAACAAAAGCTACATAAACAAAATTTTAAATTCACATTTAGATTTCAGCCCGGGGGTCAGTAGAGGAAACTCTTTTAACCTTTACCTGCATTCAGCCCAACCAAGTGAGAAGCAACTCTCAGTATAGCAGGTTTCACATACAATTGCAGGTAGGGTGGTCCCTCACTGTATTAGTAGAGGAAGGGGAGCCTAGTTGAACAAATCAGTTGAGCATCAGAGAGAAGAGTACCAAATGTTTTTTCAATTAACTTTTTCTCTTTTGCACCAAGTACCTTAGCGTGCAGTACTCTTTCTCTTTTGACCTGCACCAGGGCTGTTATTTTGGTGTCTCTCTCTCTCTCTTCTGTCTCTTTGGAGATTGAATAAAGATGATACAGTACAGTTGTTCAGCGATTAGCTTACACATGGCTTCTCTAACAGTGTCTTCTTGGTTTAATATTCACCTAAAATATCAAATCCCAGAGTACAAGGCTCTCCAAGTGGAACTTCTGTGGGATGTAACTCTGACCCTAAGTCTGTACACTTGAATCCCAGAACACCCAGGATTTACAAATCCTTATTCTTTCCTCATTTGAGCCTCAGGCTGCTCACTAGCTACCATGACCCTAGCTCTCTAAGAGCAATTTATAACCACGTCCCGCCTCACACTAGCTGCTCTTACTGAGGCTTGTCTTCACCTACTCCAAATGTGAACTGAAGAGGCCTAGTACATGGTGATTTCCCTTTTTAAAGACCAGGGAAGCTTGACATCTTTCCAACTATAAAACTGCTAAATAAACAGGTCATCCTCCCAACTACAAAACAGCTCTTAGCTGGCTTAACTCTTATGGGGACTGCCTGAATAAAGGTATGCAAAGCATTTACCCTTCTACATTACTTTCAGGAACATTTTTACATGCCATTAAGGTTTAGTGGACAAATAGCAATTTGCAGACAGGGATAGTCTTTACTTTAAAAAGAGCAGTATTTAGTTACAAGTTTATGGTCATAAATAAGACACCATACCAAAGCCAAAGTAAAACCCCTATTGTGGTTCTGGCAGCTTACATCTGTACTGTACAGAATCTGATCCAAGTAGCAATTGTACATTAGTCTTTTTAGTCTGCACCAGTATCCAGGCTTTGTGCTTGCGAAAGTGCATTTCTGGCACATCTATTGATGTGTGAATCAGACCTCAGTGAGTGCAGTAG
Organism: Xenopus tropicalis; assembly: GCF_000004195.4. NCBI lineage: Eukaryota > Metazoa > Chordata > Amphibia > Anura > Pipidae > Xenopus > Xenopus tropicalis. The sequence continues at coordinate 106,532,036 of NC_030680.2, read as the reverse complement.
GCGTTTGCAGGTAAATGTGCATAGTAGTTACAGTCTATTTTGTGTTTAAGTAAATTATTGAAAATGATTAATGGTTTTGTTAAGCCCCACACAAAGCATTAAAGTAAATGTTTTCATTGTGCTCAGCCATTTGAAAGCTATTAGCAGTTTTATATTACTAATATCTGCCTGTTTGTCTGCTCAGCAGTTCTGTGTGTGGCTGCAGCGTTAATTAAATATGCCGGTGGTGTCTCCAATGAGGTGTCAGTTCAGGGATTGTATACTGAGAAACAGGCATGTGAGCACCTATGTCTTTTGCTCTCCAGTACATCCTGTAATATCTAATTAATAATATATCTAATTACCACTTTCCTACCTACACCTTGAACATAGCCTATCAGTCCACACCTCGATGACTCCAAGGGCAAATATTGGACTAGCACTATAAAGGTTGGAACCCTCCTAGCCTGCAGAGAATTAAAGCAGACAGAGAGCAGATTTGTCTTCCATGTCTTTAGATGGGTAGCATTACTCTGCATATACATATTTTTTGAGTAAGTGTCCATTTTGTTCTGTCAAAATATTGATTGGCAGGAAGTTTGATAGGCTTTCTTGTCCTTGTAATTACAATGTGACAAAAGCCCACATTGTTAAATAGGATTTGATGATTTTCCTACAGTTGTCAAACCTCTATTAGATGTACACATGCAGAAACAGATAAATCATAACAGTCTCTTGCCCTTGGAAATGATGGATAATAATGGGAATATTTTAGCACTTTTACTGCTTTCTTAAAAGCTTTCAGGGAAAAACTTATGAAGCAATAGAGGTATCAAGTATTCAAGATTTGATTTACTTTCATTTCCTAAAAGTAAAATGAGTTATGAATAATACAGTGATAAGTAATATAAATGCACATTTAAACTTTAGCAACCAATCAGATGTTTGCTTCTGAACACATATGATTGCATGAGTACATAACATTTGCTCCTCTACAAATAGATGTTTTAATGGCAGCGGTTCAGTCTGACTTCAGTGCAAAGATATTTTTTGGCGCATTTTGTTGACCACACCATTGGCAATTTAGTGCAGGCAACAAAATTCCCCACGTTTCAGTACACTTGAGTTATGTTTTAGGATAGTTGGGGGTTGTAGTCTAGTGATATCTGTGTCATTTTCTTTAAAAGAGATAGAGATTGGCTCTTGTGTGGTTCAGCTTTGCAGTTTATGTATTCATTTCCTAAGGTCATAGTGACTGTAGCCCTTTATGCCATCAGCACCTAGCAGTGCAGCGTGTACACATTGGGGCCCATTTATCAACGTGTGATTTGGTTATGAATAGAATTTTTTAAAATTTTTTCTAACTTTTAGAGCTGTGCGTATTTTATGCGACTTTTTCGTTAATTTCTGTGACTTTTTCTTACTTTGCGACAAAATCATATTTGTCGCAACGAGTACAAATGTTTTGGAATTCATTCAAGCTTCAGTATTATGACTTTCCTTGGACCAGGTTGGAGCTGCAGAGTGCCATTGAATGCAAAGGGAGGCTTCCAAAATCATGCACTGAAGGTTCAAAGTCAAAGGTATTTGCGCCGTTTACAATCGTTTGGATACCAAAATTTCGTACAAGCACGACGTGACTTTTCGCAACGCACATCAGAAATTTTCGTATTTAATGCAAATTGTCGCAAATCCGTACTTGTAATTCAGACTTCAATGAATCAGCCCCCTGATGTGTGTGTATATATAGGCACTGCTTTAGTTTGGTCGCAGGCTGTCACATTTGAGCCAAATACATCTGTTATTTATATGTCCAGCAATAAGACAGCAGCCAAGCCCTAGCCACATTACAAAATTTGCCTCCTGCATATTTTTGTTCATGCTGAGGATTACACTGATGCAATTACACACAACACATTGTGAAAAATAAAAAAAAAGTGTACTAAATATAAAACTACTTTGACAGTGCATGACTTAAGGTGGTACCCCCCACAGGCCTACCTGAACAAAATCTGGCCTAAAATTGACCCTAGGGCCAAACGATTAAATTAACCGAATGTCACCCGCCTTAGAAAAAGAAAAGAAAAAGACTAATATGGGCCCTGCTATATGTGGGGTCAGGGCCGCCGCTCCCTATAAGCAAAGTACTCAGTCTGCATAGGGCACCAATTCCCAGGGGGGCACCATCCCAGCTGCTCCAAAAAAGAAACATTTTTATATATTATAACATACCCCCCAACACTGTCCCGATGGTTTTTATAGTGCATCCCGCTGTCCCGGATAGGTCAATCAATCTATTGGGGCTATTGGGGGCACTTACTATGGGGGCATTGTCTATGGGGGCAATTGGGGGCACTGTGTGTGGGGCCCCTATAGTAGGTGTTTTTTTTATTATTTTATTTTAACTTCTGTAATATTTGGGGGAGGGGGCACAAAAGTAAATTTCTGCTTAGGGCACCCATTTGGCCAGCAGCGGCCCTGTGTGGGGTATGTGTCAAAAGCGAATGAATACAAGTAAAACTTGCAATTTGCCATGCCACTACTCTTTTGGCCAATAGGGTGGTTCTCCTCTGTAGTTATCCTTTGTTATCCTAAGTTATCCAAATTTTTTGTCCTTTGTGCAAAATAAAGATTGTTTTCTGCAACTTGCTGCCAAATGCAGGTTTTCAACTTATCTTTTGGAAAGGCTGACCTTAAAAGTCTTCAAAATACTTGAACTCCTACAGAATTGTGCTTTGGTTGGCCTGATATTTCAGGTTCCCCTGGTACTTTTAGTTTCTCTTGCCTTTAGATATATTTGTATAAAATCTGTAAGGGCAATATTTACTTCACCAACTGGTATAGTTCAAATTTTTGGATATGAAACACAATCACACAATTTTTTCTCTTATACCAGCTCATATAAAAATGCAATAGAAATGCCAAAGCCATCAAATTGCCCCTACTCGCTCATTTAACATAGCTGCAGCCCTATTTGTCATCCAGTTAAGTGTGTCATCTCTATTTGCAGTTTTTTTCCCTCCATCAGTAAAAGCAATCTTCATTTTAAGAATAATGTCATTTTATTTTAAGCCCATTTTATTACCTCTGCTGTAAAACTGAAAAAATGGTCACGCAAGCAAATCTTCAGCTCGGGAAGATAATATTTTTTTTCTCATTTCGAGCTCGGAGCCCTTACAGGCTTTATCTTGTAAAATGCCTTAATCCATTTTTTTTTCTGTTTCCAATTCCATTTGGTAAAGTCATTGAATGTATGAAAGAGAGTTTATCAAGTGTTCATTATTTTCTTCAAATTGATAATGTCTTGTCAAGGTGTTCAGCAAGATTCAGTGTTATGTAAAACAATTATGTCTCTGTTGACAAGCATGTCTTCTTATTGAATTACAGTTATCTGAATGTGATTTTTAGGTAAGAACTGTTATTATGTTTTTCTTTAAACGCCTAATTGGTTTTCTAATAGTTTTAAATAACACATTAAGGACCTGGTTTGTTTGTAAATCCATCATTTGCATTGTGCCTGATTTCACTTAACCAAAGGCGACGTGTATATAAAGAAAATAAATTGTTTCCATTGTAATAATTGGAACACAAAGGTTTAACTAATTAATATTAAGTCATTTTCTAATTTGAAAAACATTGATTAAATTTAAAGGTTGCCGACTACTAAACAAGTCGTTTAGCATGATTTATTTTATCTATATGTATATTTCCTATGTCCCAAAAAATACTTGTGACTTAAACTATGCATATAATTCACCTACCCTTCCACGTTAAGGCTTTTGCAGACTGCCTATTCAAGGAAATCTGAGTTTGCTTGTTAAAGGGAAGGCCTTCCCACCATGCCTCAGTGATCCCTTTACTTCATAGAGTAAGCTTCTACAAATGGCATTCTGGGCATTCTATAATGGAAACCCAAGTTTAATGCTTTGCATTGCAAAATCAGGCTATGATTCCCTACTCTAAGGGGCTGATTTACTAACCCACGAATCCGACCCGAATTGGAAAAGTTCCGACTTGAAAACGAACATTTTGCGACTTTTTCGTATGTTTTGCGATTTTTTCGGATTCTTTACGAATTTTTCGTTACCAATACGATTTTTGCGTAAAAACACGAGTTTTTCGTATCCATTACGAAAGTTGCGTAAAAAGTTGCGCATTTTTCGTAGCGTTAAAACTTACGCGAAAAATGCGCAACTTTTCGCGTAAGTTTTAACGCTACGAAAAATGCGCAACTTTTCGCGTAAGTTTTAACGCTACGAAAAATGCGCAACTTTTTACGCAACTTTCGTGATGGATACAAAAACTCGCGTTTTTACGCAAAAATCGTATTGGTAACGAAAAATTCGTAAAGAATCCGAAAAAATCGCAAAACATACGAAAAAATCGCAAAATACCGATCATTACGAAAAAAACGCAATCGGACTCATTTCGACCCGTTCGTGGGTAAGTAAATCAGCCCCTAAGAGACATACTAGTTCTCTTACCTATGCATTTGTATTACTGGGTCTGTAATACTGAGGCCATAGCAGTGTTCTCTTGCTCAGTAACAAAGCCAGTATAACCCATGGGCATGTATCTTTTATCTTTATCTCGGTAAAAGGTAATTTGTGACCTATGACATCATGTCATTTTTAGAAGTAAAGAGGTAAAAAATTGATTTAGGTATGTTTTTGGTGTTTTTACTAGCGGCCTTATTGGAGGGGCACCCCCATAATATTTCTCGGGTTTCAGCAATGGCACAGGAAGAAGTGATGTTGAACCTTGCAAAGAATGCAGCTGTGACAGATGATGACTGAGTGAATCTCTATTAATGGACATGCTAATTATTTTTACACTTTACTTTTAATATGTGATAAAACTTTATTCATCTGCTGACTGCAAACATATTGAGTATGTGTGGAAGCTTCTGCTGCTGAGACATATATCAGATAATGTATCAAATTGTGATAGCTAGCGGACAGACTTGTTAAGCTGCAGAAACCTGGGTTGGAGAATTGAAATGTAAATTTTATAAAGACTGTTAAAAAAAAAAAAAGAGAACTGTAAGTAGAGTGTCTGTGCCTGCACAGCCAAACACATTGCCAGAAAAAATGTTGTGTTGCTTCTCGGTAAATATGGCCATAAGTGATTTGCTATTGATTAAGTGCTGAACAACAAATTAAATGTTACATTTTGAAAACTGTTCATGGTTTAGTACCAACATTTATCTTTAGAGTGTTTCACAGTTTTATTAGATAACAAGTTGTCTTAGATCAGCAAATGCTTCAATCATTTATATCAATATAAAGGAAGGAGGGTGGGGGAGAGAAAAGGTCATTCTTTGCAGTAGGGCCCAAATTCTCCTATTTACCTAATAAACTCATCACCCAGTAATATTCAGTAATAGGCTGTTGACTGATTTATTCAAAGTGCCACTTTGCCTCATTTCCTTTTCCCTTTGGAGCTGTCAGATAGAAACCTTATTGATACTGACACATTACAGATTTTTACAGAAAAATGTCTATCATTTTAAAAGCTGTCCTTACACCAATCCAGTATGTAAAAACAAATACTTTGCCTGCCTAGTATTACCTACTTAGGTCAAGTTTGGGGGCATGGCAAACCAACATTGCTACTCCCCAAGCCCAATTACAATGCTGCAGCAGCCTTCAATGAGGGTTTTTTTTTTTAACCAACACTGATAATCAATGGAGGGCTGAAAAAGGCAGGGTTTTAGTTTAAACATATTAGAATAGTGTTATTTTGCATCAACAATAGATTTGTGCCTGAAAATTTCTTATAGTGATACTGACATGTTCCTACCAAAGCCTGGCAGGGCTCACTGTTGCTTTAAAATGTCAATATTTTTTCTTTCCATTGCATTGTTTTTCTAAGGCAGCTTTTACTGACTCAAGCTGCAGTTTCAACCTTACGTGAGTCTCCATTGTTCTCAGGCTAATTTACCATTGCTTTCTCTCCATAGCTGTTTTGTCTGCAGCACAAATTGTAGGTAGCCATAGTGATTCCATTGAAGTCTATGTACATTGCTAACCAGATATTGCATGTTTTGGTATTATTAATAAAAGGTGCCAACATATTTCACAGTGCTGCACCATTAATGGGTGATTACATAAAGCAAATGGCTTGCACTGTGTACACTTTGTGACAGCATGTGTAATTGAATACTAGTACAGGTATCGGACCCCTTATCCGGAAACCCGTTATCCAGAAAGCTCCAATTACGGAAAGCCCGTCTCCCATAGACTCCATTATAAGCAAATAATTCAGAATTTTAAAACTGATTTCCTTTTTTTATGTAGAAATAAAACAGAACCTTGTAATTGATCCCAACTAAGATATAAATCATCCTTATTGGATGCAAAACAATCCTATTGGGTTTAATTAATGTTTTATTAATTTTTTTAGTAGACTTAAGGTATGGAGATCCAAATTACGGAAAGACCCCTTATCCGGAATACCCTTGGTCCCGAGCATTCTGGATAATGGGTCCTATACCTGTATAAGGTCCTGTGATTTCTTTGTATCAAGGGAAAACTTTTCAGTTTTAACTCTCTGGTACTTCTTACCCTCTGTACTTAGAAGCATTCATATCCACAGTGACATTATGAGGTTAAATCATTAAGACCATTATGCCCACACATACCCACTATGTATGCCAGTCTCTGCATTCATAAACAGAGTTGTCAGCTATGTGAAAGATTAGTATTTGTAGTTATTAGTACTTAATGGCTCCAGTAGTTCCCTAACATTTTGCGGGTTTTTAGCATGATAAGTGCAGTGTCAATTTAGCGGCCCTCCCAAACTACCCCCTCACACTTATCTCACCTCCCCTAACAAACTTACACACGACAACCTCTTGTGGATAGAAAAGGCCGCAGCCTGTTTATTTACAACATTATAAATTTATTAAACAATAACATATTACTGTAAATAAATAACACAACATAACAGTCTCATTGGTAACCTCATAACAACAAGCCGCTGAAGGCTGCTTTGTGGAAGCTGTCTTTGCACCCCCCCACCGTAATCATTTTCCTGAGGTTAGGAACCCCCTTTCTCTAGCCACCACAGCCCCCATTTTCCACCAACCTATGGCTGTACTCACTAGCCTCCGTCTAACCTTCCGCCCTACCTTGATCTCAATCCATCCCGGCTGCGACTAAGCCACTTCTGAGTGTCCATTCCCCATTACCCTTATCCCCCCCCCTCATAACTAAGGGTGGGAGCTGCTAACTCCAAAATGGTTCCCTCGACTCGCGCACACCCCTTTTTATCACTTCCTTCCTTCTCTCCACCAATCAGCTTGGGGACTACAATTCCCATAATGCCTTGCCCCTTAAACACATATCTCCCCCGGGCCTTTCCTAGCCTTATCATGGCCCCGTGCCCTCACTCCTGCCTCGTTTATTTCCGGGGCCCCTTTAAGTCTGGTAAATTAAAATATCGTGTAACAAATATAATCTTTAAAGCAGTGTAGTTCTTGCAGAGCTGGCACATTTCATTTGTGTATTCATTTGACACAAATCTGTTGATTTCTGGTGGCCTTACTTTTTATTTAGAAATCAGATAGATGAGCACATGCGCAGCAGTGTACATTTATTTATAAAGCGGGTTTCATACATTGGACATACAGAGTAACATATAAAGCAATCAATAACCGATACAAAAGGTGAAGAGGGCCCTGCCCAAAAGAGCTTACAATTATTCAAACTTCTCATTAAAATTTAGCTTTAGAGCCCTTATACATAGAAATTTGAATATATGTCTATTGAAGTGTGTACTGAACGCATCAATTAGCATACATTGCAAGTAATTGTGTTTTTGTGAGATCAAAATGCATTTCTACATTTCCATATTTTTTACATTTTTATATTTTAATATATTATGAATGTGCATTTAATGCTGTAAAGCATCAGTGTACAGATTTAGGCACTACTGTATCTCACTTAGGTTCCACTTAGAGGGCCTGACTTGAGGATTGAGTATGTTTAAGTATACTCTCCACTGACTACTAGCCCCTGATCTGGGAAAGCACTCCTGGAGGTTCCATCTGTGAGTAGTACTGCACAACTGTACTGTATTATCTATATCTGTCCTCCATGAAACCTGTTCTGTATTCTGCAGTAAAGAGTTATTTGTTTCAAGAACTGGTGCCCAGTTTACTGAATGAACTTGACAATTCCAGTTCAGCGACATCCATCCTCCAGCAATATGCGAGGGTATTGTATGGTGAGCAGAGAGTTTTCTGGAACACACCTCACCTCCATTTAGGCTTACACGCTTGGAATGATTGAGACTTGGGCTTTTCCAAATAAGGGAAATAAATCTTTCCATACTTTGGCTCACCATAGTTTGTCTAATAAAAAATAATTGAAAAATTAAATAAACCCAATAGGATTTTTTGCATCCAGTAAGGATTAATTTTACCTTATAATAAAAAACAGTACCTTGTACTTGATTTAAACTAACAGGGTTAAAGGAGATAATTGAAAAAAAAAAATTGAATTATTTGATTAAAATTGAGTCTATGGATGACCTTCCAATATTTTGGAGCTTTCTGCCTAACAGATCCCATACCTGCAAAATACATTCTTTGTGATATGTTTTATACATACTGATAAAATATGTCTGCTTTCTGCATGTGTTTTAGCTGGTATAGATTCTCTACATTAGCACCACTAACCAGAAAAATTACTTCCCTGAGAGAGCAATCCATTCCATTGCAGTAGGCAATAGTGATTTATTGGATTATTTGTGCCCTGCTACATGGTGCAGCTTCTGCAGGTTAAGATGCAGTCAGATTTGCATATGCATCAGGAGCAGAGTTTTTAATTGTTGATGACGAATAACTGACATGCTGCCTATTCCTTTATCCGTTAGTGTTAAATTCATTCCCTAGCGAGCCGTGATTTAGAGCAGTAACTGATCAACTAACTCTCGATCAATTGCTTCTTGTCTAGGAAATAACTATGTGCCAAATGCCGAGTCTGCAAGGGCTTTCTAACCTGAGATGCCACATTGTCTACTATATGCATTTAAAGGGAAACTGAGGAGACACCTTATTGATTTGCTTACTCTATTAAAAAAAATTACAGTTGATTTATTAGTGCACATATGTGTTATGTCCCAATAAAGGAACAGTAACACCAAAAAATAAAAGCAAGAAAGCAATAAAAATATAATGTACTGTTGCCCTGCACTGGTAAAAGTTGTATGTTTGCTACAGAAACACTACTATAGTGTACTATAGTATACATACTGTACTTATACTTTGCTATCCTGCACCCAGGCATTATTTATCTCTACCTTTATGTGAGTGCCTGATTTCTACACTTGTGTATATATATATATATATATATATATACCCTGCTGTGTGGCCATGGGGGCAGCCAGAATAGCTAAAGAAAAGGCACAACCACATAGCAGATAATAGATAAAACACCATTGTAGATTACAGAGGTTATCTGTTATCTGCTATTTAACCTGTGCCTTTTCTCCTTCGAATGGCTGCTCCCATGGCTACCCAGCAGTTTTGTTTATATAAACTTTCGAAGCAAACACACCAGTTGGACCAGTAAAGAGAAACAGTACATTATATTGTAATTAATTTATGCACTTTTATTTTTTTGATGTTACTATTCTTTTAATATACTTTTGCTAATATAGGAATCTGTTAAATGTGTGCAGCTTGTTGCCGCTGTTTAAATATGTGTCTTCTTTTACTCTGATCCCCTTTTCAACATCAGCTAAATAAACAGGAATTGTTCTGAACATACAGTAGGTTTTGCCTGTTGTTTTAATTAATAATTAACTATGCTTTCTGTTATTTCTGGCATATGAAGCCAGTTTAACTTTAGTACTTCTGCCACTTTTGGTCCCTCAGAACCTTAGAGGAGCTCATAAAACTATTTACCAGTTCACAGAGAAGCCCCTGATAATAATCTGCTCAAAGGCTTCTGCTTAGGGCCTCTGGCACACGGGGAGATTAGTCGCCCGCGACAAATCTCCCTTTTTCGCTGGCGACTAATCTCCCCGAATTGCCATCCCAACGGCGATTTACATTTTTGCCAGTGGGATGGCAATTCGGGGAGATTAGTCGCCCACGAAAAGGGAGATTTGTCGCGGGCGACTAATCTCCCCGTGTGCCAGAGCCCTTAGAGAAGGGAGAGGTTTGTTTATTTTAAAGTAGATAGGCAGTTCTGAAATAGGCTAGCTTATAAAGGATGAGGGGAGTAAGGTCAGTAAAAAATTGGGCAACTTTTAAACAAGTGCTTTATAATGACAAAAAAATAGGCAAATATAGATTTTAGGCAAAATGTAATTTTAACACAATCCCTATTTCTTGTGCCCATTTTTGGAAAAGGTGTTTTTAGGCGTATACAGTCCCTTTAACTGTATTATGGATAAGTATTATCATCCTTGTTTTTTATAGTAGTGTCACATTTTACTGGTTTATTGGCCAGTTAGACTATGTCTCTGGAAACAAGTAGCAGCTACTAATTCCCTGACATCCTTCCCCCCCAACCCCCCCCCCCCCCGACCCATGTAGATTTTATTGCCCTTACCAATTAAAAGTTGCTTGTTCTCAACACGTGTTGATAGTGCACAGAGTGCTATTGCATTTTGAAACAGAAGAAACAGAAATTTGGCTCTTCTAGTGCAAAGGTGGATTTTTGCCGCCCCTGGTAACTACTGATTCTTACCATTACTCATGGCAGGAAGGGCCTTACCTTGGTGGCACAATGGTACAGTAGTTAGCATTATTACTGTCTTGCAATTCAGGCTTGTCGGAGTCTGTCAGAGCTGGGAATAATGCAAATGATAAATAATCTTATAATTTGCTTTAGCTATATTAGTATATATAGCATGCTTTTATATGGGTATTTGTTAATGTGCCTATGTATTCCCTGTGCTCTATATAGCTGCACTATAATAAAGTGAGCAATGTAAATGGCTTAATAGAATGTCCTGTCTTCTTTCCATTTTCCAATCACCATACCACTGACCAACTTGGACAGACAAGCAGTAAACCTGGCATTCAGTGAAATGCCGCAGAGTTTCTCTAGGCTTAGTCCTGGCAACTCTTTGCTAGAAGTGATGATTATTTCGCTTATATCAAATTTCCTGCTGAATCTAAAAGGTGAATGAAACAGAAGCAGCATTTCAGCATCACTAGATAAACATTCTCAGACAGCTGCTGCATTAGATTCTGGTTAATGATCTCTGGCCCAGCTGGAATTCAATCCAGCCCGCTGCTCATTTCTCTCACACACCAGTAGCGCAGAGCGCCAGGTGTGTCTTTTGGCGTGTGAAGATTATTTACTGTGTGCAGAATAATGTTATTACAGCATCCCTTTCTGTTCTGTCCCAATATCTTTGGGATTATTCCATTGGAGATGGCATTACTAAATATGGTTATTTGTACATTAAATCTTAACCCCACACTTTCTGCAGAGGCTTTCTTTGCCATTTGCAGTTTACTCTTACAATGATCATATTCAGTAATTATGAACCCAATTAACGTGTGTCATATAAAGCATATCATGGCCCTTTCTAATACTTGGTAGTGCCAGACTGGCCTTAAAGGAGAAGGAAAGTCATTTTGGAATTTTACTGCCAATAGATTCGCCACATTAGTGCCACCTAGATCGCTGTATTTATTCTACAGAAAGCTTTACTATACCTGAGTAAAGAGCCGTACAAGCTCCCTCTGATAGCAGCTGCCATTTTAGCTTGGTCTTGGTAGCTTCCTGCTGCATATAGCCATTGGAAGCTTAAAAAACACATTCCTAAGGGAGGTGGGAGTGAGTTCTTGCATTCTTTTAGGAGGGGAGAGCAGGAGAAGGCAGGGGGAGAGGGAGAGAACTGCACAGACTCGTGTCCCAAACCTGAAGGAGCCCTAAAACAAAGGAAGTCTGATACCGAAGAACATGTTCCCAAAAAAGAAGACAAGAAAACCTGTGTTTCTTTTGATAGAGGACTCAGTGCAGCGTTTCTGTGAATGCTTATGGCTGTATTTACATAGACCTTTCTGATAAAGCTTACTGAGTTTTTACCTTTCCTTCTCCTTTAAGGGGTCCTGAGAAATCCCCTAATGAGCTCTTGCCCTTCTACCTTCCTTGTTGCCACCTGGTACACATTTATTACCACCCATGAGCAAATGTCTGTAACTTGCAGAGACACTGTCTCCCTTCATATCTGGGTACATCTTGGCCGTGCTGCTCCTCTAGCTGGTAAAATATTGCAGCTTTTAAAGATGTGGTTCACCTTTACATACTTTTAGTATGTTGTAGAGTGGCCTATTGGTAGCAGTTTTTCATTTTTTTTCATTGTTTATGATCCATTGTTTTTTGTTTTGTATTTTTTATTATTATTTGCTGCCTTCTTCAGACTCTCCAGCTTTCAAAGTGGGGTCACTGACACCAGCAGCCAAAAAACTATTGCGCTCTGAGGCTACAGTTTTATTTGTATTATTACTGGTCATTTTTATAACTTATCTTCCTATTTATATTCCTATTTAGAACCTCTCCTATTCATTTTCCAGTCTCTAATTCAAACCACTGCCTGGTTGCTATGGTAAATAAGTCACTAGCAACCAGGCAGCTTCCAAAATAACCAAACTGAAGTGCTGCTGAACAAAAAGCTAAATAACTAAACTAACTAAATAGGATATTCATCTAGAAACCCATTATCAAGAAAACTCTGAAATATAGCAGTGCCCTTTTCCAGAGTCATATTTTTGCAAGCAATTCTTACATTTTTTCAGTGATTTCCTTTTTCTCTGTCACTGTAATGATAAAACAGTACCTGTATTTGAGGGTAACTAAGCTGCATGAATGTATTTTCATTGCAGTGAATTTTCATTGTTTTTGAGGAGTCTGAATTCATGGTGATCCAAATAATAGAAAACATATGTTTACATGAGACCGACATAGGAATGCTTGCCAATCGTTTTATTGATCTGCTTAGTGGAAAGTGTATAAAAGCAGGCTGTTTGTTTAGTCTGCTAAAGCATTTGGCTTCCTATAAAATTATTATTGAAACAAAATTCTTTATCGTTCTTCTCTCGCTTGTGATTCCTGGTCAGTTAATGCACCAAATATGCACCTTACTTAGGCACAGGTTGGCCCTAATTTACTTTTTGACCAATCAACTATAGGGCAATTTCACTAGAATGTATCTGCTTCTGGGGGGCCTACCAACATACAGGCTGTCACAAAGTGGTAATTGGTTTGAAAAAGTTCCATGTTAGGCTGATGCCACACGTGGCGTTTTTACGCTGCATATTTTCTAATTCTCTCGGCGGCTGAAAAACGCACGAAATCATCATCCATAGAAATAACTTGAAAAGACTTGAAGGAAACCACACAATGCATAAATACGCTTGAAAACGCCTTACCACGTATTTTTCAAGTGTTTGCCGAAATACGCCGTTATTTGCACAGCAACCTATTCCTATGTATACACAAAGGCAGATGCCAGACCTAGCGGAAATACGCAGCGTTTTTTACTATTTCCCACTATTAGCACCATGGAAACGGGATTTGCTACGTCACCAGTACTAGGCTGAAAAATGCCATAGTCAGGGGCTGTGTGGGTTGTGCGGCGTTTTTAGGCTGAGAAAATATGCAACGTAAAAATGCCACGTGTGGCATCAGCCTAATAGGCATATTGCTGTTGCAGAGTCATGTGCCTGGTTTCTTTAAGGTCTGTTCCATAGCGACAAACCTTTTTGTTCCATGTATCTGCCGTATAAAGTCTATTTTAATACATGTTGCCTATTAAATTCCATTGCTGGTAATAACTTTATAACCACAGCACGCAATGAAAATATATGCCACATGGGTGTTTAATTGGACACCAAGCTGCACATAATAAACCGCAATCTGCTTTCCTGTGGGATACAAATTACTGGGGAAAATGTCACCATGTTCTTGCTCTTAGAGGAAAAAAAGGTTTATTATGTTTAACGTCCTATTTCCATATCCCCTGAATCATATTTTTTCCTTCAAGGTTTGACATTTTCTCCATTGTGACATTCTGCGTCCCATGAAATAAAATATTGTTACAGAATTTATTTTACACTGTTTTTTAAACTTGAATTATATTGAGAGAGAACTTTTTAATGGGCACAAAAAGTGGAAAGATCACAATAGGGGGGAGATCTGAGTGCTGCTGAAAAACACACACAGTCTCTGACTATGAAACAGGAATTTGTATTTCCGTAGAGTCACTAACAACAGCAAACCTCAGCAGACATCTTTCCTTTTTTTTTAGTCGTTATTTATTGCTTTTTCATAGAGAAACAAAAAATTGGGGGGTTACAGAAGGATAAAGTGGTTAGGGTGGGGTAACAAAGAAAGATAAAGTATTTTCAGCTTAGAACATAATAAAGGCTGTGTATTCAATCGCATAGTACATGATCTTAAGATTGAAAGTGTTAACTGAACATCAGGATGATGTTATAAAACTGTATAAAAAGAGAGTATGTGCTGCACTGTTAGTGCGCTTGCTGGGAGCTGATGCAAATTATACATGAGAATTGGCAAAGATTTGTTCAGTCATTTGGTTTCTACAAATTATCAGCCTTTGCATACCTTGGTAAAAAATGAGAAACATGGCAGCTATCACAGTGTTCAGACAACATGATCAAAAAAAACATGACAAAGTGGCAAAAAGTGTTCAGAATAATAAAAACAAACCCCTGTGTTTACAAGTGTCAAGCTAAAAAAACCCCCAATGTTCATCAGCTGATCTATACCAAAACCTCCACCCACTTGAATTTGCTTGGAAAGATATCTGTGTGCTGGAGTTTTATTGTTTTGTATTCTGCTTTGCGGTTGCCATCTTTTTTGCCTAGCACTGGAGTCACGTGGATTGCCAAAGCCAGATGTGCAGGTTGACTGTAGCAAAGAGTGTCCATTCCCTTGTAAAACTGGTGCAGATGTGTCAGTCACCTTAAAGGAAAAGGAAAGGTAAAAACTAAGTAAGATTTATTGGAAATGACTATGCAAATACAGCCATAAGCACTAACAGAAAAACTGCTCTGAGTCATTTATCAAAAGAAATGCAGGATTTCTTGTCTTATGTGTACACATGTACTTAGGTATCAGACTTCCTCTCAAAATCCTTCATTCCTGGGGCAGAGTCTGCACAGCTCTCTCCTCTCTCCCTTCCACAAGAATTCACTCCCTCTCCCATCAGAATGTGTGATCTGAGCTACCAGCCTCTAGAGCTGCAGCAGGGAAGCTACTGAGACCAAGCTAAAATGGCAGCTGTTATCTTAAACAAACAGAGGGATCTTCTAGGGCTCTAATGCTTTCTGCAGAATAAAAAGTGTTCTAGTTTGCACTATTGTGGCAAATCTATTGTCAGTAAAATACCAAAATGCCTTTCCTTGAAAGATTTCATTTTGTGGCGTGTCTGTGCAGGAGGCAAGTGGGTCCTGCTCTTCTAGCACAAGATTCAGAGAGGTTAGTAATAGGCAATCTACCACTACTGCTGGTAGATATAACTTGCCATTCACTTAAAGGAGAAGGCATTTTACTACCAATTGATTTGCCACATTAGTGCCACCTAGATCGCTATATTTATTCTGCAGAAAGCATTACCATGCCTGAGTAAACAGCCCTAGAAGCTTTCTCTGTTTGCTTAAGACAGCAGCTACCATTTTAAATAGCTTCCTGTTTGCAGTCTAGCAGTTATAGCTGAGAGCACACATTCCTAAGGGAGGGTGGAGGGAGTTCTTAGCATTCTTGTCGGAGGGGAAGCAGGAGAGAGCTGAGTAGACTCTGGCCCCGGGAATGAAGAATCTTTCTAAAAGAGGAAGTCAGACACTCCAACAACATGTTTACAAAAAAGAAGACAAGGAATCCTGTGTTTCTTTTGATAGAGGACTCAACACAGCATTTCTATGAGTGCTTAGGGCTGTATTTACATAGACCTTTCTGATAAAGCTTACTTAGTTTTTACCTTCTCCTTTAAGGTAGCCATACAAAGGATGACCTGGACAATACTTCCATTGGACTGGGGTTAAAATAGCCTACCTTTGTATTATGTTGCATCCATTTGTGCAGACTACCTGAGCAGCAGGAAGTGAAGATGAGCTGCAGAGCTTAGGCTCAGGTCTGATAATCCTTGATCTGCGAGGATTTTGCAGGATATAATACATGCCCAGATGGTCAAACAGCATACTCAAAATTGTCCCAAACTGCCCATCTTTATCTGGGCTGGGTCCTCTTAAGAAGCATGTGTTGTTACTTGGCAATTAGGGTTTACCCCCTTTTTGTGAAAAAATACTAGCCTTCCTGTCTCTATCTGTGTTTCCTCCTTAATAATAATAACTGTATACAGAGTAAAAGTGAAAAGCTGTTTGTATTTACTCTACTGCACATGGGCATCCAGACCATAGAGAGAAAAGTTAGGAGGTTATAATCCCTGTGGGGTGCCTAACATTTTGGAGACCCCCAATGATTATGCCTTTTCTTCTCCATCGATGGGCAGTAGAACTGTATATGCAACATTGTTTGCCTTAGCTGGGGCAGCAGTCTACATAGACTTACATATTCATGACTGGTACCATTACTCGTCCATTTCAGGGGCTGTTCTATAGACCTATAAGCATAATGGTTCTCCCCAGTTAAATCAGTGGCAACTTTCACACTTCTGTAAATATTATTTTATTGTTCTTTCTAAATTGGGCATAGTAACTTGAAAATAGTTAATATTTAATTCAACCCAAAACTGCTATAATATCAGGCAAAGCTTACTCCTCCTTAAGACTGCTTGAGCACGCGCAGTTGCAGTTGATTTCCTGATTGCCCCAACTGCGCATGCTCAAGCAGAGTCCGTGTCGGCGGCGAGACCTGAAGCTTCTATGATTGAGCAGAAGATGGCGCCCAGGTATGCTGATACATTGCTCTGCTCTTTCAGGTCGGGGTTTGCGATAGGGGCAGTTTTCGGGCAAGTTACAGAGTATGTGAAAAGGGAGAGGTGAGGGTGGGGGTCGAGGCAGGCCAGTTAAGCTATAAGTTTTATAGCCTGGGGGTATAGGTATAGTTCTCCTTTAAGTATTAACAGATATTTTTTTTCAATATATTTTTATTTAGATTTTCAATTTCAGACAGAAAGAAAAAACTAAATAAAGTAGATGAACATATATACAATTGTAGTCTTTGGTTAGTTTACAAAACCGGTTTGATGGGATGTTATAGTCATATGCATATCTGGGTTAATTGCAAATTATAAAACATGTTTTTGTGTTACTGTTGCTTTGAATAGAACATAGTTTTGCAGACTAAACACTGTCCCCAAAAGGTGGCTTTCAGCACATATTACAGTGTGTGGCTCCAAAATCAAGGTGTTTTATTGTTGAGGGGTTTTACCATTTACATTCTGTTTAATAACCAGACAGAATAGTTGTGGCTCAGCTGGGTGCAATTTAGCAAACGTCATCTGACTTTTTAGTAACAAAAATGCTTTACAACAAAATGTAGCTAGCTGCCTAAAATAACTTCCAGGGTTTGTGCCAAGTGTTGGCAAATAAAGCTAATTAGCCACTTTTCCTGCACTGACTTATTCTTTGTCTCACTATTGTGTTGCTTAATGCAAAGCAGAACTTTAATTGAGCGCTATTCTGTCAGAAGCTTAATAAAGGTATATAGTCTTTAGAGCAAGAATAAATTCTCATAACACTGAGTTTAAAAACGCTTTATTGTAATGTAATGTTGTAACTTAATTATGCCAAGAAATATTGTCCCAAGTACCCTATTTAATTCAATTATAGTCTCTGTTTGGGATTATAACACAAACTGAACTGATTTAAAACTGATTAGAGTTTTCCTGCATTTACTTAAATGGAAACTAAATAAAAGGATATATTTTAAAAATTTGCTCTTTTAATTAAGTTTTTAAAAACTGCAAAAAAATGAAATTTCAATACTGAATATATATTTTTATTTCTGTCATGTTGAACAGTTTCCTTCAATTAGTGTGTTGTCAGTAAAGCTGGCTATACCGAGGCTGATAAAAGCTGTTGACTCAGACAATTTTAGTACCTTATTGGTCCATATAAAGGTGGCCATGCATGTAGCAGTAACGATATTTTGTGCCATCATCGGTCGCTGGAAAGATCGTTCCCACCCTCCATTGACGTTCAGGGCTGAATCGTCAGATATGGAGTTAGAAACAATAGAAATTCTACCTCCACCTGCCGAATCAGCCCTAAACGTAGATTTTTAACCTGGCCGTTCGTTGAGACAACCGATATCCGCAGCCTTTGCGATATTGGTGGTCTTGTCAAGCCGCCATACACGCAAGGAATATCTGACGTAACAAGGTTTTTGTACGATAATATCGGTGTGTGTATGCCCTACCAATACTGGCCAAGACAAGGACCACATTGATGCCAACAGATCTCCATGGGCCCACAGTATGATCCAGTAGTTGGCCCGGGCCAGCAATCAGATCATCCTGATTTGGTCCATCACATATATAACCAGTTCAGACAAAGATGTTGCCAAACAAAGTGTATGGGCAGCTTTAAAATGGTACAAAATCAAGGGCACTACTGCCATAGGCGGGTTGAGAAGCCTCAGGCGGCAGCGCCTAGCGAGGTCCCAGGGGTGGCAAAAAGCTGCTCCTGGTAACTTAATGAGCCAAAATTGCCTGTACCAGGCAACCATAAGAATTTATTAAGGTTCATCTTTTATTTCTCTGCTTACATTTCAGAAAGGGCAATAGCACGTCATGAGGTACGAGAAATAGAGCAGCGGCATTCCATGGATGGCACCCGGCAGGAAATTGTGCTTGATGATGATGAAGATATTTTAATAATTTATAACAGAGTTCCAAAGACTGCCAGCACTTCCTTCACAAATATTGCCTACGACCTGTGTGCAAAAAATAAATACCATGTACTTCACATAAACACAACCAAAAATAATCCAGTCATGTCTCTTCAAGATCAGGTAAGATGAATATCAAATTCCATAGCCTAATGTTGTTGGTGGTCAGTTTTAGGCTGATGGCACACAAGGTAATTTCTCCTTTCTGTTGGTGCCTGTAACTCCTCCTGTTGACTTTAATGGAAACCGCCTGTAAGTGCTGGTACAGGCATACAAAGTCAATGGCTAACAGCGTGGGTGGTTTGGGCAGTTCACCATTTGTTGAGACATTAGCCAAGTCCTTACCTTTTTTCAGTGAAGGGTTTTCATTGTTTCTATTGCACGCATTCAAATGCTGGATTACTGACCTTTCCGTTGTGTTCTTGCAGTATCTAACAATCCAGCAACCCAATGAACACTTCCAGCAAGGGCAACACAAAATAGCAGAAGCCAGTGTGCTGCTATGTGCCTTTGCATAATCTTTTTCCAGTCTCCTGAAGTAATGCTAACAAACCATCTATCTACAGTAATCCTTTTGCAGCTCACTCCCCACAGATCTCAGGCACATATTTCTTACATCAGCAATTTATAAAATACCAGTTTAAGTCAAAATATAGCTAATGTACATATTGATCTTGTGGGAAATGGCATTTTAAAGTTCATAAATATGTATTTAAAATGTTCATGCCATTGCAGAACTGAAGCTATTTTCAGTGTATTTGCTGATTTATCAGTATCTTTGTGTGTAAGACGTCAATCCCATGGGGTTCAGTTTTTTGCTATGAGAAAGACCCTGTAGCCTGTCTGTTCTTTGCAATGTCACAGACCTGCCATAATGTTAGTAGGTATGCTGGGTCTTGCTATTTAACTCTTCAGTGAGAAACCCACTAGCTCTTTAATCAGATATTTTGTACTACAGGTATGGGATCCCTTATCCAGAAATCGTTATCCAGAAAGTTCCGAATTACGGAAAGGCCATCTCCCATAGACTCCATTATACAAATAACTCTAATTTTTTTAAATGATTTCCCGTTTGTCAGTAATAATAAAACAGTACCTGGTACTTGATCCCAACTAAGATATAATTACCCCTAATTGGGGGCAGAACAGACCTATTGGGTTTATTCAATATTTAAATGATTTTTAGCAGACTTAAGTTATGAAGATTCAAATTACGGAAAGATCCCTTATCTGGAGTATTCTGGATAAAAGGTCCCATACCTGTACTTCTATCTAACTTATGGAAAACTGTCATGAAACATAAACCCTATCATTTTTATCAGCATTACAGTTTCATTAAAAAGATCAACACCAAATCGCATCAATGTTTTATTTATAGGACACTTACCAATCTTGCATTTCTAATTATTCTTCTAATTAAGCATTTTCAGAATCTGGCATGTATATTCTATTGCACTCATTGCAACATTCATTTAGGCTTGCCCACATTCCATGAATCTTAGTCCCCTACCTTCATCCTCTAGTTACAATTCATCCTCTAGTAGTTAATGAGATGGAAAGGTTACATAAATGGTAAACTACAGTGAGGAACATAAGTATTTGAACACCCTGTGATTTTGCAAGTTCTCCCACGTAGAAATCATGGAGGGGTCTGAAATTCACATTGTAGGTGCATTCCCACTGTGAGAGACAGCATTTAAAAAAAAAAAAAATCAGGAAATCACATTGTATGATTTTTAAAGAATGTATTTGTATTGCCCTGCTGCACATAAGTATTTGAACACCTGAGAAAATCAGGGTTAATATTTGGTACAGAAGCCTTTGTTTGCAATTACAGAGGCCAAACGTTTCCTGTAGTTCTTGACCAGGTTTTGACCCACTGCTCCACACAGATCTCCTCTAGATCTGTCAGGTTTCGGGGCTGTCGCCAGCTCCTCCCTTGTAGTTCTGGGCTGATTCCTCACCTTCATCAGTGATACCCCACGAGGTGAGATCTTGCATGGAGCCGCAGCCCTAGGGAGACTGACAGTCGTCTTTAGCCTCTTCCATTTTCCAACAATTGCTCCAACAGTTGATCTATTTTCACCAAGCTGCTTGGCAATTGCCCCGTAGCCCTTTCCAGCCTTGTGGAGGTCCACAATTTTGTCTCTAGTGTCTTTTGACAGCTCTTTGGTCTTGCCCATGATAGTAGTTGGAATCTGACTGACTGTGGGGTGGACAGGTGTCTTTAAAGAGCTCAGACAGGTGCTAATTTAGATTAATGAGTGGAGTAGAGGTGGACTTTTTAAAGGCAGAGTAACAGGTCTTTGAGAGCCAGAATTCTTGCTGATTGCCAGGTGTTCAATACTTATGTGCAGCAGTGCAATAGAAATAAATTCTTTAAAAATTATACAATGTGATTGCCTGAATTTTTTTTAAATGCTGTCTCTCACAGTGGGACTGCACCTACAATGTGAATTTCAGACCCCTCCATGATTTCTAAGTGGGAGAACTTGCAAAATCGCAGGCTATTCAAATACTTATGTTCATCACTGTACATCCCTCAGTTTAATATATATAATACCAGAATAATTAAACTCCTTGTTGCAGAAACAACAATGCTAACTTGAGGCTTAAGTGAATCATCGTGCTACAGGGCATACTGCAAATGTGGGGTCACATCATCTGGACCTCCTGTTTTTAACCTGCAAAGATTTCAGCATGGCTAGCTCCTCCAGAAAGCTAAGGGCAATGCACAGGACTGACAGAGCAGGCATTGTGAGAAGGAAGGTGTCTACTACTAGTGTCTAACGATGGTGTCTTGTCACTGAAGTGAAGCATATGGACTTTGGCTGCAGGGGATGGGGAATGGCATAGTTGAGGATGGAAGGGCAAGATGAGGCTATCTCATCTCAAAATTAAACATATCTGATACCACAGGTTGGCTTGCATTAACCACTTCTCTACCCCCTTTAGGCTCACAGTGTTGTAGCTGTTTTCTCACCTTCTTCCATTGTGAAGTGATGGCTTTTGGGACTTAAAGTCCCTCTGCTTTGCAGAGAATTTGTGCACCGCCCACTATGGAAAGCAGAGGGACAACACATCCCAGAGTCCATGACTTCACAATGGAGCAAGGTGAGAGAAGTGGTTGCATAACAATGTGAGCCTAAGGGGGGGTGGAAACTGGTTAGTATCATGGTTTTGTTGGTACAGTTGCCCTGTGTGAAGAGCAACTGTAACGTTCAGCTGCAGTCATGACTTATAACTAGCATCTGTTATCACATTGTGTTCCGCTAGATCACACAAATAATGATGTGCAACATCAATGTGCTTGGTTCTGGTGTTAATCTATGCACTGTCTATAAACTTTGTACATCCCATTGCATGTTTGCCTTGAGGTTACTGGAAGTTCCCAAGTCTGGAGCTGATTGAGAGATGCCATTTCTTCACTGGTTGCTTTAATTTGCATTTGCTTCTCATGGGTAGGCAATATTTGCATTTCTTTCCATGGTGCTGGCTCGGGCTGTGTGCTTTATGAACTCTATAGGTCAGCGGCGTAACTACAGAGTTAAGCCATTAAAATTGATCAAGCTTTTGGCTGTTATGCCCTTATGGAATCTAGCAGGTTTTTTCCCTTTAAGGTTGCTGAATTATGTGTAATATCTTAGTTTCAGTGCTCTTTAGTACTGGATTAAAGCTCTTCTTTTGAATGGGCAATTAATATTCTTTAAAACATGATAAACATGATTATCTTTAGGAACATGTAGATATGCTTCCAAATATTGTAATGTTTTTCAACAGTGCCAGTACTTCTCTGGCCTAACAGTAAAACACCTGACTAGCCAGGGCAAGAACAACATATTTACCAGCAATGTACTTGCCATTGATATTGTTATAGCCCCTTGCTTCTGATTCTTGGGGTGACCATTTAAGCTCTGATCTGAAGTGAATTCTTACTTCCTTTTTTGACCAATAGTCCGCACTGTAGACTGTTAGAACTGTTAAGGAGTTGAGTGCTCTAATATTGTTATGCATTAATTCAATTTGAACCATAACTATTTTGCTTATAAATATCAGTCAATACTGATACTGATATTTATGAAATTATTTGTAAAAAAATATCTCATTGCCAGTAGCTTAACTTAGGTTTTAACCTCTCAGTATTCCTTGTCTGTTCTGTTAGACACAGAACACTGTGTGAAAATAGCTTTTTTTTGTCATAAAAGTGAATTGTGCTTTGTGTGGCTTTGTTATCTTGCTGCCTTTGGACCAATTATTTATTTTGTTATTTTAGAAAATTACAGGCTGTACAAAGTGAGTCTTTTGTTTTAATTTCCATTTCTTGTAGTCTTGCTTATTGCGCCGCACTTTTCTGTTTGGAGGAATATTGCAGGCAATTATTTTTGCAGCTACTGCTGTGCTTTGTACCTAATCATTTCTGTGAAAAAGTCATTTAGAGCAGGTCAGAGCATTGTATAGGAAACATACTAAATTAAATATTCAATTAGCAAAAAAGAGAGAGAAATATAGGGTGCCACATCTCTCTTGGCACTCCGAGCGATTGCCTTATATTACATTCTCATTGTTTTCAAGGGCAGTAAAAAGAAAAAGTACTGTTGTCACGTTGGGCCAAAATGCGCTCATCCCTCATGCTTCTGTTCCGCTACAAATTCTGCCATGATTTTTATGGTATAATTTGTATCACTAAATTACACTGTGTACATTACAAGTAACGCATTCTGTCACTTGAAATGTTATTCTTAAACCAACAACTACATATATTTTGGTTGTAATATTGGTGTGTAAGTGCTATCTCAGTGCATTGTGCCTGAGTCTGAGCCTTTCAGAAGGAGCCAGCGCTACACATTAGAACTGCTTTCAGGTAACCTATTGTTTCTCCTACTCCCGTGTAATTGGAGGAGTCGCAAGCTGGACTTGGATTTCTTACTATTGAGTGCTATTTGGATCTACTGGGAGCTGGCCAGTAGAACATGTATAGTGAAGAGGAACTGCATTGTGCACTGGCAGACTGGCATGATTAGATAGGGTGAAATTTGGTGTGAATATGTATGTGCTGTCCTAGATATCCTTGGCACTATGTTTGAATCACTTATATATCAATAATTTTCTTATGTCTGTACGTAGCTAAGTAATAGCTGTCTGCACATAGCTAAGGAAGCATAGTTCATAGGCTAAGGGGCTGGACTTCAAGAGGGGCTCTGGCCAAAGGTTGAGCATTCGGGCCACTGTGTTTGAGCAACCTTAACACCCATTTGACATTTCTCTGACATAGTCCTCTGTACTAGTGCACTTAATGAATGGGGTTTCAAAATGTTATGCTATACTAAAGATGCGCCAGGGTGATGCCGTCAATCAGGACAAGGAGCAAAACCACAATATATTCGTGGGAGACTGAATCTGTGCCTTAGGGGGCCCCAATTAGGAGGAGATTATAATTGCAGAGGCTGAAAATTATGAATTACTAATTTTGGTTGATTTTAATGTCTAAATAAAATGTCATTTAGGAGGCAAGGAGTGAATGTAATATTTTTTTCAAAATTTGTCAATTTAGTAAACCCTCACAGATTCATATATGGGATTATTCAGACATATTCTTTTAAAAGTATTCATATACTTCTTCCTCGGAGACATAATAATATGTTAATATCAATAAATGAATTGCAAATGTTGCAAATGTTGATTACAGACTTAGTTATGCAAGAGATCTGATTACACCATTTACAGTGCAGTGCAGTTATCAAGCAGAAATCAGAATGTTCGTTATAGCAGTTGGCTTCTAATCAGAATTTGATGTGGGAGTCTGTATTTATATATGTATTTAGCAGGGAGGAAGCAGTATATTTCTGGTATATATATGTCAGCACAAGCCTTGCCCATCAAACTAAGTTTTCTGAATCCCACAGTAAGATCAGCAGATGTTTATTGGAAAGCTCACAGTATAAGAAGTCACCCAGGAACTAGAAGAGAACCAGTAGTCTTTCTGTCTGTCTCGTGCACAAAAAGGCATTTAATGTCCATTAGTTTCCTTTTTCTGCCAGTATCTGTGGTCCAGAAGGATGACTTTTCTTAATGTCATGTAGTCCCAAAATCTCTGTCACTATGGTGTCTAAGGGCTCTGGCACATGGGGGAGATTAGTCGCCCGCGACAAAACTCCCTGTTCGTGGGCGACTAATCTCCCCGAGTTGCCTACCCCTGCCATCCCACCAGCGAACATGTAAGTCGCCAGCGGAATGGCAGACGCGGCGGCGCAATTTCGTTCAAATCGCCGAAAAAGACTCGTGAGTCTTTTTCGCCGATTTCCTGAAATCGCCCCGCCGCGTGTGCCATCCCGCATTCTGTATTAACAGAGTATCCTGGGAAGCATGAAGGAAATCCTGCACATGAAACAGTTTTGTTTCTGTGCTGCTGTATGGGATGTTGATAGTGATCAGGAGTTAGCCCTCTGGAAACAATGGTGGCCACACACCGCATTGGGTCTCTGCTCTGGATTAGTGTATAGGCGCCTTCTTATTTTCTAAAAAAACAAATTAGGTGGCTTCCACCTTTGCATCTTCCACTTGTTTATATAATTCTGCATTGAATTACTTATTCCTCCTTCCTGTCATTTTTGTTTAGTAGGCTACTGGCATTCAGATGAATTTTCATGCCAAGATCCGCTCTGTGTATGCTTACAAGCTGATCCCTTGCCTGTCAATGTACACTCAAAGTAGGGACAAAAGGCAGCAAATCAGCTTTTTATATATACATCGGCACAGAAACAAACTGTGTGCCATTAGCCTTATTTGTGTATTAATAGTGAATTGGATTTTTCAGATTTTCCATTTTTTCAGTTTTGTTTTTATTCAATGTAAATATAGTACAGCAATAAGTATTACACGTCTATTGCTCTGTATCTCTGTATAGCACGTGTATGGCTCGTCCATAACCGCCGACATTTCTTCAGATTGACAAAGTTATTTAGACTGCCATTCTGTGGGTTCTGGCAAACGGCAGAGGGGCTGCTGTAAGATGCCATAGACAGTCACTATTTATTGGGCTGGTGGGGGCTGTTAGGCACTATTTTGAATCCCAATGCAGGACTTTTCCTGACCATATAAATTTAGTAAGTTCAGAGTTAATTGACTTAAAGTAAGCATCCAACATGGACACAGACATGGCCTGAGTGACGTGCGATATTCTTGGGGTAATGGTTATTTTAATTGCGTTTATTAGGCTAAACCATGGAATTTGTATCTAAAGATCTTAAATCCCTTTTAGTTTTGAGAATTAATTCTCCCATGTTAGTATTGATCCAGTTGGAGTGATTTACTCTTTTGCCTTGCAGTAAAGTGTTCCCACCGCGTGTGTTTTG
Organism: Xenopus tropicalis; assembly: GCF_000004195.4. NCBI lineage: Eukaryota > Metazoa > Chordata > Amphibia > Anura > Pipidae > Xenopus > Xenopus tropicalis. The sequence goes on along the minus strand of NC_030680.2, from coordinate 106,505,860 downwards.
TATGGTAATTACATGTGCTTTGCATGTTACTCCTGCTCTCCTGTTTTTCTACTTTTTCATGGGCATGTGTCCCAGTTTTTTGTGTACCTTTTAATGTGTGAATGATTCCTGCTAATCTGAAAAAAAAGTCCCATGTTAATTTAAATAAAATTTACAAAATAGTTTCTATGCCAGAAGTGTGTGTAATAGGTTAATTACACACAGCTAGTTTTCCAGCATTCTGTCAAATACTATGGAAAATCTGGAGAATTTTCTCAAGGGGAAAATGTTGAGGTGCAAAAATAATTTTTACAAATGTTAATAAATATGCCCCTTGGGGCCATGGAACGCTGGTTGTTAATGACTGTCTGTATTTAAGTAGCCCAAACAAACTTGCCTACATTGCCTATAAGTCTGGGCAAATCTACTCCTGGGCAGTACCCATAGCAACCAGTCAGTTATTAGCTTTTTTTCCTGACAGCTGCAGGTAGAAAGATTAAAGCAAAAATAAAGTGGCCCAGTGTTGACAAGTGAGCCCCACAAGTGTGACAAATGTCCTGAAACAACCCCATTTGCCATTACCTGTAAAATATATGTGTTTTTGTGGAGTGTACTCACATTATGACCCTATTGTATTGAACAGCTGTGGAACTTGGACATTTGCTATTCATCCATGAGCAACTTGCTCTTTATTAGACTGCTGTTTTATACTATTCCTTCAGCTGCAGTCTCTTCTTTCCCATTAATACTGTAATAGTAATACACAGCTGGGGGTATTACAGCCATAAGTTTGCATAGATTCAGTCTGTAGGTGACCATATAATGCAGCATTGCATCCTACTGTTTAAAACCAATTCTTTCCTCTTCTAGATGCGCTTTGTGAAGAATGTCAGTTCTTGGAGAGAGATGAAACCAGGCTTCTATCATGGACACATTTCCTTTTTGGATTTTACAAAGTATGTAACTATATTTTGTGAGAGATTGTTAGGTACTTGCATTGCGAGACATGTGATTGTGCAGACGCTAGCTAATCTTTTGTTACTTTGGGGAGTTGCTACACATTGCAGGCTGATTTATACCTCTTAGCATTGTAATGGCCATCCATGTTGCACCCCAGCGCCCTCTAGTGTTTAGCTACTGAAAATGAGAAGAAAATAATAAATTATTATCTAAAACAGGGATCATCATTGTGTATTTATGTAGCGGCAACAAGTTATGCAACACTTTACATTAGTTTACAACAAATATGGGTCCCACAATATTTTAACAAACAAGGGTTAATAGAAACAGAGGGCTCTGCAATACACTATAAAGGATGTATATATTCCTGGTGCTCTGCTGGTTTCCTGAACTTCAGTAGTCAGTATTCCCCAACAGCTGAAGGCTTCCAAGGACTTCCGAGAGATGTAGTTCAACAGTGTTTGGCAGAACACATTTTGAACATCCCAGCTTCAGTCTGCCTGTACTATCCCAGTACTACCCGAGTAATTTTGCATCTCCCTGTGAAGTGTGTTTGTAAATGGGTTGTCTTATTGTAGTGTTTGTATTTGTCCCCTATTCTATTGTACAGTGTTGCAATATATAGAGCATAGAAATAATAGTATTAACCTTCATCTGCTTTCTCAACCTGAACTTACCTGTCATGTTGTGCCTTTCAGATTTGGCGTTAAAAAGAAACCTATTTACATAAATGTGATTAGAGATCCTATCGAAAGACTTGTCTCCTATTACTATTTTCTGCGCTTTGGTGATGACTATCGACCAGGTTTACGGAGACGTAAGCAGGGAGATAAAAAGGTATTTAATGAGCCTTGTGCAGTAACTTCTAACTACTTGGTTTTTGTGCCTGACCGCTTTCTGCCTGTGTAGCCCCTCTTTTGTGCTTGCAGTCTCCTTCATTGTGGAGAGAAAGCATCACTGGAAAACCAGTGCTTCTCACCTGGGAATGTCCATCATACATCTGAAAATTATACCTCATGGGTTGTTAGTGGAAACAAGCAAGACAGGGACTGGGTAATCTACAACTCTCAGCATCCCTAAAAGCCTTCAGCTGTAAAGCGATTTGAAGCTTAGTTTAATAGCTGCTGGGAAGGTGTCTTTAGGTTATATAGATCACTTAGCTGAATGAATGCAATCACAGAGGCAGGCAAAGCTGAAGAGCTATAGGATCTTGCCCTTAACAGGTATTTCAACTATGTGTTTTTTCTTCTATACAATAAAGCCAGACAATGGGTCCCTCATTTACCTTTAGGGCCTGGGGCAGATTTTCAGCACTTGTTTGAACTCCAGCTGCATACTGGGCAGGGGTTGAGTCCCAGCAAGTTTCTCTTGGCCTTGGAGGAGCATCTTCTTAGTGCAGAGGGCTAAAGATTAATTTTTATAGTAAGAGAATTTGACACAAAGATGATGCCTCCCACCAATAAAATAAATATTCTTCTCGTAAGTAAGGTTTATATTTAGGGAGACCTATGGACGTTGATTATAATGCAGAGAGAGCCTTTTTTATTTGTTCATCTCTGTTTATTCATATTCTCTACAGAACAACTAGTTTTGTGATTTTTATACTCTGGTGAAGCCATGCCCTCCAACAAAGTAGAATGCTTCATTGTGTTTATAGAACAGATTATTTTAAACACAGCAACTTTCTATTACAGAGCAATCCTATGAGTAAAAGAGATATGTAATGAATGCTATAAGGTGTAGAGGGGATATTGACACATTGTCCTCCAGTTAAATATGCCAAGAACAGGTATTTTATACAGGTATGTTATCAGTTATCCAGAAACCCGATACCCAGAAAGTTCAGAATTATGGAAAAGCTATCTCCCAAAGACTCCATTGTAAACAAATTATTCTCATTTTTAAAAATCTGTAATACTAAAACAGTGCCTTATGTTTGATCCCAACTAAGATAAAATTAATCCTTATTGTGGGCAAAACAATCCTCTTGGGTTTATTTCATGTTTAAATGATTTTTTTTAGTACAGGTATAGGACCCATTATCCAGAATGCTCGGGACCAAGCTTATTCCGGATAAGGGGTCTTTCCGTAATTTGGATCTCCATACCATAAGTCTACTAAAAAATCAATAAAACATTAATTAAACCCAATAGGATTGTTTTGCATCCAATAAGGATTATTTAAATCTTAGTTTGGATCAAGTACAAGGTACTGTTTTATTTCTACAGAGAAAAAGGAAATCAGTTTTAAAATTCTGAATTATTTGATTAAAATGGAGTCTATGGGAGACAGGCTTTCCGTAATTCGGAACTTTCTGGATAACAGGTTTCTGGATAAGGGATCCCATACCTGTACACTTAAGGTATGGAGATCCTGAGCATTCTGGATAACCATACTTGTACTAAAGCTGGCCATACACATTCAGATTTTAGTCGACGCACGACAAAGGTTTAAATAGCGATTGTACGTTTTAATGCATGATCTAAAACCAACATTAAAATTGCAAGACTAAAGTCAGAAAAATAACAATTTGGACAATGTTTTGGCCATTATGTGACGAACAACAGTCATAGCACTTGCAGAAGTATTGGAACAAGCACATTAGGAAAAGAAGACTGTCGTCAGATAGGCAATACATGTACAGATCAACTAAACAACCAATCGCCATGGTGCGAATATTGTCAGGATGATTATTTGCAGCCCACACATGATCTGAAAATTGCACAAAACAAAGTTTAGATCAGTGTTTGTCAGCCACCTTAAAGGCAAAGACACACAGGGCGAGTAGTCGCTGCGACTTTTTGAAAAGTCACCGCGACTAATCCAGACAGCGAAAATGCGCAAGCGATTAGTTGCAGTGACGCCCATTGTACTCTATGTGCGAAAAGTCGTCGCGATTAGATGGCTTAAGAGCCGACTAATCTCCCCGTATGTCTTTGCCCTAAGGGGCACACAGAGCTACTAGTAGCAGCTACTTGTCATGGCTAATAAAATAGACAATGCTGATCATTTTCTGATAATTGTCTCTACGATTGTTTTAGCAAAGGCAATTCTCATTATTGTCTATGGCAGGGTATTTTCTGGGGTTTAGTAGCCGTGACAAGTAACTGCTACTAAGTAGTTCCGTGTGTTTTCGTGCTAATAGTCTACTAGCTGTTGTGATTGCCAGTTCCCCTCATCCTTGTTTGCCTGGGAGTAGAGTTGCTGAAGGCCATCCCTTGCCCCAGTAGCAGTCAGTGGCTCCATCACTCTTGGCAAACACTGTGCACTTTGAGAAACACTTGTTTTTCTGAGAACTGTGTTTATGTTTGTAACCATTTGTGTGTGCAGTGGGTTAATGTGTTGTGTGGGGCTGGAATGTCTATCTTACAGTGCATCTTTATCTTTCTTCCAGACCTTTGATGAATGTGTAGCAGCTGGAGGCTCTGACTGTGCTCCAGAGAAACTTTGGCTGCAGATCCCGTTCTTCTGTGGCCACAGCTCAGAATGCTGGTAGGAAGATAAAGCTGGCTTACCTTGTTAATTAAGCACCTTATCACAGTCATCTGAATTTCACAAGTCTTTATTTGTTCTGAGGATTGCCATTACTGCTGGGTAGTGACTTGCTAGATCAAGCAGTTATCTGATATCTAATCACTCCATTAAAGGGTTACAGCCCTCAGAGGTTTCATTTGTGCTTCCAAGGCTCTGTAAACTCAAGCGTTTAGACAAGCGTTTGCTGTACAGTTTTTGTGTTCCACAGCATGGCCAGGAGTTCCCATAGGAGCAGAGACCAATGCTAAATGCAGAAAATTGATCAAAAGTTTGTTTTTCCTGTGTTCAGGGTTTATCTTCCACTCCTTGTGGAACAGGCCCACGGGGCCGAATGAGGTTAATGAAGACATTGTCATGCAGCGCAACTAATAGTTCTGTGTCACCAACAAAAGCATGGTTAACCTCTATGGGTACAGAGCCTTGTTCATGCTTCTCAAACAAGTACAATTTCAGGCAAAAAAATAAATGTTTTTATGTATTTGTTTTGTAACCATTTTTGTGGTGGTGGTGGGGCATATAGCAGAGTTATTGATCCTTTATCTGCATATCTCCTGGACTGTATTTCTAATATTAACAGCACCAAAACCTTGTGAGGCCTTAATAGAATAAAGCCCCCTAGATCTGTGCTTGTGACATTTTATGAAAGAATTCCCTATGATATACAGTGGCTTGCAAAAGTATTCGGCCCCCTTGAACTTTTCCACATTTTGTCACATTACAGCCACAAACATGAATCAATTTTATTGGAATTCCATGTGAAAGACCAATACAAAGTGGTGTACGTGTGAGAAGTGGAACGAAAATCATACATGATTCCGAACATTTTTTACAAATAAATAACTGCAAAGTGGGGTGTGCGTAATTATTCAGCCCCCTTTGGTCTGAGTGCAGTCAGTTGCCCATAGACATTGCCTGATGAGTGCTAATGACTAAATAGAGTGCACCTGTGTGTAATCTAATGTCAGTACAAATACAGCTGCTCTGTGACGGCCTCAGAGGTTGTCTAAGAGAATATTGGGAGCATCAACACCATGAAGTCCAAAGAACACACCAGACAGGTCAGGGATAAAGTTACTGAGAAATTTAAAGCAGGCTTAGGCTACAAAAAGATTTCCAAAGCCTTGAACATCCCACGGAGCACTGTTCAAGCGATCATTCAGAAATGGAAGGAGTATGGCACAACTGTAAACCTACCAAGACAAGGCCGTCCACCTAAACTCACAGGCCGAACAAGGAGAGCGATGATCAGAAATGCAGCCAAGAGGCCCATGGTGACTCTGGACGAGCTGCAGAGATCTACAGCTCAGGTGGGGGAATCTGTCTATAGGACAACTATTAGTCGTGCACTGCACAAAGTTGGCCTTTATGGAAGAGTGGCAAGAAGAAAGCCATTGTTAACAGAAAACCATAAGAAGTTTGCAGTTTGCCACAAGCCATGTGGGGGACACAAGAAACATGTGGAAGAAGGTGCTCTGGTCAGATGAGACCAAAATGGAACTTTTTGGCCAAAATGCAAAACGCTATGTGTGGCGGAAAACTAACACTGCGCATCACTCTGAACACACCATCCCCACTGTCAGATATGGTGGTGGCAGCATCATGCTCTGGGGGGGCTTCTCTTCAGCAGGGACAGGGAAGCTGCTCAGAGTTGATGGGAAGATGGATGGAGCCAAATACAGGGCAATCTTGGAATAAAACCTCTTGGAGTCTGCAAAAGACTTGAGACTGGGGCGGAGGTTCACCTTCCAGCAGGACAACGACCCTAAACATAAAGCCAGGGCAACAATGGAATGGTTTAAAACAAAACATATCCATGTGTTAGAATGGCCCAGTCAAAGTCCAGATCTAAATCCAATCGAGAATCTGTGGCAAGATCTAAAACTTGTTCACAAACGATGTCCATCTAATCTGACGGAGCTGGAGCTGTTTTGCAAAGAAGAATGGGCAAGGATTTCAGTCTCTAGATGTGCAAAGCTGGTAGAGACATACCCTAAAAGCCTGGCAGCTGTAATTGCAGCAAAAGGTGGTTCTACAAAGTATTGACTCAGGGGGCTGAATAATTACGCACACCCCACTTTGCAGTTATTTATTTGTAAAAAATGTTTGGAATCATGTATGATTTTCCTTCCACTTCTCACGTGTACACCACTTTGTATTGGTCTTTCACGTGGAATTCCAATAAAATTGATTCATGTTTGTGGCTGTAATGTGACAAAATGTGGAAAAGTTCAAGGGGGCCGAATACTTTCGCAAGCCACTGTAAAACAAAGGTCAGATAGCATGGGGAAGACATACTGGCCTTTTTGTTACTTACAATTAGAATGGAAAAGTCTAGCCGGTATAATTTCCTGCTGTGTTTCATATTTGCACCAGTACAGTAACCACTAGCAAACCAAACAGCTAGTTAAATTGGTTTAGTAGGAATGATAAAAGTGAAAGGATACAGGAAAAAAACATTGGTATACCTTTGCACCTTTAGGCCACTATCATATTGTATTTCCAGTTGTTACCTCCTTAATATGGGGACAGTCCCAGGCACTTTATTGCTGTTAGTTGCATCTGAAAAAACCATGACGGCAAGTTAATATGTGTTTTAGCTCAGCATTGTACAGCCGGTCACATGCTTCACTGCACCAATGGTAAGTGATAAAGTGACCCTCATAGACCTTTGGCTAGCGTGCTTCACTCTAAATTCATATGCTTAAAAACCAGAAACAAATCTATGTTGTGAAGCGCGGAAGAATATAAAAGGGAATATAAAATTTAATAGGTATAAAAACATTTTCTGTATACACATTTTTATTTAGAAACACCTCTGTACAAAATAGTGGTGAATGCATAGGCACAGGCTGTTATCTCTGTCTGCTTCACTGTTATTCAGATCTCTTGTGGTTTGTTTTGCCCAAACTAGCCAGCTGAAGGCTAACATATAACATGAAGATGTTCAAGTGATAGACCCCAATTACCCAAGGGGCTCTAAAGGCATATTCCAATGAAATCTTCATTTTCTTGTAATTTGCTCTGAACTTCTGTTGTACAGCAGAGATTTGTAAGGGGTTTTGCTCCCCTTTTGTGCATTAGCATTTTCTCAAACACCCCTTAGCTCAGATCATGTTAGCAAATGCATGGCAACAGATACACTACTATACTACCAGAGGTATTCAGTATAGAAGATGTACCCTATAATTTAACCTCAGTCTGGGCCCTCATACTAAATGGGCAATTTTGCTGTCCGAACTCCAGATTTTATACCGCTATTTTGCATAAGTTCCAGCAGAAGAAAAATGCATAAAAAATGTAAGCCCCCAGTTAATTGACTACTGGGATACCATATATTTGAGTCTGGGGTGCACTGATTTTACAAATAAACTGACCCTAGACTGGAGCACCTGTTATATACCCATGTATATCTTAAGTAAAGTGAGAGAAATTGTTATTTTACTGATTACTTTCCTTTAGTGCATTCTGTCTGTTATAACTGGTAGCTTAGGTATGAAAGCAACGACTATCACATCTGCTCTTCCCTGTACAACTCTCTTTGCCCAAATGCACTGGGGCCCATGGGATTTTACTATCTAGTCACACATCTCTGCACAAGATTCTCTAAGTGAGTCAGTGCTCATAATTACAAAGAAATGATTCTCTGGCAAAGGATAAATAAAATACTATTTTCTTAAGAAATAAAAAAGATTCAACATTATATTATGTCTGTTTCAATATTCATAAATGTAAAGTGGGCCTAATAAATGTCAGAGGGTCTCATACATGCACCAATAAGCTGTTGACTCGGTCCATCGACAGTTTTTATTGGCCTGTGTATGGCCACTGTAAGGCATTCCAAAGCCAATCTATTTCCATCTGACAGCTTGTAGGAAAATTACACACGGGGTTTCCAGCATAAAAACTGTATGACCCATGAGTTCACTGGCAGGGTCCAGGCAATTACCATTCAAGCCTTTGGAAAGACAGCTCTTAGTGTCTTGCTGGCTAACCACAGCACTGATAATCATGCCATTTCACTGTAGATACGGTTGATCTTGGGGGAGAGAGAGAGAAAAGAATTGCCTCTGTAGGCAAACCCTTCAGGTTGAATTCCCAACTCCACTGTAGAATTATAGGGAAGGCCTGTAGGAGATTAACTAATTCATTTTCTCTTAATATTTCAAATAAGGCAAATACAAAGGGAAAATAGTGCAATTAAAACAGTAATTAACTTCAAATAATTAACTTCACATGAATACATTCTCATTAATTTCCCCAAGGTTTAGCATTATAGGCTTTCTTTTGAGGTTTATAAAGCCAACATTGTGTTGAAGTTATTAGCAGACTTATTTATTTATTACATAGATTATTTTTTAAATTAATGGAAATAACATGAGCACTGGTTTGTCCCAGGGTGGGTGCACCATACTGATAACCCTGCACAATGAAAGGAGTAGTTCACAAAACAGATGCTCACGTGCAGCCAGGATGGTAACGCCAATACCATATTGCCCATGCCAAGAGTACGCTGTTATTTCAGCTGCAGGTGTGCAGTTTTTGAAGAATTATATATATTTCATGCATTTCTTTCCACTTTCCCAGGAGATGGCTGCCAAGGTTAAGTTCTGAATACAGAAAACAAATTGTTGATTCGATGTTCCAAACAATCAAGCTGCTTAGAAAATAAAATATAACCTAGACTCTTTTCCCTTTTCAAACAGAATATAGGCCCTTAAGTATCTGCTTGAGACAGGATGGAATGAAAGCTTATTGCGAGCTGGAAATTTACTAATTAGCCAAGCTCTCTGTAAACAGACAGCAGGATATTAATGAATTTTTAACACTTTCATTTAAATATTTATGAAAAGATCAGGAGCTCATTAGACTCCCAATAAGTGGCACGGTTTTACTGCTTAGTATCCTGCTGTGTGCAAACTATTCCAATTCAGAGGCTGAATTAATAACTGCACTGTCGTGGCTGAGTGTCACTCTTCCGTGACATGGAAATTATACTTGTCCTGGTTGTACATATTTGCTAATAGATAAATTAGTACTGGTCTACCTGAATCAGAAGCAGACCAGCCAGTTAGCATGGGGTTGCTTTTGGAGCCCTATGGTTTCTCCTGTCAGGTACAGAAGGTTCTCCGTGACATTTAGCCGTCCGCTGTCTAAAACAGTGATGTTCTGGCAATAACGTTTTAGAGATGCAACTGTCATTGGGATCTTACAAACTGAAACAAATAATTTTTGTTAAGTGCTTCCTGTGTCTGTATGGGGGAGGTCAACAACCATGAAGGAGTAGGATTTACCATGCCATAAACAAAGTACACAAGGGCTGGTGTAGCTGGACCAAGCTAAGACATTTAAAATGATTCATTGTGGATGCTGATTGCAGTTCATACATCCAACAGGTATCTTGTAGACAAAAGAATACATTTTCAATTTTTCATATAGGTATTTTTGTGAGTTTTGATATACATGAGTGCCTGTATGATACATGGCAGCAAAAGTTTCAAAGCTAGCAAGGCATGCTAAGATTTGCTTGGGCAGTTTGGCCTATTTAGACCCCACTGTCCTGACCATCTGGATATGTATGAGGAGTCAAGGCGCCGTTTGGACAAATACCACGAAATAGGTCTTCTTCACTTTCTGGTGTTCTAATTGTTTGGATGAATTCCCAAATGAACAGAACAATATCAAATTGCCTGGGAGACCACACACGTTTCATCAGCCTATTTTGCCAACAGGAATACTATACAAATTGGCTCATGTGTGGCCACCTTTGCTGGCACTTGCAGGTTTAAGTACATTCAAATAGAGAGAGCCATTTAAGTTATCTTTCAAATTCCTGTGCAGAAGCATGCCCATATTGTCACTGGCATGGTGGCACCCATATTTATTATGCATGCATGAAATAATAAAAAAAAAAATAGATTCTAATCTATTCATTCATATATTAGGCTTTACAAGATGTCACATGGACATCAGCCTCACTCACCAGGATCCCCCTGCTTTACCGAAGGGGGCAGATCTTTCATGACACATTGAGAACACTAATGTTGAATATCAGTTTGGAATGGTAGCTTCAGGGTAAGGTTCATGAAACCATTAGTAAAATAAATGCATAAGTAAGAAACAGCTTTTATACCTAACAAAGCTATTTAAATTCCCTAATATAAGATAGTTGTCCCAATGCATGCTTTGTGCTAGGACCAACAAAGCCAACGAGAGAGCAGGCAGTGTATAAAATATTACTACCAGCTATTCTTCTTGATTCTGTTTTTATCACTGGCAAAAAAAAAATGTGTCCTAGCAGTTGTATTTTTTTAGTACAACAGTTACCATAGTAACAGTTATGGAGATGCAAATTGATGAAATAAAATAGGTTCTTCTGTTGCACTGACTGCCCAGCATAAAAATTGTCGATGTATAAATCCCTTTTCCCTCTGTTCCAAAAGATCTCTCTTAATAAAACTGTCGTTTCAGGAATGTGGGCAGCAGATGGGCTTTGGACCAAGCCAAGTACAACCTTGTTAATGAATACTTTTTAGTTGGCGTCACGGAGGAACTTGAAGACTTCATTATGTTATTAGAGGCAGCATTACCTAGATTCTTCAGGGGTGCAACAGAGCTTTACCGTTCAGGTATATATGGAACTATACAGTCACAATTTTCATTCTAAAGTTTTTAACAAGGGACGTTTTTGACTTTGGCTGTATAATGCATGTTAATTGCAGACTGAAGAAAAAAACTCAGTGCTGACTGCTCAGCAGATAGAAAAGATAGCAGAGATACATTATATACATATAATGTGGAGCTACTGTGCTTTTCAGCCATTTGGAATTAGAGTGCTTATAAATTAAGCAGTGTTTCAGACTGGTCTTGATGCCAAATTTTAATTGTTAGTTGTTCTGGTTTTGTCTCTTGATGAATTTAACAACAAGTCCCATCAAGCCTGAGCTTTCTAGGTCTTGGCATTGACTTGGACTGGGTGATTTTACAACAACATTGGATTCCTGTTTTTTAGTTTTCACAGCAAAGCCATAATCCAGTTAGTGAGAAATGCTCACCAAAATCATAAATTTCAAAAATTATCTTAAAATTAATTGCACTGTGGTTATGTGATACTGCCATTTGTAATATCAAATTCACAGATTACATTTCATGTTAAACTAATTTAAAGCCGCTGGTCTTTTTACATTCTTGGCCTTTTCTTTATTTACATTGCTTTAGTCTGTATTTTAATGCATGTAACACTCATTTATATTAATTTCTCTAGTTTATTCCATTGCCATTTCAAAGATAGCTGTGTTGTAATATCTCATAAATTCATCTTTTATTTTAAAGGCATAATCCATAATGCTTTCTCCTATATTGTTAAAAGAGAATTAGCACATTTTATTTGCCCATGACACTAAGGAATGCATGTGCTAGATACAGTAGAATGTTATCGTTTGTCCAGCCCTGGCCAAATTACATATTTGACTTAAATTGGGAAAAAGAGTACACAACAACAAAGAAAAAAAAAGATGAACAAAGAAAATAGTCATTGCGTAATGCACAAAAGTTTGGGCATCTTTCCACTTGTCCGGTGATAAACCCTGTTTTTTCAAAGCCCCTAGCCCTAATTACCTCTTTAGGCCTTAATAGCCATTAAGAGACACCTCAAACTTTGGGCTGTCACTCAGTAAACATGGGCTCCTCTTATCAACTGACTGTGGATCTGGAAATGAAGCTAAGTAGGTAAAGGTGATAAAAGATTGCAAAATGCTTCCAGCTCCAATTTCTACTGTCTGTCATCATAAATTGCAGTTAAAGGGGAACTATGAAAGTATTGGCAAGGTCTGGAACACCTAGCAAAATTAGAGAGAACTGCTCGTATGCATGGCAGAAACGCAAAGACAAATTCTCATATGACGGCAGAAGGACTAAAGGAATTTTAGGATGGTACAGGGGTGATGTTTAACATTACATGGTGCTTTGTTGCTTGTACAGACGTGATCTGCATGGAAGAGTCATGAAGAGAAGGCATTATCGGCAACCGCAAGGCAACATCTATGCAAACCCGGGGGCCTTTTAGAAACAAGTGCTGTGGGCAGATGAAGTAAAAACTGAACTCTTTTGCCACAATCACCAAAGATTTGTTTGGAGAAAAAAAGGAGCAACATTTCATTTAAAAGAAAATCTTGCCAACTGTTAACCATGGTGGTTGCTCCATTATGCTTTGGTATTGTGTGACAGCCAGTGGCACGGGAAACAATGTACTAGTAGGGGGAAGAATGGATTCCACTAAATATCAGCACATTTTGGATGCCAATGTAAAACTGTGAAAAGAGAATCCAGCTTCAACAACAAGGCATTTACAAACTGTCATCTGTGCCTAAGGGGATGCTACTAAATTGTGGCTTACTAGGGTGTCCAAACTTTTGCACATGGCACTGACTTTTATCTTTGTTCAACTGTATATATTTTAGTCTTCTTCTGTTAAGATGAAACACTGCCTACAGTGCATTTACAGATACCAGCTTCTATACTTAATTTTATCGGATAAAACTGAAAATTCTTCAGTCCTTGTATTTCCATTCAGACCAGTAAATGTGGCAATAACAACTATAGTGTATTCTGGTCATGTACATAAAGGGATATAATTCTGAACAGGCACAGATTCTGACTATAGCATTAATAGTTTATTACTGACTAGAACAATGGGACCCGATCAGTGAAATGAGCGTCAGTATTTTCATTCAGAATTTCTCCACTTTTCTAACTATATCTTCTGTTCTGTTATGCATTAAGGGAAGAAATCCCATCTCAGAAAGACTACAGAAAAGAAGGCCCCTTCGAAGGAGACAACTGCAAAGCTTCAGCAGTCTGACATATGGAAGATGGAGAATGAGTTCTATGAGTTTGCTCTAGAGCAGTTCCAGTTTGTCAGAGCACATGCAGTACGAGAAAAAGACGGAGAACTCTATGTTCTAGCACAGAACTTTTTCTATGAAAAAATTTACCCAAAGTCGAACTAAGGACAGTATATGTTTAATGGACTACACCTTTGTTCTTAGGACTTAATTTCAGGCCAACAGACCTGGTAATTGTGCCGCTGAGACGGTTCATTAATAGCTTGGTATGGTTGTCATCAAATGAGCCATATCAAATATTCACCACTAAGAAACTGTGACCTTCACATGATATCCAGCTAAACAACTCTGCCAACAGATCATGTCCATGAGCAGAAACAAAATTCAAATCTGGACTTGCTTTAGCAAAGGAACACTGGATGACGCCAGATATACACTGTACAGACAAAATCACTTTTTATTTTCATTTAAAGAGAAACTGGTATAGCATTGAATGGTGTGGTGGTGGTGGTGTTCTCATTTCTGGGGATCATGTCCTCTGTACCTGCTTCATAACAACCCTTTGGTGGTGCCTTTATGCCAAAACTGTTTTGCCATTAAGAATAATGCATACCACCAGTCATTCCTGTAGAGGGTTTTCCAAACACTTTACAGGGTTAGGCCAATTAAATACTATAATTGCAATTCAAGGGAAATATACCCCATTCAGTTTTTTATATTCAGTTTATTTTCCATAAAGAGACCACAAAGTTGGTGGCATAGCTTATTGTGTACATGGGACACTCCTTAAATGTAAGCACTTATACACACGTGTGGGGATTGCTGGGTTGCTTGCCTTGGCTTTAGCACTGTGTACACTTACAGGTAAATACAACAGCACCATCTCTACCATAACCACCTGATGGTGCAATTCTGTGTGTAATGGGAAGAGCTGTTTTTACCGCCCAATTCAATAGGTGCAGTTGAATTATAAATAGCACAAAACTGCCATCATCCTTTAGGGCTCTGGCACACGGGGAGATTAGTTGCCCGCGACAAATCTCCTGTGTCTCGGGCGACTAATCTCCCCCAAATGCCATCCCACCGGCGAAAATGTAAATCGCCGGTGGGATGGCATACGCGGCGGCGCGATTTCACTGAAATCGTGCAAGTTGCCTCGAGAGGAAACTTGCGCTGCCGCGTATGCCATCCCACCGGCGATTTACATTTTCGCCGGTGGGATGGCAATCCGGGGAGATTAGTCGTCCGTGAACAGGGAGTTTTGTCGCGGCCGACTAATCTCCCCGTGTGCCAGAGCCCTTAGGGTGAAGACACACGCAGCTACTAGTAGCAGCTACATGTCGTGGCTACTATAATAGACAATGCTGATCATTTACTGATAGTTGTCTCTATGTCTGTTTTAGCTGAGGCAGTTCTCTGTATTGTCTATGGCAGGGTGTTTTCTGGCATTTAGTAGCTGCTACTAAGTAGCTCAGTGTATCTTTGCCCTTAAGCAAAACACTAGAGGCAATAGCACATGGAATGTTTTGATCTCCTAATGAGTTACATTATAGCAGAAGATCAGATAGTAACTCTTACTTTGTAAAAATGTCCTTCAGTATCTCTATCACCTATATAAAAGAACATATCATACTGTGGGGCCCAGTTTGAGGAGCAGCTCTTCATCCTTTACTCATAGGACACAGGTTTAATGTATAATTCATCTTTGTGACCCAATAATTATGTGCCTACTTTTAATTACTAGTTTCTATATTAGAAGGAAATGTTACCAGTTAAAAGGGTTCCTTGGAACCAATAACAGACTGCATGGGGATTAGTTCAGTAAATGAAAAACTTACTTCTATCAAATGATACTGTTACTAACAAGGTATTTCTTTTTAGTTGCTGTTCAGACAAATAGATTTTACAGCTACTTTGAAGGTATTTTACTGACCCTTAAGGTAATGGCATATGAGTCTGCGCTGCACGTTAAGATGTTTGAGCTTTTTTGTACTGGGTGGGCACTGGGAATCCCCCCCCCCCACATTCAGGGGTGCATTCCAGTCTGCTGCTAACTGTGCCACCTTCATCAGTCATGTGTGTGCAGTACAACCCCCTCCCTCTTAGTAAATTTACGATGCAATCCGGTGGCAGAACTAAGAGGTGACAGGCTGGGGGGAGGGATTTTATATACCTCTAAGGATGCAATTAATTACCAAAGGAGCAAATGGGGAACGATTCTGAGTGGTTTGTCAGCTGTCTTGTCCGAACGGTTTCCTACTAATGACAAACACAAAATCACCAAATGTGCCATTATAGTTACTTTTTATACCTGTTTGTTTCACATCTGATAGTCCTTAGGGATGTAGTTTCCTATCTCGTAAAGCTGCTGTTCCTTTATTCTTTACATTAGGAACAAGTTGGCATAAACAAGTGCATAATAATGGCATTTAATATTGAATATGAGTAGTAAATATGGTAAAGGAAAGAGATACAGTAGAAATATAATGCAAATCTCTTTTATTCAGAGCATCTGTACTTTACTAGCAGAGAGTGATCATCAGCAGCAGCAGCAGCCAGGCATGGGAATGCATTTATCTGTACTCACATTCATTTAGTTGCTATAATTAATAGTCACTTGCTACAAACTGACCATCCCACTGCTGTACATAATAAAATAGCTCTAAATTGCTGTGTGCTCGCTCCATTTATCTAGAGAACCCAAGCATCAATAGCTGGCTAGATAATAATTCCCCTGTTGAGGCATCATGGCAATCAGTCAAGGTCCTAATTTGCGTTCTACTTAAAAATGCATAAGTGTGAATCGTGCCCAAGCCACTACATGTCAAAGTATAAATAGCACAGTCCCATAAATGAGAAACATTGCATTTTTGTATATTGAGAAATCTAAATCAATTTGAGGGCACTCATGTATCCTCTGCACATCCAGGCAAAGCTTATATTAAGTACTAACTGATTGAATTTTTATTTTCTCTTTATAGGGACAGTATGTCCACAATTCTTCAATTCTGTGGCAGAATTTCTCTTAATGCAGTGGGAATACCTCTGCTGGCTACACACACCCTGCTGCTAAGGGAAGGTGAAATCTGCCAATTGGATTTCATTGTCAGCTTGTTCCCCTAGTACACTGGGATGTTGGTAGTAGAGGGCAGTTAACATGTGGCATTTAATATAAATATGCCAATGAAGAAAACCCCAGTCTACTGCCAAATGCCTTTCCATATGTATATGGAGGTAATTTTGGCCCAAAAATGAATAGTTATATTCGGGCAGAGAGAATCTTGGCGGATAGGCATTGCCATATTAATCAATATATTCTGCCCAATATTTCTTATGCATTCAAATATTTAGACTTGACTTCACCTAGAATAACTCCCATTGACTCCCTTGACTATAGATAATACCAGACATTCGTGTTTCTAAAACATAATTTGAACTAGAGGTTTTTTTTTTAGAGCAAAATTTGAATTGTGAAAAAAAAAAATCAAATTTAAATCTCCCCCCCAGGTCTTCTATGTGCTCTTCTTTTCTTTCTGTTCTTGCACACACACATTAGAGTGAATAGCCAGATGTAGACTCAACCCAAAGGCACCTGCACACATTGTTGATGCTTGGTCTGTGGATAAACGCAGGGAGAGAATCTGCGCCTACGCAGATTAAAGCCACTGGGTTGGCCTGGGTGCAGGTACATGGGGCAGAAATGCTTGAGTATGCATTTTGCTGCTGAAATCTGCTCTGTGTGCCTGCACCCAGCCCAACACAGTGGCTTTAATTGCAGGCACGTAAGAATGCTGTTAGGAGTGTAATACCGATTCTTGACCTGCACTTATCTGCATGTGGTAATAGGGAAAGAAAGAAGTGAAAAAATGATTGTGGTGAATTAGCAGCTACATAAATACCCCCGAGTGTTGCAGTTTTAAAGCACTGGCCCAGGGTGCCTAATCACCCTTCCCCTCCTGTGATTATTTCTTTTTTTTCTACTTAAATAAGGTGATATTTCTCCTACAGTAGAAATTAGTAATTAAAATAATGTGTATTTATGATTATAAACTAATTTTTGGGTCACAAAGCTGATTTTTAATGTAATTTGGGTTTCCTGAGAAAAAGTACACAAAGAGTTAAAGTAGAACAATACAGTTAAAATGTATTTTTCTCTGGCACTTTCCAAGTAATTATTCCTCCCTGGGGGCTGAGATTTGCTTTTTGTATATGGTTTACAGCTATGTAAAGCCAAACTCTACTACAGGCCTGGCCAATAAGCACCTGCCCAGCTGTTGTTGAACCACAATTCCCAAAGCACAGTAGCAACAAAAGGGCTGATGTAGGTCCCTAAAGTGCAGGAAAGTCACCTGCATTTTGTTTCCCCTTCCAGCCATATTGAACAAGCAAAGAAACTAAAACTGCTGCCATAGAGGATTGCAGGGATGAAAACACTGATATTGCCATTGCCATCATTGGTTCCTATGTTGGTTTTGTGGGCTCCTTGCTTTGATCTCTGTATATTGCAGTGTTTAGCAATTCAATGCAAATCCAGTTGATGAGCTGTGGTAACAAGGTTTCGTACTTCCACACTTTTACTTGTAGGATATTTTTTACTAAAGTGCTTTGTAATGTGTTTTAAATATTAGCATTTCAAACCAGAATAAAAAAAGCTGTAAATAATGCACAGATTTATGTATATTGACCATGTGATTTCACCCAGGCTCTTCTAAGCAATATTGCTCATTCTCATTTGGTTGTATAAATGTCATCATGAAGGTGTGTAACCTGTGGCTTCTCAGCTAATGCTGAACTCAAATGCCCAGTATTGGGCTTAAAGGGATACTGTCTTGATTTTTATGGTGTACGTTTTAACTCAGAATTACACATGGCAAATAATTCACTCTACCATTTAAAAATTTAATCTTAAACCAACAAATGTATGTTTTTTAGCTGTAATATTGGTGTGTAGGCAGCCATCTCACTGCTTTTAGGTAAGCTATTGTTTCTCCTACTCCAATGGAACTGGAGGAGTCCCAAGCCGGACTTGGATTTCTTACTATTGAGTGCTATTCTGATATCTACTGGGAGCTGCTATCTTGCTCCCTTCCCATTGTTCTGCTGATCCGCTGCTGGGAGGGGGGTGATATCACTCCAACTTGCAGCACAGTAGTAAAGTGTGAGCACAAGTCACATGGTTGTTATACCCTGGGAAATGAAGAATATGGTTAGCCCCATGTGAAATTTTAGAATTTAAATATAAAAAAACATCTGTTTGTGTTAAAAAAAAAAAAACACAGGATTCTGCTGGAGACGCTCTATTAAGTGATGCTTTTCCCAATACACTTTGGATGCAGGACAACAACTTTACAATTTCTGTTCTCACCAGTTGTTTTGTTTTTGTCCTGCACTGGTTACGGATTAGAGACTCCGTAATGAATGGATATATGACTATGAGTGGTTGCCATTACTCCCATCCCAGCTCTGCTCTGGGGAGATCCAAGCCACTGTCCTGCTTCAGGCAATGTTTGGGCTCCATTTCACCCTGGCTACATAAGGAGGGGGAGCATTTCATTTTGTGGGGGGGGGGGGGTTCCTGGTTACCTGCATGTACTGTTAGGTCAGGAAGGAGATGGGAATCTGGGTCTTCTGATCTCTTCCAGAAGATTGTAAATTTTAAATTGCTTTTACATCATGTTGTAAGGTTTACTTATCCTTTAAGCCACAATAAACACTGACACTTTCAGCTGACATATCCAGTGCACAAAGGGATGAAACCTGTATGAAAATGTAAGCAGCTCAGTCTCAGAAAGCAAGTACACAACCAACCATGCTATTTTTGCCTGTTTGTACCATAACTTAATATAGGAAGCCAGTGTGTAAGTTGCAAATGGGATTTATGAAGAGACGATATGACGGCTTCCCCCAGTCATGTACTTTCCTTCCTTTGTTTTTTGTGTGCCCACGCCAGCAGCTGACTACTCCATAGAATTTCTCCATAAATAGAACAAATGATTCACAGCAGGATGACCCCCAAGGTAATATATTTTTAAAATGCTCTAAAATTGGGATTCGTTCATGAAATGAATGCAGTGATCCATAAAAGTGCATTTGATATACAACTGCATTAAGGCGTAATATCTCTGTAATAGCCGGAGTCTTCAGAGTAACAAACTGCCGCAGAACTTCTGTTTTCAATATTGATTGTTCCGGATGAAAAATTGATCTCCTGGGCTGGAGAGTCGCACTCAGCCATGTATTTTCTCTTGGCTCATCTCTGAGTTTTTATATCTAATCAATATTTCAGCCTTATAAATTGTCCTCCTGCTAAAAATTGTATTCAAATAGCAACGAGGGCTGTAACTCTGTTATTAGGATGTACATTTATACTTATTATTAGATGTCTGACGTCCCTCACTTCCACTCATA
This sequence comes from Xenopus tropicalis, assembly GCF_000004195.4. Classification (NCBI taxonomy): domain Eukaryota; kingdom Metazoa; phylum Chordata; class Amphibia; order Anura; family Pipidae; genus Xenopus; species Xenopus tropicalis. Next base: position 106,486,139 of record NC_030680.2, on the reverse strand, counting down.
TGTTCTCGCATGCCTTGGAGTAAAAGGCAAGGATAAGGGAATTGGGCGCACATAAAGGGGTAACTGCAGCCTCTCCCGAAAGAATATGTTGCTGCAGCAAACAGCCATGCCCATACTGGCTAATAACCAACATGCCCTTACAGCAGGGGTCCCCAACCTTTCTTACTCGTGAGCCACAGTCAAATGTAAAAAGACTTGGAGAGCAACACAAACTTCAAATAAGGGCTAAGATTGGCTATTAGGTAGCCTCTATGCACACTATCAGCTTACAGGAGGCTTTATTTGGTAGTAAATCTTGTTTTTATTCAACCAAAACTTGCCACCAAGTCAGGAATTCAAAAATAACTACCTTGTTTGGGGGCACTGAGAGCAACATCCAAGGGGTTGGTGAGCAACATGTTACCCCCGAGCCACTGGTTGGGGATCACTGCCTTACAGCATTCAACTTTATCTGCTGTATTTACAAAGTCCAACTCAGTCTATTACATTCAGTGGAGTCTTGAAAAAATACATATTTGTGAGCTAACACTTCCTAACACGCACACTGGCGTTACTCTTACAAACCTCAAATCCACCATTATGATCACCCCTGGGATTTGTTAGGGTTTCATCCTAGGGGAATATTTATTATCGATTGAAAAAGTTCAGCAGAACTTGTGCAGGAGTATTGAACTCTATTTACACCCTTTGATAACTATGCCCCAAAAAATTCCATATGAGGAGGTGGTGGCGAGGTCTGTTTTTGCCCTATGAAAATTATTCCCCAAAAAGACTGTCCCTTGGTGACCCATGGTGGTTACATTTGAATATTTGTTTATAATATGACCAGATTGAATTCAATGATATTCATAATTATATATGTGATAACCATGATGTGTGTGAAGAGAAGAGGTTAAAATAAATGATGATGGGATGGTTTATTCTAGAACAATGTCTCCTAACCCCCCCCCCCCAGCTTGTACCAGTGCTAAGGGGGCTCATGCGGAAGGCTATTCACCCTCGGTCTCAATCTAGCTGGCCTTTTCTCTCGTACATACACCTGAGGGGCCTGAACAAAGGTTGGAACATGAGTAAGGCATGAATGGGAAAAGTCTGGCATCTACTGCTGTAGTTAATGTGTGTTTGTTTTATACAATATCCAGTATGCAAAACATTACACCAGTTTTAACATAAATCTATATAAGAAGGATACTGGCTAAACTGTAGTGTGGCACTGCCTGTGATTGTTATGCTATAGAAGTTAATGCTGAAGGTAGGATCAGATTTGGATGGTGATAGAAGATTTTCTGTCACTGAGTGAAAAGAGGACAGTTGGAGAATGAGAAGGTTGGTCTTGAAATTGATGTGATCTGTATGTGCCTGAGTAGAAGATAGGGAAATAGTAGCAAATAGTTGCTAAATCCTGTGCCCATGTCTGGCCAGCACTGCTCATTAGCAGGCTGTTGTCACAGGAGAACAAGGGCAATGCTAGCGGATTGCTTTATTCACAAGACTGTGCTATAACAACTTGAACACTGCTCACAAAGCGGGTTTGCTTATGGAAAGGCTGAAATGAAATGACTTGTTCCATCCAGAAGCCAAACCAGAACATGTGAAAGAAAACTCCACTGAGGGCCACTTGCCAATTCAGTCTCACAGAATGGAAATAGAGCAGCTCCCTAGATCTGTTATTAAGGAAATGCAGCTACCTGGTCCTGTTATTTATCTGCACCAAGTAGGGAATGTAATAACATGACTATTTATTTTCCCCCATGAGAGAATGAATGTCTGAAATGGAAATATTCTCAGGACTTCTCCCTTGTCCTCACTTTGTTGGTACAAGTGTTACCTTTCATTTCCCATTAGTGTTGGTAAACCTTGTGCATTATATGTGTACTATGTCTGATTATATCGCTAGAATGCACATAAACATCTCCCCTGCATATTTCTGCACATGTATATTCCCTGGTTCTGGTTTCAAAATACAACTTGTTACTAGGGGCCCCCTGTTCTTTAAAATAATGGACACTTCCAAGGCAAGTGCTTCAACAGACAGGACAAGATTTAACCATCTATCTTAGATATTTGGTTCTCCTTTACCAACAAAAGAATAATGTATAAAAGGAACATACTTATTGTTAAATACACCGTATGCTCTACAAATCTGTGCTTCTGTGATGGCTGCCATGTTGTATTTAGGGATAAGGATGGCACTTCTATCCAACTAATCTCAGTTTAGGTGCAACCATAAAGTTGCTTGGATGGTGCACTGATTAATATATTTACGGCATTGATTTATTCCTACAGGCTGTGGGTATTAAAGTTTGTTGAGCCTTTAATCTAACAGTTGGCACACAGCACCTAAGACTTTTTCAAGTCCAAAACAACAGGTCATGTTCAGGTTCATATACTCCCAGTAAACGAGGTGCTCAGCCCACATTAACATCAGAGAAGCAATCTCAGCAGAACATAAATCTTCCCTGTTGGGTTGACACCACACTGACAGTAAGTGTAAATAACCATAAGCAGAAACCCCCTTGTTACTTGCCAAGAACATTCCTGGCACACTCACCCAGTGATTCCCAGTGTATCTTCCAGCAGCACCCATGGGAAGCTGGGAACTAGTTTGCTTTTTGACTCTCCTAGACTCTCCTCTTCTTTTAAAAGTAGGGCAGGGGCACATAATTAGCAAGTTTAAAATGAGAAGCCACCCAATAACTGTCATGTCGGCCATACAGTCCACATTATGTACCAGAGAACAATCATTTTCCAAATATTTACCAAACAGATTATCACATATTGACCAAGATCTACTGTCACAAGGGAACTACTCTCAACTGGCTGTAGTTTTCAGTTTTCCTCACAGACCCTAGCCCTACCATGCTACCTTGCCCTACTACATAGTGTCACTCAAACTGTATCTCGGGCCCACTCACAGCAGCTCTATTTCTGTATACTAACTCTTACACGCTGGATTATTATTCTCTAGGCACTAATATTTACATTGCTTTGCTAAAGAACACACCACTTAATAAGTCATCAGTGGCAACTGAAAATACAGTTTGAACTATCCATTCTAATTATTTTATAGAATACATTAAAATCTGTCAGACTGAAATATGTTTAACCAGTTGTTTAAGAGTCTGCAAACTAGTGTAGAGGCTCTTAATAAGGGTTCCCCATACTCATGCCCATATTGCCATCTAGTGTTAAAAAGATAGAAAGTCATGTTCACATAAAGATTATTAGGCAATTATTAATACTGCAGCCGTTCCACCATGTTATACAGCCTAAGGGTTTTTTTTTTTATTTAAAGCATCCTAGGCTGTTCTGTATTTAGCACAAACCTTATTGGGACTGTAATTCAAGTCTTGATAAAAAAGAAAGCAAGACCCATTGAATAACCCATATTATAATAGTGGGTGAACTCAATGGCAGCACTTCCCTCCCTTAAGCTGATATAATGGACCTAATGAGAAACCCTATGAACAGGCTGTAGCAAGTTTTCAGTATTGTTAAGTTCAGTATGCATTTATTTTATTCAGAAAGAAGGCACTTCGGGAATTTTTTAATTATTATTACTATTTATAATAAAAAAGGAATTAGCTTGAAAAAAAAATCCAGATATGTTATTAAAAGTTTGTGGGTTTTGTCTAGTGAAGGTTAATATACCTTTAATATAAAGGAGACATATTGTGTGAAAAACATGAATGTGGAGTGCATTATACTATTCCTTAAATATAGAAGGAATGTGCATTAAAAAAATATTTTAGTTTATTAAAAATTTCTGCAAAAACCTTACTAATGCCACCCATGTATTCCACTTTCTGCTGCATATTTTCCCAGGCTGAGCAGGGCAGCAGGCAACACCCAGTACACAGCACTGTAGGAACCAATCAGCAGCTAGGCTGACCTGATAGGGAACTAAAGCCTGTCTTTGCTTGTGCTATTGCAGGGCTGTGATTGGCTATCCCCCTCCTACTGTGCTTTTGGCAGGGACCGTTTCGACACGCCCACCCCTCATTTGAAGGCTTTTAGTTATGCTATATGTCTCATTTAAGAAGCATTTTATATATACTTATTTCTATGAATGTTCTATAAATTATAAAGGCAAAGCTTATTCTGCACTGAAAACCATATATAGTAGTAGTCATAGCTACTCTAATGAGAAATCCTTATTCCAGAATACTTTCCTTTGATTTTGCCAGTCATCTTTTTTTTGATCAAAAAAGTTCCTAGACTATAAAAATATTTAAAAATATAGGAAAATGGGGAGACGACAGAAGTGTTGCAATCATCAGGAGTTCTTGGGGCCTGTATAGTGGGCTGTAAGGGCTTGAACTCTGCTACTACCAGGTTACATACAGCTCATGATGCATTTTTATCACCATGTTTTAGGCATTTCAGAAACCCCCCAAACACCCCGCAAAGTTTTCTGGGTTTTTAAGAAAATGTTCCATGTGCTGAGGGTACAAAGGTGGAAAAGTCATTGAATTAATCAGGGCTGGAAATTGTGTTATTTGTACACTGGGGCACTATATGTAATGTGCTGCAGGACGATGTAGTTAGCTGGGAACTGAAGGAATAAAACACATGTACAACACTGTTTCTGTCTTTATTCTGACAGCGCGAAAAGGCAAGACTTCTTCGCTCACATAGGCAGATTACCATGTCATGATGGCAAAGTCATAGACAAAAGTTTAATTCATACGTATGTATCTGAGCAATAATAAAACAACAATAACAACACTGCTGGTTTCTGACATGTTATAAGTAGGCCACTCAATGTTGGACAGGCCCACCAGGATTCCAGGAAAACTTCCAGTGGGCCCAGGTGTCAGTGGACCCTCCTGCTCACCCAACCATTTGCTTTGTATGCCTATACCATGGCCATTACTCAATTACATGTGAGAAGAAACAGAAGAAATGGAGGAAAGGATAGCTAATAGTATGTATAAAGAAGTAATTAAGAGACTAAAGAAAGTGAGAGAACAGAGAAGGGGAGAGTGGGCCTAAGGACTACAGTTTTCTGGTGGGCCCTTGGCACCCTAGTCTGACACTGAAGCCACTAACGGCAGAATGAGAATACACTGAACCCTGGGTAGTACTCAGCCCCAGCACAAGTTTTACATTTTAACTTGCTCTTAGGTACAGGCCTGGCCATTACAGGAATCAGGCCCGGACTGGCAAATAAGATACTACAGACAGTAGCTATTTATTGGGGCTGTTTGGGTCTCTGTGTACTTTTGAATCCCAGTCCAGAGGGTAAAAAAAACAAATGGAATTAACCCCCTTCTATACAGAGGGGGAAATGTATAAGAGATTCAATTCCAGACCGGCACACCCTTGTTAACATTTTATACTTTTATTGCAAGTACATTACACAAATGTCCAACGTTTTGGTGCTTATTAGAAAGGTCCTAAAAAGGACTGAAATGGTGGACATTTGTGTAATGTACTTGCAATAAAAGTATAAAATTTTAATAACGGTGTGCCGGTCTGGAAACAAATCTCTTATATATTGAAAATACATTTTTCTACTGGAAAGTGACATTCACAAAAGGCAGGACATCATATCATGTGTGCAGGAAATAAACAAAAGGGAAAGGCTGGACTGATATACTGCTGAAGGCAATGCAAATGCTTGTGGGACACAGATATTGCTGCTGAAAATCACATACTTCTTTTACTGCTACATACTGCTATATTATTCGGACACAGCTTGTAGGGTAGATAGACTGCTTTAGGCCATAATGCACCATTTGCGGCTCTAGAATAGCGCTGAAGGCAATTTACAGACTACTTGTAGGGCAGACATACTGCTGAAAGCAACTTTATAGATAGTAGTCAGCATGGCACCTTGAATTTGCTTTGGAATAGTGCAGGTTCTCCAATGGCCATTTCCCATCGGTATATCCAACAAAGAGTGATCTGGAACAACACCACTTATATTCTTATTTAAAAAACCTTTATTGCACACTTCTTAGGGCATTAGAGAAACATTTCAGATCATGTGTGGCCTTTTATCAAGGTTACTAACAATTAAGGTTGTATCCACTAGACGTGTACAAGGGTATAAAAAGGAAGGTGTTTAATTTTTAGTAAGCTTGATAAAAGTCCACACATGGTCTGAAACGTTGCTGTGTGCAATAAAGAAGTGTGCAATAAAGGCTTTTTAAGTAGGAATAAAAATGGTGCTGTTCCAGATCGTTCTTGATACTGCTGAAAGCAAACACGTTACTTGTGGAATTTCCCTACTGCTGTGCATATGGTGCTGACATACCTGTATTCTGGATGAAATTTACTGCTGCTGGTAATTATTATTATCCTTTATTTATATACTTCCAACATATTCTCAGTGCTTTACAGAGATCCTACATTGTTCACATCAATCCCTGCCCTAGTGGTGCTTACAATCTAAGGTCTCTTTCATATAATACATAAAAGACACTGTGACTCCAGGCCATGCCCAGCATACTCCATTATAAAATAGTACTGGGTTCCCACCTACTCCAGCATAGGACCACACTAGTTTTACTGCATGAAATGGTACTGTGATCCCTGTAAACCTTAGCACAGTAAAGCAAGCATCAAACTAATCTGTGACCCCAAGCATTGTGACTCCCAGCATCTCCCATCATAGGGCGGAACTGTGACTCTCAGTAACCCATAGCTCAGATCAGTAGGACTGTACCTCAAAGACTTTGCTTTGTGCAGTGTGGCAAACGTGCCTAAAGGTGGCCATACATGTAGCAATTCCGATCTTTCATGCGACCGTTGGTTGCATGAAATATCGTTCCCACCCTCCATTGACGTTCAGGGCTGAATCGTCAGATATGGAGGGAGAAACAATAGAAATTATACCTCCTTCTGCTGATTCAGCCCTGAACATAGATTTTCAAAATCTTTTACCGTAACCTGGCCGATCGACGAGTCAATGGATATCCGCAGCCTTTTGTGATATCAGTCACCTTGACAAGCCGCCATACACTCACCGAATATCATATGAAACGAGGTTTCGTACAATATTAACGGTGCGTGTATGGACGGCTTAAAACAAAACAAAATCAGAATGAGCAGACAAGCTGAAAATAAGAATAATTCTAAAGTCTTTGGAATACCATCTCGTGCCATCCCATCTAGCAGAACGATGTAACATGACAAAATGTAACTCAATTCACTGTACAAATGCAATACTAATTCAGATTTAGTTTGCCTTATAAAGAATGTGAGCACAGTCGTTGGGGATTAGGGGGGTGCTGGGAAAGATTTTATTTATCCAGCCGCAGCCAGTTTGGCTAATGGTCAGAGAGAGGGTAGAACTTCAGTAGATGCAGTTTTTGCACTTGGTCCTGAGACCTTGTGATACTGCTGACAATTTAGTCAGCAGCCGCACCCCCAATTTTTTTGACAGAAGAAAAGATCGATTGTAACCCCAGTAATGCATTATATTATTTGAAAGTTTTATTTAGCCCGTGATTTGCAGTTTTTAGCAGGTCCAAACAGATAGCATATCCAACTTCTACTTATGCTGAATAAGATCCGCTTCTCCCCAAATGGCCTTTCCATTTAGACCGTGCCTCCAACAGCAGCGCAGGTTTCACACACGTCTAATCACTGTGGCAGAATTGTTGAACCATCTCCTCACATTTATTATATCATTATTGTGTCATTGGGCTGTGTGCCATGCTGGGTCAGATGGAGCGGTGCTTGCATGAATATACTTACAGTGCATCACTATAGAAACCTTTAATAATGAGGCTTTTTTGTATTTATCCAAGTACTGGGAGAGTTTAGAATTAACTTGAGACAAATTGCATCTATAAAGTACACACAGTATTATTGTACCAATTACCTGTTGTGATTTCATTGATGTTATTTACAAGGGAACCTGTGTATCTTTTTAACTGCACTTCTGATTCTACAAGCCAAGAAAAAACATATAAAATGATGCACATTTTTAAAAAATATTTATTTTCTAAAGTATGCAGTTTAAGGATAGGGGATGAAGGGGATGTTTGACATGGAACAAGCAACAGTGCATGCTGCTTACACGTGACACTCAGGGGCACATTTACTAAGATCCATTTTTTCTGGACTTAAAACACAATATGGTATAAATTTGGAGTAATCACAATAATTACTGAAGAGCTAAAATGTTTTGAAAATGATTTTATCGTTCGTACAAAAATATTGCAATTGCATACCAAAAGTCACAATATTTTTGTGCCGAAAAGTTTGTTATGCCACGAAAACCTTTCTGGCTGTGATGCCTTCCATGTCTGGCTTTGATGCCTTCCACAGGACTCAATAGTACTCGACAGATCAAACCCGGCGAAAAGGTAGTCCCAAGGAAAGTAACCAAAGTGTTTACGAATTCCGAAATGTTCGCATTCTTAGCACAAAGTACAAGTTTTTTGTGGAAATTTAACGAAAACCATGGAAAACTCATGGAATTTTAACAAACTTTTCGCATACAAAGTTAGAAAATATATGAAATTAGCTCAAAATTGTTTTGTAAATGGGCCCCTCAGTGCTGTGAAACAACTTACTGGATATGGTACATAATATATATATAAAAAGACTCATTTAAAGCCACAGACACAGTGGGTAACTTGCTCTTTTCCCAGCAGTGAGTTGTGTTTAAAACAACTTTCATTAAAGGAACTTGCATCCAAATGTGCTCTATGCACTTCTGTATAGTTGAGATCAGTCCTTCCTGCCTTCCATTCTAAACTAAGCGCTGCTGCATCTATTGACGCACCGTTCTGTGTGAACCTTTCGAGCTACTGTCTCCTTCTGACCAGGTGGTAGGTCCACAATAGGTGCAGCACATTTGTGTCTATAGAATCGGGCACAGAAATCATTGCACACTGAACACAAAAACTGATGGGAGCAAATACCAGGACTGACTGTGAAAATATTTGGTGCAACTGCGTGCGATTTACTGCAAAGTTTTACAAAGTGCGAGCACAGTTGTGTCCATTTTGACAAACTGGAGGCAGTTGTGCTAGACACAGAGTGCAAGAGTTACACAGAGCATGTTGCAAATGGTACATTGTGATGAGATGAGAAAGTTTCATTACATATAATACGACATTTACTTGCATATAGAGGTGCTGCTGCTATAAAGTGAGTTGAGAAAGTCGCCTCAGGCGGCAGCGCCCTGCAAATTACTAAGGGCAGCAAAAAGCTGCTACTAGTACCTTAAAGATCAGAATTTTAGCTCTCCTTCTGCAGGGAGTTGTATTGCAGGGGCAAGGGGGGAGCATTGACTTGGCTGCCTCGGGGCAGCCCTGAGCCCCGCAATGCCCCTGTATGCATAATGACTGAAACATTAAGCTACACAAAGCTACTTGTCACTGCTACAAAAATAGACAGTGCTGATCATTTACTGATAAGTGCCTCTACATGTGTTTTAGCAGAGGCAGAGTATTTTCTGGGGTTTAATAGAAGTGACAAGTAGCTGCTACTTAATAGCTCTGTGTGTCTTCACCCTAATGGGTCACACACTTCCTCTCACCATGTTTCTTGTATGTATCAGTACTTGCCACCTCTCAGAAAACAATACTATCCATATTTAAATACTTCTACTAAAGCAATGGCATTAAACATTTATTTTATTGCCCAGGGCAATAAACTACCCAGAGCTGGGCCAAGTAGTGTTGCCTCTCAATTCAATGCTGCTTAGCTTGTTGCCCCACAAACCTGCCCCCTACATGCTCTCAACCACTTCCCTTAACCCCCAATGACACCACCACTTGCTTCCTCACTGGTCAGCTGGCAGGTCTGGCCTGCAAATTCTCTCAGAATCACGCCCTACGCAGGTGCTTACCCTTCTTACCCCTAGATCCAAATGGCAAGCCCATTTATCAGACTTTAGATAAAGTAACCGGGTAACCAGGTTTCTGGAAATTTATTTCAGTACATTGTGAAATCCTAAGGTGAGTACAAGAAGCACTTGTGCCCTGGGTCATGCTGTGCCCTCTACTCAAGTGGTGCAGAGTGTGGCATTGGGGGCAATACAGCCATATCCTTAGTACCTGCCATAGGCTTTGAATGATGCAGAGTTAGGGGATGGGAGGGGGTACACCTACATGTCTCCCCCTACCTGCCCCTCATGAACACAGGCAGTGCTGAGTCTAAGGAAGAAATGCAGGTGTTGTGCTCTGTCTGAAGTGCAAGAACTGCAGCCATAGGCACTAGTGGTGGGAGAGGGTGTAAAGTATAAAAAGCATTGTGGCTTGCACCTTTTTTTGAGCATTGCACCCTACCCTACCGTCAGTTAACGACCCCTTTAGTGTTACCCAGAATGACAAATTAAATACAAATGACTGGAAACATTTTAATAGTTTTGAAATTTTATGAATTTATATAAATGTAGTTATTTATATAATACTAACATTTTGTTTAGAGCTACTGTGTACAATTAAGTAATAAACTAGAAGTAAGAAACTGCAGACAGAGGCTTCATATTTACAGTTTGATCTATGTGCCGCTGTATGTTTACTTGCAACATGATGCAGAAAATCTAAGTGCTCTGTCATTGATATTATTGAAAGACCCTATATAAATTGTGGAAAGACCCTATATAAAGTGCTGAAAACCCTATAATTCCCCTCTTATCAGACCCAAACAGATAAGAACAACATGTAATGTGCAATGTGGCTGGTTAGGCAGAAGTTTTTCTGTTACCTCTAGATGGCGCAAAAGGAAAGCGAATATAAGTACTTGCTGATTATTTATAATTTAGGGCCATATGCTGTTCAAGAGGAAGGGAAGATTTGGCTCTTTTTCCCAGTTAGCGTATGTTGAAAGCAGTAGGAATTAATAGGAAAAATCTGCCCAATTTATTTTTCTCCTAATGAAGGCACAAACATTTGATTCCCTTAGAAACTGAAAACTGATACCACTCGGTGCTTTTATAACCCTTATTCATTATACTCAGTAACTCCCTCTAACCCAAATCAGAAACACTGCAGTACAGTATTAGGGCTCAGCATGCTTATTTAGAATAACTATAACATTGCCTGGAGTCCAATGAATATTATCCCCTGGCCAAGCGGTACCTCAAACATTAAAGTTAGGGCTACACTAGACCCCAGCACTTTACCTGTATCAGAACCAGACCAAACTTTTGTGGTCAGTAAGCCATACAGAAGGCATGGGCAACCTATGATCCTTTAGATGACATTAATGACATTAAAGGGAATGTTAACCTTTAAATGAACGTTTAGTTTGTTTTAGACAAACCTATTCTAATCAACTTTTCATTTTTATTTTGTATGTTTTTTTGCTTTTGTTTTAATTACTAGCCTTTCTGCCTACAGCTGAACTAGTTGTCATAGTTGTCAGGGTCACTGACTCCTGCTGCAAACTTACAAAAAAATAACAGATTATTTGTGAAACTTTGGTTTTAGCTCCCTGCCCAATGGATTCCGTCTATGCTGAGGGTGGCAATTGAAACTACAGCCTCCACTGCCCATATACCCTTAGTGCTGTACACAAAAGGAACAAGTAGGTATCAAGCATGAACATGTACACAATTTGTGGTGTGGAGGGGGGGCTAATCAATATTTAATCCCATAAATGTTTATACAGAGATGGTTAAACTGTTGCCAAACACGGCCCAGGCATTGTGAAACAGATTGCTATTCCTGCCTGCATGCTCATACCCACAATGCCCCAGTGCCTGCCGACTCCTGTCAGGGTTAAGTGTCTAAAGGCACAATAGGGCACATGTATGTCCAATAGTGCTATCAGCAACGTGTAGTTTCAAATGCAATTGCCATGTTCTTTTTCCAGTCCTTAAGAAGGAGATTAATGAGCTGGAGAGAGTGCAGAGACTGCAACTAAACTGGTAAAGGGGATGGAAGATTTAAGCTATGAGGTTAGAGGTTGGGGTTGTTTTCTCTGGAAAAAAGGTGCTTGTTAGGGGACATGATTACTCTGTACAAGTACATTAGGGGGGATTATAGACAGGTAGGGGGTGTTCTTTTTCCCATAAAAAGGATCAGTGCACCAGAGGCCCCCCCCCTTTAGACTGGATGAACGGAGCTTCCATTTGAAGCAGCGTAGGTGGTTTTTCACGGTGAGGGCAGTGAGGTTGGGGAATGCCCTTCCTAGAGATGTGGTAATGGCAGACTCTGTTAATGCCTTTAGGAGGGGCCTGGATAAGTTCTTGAACAAGCAGAATATCCAAGGCTATTGTGATACTAATATCTAGTGGTTATCAGTGGTTGTATATATATGGTTTATGTATGTGAGTGTATAGATAGGTCAGTATGGGTTTGTGTGTACTGGGTTCACTTGGAAGGGCTGAACTTGATGTAAGTTAGGTCAGATAAAACTGAGTGTAGGACCAGGGATGACTTTGACGCAGTTGGCCAGCTTGAATATATTGCAATATGGACAAACAATCCCTGGTTTGTTTAAAAGGGAAGGCATTTTTAGTAACTTAATGCACAAAATGTCTTATTTTGCTTAATGTATTTTTGTGAATGAAATTTATGGTCACAGCCTAATTGCACCCCTGCTTAATGGTTTACAATTTAGTGGTAAGCAGAACTCCACATTATTGCTATAATTTATACAGGAGCAGAGGCCAGCTCCATGTTGTAGCTCCCACCCTTCTTAGCTACAGTCCCAGTGGAGCCAATAAAAGGGCAACCATTTGGAAGTTTTAACCCTGTAAGCAAGTAAGTTGCAGGTAAAACCCAGACCTTGTGTAATGTGTAGAATTCTTAATGAATCAGATGAAAGTCAGTGTAGGACTGGCCAGACCAGGGATGACTTTGATGTAGTTGGGCAGCTTGGATATATTAAAATATATGGACAAACAATCCCTGATTTGTATGGGTTTTTTTGGTAGCTCCATGCACAAAATGACTTAATGTCCTTTTTACAGGGTCTTTTCAAGTCCTGCTCCTCTTGCCACTATCTTACTTTCCTGCGTGCTTAATTGTTCCAAAACCTTTGTGGACAAGCTTACACAGTAAATTCATTCACTCTTGGCACATGGTCCTTGCCATTAAGTGGGAACTGAGCGATGAAATGTCACGTGGCCTTAGCTCAAGGCAGGAGGGTTATTTCTTACATATAGTGCCATAGCTACTGCTTATACTGTCATTTGTATTTATGCCAAAGTGTTGAGATTATCAGACTGCTTAACTGGCTTTGTTTGATAGCAAATGGCCATTTATTGTGAAAGAAAATTTGAAATGTGAAATGTGAAAGTCTAATTCAGAAATGCAAGACTTGATCAGTTGTGCAGCTGGCACATTCAGGCTGCCATTAGAGCATAATACACACACACATATGGGAGTAACTAATGGACTTTGCTCAGCAATAGCCTGATCAGCTTTCTTTCTAAAAAGCAAAACCATGTCTTTGACCTTATAAAAGTATCTCAGCCCTATTAGTATTATAAAGGGCCCATCGAGGGCACTGTGACATGTTTAAATACCACCAAACAATTAGAATCGCCACTTAGGCACATATTACAATGGGTGGCAAATTGCCTATCTGTGGAACATGCATTATAACTGTTTGCTAATTGTCACACACCCTCAAGGAAAATGATACATTGGATGTATGTAGTGTAACTAATGAGCAGAGCCATACTAGGCTGACGCCTTTGATCTATATGAGGAGTAAAGCACATCTGGCTCTCATTGAGAGCAGTAAAAAATGCCAAAATGTTTCCTCTCTACAGTCTATAGAACTACTTTATGAAATATTAGTGCTGTTAAATTGGTCAGGCTAGCAAGCAGCACTAAGCACATTTTCAGTAAAACTTTACTTTGTAAGGAGGGGGCAGGAGAAGGCAGACGAGTCCGCAGACCTAACAGTAGAGATGTCAAGATGGCCATACACGTTCAGATTTTAGTCCTCGAACGCTCAGATATTAATTGTATGTTGAAATGCAATGATCTAAAACTAATGTTCGGACTGAAATTGTAGGGTAAAGCCCTAAAAATAACAAATCGGAGGATGTTTTGAACATGAAATAGTTGGCAGACACCAATCGTAGGAAAGTGACTTCCTGGAAATGCATTGTAGGTCCCCCAAGGATATCATCAGATACACAATACATGTGCAGATTTTATCGTTATCTGACCATATTCGACTGTCTGATCGACTAAAACGCAGATGGAATAAATTTATTGGTCCACACACGGTCAGAAAATCATATGAAACATAGTTTATCAGTGTGTGTATGGCCAGTGGCAGGCAGTTCATATTGTCCCTGAGATCCCTATTCCATCCTGGATCTGCAAGTTCTCCATTGCTCCTTGTTATGTTGTTGTTGTTTAATTACATCGACTTAGGTGACGTCTCCGTAACCACTAGGGGGTGGAGATTATATTGTTGGGCACATGGCTCAATTTTCTTGTTTATTACACATAACTGCTGAAAAAGCATTTCTGGCTCCCACTATGCACTATTTCTTTTTGTAGGAAAGATAATTTGGGGAATTCAGATATTTCCTTGACACAAAGAAAGTAGGGCACCAATACAATAATTCATAATTACAGAGTACAATAATGAATACAAATATATTAAAAGTACAGTTGCATTAAAGATTCCACCGAGCTAAGTGACAAGAGACAAGAGGATAAAGGTCCCTGTCCTGTAGAGCTTACAATCTAAATAGGAGGGTAACTTACAGACAGAAATAAGAGAATAATAGTGCTGATGGTTACAGTGGGTGATACTACTATATAAGTGTGGACTAGGCAACTTGAACCCTTCCAGATTTTGTTACAACTTCCCTTATCTCATTGTTTTGATACTATATTGTGGCTTGCTGTCATCCTTGTGGCACCAATAGGCACAGATAATGGACTTCCTACTTTAATTTTGAATTTTTGTGTGAGATAACTTTAAATGCAGTAATAGTAATCTAGTATTTATACTGACTTCCTTATAACGGGGTACAAAGTACTGTATCCTATAGAACAGTGCTGTCCAACTGGCGACCCCCTCTGTGTGACCCCCCCACCTGTCTGGCTGCTTTAATGGTTTACCTTTGTGTAAGATTTGAATGGTTTCAACATTGAGATTAACTGGCCCCCTGCATGGCTCATACCTCAGATTCAGGCTGTAAATCCCTGTATTGTTTAAACATATTGTTCACCCACTGCATTGTTCACACCTCAGGCTCAGGCTGTAAGCTCCCACATTATTCACTTCTTTACACCTCAGACTGTAGGAACAGTGCCAGCAATGCGTAACTGTATGTACTGTGTATGGCACACACAGGCAGCATAGGGCAGGCAGAGTACTGCCTGTGTGTGCCATAATCTGCCTGCCCTATGCTGCCTGTGTGTGCCAAACTCTGCCTGTCCTATGATGCCCGTATGTGTCATACTCTGCCTGCCCTACCCTGCCTGTGTGTGCCATACTCTGCCTGTATGTACCATACTCTGCCTGCCCTACTCTGCCTGTGTGCCATACTCTGCCTGCCCTATGCTGCCTGTGTGTGCCATGCTCTGTCTGCCCTATGCTGCCTGTGTGTTCCATGCTCTGTCTGCCCTATGCTGCCTGTGTGTGCCATACTCTGCCTGCCCTTAGCTGCCTGTGTGTGCCATACTCTGCCTTCCCTTAGCTGCCTGTGTGTGCCATACTCTGGTGAACCTGGCAGAGGTTTGTTCTGGGAGTTTGTTAGTAGTTGGAAATAGCCATTAAATGGTCCCTAAGGTGTGTAATTATGTGCTGGGGGTTGTTGTGCTATCCACAGATTTAAGGTTGTGTCTTAATATGACCTAAAATAATTATTTCACATTTGAATGATGGTTGATATCCCAGCAGTGAGTACCAACCATTTGGGTTTTTGCTGCGCCACCGCCATTAATGTGGGTGTGGTCTTGTGATAGCATGGGTGTGGTTGAAGTGAGTGCAGTTTAAAAAAGGGGAGTGGTCAAAACTGGTTTCCTTTAGCGGCCATCCACTATGTATGCTAGAGAAATTCCAGCCCCTTGACACCACATAAGTTGGACAGCACTCCTATAGAACAATATTTGGCTATATATCCCAAGTGATATGTTCGATGTATAAACAATACTGCTATAATTATACCCTCTATATGATGCAATTGTTCTCTATATCCAGCATGCAGCCATATTATTACCCAGTGCAACTATTTAGGTATCTTGGAATGTGAGTCCATTTTGTGGATTTTTTAGCCTACAGTATGAAATGCAAAGGATTTGCCCTGTAAATCACAATACGTTTCTTGTCATTTCTGGTTCTGTGTCATTAAATAATGCAGGGAACCCGAATGTTGTGTAACAAATGCACTGGCTCCCGGGCTGCCCTCTGCTTTGGTACATGCCACGGCTTTTCATTCTGATGCAGTGAATCATTCCATAAAATAAAAGTTCTGCCATTGGGTCCATCAGGTGCACAAAAAAGTAAGAAAAGGGGTTCCTGAATGGCAGAATAACGGCCATGTTTTACTTTGTAAAGACATCTTACCTGCTTTAAATCAGAACTTCCACAAAAAATGGCAGGTTATTATTCAAGTATGTTATTATTTTAGTTATTTTAGTGGGCTTGCTCATGCTGTCCAGACAGTTATATAGAGTATATGAACTTAAGTACTAGTGAGGGACAAGGAAAAGCCAATTCTCCCTTCTAACTGCAGTGATAAGCGAACACTATTGTCTCTTCTTGCAGTGAAACCTTGAGGTTTATCCTGGTCCAGACACAAGGGGTTAAAATATTCTCCTCTTTTGGTGCATATATAGTTTGCGCTCTATGGCATCCTTCTGAGGTGAGAGAATGCTACAGGATGACAGGAGCTGAAGACCAGCCAGGCTATAGACTAGATAAGTAAACATTCTCAGGCAGGCAAACAATACAAAAATATGTCAGAACTTGCAACTTAGTGGCTTAGTATAACTATCAGGAATAACTCTAAACTATACGACTATTCATTTGAATCTATTTACAGTATTAAACAATATTTTTTAAGGTTCCTTATATGTTGGTTAATTTTCCTGCTTAATAGACAATGAAAGCCTCAGTCACTGGGGTGGGTGGGCAATTTGTTAGGCACCTCAAGTGACTTTTCTTTAGTTCCCCCCCCCCCCGCCCCAATGACTGGGTCTTTCCGTGCCCATGTGTGCAGCACCTTTCATGCCTGTCACTGCTCTAGGGCTAAAAATAGGGGGAGGCAGCAGAAGCATATGTCTATTGGGCAATAGGGTTTGTGGGTGCAATCAGAGGGTAAGCAAAGAGGAGAAGCAGGGGACCATGTGGAGCAAGCAACAGGGGCTGATTACCAGTGGGGGTGGCATGGCGACAGATGGGGGGCAGCAAGCAGGGTTCTGGGTCAACTAGTATTGAGTGGTGTGCCATTACTTCTTGGCCCAGCTCTGCACTACACACATGGGGATGTAGCAGGCTTCATCATTGCTGGTTATTTTAAAATAGTTTTAAGAAAACTGAATCACTTGACTGATAACGGCAGCTCTAATGAAAAGTATTAATATGTTGAATAAAAAAAGGTTGCTAGGTCCGATGAAGGTATCCTTAATGTGTTATCTACAGCAGTAAAGCAATAATAGCAAGATAAGGACCTCTGATCGCTCCTCAAGTTCTGCGGTACAGAAATGCACACAGCCATTGGCAGCCAGCAGATATAGGGAGTTGTAGGTCAACAACAGCTGGAGTCCACCATTTGGTCAGCCTTCAACTCTCTCCTTACTATCCCAGAAACTAATTTTCTAGCTCCTACTGATGCCACTGCTGCCTGCACAGCCGAGAGTAGCATTTGTATTGCACAATGAGACTTTTTTAATCTGACTTTGTAACGTTTGCTGTGGGGCCCCAGACAGAGCGGGGCCCGGAGCAGCCGTCCTTTCTCCACTATCTCCTACAGACTGCTCTGCCAGTGGCCACTAGCTAATTGCTGACCCCTTTGTAAAGAAAAACGATACCCATGCTGCTTCCTCTCATTCATCCTACAGCTTCTGTATCAGTCACGCTGCTTTAAATGGAACTCCTGTTTCACTCATTGTTATTCCCCAAAACCACTCACAACAAACATATCCAATAAAGAATCTGCTTGAAAGCCAAAAATAAGATGAAATTAGAGTCTTTAATTTGGTTAAATGTAATTTTAGGAATGGCTAATTACAATAAAAATCTGTAAAGCAATTATACTATTGGATTTGGTGCTATTTTTATGGGCTGCGGACTGCTCTGTGAATTGCAAGGCCCCACAGTCATTACTTGTCTATGAAGTCAAAGTAGAGTGTAGCGTTCAGCAATTTGTAAATCCCTTATTTGTGGCTGATTTCTCTCCCTCTGGCACCGCAGGCATCTTCTCCAATCCTTCTCTCCCCCAGCAGGGCAGGAATGCTCCTTACTCATCACTAAAGAATTTTAAATGCCTAACCCTGCTGCCTATCCCTTCCTGTGATGACAAAGCTTTCTTGAGTCTGAATTTCTTCTGGAGTCAAATTAACTAACTAGCAATTCAATGACTTCCGCACTGAAGCAATCTGTCGCTAGTGCTGTGAATGTGTAATATTTTGGCGGCCTTAGATGCTAGTGAATTGATGACACATTAGATTACCAAATGATTATCTGAGGATCTGCTTTCAGTGCTTTAAGTATATTCTTCATCAAAAGCTTATTGTTAATTCACATGCAGTAATAAGGGCTCTTTCTTAGTCCATTTACTTTTCCCCCCCCTTTCTTTATTGATGGACAGACTGCATCTATATTACATTGGTTGATTAAGATGGGGGGGGCAGATTTATTATTGTTCCAGCATTAGGTTACAGAAACCACATGTGAGCTCCTGAATTTACATGTGTATTTTATAATCAATTAATTTTGTTTGCTGACTGGATTTTAAAAGTAACAATACAGGGTTTTGGAAGGTTTCGGTTCAGGAGATCACGTGCAGTTTCTATAACCAATTGCTCGAGCCCCGAGGCACAAGCAATAATAAATATGCTACATAGTTGCTACTTAATACAAAACCAATGTGAGTAGCATTGCTTCTACACTAATGGTGTAGTAACAAAAAGTCACTATAAAGCACACGTGATTGGGCGGTCTGGCTCATTTTGCCTTTACCGGCTGATAATGGACCCACTGCAGGTGGTTTGGACAATTCTGCATCCCAGTCAATCTGCCAGGAAAGAAAATTTAGTTCAGTTATGGTTCCTTTCAATACATGGATGTTGGCAGATTAGGGAAAAAAAGAAGAGCTACACATTTCTCCCACTTCTTGTCATAGCAATTCCTTTGGGTTTGGGCCATCATCCTAATGATTGGGTCCATAGCATATGGCAATTCGTGTACAGTCATTTTCCAAGTTGGACTTGGTGAGATAACCTTTCACCAATAGAACAATTGGTAAGATACAATGAACCATGCCCCTAGTAAGGCCGTTAGGGAGAATTCCTATGGAAACAAAGGTAGAACCTGATGGCCAGCTGTCATTTTCACCCTCATCCAATATGCAACTATACATTCTTTTGTCTAGTCGATTAACACAAAGCAACTAATGAGTGTTGATTTTCATTATTCTCATTTTCATTGCACTAATAAAAGTTAGCTGTTAAATGGTTCATATCAGTTAAATTACAAGACATAACCACCTGCAACAGAAATCTCTATTTTGAAACCCCCTGGAGGCAAATGGTATTTAATGACTTTGCTTCCAGTGTGCATCATGTATCAGTGCTCTGTGGGTACTTAAGGTAACAGAATAACCCCATTAAAAGTACACAATTGCACTTGCAGAAATGTTATGCCCTCAGACATTGAGAAGCTAGAAACACCCATAGAACTAAGGTAAACTTTGTCCAGTATTAGCTGTCTGAGCTGTCTAAAGACATTACTTTTTATTGTCTGTAATATCACCATCCTTTATTTATATAGCATCAGCATGTTCCACTGTGCTTTATAGAGATTATATATAATTGCCTGCCCCAGTGGGGCTTACATTCTAAAGGTGGCCATACACGAGCAGATCCGCTCGCTTGGCGACATCGCGATATCGGGGAGCATTTAGGTAAAAAAAAATAATAATCCGATCGTTTGGCCCTGGGGCCAAACGATCGGATTATGTGGGCGGCAATGGGGCAGTCGGATCGGGGACAGCATCAACGAGCCGATGCGGTCCCCGATGCGACCGGATTTTCTAACCTGGCCGATCGAGATCTGGCCAATTTCAGGCCAGATATCGGTCGGCCAGGCCTCTCTGCTCTCCCCATACACGGGCCGATTAGCTGCCGAATCGGTCCAAGGGACCGATATCGGCAGCTATAGTCGGCCCGTGTATGGGGACCTTAAGTCCCTATCACATTTAATCATGCAGTTAACCTGACTGTATATTTTTGGAAGTTGGGAGTATCCAGAGGAACCCCACTTAATCGTGTTTCACATAACGCCCTGTTGGAATTGAACCTTGGGTCCTAGTTGTACAGTACAGGTATGGGACCTGTTATCCAGAATGCTTGGGAATGGGGGTTTTCTGGATAAGGGATCTTTCTGTAAGATGGATCTCCATACCTTAAGTCTGCTAAAAAATAATTTAAACATTGAATAAACCCAGTAGGATTGTTTTGCCTTATATTTGCTAAAAAAATCATTTCAACATTAAATAGACCCAACATGATCATTTAGCCACCAATAAGAATTCATCTTAGTTGGGATCAAGTTCAAGATATTGTTTTATAATTACAGAGAAAAATAAAATGTTGTCTATAAATGTGAATTATTTCCTTAAAATAGAGTCCCATGCTGGGTACCATACCACAGTATATTAATAGAATTTCTATTAGTGTTTGTACTGACATAATGTGAACCATTAAACCTTCCCTGTGTACCTATAGTTTAGGAAATAATTTAAAGGGATAGTTACATATGCTAGCTTTTGTTACGTTAGTAGACTTTTATTACCCTTTGCCATTTTCCTAACTGTTCTGGACCTTATTCTGCCAGAAAGTCCTAAAAGATAATGTATATTTTTTTGTATCCTTTTTAGTTCTTCTGTCATTTGTATACTACAATAATATGTATTTGCAAAAGTATCTTTAGCTTTTTTGTTATGGTTGCTTATTCCCTCTATCCACCACATTATTTGCCAACAGAGTAACTTTAAGATTTCCCCTTTTAATACTATACCAGTGGCAGTACCATTTGCATGGGCTGGCTCACATATTTTGTCATAGGAGCCAAGTGAGTGGGTTTAAGTTAGGATGCTTCTAGAAAGTAATGTGTGGCTTAGTACCTCTCGGTATAGGCATTAACACTGCCATCTCAATAACACCACAAGTACAACAGCGCACAGGGCAGAGTTTAGATGTTTTGGCTGCCATGTAGTTGTGCCAAAAAGCCTAATAATGCTCAGTGTTCAATGGTGAATGCCTGAAAGCATTGGCACATTTCAGGCCACTGTAGCTCAAGGATTTGCCCTGGGCGAAAAGAAACCGTAGAGCTTAGTTGTGTGGTGTTGCAAAATGTGCAGAATGTAATAATGTGCACACATTCTGCCTGAGTACAATAATGAGCACATTTATATAGAGTTAAAAGTGCCACAAGGTTGCTGTTTGCTTTCCATCCAATTTTCCTGGCAAGAGTTGCCTTGGATTGAAACAATCTTTAAATGAGTTTTAAAGTGCTATTTTGACTGCATGAGATGATAAATTACAAAGGCAAATTAATTTCATTATATAAGAAACAAAGAATCCTTGAAGCGAAAGCTGAAGGAAGTCAATGCCAATCACACATTGTGCATTAAAATGTAGCCGTTTTCGAGCCATAAAGGCAGCAAACTTATCAGTTACAGTTAAAATACAATACTTATATAATGAGGAAAAGGGAACACATGGAAGTGCTATTCAAATGAAAATACCGAACTATTTGAACTGCCGAGGTATCTTTTGTTTTGAGCAATGAGCATATGTAATAGATTTAATTATTAATTTCTTATTGTTCCCTTCGCATAGACAGAGTTCAAGGCACAGCTAGTCTCTGGCTTTCATAGATATAATTTGTATAATTGTTTCCTGAAGGAAAAAAAAAGCTCCAGCCCCTAGCTCTTTGCTAAATAGCATTTAGATGCTGCATTCCAAAAGTAAGAACACCTGCCCTTTCTTCAAAGTCACTTTATTTGCGATGGCGAAGCTTTTTGTAGATAGTGCTCTTTTTCAAGCCCTTCGTCTACATGGATTATTGTGCTCCCTTTTTATTTTTAATGAAGACATTACATTTGTCAAGGCCTGTCTGTAAATAAATGATAGCAGGAGCCATATATGTGTTTACTGTTTGCTGTTCAAGGGCTCCTAATTTCATACGAGGGAGCGTTCCCAGCATCAAACAAAAGGAACGAAGTTTTAAATGGAGACAATTAAGGTTTAGTTTTCTATTACGTTGATTTGGAGGAAGTTAATGGATTATAATTGTGTTATTATTCATTGCCATGAAAAAAAAAAGTTTTTAAGTTTGATTGGCTGACTAATCATGCTCTCTTTATTTCTATAGCGATCCATCTGTGGATTAAGTGAAGTGAGGAATAAAGAGCATATTTGCTAAACTAATTTAGTTGTTGATTGCCATCTGGACCTGGAAGACATTACAGATTTAAAGGAGAGTAATTTGAAACAGAGCCTTTTTTTGACCTCTGAATGGATAATAAAAGGTAAGTTTGTCTAAGCAGAGCCTTTTTTCTAACCTTTGACTTGTTATATCATTTTTTTCTTCCTTTAGTTGCATCAGATACCAAGAAACATAGATGAGCATATAGTCACTAATTGTTGTACAAATGGCTTTAAAAACCTGTTTATCCTGATAATAAAAAGAGTCTCAGTCAATTAAAATCAACGCGCAGATAAACAAAATCGACAAATTGAGCCGCTCCTATGCTCTCAGTTGGTGTCTTAGATAACGGTAAGGTTCCCTAAAATAAAAATTGGTTCCATGAAGGGTCTGGCCACGTTGCTTGTGAACCTGAATTCTGGCATGAAAAGATACAAGCAGTAATGCGATACATATTATATATATATATACAGAAAGAGAAGGAGGAGCCCTACCCATTACTATAAGGATAATTGGAAAAGACAAATACTATAATGAGGTTTCCTTGGTCTGTAGTGTATATTATATATATATATATCTATATATATTTGTCCCTGAAGAAGAGCACTGTTAGTGCTTGAAACTTTGGAACATGGCACTCTGTACTGTATGATGATATATGATTATGATATGGGACCCGTTATCCAGAAGGTTCTGAATTATGAAAAGGCCATCTCTCATAGACTCCATTTTAAGGATATCACATTTTTTAAAAATATTTCCTTTTTCTCTGTAATAATTAAACAGTACCTTGTACTTGGTCCCAACTAAGATACAATTAATCATTATTAGAGGCAAAACAATCCTATTGGGTTTATTCAATGTTTAAATTACTTTTTTAGCAGACTTAAGGTATGGAGATCCAAATTACAGAAAGATCCCTTATCCAGAAAACACCAGGTCCCAAGCATTCTGGATAACAGGTCCCATACCTCTATATGAATTTCTATTCATAACATGGAAGGGAAGAAATACAGAGACATAGACGTACAACTAAATTTATAAGTATCCAGGGTTAGAAAGTATAGGCCTTCTAAGATCTAATTTAAGCAGTAATATTTATTGTGAATGGCCGCTGGACACAGACAAGTACAAACTCTGCAAATGGAAGTTGCTGGACTGAATGTCAGGCAGGATGGCATTGAGTTTAGCCACTAACAACCAAGCAAGGAGTGGGAAACAAAAGCTACCAGCTGAATGACTAGCTGAGCACCATTGGCTGACAGATCATCCAGGAGAAAGCAAACAAGTACTTACCTTGAGAGGGCAGCACACAATAGGGAGACATAGGGTGTAATATTAAAAGCAAGGGAGCAAACACAAAGCATAAAAATATAAACATAAAGTGCAAGTGTAGTGTTAATATTATTATTCTTTGTTTCTTTTTCTTTTTCTATTGATTTTATTTCAGTTTATCACTAAGGACTATTGGTACATTTATTTCCCTTGTAAATCTTGTATTGCTCCAAGCCCATATCAGTTAGGCTCCTATTGTTTTCATTTATTTAGTTTTACTTTAAGTGATGCCTCAATCACATGATGTCCCAGAGTGCATTTGAAGTGTGTTGCACATAGTACCCTGAAAGTGCATTATAAAATAATGTTCATAATGTGTACCACTAACAAGGTGATGATGGATGTCCACCTTGCATGTAGAATGTCTGACTGAATCATCTTCAATCTGTGACAATGGCTCTGTCTATGTATCCTATTATTCTAACACCTTAAACATAAAAGAAAAAGTCAAAAGTGGGCAAAAGGCCCTTAATAATGCAAGAAGTACAATTAGTCTTTTGAACACATAGTACTACTTTAAAGGAGAAGGAAAGGCATGTTATTGGCAATAGATTAGTCACAATAGTGCCACCTAGAACAGTATATGTATTCTGCAGAAAGCTTTACCATACCTGATAAACATCCCTAGACACTACCTCTAGTAGTTTCCATGCTGCTGCTGGTAGCTCAGATTACACAGCACAGTTGGGAGGGGGAGAGAGTTGTGAGGGGGGAATGGAGGGGGAGAGAGGAGCAAACTGAGCAGACTTGGGCCTTGCCCTGAAGGATTTTTTCAAGAGCAGGAAGTTTGACACAGAAGAACATGTAAACACAAAAAAAGACAATAAATCCTGTGTTTCTTTTGACAGAGGACTTATGGCTGTATTTACATAGACCTGTCTGATAAAACTTACTTATTTTTGTATTTAAAGGACAAGAAAAGGTAAAAACTGAGAGGTTATACCCCTCACATAAGGAACCATGGATGGAGACATACAAATGACCTGGTTTTGTTCCTTTGGCTACAGCCTAATAATTCAGACCACATTTCCACATTTTCAAACTTGCACACAGAATGTTTTGATCTTTTTAGATCTCATCAGTGCAAGATGATATTGGAACATGGCTGCTGTGGGTTAGGTCTTGGAGTGCAACAAAAAGAAAAAAACATTAAGGTTAGATTAGCAAGGGCCAAAAAGGACCCCTCTAAATGCAAGAAATGCAATAAAAAGCCTTCTGTAAATGCCTTTTATGTCCCTATGTGCAAACTATGCACAGATACAGATAATACTAACAATTCTGAGCCATAGATCCAAACTTTCAGACAGCAAGACAGATTCAATCTCTTTAGATCCCATCAGTGCAACACACTGGTATATGGCTTCTGAGGGGTAGGACAAAAATTGGCCATACACACACTGATGGTATCGGACGAAACCTTGTTTTGTACAATATTCGGTGCGTGTATGGCGACTCGGCGTGGCGACAAACATCGCAAAAGGCTGCAGATATTGGTCAACTCGCCGATCGGGTGGGTTAAAAGATTTTGAGCAGGCGCCATTGAAGGAGCCTGAGCAAAATCTACCTTCAGGGCTGAATCGGCAGAACGAGGTATGATGAATGTAACCTCACTCTCTGGTAATGTTTTGAATATTTCTGAGGACCCCTAAGCTTAGCTTCTTAACATCAGCCCCGAGCATACTGAACATGTGCACTGTCACTGGCCCTTATAAGATAGCCTTAAAAGATCCAAGGTGGGGAGCTGCTGTGTACAGCTATTTAAGACATGGACATTACTACGTTACAGGGCTACCGAACCTCTGGGCTGGTACAGTAAGTTCATATATCAATTACAACATAAGTCTTTTTTTTGGATTTACTTTCCGTGTACAATTTGTGTCTGTTATCTATGGATAAAGAAACTGAAGAAATATAGTTGGTAGATGCTATAATCTGCAGCAATTCAAGAAGAGGAGGCGGACCACAATCTTTTTGTTATGTCGGCATCAATATGCACAGTTATGTTAACTATATACTTGGTTTTAGGTGCACAATAACTAGCATGAAAACAGTCCATGAGAGCATGGAGAGTGAACAGGGTATTTCCCTTCTGCTTTATTACTTCCGGGGCGCATGAGACATACATCACACCACGGTATTGCCACCTAGTGGCACGTATGTGAAATAACACTCAAATACTTTACACTTTTCAACTGTTGATCTGCTGTAAAAGCCCTTAAAAAAGTTACATTGTACTAATTCCAGATATCTGTGCACCACTATGCCTTCTATTAAAATGTTTCTCTTTGTATTTGTCTTTCGAAAATATTAGAAAGTGCATGTATAGTTACTTCCTCCTTGTTGTTCCCTAACTTTTGTAAGTGTAGTTTTCAACCTTGTATGGCTCCAGTTTTCACAACGCTTCTGATCCCCATTCATTTCCCTCCTGTATTATCATTCCTGCACAAGAAGCTACATGTGGACCAGTGTCCAAAGAGGTGTGGTTTAAGATTACTGGGGGCATGAATAAAAAAAAGACCTGGAAATGAAAAGTTGCAAGCAAAGTGACAGACTCTATAACCCAAAAGTAGGCTCATACCTTGTAAAGAAAAATAGCCTAAAACTAGGCTGCCATTGATATTCAGCATAAAGTGCCAACTAAATATTCATATAAGAAATTGTTGTCTTCGAT
This sequence comes from Xenopus tropicalis, assembly GCF_000004195.4. Lineage (NCBI taxonomy): Eukaryota > Metazoa > Chordata > Amphibia > Anura > Pipidae > Xenopus > Xenopus tropicalis. The sequence continues at coordinate 106,459,588 of NC_030680.2, read as the reverse complement.
GAATATATTAAATGATTCTTCAAAACACAATGAGAACCTATTGAATATATCATATATTCGTCAAATCCAAATAGGTAGTTTCCATCATTCTCAGTGACTTTAGTTATAATAGAAGAAACAAGGCAATGGCATTCCATGTAGCTGGCGGGAGTCCAACTGCCTGACCTCTTCTATCAAATTTGGAATACAACCAACTATCCCGAAATGTTAATTATCTGTTTAATTCACTGTTCCTTAAACATTTTGCAAACTTCTGCCAAATGTGTACCCAAATATGTTAAGAACTTTTACAGGTCTTAAAAATGATTTTCTTAAATAAAAAAAACACAACTTGCTGCAAGAAATCTTTACCCAAAATCATGGTTGCCTAGTGCTGAAAGGAGGAATTCTCACACTGACTCTAAAATCACATTATAATTACACTGGCTAATCTGCTTTTGGGAAAGTGCTTTTCTTAGACAATGCGACAGGTGAATCACTGCTATGTCAATGTAGGAAGAAAATAAATTAAATATACAAGGGCTTGACCAACTGACTTAATCCCTTCTAGATTTGTTTTTAATCTCAGAATGAGGAACATCTTGCGAGGAAAACTCACTGCCAGCCACTCACTTGAAAAAAGAAGTGACTTATTCAACTAACTCACTGTACTCATTGCACTTAATGAGATGTGGAAAGCTTTGTAATTTAATTTGCTGGACCATATGTTGTTAAGTGATACTACTGATATTACTCCTTCATTTCTTTTTCTCCATTTAAACAGTGGGCAATACTCTCTTAGTAAATCAACTCACATGTAATGAGAAAAAAAATGATTTTCCAAGCACAGGAGACTCAGGCATTGCAGTGGCTTTGCCTCCCCGTTACTCAGCTTTATATCTGTACTGTGACACCTGTAGTGCACTTTGTTTCACACCCTGGGAAATATTTGACAATTCATGGTAGCCAGTTTTCTCCAGGTCAGTATAAAAGATTAATACTTGGCAACAAATTAGTTTAATGTCTAGACACTGAGGTTCATTTAGTTACGGAGCAAAATCAGGGCCATAAAATGAAATACAGTTTGGGAAAAAAAAATCCGAAAAATATTTTATACACTGAAATATAGGAGATTGCAATTTGATAAATGGAAAAAGGATACAATGCTGTTTGGAAGTTGAAAGCACAGTTTTAATAAAGTCTTGTAATATTGTTTGCCTTACGCTTAGTAGAATGAAATCTGCAATGATTCCTTGATCATCAGGGTCCTATCACAGACATGCATTATTGTTCACTTAATATTCTGGGAACCTTTCTCTTTATACTGGCCTTAATAAAAGAACTTAAAAACAAAAGTATTGAATGCCAAGCATATAATAAAGAAAAGTAATAAATCCGGGATGGAAATGAAATTGAAATGGCATGGATGTGCTGAAATCTATACTGAAGTGATTATTTTTGCTAGGCCCCTTTAATTGACCCTTTGTAGGTCAGTTTGTTTTTCCACTATAAAAAAATACGATTCTCTGCAGCACATGATGCCGGTTGCAGCGGTCACTCTAAGCTAAAGGGCTAATGGGACATGCTCTTCGAAAAATAAAGTTTTACTATTTGCCTGAAACAATGGGCAATATTTAGCAAAATATTTTTTGAAAATAAAAATTAAAGCTGGCTATTCAAGCCCAATGGATGCATTAGTGCTGTGACTAAATATAACTTCAGTAGTGAAACAGCAACTCTGGTGCTCTGACCCATTTTAGTCTAATTGTGTGTAGCTGTCTCACCCAGTTAATGGTCTGAAGCAGAAAAACCTGGCCTACAATTTCACCTTGTCAATACAAGTTCATTCTGCCGAGTTTTCTATGGTGAGCCCAACATGAAAACAAGCCTATGACCAACTTCCCTGGGATCCACCCAACACACACACTTAAACTCTGGAATAAACTCAGATTGTAAAACAATCTCCCAATGACCATATAATTATGAAATCCCGGATTTGACCATGTACATATACTTTCATAATAGTAATACATTGACTATAATTCTGCCATAACAGAAAGGGCCACACATGTCAACATACAAATGTAGGCATATATTCAAACCATACCCTTTCACAAAACATGTATATATAAAACATATATAAAATAAGCAGTGTGGGACCGGGACCCCAGGGGCCCACCAGAAAACCTTAGTCTATAAGCCCAGTCTTCACACTATTTTTCCTCCTTTCCTCACCCAACCTCTTTATTCTCCTGGTCTCTTTTATTTACATGCTAGCATCTATTCTTCCATCTATTTCTCCTCTTTGTTCTCATTCAGATATAGGGAATGACCATGAAGCAGGACTAATGGTCAGGAGCAGGAGGGCCCACTGATACCTGTGCCCACCGAGAGTTTTCCTGGTATCCTGGTGGGTCAGTACGACACAGAAAACAAGTCCAGACAGGCTGAACAAGCTGTTCTCAAATTACTCTCTGATAAAATAGATATAAATCAATAAAACACATTTTAAAAGAGGAAAATTAGTCTCTTCAGCCCCAGGCCTTAAAAAGTAATTTTAAAGGCTTCATTTGTGAAACAGAAGCAAAGAATGCATTTCAAAAGGTTCAGCAGTGATAGCTGTAAAAAGTATAAGCAAGGCACATTTATTCTCTATACTGTATGCTTTTGTCAAATTTACCACAAATGGCTTCTTATACAATGCAGTATGGAAACAGGGCATACTTGATTTTATATCCACTGTAATTTATAGCCCATTCTATGCAGGGCCCCCACATATATACTATACATTACAATAGTAGCCCAACTCCCAGTGTAGGAAATAAAAAGTTGTATTTAGATTATCAAAATATATTAAACTAAAACTCTTTTCCACCCCCACCATCACAAATTGCCCTTTTGCCTAGGGTGTTTTATTTAAATTCTATTTATTTAGGTGTTATCTTTCCACTCATATTTCTGTACATATTATTCATATTGTATGATAATGCCTCCATGCCAGGAAAAGAATGTTACCTGTAATCCAGTCTCCCTTTGGAATAGGAAGAAGCAGCCCTTAGTAGGAGCACAGAGCACAAAATAAGAGTTATACTGAGTCTAAATTGACACATTTGGGAGGAGCTTGTTCTTAAAGTAAAACCTCTGGAAAGAGAAGAGGAATCCCTGATAGCTGAGGAAACAATGTGACTAAAGTAGATATGGAGTGCCTGAATGGAGTAGAAATTACAAAAGTGGGTGCTTTGCATGGCGAGATCTTTATTCTCAGAAGATACTGTTTGGACCTATGCCTTACATTCTCCAAGATCTCCCTATTTCCCAAGATCTTCCTATTTCCATATAGAATGCATTTGCTTGCAAAATGAAAGCTGACATATAATTGAAAAAACACTGTTTTTACTATCACCAATTCTTTTTGTTATGGTGATGGAAACCTTACTCAACCCTATTAGAAACAATCCAGACAAAACAGGCATAATAGCTAATAATAGAAAGCACAAAGCAGCAGCATTAGCAGATGATTTGTTACTATTTATTACAAAACCAAAAATTGCACTGACTATATTGAAAAAATTTGGGGAATTATACAATTTTAAAATTGTAGTAAATCAGAGGCACTCAACATATATTTACCCACAAAAACAGCGCATATCTTGTTGACAATTTTCCTTTCCTGTGGACCAAAAAAAACAAATAACATACCTAGGGTCAAAATATCAATATCTTCCCTATACAAAGATAACATACCACCACTCCTGGACTCAATACCATCTTTATTGAACAAATGGAATAAACTATGCCTATCCTGGATGGGAAGGATACAAGCAGTTAAAATGGTAGCAGTGCCTTATTGTTTTTCCTACAAAATATACCAATTACCATCCCAAAACAGTTTTTTTACAAAGATGAGAGCTAGTATAACCAGATTCATATAGGGAGACAAAAATCTGAGAATACATAATAAAATCTTATCATTGAACAAATCTAAAGGAGGTTTATCAGTTCCAAATATATATCTATATTATGTAGCTATTCATTTGTCCAGGATACTCCAATGGAGGTTTCAAACTAAAGATAAAATATGGCGAGAAGCAGAACAGGCAGTGACTGACATACCCCTCCTCAACGCCCTATGGGCAAAAGAAAGTAATAATCCAACAAATATTAAACAACACCCTACAATAAGAGCAAGTGTGGAAAGACAACTACATCAAATACAAACTTTCCTACTCTCCATACAGCCTACAACCACTAATACAAAATCTGGATTTCCCACCCAGCATAGACAAACAAGCATTCTGACACTGGGGAACATACAAAAACAGGCCAACATTAATAATTGACTTTCTACAGAATAATAGGCTGATATCCTTAGCTAAAATTCAAAAGTGATGGGATGTGCACCCAAGAGATTGCTGGTGCTACAACCAAATACACAATTACATCAACAGTCTGAAAGTTAATCGAGACAGAACACAACAACCTTGGTGGGAAAAACATAGAGATCCATGGGAAAAAGAATTAAAGTTATCTCTAACAGATAAAAACTGGAATGCAATATATAACATAATCCATAAGCCATCCATTGCTTCCAAAACACAAGAAATGAATTCTGTTGATGTCCAGATGGTACTACACACCCTTAAGATTACAAAAAATATTTCCTAGTTCATCCAACAAATGTTACAGATGTCAGTCTGAAGAAGGCACCTTCACTCATATAAGGTACACTTGCAAAAGCCTAGGAAAGTATTGGGGAAATAGCCTAGAAAATGTAGAGACAATCATACAAGAAAAAATTGACTCAGAGATACTACCCAAAGTAATCCTCCACTTTGATCCCAACTCAAATAAAATAATTAAGAACAAGCTATTAATTCATATGTTGCAGGTAGCTAAGGCCCTTATTCCAAAGTGGTGGTAAAAAACCAAACCTCCCACACTGATTGGGTACTGCCTATGGAAGAGACGAGAAAAATGACAGCAATACTCCGTAATAAGCGAACCCATGGGTAAAACACCTTCAGCTAATTCACTGAAGGAAAACATTTTCTTTAATCCACTATTGCCATTGTAAAAATACCTAGACCCAAATGGCTTAGACTGTAGTGATACAGTGACTAATCATTCCAGCAAGATGGGACCACACACCCTTCTCCCTCAGTTTGATGTTGATAAACCTACTTATTTGTGAGACGATGTAATACATGAATGCCGCACAGACTATGTTATGTTTTGAAATTAATCTCATATCTCCTGTATACTTTTCCCCCCTATGTCCCCCTCTTCCCTTCTGTACCACCTATTTCCTTTTGAAAATTAATAAACAAAGATTTAAAAAAAACAAACAAACACTGTTTTTAGCAACAGTGCAGGTTCAGGTATACAAAGCAGGATGAACACTTCAGCAGTACCAAGGTGACAAACTTTATTTCAAGCCAGGCCAACTTAAGTAGTACATGGGACCATGCCTAGAATAATGCTGTGGATCCCACCAATATGGATCTCAATACATTTGTTCTAGACTATAGGGTTTTCTGTGTTTTTTATACATCTTAACCCTCTGTTTAAAACACTGTTAGATTAACTGGGACCCTTGCCACTGTTTAATGGCACAAAAAAATACACAGACATGATGAATAGCAACAGTAACAAATGGTACCGCAAATGGTAGATTTAGAGGCAGATTTAGTAGCACATGGGAAAGAGTTAAATCCCATCGTGTTTCTACAAAGAAAGCTATTTAGCCAAGCTTAAGAATACTGGCTTTATCTGAGGGCTGACTTCAGATGACCAGATCACCTATTTATTAAGAAAGTCTTATAAAAGTAAGCGCTACTGCAATGTTTTCAGATCAGGAAGCACTTTTCAGGGGAGGTCTGCTCCCCCATCTAAATGTACAAGTGTTATGTGTTAGTGCTTACATTTGATCAGCATTAGCTTTGGCACAAGATTAATTTCTATGGGGGCAGAAGCTGTGTGCAAAGTGTCAAAACTGGAAGGTGTGAGGGCTGCTTAACACACTGAATTGACTAGCAGAAAGTGTCAAACTGGCTTGTAAAGTGTCTTTCTGCCAACTCACACCTAATTAAACACGAACCCTAAATCCCCTAAAAGCCGTGTTGCTCAAAGTAAGTTTTCATGTGTTGATCTCTTGCAGCAAATGAGCTAATCAGACAAGCTTTCCAATTCAAAGCCAGAGCTTGCCTGGTCACTAATTAATGAACACACACTGCTTGCTGTATATTCTCTGAATAAAAAAAAATATACTAAAATATATAATAACTTTCATTGCATGAAATGATACAACTTCCTTTCATCTCTCTCCCTCTGGTCTCTGGATTTTAGTGTTAAAGGAGACATATAGCATAACTGAAGCCCCACCCCCATCTTGTAGGCAATAATAATGGTGCTGGTTTCAATCTGGGCTCAACATTATTATCTTTTAAAATGGCCTCTTTATTGGAGCCCCATGAATCTGCTATGGTCCCTGACACCTTTTGAAACGAGGGGTGGGTGTGTCCTAATGGCCCCTGCCAGAAGCAAAGTAGAAGGGGGAAATCACAGCCCTGCATCGACACAAGCAAAGACAAGCTTCAGTTCCCTACCAGGCCTGCCTAGATGCTGACATGTAAAATACCTTTGCTAATTTGGCAATGTACTTTTTCCCATACATGATAAATGATAAAAGAGAAAACTTTGGGCACCTAGCTGTTGATATATTTTTGCCAAACTGACTTCTCCTTTACACTAGTGTAGTCATGTTCCTAACCTACTGAAAGAACGTTATGGTCATTGTGCCAGTAAGAGGTAGAAGGCATTAGAGACTTGTGAGAGCAGCAATGTGATGTTCTAGAGCAGAGAAATAACCTACTGGCCTAGTGTTAAAAAGACTGGTCATGACATACAATTGTAGTACAAACATATGAACTATGAACTATGTTGCAAAGGATTATCTCCTGTAATAAGATCAATTTTAGAGTTTAGTAACCCCTTAAATGTCTATGGGGGGAACATGGCAGGGTAAATTGCCACTTGCACACAGCGCTGTATAACTACTGAAAGAAGATAAATGCCTAAAGTGAGCACCTGTAAGTAGCACTTAGCCTGTATGCCAGATGTTGGATTTGCTCCTAGGGTATTAAACCAAGCAAAGTTAAACTGGGAGGCAGAGCCACCATTGAAACAGAAATCTGAAAAATTCTCATAATGAATTTTACAGTAACTTAAATAAAGCAATGACTCTATTGCACGGGCACTTAATATGAGAGCTAACTAATGAACAAGATAGTGCTGGCTGGTAAGCAATATATAGAGTTTAGAGAAGACTCCATATATTGATGTTATTTATTAACCCATTTGCTTGTTGGAGCTGTAGTTTTACAAACACTAAAAGGTTCCTTGTTAGTACATCCCTGACTTTGTTGTAATGTTGAAACCAGTAATATATGAGCAGCCAGAAAGCACAAAGAGAACAGCTGCACTCACTCCTGGGCCTCCGAGTTCACTGTCCCTGATTCAGGTGAGAGAGATGTTATGTGTAATAATGTCTTTATATTGAGCACAGCATGGGAATTTCCAGAGGCAATCTCCTCCAAGCCACAGTGTCTATAATACAGCATTGCTGAAATACAGAAATTAAACTCTCTATTAAATAGCAGATAATAACACATGGAATTTGAGACACTAACCTCTATTAAATGTACTTCCTTAGCAATATGTTGAATTCTCACATGGCCACATATAATAGGAAGTGTTGCAGAGATCAGTTGGCCTCCTGGGCTTCTATGTTTTAGACATAATGAAATGACTATGTAGCTGTTAAACCAGTCTGGCTGTGTTACATAACTCATAAAAGCTAAAATGAAGCTGACTTATCACTGTATACCCTTTCCCAACCTTGTTGAAAATGACACTGTGTTCCATTTACCTTTTTTTTTTTAATATTATTAAAATTCTGACTATGAACCACAACATGATTAAATGCGGCTAGGAGCAGAACATTTTGAATCAACTGAAAACTAATATTGTTAGAGGTGTGGAGCAGTCACTGAGAATATATACTAGTTTCCACAACAGTCGCTTGCATTGCCCTATGGAAAAGCCAAGAATTTCAGTGCATAGAAAAAATAAATGGCCATTGAGTACGTTTAGTTACACAAGATCTAAAGGAAAGAAAAAGAAAAAAAAAATCTCTTAATTGCTTTTCAAATGGGTGACTCTTTCTCACTTCTAGTTGTTGTTTAGCCGTATAGGTGATTAAGTGAATAGCAGAATGGTTTTATTACCTTGTATGAACCATACTTGGCACAAAAAGCACCATTATTTTTAACATGAAGATTTAGAAAAACTGTTTCTTTGTATTGTAAAAGAAAACCAGCAGAATGAGATACATTAAAAAAGTGCATTGTAGTACGTCAAAGGAAACGGCAAATAGATTTAGGCAAGTATTACGGCCTTTATGAAATCAAAATACAGTCTGAGCTTACATGGGAATATAGAATGAATCCAGTCATACATTATGTTAGACGGAGCACATTTTGCAGGGATTTTCACCTAGCACAGGCTAACCCTGCAAGGCAATATACATCATATTATACATTACAACCACATTGTATTCATATGGGTCAACTGATAATTTGAATATTTGTGTAAATCCTGCTTTATAGGGCTATCAACATTAAATCATGAGCGTGCATCTCCAGATGTACTGCGTGTTACAACCATCTGGTGAGATAAGGTGTAGCACTTTGGCTAATGTTTCCCGAATGGCTTCAAGAGAACCCCACAAAATTTGCCAGTGCCCCTCTGAGGAACAAGGACACACTAACGGGGGCCAGGGAAGTAAAAAAACATGCTTGTGAATGCAAAGCCACACATAAAATAATACACTAATAATAAATAAATATATTAAGTAGTTGTGCAATTTATCAATCTATTGGGACATATTTAATTCTTTCATTTGCCTCACCCAATATTTCCCTTGCTAATGTAACAACACCCAGTGAGCACCGTTCCCACAGAAGAAACATATCCTTCCAGGAGATGAATGGAGTCAGTCTCTAAAATGATTTCAGAGAATTAGGCACAAGCTAATCAGGGATATTAACAGAAATACTATCCATTCCAGGTCTATACCAAGAGGGCAGTTCAAGGTTTGGGAGATTAATGGGAATTCATTTGTGCAGGAATAAATGTTTCGCCATACACAGTTGGGAAAAAATATGCCTTTTTCATATTAATATTGGCTTTGTGTATTTTCTAATATATTAAATAAGTTGTACATTCTACTGATTATTACTTCCCTCTTTGGTGCATCACTTTAAAGAACTATCACAAGAAAAGTCAATATATTGTAGTTCTGTGACACTACATTTACTATTATGTATATTTATTTAGACTTATTCTTTTTCTCATTTACTCTTCCTAGTTCATATTGTCATTATTGGCCTTTCATGTGCCCACGCCTTGCTCTTATTTACTGATCATTAGCAACAAACTAGGGGGCCTTCCTGCATAATTACAAATGTGATCATTAGAACATGGCAAGACAAAGGCTTCTTTGAGACTATCATTAGTTTCGTTGCTTTCATGGAAGTGCTCATTAAACGAAACTTCCCACCTGGTTTAGTTATCTTAATGAGGCTCTGACACAACTTTTCCAAATGTGGTTTTGTCTCACAGTTTGAAGCAACAACCCTTGTTATTTGATGCTGCAAGTTCAATATACAACATTTCTCTGCAATTGCCGTACAGACGTAGAATTATCATGTTAAGGAAGTGAATAAATGACATAGTATTAACATAAAGAACATTGGCAGCCAAGAACATGTGAAAGGGTGAAACAATATCATAAGAATCACCTCTGGATGCAATTTACTCCTATTAGAGGTTAGAAGTTTTACACAATAATAATGATTGGCTTCTGGAGAAGATCATTATGTTTGTTCAGATCTGCAGAAAATATGTATCCTTTGGTTCCCTCCACTACAGCAATTTATACATATACACTTGAGGCACCTTTAGCATATTTAGGGAAAGGAGTATAACAACCTCCAAAGAGCTGTCTTTAGCAGGATTTCAGGGGGCTTCATAACTCACATAATGGGACCCCACAGAGCAGGAATTGTATTTATGAAGAATAAGGGAAAGGCCAATAATACACCACAAATGAACCTCATAACTATGTAGGCAGAAATGTAGCTCCTGTAGTTATAAACATAATAGCCTCTGGAAAGGGACAGTGACCATAGGTTAGCTGTTATTGTAGCATAGAATGATGTCTACATTAGCAGTGGGGATAATAGCCTCTGATGCACTAACATAGCTGGCGTAGCAGCAGGAGATGGTCCTAGTAGTAGCAGAAGGTTTTAGTAGAGAGAGTTGGTACCTATAGTAGCAGTGGGTATAATAGCCTCTGGGAAGGGACTGTGGCTAGCAGGTATAGAAGGGTGGGGTGGTGCCTATAGTAGCAGTGGGATAATAGCCTCTGGGAAGGGACTGGGGCTGTGGGATAACAGGTATAGTAGGGAGAGATGGTGCCTATAGTAGCAGTGGGATAATAGCCTCTGGGAAGGGACTGTGGCTGTGGGATTGCAGGTATAGTAGGGTGAGATGGTGCCTATAGTAGCAGTGGGGGATAATAGCCCCTGGGAAGGGACTGTAGGATAGCAGGTATAGTAGGGAGAGATGGTGCCTATAGTAGCAGTGGGATAATAGCCTCTGGGAAGGGACTGTGGCTGTGGGATAGCAGGTATAGTAGGGAGAGATGGTGCCTATAGTAGCAGTGGGGGGATAATAGCCTCTGGGAAGGGACTGTAGGATAGCAGGTATAGTAGGGAGAGATAGTGCCTAAATTAGCAGTGGGGATAATAGCCCCTGGGAAGGGACTGTGGCTGTGAGATAGCAGGTATAGTAGGGAGAGATGGTGCCTATAGTAGCAGTGAGATAATAGCCTCTGGGAAGGGACTGTGGCTGTGGGATAGCATGTATAGTAGGGAGAGATGGTGCCTATAGTAGCAGTGAGATAATAGCCTCTGGGAAGGGACTGTGGCTGTGGGATAGCAGGTATAGTAGGGAGAGATGGTGCCTATAGTAGCAGTGGGATAATAGCCTTTGGGAAGGGACTGTGGCTGTGGTAGTAGCAGCAGGTATAATAGCAGTGGGGATAATAACCTCTGGGAAGGCACTGATAGCAGGTCTAGTATGAAAGATGGTACTTATAGTAGCACTAGGCCAACCACCAGTTAGTATTGTCTCCCAATGTGACCAAATCATTGCAAAATCTGTCTATTTTTATTCCCTAACCTACCAATGTTCTGATCAGCAGATGATCTGTCATTAGCCAAACAGCATGGCAGGGCCTCTCTTTTTTGTGTTGCTAGCTAAAGAATTTAATGAGTGTCATGACATTGCAAATACAAGTATAATCTGAAGTACAGTGAATCCAGAATAACAATTTCTGTGCCTATTTATTTAAACAGTATATTCATTTTTAATACATACACATTAACAAACATCATTTTAAAGGGTGTGGGTTTAGAGTCATAGTACTGTTTCTGTTTTAAAAACTTCTCAACTACAATTCCCATAACAATATTTCTCTCCAAACACAAGTGCAGCAAAAGAAAGATATATTTGGGCTGAGGACAACGACATCTGTAAATTCCATGCACAACACATGTTGAATTTTTATATATCCAAAAGTCATTAATATTATTGACAGAATTCTTAAAAAACAAAATGCGTCATTCCTCCCCCAGTGTGTTTTCTTATCTGCAACATTTAGCTGTTATTGTGAAGGTTTTACTAGAATAATGAGTCACCAGTAATAAAGTACAAGGGCGAGAAAGCCCATCAGTGGCGTATCATCTGCAAACAATTACAGCTCTGCTACTCGTTCTGTGCCGTTCTGAAAGGCCAAGGAAGCCTGCAATCAGTTATAGACCCAATTACCATAAAATAGATTAGCAATTCATTTATTAATGATTCATTAGTTAACCACACATAATCAGCAAACAGTAAGAGGGGCTGCCGAGTAGCCAAACTGTTGGGGATTTCAGCGATGAAAGGTTATGTGTATGCAAAACACCCGTCGTGAGGAAACCGATGTAGAACATAATTATGAAAGCAACTTTCCATCCTCAAGCAGCACAAAATCAGTCTAATTGAAGGGAAATTAATATTTTTTTTCTTCACATCGCAAGAACAATGGCTGCTGAATTCTGCTGCACAATATCCCTTCAGTAAGTTATACGGCACAATTAAGTTAATAAAATTCCAGACAGCAAGACTGTGTTCTTTGTTTGCTGCGTTCAGGGCCCTTCTAGAAAACAATAAATCGCATTCATGTCAGCCGTAGCCCATCCCTTTGCTAATTACCTTGTGGTGTTGAAATGACTTCTGTGAAATTGGGAGCACGTAGAAACATACAGCCATACAAGGGAGCCTTTTCAGATTTCGGCAGTAAATGTGAGATAGGCCTCAGGCACACAGATGTTAAAACAGTGAATTCCCCCACAGATTACACTAATGGAAGCCCTGTCAGAGAAAGTCAAATGCAGGATCTGTGGTCAAAATCTAATTAAATTTTCTGTACTTAAAAGAATATGAAAGCCTGGGGGTAATGAAGAGTGTATGAAAAAACTCGCTTGTTTGTAAAACTGTTTAATTGAATAGTAACTACTATTGAGCTATAACTCACAATGCAACACCTGTTAGTGAAATGACTATTCTGAATTACAGTGAGTGTGTTGCCGCTCGGGTACAGCCCAAAGTAGCTCAGGCAAGCCTAGCACGGATATTAGCTCTGGGGATATATATCCTGCTGTTCTTAATGAGTGCAAGCTGGTAGGTATAGTTTGTTTTTTCTTTTTATAATATAATCTGCAATTTAAATGCCTGTAGCTCTGACGTGAGACTTTCCAGACTTACTTAACTAGTTAGGTGATAAAGGCTGCTGAATATATCCTGATTTTCATATTTTCATATATCCTTAGGCCTTTTTAAGAAAGGAGGATGAATTTTTGGTTTTGATTGGCTAATAATTAGGACACTTTCTTAAGGCTCTTTCCATCACGCTCATGACAGTTGGTGCCATTTTGGAGAAGCCTTCATTATTTTCGTTCCTGTGGAAATATTCCCATCTCCGTTTATCAAAAAGGTAGAACATATAAATGGATCAAATACTGCTGTAATTTTTATATTTATTAACTGAACACTTTACAGACTAATAACCACCCTTTTCAGTTTTCTATTCTCGGCTGCCATGTTTTTTTCAGTGTACTTGGACTGATTAATGGTACAGGGAGTGCTGTGGAAAAGGTATCCATTGAATATAGCATTCTTATAATGTTACTAATAGGATGTCCTATTTTTAATAACAAGTGATGTGGCAGTAGGGCTGAGTGAAGATGCAGGGCCTCATTTAACACATTTACAAAGTGCAAAGTCCCAATGTTTCTGTACTTTGCTCTGCACGCTGAGATGTATAAATTGGAAGGCAAGAGTGCGCAAGGTATGGACAAAGGCCTTTAAGTGCAGGACTAGAAAAAATAATGTTCCAGAAGGTAGAATCTGAGTTTTTCCTAAAGAGAACGAGTGAGTGTTCCTTCCTTCAGGAATTTAGGGATAGAGTTCCAGAGATAAGGAGCAATGAGATAGAAAGGTTTAAGACAAGAGAAAGCAGTGGCTGTGGGTGGTGTAACAAGATGGAGGCTCTAAGAGGAGCAGAGGAGTGAAGGGCTTTGAATGTCAGCAGAAGGATTTTGTATGCTATCCATTGCTTAACAGGCAGCCATGCTAAAGATATTATTAGGGCTGATTTCTAGCACTACAAGGAAATTATGATAAGTCAAGCCACTGTGGATCAAGGCTGCTATTAAGCACATTGCTACAGCAGCCTTCTGCCATTGGCATGTTTGCCAGAGCACTTGGGGCAAATTCCTGTTTCACCCATGAAACTCTTGTCCAGTTGGTAAGTGCTTGCTGTGAAATTACCATGCCTGCCTAGCAAGTTCCTTGTGACTTCTTTTGGTTTGCAGTGCTAGCCAAAAAATGGCTAGAACCCTATGAAGATGACTTCATCAGCAAACCAGGGTCAATTAAATATCTTTTAGCAATAAAAATCCTTTTCATGAAGAGAAATTGTTATTTTGTTCTTATATCTTGTTCTTATATCTTGAAATATAAAATGTATTATTAGTTTATTACATGCTTTTCCTAATATTAAATATTCAGCCATGCTCTTTGGTGGTTGGGCTTTCCAAATTATGATGACTTGTGGTGGAATCAGTTATACATCCCGAAAGTCTCTAACTGACAAACTGGGGCATATTTATTATCCACTGATGATTGTGGTCTGGTAAAACGATGTCAGAAAATGCAGCCTTTAACCGCCATTCTATCATGTGCTTAGTCTTGGATTCAGTTGGATAAAGCTTTAAAACATGTTTGCTTGAGTGAAATCACAAATAAAGTATCACATATCTCAAAAAAATTTGATCCAGACATGTTAAAAATGGTAAAGCCTATGTATGAGACAGATTTATTAAATATGTTATACTAGACTGGTAGATTATTTTGGACTGACAGCTCCCCTTAAAGGAGAACTAAACCCTAAAAATGAATATGGCTAAAAATGCAATATTTAATGTACTGAATTTACTGTACCAGCCTAACGTTTTAACATCTCAATACCAGCCATGATCAGGGGCTCTCAATCTTGGAAAATATCTGTGACCCTGCACATGCTCAGTGTGCTCTGGAAACCTGTTGAGACACTTAGGGGCTGTCAAAAATTATCAAGCAGAAATGAATCTGGCCTGTAATATAAGCAGATGCTACAGGGTTGATTATTAAATTCTGATGTTAATTGCACTGGTTTCTGAGCTGCCTGTAGTCATTATCTGTATATTTTCTCTAAATACAGTATATTGGGAGTCGGTCCCTAAGCTCAGTAAGTGACAGCAGCACAGAGCATGTGCAGGGAATCAGCAGAAAAGAAGCTGGGGAGCTACTGGGGCATCTTAGGAGGCACAGATCTTCTCTGCTAATTATGTACAACATGTTTGCCCTATGTATTTAGTTAGGCTTTAGTTCTCCTTTAAACAATGAGTTCAGCAGCAACTAACCTATCTGACAAGATATATCTTGGTGGAATCATTGAGAAGAAGAGAATCTAAAGACATACTGCTAGATCAAATGGCTCAGTCATGATCAAATTGGCATTTGTATGTTTTTGTGTCTGATCTAATGTAGTTCAATGTAACGTGCCGCTATATAAAGTGCTGCTATATATCAAGTGCTATATAAATTTGCACGTCATCATTTGATAAATGAAACGTTCAAAAAAATACACGGTCTTCTACAACTGGCAGCCACAAGCAGCGTAATAACAAATGTAAGTGTGGCACAACTCCTTACCTGTACTCTTTTTGTTGGCATAAATTGGTAACCCCACCACAAATGTATGCGCCACTTCTCCCTCACTACACTGCATAGCTTTTACTTAGCATTTCGGGAGAGGTGACCTTACCCAACCTTGAGCATTTTAACTCTGAGCCCTGTAATGCAAGGAGCTGTGTGATGTTCAATTTAAAATTCTGTAACATTAAAATACAGAGAGAGGCGGCTTGTAGAATATAGACTTTGGAAACTAATTGGCTGCAAAGAACGTGAACTGGAGCCAAACTTACAGTGAACTTTTAAACAAGTGACTTTAGTTCGGGTGGAGGGGAAATAAAGACATCTTTGTTCCTCACTCAAATTAGCTGATTAAAAATACAAACTTTATATGTCTTAAATGTAGTATTAATTATTTATGTGAGAAAAAAAGCCAGTCCACGTGAATTACTTCTTGTGTTTCAATTAAAAGTTATGGGAAAAATAATCCTTCAACCTCTAAACTTCACTCCATTAACTGAATTCTGGCTTTAAGGGCTCTATTCATTGCAACAAAATGCTTTTTAGTCACTTCATATTTTTCAGGCAGTGTTTGTGAACTGGCAATTTGGTTGATGTTAAAACCAATTTGTTGAGGAAAGAGGTTTCCTACTGGCAAGCAATAATATTGAACACGAACCACAGACTGGTTCTTTTCTTTTTTTATATTTACAGCAACTTGGTAAATTGATGGTAAATATGAAATATCACAGAAAAATGTTATTTTTACTGGAACAGGACTGGTATATGAATTGGGCAGGGTTAAGCTATGGGAGTGAGATTTCAGCCGCACCAAAGGTACCTTTCCCGCATACGTGCTGCCTTGCTTGAGGTTAGAGAGTAATTTAGCACAACCCTAAATGGGAAATAGAGCTTTTTTGGTTTATTATTAATCATTCATGCAACAAAGGTGTGTGGAACCTATTTGTATTATAAAATGCCCTGACTGTTATAAATAACTGTACAGCATTGCATAACTTGTTGGCACTATAGAAATAAATGGTATGATGATGTTTATAGACTATATGAAGCGTTCTTGTTTTGTAAGCCATAGTTTAATTACCAGGCTCTGGGTGCTAGGGTGCTTCTTTCTCTCTCATCCTTAAATCTGAAGTAGAACACATTTGGGCTTTGATATTCTGGCACATTTAACTGCTTGTTTGCACAGCTCTGGAGTGGATTGAGGGAAACAGGAGGAAACCATGTGTTCCCCATTTCTGCTCTCTGCTACCTGGCCAAGTATGAAGGAAGCTTCTCTACTCCAAAGTTGTAAAAGGCAACAGGACACAGACCCGTGTACCTGAGTAACCAAACTGGGTTACACTACAACACAGCCGGGTGCTGAGCAGGTTGAATGAGCTACCAGGCAATGTTAGATTGTATGGCCTGCAATGTAACTGCACTTCAGAGATTGTAATTAGGCTGCTGACCAATGGTCCTGGGTGCCACAGTCACTGAGGAATGAAGCTGGATGCTTGGCAAAGTTTCATTCTAAGCAATGAGCAATTAAACAGGGTGCCTTGATAATGGCACAGGGCTCTCTTCTCTTCATCTAAAAAGAAACTTTCTACTTGGCAGTTGCCGGTGCTGATTGGCAGGAACACATTAGGTTAACACAAAGGTGAGCATTCCTGAGTAATCCCAGCCTGACAGTGGTAGCATCTGGCATAGGCAACTTGTTTCCCTTTCATGTGAATAGGAAAGGAAATCATTTTTAAAAATTAGAATAATTTGCTTATAATGGAGTCTATGGACCTGAAATTCAGAACTTTCTAGATAATGGGTTTACTAATAACAAATTCGACACCTGTATCAGTAACATAACCTCCTTCTTATCTGATCTAAACTACTTTCTTTATGTTGTCTAGATTTTGCTGCAGATTAGCTCCCTTAATCCTGTACTCCCTGTTTTTGCTACAGCATTATGCTGCTATCTTTACAACAGATCTTACTCATATATTCAATTACTCCTAGCATCTGAGCAATCTTTCTTTAGATACCTTATTTACCCACATACTGATGAAGTCCCAATCTATGTCTCCATTTCTACACTAAATCCTACATTTCAGTGTGGCTAACGTGTCTTAGATTAAACAAACTGTAAATCTTTTTAATTTCTTTCATCACACCATCCTGCCATTGGGGTACTCCTTGCACCAACACAAACAAACCTGTCCCTTTCTATCTCCTAATATCACCTGTCTGTCCCTTTTTTGCTCAAGGAGCTACAAAAATGCACGCACAATACATGCTCTGATCATTTGCTGCTGCTTTCGCTCTCTCTCAAAAGGTAACTGGCTCCTCTATTCTAATCTATTTTATCACTTGCCATTAGAAGGGCAAATACATTAGAAAGCATAGGTGACTAATATTTGTATTGAATAATAAACAAAATTACTAGTTGTAACATCTCATCTAACAGACCATAACATTCCATGGGAAACATTCCATTCTGTAGTCATGCTGATTAGGCCTAGCATTTGCAGGTGTCAGGGTCAGCAGTTCATAGTTTGCCCTCTTCACACCGGTGTTAGGTTCGCAATAAATTATTTAGTAATTATGGGGGCATTTAAATGAGAGAGAATTTTGTCTTCAATACTTATTGTGTTTCCATATGTTTATACTTGTATTCTTTTCTCAAAGAACCACCAGCTCACATTACAGCCTCACACCTTTCATGTTCTTCTCTTGCTGCTTCCTACAGTATCCTCCTAGGTCCATTTCTCTCCACCAGCTTTACGAATGGTCCTGTCTTCTTATGAAAACTAAATCTTACCACTTGGAGCAATAGCATATTATCTAATTTAGGTTGAGTAGTCATGGAACTTGCATCCCCAAGTAGACTAGTGCTGCAATGTTTGGTTGTAATTACCTGCCCCCTTATATTGTTAGCATTGTGTAACTTCATACTTGGGGCAGAAATTGTGATTTACTGACCTGTGATTTTTTATTTATTCACTTATGCACTTGTTTTAAATTTCCATTCTTGTATGCATAAGACATATAGGAGCACATTTATCAAAGTACGATTGATTCCAAATACAAAAATTTTTTATTTTTTCTAATTTATAGAACTGTGCGTATTTTCTGCGAGTTTTTTGTTAATTTGCATGACTTTTTCATAATCTGCAACAAATTTTACGTGATAAAATCGTATTTGTCGCAACGAGTATGAAAGTTTTGGATTCATTAAAGCTTTGCTATTGTGACTTTCCTTGGGCCAGGTTGGAGATGCAGAGTGCCATTGAGCCCTATGGGAGACTTTCCTTGGGCCAGATTGGAGCTGTAGAGTGCCATTGAGCCCTATGGGAGACTTTCCTTGGGCCAGGTTGGAGCTGCAGAGTGCCATTGAGCCCTATGGGAGACTTTCCTTGGGCCAGATTGGAGCTGCAGAGTGCCATTGAGCCCTATGGGAGACTTTCCTTGGGCCAGGTTGGAGCTGCAGAGTGCCATTGAGCCCTATGGGAGACTTTCCTTGGGCCGGGTTGGAGCTGCAGAGTGCCATTGAGCCCTATGGGAGACTTTCCTTGGGCCAGGTTGGAGCTGCAGAGTGCCATTGAGCCCTATGGGAGACTTTCCTTGGGCCAGGTTGGAGCTGCAGAGTGCCATTGAGTCCTATGGGAGACTTTCCTTGGGCCAGGTTGGAGCTGCAGAGTGCCATTGAGCCCTATGGGAGACTTTCCTTGGGCCAGGTTGGAGCTGCAGAGTGCCATTGAGCCCTTTGGGAGGCTTCAAAAACATGCACAGAAGGATCACAGTTAGAAAGGTTTTCCTGCCGTTTATGATCATTCGAATACGAAAATTTTGTGACTTTCAGAATGCTATTACGATATTATCCTGACTATTACAATCTTTTCGTAAGCCTTTTCGTGACATTTCCAGAATTTTACCCATTTTGGGATTCGAACTCGTACTTTGATGAATCTGCCCCATAGTGTAACAATAACTGGTACCAGTGCCAAAATAGCTAAACAATGTATGAACAACAGGGGGCGGAGACTAAAGTAGCCTTGTGCTCACAGCAAGTAACTGGGCTACCGAGCAACATAGCTGGCTGCACAAAATCCAACTGATTCTATTGTGCAATATGTCTAGGTGGTTCATTGCAATCAGTATTATGCATGTAGGAATAGAAAGAAACTGAATGCACATTGTTATTGATATTTTGTTTCTTTCGATTATGAGTTTGCCTATTGCCACCTCTACTGGGAGTAGCTATTATGCGGTTATTATTTGTTCAATACGTTAGAAACAATATTTTGGGTCTTTAACAAAATGACATCTGCAGCAATTTGGAAGTAAAAGCCAGTTCTTTTCATATTTTCTTAAAAGCTACCAGGAAATAGTTGAAAAACCTGATATCTATAGGTTAGAGGAGAAACAGAATAGGGGTGAAACATGAAACCATCACAAGTGGTAGGCACTAATGGATTTTATACAGGTCAGAAGAAGACGGTTTTGCAAAAACAAGTAATTCTAGAACAATTCTAGAACAAGAGCATATTATATGAAGGTGGAGGTTGCAAGGTTGGAAACATTTATTTATGTAATGAGCAGCTATTGTATAGCATTTTTCCGACGTGACAACATACAAGACCTATTTATTAGGTTTGCAATATTTGCAAAATCTTCACATTCACCCTATTGATAGAACATTCATTTCCTTCATATATCAACATGTTCCCAATTGTGAACTAGCATTTGCTTCATTTAGCAACTACAGTGTAAATACTGTAGTGCTCAGTGCAACATAAATATTATAAAGGCAATTGGGGGTGTTTATTACGCAAAAGACTGGATGCAAGGTGCAAAATAACAAGCACAAACTGCTATGTTTTTACTTCCCCATGGGTGCATGCCCAAAGGCCAAACTTATGGATACAAGTGCTTCTTGAATGAGCATTATGAGGAGTGATTTTGTCCCCCTCAGTGTTTTTTTCACTAGTCTCTAGGCATTAATAAACAAGCCCTATTATTCCAAAAATGTTCTTTTGTGTGCAGTGTATAAGCAATGAAGTTGGTGTGTCCAACTATTTAATATGTATACCTTGAGTCTGAAAATATAGTTATGCAATGAATATATTTTAAGACCCTGACAGTGACGAGGAAATAGAGCATATCAAATTCATTGGTGTCTTGTTGTGTATTGTTGGCAATAACATCTAAATAATTGTTTCTGTTTGAAAGTTTCTGTCAAGGCCCCAATAGAGTAGGGAAAATGTTTTCTCACAGTAGTTATGTGCATGTCTCATCGTGCAGTCCCTAGATACAAAGCAAATGTCCTGCTTGATGGTTGTAGAATGTCTAACATATGGCCTTCATTTCAAGCAAAGCTATTAGGAGAGAGGGGTAATGTTCAGTCACAGAGCCCTAGGCATGCCAAGGGGCACTTTATAAACTGGGAAAGTTCAGTTTGAGGCATTTGCCAAGTAGAAAAAATATCTTCTTCTCTAATGTGATTTCTAATATAATTAGATATTCAATTACTATCATGTATTACATTACTATATTAAGAACTTCCAGTCAATTAATCAAATTTTGGTTTTCTTTTTCCTTTTTGCAGCTGTCGGAACAAAGCTAATCTGGGTTACTGCTCAGGTGCAAACTTTCCCAGTGTTTGTAAATAAGCCCAACTGTTTGTGTGAAATTGCAGTTGCAAGTGCAGAATGGGAAGCATTTTTTTTACAAACAAAAACAAAGCAATTTTACTTCATATTCTGCCACTTAAAGTTAGATAGAAATACAGTATTAGGGACCTGCAAATGGGCAAACAGTGAATGGAATCTGGCTGCCACTTCATCTCAACACTCTCTGGAACTCAATGCCTCTTTTTATGTTTGTGGCCCTTAATCAGTACTGCATGATGGATTTTCATGAGCTATTGCTTCTAACAAAATAACAACCTGTAAGATATTAGCTTACAGAATTTCGGTATCACCTTAATCATCAAGATAAAACCAGTGAAATGACCCAATAATAATCACTGGATATTTAAGTTTTAATGCATACTGGAACTAAAATTTGAAATGATGAGAAATACTTTATCACTTCCTATGGCATATTAACACTTTTTATTTGAAAGGGCACTTGAGTATAATGCATCAATTGATAGGGATAAAAAATGTGAGGTGAAGCATGTTTCATTCATTTAACCATCCTTTACCAGACCTTACAGGCTTATATTACATACTTTCTCAAAAACAAGAAGGTCTACAATATCTGCCCTAGGTGGTAAGGGATGAATTCATAAGTAAGTTTATAATCTTTAAGAAATGAAAAGTTTTGCATTGTGCCTTGAATTGCTGTCTATTAACTAGTCATTTTTTGCTTTGATGGGGGCTCTCTGGAAAACCTGAATACTCCCAATTTCCAGGTAATAAGGTATATATAGTCAATCTTGTAAATGTAGAAGTCCCACACACAAAAAAAAAAAAGAATAGAAATTGCAAGGAATCTTCCCACAAGAAGGTATCTCAGTCCCAATTGGTAGTGGTAACCACAGGTGCTGCCACTTCAAAGGTTAGTCAGACCCAATCCAATCTATATAGAAAACACAAAAAGGACGGGTGCGCTCTCTGGTGAAGCAAGTTTTTAAAAAAGTTTAATAAGGATAAAATATTGCACTTACAATTTGCAGTGTATTACACACGATCATCAAGCAATACAAGTATTGAGCACAACGTGTTTCGTCCAAAAAAACGTCATCAGGGAAACAACAATTTCAAGCTTGTTTTGTTTAGAGCCACTCAGTTACTGTGTCGACTCATTGAGCCTGGCTAGTTAAAGTGGGCCCGCCAACTTTTGACTTATCTATTATCTTATCTTATTAAGTCCAGTTAAAGTTCCGGTCCATCAGCACTAACATGTAGCACAGGGAGATGGTGTATAGAGTCATCTCTGCAGGGAGTTCATCAAAGGAACAATACAAAACAGATTATAGTTCATCTGGTCATCTGTACAATTATAAAATCCTAATTTACCTTTGTTAGTACAGGTATGGCATCGGTTATATGGAAACCTGTTATTTAGAAAGCTCCGCATTATTGGAAGGCCATCTCCTATAGACTCCATTTTAATAATAAAAAAAAGATAAGATTTAATTAAGGATAAAAAAAACTTCTTGTTTAATTCAATTTCAGTTTTTTCCTCTTCAATAGAGTTTTTACATGATGAAACATCAGATACATTTTTCTTAATTGAATTGCATCTCAATTTGGATTTTAACCTTTTTCTCACTGAACTGAATCTGGCCCAAAGTATGGTGATCCAAATTATGGAAAGACCCCCCATCTGGAAACCCCCGGGAACCAAGAATTTTTTATTACATTTCCCTTACCTGTATTGCTCATAAATATCAAACAAGTCTAATATAGATCGTACAGATTAGTTATCAGTGTTATTCTTCCACTAAAAAGGAAATTTTATTAATAAAAAGGTTTTTATCATGAATTTAATTCCCCTATAAGATGATCAAGAACAAGATTACTGTTCACATTCAACTAGACTGAGTTCTACTTGGGTTACCCATCAATATCCAGCACCACTGTGGCTTGCTAGAATGCTGTTGCAGTGCCAAGGAAAATTAGATTTACATTCTAATTAAAATCAAATAAACAGCCCTTATCCCACAATTCACATAATCTAAATAATTACTCATCTAACAGGGCTGTTTGTGAGGAGCACTTTTCTGAAAAGTGAATACTGTCATGGGAAAACACATCAGTTAATAGAGCTTCTCCAGCAGAATCCTGCATTGGAATTCATTTTTCAAATACACAGATTTTTTTAAATTTCATTTTGAAATTTCACATGGGGATAGCCATATTCTTTAATTCCCAGGCTGCCACAACCATGTGACCTGTGCTCTGATAAACTTCAGTCACACTTTACTGCTGAGCTGCAAGTTGGAGTGATACCACCCACCGCCCTTTCCCCCCCAGCAGCCGATCAGCAGAACAATGGGAAAGTAGCAAGATTGCAGCTCCCAGTAGATATCAGAATAGCACTCAATAGTAAGAAATCCAAGTCCAGCTTGGGACTCCTCCAGTCACATGGGAGTAGGAGAAACAATAGGTTACCTGAAAGCAGTTTTAATGTGTAGCACTGGCTCCTTCTGAAAGCTCAGACTCAGGCACAATGCACTGAGATGGCGCCTACACACCAATATTACAACTAAAAAAAATACATTTGTTGGTGTAAGAATAAAATGTTAAATGATAGAGTAAATTATTTGCTATGTAAACTGTGTAATTTAGAAATAAAAAGTATAACATAAAAATCATGACAGTATCCCTTTAAGTTGTTTTCTGGTCACCATGCACACCACTCACACCTATAAATTGTATGAATGTGCTCCCATTTATTTCTTTTTGCCGAAATACCACCCCAACTCACCCCTTAACTAGTGATGAGCGAATCTGTCCCAATCATTTCGATGAAAAAAATTGCGAAATGCAACTTTTTTTGATGTGTGAGACATTTTTGTTGATGTTTTTTTTTATGAAAAACTTTTTTTGATGCGTGCAACTTTTTTTTATGTGCGCGACTTTTATGATGCACGCAACTTTTTTTTATTTTGCTGCACAGCAAACCTTTTCCGCAGCAAATTTTTGAGGCAGTGTAATGAAAAAATCCACCAATGGCGAAATGTCGAAAATCGCCATAAATCCATGCATGGTGAAAAATTTCACTCATCACTAACCTTATCCTTTGAAAACTAATCTAGTTAATAAAAATTAGCCCCAGGGGCTAACAGTACTTTACTGTACTGGGCATTAATAATAATCACTCGCAGTGCGTTGGGGGATTGAGTATCAACTGTAAAAATACACTTACCACCCCAGGTTAGCAAGAATAACAGATCCGACAATACAGTTTAGCTGAGAGTCAAGCCCTGGGGGTAACAATGGGTCGGTGGAGGGGAAGGGTTACAGTGTAATTATTGGTCAGTGATACTGAGAAGCTGCTATCATTAATAGAAGTATTAGTATCACTTTAATCACTGAGAGCATTTACTGTTGTTAGAAGAAGGGACTGGTGTGATTTCCCCAAAGAGCTAAATGCTAATAACAGATGCAGAAAATAATGTAAATAAATGGCTAGATAAATTTTTAGCAAACCGGAAAATGTTAGGACAGGGTTAGTACTGGTAAAACAGACGGCTGACCTGGGAAATTGTGCAATGGCAATAGTGGAATAGTAGAAAAAATACTTGCACAGCAGGGCACATGTTCGAGATAGCTTTAGATTTTCATTTCACTTTTCCCTTTAGTGTGTCACTACAGCTTAATACATTCCTGTAGAATTGTGCTTAGTACAAGGGAATGGTTATGTCTCTTTACAGGCTATATGAAAACCAAGGGAGTTTTTCCTCCTAATAGAGTCCAGTTTACAGGCCTGTTTGGCTCATACTGACATGAGAACAACCCCTTATGGCTAAAATAATATTGGGAGATTCAGGACTACCGTATATACTTGAGTATAAGCCGATCCGAATATAAGCCGAGGTACCTAATTTTACCTAAGAAAACTGGAAAAACTTATTGACTCGAGTATAAGCCTAGGGTGGGAAATGCAGCAGCTACTGCTAAGTTTTAACAAATAAATCAAAAATATCAAAAATCAAAATAAATACCAATAAAATTACATTAATTGAGGCATCAGTGGGGTATATGTTTTTGAATATTTATTTCAAAGAAAACCAGTAAACTAGCTCTGTAAGCGGAGAAGAGGGTCAACAAAAACAATATGAGTACTACCCCACGCTCATTGCACATTGGCAAACTGGCAGCAGACCCAGTCCCGGAGGGATGTAAGGGGAAATAAGTATTGCTAGTGGGAGCCTAGGCCAGGGCACTGGAGGGTCTGGTTGCAGGTGGCCTAATTTGCACACAAAGGAGAGAGGGTGCTAGTCTAGAGGGACCCATGGCACCCGACTCGAGTATAAGCCGAGGGTGACTTTTTCAGCACATTTTGGGTTTTGAAAAACTAGGCTTATACTTGAGTATATACAGTAATTCAAATATGCTATTCCCTCAAGCACAAGAATATGTTTTAGTTTAGGTAAACTAGCTTTACAATATGCTGACATGTCTGTCCTTGTGTTCTATAATATAGCAAAATTAATTTATAAACAGTATATATATATATCTTTTGTATAGCAAGCATTTTAGCGTATTTTACAATTCACAAGGTTTATCTAAAAAATGGGTGCTTTCATATCACAGTCCCTTTCATGGTGGTTCTATTGCTAACAAGGCCTATGGATCTGGAGTTTCTGTTTCTCACAGTGACTCCCAACTCATAGTAATAGCAATAACTACATTCTCATTATACAAAAAAATCAAGAATAAGGGGGTGATTTATCAACATTTGAATTCACATTTTTCAAGTCAATGGGAGTTGTCCTAGGCAAAATCAAGGCATTTTTTTCAATTTTCAAATTTGCAAACTCACAAATTCAAAGTATTCTTTTTTGCAATCGAGTTTTTCATATTCAGATTTTTAATAAATAAGCATTCAAGTTTTTTTTTTAAATGCAAGTTTATTCAAAGTTGAAAAACTCTTAAATTCACAAACTTGAAAATTTATAAATAAGCCCATAATACTTCACCTATCTGAAAATAATACAGTAATGAAGTAAATCATGAAAACGTTCCAGTCTGAAACCTCTCATTTAAAGTACCCCTGCTGCAATGTTGCAATGTATGTATGTGTAGCCCACTTTAGACGGTGCTGCTACTGGTGCCATCCAATGGCTTACTTTTGGCGCTACAGGAGCCCTGAGCCCCAGCTTACTATGGGGGAACAGGTACAATATTGCAGAATGGTGTGCCTCCACCCAGGGTAGGTATAGGTAGAACTATAACTCCCCGCCCTGGGAAACTCTGTAATGTCCTCCTTGGACAGGGACTCCCTGCAACTCCCAGTACCTTGCCCCTCCCTTGGGGCCTTGGGGATAGCTGCTTACCAGGCAGTTGAGGATCCTCTGTATATGAACTGCCAAGACACCGGTTATGATGATGAACCAGATGAACTTGCTTTATTGAATGCAGGGTATATTACACAAACAGATCAAGTCACACTTCTCCTTTACTTCTCTCTTAGAGAACCTCTCTCTCAGGGCTACCCATGGTACTCCCGCCAGGTCATCCTATCTAGGAGCTCCCACCGGTGCTCTCGCCAGGAGACCCTCTCTTAGGGCTCTCCCCGGTACTCACGCCAGACTGACCCTCCACAAGGACTCACCCCGGTACTCTCGTCTAAGTACTCTTTGATTAGGAATCTCCTTAGTAGTGACTTGCTCCACCTGACTAGACACTACATGTCCTAAACTCCAGCCATGAATGCTGGGGGGGGGTGTCTTAACCCCTCTTACTCCTGGTGGGGCTACTTCTGCCCGTCCTTGCTATCCTGCCTGTCACTCCTAGACCTATAATCATATCTCCTCAACTAGAGCACAAGCCTGTTGTACACCTCTTTACAGAGGGAGGTCCCAGGACTAAAACCTGCTGAACATGGTCCTCCCCTTTTATATTCCAACACACCACCCAGTGGCTGCTGCCTGAACTGCAGGGAAACTCCCTCTTTATACAAACATGCCAGGGCCACCTTTAGGTGTCCATATCCCAAAGGGTCACCCTCTAGTGCCTGTCTAATGGGAACCCTCCCATGGGGCCAGCTATATGGGTGTGACTTTTATGGCATTTTGTAATAAAAAGACTGCTGTACAATATACACACTCCATTATTTAATGTGGACAAGTATTAGTAATTTTTGCTAGACTTCACACTGGTATTTGTTCAAACACTTGCAAATACAGGCAATATTTTCCCTCTTTCAGTTACTTTTGGTATTGTTCATATTTCAAGAGTAGCTTACAGTCTCATTACCATGGCTATTACCCTTGACTTTAGCATCTCCTAGCTCAAAGAGTTCAAAGGATAAATGGGAGTTGGTGATTATCATAAAAGGAATGTTGCTGACAGGAGATCAGGGGATATAATGGCAACGTGAATAAGGATGAATGACAGACTTCTTTAAGCTTATGTCTGTCCCATTACCTTATTCACATTTCATCTAGAAAAAATAACTTCCCCCAAGGCACCACAAATAGATATAAAAATGAACACACTTGAAAAATAGCAAAACTAATAATGACTACAGGGCAACACATTCATGTGATGGAACATGGCCACCTCAGCAAAGCAAGTGTCATAATGCTAGCTACATTATTTATTTTTTTAGACAATAGTATTGTTTCCCCCTCCTCTGGTGTGTCTTTGTAAATTGTGCTAGAATGTAAATCGCCGGTGGGATGGCATACGCGGCGCCGAAATCGCTGAAGTTTCCTCTCAAGGCAACTTAGGCAATTTTGCCAAATTGCTGCACCACGTATGCCATCCCCAAGTGAAGCAGCACCAACTGATCACTTAACAAGTGCGTACCATGCTTCAAATGAAGATTTAGAAGGTTGGACACTTCTACTCTTCGAACCTGTATGGTGTATGGCAGTGCTGTCCAACTGGCGGCCCTCTGTGTGGCCCTCCACCTGTCTGGCTGCTTTGATGGCTTACCTTTGAGTAAGCATTAAATGGTATCAGTACTGAGATTAACTGGCCCCCTGCATGGTTCTCACCTCAGATTCAGCCTGTAATCCCTCTGTATTGCTCAAATATGTAATCCCCTGTGTTTTTCACACCTTTTAATACCTGCATTGTTCACCCCCTGCAGTGTTCACACCTCAGGCTCAGACTGTAATCACTCCCATTGTTCACTTCTTCACACCTCAGACATAGGTACTGTAGGCAGAGTATGGCACATACAGCCAGCTTAGGGCAGGTAGAGTATGGCACACACAGGAAGGGTAGGGCAGGCAGAGTATGGCACACACAGTCAGGCTAGGGCAGGCAGAGTATGGCACACACAGTCAGGCTAGGGCAGGCAGAGTATGGCACACACAGACAGCATAGGACAGGCAGAGTGCTGCCTGTGTGTGCCATACTCTGCTTGCCCTATGCTGCTTGTGGGAGGTGAACCTGGCAGGGGTTTGTTGTGGGAGTTTGTTAGCAGTTGGAAATAGCCATTAAATGGTCCCTAAGGTGTGTAATTATGTACTGGGGTTGCTGTGCTATCCACAAGGGAGGAGGAGGCATATGGAATTTAAGGGTATATCTTAATATGACATAATTCTTTCACATATGAATGATGGTTGATATCTCCACAGTAAGGACCAAGCATTTGGGATTTTGCTGTGCTACCACCATTGTGATAAAATAGGTGTGGTTTGAAGTGGGTGTGGTTTCAAAAAGGGGAGTGGTCAAAAC
This sequence comes from Xenopus tropicalis, assembly GCF_000004195.4. Lineage (NCBI taxonomy): Eukaryota > Metazoa > Chordata > Amphibia > Anura > Pipidae > Xenopus > Xenopus tropicalis. The sequence continues at coordinate 106,430,846 of NC_030680.2, read as the reverse complement.
TGGCTTCCATTAGCGGCCCTCCACCATGTATGCTAGAGAAATTCCGGCCCTCGGCACCGTAGAAGTTGGACAGCACTGGTGTATGGTAAATAACACCAAGTAGTCCCAGCCAGCTCCCTTTAATCTGGTTACATTGAATGGAAAGCAGAACACACAGACACGCACAAACAGCCCAGGCTTTTTTCCTCATCTTCCATGGGGTAATATGTCAAAGTAAATAGTATTATTATGATGCAGACCTTAACAACAGGTTTGTGTTGTTTTTATAACTGCGATGGCAGAATGATTCATTATGAGAAGGATATGAATATCTGGCTGTGATTCGTATCTTTTAATATATAGCATTTTATTTTCAGTATCTCAAATAACAAAATATATTACTTTTCAACAGAATCATACTAAAAGTAAAGTTCTAAAAAAAAAAGTAGTTTTAAATACATTTGTGTGCTGCTTTCTTAGGCTGTGAATGTATATAACAATTGCTTATCAACATTGCAGGTTATACTCACATTTTTAAATAAAAGCCTTGGAACAAAAAGAAACATGTTAGAAAATGTAAATGGGATGGGGGAAGTATAAACAAAATACATGTAATTCAAAGATCATAATTTGCAGCTCCATTCAAAGCTGAAATTTAGGTCGGCACTGTCCAACATTATGTTGTATACCCACATGTTCCCAGGATGATCCCAGGAGAACAATCTATTATCTTCATACAAAAAGGCAAAGAAGGCTGCAGAGAGGAAATCACTCCAGTACAAAAGAATATAGGGAGGACACACTGCACCCCACCATGTGGTAATATATGTTGTAAAATTACTAAATTATATTTACAATCTCCCTCTAATAGAACCACCTTTTCAGAAAAAAATCTGACCCTCTTATCTCTTCTAATCCCTCCAAATTAAATTGGCATCAGAAATAATTCTTACTGGCTGGGTGACAACCCCACTTTGATAAATCAGCCCACTACTCACAAGAGCGAGTATACCAATTTATTTCACAGTTCTCCCCACTAATTTCTAAAACATTTATAATTTTTTCTCATGTTTTTCTAAAGAATACTGATATATCTGCAGAGCTCTGGAAGGGTTGAACTTAATGGACTTTGGTCTTTTTCGAATCCAACTTATCTATGTAACTACTCACACCAATGCACACATTAGCTTGTTTGGAAATCTTCCTCTACTTAAATTGAGAATTCTCAGGAGCTGTGAAAAATTCCTTCACCATTAAAGTCCATGGGAAAAATTACAAATGATAAAAACCCAAAACTACCTGAACCTGTTCATGACATTTCTTAGGCACAAGGTATGGGGATGAAAATTGTTGAGGGTTTGGGATTTTTTGATAAATCTGTTCTGAAGTTCCTTTAGGGTCTCATCCAGGGGTACACAGGGCACAAATAAGCACTCATCCCATATCTCACCCTAGCTGGCCTTCAGGCTGGGCCCCTTTAGTTCATAACAAGGTTACAGATATATAGAAACATTGGGGAAAAGTCACCCTGCTATAGTTCCAGGGGTACCCAGGGCTCAAATAAGCGCTCACCCCAAATATCATCACATTCTCACAGTTATGTGCAATGAATGAGGCAATAAATAATAAAAAAAAATATATACCTGTATATATATATATATATATAGTATAAATCTTTATTTAAAGGAAACATAAAGCCTCCCAGGCAATTTATTAGTATTAGCAGCAGTACTCCCTCTTTAATTACTACACATACACCCTGACACCCAAAGTGGGATATTAGGTAACTGCGAATTCAAGGTTGGACTGGCTTAACAGGGCTCTGGGAAAAACCTGGTGGGCTCTTGTATTGGGCCCCTTTGATGGAGCATGTTGGTGGGTGAGCCGGATTGGTCCCCTATGTGTTCATGGGATTTGTGGGAACTGAATGAATAATAGAGCTGAATTTGGTATGAAAACATCTCAATAATGCTGGCATAGCTTTAAGGTATCTCCCTTTGCATCTCTCTGTTAGTACTGTATGAAAGGCAGCTCCTTTTCATTTGGGCCCTGCCTTTACTTCAGGATACATAATGTTCCTAACTATGTCACTCTACCTTCTGCTGCTTTGAAAAGCCAGGAGTTGAAATAGGTTTTGACCAATGTGATGGTATCAGGGAAAAAAATGTTCTTCCCTGCCTGCAGCCGCATAGTATTTAAAAGTAACAAGAAAAGGGTTGATTGACAGAACTGTCATCTATCCAGGTGTTTCTGGGAGTTACCTATTTAGACCATTTTGCCTTGGCCTCCTGCCACAACGAGGCTTCCCCTGCTGTGTGACATTTCCCAGGTAATGGTAGGCTGGTGTGTAAGAGTAGTGAGCATCCATGATGCCAGCAGGGCTTTGTGTGCATATGCATTCACAGGCAAATAAGCTGCCGAGTCAGCATCTTTTATCAGCCCTTATATGACTATCTACAATCTACATAAGAACTCATTCTCTAAGCTCTACTCTAGTACATAATAGGGTTACATTGGGGGCACTGTTCCCTCTGAGGGCTCCTGTAAAAAAAAAAATCTAATTTCCTTCTTTTCTTTTGTGAGCTGACATATTACTTGCCTTAAGATGGCCATACATTAAAAGATCCGCTCATTTGGTGAGGTTGCCCTGAGGTGAGGTTAGATTGAACCGAGTTTGGCCCAAGGGCCAAATGATTGAATTCCATTGACAGGATTAAGGCAGTCAGGGCAAGGACTCCACCAACAAGTCTATGTGCCCGATTGACATCTGGACGATTTTGGGACAGATATTGGTCAGGTAGGCTCATCTAGGAGCCCCATACAAGGGATAAGAAGCTTTTGCTTTTATCAGCCAGTGTGACCACCCTTAGTGGACCCTCCATATGTGTCAACACAAGAATTCAATCTATGTTTGGCCATTAGGTGTGCAGATCGGTTTCTGGCTAGGCCTTTGATGAGCCTTGGAATATGGCACTGCCATAGATATTTAAACACACACAAGCATAAAGAATAAGCTATGACTTATGTACTTTGTAGTTTAGTGAAAGTGAGATATTTTTACTTCAAAATATATTGGCCAATTCTCTAGTTATCTTGCAAAAGCTGCATCTGGCAACCAGGCCTGTAACTGCACAGCCCTATGAACTGGTTTCTGATTTCAGTGAAATTTCCCAGATACAAATATTTAAAGCAATTTTTGTTTTCTTACCCTGCGTACGATTTTGTTAGGCTCAGAACAAAATTAGAACAAAATTAGACATAAGAACAGTAGAACACATTTACACCAATCTATTATGTTTTTTTGGTTTAATAGTTTTGACAGTGAGCCCTGTTGATGCAGTTGACAGGGGAGGTAAGATGGAGTTATACTTGTTTTCAGGATTTCAGTAGAAGTATTAGGCTGCTGCATAGCTCTAGACTCACATCTCAGTTTAATTAATGGCACTTGGCTTTGCTTACTATAATCAGGGCCTCCTGTGGGATTATGCTACTAACTACTATTCAGTGTCCTATTCTTTGCAGGCTGAATCCAAATCACTGTCAATTGTTACAATTTTCTTACTGAATAAATCACAAGTTACATTTTCTAAAGATTTAATTCAATCATAAATTTTGTTATGTTTTGCAGTAATCTTGCAGCCCACGAGTCTGTGAGAGGACCATATGCACAGGAGCCAGCTGCCAATTTGTGAACCAAACCATCAACAAACCAACTCCGATAGCAGCTGCACTGAATATTCCATATGTTTAAGCTTTTCAAGAGCTTTCAGTTCTAATGTAATTGTCATCAGTTTCTTATCTAGTTAAAACATTTCAAAATGCTCGCACATGTCAGCTCCCTATAGAACAGAGTATAAAAAGTATAAAACAATACCTATAGGAGGCCATATTATTTCCTTGTTAAGTACAACTTACATATCTGGTGGAGATCAGAAAAGGCAGCCAGAGACTCTTTGACACAAAACCCAATACAGGTGCGGGGTCTATTATTCAGAATGCTCAGGGGGTCTTTCATATAAGGGGTCTTTTTGTAATTTGGATCTTGTTGTAAGTTTACTATAAAATCATTTAAACAATAAATAAACCCAGTAGGATTGTTTTGCCTTCAATAAGGATTAATTATACATGGGATCAAGTACAAGGTACTGTTTTATTATTACAGAGAAAAAGAAATCCATTTTAAAAGTTAAATTATTTGATTAAAATTGAGTCTATGGGAGATGAGCTTAAGTAGCTCTGCTTTTGGCTTCTGTCAAAACTTGTGCATGATTTTTGTAACAAATGGGCGCTCAGCACACCAAAACAGAAGTATAGAGCATTTTTGCATGCAAGCACATTTAATGAATAGCACTAAAATGCACATAGCCTTGAGTCAGGCCACTTCTGATCTAGAGAATGTCAGTGTTGAGTGCAGATTATCTGATGTACCTGACCTGTTACTGAAAATTGTGATTTTCTTGTTTATGGCCATCCTATATTTGAAAAATGTACTTTTTCCACCAACTAGTGGACTAGTGGCCGACTAGATAGCTAGAAGTTTTAGAATAGAAAGTTTCACTTTCACAAAAAAGAGAGTCTAAATGACCTTTTTTAGTTAATGCCTTAAATTGCTCCAGCCATTTCAAGGAGCTTTTTACTACAGAGGTGGCAGTGCCATCATAGGTTTCCCTTTGTGAGCAATGGAAGTCACAAAAGAGACACACAGGCTTATTTAAGAGAGCAAGTGCAATGTATAAAGTGCAATTTCAGGCACATTTTCAGAGTAATTGCAGCCACAGGGTGGCGATGTGTCTGACACAATTGCAGCTGATGCAACAGACTCACAACTGCACATGTGATTCAATATAAATCAGACTCGGTTACACTGAAGATCTTTGTTGTTTGAATGTTGGCTTTTCTGCCACTCAAAGTTACCAGGGGTGGCAAAAAGCTGCTCCTAGTAACTTTAAGCCGAGTTTCCATTTTTTATATTTTAGTCATATTAAATTCTGCTTGGTATATCGGTCTGTCTTTATGTGAATCAACCATGGCAATGAATGTCCCATATTACAGTACCCAATAACCTGAGGACTCTGCTCTTTCCTCCTCTCATTAGAAGAAACTAAACAAATTGTTTAATTTTTTATTGTTTTTTATGCAGATATTATTATTATTATTATAATTCACGTGTATTACTATAGTGCCAACATGTTCTGTAACACTGCACAGCAGACGGATGTATACATAAAACATACAAATTACTTATAAAAGCAGATCAATACTGGAAGTAAAGAGGGCCCTGTTCAATAGAACTAACAATCTTATTATCCCTGTCTAAAATGTAACATTTAGAGAACCTTTCTAAAGAGAAGAACTATTTTGAAAATAATAAAAAAAATATAAAATAAGATTAATAATAGGCAATATGTTTTTTTTCCCTCCTCAGACTAACTTGTAAAGGTGTGGTGAAACACACATGAATGAGTTACTAGCTAAAGACAAAGGAAACCCTGTTAGAGATGTTTCCATGAGTTTAGAGGCATTTTTGTTGAGCGAAATAATTCCAGAACATTACATTGCATTAGCAAGTTTCCCAGGACAGGATCCTGTAGTTTATTTCTTGCTCACATTGTCATCAGAAATTAATTTTGTACCTGAAAGACAAATTGGCTGGTAGCTTATAAAGTTAACTGCAATGAACAAGTGAGCATCTGTTTCTTGTGAATTTGTCTCCTTGGTGTCCTACATATAAATGAATCAGAGTGTTCAAACTTAAATTAAGATCTTTGGCTAGATAAACAGTTAAAACTGGTTCCCATAGCTACCTCTCACACATTACCGTGATTGCATTATAATCCTCTAGTAATCAGGTCTAAATGAAAGAAAGATGATAAGGATTCTATTTTGAGTTTTCACTACTGATTTTTATTAGTTCTCAATCAGATCAACGCTGAGATGCCTTTCATCACATTGTGTCAGGGTTTTGAGGAGTCATTAAAGTAATAAAGTGTAAATCTGGCCAAAGTGTATTTCACAGGGAGAAAGCAAAAATAAATCTTGGTAGTTTCTTCCAGACAAAAGGAATGTGAAATTTGTCTTAACTTCATTCTGAAAAGGTTGGAACAGACAAAAACAAAATATGGAAAGACAAAGGCTGCCCCCATTGAAAAACTTAATAACATTGCAGAATAATACTTAGAGGGGGTTTACATTTGAAGAGGCAGAGTGCATCTATAACTGTATTGCCTGGCCTTTGGTCTGTAGGATACTTCCCATAGGGGGAGAATGTAATAAAAAAATATTTGCAATGACAAAATGTATGCCTCTGTGCGCAGTGCCGCCATCACAAACTGTGTACATTTAGGGGCCCTATAAGTAGTCAGTAGTAATTGTCAAAATAATTAATGTACTAATAAGTCAGTATTTTATATGGGGTCAGTAGAGTTTATAAGTAAGTTACATGAGTTTCTTTGAAAGTAACTAGAACAAGTGTAAGGGGCCCTTACCCACTTCTGGGCACATCTTGACGCACTGCAGGTTTGTGAGTTGGGAGTGTCTGTCCTAAATAGGGAAAAATGAGATGTAAATTGTAATTTTGTCAACTTCAGACGTGTACCTTTAATTTCTTGCAGTCACTTTTGGTGCACAATAGACTCTTATAGTGACCATGCATATTACAAACACGCCTCTCCTTAAAATGCACAATGCGCAATAAAAATTTGCAGTGCAAATTTAATAAAGAATATTACACCAAATGCAAACTTTTATTCTTATTTGTGCAAATGTCTTTGTGACTTTTAGCACATTTCCAACCCTTAACAACTAAAAATCCAGTTGTGTGGAAAATATGCAGCATGGCCTCTATCACAGTCAAGAAACACCAAGCTGTATAATGAACAAAGTAACCATGCCAATGGCACACCAAAAATATGTGCATTCCAAAAATACACAAGAATAGCAAAGTAGTGATGAACGAATCTGTCCCATTTCTCTTCGCCAAAATATTCTACACAAAAAAGATTTGTGAAATGGCAAAAAATTTGAAACTTTCCTCATATTTTATAGCAGGCAGTGCCATTTCTAAGGATATATTTTTTTAGGCTATGACTTGCGTGTTATAATCCTTATTTAGGTCTCTTAAGTTCTGCAAGTCTAACTAGAAGCATTCCTCATGTTGCAAGAATAAGCAGTTCTTCTCAGGGCATTGGGAATAATATATATAGCACATTGTTTATCAGCATCTAGCTCTGTTTTCTTAACTGAAGATATGGAAGCAGTTAGAGTGTTCCTACGGTTTCACACATGGCTTCTTTATATTGTTTTTCTTTTGTTTAGTTATTCTTTTTAGTTAGCAGATGAGATTAGTTTGATCTCATTTTGGCACTGAGTGACCAAATATTTAGAAGTCTATACACCACATCCATCTTCATATAATTAGATCTTAGTGTAGGAGCTAGGGGTTTTTTACACGTGTGTTGCAATGTTCTAGCTATAAATACACACTTAAATAGTGTGTCATGTCATCTTGCAATGAGTACATATTCCAAGGAATCTCCAAATACAAGAGAAAATAAATGGTAATCATGAGTCAGGAACAGGAGGTGGTAATGTAAGGTGGTAATGGTAATGTAAGGAACTACACTGAAGTAGGGTCACTAACAGAGGACTGGTATGACTGACATCTAGTGATGAGCGAATCTGTTCCGAGAAATTCGCGAAACGGCGAAAATGTCGTGCGGCAAAAAAAATTGTCGCCCGCGACTATTCTTTTGTCACCCGTGGCTATTCTTTTGTCGCCCGCGGCTATTATTTTGTTGCACGGCTATTCTTTTGTCACCCGCTGCTATTATTTCGTCGTGTGGCTATTCTTTTGACACCCGCGACTATTCTTCTTTGGCGGCGGCGACAATTTTTGGAAGTGCGGCAAATTTTTTCATCCGTTTCACGAAACAATACGCCAATGGCGAAACGCGGAAATTTGCAGCGAATCCATGCCTGGCGAAACATTTCGCCCATCACTACTGACATCTCAAAGAGAAGACGCAATTTGAGGATAACACTTGTTGGGAGCTTCACATAAACAAATAGCACTCTGAGCGAGGTCTGAGAGGATAGTGCTAACAAAGTTTAACAAACTTTATTCTGACATTATGTGGTGTATATATGTATCTTCTGTTGTAAAATATATTGATATTACCAATCACTGTTGAGGTCCAGTCATAAAACCACAAGGTGATGCCTAATATCCTCATATTTTAGAGCAGGTGATGCATTATTTTTTCATGAAAATTAAATCATGAAGCACTAGTGTACTGGTGTTTAGTCTATTCAAGTTCAGAAAATAGCTAGATAATATACAACATTTATCATATTATTAGGACGGTACTAAAATTTATTTTTCAAAATGTCCTTTTTTCTCTGTAATAATAAAACAGTAGCTTGTACTTGATCCCAACTAAGCTGCATAAATCCATATCGGTAGCAAAATTATGCAATTGGGTTTATTTCATATCTGAATGATTTTTAGCAGACTTAAGGTATTAAGATCAGAATTATGGAAAGACCCGTTATGTGGAAAACACCAGGTCCCAAGAATTCCAGATAATATATCCTATATTTGTATATTATTTCTTATTTATGGTTTATTATTTTTATTTTATGCCATGGGCTTTACTAATATTTTGATAAAAAATTACCCTTTATTTATAGGAACACATCATGCTGCTGTATGAATAAATATGTATAACTTGAATGCCAAAATAAAAATATATCACTATTTTGTAAATTAACTTAAATACTACAGTATATTTTTTTATGTTCTCTTTCTTTTCTTGTTCTTAGTGGAGTGCTGGTTCTTTATGGAGTGTTCTCTCATGAGACATGGTAAATCAGTTCTCTATCATCAAGACTACACAGACCACTTGTGTTTTTTTTTACTCCATCATGCAAGAAAGCTTTGGAAGGCCAAGGTTATAATAATGCTAGTAAAAGAACTGTCTGCTCTTAAATAAGTGTTTTTATGATGCTAAGTTAAGTCAAAACATGCAGTCAGCACAGCTTTGCAGGACCCACCCGCAGGAGCCATCAACCCAAAACACCTCTAGTTCTAATTAAGGACATTTCATAATCTTTCTTTAGAGATCTTCAGGCACATTTAATATGTGCAGTAGCTTAATGAGCAAATTAAGGTGACTTCAAAGAGTAAAAGCTAGGTTAGAGTAATTAATATTGTCTAAAACACAGGAGAACTTCCTATATTTAGCATCTGATGAATTTGTGAGCTTGTTTGTTAAAATAGGTGAAGGGACAATTATTTTGTTTAAACACCAAATAAATAGCCTAGGATGGAGTAAAATACAAAATAAGTAAATAGGAAGAATTTAAGACAACAATTCTTATGGTATGCAGTAATTTTAGTATGCCTTAATTTTATTCTCCTATACATGTGCAATTATGCTAAGATAGAACATTCATTGATAACATTTATAAACTGACAAAAAAGTGGATTATACAATATACAAGCATGAACAGTTAAAAAAAAATAGGTCTATACCAGTAATCCCCAACCAGTGGCTTGTGAGCAACATGTTGCTCAACACCAGGATTGAACTGGCCCACTGGGATACCGGGAAAAAACCTGGTAGGCCCCAACCCTGTTGGGCCCTGCCACCTGCCCTCATCAAGTTCCACCCCAGCTGCTGCACTGGTTACTTGCTGTGAAAAAATAAAAATGGGCATACATTTCAAAGTGGAATGGACTGCCATTTTTATTCTTTCACAGTAAGCAAGCAGTGCAGGAGCGGCGATGGGGCCCAGGTAAAGCAGTCCAACTCTGCTTACCATCCCCTCCCTTTGATGTTGCTCCCAGTGGTCTCTAAGCAGGTGCCCATTTTTAAATTTCTAGCTTGGAGACAAGTACCCCAAGCAGAGCCTGTAGCAGGCTAGCAGTCCATATGGGACCAACAAATAACCTCATAATAACCTCACCAAATAATATCACTGTCATTATTCTGCATCCTCAAGGACATTTTTCATGCTTGTGTGGCTCACAAGTACAAAAGGTTGGATATCCCTAATCTATATATTGAGTCACTGAATTCTGACTTTGCACAGGATTTAAAATATATCTGGCAAAGCACAGTATTAGCCTGGCAATGACAACTGAGAACTTTGCCAAGGACATCATTCTACCTTAATTGGTAAAGATGGGGAAGATTAGTCCTTGAGAATCGCTGGTGGGAAGGCATACACATCATTTCGGTTTTGCCAAAGTCACATGACTTCGGAAAGCTGAAGTGATGGGCAGGCCTTTCCCCCAGCTGGTGGAAAGGCTTTCAGTCAGCATCATCAGGGTTCATTGTGTTGTGGCAAAATAGACTTATGGACACCTCAGTGAGTTTGTTGCTCATGGTTAATTTTCATGATAAATAAGTTGGAACAATGTTTTAAGTTGTTCTCTCACAGCAAATAGAAATTTGAAAAATCCCACTCCTGATACTAAGTAAGAACTCTAAAGAGCTATGTTTGCTTGCAAACTGCCATTCCTCATGAACAAGGAGATGTACTTGTCTTGAAGGCTGATGTTAGAAATAAACCAGTACCCTACATGCATGCTGTATAATCTTTCCCCATCCAAGCTTACTTTAGCCTTTTAACAGTCCGCTTACAATTTTTATGATTTTTCTTTCAAATGGAGCAATCAGTGGAGGAAAGAACAACACATTTAGATAAGGATGTAAATCCCCTTTATGTATGTTACAGAAAGTTTTCTTAAGACAGATTTGGGTTACAGTCCAACTGTGGAGTGTGATTGTGTTGATATCCTTAAGTGTTGCAGGAAATTTCACAGATTTTCCAGGTGTGCCCCAGGTTTGCAATTAAGTGAAAGTTTAATGGTTTGGTGACTCTGCTCCCCCCATAATCCATATTATATCTGGAATATGTTACCATACATTGCATTATAAAGCAAGAAGAAATGGATCTGTGTTTTTAGCACTTTGCACTCGAGAGCCCCATGTTCTTCCTAGTAATGTTCAGCTCTGCGAGTTCATCCAAACAAACACGCTTAAGATACTTTTTTTTTCCATTACAGGTCTTGCTTTAAATTTCCATCTGGAGTTAAGATTAACATTTTGACTTTCACATTGTCAGAAAGTAAGCAAAGCTATCTTGTAATAGCCCATAAAGATTTCTCATGTTTTTATGTAACACGATTAAGGACTGAAAAAAAAAAGTATGATTTAAATGCATTAGCCTTGTAAAAATACTTTATTCAGATTGACGAGTCTTTAGTTTAATTGCTAAAAGTGCATTCATTATTGCTACCGCTATGCAGAGAAATGGGATTATTCCTGAAATGATTATTTTTAGAGGAAGCACCCAAAGCACCCTACAACTCTATTCCTCCTAATTAACCACTCAGAACATAAATGAATCCACAAAGATACAATATGAGTGAGAATTTCCCATTGATGTGGATTTGGTTTATTGTTTCCCTTTAAAGGCAAAATAATATTGAAACAATGTTGCTGAACTAATGTTTCAATATATGGAGAATGCCATGTAAAATTACTTTTCATATCACGATAAAAGACAAGCAAAAATCAATATTGTGTTTTTGGTTTTTTGGGGGGAAATAAACCTGTAGGACCCATCACTTCCTCTTAACTGTCGCCAATTGAATTAAATATAACAGGATATGCACCCCTGACAAAATAAAGAGACTATACATGGAAAAAACACCCCCCCCAGTCTAATCATCTCTCTGCATCAAGCTCTAACATAGCTATAGAAACATTTGCATATGAATGTGTTCATCTCTGCCGTGCTCTTTTATAACCTTCAGTGATGTGTTGCTTTTAAGTGAACATATCTGTCTGAAACCGGGTGAGTCAGTCAGAATACTCATCTTGTAAACATGGTAATTAATTGCCCTTCTCATAAAGGGATATGTTTAATTACCACTCAGACATAACTGAAAGAACAGTGCAAGAAAAATTCTGTTTGGAGGTATGGTATGGATGGATAGTTGAGACATAGAGCTAAGGGCAAGTACAGTGTTCCAAATGAACTTTTTATAAAGATCACAATAGTGTATAAATGACTGTAATTTAAAGGAACAGTAACACCAAAAAATGAAAGTGTATAAAAGTAATTACAATATAATGTCCTGTTGCCCTGCACTGGTACAACTGGTGTGTTTGCCTCAGAAAGACAACTATAGTTTATATAAGTAAGCTGCTGTGTAGCCATGGGGGCAGCCATTCAAAGGAGAAAAGGCACAGGTTACTTAGCAGATAACAGATAAACCCCCATTATATGGGGCTTATCTACTAGTTATCTGCTATGTAACCTGTGCCTTTTCTCCTTTTTTCCAGCTTGAATGGTTGCCCCCATGGCTACATAGCAGCTTATTTATATAGTAGCTTTTCTGTAGCAAAAACACCAGTTTTTTGCAGAGCAACTGCACATTATATTTTAATTACTTTAAAACACTTTAATTTTTTGATGTTACTGTTCCTTTAACAGCACAGTACAGGTATGGGACCTGTTATCCAGAATGCTTAGGATCTGGGGTTTTCTGGAATTCAAAAATAACTACCTGGTTTGGGGGCACTGAGAGCAACACCCAAGGGGTGTCACTGTGCTAAGCAAATAACTTCAGACCAGTTTTAAGAAATGAGAGAACTTAATTAGGAGAGAAAAAAAGATTTATTTCATAAGAGATAAAAATTACTGTAAAAATATATATACAGGTATAGGACCCGTAATCCAGAATGCTTGGGACCAAAGGTATTCCTGATAAGGGATCTTTCCGTGATTTGGATCTCCATAGCTTAAGTCTACTAAAAAATAATTTAAGCATTCATTAAACCCAAAAGGATTGTTTTGCTTCCAACAATGATTAATGGTATCTTACTTGGGATCAAGTACAAGGTACTGTTTTATTATCACAAAAAATTTGTAATCATTTTTAAAAATGATTTGCTTATAATGGCCTTCCAGTAATTTGGAGCTTTCTGGATAATGGGTTTTCTAGATAACGGTTCCCTTACCTGTATTATAGGTTGAACATACTTGTTTCTATATGTCATGCATTTAGAATAAGAAATCATGGTGCAACACTAATTTTAATATACAAATGATGTGACCTAAGAATATACCAATTTTAAAATGTTGGATGTAAATTGCACACCATGATTTTATCAAGAGAGAACCCTGTATATTGTGTGTAAATAAATGTTGTGCATCAGTTCTGGTGATTGAATTAGCTATATAATCATGTCTTAGGTAGTAAGCCTGTGCTGACAAATGAACCCTTTTCATTTGGCTTATGGTCCTCATCAGCTGTAAAACCAATCAGCCATTAACTGAATAAGATATGGATAATGCTCACAGCTTTCAAAGTAAAGGTTCTGATTTTCTGTGCACAGCTAATATTTCCATCTACTGTAATTTAAAGGGAAAGTCTCTGGAAAATAGGAAAATACTATTGCTAACTAATTTAGAAAATATTTTTATAATGTAGGTATAATGTAGGTTAATTGATTGTATTCCACCTCTAGCTACAGCAAGTGAATACGACTGAGAAGAATAATAGTCAAGGATAGGGTAGATATCCAAGGAGAGTAAATGTAGAAGGATAACAATTCCATCAACTGGATACAACTAGGCTGGCATCCTACTGGCAGTGCCACTTTGCTACACCTAGCTTCTGTGAAGGTTATACTGGCTCACACCCTGCCTAAACAAAACCAATAAGCTTTATCAGAAAGGTCTATGTAAATACATCTATTAGCACTTACAGTAATGCTGCACCGAGTCCTCTATCAAAAGAAACACAGGATTTCTTGTCTCTTTTTTTGTAAACATGATGTTCCAGTGTCTGACTTCTTCTCTCAGAAACAGCCTGAATTCCCGGGGCCAGAGTCTGGGCAGTTCTCTCCTCTCTCCCCTCTCCTGCTTCCTCCTCCCCTCACCTACTCCCCCCTCCCATCAGAATGCTAGGAACTCCTTCCCCCTACCTTAGGAATGTGTAATCTCAGCTCTAATGGCTAGAGACTGCAGGAAAGCCACTTAAAATGGCAGCTGCTATCTTAAGCAAAAGGAGAAAGCTTCTAAAGCTGTTTACTCAGGTATGTTAAACGTTTGTACAGAATAAATATATTGTTCTAGGTGGCACTAATATGGTAAATCTATTGGCAGTAAAATGCCAAAATGACTTTCCTTCTCCTTTAAGTAATAATCTCCTAACAAGAATCCAGCAGGGGGTGTAAATTAAAAACTCAGTAGCATAAACAATCCAAGAAGTTTTCCAAGAGCCTATAAAAATGAATATCATAAAGTTTTGGTGGTATCATTATTTCCCTATAGCAGGGTCCCCAAACTTTTTTACATCAGTCACACTGAAAAGTAAAAAGTGTTAAGCCAAACAATCATGAAACATTTAATAATCACATAGATAATTTGGGTTAAAAAAGACAAAACTCCATCAAATGAAACCCCTCCTAATGAACCCCAGTGCATATTTTTGCACATACATACAGGTATATAGACGTGTCTATACAATATATATTTCTATAAAATATATATACTGATATCTATACTAAACTATTTGTGGATCTTAAGATCCCAATAGCTTTGGATATTATGCTTGGTCAAGAAATCACCCAAGACACTCTTTTTATGCTAGACAGCACTTTATTTGATTTAGTAGCCACTGAGTAACACAATTTATTATCCACAAAAATCTCTGAATCATTTTCAAATAAAGGAAGCCTCAACACACTACCATTTAGTGTATAACTAGCATTTATATTACTTCTACCAAAGGGCATTTATCAACACTGAACCTCATTTTCCAGTTTGCTGCCCAGTTCTCCAATGTAGTCAAATCACTCTGCAAAGTGGCAGCATCCTGCATTGAACTTATAGATTTGCACAATTTAGTATCATCTATTAAACTGAGACAGTACTTACAATGTCCACCTCAAGGTCATTAATAAATGAAAATGCAAAGGGCATAGACTGACCCCTGTAGCACTTGAATTACAAAATGTTTTATTCATCACACACTTTGTAAGTTATCCAGGGGCACTGCTGCCATAAGACAAGTTGAGGAACTCACCTCAGGTGACAGCACCTGGCAAATTACCAGGGGTGGCAAAAAGCTGAACTTTTTAACCAAAAAAGGTGAAATTCCGATTTTTAAATTTGAGGGAAGGCATCAACTTGGCCACCTCAGGGCAGCAAGAACCCCTGGGATAGTGCTCAAGCTATCCTTCCAGCCAGTTTTCCAGTACATCACAAATATTACAAATAGTATGTTTCAGGCCAATATTCCTTAATTTACTCAGTAACCTCCTTGTAGTACTGTTTCAAATGCTTTAGAAAAAAGTAGATCACATTCACTGCCACCCCAATTTCTAGGCTTCTGCTAAATCCTCATAGGAGTCATTTAAATTTGTCTGGCAATAACTAGAGGTTTCAATATGTTTGTTGTGTCTTTATGTCTCCAAAGCTTGCCTCTAGGCCAGGAATTTTAAAATAAGCACTTGCTCTGAGGCTACTGGGATCAACATCAAAGGGAGCAATGAGCAACATACTGTGTGTCACTGCCCTATACTAAGCACAATTCAGTGGATCATTTTTGGGTAATTATGGGATCTGTTATTCAGAATGCTTGGGACCTGTGACATTCTGTAATTTGGATCTCCATGTCTTAAGTCTCTTAAAAAATAATTTATTGATTAAACCCAATAGCATTGTTTTGCCTCCAATAAAGATTAATTATATCTTCGTTGGGATAAAGTACAAGTTACTGTTTTATTATTGTAGAGAAAAAGGTAGTCCTTTTTAAAAATTAGATTTCTTTGCTTTAAATGGACCCTAGGGGAGATGGCCTTCCGTAATTTGGAACTTTCTGGATAATGGTTTTCCAGATAATAGCCCCCATACCCGTAACAGAAAAATATTTACACCCAAATGCTTAGAAAACAGACTTTTTATCAAAAGACTAATTTCAGATACACAGTAACCATTTAAACTGAAAATATAAATCATGGGTTTTGATGCAAATAGTGTTTAATTTTAGAGGAGAGTGTAATTTAAGAGGCAATATAGACCCTTGTTCTACATGCATAAATAGAAAAGTTTTCATTGTTATAAGGGATAAGTATACATGTAACGTTGTCTAGTTTGCTAGTTCAACTAAATGTTGAACACAGGTGTATATTGCCCCTTTAAAGGAAAAAGAAAGTCAAAATCACTTGGGGGTGCCAAAATGTTAGGCACCCTCAAGTGACTTTAACCGCCTACCTTTTACCCCGGGCTGGTGCCCCTGTTAGGAGAAAACAGCACCAGCCCAGGGTAGCTGCCTGCGCTTCCTCCTTTGTGATTCGCTGCGCGCGCATGCGCAGTAGAGTGAAAAGCCGAACTTAAACATTAAAGTCGGCTTTTTCGCTCTACTGTGCATGCCTGGCCACCGGCATTTTAGAAAGCGGAAGGAGGAAGCGCTCGCTACAGGTACCCCAGGCTGGTGCTGTTTTCTCCTAACAGGGGCACCAGCCCGGGGTACGAGGTAAGCGGTTAAAGTCACTTGGGGGTGCCTAACATTTTGGCACCACCAAGTGACTTTGCCTTTCCTTGCCCTTTAAAACAAGATGCCTAAAACAGAGAGGGTGAGGGATTGATAAAAATGGGAGGAGAGGAGTAAATACAGAAAAGGAGTATATGGGACACTAGCCAGGGGCAGAAGGGAGATGATAGATTATGGGAGTGATGGAGAGGGGTGAGCACAGGAAGTTAGATAGGGTTTGTGTGGGTGCACTTACTACTATAACATAGTAACAGCTACCAGCATCCTCTGGCAGTCTTTGACTGCTAAGAAATTATCAACTGGAGGGTTGCAGGTTGCAGGACATCTTACTATACTTACAGCCAGTTGAGATGGAGGAGCTGAATACTTAGAAAATGGTTAGAGAGATGAAAAGGGATAGTAAGTTTTATCAATCATGACAAATACACAGACGCTAGGGCAAGCTCAAAAAATGAATTTTGAAAGCTACTGCACTTTGCCTCTCTACTGATACAAGTTTGTGTTGCTGGAAAAGTGACAGTGTGTTTGGTCCAAATGTGTCATGTATACTAGTCAGCATTACTTGGTGGCTCAGATTTCATAACAACTGCTGTTTATGCCAAGCGTTGTTAGCCTCGGAAAGTCACGACTATAGCAAATGATTTTGGCTTGAAAAATTCATCAGTCTTTAATAGAGCTACATGGAAATCGTGCCTGTATTCTTTCCTAGTCCAGCTCCAGGAGATGAGATTTAGATCTCAGCTGCAATTTTAAAACATGCTTCCCTTCCATTTAATGTTTCTTGTGCACTAAGCAATATAAATATTACTGCCACATTACTAAGGCCTATGTGCCTTACAAGCCATAATTACTATCATCCCACTCTACAAAAGGTTTTGGAGATCATTAAAAATTATAATACAAGGCCCCTAAATTAGAGAGTGGATCTCCATACAGTGCCCAGAGAGAGTCTATTGTAGCCTCTGTACTCACATGATTATACTCTAATATGGATGGGAAACTGCAAAACACAGTACTGCTTACTATATTAAAGTTACCCAAATCAAGAACATTATTTCATCCATTTCACATTTATGGACTGCAAACAAAGAGACATCTTAAAAATAAAATAGCACAGAGTAAGGACTGAATGGGCCCACAAATATATGCATCTTCTTCTGAGGCATACCACTTCCTACCCCTCTTTTATTTGCATGCCTTCATCTCACTGGTTCAGGAGTAGGAAAATTCTCAACCACATTACCATCAGCAGTGGAATGAGTAACTCATTTGATGTTTTTCCAAATGTACATTTTATATACAATACAGGTATAGGATCCCTTATCCGAAAACCCATTATCCAGAAAGCTCAGAATTATGGAAAGCCTGTCTCCCATAGACTCTATTTTAATCAAATAATTTTGAATTTTAAAACTGATTTAAGTACCTTGTAACTGATCCCAACTATATTTGTGATCCCAAGATATAATTAATCCTTATTGGATGCAAAACAATCCTATTGGGTTTAATTAATGTTTTATTGATTTTTTAGTAGACTTAAGGTATGGAGATCAAAATTATGGAAAGACCCCTTATCTGGAATACCTTTGGTCCCGAGCATTCTGGATTATGGGTCCTATACCTGTATACAGTGGTGTGAAAAACTATTTGCCCCCTTCCTGATTTCTTATTCTTTTGCATGTTTGTCACACTTAAATGTTTCTGCTCATCAAAAACCATTAACTATTAGTCTAAGATAACATAATTGAACACAAAATGCAGTTTTTAAATGAAGGTTTACGTTATTAAGGGAGAAAAAAAACTCCAAATCTACATGGCCCTGTGTGAAAAAGTGATTGCCCCTCTTGTTAAAAAATAACTTAACTGTGGTTTATCACACCTGAGTTCAATTTCTGTAGTCACCCCCAGGCCTGATTACTGCCACACCTGTTTCAATCAAGAAAGCACTTAAATAGGAGCTACCTGACACAGAGAAGTAGACCAAAAGCACCTCAAAAGCTAGACATCATGCCAAGATCCAAAGAAATTCAGGAACAAATGAGAACAAAAGTAATTGAGATCTATCAGTCTGGTAAAGGTTATAAAGCCATTTCTAAAGCTTTGGGACTCCAGCGAACCACAGTGAGAGCCATTATCCACAAATGGCAAAAACATGGAACAGTGGTGAACCTTCCCAGGAGTGGCCGGCCGACCAAAATTACTTCAAGAGCGCAGAGACAACTCATCCGAGAGGCCACAAAAGACCCCAGGACAACATCTAAAGAACTGCAGGCCTCACTTGCCTCAATTAAGGTCAGTGTTCACGACGCACCATAAGAAAGAGACTGGGCAAAAACAGCCTGCATGGCAGATTTCCAAGGCGCAAACCACTTTTAAGCAAAAAGAACATTAAGGCTCGTCTCAATTTTGCTAAAAAAACATCTCAATGATTGCCAAGACTTTTGGGAAAATACCTTGTGGACCGACGAGACAAAAGTTTAACTTTTTGGAAGGTGCGTGTCCTGTTACATCTGGCGTAAAAGTAACACAGCATTTCAGAAAAAGAACATCATACCAACAGTAAAATATGGTGGTGGTAGTGTGATGGTCTGGGGTTGTTTTGCTGCTTCAGGACCTGGAAGGCTTGCTGTGATAGATGTGTGAGAAATTAGGTCAAATCTTACAGATGGAACCATAAATTCTACTGTCTACCAAAAAATCCTGAAGGAGAATGTCCGGCCATCTGTTCGTCAACTCAAGCTGAAGCAATCTTGGGTGCTGCAGCAGGACAATGACCCAAAACACACCAGCAAATCCACCTCTGAAGGCTGAAGAAAAACAAAATGAAGACTTTGGAGTGGCCTAGTCAAAGTCCTGACCTGAATCCTATTGAGATGTTGTGGCATGACCTTAAAAAGGTGGTTTATGCTAGAAAACCCTCAAATAAAGCTGAATTACAACAATTCTGCAAAGATGAGTGGGCCAAAATTCCTCCAGAGCGCTGTAAAAGACTCGTTGCAAGTTATCGCAAACGCTCGATTGCAGTTATTGCTGCTAAGGGTGGCCCAACCAGTTATTAGGTTCAGGGGGCAATTACTTTTTCACACAGGGCCATGTAGGTTTGGATTTTTTTTCTCCCTAAATAATAAAAACCCTCATTTAAAAACTGCATTTTGTGTTTACTTGTGTTATCTTTGACTAATAGTTAAATGTGTTTGATGATCAGAAACATTTTGTGTGACAAACATGCAAAAGAATAAGAAATCAGGAAGGGGGCAAATAGTTTTTCACACCACTGTATACATAAATACTTATCTGAATATATTAATACTAGATGCATTACAATCTTCTTCTTTTATAACATGACTGTCATAGCATGAGACAAAATTAACTTTTTATATGAGGTAATCATACAGCAGCTAAATTAATAATTACATTTATAGGATAATTATCCATTACTTGCCTTTTGACCTTTTGTATAATTCTCAAGAAAGACACCTTATTAACACCAGGAGAGATCAGCTTTATTACATATTGAATCACATATTAAATTACGGAAGTGATACCAGCAAAAAAAGTCCTTGTGCTCTACTCTTTATTAAAGAGTTCTTTGGGCAATGCCCCTCAAACCTGCATTCACTCCCCCATTGTTTCCCCTGAGCCACAAATATAATAATGACAAGCTTGGCTACAAAACATAAAAGGGAAACGTTAACAAAGGCCCCTAAAGTGGTGGTAAGATGGCTCCCTTGTCCCACCTATGCCATGTAACAAACAAAATACATGCCATTTTATTTATCTCTTTTTTTTTTTCTTTTCTTTTTTGTTTTTTATTGAAATTTTTCATTTTATAGACATTTACAGAAGGAAAAGGGTAGTTACATATACATTTCCACCAATCAACATTAGTATCAATATATTGCACTTTCACATTTACTGTATATTTTAATTTCTCTTATTTTTGTGCTCATTCCGTGAGATCCTTCCACTTATCCAATAATATATAAGACTTAAAGGGGGGGAAAACAGGGAAAAAATGAGGGAAAGGAAGGGAAGGGGTAAGCAATATGAAAATTGCCTTAAAGAAAGTAGAGGCTTAAAGTAGGGAGGTTTATAACTGGGGAAAGGAAGGGAAAGGAAAGAAAAACAGATTTGGATTTGCCGCCTAGTTGCTGCTCTAGCTTATGTCACATACTTTGTCCATCTAGTTTACTTAACGGAACTTATCTAGTTAAAGATATTTTAATAGGTTAATGCGGAATTACCAAAACCATTTGGATATCTATATTTGATCCATGGGTCCCAAACCTTTACAAATTGTTTCTGTCTACCTAGTAATATACTAGTTAATTTTTCCATAATTAGAATTGTATCTAGTCTTGACTTTACCTCTGAAAAGGGTAAGTGAGGAGATAACCAAGCTTTTGCTATCACTTGTTTTGTTGCTGTGAATATATGCATAATTAAAGTATGTTGTGCTCTGGAAACCATGTCCATTGTCTTATTCAGGAGGGCCTCTTCAGGGCTTTTGGGTATATTAACTTGTAACTCTGTATAAATCAGATGGTAAACCCTAATCCATAAGCGCTGTACCTTACTACAGTACCAAAAAATTTGTGCCATTGTTCCTGGGTTATCCCCTATAACAGTTCGGGTTCGCGCCAGAGATCCATTTTGCCTTACGGCTTGGGACTAAATTTATCTCTTTTTTAACCTTACAGTTACACTTTTGTATAGTTCAAAGAAGACTCCTTATTAACATCAGAAGAGATTTTATGTATTTACTTGCCTATAAAATGATCTATATAGAAGCACCATGAGATTTTGATGTAAGCAAAAAAATGTTTTAAAAAGTCATTGTGCTGTGCTCTTTAACAAAAAGCCTCCAATGGAACTAAAATTCAAAATGCAAACATCACTGAATAGAACACCTGTCCAGGAAAATTGCAATTACAGGCTTGCTTTTGTTGTATAAACCTATTATATAAATAGATAATTCTGCACCTTTTGCATATACTCGTACCATTGTTGGATTAAATTGCCTCAGCAGTAAATATTGTATGTTTCAAACTGTCAACCTGCCCAAACTTATATAAAAGCTGAAACAACATAAAAACAATCTATGTAAAACTGCCCCTGTTATTATAATAATTGTTACATGCCATTAAGCATATTTAAGATTACTTTCTGAACAAAAGCTACACAATAACACAATAGAAAGTGTTAATACTACAAAGGCACCACTTTCCTTCATAATGAGATGCTGAAGAAATAACCTTTAATCCTGCCAGTCATGTCTATATTTCCCCAGAACCGTGAAGTGCTGAGTTGCCAAAAAAGAAAGAAACTATGATCCTAATAGAGCAGAAGTACTTCATTCATGAACTGCATTCTCTGCTCTGGAAACAAGTCTCATAACAGTTTTTAGTTATTGTCATCTGTGGAAAGTGTTTCATAATATGTGGGAGCTTTATTGATTACTTGTTAGTAAAAATGATTAATGGTTTAAAAGGTTATGTTGAATGGCTATTACTTGTTACTCTGCTAGTAATGATACTAATACCCAGTACATGGGGATTCCAAAAGGTGTTGACCTACCACCAAATGAGGATGATGTAAGTTCATCCAGAGAAGATCTGCAGTGAGTTTCCTGCTTTACAAAACACACATGTAGCACTGTTTGGTGCACACCAGTCCTACTGCAGGTCCAAATAGCCGTTTTTGGCACAGCAAAGGCTTCACTGGACTACTTAATCACTGTAGGGCCCTAACTTATATATATAGGCAACAATTACAAAAACCCAATGTGCCTCAAATCTGGTGCAGTGAAATGCTTCAATTCAAGTTTCATAACAGCCCTAAGAAAACAAAAACTTAAAGGGAAACTCCACCCAAACACAACTTAAGCTTTTTAAAAAGTAAACCTAATTTCAAGGAACTTTGCAATATACATCAATTGAAAAAATATGCAGCATTTTCATGATATTTAATTTAATAATATGGGTTGGAACAGTTACCTAGGCCTGGCCCCCTATTCTCCTGCTGACCTGGCTGGCTACTTTGAGACTTAAAAAAAAATGTAACAGTAGTCGACTGTTCTCAGCCTCCAAATCCCACAATTCTCTGCACACATGATGTCAATAAGGAAAGTAGACAAACAGGAGACCTTCCTCGCACACCCTACCTCTCCAAAAAATTTGAGAAGCTCTGTGCACAATGCTGGAGGGATCAGCACCCTTCCAAAATTACAAATAGTAAAAAACCACTGGCACTCAGAGCTACAAGTGGGACAAGCCCTTAGAAATCTTTATTTTTGAGGTGCAACATTTCGGGGCAAAGTGACCCCTGAAGTGCTTGATAAAAGGGGTCACTTTGCCCCAAAACGTTGCACCTCCGCAATAAAGATTTCTAAGGGCTTGTCCCACTTGTAGCTCTGAGTGCCAGTGGTTTTTTACTATTTGTCAATAAGGAAAGTAACATTGGAGTGCATTGCACTGTGAGTTATTTAGTTTCTGCATGCTGTCTGTAAGCTGTGGAGAAGTTGTTACAATTTGTAACATCAATGTTTTAGTCCCTCCTCCCCTGCCAGGATTTCAAATGATGAAGAAAGAGAACTGTTTTGCAGCTGGATATCAGTTTATAAGAATTGAATTTATTCATACTTTTTGAGAGAACAGATTACAGTGAAAAGTATATTAGGGGTTTCTGTCAAGCCATGGCAATTTAATTATGTGGCTCTGGGGAAAATATTCTCTGCATATTTCAGGTCTATATTAGCAATTTCACTACCAGTGGGGCTAAGCTGAGCTTCAACTCCAAGTTTTTTTTTTACATGTAATCAAAGGTTAAATCTAGAGATATAGTAAGGGTCCCGGTCCCCCAGTTGGGTAAAATCTCAACCCCTGCCAACCCTGCAGTTATGAGTGTTCAGCTATGCTAGGAGTTATTCTTGCAACATCTGGTGCCCCACGGGTAAGAAAGATTAACCTAGAGGGAGATAACCAGAAGACAGTCACAGTGTTATCTACACACCTGCATTAGCAATTCAACTTAATGTATGGTTAATGTAGTTAATGTGGTTTTCAAAATCAAAAGTGTCATTGAAAACACAGAAGGTCTCTTTCAGCCAGAGAATGCACATCACTGAAAAGCCTGAACAACATTTATCATGGGGAATCAAGCCAGATAAGGCCCTAAGGCTGTAGGCTCTGTACCTTGGGATTACACCATACCCATGATACACCAGATGCTTTACTTGGTTCCGAATATGCTTATCTTGCCCTAACTAAAATGTATTTTTATCATATATGTTTAAAAGGTTACTTTGAACTATGCTTTGTGTTCATTATATAAAATTCTGTGAAAAAATGTATTCAGTAAAATCTATCAATATTTTGGGCCCTATGTATATAAATTAATGTTTTGTAATTTAATGGAGTTGATCTTAAAAAACTTATTTATAAATCTTGAAAACGTTTGTCACTAAGTTAGTGGTAAAATGTTACTGAAATCCCATTTTTTCAAATGATTTTCTCAACCTACAAGAGGAAATCATTTTACCAGGATTTTACCAGGTGTGGGTTCAAAAAGTAACTGCAGTAATATTTTAGGCAAATTTATTGTAGAAGTCTTTTTTAAATAGGGAAAATGCTAAATATGATTAATATCAAAGTTTGAATTCAGTTTCCATTAAATAGTTGCATTCAGAAATATCTGCAACATTTTTAAACATTATTTTTATTACTTTGACACTTTATCAATTGGGTCCTTTAAACATTTTGTAAAATACATATGGCAAAAATATTTAGCAGACTTAGAAGTACTACTGGAACAGCAGGTGTAGGTGGCCTCAGATTTATGGCAAATTCATTTAATACGCGAATCATGATTTTTAAATATTTGGGTATTTTTCCAGTAACTTCAAGCAAAGCAAAATACAGCTGATAAATATGTTTATATTGTTATCCCTGCAGTACATGCCTTGTGCCTGATACAGATATGGGATCCCTTATCTGGAAACCCATTATTCAGAAAGTTCCAAATTATGGAAAGGCCGCCTCCCATAGACTCCATTATAAGCAAATAATTCTAATTTTTGAAAATGATTTCCTTTTTCTCTGTAATAATAAAACAGTACCTTGTACTTGATCCCAACTAAGATATAATTAATCCTTATTGGGGGCAAAACAATCCTATTAAGTTTGGTTAATGTTTAGATTATTTTTTAGCAGACTTAAGGTATGGAGGTCCAAATTAAAACCCCAGGTCCCAAGCATTCTGGATAACAGGTCCCATACCTGTATTTGCCTATTTGTGTCTGTAAGTTACCCTCCCATATAGATTGTAAGCTCTACGGGGCAGGGACCTCCATCCTCTTGTGTCTTTGACTCTTAACTTATTGCAACTGTATTTATCTTGTATCTATCTGTATTTATTTTTGTACTTTGTATTTATCTATTATTATGTTAATAATCCCCTGTTTGTATTAATCTATTCTACTGTACAGCGCTGCGTACATAAGTAGCACTTTATAAATAAAGATATACATACATCTACAAATATTAAAGAATGGTTAAAACCCCATATACTATTTTATGTTCTGAAGAAGTGCAGTGCATAGAGATGCTGGATGAATTGCTCTTTCCACCAGTATTTTGAAGACACCCTCAAACTCTCACCAATGTACCTGAGTTTCCAGTATGGCAGGCCACGCTTACAGGAAACACTATGTCAACAATTTGCCCAAGGTAGCCAGGTCCTTGTGAGAAAAGTCACAGGCAGGGGGCAGCATATAAACAAGAAATCACAGTGAAACTGCAGGAGGAATAATTTTTTAGAACCCATTAATTAAATATAATTAACATTTTTCTTATCATGTGACTGCTCTCAATGAGGCAAAATGTTTCCACCATATACTAAGAATTAGGGCACAGGACCCTAGATGGGGAATGGATGGAGCTACATATGGAGACTACTAAAAAAATTAAACCTTAAAACACCAATACTATGGATTTAAGTTAAAAGGGAACTCTGGCTTCTACACCAAAATTTGTTAAAGAGCCCCACACAAAACAGAAACCCCTAATATACCTATCACTGTAATCTGTTCCTTCAAATGGTATGAATAAATACCATATTTATATGCTGAAACCCAGCTGCAAAACAGATCTCCTCTTTCTTTATCATTTAAAAACCTAGCAGGGGAGGAGGGACTAAACATTGATGTTACAAATGTTAACAACTGCTCAACAGCTTGCAGAGAGCATGCAGGAACTACATAACCCACAATGCATTGCACTGATATTCCTTTCTTTATTGACATAATGTGTGCAGGGAATTGTGGGATTTGGAGGATGCAGGCTGAAGGCAGGCTGAGGACAGTCAATTACTGTAGCATTTTATTTGAGTCTTATAGCAGTCAGACAGATTAGCAGGAGAACAGGGGACTAGGCTTAGGTAACTGTTCCGAACAATATTACATTAATAGCTAGTTACCCTGACCTTATGTCTCAGCCCTCCCTTTTAGAATGTAAGCTCTTGTCTCCGATCCTCATCCAATGTAACCGCAAACCATTTTTGTGAATTGTTTATATGTACATGCTAACTGTTCTGTCTTTTGTACCTCTCTATTCTGTAAAGCACTGTGTAAATTGATGGTGCTATATAAATAATAATAATAATAAATATCATGAGAAAGCTGCATAATCTTTAAATAATGTATATTGCAAAGTTGCTTGAAATGTTGAAATGTTTACTTTTCAAAAAACTCAAGTTACGTTTGGATGGAGTTCCCCTCGGAAGTGCCCATACACGGGCCGATTAGCTGCCGAATCGGTCCAAGGGACTGATATCGGGAGCTACTATCGGCCCGTGTATGGGGACCTTTAGGCTGATGTCTGATGGAGTGGTTCAGTCGCCCACGATAGAATTCTGCTATCGTGGGCAACTAACAGCTCCAAAATGCCTTTCCACTGGCAAAAATAGGAGTCGCTGATGGAAAGGCCATCGCATTGCTTTATTATTCCGAAGTTGTGCAAAGTTCCCTCCTGCAGGCAACTTTGTGTGACTTTGGAAAACTCCTATTGTTGTTGGTGGAAAGGCATTTTGGAGCGCTTAGTCTCCTGTGATAGCAGAGATCTATCGTAGGTGACTAAACTGCTGCATTTGACATTAGCTTTAAGCAGCGTGATACATTGGCATACTCTCAGTTGTTACTTAGCTATATATTTATATAATTACTAAAAATACATTGATTGCTAAGATACAACTATATTTTCTTATCTTAATTTTTTAAATAAACGATAAACTGGTAATTGTCATCCAAAGCTTATTGTAAATTATTTAATAGAAGATGCATGCAGTTACCCACTTTTCTTTCATTTAGCATCATAACACAGGCTTGGGGCCTTTCCTCGGAAAAAATCCTAATGCCAGCTTCATACAGTGAATTTAAGTACGAAGTTCTACTAAAACAAATACTCTTATTGAAATGCGGGTGGGGGCATTTGCAAACATGTCAAATGTCTCTCAGAATCTAATGTATCAAAACATAAAATTGTTCAGTTCCAGCTACGATTCTCATCCCACAAAACCACACACATCTATTTCCAAGTCCAAAGTTAATTTCAACAATCCATCATTGCTGAAACTAATATCGAAGTGGACTGAACTTCTGCAGAGTTCACCATCATGTTTTAAGGTTTGCAACATGCCAGTTAATAAAACACAGATAGAAGTGATTAGTAGAATGTGTTTAAAATGGATGTTCTTGTTAAAAAGAACGATGTATTTATTCTGCAGAGCGCTGACAGCTTTCTTATTACAAAATATACAAGTTTATTCTAGAATGTTTTACCCATTATATATTATATATTTGTTTTATTGTACTTAAAAGATAGAAGGGCTATTTTATCAATGCCACGGGCACCAGTACTAGAACGTTAAGGTGTGCATTATTTTGCATTATTTGTTTCATTTGCTATATGAGCAAATGGATGAATTCTTCCTAGTATATAAATCTAACACAGACAAATAAATGTATAAATATTAAGACCGAGGTGGGAGAGAATAAGATAGTATTAAAAAATAAGAAGAAAATAATTTGATCTCTATTAAAAAATCAATATTTCAAATACCTTAAGGCGGCCATACATTGAAAGATATTTGCCTGATATGGACACCTTGGGGTGGGCGATATTGGAATGATCTGATTGTTTAGACCTGTGGCCAAATGATCATATCACAACAAATGGGAGCTGGGACAATAACTGCATCAATGATCCAATGTGGTCCTTGCCCCAATGAGATTTTTAAACCTGCCTGATCGACATCTGGTCAATTTTCGGCCAGACGTTTTTCAAGTTTGGCAGGCCCGTCATAGGGCTTCATACATGGGCTGATAAGCTGCTGACTTGGGCTAAATGGGCTGAATCTGAAGCTTAAATCTGCCTGTGTATGGCTACCTTAAAATACTATCCACCCTCAACTGACTTTAGTCAATCTGCAATTGACCTTCATATTTTATTTTAATGCGTTTATTTTTTTTTTTACCACACCTGTCCTGTATCAGGAAATGTAATTTTTGCTGTGAGATACAGGTTTTTATTTTGCACCCCTATTAAGTAATTGTGACAAGTAAATAAAATGAAAAATGCTGGAAAGTAAATAAAGTGGAATTAGTATCAGTTGCCTAGTAAATTCCTCTTACATCAATATGGTTGCCATTAAGTATTTGTTAAATTATGGAATATCCTTTAATTCTAGTAAATGGGAAACTGATCATCTCCCAGTGGCCTATTCACTGAGATTATCAGGCTTCCCCAGAGATTAGAAAAGGAGACACTCATTTTCTGTTGGCAGCACTTTATGGAATAAAATAGTCACTGTGTAAACTCTTAATTTACAGGCAGTACAGGTGTGGGAGCTTTCTGGATAAGGGATCTTTCTGTAATTTAGATCTCCACACCTTAAGTCTACTGAAAGATTAACCATTAAATAAACCCAAGAGGAGTGTACTGCTTCTAATAAGAATTAATGGTATCTTAGTACCTTGTACTTGATCCTAACTGCTTTATTATTACAGAGAAAAAGGAAAGCATTTTTAAAAATTATAATTATTTGCTTATAATGAAGTCTATGGGAGACGGCCTTCCCGTAATTCAGAACTTTCTGGATAACAGGTTTCAGGAAAACGGATCCCATACCTGTACACTGTTCCACATGGATCTCTGTTCTAACTTGTCTAGCACACAAGCAGTCTTACAGAGACAGGAAACTTGAGAGGGGGGCTAATATAAGGCATTTTTGTTAATAAGGCAAAATAAGCATGAATTTTGTCTTATCTAAAGTGAACTAAAATGTAACAAAGAAAAGAATCTATATTATATTTTGGTATTCTTTACTAGCAAGAGGCTGTCACTGGAAGTACTTTAAATGCAACAAATGCCACATGTTTTTTTACAGACAATATTAGAAAGGCAAGTAAATGTATTTTCATCTGAGGGTGCTGGATCTGCCAGGAGTCCCTGGAGATAGAACATAGGATGTCCATAAGTGCAGTGCTCTTCTCTATTAAAAATAAGTTTAGGGCCAAACCTTCCTAGTTTGAACGGCTTGGTTATCCCTTCCATATGGAGTAATTGGTCCCATTGAGCCATATGGTTCTATACACAAGTGCCCAGGGACTAACACAGAAAATACTGGTATAGATTTATAAATATATTTATATATATATATAGAATGGGTGCAAACTACACGCAGTGATCACAGTAGCGACAGTGTGGGCCTTAACTCTAAACTACTGTATTCCAGACACAAAGAGGCTGCCGAGATACACACTCAGTGCATTTACTGCAAATGGAATATTTATTCTGCCACTTTAGTCATTACAGTTGTATATGAGCTAAGTGTATATCATTGCCTTTGCGTTCAGAGTTTGGTTATATTTCCTGTGGGTGCAGAGCTATACTGAATGGATGGAGGTATTCATTGTGGTGCAGTGGGTTGATCACTATGGAAAGCACTTTATGGGAACTGTAGTTGCTTTTACCCATTAATATGTATCCTAATCGTCCTTTGCTTTGTATATGCTTTCCTGGTCTATTCAAAAACACTGAAATGATTAACATTATTTGCAGTCCATCTCTGAGCCAAGGTCTTTAGTCATGCTTTTCAAAATAATTCTGGCAGTTATATAAAGAGAAAACATTTGCATTGAAGATCCTGTTGTTTTTGTTCACTCTATTGGGTACTACAAATGTGCACACAGAATCTGAACATTAGAGACCTGTAGGTAAACCCACACATGATTCACAACCCTTACCCACCTTTGCAACTTGCACTTTTATCCACTTAGACCTGAATAACCAGTGCACAGTTAATCCCCCTGATAATGACTCCTGCTAACAAACCAGTCACAACAAACACAAGATGGGTAAGTTTGTATACTGATTAGTTATTTATCTCCCAATTCAGACCATGCCCCTATTGACTTCTTGTAATGTGATTATTAGATTAACAGGAGAGAAGCAGGAGGACAAAACGTGGGAAGGAGAAAACAGCACTTAAAGGCAAAGGCAGAATTGGCTAGCAGAATTAGGAATACCTTTAAAGAAACAATGTAAATATACACCTCTTTATTTATAGATAAATGGAAAACAAAGGTTAAAAAACTCTCTTAAAGACAGATAATAACATACAGGTAAAACACCAGTTTTGCAGATAGTTGCCTGTAATACAAGATAAAATACATGGAAAGTTGATCTCTAAGCAGCATATGAAAGCATATTATTGTGTCCGTTGTTATTAAACATGTGAGGTAGTTGTAAATAGTACTTTAATTTCTGTTCTATGAATAAACTTTTTTTCCTGATTTTCTGAAGTTTGTAAAACACTTTCTCGTTCGCTATCACTAATCATTCACTTACAGAAACTTATTGTAACAAAAAGGTATACAGGTATACAGGTTATAACCTGGGTCTAAAAATGTTGTATACTAATTAATGCTTACTGTTACTTCTAAATGGGTTTTGGTTCTACATATGTATGTACAGAAATGTGACTACTATCTGCGGTAAGTAAAGCCACAAGCACCCAGTGCAGAGAATCGCATGGGCTTATCTCCTAATGAGACACAGTTAAGACTCCCAGCACTCTGATAATGAAGAGCAGAGGGGAAAGCAACCACTGAGCAGGTCCATAGGGGATTAGTGACTTTTAAATGTCCATTAAGTGATGAAAATAGAATTGCTAGAGACTTTCTGCTGAACTGTAGGCAAATGGCAATCAGTCACAATCTCTATCACTGGATTTGGGGGCAAAAGGGCCAAAAGAAATCCTGCATTGAGGCCCACCACTGTCTGTTTGGTAGTTATTTGATTTGTTAAGCTCCATTAAAGTTTCTTATTCCTTCAATCTTAGTAGTTACGTGCAGTTACATGATTATTAATTAGAAATAAGAACAAACACGAAGAACCAAAACCCATTGTAAAATCATCAGATCATTTCCATATACTAGGGTTCATTTACAGGGCTCTGCCATGATAATTGCATATATAGAGACACTGGTGCCTAAGCAGACTTATCTTTTGCATGCATGAAATATAAAAACAATCACAAAGGATAGGATTGTTGTTTAGATAGGTATGCTAGCCTGCTCAATGTGTTATACATTGTGTATCTTTTATGCAAGTGGCACAATAACATTTATATTAGAGACCAAACTATTGGGATGAGCAATGATTAATGGAATTGTGATAACATGACATGTTTGGTTTGCTGCCATACTAAAGTACAGCTTTTAGTATGTCACAGATTGGTTACAGGCACTAGAAAGCCATCACTAGTAAGTCTGTAGGTCGACTGAAGATGGTGGGAACTATCGTTCCTAAACAGCTGGTGAGCAGGAAGTTATGTATCTCAGGAGTAGAGAGCCCAAATACACAGCACTATGAGCTTAGGTTGTTTCCATTCAGTTAAAAAGAAAAAAATCTAAAATGGATGAGCAGGGACAGCTGTGGAGCAATGCCTTTTTTTTATAGAATATAATAGCTTAAGTGCTCCTGAGAGCAAGTTATTGCTGTAGTTGAAAGAATGGAGTAGCAATAGAGGAACCTTATGAGCCTATAAATACAGTAAAGATTTAAATTATAGTTAAGACACAGTTTCCAATTTTTTTTACTCTTATATAGTTTAATAAGTATGTGACAAAGATAAGTGTAATCTGCCTTGCTTCAGATGTTTGAAAGCAGGCAAAGGTTTCCCACTAGCTGCTGGACTACAATTCCCAGTATCCCTAGCTAGTAGGTGTGTGGCGCACTAGCTCAGAGAAGTTATATACATTTAAATCAGTTCCACCAATGCTATCGAAATTTCATCATGCTTCAAAAATTCATGAGGGATTCATAGATTTTTACCCCATAGAGAAAGGTGTTGCTGTTTTCTATTACCAAGGCATTTTTCTTTGCTTAATATAAAGCCACAATTGCCTATTTAGAATTGACCTAGCTACTGTTCTATACTTTTCTATGAAGACAGTAATAGCAAAGGCTAACCACATGGAAGCTCTAACTCATAGAGGGACATTTATTAATGCACGAACGCTACGAGCATATTTTCTGCAACTTTTTCGTACCTTGCGCGGCTTTTTCGTAATTTGTGACAAAATCGTATTGACGTGTCGAGTACGGAAGTTTCGGATTCATTCAAGCTTTGTTATCGTGACTTTCCTTGGGCCAGGTTGGATCTGCAGAGTGCCATTGTGTCCTATGGGAGGCTTCCAAAATCATGCACTGAGGGATCAAAGTCAGAAAGGTTTTCCCGCTGTTTACAATCGTTCGGTACAAAAATTTTGGGTCGCCAATACGATATTATCGTGACTAATACGTTTTTTTTCGTAGGCATTTTCGTGATATTTGCGATCTCCAGAAATTATCGTATCCAATCAGAGTTTTTCCCATTCGGGATTAAAACTTGTGCTTTCATGAATGCGCCCCATAGTGTATGTATCATTATGCAAAGGAAGAATGTTCTTTGCATGGAATAACCTGTGACCATTAACTTTGCTGTTTGCTAAGGGAAAGAAAATATAAACTTACCCTAATTAATGAATTTCCTTTTAAAGGGGTGAGGGAACACCAGTGTATGCACATAGCTGCCTAAATGCTGCTTGCACATCAATAAGACACTATAACATACGATCAGGGTTGCCACCTATTTATCTGGCTTATCAATGCTGGTATTATTTCCGAAAATAGTGACAAGCCCAAGTAAAGCTAAATAGCCACTCTCAACTTTTCCTTGCCCTTCTCCTCTGTGGTACAGCTATTGTGCAGCCACCTTAAAAGGCCATGTGTGTTAGAACATGAAGGGACTTTTCCTACTTTGCGAGAATATTGGTGAGGAGGATATGGAAACCCTCTGATAAACAGGTCCTGTTCTACAGATTGTGGAAACGAACAAAAGGGCCTGTGATTTCTGAGTGTGTTTTGGAAGGCAGCTGATAAAGAGAATGGGAAGGCAATTAAATAAATGAAGGTATATATTCATCAATTTTTGTTATCCTTCTGAGGCTATAGCCTGTGCAGTGCCTACTGAACATGGCTGCCTGATAACTAGTCTTTGTTTTATAAGAGAAATCCGTATGCACTTTCAGACCAGAACATTTTCATGAAGTTTGATAAATCTAGGCCCAAATGTTTAATGTATAAATGTAGCAATTTCCACAAGAGATGCCGCTGTAACTACCATTTGCATGAACGGGAGATAAGCCCCAACATCATTTGATATAGTGAAGTCCCAGCTCCTCTTTCTGTCTTAGGGATTATTCATTGTGCCAGTGCAATTTAGTATTAAAGGAATGAAACAATATCTTCCCCACAAAGCAAATGTATAATCAATTGCAATATTCTACTTGAACAGTACCCATTTTTATTTTCCTCTTAGATGAAAAGAAAAATACCATATATATCTCCTTTAAAGTACTAAGGCATTTACAATTGTGAACATAAAGAATAAATTATGGGAATATCTAGAAATAAATACATGTATTATATTAGGAAACCATTTTATTTTATTTTACTCTTTTTTTCCACTTGTAAAGAGCTTGGTGTCTTGGAACCATTTGTCCACTTGCAAAATTAAATTACTATCTTCTTGGTAATGCCATTAGACTTTAAAAAGGAATTTTTGAGCCAGCTACTTATTTTGCTCTATGCTATATCAGTGCATTAATCGTTCCTGGCTCAAACCCAACAGCCTTTTACATGTTTTATGAAAATAAAACACCATTATCCAGTCCAATTCAGATCATACTCCAAATGTTTTCTTTTAGACTAAGAATTCAATATAACAAAGTTCCTGATAGCTCTGGTAAGATCTATTTATTGTGGGATTCGGTCTTTACAGCAGACAGATAATGCAAAAGCATTTTGATTACCCTTTCTTAGCCATATCATTCACAAACCATCTTTTCTAATTATATTATTAAGACATTTCCATAACTGGTGGGAAGGGGGTTTAACTGATTTCTATTATTCTTGGCACTTGTGTGAAAGGATATTACATTCACGTGCATTAGAGATTGCTTATGAAAGATCAAGACAATAATAGCTGATCAGACGATAAAGGATCTCTTTTCTCCTCCCAGACAGGCTGTCTCTAACAGAAGAATACAGTTCATCAAATGTGTCTGCAGGTTGTCAAACACTGTGAGATTCGGGGACACTCTCTAAAGCAACCATGGCCAACAAGCAGGTTTTTCTGTAAGGGTTTTTTTTTCTTTAACCATAAATTCCCCCTCAGGAAATAATCACTCACTACGCTCTTCTGATGCTCTCCGTTTGGGAAGAAAAGAACCATTTCATAAAAAAAAGTATATATATATCCCTTTTGCAGGTCTACACAGATTCCATTACCCCACAATAATAAATCAAATGTTCCCAGAAGGTTTCCACTTAGGCTACATTATTTGGGAAGGAACGGCAGGTAGAAGTAGTTTAACATAAACTGACCATGCATCTGTTTTGCTGTGGGTTTAGAATGTGAGACATGAGCGAAGGGTGCAGAACAGACAGGGCATTCCAGATCTTGCATGGGAATGCCTCCCGCTGAATAATCAAGCATTACTCTTAAGTGTACTCTTGAAATAGAAGTGGCAAGGACGACGAGGAAGAGCTGGAATTAGGTCACTTACAAACTGCTCTGGAACTGCCTCGCTGTTTTATTAAGAAACTGAATGTCTCTTTTTTATTAAACTGTGTAGAGCACACATGTTTCCAATCTCCATGTTGTGCTATGCCAACCATTCATCACCTTATGATTAATGAGTCTTTAGGGTTTCTAATCAAACTGATATAATGTTACTAAAAAGCAATAGAAAGTGGATTAGCTTGGCTAATGTTTTTCCAGTGTATATGTTTCTACTGCGCAGCAATACAGATTAGGTAGGTAAGGTTTGAGCTTTTTAATCTTGAGTTATCACAGCATTTTTGTGGTGTTCTTGTAATGTACATCCCCTGTTAGTTGTGCACACCGAGTGCAATAGGCTATGTAACTGCATGGTGCCAGCTGCTCCTAAAGGCAGCTCCAGGCTATACAGGTTTACAATAAGTTTCAGGTTTTCCACTTATGGGCTGTGTGTTTGCAACCTTGCAACTAGTCTTCCATACACAACAGCAATCTGCATCAGAATAATGGACAATTCTTTGGACATCATAAATGAGCCCATATAACTCTCAAGACGATTTTCAGTCAATTACCATGCAGATTTGGCAAGGATATTTACTACATTTGGGATTCATTACTTTGTCTTATCTATAATAAAGACATTCATAAACATCCTACTTAATTCACCTTCTACTCATATTTGGATCCCTAAAGTAGGTGGGCCATAGAACTTACATTATGACATATGGAACCATATGGTCTACATTGACATAAGAAAATGCCTTACAATACGTTATATATTATTAACACTATATTAACACTACAAGAAAGGCATTTCAATCCATTGAAAGCACCTAAGGGCTCATTTACAACACATGGAGCCAAGTGCAAAATACAGACACAGACTGCACTTTATGCCCTCCCCTTACTTAATACCCTTAGGTATAACTGTATTCATTGGTAGTGTACTACACTGGGCCCCAGATATTAAAGAGATTTCAGATGGTAGCCCTGACATTTCCAGGTCATGAATATTATTTGTTTGACTTTCATTTAGGTGTCATTGGATAGCAATCTGTGCTTCTAAAAATGTAGTGCAAAGTGTACAGCATACACAAGGTGGGAAGCACACGAAAATAGGTACTGGCACTCATGGCAATGCAAATGGGGGACGAGCCCCTCAAGGTAACACAATTTTTCTGGGGCATGCTCCTTTTAGGCACATGGATGTCCCCTTAAATACTCCTAGCTTGAGGGTTATTTATGATGCTCAAGTTGTGGGGCACATACTTACAGTACCACCAGCTTATGGTAGGCATTAAGTAAAGAGCACACTAGCCACACTGGAAACCCACTGAGGCCATACTGGAAATGCTAGGCTTAACTCTTGATGTGACGTTTGCAGTCAGTTTTAAGTTAACATAGAAACTGTTGTTGCCTTTCAGATACATGTAAAACGCATGGATGATCGGTATCCCAAAAACCAGAACAGATGCCAAGGGTCTGGTTATGGCTCACGCTTCTGCCTATAACAGCCATGTTTCCCGTCGGGAGGATCCCTTCGCTACTAAGATGCCGCCAGGACTTATAGTAAGGAACCCAAGGCGAGAGTTCAGAGCAGGCAGGGTAACCAAATCTTGTGACTGGAGGAACGGGGAACAGGTTAGTGTGGTCGAAGGATAGCCCAAGGTCAGCAACAATCAGCGCAGTACAAAATCGGAAGGCAAAGAATGGTCAAGAAACAGACAAAGTTCAGTTCAGGCTCTTTATTTAAATTTTGCTCCACAAATAACATCACACAGTGCGTGCTGAGCGAATAGAACCAGAAGGATGCGTGCACACGCCGCCCCCCTAGACCACCAGGTACCGTAATATGCAGTTCCTATATAAACGATCCATAGCTGAAATGGACTGCTCCGGCCTTACCACTCAGCGTTGTCAATTCTACTTCTGAACAGGTAACAATAAAATAAAGAGTGCTAAAAATCCAAAGAAATGCAATGAAACATTTATTTCAGGCTATTAAAAACATACGTAAAGGGATCAGAACCAGAATCACCTGATTTGTTGTAGACTCTTAATCTTATGTATTCTGTTTAAGGTCCCCATACACGTTAAGATTCGCTCGCTTGGCGAGATCGCCAAGCGAGCGGATCTTCACCCGATATCCCCACCTACAGGTGGGCGATATCGGGGAACGTGTAGACTAAATTCGATCGTTTGGCCCTGGAGCCAAACGATCTAATTATATTGGTGGCAATGGGGCTGTCGGTTCGGGGGCCACATCAATGAGCCGATGCTCATTGCTCCCCGATACGACTGAATCTTTTAACCTGGCCGATCGATATCTGGCCAATTTCAGGCCAAACAACTAGATCTTGATGTTTATATAACACCCAAAGGAGCAATATATATCTGTATATACCCTTTTTAACATAAGTCAAACAAATAGAACTTAAGATTCAAATACATTCTGCCTGTTTTCACCCTTCACCCTTTTTTGTCTTAAAGATAAGCAAAGGTTTATTTGTGAAATTGTAACCAAAAAAACCTACCTTGCAAGAACCAGGAATTTGGAAAAATGATTTTTTTTCCATTACTAGATGTGTCTGTTTATTTCAAGCAAAACCAAACACTGTAGATTTTTCTTAATTAAAACAATAGACTAAAAGAATGCTCACCAAAAGTGCTATTGACTCAACTCATGTTGAACAGAGATTGTATACTGCAAATTTTATATGCCAATTCTCTATGGATGATTGCCCTTAAAAAGGAAAATATGTTCTGTGCTTGCAAGCAGATCATTAATAAATATTGTTAATGTCTTTATTGTCTTTTCTTCAGTATGCGGGCAAAGCCATCCTGGCGCTGAAATGGTTAAGCAGACATCAATAAAAATAATGGCCCAATCATGTTTGCAGCATTATGGATAAGAGTCAGCAGGACCCTAATGGAAGGTTAGCATCTACTCTGTCACATCGTATTAGGAGTTCAGCTTGAGAATTACATTTTCATGACAAAGAAACAAACCTCCAACATGTTTTCTCATTACTGCACTATGGAAGAGAAATATTTGTAAAGTTGCCTGAACTCGTGGATGGAAAAGCATCAAGGCAGAAGCTTGTAGAGAATCTGTTTTTCTTCCAACTGCAAAGCAGCGGTAAAATATGTCTGAGCACGAGGTATTTATATAAATACATATCCATGTTCTACAGTTACATGGCAGAGTCACATGCTTGGGCTTGTTTGGGGCAAGTCAGCTTGAAATGTTGCTTGCCCCACTTTATATACCAATTTTCAATATACAAGGAAAGAGAACATATTTATCTAAGATTCTTTTGCACACATTCATATTTGCAATCTGAGCAACACCAATCTTACTAAAACAACTATTTTCCTGATTTTTAGGTCTGGCATACATATATCTACCATCTAATAAACAGAGGCGGTTTTTGGTTGATGCATGCTGTCATCATATTTATTTCTTGTATAATCCTTTATTGCTGTTAACACTGCCTATAATAGGATGCATTTTAATCTGTAGAATATAATTGTGGCAGTTAAAATTGATTTATTTCTATCAGGAATATTGTGATATTTGCTTGCTCACATCT
This sequence comes from Xenopus tropicalis, assembly GCF_000004195.4. Taxonomy (NCBI): domain Eukaryota; kingdom Metazoa; phylum Chordata; class Amphibia; order Anura; family Pipidae; genus Xenopus; species Xenopus tropicalis. Next base: position 106,392,536 of record NC_030680.2, on the reverse strand, counting down.
CCCCTGGGCTAGCCAGAATGAAGGCAGATATTCCTAACCTCTTTTTTATGTTTTGCTAACCCAGTGATATTTAAGGAACCTTTTAATTTCAGTCACAATAGACTACAGAGATTGGGAAAAAGATGGCCTGTTGTCCTTGACTTCCAAGGGGCCCGTACAGAGCTGTGTACACAAATAGCGCTATATAAATAAAAATATATGTACAAAAATAAAATGACATTTGAGGACTAAAGCTGGCCATACACGCACCAATACTATTGTACGAAACCTCGTTTCGTACGATATTCGGTGCGTGTATGGCATGTCGGTGAGTCGACCGATATCGCAGGAAGCTGCTGATATCGGTCGACTCGCCGATCGGACCGGTTAAAAGGTTTTGATCGGGCGCTATAGAAGGCGCCTGACCAAAATCTGCTGTCAGGGCTGAATCGGCAGAAGGAGGTAGAAATCCTTTTGTTTCTACCTCCTTATCTGCTGTTTCAGCCCTGACGGTGTGTGGGGCGGTCGCACGAAACATCGTCAGATCGCCACGTGTGTGGCCACCTTAAAAGTGGCCATAAACAGAAAAATCAGCTTGTTTGGCAAGGTTGGCAAACGAGTGGATCTTCTCCCGATATGCCCATCTAAGGCATAGACGCAGTCGGACCGAGGACCGGCAGTCTGATCAAGATCTGGCTAATTTAAGACCAGACATTGGTTGGGTAGGCCCATTGGGGGTGCCCATACATGAGCAGATAAGCTGCCGAACTGGTCTGAAAGACCCGAATCGGCAGCTGAAATCTGCCCATGTATGGCCACCATGTTAAAGCCAAAAAAGACCAAGCAGCTGGACCATATTGCCATGCTTGTACCTCCATCAACAAAAGCCCTGCCTTGGTTTACCATAGGGATTTAAGATACACTCATGATCAGAGCAACTGATACTTGGATAAAGGGTCAGTTATCCTTTATCTGAAAGGCTCGTTTACATTTACTGCACTGCAGCCCAGAAATGTCAACTTTAGCAAGATAATGGAGGCGATAAGAAAGCTCATTTGAAGCAGAGCAATCACAATAATTGAACAGAAAATAATACTCCACTGTTAAAAGCTTGGGCCAAAAAAAAACCCATGAGCATAAGTTTGGTGCGGACATAAGATGGATGTGTTTCTGTGGGCAAGGTATAAGCAAATAAAATGTGAATATTTACATTATTACACTATTATCGATTCAAGAGTTCAAAATAGAGACTCATAAAGAGCAATGGTGGAGGTCTAGTCAGCCAGTTACTTTTAAATGGGCTGAAAATTCTGCTGAAATCTGGCATTTTAGGAAGACATTTTTAATCAATGATAGATTTGGTTTTGTTAAATATGTTTTCTCTGACGGTGATTTTTGAACCAGTATGGGACCTGTTAGCCAGAATGCATGGAACCGGGGTAAAAATTGTAGTATTGGTCTCCAGTGCTCAAAATGGACATAACAAATAGAGAAAGTCCAAAGAAGAGCCAGTAAGTTGATAAAGGGCATGGAAGGTCTCATTTAAGATTTAATACTGGCCAAGCTAGGAATGTTTGCACTGGAGAAGAGGCACTTAAGGGAGTATATAATAACTATGTGTAAATATACAGGGAGACCATACAACTCTCTAATGCTTTATTCAGTGGAAGACCCTTAGAAGATACAAGGCATTGCTTGAGCTTAGAAGAAAGGACGTTTTAGCTTAAGGAGTAAAGGTGTTTCAAGCAATTCTCTGGCAGCTACATTCTATAGCTTCAAGAAAGGGTTGGATGTAGGGATGCACCGAACCCAGTTTTTCGGGTTTGACTGAACCCCTGAATCCATGTTAAGGGATTTGGCTGAATATAGAACCGAATCCAAATCATAATTAGTATATGCTAATTAGGATTTGGAAGGGTAAAATTTTACACTTTCGTGTTTATGCAGTGACATTAACCCTTCCAAATTCTGATTAGCATATGCTAATTTGGATTCGGTTCGGCCAGGACCGTGGATTCGGCCTAATCCAAACCCTGCCGAAAAAGGCCGAATCCTGGATCAATACTGAACCGAATCCTGGATTTGGTGCATCGCTAGTTGGATGCCTTAAGAAGTGAGAAAATACAAGGTAACTGTAATTACCTTAGTACAAAGCTGATGCAGGGGCTGGGGTCAGGAAGAAATGTAAGCAGTTAGGCAAGTTTCACTTGGACAAGAAGCTTGAGCTTGATTAAAGAGATACTGACACCAGAAATGAAACCTTTCATAACAATATCTTTGCATAATCTTTATAATTTTGCCCTAAAAGTATTTGCCCAATGCTTTTACATTATCTATCTGATCCCCCATCCTTCAATATGAGGGGGCTGCCATATTTGTGCAGCAGGAGGCCGTTAGCATTAGAAGCTATAACTGACAGGCTGAGAAGAGACAGTCAGGTTGGCAAAACAGTCAGGAGGAATTTCAAGTAACAATAACTTACAAAAGCAGCCCTATCAGCAAAAAATGATCAATATGACTTTTTATGTAGATTCATATTTTAAAAAGTAGTTATTTCATGTCAGTATCACTTTAGAGCTGGCCATACACGCACCGATAATATCGTACGAAACCCTGTTTCGTACGATATTCGGTGCGTGTATGGCAAGTCGGCGAGTCGACCAATATCGCAGGAAGCTGCTGATATCGGTTGACTCGCCGATCGGCCAGGTCAAAAGATTTTGATCGGGCACCATAGAGGGCGCCTCATCAAAATCTCCCTTCAGGGCTGAATCGGCAGAAGGAGGTAGAAATCCTATTGTTTCTACCTCCTTATCTGCCGTTTCAGCCCTGAACAGTTAGTGGCCGATTGTACGATGGGAAATCGCCACGTGTATGGCCACCTTAAGGCTCCTTTTTAATCTCAAGTCCTATGTTACTATGTAAGTGAATGAAACAGGTATGTATATATTATAGGAGAACAAAAACACTGGATTACTCCACTGTGTTGGATAATAGAAAAAAAAAGAATTGGTAGCTGCTACTATAACTAAAGTCACCTAAGTGATATGAGACTTAGTGACTCACTGCAAGTAATGGAAACGACTGATGAAATAATTTATAAGTAGGGTTTAATCTTTCGTCTTAAAGCACCTTTAAAATATGAAACCATAGTTGAATTAATTAAGCATTTCTTTACTACCTATTTGCATTTATAGATATAAGGGAAAGCTGCCATATTGCTACAGGTATAGGACCCATTATGCAGAATGCTTGGTACCAAGGGTATTCCGGCTAAGGGGTCTTTCCGTAATTTGGATCTCCATACCTTAAGTCTACTATGAAATCAATAAAACATTAATTAAACCCAATAGGATTGTTTTGCATCCAATGATGATTATTTATATCTTAGTTGGGATCAATTACAAGGTACTGTTTTATAACTACAGAGAAAAAGGAAATCAGTTTTAAAATTCTAAATTATTTGATTAAAATGGAGTCTATGGGAGACAGGCTTTCCGTAATTCAGAGCTTTCTGGATAACGGGTTTCCGGATAAGGGATCCCATACCTGTACCTGTATTAAGGTAAGGTTACAAATAAAACCATAGCAGAGATATCTGTTCCACCATAGCTAATGTTGTCTGTAGAAATAATTTACAAATTCCAAGGGGCACATAATTGCACCTCTTGCAACCGATGTTTGGAGCACCTGCACCTTTGGGATTTCATTACAGTCTGCACTTTCCACCTTGTGTTGCATCGGCACAAGATATGGAGCACAGCACTATGCATGGCAGCCTTCTACTTATACCTGCCATAAGTAGGTAGTATATATCCTGAATCTTGAACCAGCTGATGTGCAAGCTAGGTGGGCACAAGGGTAACGCTTACATGCCACCCCCAGCCTGCACCCCTGAATACATTTCTGCTTTACAGTGCTGTAAGATTAATATAACATAGTACAGGCTTTCTCAACAATGTCTCCCCCCCCCCCACACACACTTTTACATAACAGTTTCTTCAAGCTTGCTTAAGTTTTAGCCACACAAATCACAGAGAATTACAGAGGCACTAACTAAACCATTGTGCTCATGTGTGGCTATGTGATGACGGGTGTGAGATGCCATTGGAAAGCAACATAAAAATGTAGGACATGGTCACATTTGGCACATGGACACAAAAGAGTCAAAACACCATCACACTTGTGTACAGGACCCCTTCTGTTCATGCCGTACAAACAGCGAGCTGTTGAGTAGCTAGTAAATGAGCACTGGGAAATGAAGACGCACTGGTCCCTTTTCTCTTGGCGATTTAATAGCTTCCTTCATTCTTCGCCTCTCTCATGTTACTGAAAGAAGGTAATTTTTTTTTCCTGGCCATTTACTAATGCTCATTAAAGATTGGAAGGAACAAACAATGCTACCCCTCTGAGGCTACCATTCAAAGCCACTCTGCATCTCACTGTTCGAATACTTGAGACAAATTAATTATTCCTTAGTGAAAAGTATACAATTCCAACTCTTTATTTTCATGGGTGAGGGGGTGATTGCATATTGCTGAAAAGTCATCGGCGCAGTGGGAAAATCAGACAAATATGTATTTGCAGAAGAATACAAGGAATTACTATTTAAGATATTTTATGCCAGGTTTGTATTGCACTCTTTTGAGAACTGCCTCCAAACAAATGAAAGATGGAGGCGATTTATATTCAGCATTTCAATCGTGTTTGGAATATGACATCTAGGTTATTGAATCTGCAACATTAAAGTTGCTGCTGAACTATAAGTCCCTGAAACTGAGTACTCTAAACAGTTCAGCAATAGAGGAAAGAGTGCATCTGAGTTTTAAGTGCTATGAATAATACAGATGCAGTTGCCCACATTTTCAAATATTCTAAATTATTATTAGAAAAGTATGTTATATCCCAAAATACTTTTTATTCACAATGTAGCCCAAGCCATGAGAATGCATTATCAGAAACCCTACTGAAAATAATGACCTGAAACTAAGTGCATGGATGATTGTTTATACAAGAGATTTAGGGCAATTACACGCCAAGAGATTTGATCATAGCAATACTATGTTGCCTGTCCTGGGTAGCAATGAGAAAATCCACTACTATCCAATAGCAGGCCCACAATCAAATTCGAGATTATCATCATCTGAGACCCTTCTGTGCCATCCTAAACAAACTTTTATGCATTTACAATTACTGGGCTCCTTGCTGTTGTACCCACCTGATGGCTTCCTGGATCCTTATATCTGATAACCACCCCTTGGACATATCTTTTAATGCACCTGTGTGTCAGACACCACTAAGTTTGTAAGCTCTGAAGGACATAAGTATGCTGTGTCTGTAAACTTCTACGAAAAGCACAGTGTATAATTAGTAATTCTACATATTGTATATAATTACTAATGCTATATGTAAGGATAAATTGATTTTCCTGCATGGAGCCTTAATCATATTGCTGTGCTTGTTCCCCCTCTGGTACACAAAGGGTTAAGGGAAAAGCTGAAATCCCTGTCTCCAGGAACTGAAGAGGAATTAATTTGTGCGGTTGGTAGAGAACAATAAACTGCAGAGTAGAAATTCTCTGGAGATTCTAACTATGTACACACAGTGGAAATGTCTTTATACAATCAGCATCATCTCTGGATATCCTTTTCCCTCTTTCTTGTTTGTTTTTTTCTTAGCTGTCCTGGTATTTGAGAGACTTGGATGGTACCCTTCCTTGTTAAGACAGACTGCTAAGGGGGAACAACCACAATAAACCACTGGATGGTGGCTGTTTTGGCAGGGATGGGGTTATTCCCCCTATCACCCACTATAATGCCCTAATCTAAGGGCCCAGTGCATTGAAGGGGTCCCGCTCTTCTTTCATCTCCCGTAATGAATCCAGGCGCAGTTATTTACTCATGCTAGATTGCTCTTGACATCACCTTTCCCTTGCACTTTAAAGAGTCCCGAGAGGGATCCACTGCAGACTCCAAATGGACAGAGGATACATTTGGAAACCATTTTATCCCTCAATTACCAAGTGAGACGTATGGAAAAGATTTGCACTCCCTCAGAGTTTGCAAAGCAATTAGGCCATGGAAGCCTGAGAACAAGTGACACGATTCGAGCATGCATTGGTTAAAGGAGCAATTAGGTGGCCGGCACCGCATCCATGTGTACTTTATGTGCTGGCAAACACTGTAACTTTGTCAGAGGATTTATTATCTGCGTGCAAATTAGCTGTGCTGTTTCTTTAATAACACGCTGAATAGGGGAGCCCAAAAAATAATGCATCATTTCTAGACTGCTGGTTCAAAAGAAGATGGTTTAGACAGATGTTCATTAACATGGGAGAGAAAGAACGCGCAATTGGCATCTATTATTAAGGAATAATGACAATTAGCATGTAGTATTAAATAATAATGAAGTTGAAATGTAATGAGCAAAGTCATTGGTATGCAGAGAATTTGCATTGCCCAGCTTTGGAGAAAAAGCAATGCTGCTTTTTTTTTTTGCTATTTAATTCCAGAGGAGAATAAATGTAAACAGACATGGCTGTAAGTGGGGCTGAGAAGGGCTGAGGTTTATGGTGCATGGTACATACAGGAATCCTGTTGGTGGTAGAGAGCTAAGCACCTACATTTTTACAGGTCTATTCCACAAACAAAATAAGCAAACTTACTTCCTGCCCTTTAGAATACTCAAACACCAGCAAAATTGGGGTTGGGCACTGTTTGGGCCTATGTGTACTAAAATTGCCAGGTTCAAATTTGAATTCCAGTCCGGACCTGTATAAGGTTAATGGCATATGGTACATGCGCTTTTTCCCACAATGAGCTGCATGTGAAACTATTGCAATTAAGGGTGAAGACACACGGAGCTACTAGTAGCAGCTACTTTTTCATGGCTACTAAAGGCCAAAAAATACTCTGCCATAGACAATACTGAGAATTGCCTCTGCTAAAACATATGTTGAGACTGTTATCAGTAAATGATCAGCATTGTCTATTTTAGTAGCCACTACAAGTAACTGCTAATAGTAGCTCCATGTGTCTTCACCCTTAAGGTAATTGCATCAAAATGCGCTTCTTGCATTTCCATATAGTTGAGCTGGGCACCTACCAGCCTGCTGTACTGAATCAAGTGCTGCTGTATCTATTGAAACTAAGGAACCATGGAGCTACCACCACCTCCTGACCAAATGGTAGCTTTAGGATTCCTTTTGCACCCAGGCGCTGCACGCTTTCTAGCTTGTTGAAAGGTGGCAAAATGCTGAAAGATACCTTTGCATTGGAACTAATGGTAATTGAACTAAACAATAATTTCCTCACCTGCAGGTGCACTTACAGGCTCAATGCAAAGGTATTTTTCAGTAAAGCCGGGGAGCTAGAAATAGTCTGTGTCTGGCATGTGTGACAGTATAGTGTTCTAAATGTATGGTTTGTACAGGGTACCAATGACAACGTAAGCTTACAAGGCTTTATTTGTCAGCTATGCAGAAAAACAAAAAAAAAGGAGGGAGACTGTTTAACTTTACAATACTGCATACAACCCACATCTTTAAATCTATTTAAAAGATCCCAGTTATTCAAAATGGCAGCTTAGTTATATTTTAATATTTTTTAGATTATCTGACAAGCTATCCACAGTGATATATCAGAAAAAGGTTAAAACAGGTTACACAGTAGGCATAAGTGATTGCAAGAATAAAGAGAACATGATTCAGGAGGAAACTTAATCAGTCATTGACTGTCACTCATTAGTAACCATTGCCCATCTAGGTCGCTTAATGTGCAGATCTACTTCACATTAAACCCAACTGTGCTAATGCTTATACATTTCAGGACAACCACATAATTGCAGCACTTAGTTTTTGTTCTTACTCCTTCTTCCTGTAGATACTCATGACTGAATTATGGAAAAAGGATATAAAACATATAGGCTCAAAAATCATATGTATGCATTGAACTATTACTTATATGAAAACCTGCTGTCATACATGATCTTTCCATGTGAATTTATTCCAGATGATACTTTAATTCTATAAACAATATACTCACAATAAAGACTGTAGGGTAAACTGTGATCTGTGAACTGTGAAGTCCATTCTTCCTTGCTTTCAAATATTCCATTATGTTGTTCCACTACAATTGGCTAGATTGATTTCTGGGTGTTCTATTGAAGTGATGTCTTGCCTGCTCCCTGCATTTGGCAACATTTCTATTGGATCCTACATCATACTGATACTCCCCATGCCTTTCTGATCTTTGTGGCTGTGCTCTTCCTAGGATGACCAAGGCAGTCTAAAATATGCCCATGTTATGGGGACAAGTAGAGGGTGGGATGGGGTGACACCTAGGTTCCTTCCCCCCCTGCTCACCCTTCTGGAATATTTTGTTGCTGAATGCATGCAATGTTGAACTCAAGTGGGTAGCTGCAGGTCTCTGTGCTTCAAATCAGCGTGCAGAGGCCTGCAGCAATTCTGCAAATGAGGAAGGTAATGTCCAAAGTGTAAAAATCGAGTGCGCCTATTTTTGCACTTGCACTGAGGTGACTGTTATAGTCTTAACCACTATCAGGCATAGCTCAGCCAAATGTAAGATTTCATTTTTCTTGTAGGATAACAGTATTTATGAACCATTCCACCACACAGTTCTTGAGGGATTAATCTGCTATGTTTACGCTACACGCATCATATATATTATACATTTTAATATAGGATTTAATTATGTATAATGGGTGCCCGGTATTGCTTACTTCTAATTTATTTATTCATTCTGTTTTGTGTAAGTTCAAAGGAACATTCAGAATAAAGAGCAGCAGTTACCATTTAACTTGCCTATTATCCTCTCAGAGTGAAAATGTTTACACTCCAACTATATACAGATATATATATTTATTTATTATTGCTTACCCTTCCACCCCCACAGTAATGCATCTGTCTTCTGATGTTAACAGACAAGCTCCAGTGTCTTCTTTTCTGTGATACATAAAAGCACTCTAGTCATTTGCTGCTTGGTAATAAAATAAAGGCAATACGTGCAGCTATCTTGGCATAAGGAATATAAAAAAAGCTTTCTCTATGGAATCTCATCACAGGAAAAGGCCACCAATTCCTTTCCATCCTGGGAAACAGAGGGACAATGGCTTACTGTATTTGGAAGGACTGACGGCTATTTATCAAAGGCAATTTAAAAGATATATGATTTATACTTGGGATTATATATAAGGACGCTAATGTGTTTACCTATTGAACATTTTCAATCTAAACTTCAATTATTATACAGTGGTGTGAAAAACTATTTGCCCCCTTCCTGATTTCTTATTCTTTTGCATGTTTGTCACACTTAAATGTTTCTGATCATCAAAAACCGTTAACTATTAGTCAAAGATAACATAATTGAACACAAAATGCAGTTTTAAAATGAAGGTTTACGTTATTAAGGGAGAAAAAAAACTCCAAATCTACATGGCCCTGTGTGAAAAAGTGATTGCCCCCCTTGTTAAAAAATAACTTAACTGTGGTTTATCAATTTCAATTTTCAATTTCAATATCAATTTGTGTAGTCACCCCCAGGCCTGATTACTGCCACACCTGTTTCAATCAAGAAATCACTTAAATAGGAGCTACCTGACACAGAGAAGTAGCCCAAAAGCACCTCAAAAGCTACACATCATGCCAAGATCCAAAGAAATTCAGGAACAAATGAGAACAAAAGTAATTGAGATCTATCAGTCTGGTAAAGGTTATAAAGCCATTTCTAAAGCTTTGGGACTCCAGCGAACCACAGTGAGAGCCATTATCCACAAATGGCAAAAACATGGAACAGTGGTGAACCTTCCCAGGAGTGGCCGGCCGACCAAAATTACCCCAAGAGCGCAGAGACAACTCATCCGAGAGGCCACAAAAGACCCCAGGACAACATCTAAAGAACTGCAGGCCTCACTTGCCTCAATTAAGGTCAGTGTTCACGACTCCACCATAAGAAAGAGACTGGGCAAAAACAGCCTGCATGGCAGATTTCCAAGGGGCAAACCACTTTTAAGCAAAAAGAACATTATGGCTCGTCTCAATTTTGCTAAAAAACATCTCAATGATTGCCAAGACTTTTGGGAAAATACCTTGTGGACCGACGAGACAAAAGTTGAACTTTTTGGAAGGTGCATGTCCTGTTACATCTGGCGTAAAAGTAACACAGCATTTCAGAAAAAGAACATCATACCAACAGTAAAATATGGTGGTGGTAGTGTGATGGTCTGGGGTTGTTTTGCTGCTTCAGGACCTGGAAGGCTTGCTGTGATAGATGGAACCATGAATTCTACTGTCTACCAAAAAATCCTGAAGGAGAATGTCCGGCCATCTGTTCGTCAACTCAAGCTGAAGCGATCTTGGGTGCTGCAGCAGGACAATGACCCAAAACACACCAGCAAATCCACCTCTGAATGGCTGAAGAAAAACAAAATGAAGACTTTGGAGTGGCCTAGTCAAAGTCCTGACCTGAATCCTATTGAGATGTTGTGGCATGACCTTAAAAAGGCGGTTCATGCTAGAAAACCCTCAAATAAAGCTGAATTACAACAATTCTGCAAAGATGAGTGGGCCAAAATTCCTCCAGAGCGCTGTAAAAGACTCGTTGCAAGTTATCGCAAACGCTTGATTGCAGTTATTGCTGCTAAGGGTGGCCCAACCAGTTATTAGGTTCAGGGGGCAATTACTTTTTCACACAGGGCCATGTAGGTTTGGATTTTTTTTCTCCCTAAATAACAAAAACCCTCATTTAAAAACTGCATTTTGTGTTTACTTGTGTTATCTTTGACTAATAGTTAAATGTGTTTGATGAGCAGAAACATTTAAGTGCGACAAACATGCAAAAGAATAAGAAATCAGGAAGGGGGCAAATAGTTTTTCACACCACTGTATATGCTGCCAGAGTCAACTGGGCGTAAGGATTTTAGATACTGTAAATGGAAAAGCGCTTGAAAACAGTTTTAAGAAATGAATTCTCCGCATGGGTGAACTAGGAAAAGCAGATGTTGGGGTTCTTTGAATGATACTCTGTACATACTTTTGAGAGTAGCACTGGTCCTTCTAAACATATTATAAAACATTTAGAGGAGCCTGCTGCTGTGTGAAACTACAATACCCAGCATCCCCTGACAGCTAGGAATTAACCTGTGCATGCTTAAAACACGCTTAATTAATTTAAGTCACAATTAAATAGTTATGAATATACTGTGGATATTTACACATAGATCTGAAATTATATTAGAACCATTCATTTATTTAATTGAGGCGCTTTACTGCATGCACATAGAATGTGAGTAATTATATGTTAGATACAAAATTCAATTGCACTACACATCTTAGTACTATTTTCACTTATAGGTGTTGTTGTAAGACTAATTAGGATAGTGTTTTCCAAACTGTGGGGTTGATCTGGAGACTAGTTAGGGTAAGACATTGGGAGAATAGCCATTTGCTCTTCTAGATATAAGAGGTTAGAGGTAGGTTTGGGGAGAAGGACAGATACACTGATATTTTCCCATTATCTGTAGCCATTTAATAAAATGGTAGGACCTGGGCATAGGCCCCCTTTAAGGCGTGCTTGAAATGCAAAAGACTGAAAATCACAGAATTTCAGTTAATAATACAAACAGTGCTATAATCTCAGTTCTCTACATCAAAGCACTTTTGTTTTGTTTCTTTCAGCAATACCAAGGTAAGTATTTGGGAATAGTGTCTCCATCATCCCTAATTACATTTTGCCCTTGTGTTTTTTTTAAACTAAAGTTTAATTGGTGCAAAGGCAATCTAACTGAGGCCCAATCAGACTTAGCAAAACCTCCATCCCCAGTTACAGATTAGTCCATTCATTTTTTTTTTTTTGGGGGGGGGGTTACATTATATATGGAAAACACATTCATGGTCCCTGCTCATTCCCGCCTATATTTTTATACTGGGTTTTAATAGGAAGTTGCTTTGATTATTCCTTTAAAGTGTTGTAGTAATGTATGCGATAGTCAGTATACTAGTGCTTAAATAAGTAAATTATTTCATACAAAAGAATTCTTTTATAGTATCGTAGTTTGTTCTCTTTTTACTGCTAGTTTGTAAATCGTAAATTAAGGGACCTTACAACGGGGGTCATTTAAAGTGTATTTAATTTGCTTCAACACACACTGGAGAGCATTCTGAGTGCAGATTTGCACCAGAGGAAGAATACTTGAGATCTGAAACGTGTAGTGCTATACATCTCAAAATCAAGGCCGGAACTAGGGGTAGGCAAAAGAGGCACCTGCCTCTCCTTTCACTGACCCCTAGTTCCGTGCCCTTTCCCCCCTACCGCATCACCCCCCTCCAGCGGCCCAGTAACCCGGTTCATAAGCACGTGCCCACGGAGGATGAGCAGGTGGGGGGGGGGCAATCCGTCCGGGTTGCCTAGGGCGCCCAGCCATTCAGGCCCATCGCTGCTCAAGATCCATCTCTCCACTTTAAAGGAGAACTACACCCTAAAGATGAATATAGCTAGAAATGCCATATTTTATATACTAAACAGACTGCACCAGTCAAAAGTTTGTCACAGGACAAACCTAGTAGGTTTGTAAATATGCTAAATGACAACTTTTTATTTCAGGCAGTTCAAGAACCTACTAGGAATGACTCTATTTTGGACCTGGTGATTTCTAATAATAATGAACTCATCTCTAACATTTGTGTGGGTGAGCATCTGGGGAACAGTGATCACAACATGGTCTCCTTTGAGATAATGCTGCAGAGACAGCTCTATAAGGGAGTAACTAAAACGCTCAATTTTAGACGTGCAGACTTTGCCAGTATAAGGGCATCTCTGCAATGTGTCAACTGGGAAAGGCTTTTCATGGGGTTAGACACAGAAGGAAAATGGAACATCTTTAAAACATTGCTTTGCAGGTATACACAACAGTATATTCCCCTTGTAAGCAAGGAGAGGCATCGCAAAGCAAAACCTTTATGGCTGAATAAAAGTGTTAGTGTCAAGGTTGGTAAGAAAAAACGTGCTTTTAAAGCATTCAAGTTAGCTGGGACAGCGGAAACTTTCATCAGGTACAAGAAAGCAAATAAAGCATGCAAAAAAGCTATCAAGCAAGCTAAAATAGAAATGGAAAGGGATATTGCAGCTAGGAGTAAAAAGAATCCAAAATTATTTTTTAATTATGTGAATAGTAAAAAAATGAAGCAAGAAGGGGTGGGAACTTTATTATCACGGGGGGGGTACGTTGGTTGATGAGAACGGGGAAAAAGCTGAAATTTTGAACTCTTATTTTTCATCTGTCTATACATCTGAGGAGCCAGATAATGAAGGCTTCCCTTGTAATATGCCCAGTTCTAGTAATTTAGCTACTGACGCGTGGGTCACTCAGGAGGAAATTCAAAAGAGACTTGAACATGTAAAGGTAAACAAAGGTCCAGGGCCGGATGGGTTTCATCCCAGGGTATTAAATGAGCTGAGCGCTGTGATTGCCAAACCTCTTCACTTAATTTTTCAGGATTCATTGAGGTCTGGCATGGTGCCGAGAGACTGGCGGATTGCTAATGTGGTGCCGTTATTTAAAAAGGGATCCCGTTCTCAGCCTGAAAACTATAGGCCTGTTAGTCTGACATCAGTAGTAGGAAAAATTTTGGAAGGGGTAATAAGGGATAGGGTACTTGAATACATTGCAGTTCACAATACTATTAGTTTGTGCCAGCATGGTTTTATGCGTAACAGATCTTGCCAGACTAATTTAGTTGCCTTTTATGAGGAGGTGAGTAGGAACCTCGATGCTGGAATGGCAGTTGATGTCATCTACTTGGACTTTGCTAAAGCGTTTGATACAGTACCTCACAGAAGGTTAATGATCAAATTAAGGAATATTGGCCTGGAACATAATATTTGTAATTGGATAGAGAACTGGCTGAAGGATAGAGTACAAAGAGTGGTGGTAAATGGAACATTTTCTAATTGGGCCAGTGTGGTTAGTGGAGTACCGCAGGGGTCAGTCCTTGGTCCTTTGCTTTTTAACTTGTTTATTAATGGCCTGGAGGAGGGCATAGAGAGTACTGTTTCTATTTTTGCTGATGACACAAAATTGTGCAAAACTATAAGTTCCATGCAGGATGCTGCCGCTTTGCAGAGCGATTTGACAAAATTAGAAAACTGGGCAGCAAACTGGAAAATGAGGTTCAATGTTGATAAGTGCAAAGTTATGCATTTTGGTAGGAATAATATAAACGCAAACTATCTACTGAATGGTAGTGTGTTGGGGGTTTCCTTAATGGAGAAGGATCTAGGGGTTTTTGTTGATAACAAGTTGTCTAATTCCAGGCAGTGTAATTCTGTGGCTACTAAAGCAAATAAAGTGCTGTCTTGTATAAAAAAGGGCATTGACTCAAGGGATGAGAACATAATTTTGTCCCTTTATAGGTCCCTGGTAAGGCCTCACCTTGAGTATGCGGTGCAGTTTTGGGCTCCAGTCCTTAAGAGGAATATTAATGAGCTGGAGAGAGTGCAGTGACTGCAACTAAACTGGTAAAGGGGATGGAAGATTTAAGCTATGGGGTTAGACTGTTGAAGTTGGGGTTGTTTTCTCTGGAAAAGAGGCGCTTGCGAGGGGACATGATTACTCTGTACAAGTACATTAGAGGGGATTATAGGCAGATGGGGGATGTTCTATTTTCCCATAAAAACAATCAACGAACCAGAGGCCCCCCCTATAGATTAGAGGAACGGAGCTTCCATTTGAAGCAGCGTAGGTGGTTTTTCACGGTGAGGGCAGTGAGTTTGGGGAATGCCCTTCCTAGAGATGTGGTAATGGCAGATTCTGTTAATGCCTTTAAGAGGGGCCTGGATGAGTTCTTGAACAATCAGAATATCGAAGGATATTGTGATACTAATATCTACAGTTAGTATTACTGGTTGTATATATAGTTTATGTATGTGAGTGTATAGATTGGTAGGTGTGGGTTAGGTGTGCTGGGTTTACTTGGATGGGTTGAACTTGATGGACGCTGGTCTTTTTTCAACCCTATGTAACTATGTAACTATGTAACAGGAGATCCCCATCTTGGATTCTGTTAGAACTGTCCAGGACAGTGCACATGCTCAGTGCTGCTCTGAGCAGCTGTTGAGAAATTGAGCTTAGGGGCCTTTGCAAATTGTCAAGCAGAAAATGAGGCTGGCCTGTCATATAGGATCCAGGATCCTACATAGGATCCAGGTCAGACAGAATGCTGGGACAAAGGTAGGTCATTTTGAAGGCTGTTTAGAGTACTTTTACTGATAGAAAAAAAAAGGGTTTATTTATTATACTTATTCTCTAAGCCTCCCATTTTTGGATTTAAGGCACTGCTATGTGTGTGTATTATGAGATCTCTAATACTATTAGACATATAAATAACTTCTATTTAAAGGGCATGTCAACCTCAAAAATAATTTTTTTGCATAATAAAAGAAAACATAATTCTAAGCAATTTTCCAATATGAAATAATTAAAAATTTGTAGCGCTTTAAAATTTATTTGTAAATGTAATTGCTATTGATAGCAGCATTTGCTGAACTCCTGGTTGTTACTTTTTAAACAATGTTGCAACTGTCAGTCTCCTCCAGCAAGGCAGGTCTATCAGTCTGCTGCTTGTGTTACATGGTTTCAATAGTCAGAGCCACCAGGGCAGAGAATAGAAAAGGACAGGCAAACACTGCTTTTAATAGCAATTATATGTACAAATAACTCAAAAATCATTACAAATTTCTAATAAATGTATATTGCAAAGCTGCTTAGAATTTTGTTTTCTTTAATTAGGCCAAAAATTATATTTTGCGTTGCTTTGTCCTTTAAGAGGGGTGGTTCACCTTTAGATTGACTTTAAATTATAGAATGGCCTATTCTTAACAACTTTGCATTTGGTCTTTATTATTTATAGTTTTTGAATGATTAGCTTTCCTTTTCTGACTCTTAGGGCTCTGGCACATGGGGAGATTAGTTGCCCGTGACAAATCTCCCTGTTTGCGGGCGACTAATCTCCCCGAAATTCCATCCCACCGGGCAAAAATGTAAATCACCGGTGGGATGGCATACGTGGCGGCACGATTTCCCTGAAATCGTGTAAGTTTCCTCTCGAGGCAACTTCCGCGATTTCAGGGAAACTAATCTCCCCGTGTGCCAGAGCCCTTACTAGGTTTCAAATGGGGGACACTGACCCTGGCAGCCAAAAAACTATTGCACTATGAGGCTGTAATTTTGTTATTGTTACATTTTATTCCTTATCTTTCTATTTATGTCCTCCTCTATTTATATCCCAGTCTCTCTTTCAAACCACTGCCTAGTTGCTAGATTAAATTTGACCCTAGCAACCAGGTATCTGCTGACATTCCAAACTGAAGCACTGCTGAACTTAAAGCCAAATAATTCTAAAACCGCAAATGATAAAAATGAAGACCAGTTGCAAACTGTCTCAGAATAGGATTTTCTACATCATACTAAAAGTTAAAGGGGTCAAGAACCCCTTTAAGGTTGTTTTACACTACATGTACACTACTGCATTGAAAAGGCCCTGTTGGCTCCTTTTGGTCCTTCCCACTCTATGATGGTTATCTACTTGAATTAACAAACAAAACAATACCTCTCTATTTAATAAATATGCATCTTTGTGGCCCAATCAGTAACCCATACAAGCAGATTGCTTGATTACAATGTTTGGTGAACAATCACCCAATAAGAACAAAGCCCTGTTTGAAACTATGGTTCCCTACTACCTGTATATAGCTACAAAATAAGCTCTGCTCTGGTGAAGGATATCAAGTAAAACAGGATTGTGACACTTTTTAATGGATTGGTTTAATTACAGCCTTCAGCACCAGAAATATGAATATGATGATAGAAAGGGTATACACAGGAGAAGTCATATGCTATGAGGGTACTTCAGAATAATTGCTTTAATAGAAATATAATTATATATGTATAACATTCTCCTTTTTCAGCTAATCCTTTATGGTCTTCAAAGACAGCCTGTTTTCCCTGTGGCCCTGACATTTCCGCTACATCTAAAGAAAAATATTGGAGGTGCAGTATAGCCTGGGAGTTGAGTCAGTGCAAACAATGTGTAAATACCTTCATTCCGCTACAATTATTATATATTATGAGGTACAATTACTATATGCACTGTAAACATAAAAATGAATATCATTATTTTATAGAAGATACTTAAAACAATGTTCTCATTGCCTGCAAATGTGACCATATTCTATAACATTTCTAAGTGAATTTTCACATTAAGTACTATATTATTATTTCATGTTCTGCATTGTGTAATGCAAAGTGTATTCATCTTTGGGAGTCTTTTGACTCAATCAAGCAACCACTTGCCAACAGCACTTACAGAAGTGATAGTGATATCTGACAACAGTGCTGGTTATTATAGGATGGCATTTCATGATTTATAGAACAGTAATATTTTATTGGGCCCTCCATATTCTCTGAAACCATAGTTATCATAGCTATCATACTGAAATAATTTCTATGGATAATGCCCTTTGGGCTTTAAAAACAACAGGTACATGGGGGGTACAATGTGCCACAAATTATCAGAGCTATGGCCACTACTAAGAATAATAACAGTGCTATAAGCATGCCTTTTCAGTTATCTATTCAGGAGAAATAAACATCATTGCTGGCTAACAGATCATTGAAGTCATCTTGTGAATTTGGCCAGTTTTTTAAAAAATCAAACAATTTCATAGTCAGGAAGAGAAACAGGAAAAGAAACAGAACAACAACATCTCTGAGAGCCAGCATTTACTGGGGGATCAGATGATCTAAAACGCAACAGTGCTTAAATAAAGCAGTTTTAAAAAGCATAACTTGCCCTCCAGGGGTTTTGTGTTTATTACTATGAAAAGTTAACAGGACAAATGATGCCTGATATACTGTTTGAAGGGTAACCACTGCAAATAACTTAGCTGTAGGCTTCGCCTAGAAATTAGGGAAAATTGGAAACTATGCAAAACAAATGGTAACTTTTAGCTCAAGTGGTAATAGCACTCATTAAAGGACAAGGAAAGTCAAAATCTATTACGCACACTATTAAATAGTACTACTATTGCTGTGTAAAAACGCTATATTTCTGGCTTGCCTAATGAAAGATTTACAGAGATAAACATACTAGAACCTACATACTTGTTTCAGTGAATGGCGCCGCCATCTTGTCCAGCATGTCTGTATGGGCTATTGCTGAAAAGCACTAGACAGCCCCCCCTACGATCCCCGCACCTGCTCAAAATCCCCTCCCTTGATATGTTTGCCTGACACTTGCATCACCCCCCCCCCGCCCCCGCATCGGGTCTGCATGTCACAAAGTTTAGCAGAGTTTAGAATCGCCGCCCCCCCCCACTCCCCGCACCTTCCACAAACCCCCCCTGCTCCCCGCTCCTGCCATAAACCCTCCCGCTCCTGCCACAAACCCTCCACCGCTCCCCGCACCTGCCCCCCCCCACCTTCCCCTCAGCTCATTGCTACTCACTCCCCACATCTGTCGCCTGCCAGGTGTGCATGTCAGCATGTTTAGCATCCTCCGCCACCGCTTACCGCTCCTTGCTTCTGGGTCTCCTGTTGGCTGCATCGCCATGGCAAGCAGACGCTCCTGCTGTGTGCGCATGTGCACGCTATGGATCTGGTCCTATTGTCAGTGCAGGAGCATTGCATTATGGGAATCTTCTCTACCCTACTCAGCGTTTTTTTTTCCTGTTTGGCTTCTGATCTTCTGAATGGGAGAAATATGGGGAGACTTAAGGGCACTATTGAGACAACTGAAGGTATGCCTGCAGCTTGAGATTAACTCTTTATTAGCCTTTCCTTCTCCTTTAACTACCATTTCAATACATTGTGGGAAAAAGTAAGTGGATCTACAGCAAGTGCTAATGTTAAAATAAATACGAATAAGGCTTTACAAAAAAAACAAAAGATGTTGGTTAGTGCACAGTATTTGCTGGGAATGTTTGGAGTTAAGTTGGAATAAATAAACCTTACATTTATCCTATCTGCTAGGATATTTGCTAACTGGGCTTTCTTAAAGCTTAGAATAATTAAAATTAAAGTACTGTTGCCCTGCACTAAAGTAAAAGTTGTGTGTTTGCTTCAGAAAGAGTACTGTAGTTAATAGAAATAGCTGCTGTGTAGCCATGTGAGCAGCCATTTAAATTGAAAAAAGGAGAAAAGGCACAGGTTACATAAGCAGATAACAGATGAACTGTGTAAAATACAATGGGAATCTGCTACTTATCTGTTATCTGCTTAGTAACCTGTGCCTTTTCTCCTTTTTTCAATTTAAATGGCTGCCCCCATGGGTACACAGTAGCTTTGTTTATATAAACTATAGTAGTCTTTCTGAAGAAAACACACAACTTTTACCAGTGCAGAGCAATAGTATATAATATATTATTTTGATACACTTTAATTTTTTGGAGTTACTGTTCCTTTAATTTAAAGGGCATGGAATGACTAGCATGGTGGCTGGGAGGATAGCACTGCTGCCTTTCAGAGCTTGGGTTTGAATAATGTCTCTGTTCAGTGTGTCATTCTTGCAGGGAAATATTAAAAAAGGCAACTAAGTTTCTATGTCTTCAAATGTAAGTCTATACACTTGGAGAATCAAAAATTCCCCCACTTGCCCACTGGCGGGTCCAGCCTCCTCTATTGTTATGCCACTGCCTATAACTCTTTAAAATTGTCCAAGGGAGCTCACCATCATTAAATTATTTTGCAAAAAGCACTGTATAAATATAGCAGCCCAGTGCATGCTGTGAATGGGCAGAAATAAAGGGGGGGGGGTTTATCTTCAGAGGCAGAGACCTCTGGTGCAGAAGCACAAACATAAGGGGCTCATTTATGGACGCTGCATAGTAACCCAGAAGCAATCAATAAGTGCTTTTCAGTCAGGTGCAGGTAGAACAATAAAAGCAAATGTATTATTGTGCCCAGGTGCCAATTTGCCCAGTGTTAATAGCAGGTGTTCTGTCTGGGTGCAATACTGCATTATTATGATTTATCTGTCAGGCAGTAGTACAATGGTCATGTCTTCACAAACAATTTTCACAGGCATTTATTGCTCAGTACATGCTGTTAGCAAATCTGCTAAGGCATACCGGCATAAATGAGCCCCATCCTGCAGCATTTGTAGTTCTTTGTTAAGCTTTATTTCTTCTTTAAAATGATCCAAGAGCACAGGCAAGTGTTAAACATCTTACAATTAGCAATGTGTTCTTAGTGTTGGCAACAAATGCATGCATGTATTGGTCGCCTACTTTTGCTGGAACCTCCAAGATACTGACTGTCCGAAATTTCTGTGCAACATCATATATGTGACATATATGTGACATATATGTGACAATTTCAGGAAGCCATAATATTTAAAAAAAAATTCTGAATGTGAAACTACTGAACATAAAAGACCAAAAGATGGTGCTGTTGTAAAAGGACAGTCAGAAAGACAAACGCTTTCTCACCTTTTCAGAATCAAGTGACAGGTTCTTTTTCTTCCTAATGTAATCAAAGCAATATAAACATTACGTGCTGGATTTTTACTTAATGCACCTCTGCTATTCATGTCTCATTTAAACAACATCAATATCCCTTTATTATTTAGATAAAGCCATTTTCCATTTTATGCGTTAACAAATCTCCCCAAAGCCTCATCACTGTAGCGTTCTCAGGGTGCCAGAGCAGTGCTATTAATTAAGCATAATGTGGCTGCCCGCAGGAGTGGGTATTTAGTTATGGAAACTGTTGTAGTGGGATAGATTTAAGGCCCGGGGAAAGGCCAATGACTATTAAGCCTGTTAAGGCACTGACTGTTCATTAGTTTCAATTTGTCAAGAGAAAACTAACAAGTGGTTGAATAAAAAATAATAAAGCCCCTTTATTGGATCTATGTAGATGTGTGCCTGCAGGATATCATTGGTGCTTTTTTAGTCAAACATGTATTCTTCATTAAAATCTAATTGAAGAGGATTTGGTGCCACCCCTCAGGATATGAAGAGGTCAGCAATTCACCGTGTCTTGTTCCAGACAGCACTACAAGGACGCTTGGTAGGCATAGTTAAACAGATATCTTATTGACATCCCAATTAAAGGATGGCAAATATTTCCAGGAGGTGGTGAATTTCTATGGACATAACTTCAGGCAAAAACATAGAACAGGTCTCCCCCCTCCCCCACTAGAAACTCTGAATGCCTTTAAATGAGCACAGATCTCCCGTGAGTACATTTGGAAATCTTTGGAATAAAAATATTAAGACAAGGGTTTCAAATTTGTATCCAGAGCAGCCTACTTTAAATTCACACGTACCCAAAGGCAGCTTCAGAATACAATTATATATGACAATATTAATGTTCATATACTGGTAGGAATGGAATTCAGTGCTTGTAACATGACCATTAATAACAATCTAATAATGTCTAACACAGATGAAAGGCACAGTGGATACTATAAGTGTCTAAATGTCTAAAATTCAACTTTATCTATAAAAGGTAAATAAAATTAGACACCTTTGACTTGGGTGTGTTTCAATGCTTTTCAATGGCAGTACATTTTGAAGACTCCTGAAAAAGTAGGGTGAGTAGAGATGATAGACCTATAATCATGCATGTAAGCCATACAGTGTGCAAACTGCAATTTCAGATGGAAGTTACCATGTTTTTACCCACAATGCAGTCTGTTTTGTCATAGTTCCATAGTAATTGCCGCTATGGGGTGGAGGTGTGACTGATGCAATTTTGTGGGATGCCTCAAAATGCTTAATGTGTGCATGTACTCTACACTAGTTTGAGCCAGTTGTCACTATTAAATACTATGCAGGGCTTTAACCAAGGAAAGGCAGAAGAGGCACATGTTCCTAGGGTGCCATTAGGCATTAGGTCCATACTTGCCTACCCCAATATAATGACCTCAGTATAAACACCCCCCCCTTCACCCTTTGTTGTCATTGTTCTGGCAGAAAAACAGAAGTCCCCAAAAGAGTTTATCTGTGCTCTGGTTATTATCTACCTTACAAGTACCAGAGGTAGGCCACAAATCCTTGTTTGGGACAAAGCATTACTACCGGTGAGTGTGACCCAGATGAAACTGGGACAGGTGTTGCTTTGTGTGGTACGTGCTGTTGAATCAAGAGAGACTCTATTTAAGATAAAAGGGATTCAATTGGACCCTGGTATAAAGGTATTTGTATTATGCTGTGCAAGATAAAACCATACAGTAAAACTTGTTGCTGGGTAAATATTGCATAGAAATCACCAATGACTGTGTCTGTGCACCACAATTAGCACATAATATTACCATACCCTTTAACAAAATGCTTATTTTTATAACTATGTTTAATAGAGGAATACTTGTGTGTGTAGGTCTCATCTTGTGTGAGTCTGTGTGTTTTCTAATGTCCTGGTTTCTGTCAGCTTTCCATATATGTCTCAATCACCTGTATTTTAGATTCGGTTGCCTGCCCTTCTGGACTGTTTTCTGTTTTTTTGCAGTCTCTTCCTTCTAGTGCTCTCTCCATACTTGGGAGATTCATAGTTACATCTGCTCCTAGTGGAAGTGCCTGACCTAGTGTTTAGGTCCTGTCAGCCACAGCGCATTGGAGTGCCCAACCAAATGAGGAAAATAGTATTACAGATGAAAAGCATATGAAAGGGGAAAAGGGTTCCTGATAAATCCCTTTATTGTGGGTGTCGGTATTGGCCTATTAATTCTCCTTCAGTCTGGTATTCCTGCCATGCAGTTATATGGACATTTGGTGCCTTTCACTATACCATTTACATTGACTCTCTGCAGGCCTGGCAGTACTCAACAGTGGAAACATAGTGGAATATGACTATAAGGCTTGCTAGAGAAAATATTCCTATAAATATCTCTTACCCTGCTCTATATGTAGTATTTCCCTTTTTACATTATTAAAGCTAGCCACACTTGAGTGACTTCCAATGTAATATATATTCCCACAGGCCAAACAATCTAATTTGTGTGATTTGACCTCCATATGTCCAATTGATTAGACCCTGGATCAGATCAGATGGATATAACAGTGTGGTGGTTTCTTTGGCATTTTCAGCTGATCACCCTGTGCCGATACAAGACAACAAACAAGACTACATCTTGAGCAAAGACCACAATTGTTTGGATAAGTTACTTAGTATGGGAGCTGAGAGCTCAGATCAATTTCTCGGGGTACAGACAGCTTTAGGCCTTTGGTACATGGAGTGTTTTGACTGCTTCTGTGCTCAGGCACAAAACACCCCTAAATGTCTGTGTGGCAAGTGATGACAGACAATTAGGGATGTTTTAGTTGCTTGTGTTTTCTTCCTGAGAAGGCCATTATTTTTACACTCACCAGGTCAGGACTCACAATCCATGGAATCTGGCAAATGCTATAGGGGGCTCTGTAAGATGCCATAGGCAGCCACTATTTATTGGGCCTGTGGGGGTTCTGTTTGGGCCTTAGTGTATTTGAAATGCCAGGGCCTATTCTAATACATTTAATTGCAATAGTACTTTATTATAGGTATCTGACTGCATATAAAGCCAGATGGTAGGAAAAGTTATTCAGTGTATACTGCTTATTTATCTCTAATATATATTTAGTACAAATGACTACTTTGAGCAGTATTGTCACAGCTGACAACCCAAACCCTGGGATTACTAAATATAGAGTTGAAGAAAGGCTGGAGGTTTAGAGCAGAGGCACAGTGCAGGCAAAAATCTTAACAGGAGTGAGGTAAGATGCCAGTGCAGGTCAAAAAGAAAACCAAACCAGAAAAGAGCCAATGCAATGCAGGGCTGGAATCAGAAATATAGAAGCCACAAGAGCATGTAATCTATATATGCAGCAGGTAAAGCCATAGACCCAAGGGAGCAGAGTGCCCAGGAGCATTCTGCATTTTACCCTCAATTACCTGGTTATATTGTTTTCCTTTTTTCTGATTATAGCTAGGCCTGACACAATTATAAAATAATTACTGATCTATTATTGGTCCTAAAAGAACACCTGTTTTCTTTTTAATTAATATTGTCACCATTGAGTTCAAAGCTTAATACATAAAAACTCACCCATGTTCTATTCCTTCCTGTTGGATTTTTAGGAATGTATTTATTAATGAGTGAAAATTAGAACTCACCATTTGACAAATATGCTTCTAAAAATATCCCATCAGAATAATGAGATCCCAATTAATAGCTCTAAATTCAGATTTTGATAAATTTGCCCCTAAAGGTTGTGAAAGACAAAATCTGAAAGATGTCTACTTAAAGGCAAATTAACAAAACTGGACATAGAGGGTGGTCAAGGTATCAGGAACCAAGGCTCCTCTTTACTTCATGAATGATCACAATAGAAACACAATTGTGGCCCCTCGTAGGCTCT
Organism: Xenopus tropicalis; assembly: GCF_000004195.4. Lineage (NCBI taxonomy): Eukaryota > Metazoa > Chordata > Amphibia > Anura > Pipidae > Xenopus > Xenopus tropicalis. The sequence continues at coordinate 106,368,150 of NC_030680.2, read as the reverse complement.
CTGTCTGTTTGGTCTGTGGACCAATCAATTGGAGAGCATACCTAATACAGCTGCCTTTATTCTGTCCCTGCAGCAGGCTATCAGTGTGTAGCAGACCTCCAGTGTAATATTGCAGATAAGCTTTTTCACCTCTGTATCACTATATAGGCATGTGTGTTTGTGTTTATGCCCTTCTCCCTGCAAGGGTTTTGGCACAGGGGGAGATTAGTCGGCCGCGACAAATCTCCCTGTTCGGGGGCGACTAATCTCCCCGAAATGCCATCCCACCGGTGAAAATGTAAATCATTTTCAGTGAAATCGCGGAAGTTGCCTTGAGAGGAAATCGCGCTGCCGCATATGCCATCCCACCGGCGATTTACATTTTCTCCAGTGGGATGGCATTTCGGGGAGATTAGTCGCCCGCGAACAGGGAGATTTGTTGCGGGCGACTAATCTCCCCGTGTGCCAGAGCCCTAAAGCATAGTGTAATGCAACAATGTCATGGAAAGGGAGGATACTAATGACAGTTGTACAGCTGTGGAATAGGTTGGTACTTTCAAGGATCTTTCATAACATTATTACCAGTGTTGGACTGGCCCACCAGGATACCAGGAAAACTCCCAGTGGGCCCAAGTGTAAGTGGGCCTCCTGCTCTTGACCATTAGTCCTGCTTCATGGTCATTCCCTATTTCTGAATGGGAAGAAAGAGGAGAAATAGATGGAAGAATAGATGCTAGCATGTATGTAGGGATCCCCAAGATTTGGGGCCCCTGGGATGGGTTCTCCTTAGACAGGCACTAGAGGGTGGCCTTAGGGAATTAGACACCTAAAAGTGGTCCTGGATGTTTTTCTGCTGAAAGGGAGTTTCCCCTGCATTTCTCACCAGCAACCACTAGATGGGGTGCTGGGATATATAAAGGGATGCAGCCATGAGCTGGGAGACATTTTGTCAGTCCAGGGACTGCTCCAGTAGTGGAGTGAGTGCCCCGGGCATAGTTCTTAGATAGGAGTTCTGTAATAGATCGCTCTAGGAGTGATATGTAGGACAGCCTAGTTTAGAATGGGCGGATATGGCCCCTCCAGGAGTAGTAGCGAGGTTAAGACCTCCCAGCATTACATCGGCTGGAGTGCAGGGAACTAAGTGGCTAGGTAGGTGGAACAGGTCACCGCTAGTCCAGGAGGCTGGATCTGAGGGTGCCCAGTGAGAGTACCGGTGTGGGTCCCTGTGGGGTAACGTCCTAGCGTGAGTACCGGGAGAACTCTATGAGAGAGTGTCTTTGCCGAGAGTACCGGGGAGAGCCCCTAGAGGGGAGCACATGAGCGCGAGTACCATTGGGTAGGCCAACAGGAGAAGGTCCTCAATGAGATGTATGGAGATATACCCTGCACTGTATACAATTGATAAGCTGCTCCTGGAGAGGTGTCCGTCCAATAAACCTTTTCATTTGCTTTATTCATATTACCGTGTTGTGAGATCTATCAGCCCAGAGGGGCATAACAACCTATTAAGTTCCCAGGGGGTGGAATACAGATCCACACCACCATCCCTGGGTGGAGGCACGCCATTTAGGGGAGAATCCCTTGTAAACCCCCATAGTAAGCGGGGGCTCAGGACTCCTGTAGCGCCAAGTATAGTGCTCCACAAGGTAGTGCCACAGAATCCGCAAAAGTGGGCTACATGTAAATAAAAGAGACTAGGAGAATAAAGAGGTTGGGCATGGAAAGGAGGGAAAATAGTTTGGAAAATGGTCCTAGGGTCTAAGGTTTTCTGGTGGGCCCCTTGGTTCCCAGTCCGACACTGATTATTACAACTACTAGTTAATTTAGTCCTTTTATGTTAGTTCAGTGGCAGCATTAGGGCCACAGGTTGGATATCAGGCAATGATGGCAGTTTGCTTGCAGTTACTTATATACCCCTGGTGCCTCAAGTGCAGTGTCTCTGTTTATATAGGACAAAACGCTTAATGAAGGTTTATCAGCACTGCTTGCAGCTCATTTAATGGCCCCCTGTATCTGCTGAAAGTGTGCTGACAGTCAGATGTGCTTCACCCAGGCAGCAGCAGCCTCCATTGTGTCCTCTGACTTTATCAGGAAATGGGAAGCCTTTGGAGGGTGTCTGCCCATTGCATTTAAATTGCTGATCAAGGACAGATTAGCGAGACAAAAGTGGTTTTTGTGTTTGTACAGCAGGTTAGCAGGGCGTCATAAAGTTTACATCTCCTATTTATTAGCTCCTTGTTTTAAAGCAAGCCTCCATTGATCGCCTTCAGAATCAAATGAGATTTGAGCTGATCCAACAATAACGAGGGATTGATTAGTGCAGCCACCAGAACGAGAGACAAACGCCTGAAATTTGAAGAACCTGCCCTGCAAGTTTCACTCAGCCAACACTCAGCCTACACTCCCTGCACACAACCTGCCTGATATTATTATTCATTCCTTTAGCTAAGGCAATTACACCATTCTTCTAAGGCTTGTTATATTATTTTGATTTTTTTTGGGGGGGGGGGGTAGGGAGCACATTAACTTATTTACTTGCATTAAATTCATATTGCGCTTGACATCTTTAAACAGGATTATTCCTATGCGTTACTGCAATGTTCTCCAACCTTTTTTGCACCACAGACCAGTTTTAAGCAAGACAATGTTTCAGAGGACCAGGGGTGGTGGGTATAATACAGCTCATCATAATACAAAATCAGTGGGAGACCTGAGCTTGCTTCCCTGCAACTAGATGCGCCCAGCCCCCCTAGCTTTTCTTACTCCCACTTAAGTGGTGACATCCCCTGATGCTTAGTATGGAGCTTTAGTACTTTGGTCCTTTTCGCGATCAGTAGAATGCTCCCTAGTCTTCACAAAGTTGTTGTCATGGAGTTGGGATCACAGGCAATTGGGACCAGAGGTGGCCCAGTTTAGCGTGGCCCGGCAATGGTCCCGGGCCCAGTGGTTGGGGACCCCTGCCTTACTGCATGGTTATAGAATGTAGGTAACTGAGGGCAAGGCAGAGCTCCCAAGTACACTATTGCTTGGCACATGGGGGCTTTTGGAGATGAATACATCACGTCGGTTATGCATTCTGGTTAATATCTTTTTATCCGTTCTATCTTCTTTGTTTTTACTTTTTCTTCTTTTCTCCTCCTTGATTTTTTTTAAACCAGTGAGACGTATTGCGGCGTTATCCAGCAGAGGGCGCTCCAATCTTACTCATAGGCTTTAGCAAGGCGAGTAGCGTTTCCACAGTCGCGTTTGGAGAGGGAATCGTACATAGTACAAGACTTTTTGATAGAATCAAATCAGCGAGGGGGTTGGGCTGGGAGGAGCCACACGGCGGCAGCGCTGAGCTCTTGCTCTGTCAGTAACACATGTCAGGGTAGAGGGAGCAGAGAGTGGCAGAGAGAAGCAGGAGAGCTCAGCCTTGCCAGATCGCTTCTGTTGTCGTGTGTAGCAGCCCGGCTTCTTCCATTATCTGACACCGGAGCCCGAGATCGTTGAGCCTGAGATCCGCCGGGACTGCTCGGTCTCCATATTGTGCTTGCGAGCGCTCCCTCTGCCCGGCCCGTCACAGGGGGAATAGCGCCGAGTTGAGCCGAAGCAAAGTTGCTGCTGGGAGAAGGAAAGGGAGGGACTGGGCTTGTGGAACTGACTGGATCTGTGTCTGCAGCGACAGCATTGCGAGAGGGGATCGGACCTTGCGGCATTTGATATCCCTATACACAGCCAGGGATCGGGCAAGGTAAGCACCGGGCTTCCCTTCTAGCCAAGCGGGGGCTCACTTTACGGTAGGGATGCCCGACCTGTTAGCAAATCGGGCGTAGGAGGGGCAACACGCCGGCTTCCTAAAGCCAAACACTGTTTTTAGTTGCCCTAAGCAACATCTCGGAGATGTAGCCGTGGCCATTAGCTGTCATTACCTGGGGCATGGATAAAAAGTCACATATGTGTCCCTGCTAAAATCTGGGTTGGACTGTGCCAGTGCCTCATGAGCGATTTAATCGCTGTGATTGTCACCAAAAATAAACATAGTGACAATTGTGTGAATGTTACCTTGCTCTGGTGTCTGTACAGACAAATATAAGTTGCAGCGATTAAGTCGCAGTTAGGGGGGCAGCCAGCACAAGCACCCAGGGAGGGGGGCTTCTAACTATTTCTCGTCCTCTCTCTTTCCCCACCCCTTCCTCTGCTTTTTCTCATTTCCTATGGAAAGGATTCCCTGGCTCAATTGTAAATTGGGAAATTGCCACCCGCCTCCTGGCTTTTCTTCTACGCAAGGAGCCTGCAAAGCCCTTTTCTTCCCCTCCCAAGTTTAAGAAACAGTGGCAGGAAGATCAAAGTGAACCCTCTCTCTCCTTTGTGCCTAGGAATCCACTCGCCCGCCTCATTAAAATCCACTTTAAGAATCTACATTTTTTTAATTACAAAAACCCCTTGCCCCCCCCCTTCACTCCCTATCGAGATCTCCATTAAACGCCAGAGACGCTGCTGTAACTGTTGCCTCTAGCTGCCAGCGCTGCCTTCCCTAAATTGCCTGCCTATATAATTTATGGACAGCCCTATTAAACTTAAAAGCTTTCCCCCCTTTCCAACTCCATTGAAACTTGATGAGAAGCCTCCCTTACGCTTTATCTGAAGAGTCACTTTCTGCTCTGTCCTTCTGGATTCATCTCCAGCAGATTTAATCAGCATTAAGGTATTGCTTGTCCTTAAGAGCTTTGGGTAATGTGGTTACTGGATGCCTCGCGCCAGTCTAACGTTTCCTTTTTCTTTTTCTTTTTTTACCTCCCTCTCTATTTACCTTGCAAGCGAGATTGGGGCAGGTCAGTAGGAATCTGCTAGAGAGAAATCTGAGGCGTTGAGGAGAGAGAAAGCCCTTGATAGACTCATGGCAGGAAATGCAGATTCATTTAGGGGCTGGAGATGAAATTGTTACAAAAAGCAATTTGTTGAGTAATGCATCAGATAAATCAATTTACATAAAGGTATGATGCATTTGGGTACCCACGGATAATGGCTTTTAGAGTGGTTCTCTTTCCCAAGTCTCAGTGTTTTGTTACAGCCTAATAGGTACACTTCTGATTATGGCTTATTCTGTGGTGTATTTACTGCCCTGGGCAAATCACTCAGGGGTGGAGAGATATGCAGAGGCTTCTGTCACTATTAGCCTAAAAGTCCCATTCCATGGTATGTGGTATATTAATGACTGGCAGTGCTCAGCATGGTCGGGCACATACTTTGAAGCTGTGTGTTGAGCTGCTGCAGGATCCAGTGGGCAAAGGGCTCTGTTTATCAGTGGACTAGTTATTGGTGAGGGGGGTAAAATCTTTCACCTCTATATCACTCTACAGCCATATGTATTCTGTGTCTGTAAAGCCTTGTGTAATGTGGCAGAACTATCGAAAGACAGGATATCAATATCAGTTGTGGAATACGTTAGTGATTTCAAGGTTAATTTAGCCTTTCAGCTATTAAACACATTTGCGGGGTGGCATTTGTTATAAGGGCCACAGGTTGGATACCCCGCAGTGATAGCAGTTTCATATGTCCACCTGGCTCCTCAAGTGCAGGTTTATCGGCTCCGCTTGCAGCTCATTTAATGGCCTGTTGTATCTGCTGAAAGTGTGCTGACAGTCAGATGTGCTTCACCCAGGCAGCAGCCTCCATTGTGTCTTCTCTGACTTTATCAGGAAATGGGAAGCCTTTGGAGGGTGTCTGCCCATTGCATTTAAATTGCTGATCAAGGACAGATTAGTGAGACAAAAGTGGTTTTTGTGTTTGTATAGCAGGTTAGCAGGGCGTCATAAAGTATACATCTCCCTATTTATTTTCTCCATGATTCAACTGTTCAGCAGCAAAAAGTCACTGGAGAAGCAGAACTTGTGTGCAACTTCACGCATCTGCCTTTACTGAGTTGTCAACGCCGAGTGCACCCAAGAAGAGCCATGCTATTCCAGTTAAAGTTGACTTTACATGTACATTACATGGGGTCAGTCATATATTTATTGAAATGTCCACAGGGCAGGGGCAAGGACAGATATAGTACATAGTTTGATGAGTGCATCCAACCCTACGAAAAAGAAATGCCTGTAGGGAAATTTTTCTTTGAGGTAAAGCATAACCTTGAGTTATGTCTGTATTTTGTAAGTTAAAAGATAGTGTTTGTTTGTTTATTTTTTTTGAGTGACCCGATCTATATGTTGTTGTACTATAATGATCTTAGCTTGCAAGAATAAATATATGTATATAACTGTAGGCTGCAAGTTTTAGTGCTAGGCCCTGTAATGGGCATTAGCAGAAGCTCCTGAGTAATTTGATACAATAGCCTGGCCCCTAGGAGGAGGAGAAGGTGGTGTTAAAGTTTAAATATATGTTGGGGGGGGGGGGGGGAGCTCATTATTCTGTTGATTGCACCTCCTGAGGTGGGATTGGGAAAGATCAGAAATGTTGACATCTCAATAAAGGCAGAGGCAAAAGTTCTCCTTCCCCAATGAGTTTGTAGGTGGCTGCACCTACAGACCTAGCAGTGTGTACTCACTGTGAGGGGGGACCTGGTTTATAAGGACTCTGAGGGATATTTATTTTTATTTGTATCCTTGTTTCAAAGCAAGCCTCCATTGATAGCCTATAAAATTAAATGAGATTTGAGCTGATCCAACAATAACGAGGGATTGATTAGTGCAGCCACCAGAACGAGAGACAAACCTTTGAAATTTGAAGAACCTGCCCTGCAAGTTTGCACTCAGCCTACATTTCCTGCACACAACCTGGGGTGATTTTATTATTCATTTTGTTCCTTTCCCTTTAGATAGGGAATTAAGTCTGTCATACAGCTCCTCACTTATGTGTTATCTGAATGGTGCAACTCATTTCTCCATCACCTCCTGAAGCTCTGACATGCTATCAGATAGAGTGGGAGTTAATCTAAGCGGGATCTGTTAGGTGGCACCGTCTAGGTGAGAGAACCTACTGACCCCAAACAGAGTAAACAAGTGGTAATGTCCAGCTCTTTCACATTAAACTCCAGTAGCACCATATGGGATGGGGCTAATTACATACTTATCTGCTGGCTGGGCTATGCTTAATGACCTGTCTCTTCTCTGCTCTGTTTGTTTTTTAGATCATGGTGAATCCAGGTAGCAGCTCCCAGCCACCCCCTGTCACAGCGAGCACCCTCTCCTGGAAAAGATGCGCAGGTTGCGGGGGCAAGATTGCGGATCGGTTTTTGCTTTATGCCATGGATAGTTACTGGCACAGCAGATGCTTAAAATGCTCTTGCTGCCAGGCTCAGCTTGGGGAGATCGGGACATCTTGTTACACCAAGAGTGGGATGATCCTCTGCAGAAATGACTACATCAGGTGGGTGCTCATCTTTAACCCTCAGGAATTTGTTACAGGAACATGAGCATGCTAGTAAATGAATTCATTTATTTATAGGCCCAGGCGGCCAGGTATCATCCTGATACATTATATGTCATTGTGGGCACTAGTAGCAAATTCAGGGATGAAAGAGTGGGCTTTGAGCATTGCTTCCACCAATCAATTTGGATCTGTACAATTGGCTGATCTGACAAAGAACATGTGTGGTCAGTTGGATTAGATTTAGTCAGGTTTTAAACTAAATAAGCCAACCTGTTGTGTAGATGAGCAGGTTATGGTTGTAGTTTAACTACAACCCCCAGATCATTGCCCACGAAGGAAGCAGAGCGTGCTGAAGGTTACAGCTCGAGAGCCACAGGTTGGTTTTGCAGACAAGCTTCTTAACTCATTAAACTGAAAGACATTTGAAGGATTAGATATTTAATGTAAGTAAACAGTTTAATATACTGATGCAGCTGAATGCGCCGCCGCACCTTCCCACTCCTCATTTCCGTCTCTTTCATAAGTCATTTCATCTAAAAAAAAAAAAAAAAAAAATACAGCAGAAATTGGCTTTTTAATATATCAGGTGATTAAATGCGTAAGTGAACAAATTTCGGCTTTTATAGTGTATACCTTGAAAATCTAATACATATCCCGTTGAGATTTGTAGTTTAGAAACAGATAGATGGCTATGATTTGGATGCTCTTCTGGAACCCTCTCACCCAGGGTCCCCACTAAAAGTTCTAGGTTTTTTAAAGTGTGAATGTTAGGCAATTAGTGCAAGCAGTGGGCAGGGGAGTGCAGTGGCACTTTTCTGGCACTTCTGATGCTCCTCTGAGCTTGACTTAATTATAATTAAATGGAGCAGAACTCTGAAAAAAAGGGCATTTGTTTGAAGTGGGTAAAATTGACACCGCTGTCCTGATGCACTGTACGCTACAGATGTATGTGGCAATAAACACCACCAAGCAAAGCTTCACTTCTAGTTGCGACTAATTACTGTGAGTTTGTGTGCTCTCTATCCCGCGGGCATCTTCATCGAAACATTTTTTTCTAAAGCGGCCAAAGCATGCATTTATTTTTACCTGTGTGTTATTAGTGCAGGGATATGAGAACAAACTCCTTCAGGGCCTATCAAGGCAGCCTGTTAGAATGCCGCTTATTAACCAGTTATTGTCAAATTAACTTTATGTAGCATTGCCCATACATTTTGGGGCAACAATTGTACTGTAATGTCAACAAATCTAGATTTCATTTTGTCTACAGATACATACAGAATGTACCATGGCCACTTTAGTTGGGATAGTTGTTTTCCTCTTCTCTTCCTCCTTGTTTGGCTACACCAAGGAAAAATTGTGTTTTGTTTCAGTAAGCTGTATGATGCAATATACCTGGGTTTAGTGTAAAGCCCAATCCTTTTAATGTGTATAGTAAGTTAAGTTGCTCGGTGCAGATAAGGAGACTGTACACATTTAGTATATGTCATATTGTCATGTTCAGGAATAGCTTAGAACTGTTTAGATCATGTTTAAAGTGACATACAAAAGATCTGAGCTTGTAAAAGGCATGTTAAACCTGGATCCCCACTGCTGTCAAATGATTTCCAGTGTCCTTGGTCTTGGCTGGGATTTCTAGTTTAATAAAAGCTGGAGCAAAGCAGTATATTTTATGTAACCATGTCATAAGGGATCCTAAGCCTGGAAAGTGTATTTTTGGTCCAAGTGAAAATCTTGCTGCCTAGCAAAGTAGTGCTTTAAACCTAAATAATGGAAAAATCGGCCAACCAAACTTTAACTGCACTGATTATTATTAAAGCGTATTTATAAAGCGCCAGGTTTGTACAAAGGATACCAGCCAACCTGCCTTGCTTTTTATTGCGGTAGAATTTGTTGTACCCCCCCTCCCAAGCAACTAAAATGACCATTAACTCCTATTCTCCAAATCCCTTATGTGGCCAAAAATGTAATGTCAGGGCAGGACAAAGGACAAATGGATTTGCGGGCTGGAGTTTTTAATAGCACGCCATGAAGTAAAGTAAAGCACTGGGCAAATGTCTTTGGAGCTTGTGATGTGAGGATATATGATTGTGCCTTTGAAAAGCACCTTCTGAACAAGGCCAAGTAAAGTGCTCCTGCTTTCCCCTTCATTTCCAGCACGAAGGGGGAGGGAATCCACCTCTCTCTTCCATTAATGAAAGTGCTTTTGGTGGGAGACTGACATGCAGCTCACAATCATAGATTCGAGATAAAACAGCCTGACAGTGAATACACACAATTAAAAGCTTTAATTAGTGACTCCTCCATTTTCTTTTAGTCCTGATAGGTTTTATCTAATGAGATCTGGGCTCTGGCTTAGATCTGCTCGGAATGACGTGTCCGAAATGAATGAGAGCTGCATCGCAAACAAAACATTTAATTAACAAAATTGGCCTGTAAGAGAGGGGATTATTAACCGGGACTGAGGCTTTAGGCTCTTAAAGAGCCAGAGCACTGGAAAACATTAAAAGGATTTGGGAGCAGGGGAGATGCTGAGATGATTACTCAAATCCACAATCTGCATATTTCCAAATGTCATTACTTACGTGGAGCTGTATATACATATCTGGGAAGGTTTAACCTAAGCTTTGTCTCTCTTTGCTGTGAAGCACCTTATGTAGTTCTGCACGTTCTCTCCCACTCCAAAGGTTAATGGGTTTATATCGGGGACATCCAACCTGCAGCCCTTCAGCTGTCGGAACTACACCTACTGCTGTCCCCTACCAAAAGGCATTTCTTTTATTCCTGGTGTGCTTTATGGCAGCTCCCAAACACTCTGGGTTGGCTATAAAGGGTGTCTTTTCTGCAGAGCACACACTCTATTAGATTCCAGGGTATCAGCACTGTCTCCCTTTTGTTCAGGCTTCAGTGTAAATATTCAGTCTACTTTTTCATTCCAGTCCCTGCTTAGTAACTGGTATAAGAGTAGTAGTTTTTTTTATCTTTTCATTCTTTGCAGTGGTTTACTAGGTCTCCAAGAGACACCATGCAGAGAGTTAATTTCCCTTGTAATCAACAGCAAGCTGCTATATTCAGGGAATGCTGTCCCTTTAATTGAACAGGGTAGGTAATTAAATGGCGTTTTTCCAATAGGACGTGCTAGGTAAATCTAATAGTTGGTTATTTAATATCACTTTGAAGTCTGCCCACTCAAGCACAATGACAGCACAGGAGCATGTGAACTATTAGCTGGGAGAGAGGGGAAAAAAACCTGGATCTCAAAAATTAATTAAATCGCATGCAATTTAGGGGGAACGTTTATCTTGATTTGTCATAACAGAATTAATTCAAGGCCTCCAATTCACTTGGGGGCAGATCTGTTACTCTGAATTAACCAAGCGTAATTTGGCAGTTTTTTTTTTTTTCTCCTCTCTCTCTCTAATGCAGCTCCACAGCCATTATGCACAAGCCTTTTTCTAAGTATCAATAGCTTCTAGTGCTTTTAAGGTGCCTTGGTCTTCAGCTCCTATGAAGCACCTTTAATGGATTTGGCTCTTGGCATCGCACTGTAGCATTTAATACACCTCATTAACCCCTGGCGCGCTGGAGGTTACGTTTCCTCTCCAGAGCAGCACATTGCATTAAACACAAGGACAGGCTGTACAAACGGCATGGAAAATTCAAAACTACCCAAGCCCAAATATCTTTTAAGTACATTTTTATGCCTTTGGTGACCTTAAAGACGAGATACTATCGCAGTAGCAGTGCCTTTTATTTGAAATGCCTTGTATGCTTAAAGCCGCAGCAATAATATATAGGAAAGGTCAATGCTTTAGTAACCCCTTAATGTCCAAAAGAGTCGATAAGGAGCAATGCTGAAAATTAATTCAAAGATTTTTTTTTTTTTTTTTAAATCTCCATTACGTGTTTGCTGCCATATCACTTGCCACATTTGCATTTTGATAACTTGGTACGTAAATGACTTAATCCAGTGAATGTATAATTTCTGAGCTTTGCATAGTGTAATTATCTATATGTATTTTCCTGTAGTAGTTCTAGGCATTCTAATTATATTGCGTAAAATATGACAGTGGTTACCTTGGCACGCTTGGCCAAGACCTACACGTAGCACAAATGCTACATTTGTGCAGATCATTAAGTGAAGCTATTCAGATGGGCACATCTCCCACCAAACAAAGATCTGTCTGTAATTGTAAATGGCTTCTCTGTATTAGGCACATCTTGCCGTTTGTGATTGATTGTGTTCCCCAAATGCTAAAATATTAACGATCTCCTCTGGTCTGAAGACCTGAACAGAGAAAACTAAAACCATTTCTGTCATCACAATTAAGGAGTCCCCTGACTTTAATTAGCCTGACCTGGGGTGTCTCTTCCCCCTATTGCTGGAGCTGAAGAGGAGAAGAGAGAGGAAAAAAAAAAGCCCATTAAAGTCCAGACTGAGACTGATAGCTACTTAATTGAGCACCTAAAGCCTCCAGCCTTTTAAATCAAACACTGTCCTGCACAATCCCCTGGTTAGATAATTAACTCTCCAGCCTCACAGAAACTATGTGAAAACAAGTTTGCAGAAAGGGCTACAGTTACACAGTCGCCTTCATTCTTGGCTCCCACTGAAAAGCAATTACTTCCCTTCATTTACAAAGCTTTACATTCAGCGAGATTTCTTTCCATTTCTAGAATATGATATAATTGAATATTTGGGGCCTATAGAGCCTGGGCGCGAGCATTCCCACAAAGGCACGTCCCTCCGTCTTATTATATAAGGGAGCGTGAGAAAGGGAAATGCAAACATATCTTTCTGGCCAACATTAGGGAAATTGGGTTTGACCTACTAATGACCTTAATGCTGTAAGACTGATAAGCAACATCTAGGCAATTAAGTGGGAACAAAAGGGAGTATTGTATTGAGCAGCCTGTATACTGCTGCATGGCTGTCAGCTTCACACAAATGAAGGCATAATGCTTACCAAATGGCTAATTTCTGCAGCATTTCGGATATGTTCTTGTGTACAAACCAATCTTTAATTCCAGCTGCTTAACCAAGACTGCTGTGGATGGTATATCAATTATCCTTGTGCCCAGGCATGTCACTTACTTTAATAAAATACAGCGGCCACATTTTGTTGAGGTTAAAAATAAATAGTTATATGTATTAATAAATGCTACTGAAAGCACTATTTATCATCTGTCTCTTTCTGTCCTATTACCCTGGTGGTTCTGACTTTGAAAACTATGTAGCAGAAGCCAGCCGCTTAACAGACCTCTGAAGAAGCATGCAAGGCATTGTGGGAATTGGAGTCTTGGTTGGAGGAGAGTGGACTTCTGCTATGTTGTTTCAAGACACAGAACCAGCAGTGCAGAAAGGGACCGACAAATAATAATAACTTTATAAATCATTGTACAGGTATGGGGCTTATTAACCAGAACAGATTTTTCTGTAATTTGGATTACCATACCTTAAGTCTACTAAAAAGTCATTTCAAAATGAATTAAAAAGAGTAGGGTTATTTTGCCTGCAATAAGGATTATTTATGTCTTAGTTGGGATCAAGTACAAAGCACTGTTTTATTATTATTATAGAACAAAAGGAAATCATTTTTAAAAATTAGACTCTATTTTAATCACTTAATTCTATGGGAGATGGCCTTCCTGTAATTTGGATAAGGGATCTGATACCTGTACATCCTAGTACATTTATTAGGAAGTTCATTTTAATTCCAATAAAATTTCTTTTACTTAGGGTGGACGTTTCGTTAGTTCTGTCCTGCCTTGCCTCCAGAGGTGAAGAAATTACCCAACCATCATTTGCATTTACCCCATGTTGTTAGATATACCTGCATAGGTGCCCTTTGTCCAGACTAGTATCCTACAGTGGGGAGTTAACAAAATAGGCAAAACTTTTACTCTAGTAACATGTAGCAGTCAATCAAATTTGTCCACCTACTGCAATTCAATGAACAAAGTTGATTGGCAGGCATTTATTACTTTGGGCAAAGTCACACTATGGGGCACATGAAAAGGGGAGTTCGAATCCCGAATGGGATAAATTCGGATTGGATACGAACATTCCTGAAGATCGCAAATATCACGAAAATGCTTATGAAAAAATCCAATTAGTCACTTTAATATTGTATTGGCGATCCGAAAGTCATGAAATTTTCATACCGAACGATTGTAAACAGCGGGAAAACCATTCCGATTTTTTCGCGCAAGCGTATGAAAAAGTGGAGCGGGCTGCGAAAAATTCGGCGAAAATACGCTTGGAGCGTTCGTGTCTTAGTAAATCTGCCCCCTATGTGTTGTTGCTACTGGCAGAAAAACACAGGTGCCTCTGAGCCTTCTACATGGGCAGATGAAGCGCGTGTGAAGAGATGCATTTTGTGACTCCCCCCCTCACTAAAGTCTAAAGCTGCCTATGGTCCATCTGGCAGTCTCCTCTTTCTGCACCGGGCAGAAGGGCAGTCACTGAGCAATTAGCAAATGTCTGGTTAGTAGGGGTTACTGTGCGGGTTCAGAGTTGCATCAGTACAGAAATTCCCTATTAGCATGGTTTTACATTGGAACATATGACTGCCAGGAGACACTGCATTAAGCCCTGACTACAAAAATAAAAAAAGTTCTGTAGATTCTGGCAAATACAGATATTTAAAGTTTAATTCACATATTGTCCTGTGTAGCTCTTAGGTCTGGTGGTGTGATACAAATGAAGAGACACCCGTACAGCAGGCGAGTGGATAAAGAGCTGCTGCATCAGCAAGTTCTTCTGTTAAACACCTCAGGAGACACTAATTCCTATAAGTAGAGATTCCCTTTAATTATGAAAGAACTTAAGCAAACAATATGTAGTCTAGCAGAACATGAAATGGCCATTCTTTTCTTTCGGGTGATTTCATTAAAGGAAATAAAGATAGGAGGGGGTATGTAAATACGTATATCAAACGCAAATGAAAATGGAGACTTTGTCCTTTTTAAACAAACATTTCTTGATACATGCTGTTGTCTGAAGTGTGCTTGGCTGAATGTGTTTAATCTCCAGCAGTCATGGAGCCTACAATACCCAGCATCCCACTGGCATTGATGGAGTGATGGAAGTTGTAGTTCAACAAAGCCAGATATTCACTACACCTCCCAGCCTAAGGCTGCTCTACAGAATAATCGCCACTGCTTAGATAAAAGGTATATTTTTCAGAGGGGAATTGTTACATGAAATTCATTAGGTTGGTAGGATAGAGCCCATGGCACAACAGGTTATGGGAAGAGCTTTGCTCAGCTGCAGCTCCCGAGTATGTCATTTTCTTAGCGGAATTGAATTGACATTCGGGAAGTAATTCTGTCCAATTATGTGAAAGTGAATTAGTTCTTTTGATAAAGAGGAATTGACTTTTTTTATTGCAGCACGTTCCTGTGGCAGTCTGTTAATAGGGATACTGTACATAAGCAAAGCCAGTGATCAAAGCCCCAGAGATACTGCTGTTAAAATAGAGATAAAGTGAGTTTTCATACTTTATGAAATATTTATGTGTCCAAATATTCTGATATTAGGAATATACAGAGTGACGATAGCACAACACACATCATTATTTCTCTGCTACCTACCTCCCTTGTAGAGCAGTACAACTTACATCCCTGTTACTCAACCACTACGTCTATTCACTGATGTCTTCAAAGATTAATTTGAAGTGTAAGTAGATGGAGGCTTTTTATTTAATGAGCCCCAAAATCTGAGTAGCTTTCTGGAAGTGCCTCACTGTTTCATAACTTTGCACCCCTACATGTCCTCTGAATCATCCCTTTAAAACTGGACACATTAAATCCTCATCCTGCAATGCTGCAGAAATGAATTCAATAAGTGGATTTAATAAGTGTCCCGTTTTAAAGGGATAAGGCTGTAATGCTACCATTGATCACATGTCACCTGATTTCTTTAATAAAACAGGATTTTAAGCCTCGAGGGGCTGAGCCTCGAACCATGGACTGGAATTTAAAAGATTACTCTGAGACACTCAATGGCACCTTGGGCTTATTTATGCCAGCCAAGAAAATCCCATAACATTTTCAGCCATGAAATGCTAGGCATCAGTTTTGGGCTCTTGCCACTCTCATATATGCCATTGCCCTAAACTATATAGGGTGACCGTTACAAAGGTACTTTTTTTTTTTTAAGGGATTCTATCTTAAGTTCACAGTTTATATAGAAGCAGGAGATTGCAGAAATTTATATTTGCCTTTTTTGTCCTAGTTGGTTCAGGCTAGAAAAATATATGGTACCGCAGCTTTTTCAAAATCCCCTTGGCAACCCTGCTGGACAGGGGATGCTGGGGGATATGTCTCTTTAGGCGCTGGAGTGCCAGACATTTTCTATCTTGCAACAGGATCTGTGTGAGAACAAATGAAGTCATCAGTCACTTACCTGAGCTCAATTATGGCTAATCATTTGAGCTACAGACAACTGTGCATGAAATAACAACCACTCCCTTTGAAGCATGCAATATATAATCGTCTCCGATTTCTAATTTCCCATTAGCATATTAGATAATGCTTACAATGTTTTTTAATATTTCAGCCAGGTACACAGACATGTAGGACTGTAGTTGCATGCTGGATGTTGTAGTTCTCAGTGACTTGGGGGGGGGGTTAATGGTACTGAAACTTGGAGGCCGTGTTTCATATCAGTGGTATTGCATGTATCATAACCATACAGAATTCCATTAATCTGTAACAGTGAGCAACAGCACAATTAATTGTGCTGCTGCCCTTTTGTAATCTATTTGCAGAAAGGGTTTCTTTTCCTTCTAGTATTGTAGGGTGCCCAGGAACCTGTAGGTTAGGAAACATGGCATCTCCCTCTGTGGAACACACAGCTGTTACTTTACAGGGCCTTGCATTTCATAAACTGAGCACAGTGGGATGTTGTAGCCTTTAAAGCAAATAAATAACTAGCTAAGAGCATCCCAGGCCTGCAATAAGTGACCATACAACGGTGCTCATCCCAGCATGACAATTAATATTATACTTCTGCATAATCCAAGGTATTATGATTATAAGGGGGAGTAGAGACAGTTATTTCAAACTCCGTTTATAAATAATTAACAGGACTGTTGGATCAAAACAAAGTAAAGAATTTACTGCATTACTGCACCTGTTAATGTTTGGGCCTCAGCTGCCTGGCAGAAGTATACTTACTGTATTTGCTTATCTATGGATATTGATTTAACTTCTAATATTCTCACTTTAAATACAAGTCATTACAAGTAAAATCTGTCACATCAGCCTTCAACAATAAAAGTTTGTGATTTTGTTTTCCTCAGTCTGTGGCTCATGTGGAAGGAATTTGGAATGTAGCAAGCCCTCAAAGATGCTGGATATCTAGGTGAAAATGCTGTGTAGTTGGAAACATTCCGCTCTGCACAGCATTGTGTTTGCAAATGAGCCCTACCTGTGTAGTTTGTATAAGAAGCAGAGAGCAAATTAGGTGCAAATACTTAAAGCTGGCCATACACGCACCGATACTATCGTACGAAACCTCGTTTCGTACGATATTCGGTGCGTGTATGGCATGTCGGCGAGTCGACCGATATCGCAGGAAGCTGCTGATATCGGACAACTCGCCGATCGGCCAGGTTAGAAAATTTTGATCGGGCGCCATAGAAGGCGCCTGACCAAAATCTGCCGTCAGGGCTGAATCGGCAGAAGGAGGTAGAAATCCTATTGTTTCTACCTCCTTATCTGCTGTTTCAGCCCTGACTGTGTGTGGCGGATCTGACTATGTTTCGTGCGAAACATCGTCAGATCGCCACATGTATGGCCAGCTTAACAGTGGACATCATTGTGATATACTGACTGGCAGCCCAGCATTGAATATAGCTGCCTTGAGAACATGCTTGCACCTCACTATAAAGTATATCCCCTGTATTTATAACCCGCTCAGCAGATAATAGGGGCTGGAGTGCTGTGCCTGCTAGACCAGTGTGTGGTGTGTGTATACAGACAAAATCATGTGGTTGCAAATTAAATGACCATTGGTGTTACCATTAACAATTAAAAACAGACTTTTTTTTTTAGTTGTAGGTGGAGCAAATGCAAATCACTCCTGCCTGGCACCAGAGATAACTGGACTAAATGGCTACACATGCAGCCATTAGTACATATCATACCATTAGCATAGATCCAGGCTGCAGACCAGGTAGAACAATTATTAAATCTTTATTAAAAAAATGGCTAAAACCCCCTCCCATGCCGCTATTAAATACTGCACAGAGGATTTTCCCGCCTTTTTGTTTGGCGAGTTAGCACTTGGATGTAAGAGCTGCTATGGAGCTGCAGTCATTGTAGGTATATTACAGCGGGGGCAGCGTTGATTCTGGAATGAAGCTGAAAGTACCCACAATCCAAATTTGCCCATAATCCATTGCTCTTTCCAACAGTGTTCCCCTTGTATTTGTAATGTAAGCGCTGCTGCCAGCGACAACCTGATAGCTGTAGGGCTGGGGAAAAGGGTGAAGGAGGCTGTTCTATGCAGGGCTGGTATCGAGCTTGGGTACATCTTTATTGTAAATTATACACAGTTCTATTTCTAATTTGTGGCGGCGGCCCCTGCAAATAGAATCACTGGCCCTTTTTGTCCCCCCAATCCTTGGTGCAGGCCCAGCAGCTGTAACACCCTTCGTGCCTGAGTGCAGAGCAGCAGCGCCGAGCTCTCCCCCCAGCGCCCCCCAGTGCGCTCTGCAGGAGCGTGTCAGCGTGCGATCCCGGGCCTCACACTAATTAGTTTTGAAATGGAGTTTTGATTGAACTCTCCAAATCGATGCCGCTGCAAAATTTGTTTCTCGGGCTTCCTATTAAAAGCCATCTTAAGGGGCAGTTTTTACTACTCTCCCTGTCGTTCAGTCGATACATTTAATAACAACTTACAGGCTATTTTCAATAAAGTGGCGACAGCAAATTAGTAGCTTGAACATGACAAGCCTCCTGCAAGATCAGATGCAGAAAACTCCGGGCAATTAGTTTGTTCACCAAACGACTTACAGAGGAAGCAGGGAGAATGGGAACAAGCAAGAACAGTAACCCCTGCAGTGCTGCTTTGTATCCAGGCTGTGGAGTCTATGGAATGGGGGTGGGGATTTTGGCTACATTGGCCACCAAGGGCAGTGCAAAAAATCCAGCCTTGGGGCCCTTGTTAAGCACATGTGATTAGAGCTAGGGAATGGGACACTGAATTTTGACTCTCTTTTCTACCTTTAATATTTCTTTCTCACCTTTTGGGGTAATTAACTTTGATTTCTCTAGTGCAAATTAAACAGATAAGCACATGTATCCCAGATCTCTGCAGGCGAGTTAATCTGGCCAGGCAGACACCGATAATATCGTACAAAACCTAGTTTTGTATGATATTTGGTGCGTGTATGGCAACTCGGCAAGGCAACCAATATCACAGAAGGCTGCTGATATCGGTCGACTCGCCGATCGGGCCGGTTAAAAGATTCTGATCGGGCGCCATTGAAGGCGCCTGAGCAAAATCTGCCTTCAGGGCTAAATCGACTGAAGGAGGTAGAAATCCTATTGTTTCTACCTCCATATCTGACGATTCAGCCCTGAATCTCAGTGGAGGGTTGGAACGATCTTTCGTGCGACTGATAGTCATATGAAAGATCAAAAATCGCCACGTCTGTGGCCAGCTTTAGCTATTTGCAAGCAAATTGCCCAACCACTGTTTGTTTATTGGCCATCTTGGTTTTAGTGCAGGGCAGAGGGTATGTTCCTGGCTTCTCAGCCTCACATATTGGGGCCCATGGGGATAACATTACAGGTGTTAGTAAGGAGTGTTCAACCTGAAGGCCTTCATTCTTTGTGAAATACTGCTTTCTTTTGCTGATCAGGAGTGCTGGGCATTTTAGCTGCAGGGTTGCAGTTCAGACCCTGCGGATTTATACATTTACCCCATATTGGGTAACAAAGCATTGTTTTTTTTTGTGTAACTTAGGCCCATGTGGGAAGGATGTTTGGTACCTGCTTCAACCAACTTCTCTCTGAAATGACATAGCAACTTAGGTTTGAAAGAATATGTGTCTATGAAGTTCATCCTTTTGTCCAAATAACACTTGCTAACTGCTGGTTGGATCACCTAGGTCTGTCTCATAAGCCTGTTTGACAGGTCATCGGCTGAGCAAGGAAATGGCAGGAGCCAGCACCTTTCTACAGGCGCTTTGCAAAATGCTTATTTATCTGACTGGGAACAGGGAATGAGCAGGCAGCGCAGTTGGCCATCCATGTGTGGTGGTGTCACATTATGTACAACCACTCATTTATTTTGCAGACCAAACAGGAAGATTGTAGTGGGATTGGCCTGTTACTGCCTTCAAACAATAAGTGGAGCTCTATCTAGGCATTCCAGTGCTGCAGTAAGTTAGTTCAGCCCTTGTTTATCTGGGTAACTGCAGCCCTTCAGGTATTGCAAACTACACTGCCCATCATCCCCTGAAAGCCTTGATACAGTCATTACACACAGAGAAAAGCCTTTAAACTATCTTCCCCAATAAGCCAGTGACTTCATTGGACTTTATTAATAGGTTGCAGAAGTATTTGTGGAGTGGAATGTTCCCCAGACTTCTGCAATTGAATTATTTTCTTGTCTGTTAATGCCAGCTCTGCATAACCAGTGAAGGGAAGAATTCTCTCATTCCACCCTCCTTATGCATATGTAGCATTATTATATTCCTGTTGGAATTAACACCCCCTTATTAGTGATGTATCTAGGAAGGTGATAATGACACACAGCTGAGCTTCCCCACGTCTTTGACTTTGGCGGTTTCCTTCTTAGTTACTCTTATCTAGAATAGAATTGAGGTTAAGGAGTTTCTTTAATTAATCTTGCACTGAGGGTGTGAGTTAATATTAATGGTCCCTCCCTGTGTATTATATATTATGGTTATTCTGCATTATCATGATGCTAAAGCATCTTCCCCAGATACAAACAAAAATGGCTCCCGATAAAAGATCCCATTGTTTTGTTTAATGTGTTAAAAAAAAAAAAATGTATACACATTTCCCCCATTTAGTCCTTCACCAGCCGCCCCTCCTATGGCAGATGTTGTGGTCTCATTTGATTGCATAGGAAAACTGCAGTGATACAGCAAACACCCAGAGAGATATGATGACAAATGGATCCAGATCCCGGTAAATTACTTTCTGCTCAAATCGAAATTTCATTCAGTTTGTTGCTAGCAGAGATGAAGTAATCTAAATTGTGGACTGAGGAGCAGATAGAGGGAAGTCAGAGCAAGTATTTCATTATCAAGAGAGAGAGAGAAGGTTAGGATGAAAGAGATGAGCAGAGCTAAACCTGGAGTGTTGACACCATGATTGAAAAGGTTAACCCATACACATTATATATCAACCTGGATAGCAGTGAGTTTCTAATGGAAACTAGGCTCTGATGGAGGTTTGCTGGCGTTTCAATACACAGAGCATGATGTCTTCTTAGATATACAATCAAATCCTCTTAACCCTTTTGATGACTCATATCACTAGATATGATTAAAGTACAAAAAGAGTTCTTCATATAATTTCAAGGACACAATGCATTTAAACCACAGTCATGAATTGTATCTTTTTTTTTTTTTTATGATGAACCTGATAAATCTGATCAAATGTGTGTAGAACAGAATTGTTTTGTATTTTTCTTGAGGTATAAGTCACTATTTTTCTGATTAAACTCTCCTGGCTCCTAGTGAGGAAAAGGAAGGTCATATTTTTCCTTTGATACAGGAAACGTATATATTTCTTTTTACTATTCCTCTATGAAAACTTAAAAATAGTTGCCTGTTTATTTTCTGTATATATAAGTTTGGCATAAAATCAAAAATGTAAACATAGACTTAAAGGTTTTTTCTTCTTTTTTTTTTTTTACAGGTTATTTGGAAATAGCGGAGCTTGCAGCGCTTGTGGGCAGTCCATTCCAGCCAGCGAATTGGTCATGAGGGCACAGGGAAATGTTTATCATCTTAAAGTATGTTCTCTTCCTTTTTATTCCCAAAATACCAAATTCTGAGGGTGGGAGTAGGGGGATTTAGTTTCTGGCATGTGACTAAATGGTATTTGAATATTCATGCACTTTCCTTAAGTGGTAAAAATTTTTAGTGCTGGAAGTAGTAGGTCATAGCACAATATGGCTGTCAGTTTACTGCCCATGGATATGTTTGACACATTAGCTATTTATGTAAAACATAAGCTTCTAATATAATTTCAAATTATTTTTTTTATTTTATTTAAACCTATGTTGATATAATTGTTTAAATAATAGATGCTTCCCATCCAATTTACCATTTAAAACATTTCTAACTTGCAGTGTTTCACGTGTTCTACCTGTCGGAATCGCCTTGTCCCCGGGGACCGGTTTCACTATATCAATGGCAGTTTATTCTGCGAGCATGATAGACCTACAGCTCTCATCAATGGTCATTTGAATTCACTTCAGAGCAATCCACTACTGCCAGACCAGAAGGTGAATGCTTTGTACGTTGTTAATAAGCCTACTTACAGCATGATTGCCACAGTTTCCTGTAAAATTATTATTCTTTGACTAAATTTTTAGTTGCCTTGCAAGTCTAAATAAGTGTGTTATGTATTATGGCATGGATCCATAAACTAACTAATAACTAATAGAAATGCAAACATACACACACTCCATGATACATACACAGCATTTTGTAATTAAACTATACCGTAATTTAAGTAAAGATATATCCTCTTCATAGGAATCCAAAACAGATTAAAATGGTGGGCATAGGTGCTGTTGGACAGCATCAGCGAGCTGATGCAGTTAAAAATCTGATTGGAACCTGCCCAATATTAGGGCAGATGTTGGTAAGGTAGGCTCGTCGGGGGTGCCCATACACGGGCAGATAAGCTGCCATACTGGTCTAAAGGACCCGAATCAGCAGCTGCAATCTGCCCTTATATGGCCACCTTTATGCATCTTAACTTATTGTGGGCACACTATGTAGATATACAGTGTTACAATGTTTGCCCTGGCATGAATACCCTCCATGCACATTTATAGGACAGTGGCTTTACAGTGATATTTATGTAGAATGCCTACTAACGCAATCACACTGCTTCTGCTGCTATGTAACTGTAGTATACCTACATGGTATGTTCTGCCCATACTATAAACCTTTTACTGTCATCTAGGAGGAAATGTAAAGCCTACTTTTAGAGTGATGGCACACAGTATGTTTTGTCTTCCATGCTAATTATCCTCCAGTGCAGGTGACAACACTTCAGAAAATGCCTTTGCAATAGAATTCATTTTGAATCTCTAGTGCTAAAATATTTGAATCATGGGAAAATTATTTTTCCTACATTTTCCTGTGCAATTCAATAAGTTACCATTCAGTTACTGGCATGCTATAGATTTGTGATAGAAACTTTTTTTCTGTACCAGCACCTATTCTGATTTGCAATCATAATGGTTTTGCTACCTTGCATCAGTCTAAATAATAGGTAACTGCACACAATGTATTTTGCCACCCGCACCGTTTCTAGGTCGCTGGCAGCAAAATGCTGGACAAAACTGTTCAGATGATTATCAGTCAAAATAATCACTGCCACGTTTTCCAGCCATACTTACTTGAGCCACCATTGCTCTGGCTGGGTCAGTGTGGCTCCCATCAGTTGTCTGCGGAAGAATGCTTCCCTGCATTTCACCACTCGTGAGGTAAAAACATACTGACCTACCTGCCCAGTGAAATCTGACACTGCAAATTCTAATCTCTTGCTTACATACTTACTGTGGTTGTCCATCAATGTCTATAGGGGAGTGACTAACTGACGTTTTGATGTCGACTGGTATCAACCAGCAATTGGGAATAGTTTTCTCTTAACTTTGTGTAGTGCGCTTTGATCTCTGCCAGTTTTGTTTTATATACTTCAGTCCAAAAAAGTGTTTGATTTTGCAGTTCAAGTGTTTTGGCACTGGAGCATTATACTGACTTTTGTGCAGAGCTATTTTCTGATGTTTTGTCGTCCATACTGGAGAATATTTAGCGTGGATAACAAAATGTACCATGTGCTATTACCCTGAAATGGGGTTATATTCCCCTTAAATCTACATCTTAAACTTCCATTTCTCTGAATGGATTCAAATTATAAATGATAAACATAAACCTTTTATTTTTCACAGGATTATAATGAATGTAAATAATTGCTAGGATTAGTAGTTTGTTTATAACTAGCAATAGATTTTTCTACTACTGTAATAGGCATTAGCTGCCTTCCGAGCATATTTTTATATAAAGTCTCTAGAACATTTGTCATATTTTTTTTCCTCTCTAAAATATGCCATAGTGCTTGTTGAACAACCTTTGCTTATTGAATGGTGGTCTACAAATATAATGAAAATGTAGTACTTGCTAATGGTTATGCTCAAGTACAATAAATCTTACAGTGAGGCTTCTAAATTTGCATCTATGTACATATTTTTTTTTTTTTTTTCATTTCTCAGTAATGAATGGGATGCATTCAAACCAAGACAATCTGATCAACAGTTGTACAATCTCTCCAGCACCAAATTGTTTAAGATCTATTTTCATTTTCCTAATAAGTCTTATTGCTATGCTAGTGAGTGCATTTTGATAACTGCTGTGTCTAATTTGTAACAATTACTGTCACAGCCTTCTGTGAAGTCTGTTCATTCCACACTGGTTCAGAAAGGGAAAAAATCGCTCAACTCCTGCACATAATTTTATTCACATCATCTTTCATACTGATTATGTATTGATGACATTGATTCATTTACTCTTTACAGCACCACTTGCATGGATAGTAAATCTTATTGACCACGTATGAATTTTAATTTCAAATTGGTGATAGATTTTTCCATCAGCTCTGATAGCGTATTTGACTTTTTCATCATTAACCCAAGCAATCATGCTGCACTGAATTATAGCATTCTAACAAATAGGGCATACTTCAGTTACTGGTATACTATAGATTTGCAATAGAAACTTCATTAATGTAAGAAGATTGTATGCGTGTTTTTTTTTTTTGTGCCTGTGTGTATGAGAAGAACATTCTTGTGGAATACGGTAGCTTCTAATTTAAAAAAATGGTAGAATTAAAAACAATGTACGTGTATTGTGGCCTAATAACTGCACATTTATGGTTTTTAAAATGTAAAAAAGGATTCTGTTTGACAATATAGCAAGCAATGGTGGGAAAGCAGCTGTGTTCCACAGTATGGCTTATTCAGATATGTTGCTTATAAGGCCACTTGCTTTGTAATAATGTGGCTTATTGAGTCCATAGCTTGTATGCCATTATGCTTTAGCCCATGATCTATAGATGGATGTTGGGAGTTGTAGTGCAAAAAAAATGGAGCTCAGCCTTGCTGTAAAACAAAACACATCCAAGTGGCTTTCATTACATTAACTCCAAAACCTAGCTGACTGGATCTTACCAGTAACACACACCAGTTGCTGTAAAAATACAGCTGTCATTTTGCCTAACTGGGCATCTAGCCTGTAACCACAACTGGCATTTTAGCATAGCCTCAGAGGGGGTTTATAACAGAATATGGCAGATAGTCCATCCCATGTTTTCAATCACACTGTGCAAACACCAGTGTGGGAAAAGATATCCTGTTTTTTGTTTTTTTTCTACCAGCACCTATTCAGATTTGCTGTCTTAATAATTTTGGCATCATAGTGTTAATTCAAATAATGCACAAGGATAATGGCGAACAATGCATTTTGACATGCATATATATTTTAGCTTGCAGGCAGCAAATCGCTAGAAACTACAAATTGAAAATGTAAACATTTACTGTAATGGCATAATATACCATGTTGTGGCAGGCACTCACTATGAGGTGAAAGAGTAGCTTCAAATTTACTTTTACGCTTTTTCAAAACAAATTTTAGTATTACTTTTCCTATCCTAATCGAGTACTATTACTGTTACCACTCATAATGGAAAGACTCATTCTAGAGCAGGGCTGTCCAATTTGGGCTGCAGGCTCCGCAGGTTTTTAATGGTCTTAAGCTGAACATACACGCACTGATAATATCGTACGAAACCTTCGGTGCGTGTATGGCAAGTAGGCGAGTCAACCGATATCGCAGGAGGCTGCTGATATCGGTCGACTCGCCATAGAAGGCGCCTGAGCAAAATCTGCCTTCAGGGCTGAATCGGCAGGAGGAGGTAGAAATCCTATTGTTTCTACCTCTTTATCTGCCATTTCAGTTCTGAACGTTAGTGGCCGATTGAACGATCTTTTGTGCGACCAATGGTCGCACGAAAGATCACAAGTTGCCACGAGTGTGGCCACCTTTAGACAAAATCTGGCCTTTGAAAAATGTGGTTTAATTGATAACTGGCCTAATTTGTGTCAAAAACACTGTTCAGAAGGAACCAAGAAGGCCTCTACTTCGATGCATTTTGCCCTAAGCATGAAATGCGTTAGGAGGAAATTACCTGCTGGACTCTTCCTTAATATGCCTATCCCCCTCCTGATATTTATTTTTGTGTAAATTAATAACTTTTTGTTAAGTGGATTTTAAAGTATTTTAATATGTGTGTGGTAGTGTGAACGTTTTTAAAGTAAATGATTCTGCTTTTCGAGGTTCATTATATACCATACTCATTAATGAATGTACAAGTATTTTTTTCTAGTTAATATGAGTTGTGAGAATATTGTAAGTGTCTTAAGTTTTGTTTTGTGGATTCCTGAAAAAAGTATATATAATATGCCTGATATATGTGAATGTGTATACATATCATCCAAGGCCAGTTATCTACCTCTAAATTCTGCCCTCTTTACTAAGAGCATGTGAGTAAATTATAAAATTTGTTATTGTTCTTTAATCCATTAAGATTGCATTGTGTGCGCATATTGTCACTCAGGTATATCATCACTATATCTGCCCATTTATCTCCAGGGCTATAGCATTTCTAAGTGTTTACTTACTAATTAAATTCTTTGTTATAGTTTGTTTGGCAAGGGGGCAGCCGTACAGAGTGTTAAGGCAAATGGCCTCACCTGTACAATCAATCAGCATGTAGTGTATTATGTTATCTTTTCCAGGTTGCATTAACATGCTTGTCTTTGCTATTCACTGTATTGGTTAAAGAAGGAATATCTTCTAGTTTACATATCACTCAGCAATTCCCTGGTTGTTATATAATTGGAGTTGTCTGTGTCCATAGTAGAGGACAATTGATGCTCATTTATTAAATATGCTCACTGGCTGCTCTCTAATCTCTTTGTTCTGGACAGCCAAATTACCTTTCTCACACTGAGCGTCAACTCTTGGGAATTGAACCTCCAATCCTCCACCACTTTAATTAGCTGGAAAGTGGGGGTGGGTTGATCCTATTCCGCGACATAAGGCCTTTTTTAAACTTCGTGTCCTAGAAGTTTAGAATGTCATTTTAAAACTCTTTAAGAAATCCATGAAAAGGCTATTTGTACATTAAGGTAAACAGATGTTTTAATTAGATCTCTTGAAATAAGACCAGTACCTATAATAACTAGTCCTGTCTGTGCTTCTCGTACTTTCTGTTCTGTGCTGTTTCTACAAGGAGAACATTATACTACCCTTTTTGTTTTGTATGTTTTTCATTTTGCAAGTACACACCTACACACGTACACACACACACACACACACACAGGCTAAGAACAAAGCAAACCGTAATCAATGTTCTTCTAAAAGGCCGTACACTTTAGTGCTCCATACAGGTTGAACTACTTGGAGAAGCTGCCACCCTAACAATTATTTTTAAGGTATACTGAACTTATGGCCCTAATGTTATCAGTTTTTTTATTTTTCAGTTTGTATTGTGCCTATGCCTAGTTTATTCTAACCCACAGAAAGGATAGTTTCCATATAAGTATTTAATAATGTGTGGGAGCTGGCATACAACATGTGAGGTAAAGGAAACATCTTCCTTAGAATCCAGTTAAATAAAGGCTTTAGGCACATATGCGCAGAACAGTGTGATGTTAAGTGCACCTATGTTTGCCCTCCTACATTCAGAAAACAGAAATGGTAAAGTTTAGGGCAAGAAGGTGGGAAGTGAGACAAGTATGTAGGTACATGACCAGCTTTACCGGATAACTTTGGCCCCACTTATGCCATCAGGGAAAGGAAAACAGCTGTGAGATTTGAGACACCAAGCAAAGAATCCTTGAGGTGGGCAGACTGATCCAATCTAGGGCAAGACCATCTGAGGGCACAGTGCATAGGCTGAAAGCCTGCCGACTCTGCCTGTCGGCAGTTTTTATAGCCCCGTGTATGGCAACCCTTATATGGTGCACAAAATGAACTTTTGGCAGTTGCTTGGGAATATAAATTGCAACTGTAATTACTTATGAGGGATGGTAAATATATCCTTTAAGAAATTTAAGGTTTATGCAGTTTACTCTGCTTTTCCTGCTAGACTTAAATACAAAAAAACCTGCTAATATCTGAAGCACAACTCTGTTCAAACATGTGTTTAAATGTTTCGCTGCACATGTTGATGCATTATTATGTTAGCTTTAGTTACCTTACAGATTTGTATACTTAATATGTTCTCTCTCTCATTTGCAGGTCTGTTAAAGTGTCCCAGTAATACAGAATGCGTGCCTTCATCTCAGATTCTGTTCATCGCAGATGGATCCCATGTGTCTGCAGTAGACAAGTCACCTTTGTAGCTAGCACTAGTGCCAGCCTCATGCCATTGCACCTTCTCTATTCTCCGTTGCCCTCCACACACATTTTTTGGTGTTTCAAATTGACTGTTGAACATTAAGGACGCCATAAACCTGGGCTTATGGGAGAGACTCTTGAATAAAATAAGAGATTCACCAGAGGATTTCTTTGGGAGGGGTAAATGACTGATGAAGCTAATTACAAGAAGACTTTCTACCCTTCTCACCAATAACTGACCAGAGTTTGCACCCTCTGTTCTATCTTGACAACATTCTAATTGCTCTTTGTATATTTACGTGTTGTAAGGAAATCTGTTTCAATCAAATGAACATAAGATAAAGGAGAGCTGTAACTTTTGTGGTACTCTATCACAAACACTTTTATTGTATCTCTGTAAAATACAATGTATGTATGCATGTATGTGGGATTTTTTTATTTTATATTTTTTTTGTTTGTTTTTGTCTTGTTGCTACTTCCCACAGCAAAAAAAAAAAAAAAAGGGAATGGGCGGGGAGAGAATCTGCTATTGTGTAGAAATTTTCACCTACTTGCTGATTGAAGAAATCTTTTATTTGTGATATTTTCAGAGACATTTGCTCTAGTATGGTGTATTTAAATAATAAAATAATAAATGCTATTGTTCAATAGTGATTTGAACACTGATAATTAAGGAATTATATATTTTAATGTCTACAAAGACAGAAGAGAGATTCTTTTGGATTTTAGGCAGTCTTTTCCATGGCTGTTTTATGCAATATGGGGAATATTTTATTTTAAAGTGAAAATACAGTTCATGAACTTTACAGGCATAGTTATCAAGTGGTGAATGTGAGAGATAGCCCTTTGATGCAACCCTTGAAAATACTATACCAGTGAATGCTGAAGTAATTTCCATTAGGATGCATTTAGGATTAGGAGAAGTAAAGGTATCATCAGTGGGGGTGCCAACTACTTACCTGAGATTCTATGTTGGTGCTCCTGTTCAATGAAAACTGTACCAGCCCTGGCAGGGGGAACCGCTGTAGGAGTGCCTATGTTAGTCTTTTTAGCCAGTTACAGTCAGTGAAGCATAAAATGGTACAATAGCCTGTTTTTAAGCAGGGTTATGGTCTATACCCACTTATTATGTTCATGTGCATTTCAGCATGTTTTACCTCAATTCAGGTATCTTGCAAAATACATCCATTGAGCTCAGATGCTTCAGTTGTGTTTAGGGCAATAAAAGATTACTGTTCCCCCTGTAAGTTTTTCCTGTTGTAAACTATGGGGTTATGTAATAAAAGGCACTTAATTTGCAAAGAAGCAGTAACTAATCACCAGGTAGAATTCACTGGTCACCTGTTTTAAAGGAAACAGTTTCCTATGGGTTACTTTTGCTGGGCAAATTAGTACCTTTTGTTACATATGGGTAAATATATATTGAGCGTGCATTGGCTTTTTGGCAAGGCTTTCTACCTTTAAACTACTGAAGTAAAAACCCATAACATCATGTTTTTCTTGTTCTTCCTGACACCAGTGTTGCTCTCCTACAGTCAAAATATAACTTAATAATAACTCAGATCAATTAATGTTCCCTTACCTTCCATTACTGTGTGTTGGAGGTGGGACTGAGTGATGAGATTCAATAACTAAAGGGCTTCAAGTTGGCTATCTGAGGGGCACTACAAGAAGCACCACATAGCTACATCTACATTAGATTTCTGGCAAAAGGTAGATCATTGCACTGCTTAATGTATTGGGTGAGTGGGGAACTGAACTAGTGGGAAAAAAAAATCTCTATGGAAGGTATTTTTAGTTTGATGTCTTCATTTTCCTCAGCCCAACAGTCTCATAAGTATGAAGTATACTGCAACAAAAGATAAAGGATAACGGCAATATTTTTACAGGAATACTTGGGACCTGAGGTTTTCCGGATAAGGGGGTCTTTCTGTAATTTTATCTCCATACCTTAAAGGAACCCTGTTATGTTTTTAAAATATGTATATATTTTCCCATATCAGTTAATAGAGCGTCTCTGGCAGACTCATGGGGCTAGCCATGTTCATTTCCCAGGGTGCCACAGCCATGTCACTTGTGACTTCAGTCACTCTTTACTACTGTGCTGCAAGTTAGAGTGATATTAACACCCCCCCCCCTTTCCCCCCAGCAGCCAATCAACAATGGGAAGGTAGCAAGATAGCAGCTCACTGACACCTGTTTTGCTTAAGTGGTAGATATCAGAATAGCACTCAATCATGACTGGAGTAGGAGAAACAATAGCTTATCTGAAAGCAGTTCTTATGTGTAGTACTGGCTCTTTATAGGTTATGGTGGTATCCTGGAAAACCTGTACGGCATTTAATTATGCAGAGGGACATCTGATCTATAGCCTGCAATTTTACCCAATAAGAAACAACTCTCCATGATTTTTATGGCCAATGAGACCCTTTTGTAACCAGCCTTACAGAGGCATGATTTTGTTTTTTCCAGGAACAACGAAGCAATTTCTTGCAGTCCATGTTATCGGAGACTTATTTTACAAGTTAGAACATTTCCATGTGACATTAGCCTTAGGCCTTGTGCAGCTAGGGATTTAACCATAACTACAGGCCAGTTCAATAACAAGGAGTCCCTGAGCTAAATCCACCGGATACTCTGTTCTTTTTCAGTTCTTTCTAGTAGGCCCAAAACTGAAGTTAAAGTAGAGTAAATGTTTTTCTTCACTTCCAACACTAAGTTCACAATTAACTCATTTTCAAAAATTCAACTCAACTTTTTTTGATATAATGCCAACAAATTTACACCAACTTCAAATTGTTCTTAGATGGTAAAGATGCAATCGTCTGTCCTAGAGTCTGATTTGGCTCAGTGTGTGGGTAGCCAAATCAGGCAGAGAGATTGCCACATGAGTGGATCTGGATTAGGGTGTTTGGCCAGTTTAAGAGTAATAACCAAATGAAGGATTTTAGTTCTTTTGTTGCCAGGTCCTGTCTAAAGACAAACATGAGGTTCTACATTTTGAAACAATATGTGCATAGTAGCGATTTCTGTACATTTTTAATAGGGGGGTGTATTGTACCACTCCCTCAGAGTGAAAAAATTCCTAGTGTGCCATTTTACCCTAATTCAGAACTGCTGCAGAGTGGCTACTTCAGGTCATACAATAGATGAGGCTGCATTACTGTTCAAACTCCTCAGTCACTTAATTAGGAATTAGAAAACAGTGTGGGATCATTACATTGCAGACACAATACTTAGTAACACCCAAAGAATTTAGCGGCATCGTTTAATGCTGTGCAGGCCCTTTATAATGAGCCTTAGTGTGTCTTTCATCATTACATTATTGAATTAACTAGAACAAATAGTGTGACTCTACATTCTCTAGTCTTTGTGGCCTACAGAAGTGAAAGGGTGAGAGCTGTTTTCTTAATAGTTTTATAACAGTCATGGTATTATTTCCAGAAGTTCCCTACATTTTCCATTTGTCTGGGAAAACAACTTTCACGCTTGCACTTCTAGAAACCTGCTGAGCCTAGGAATGCTGTAAAGGTGCAAAAGTAACACATGGTTATACCAAACGAGTGAGAATCATCTGAAGGCAAAGGAAATCTCCCATTTGTCCTCTCAGCGGTGACATAAAAATATCAACATACAGCCCTGAACCAATTGGACTGCCAGCCCACTACTACTTAATAAGGAATCATAAACCTTTACTGGAATGCAGCATAGTAGGAACCTCTTTTATCTGTAAGGAAATGAGTTTATCTGCACATCGTAAAACAATTAAACCTAACAACACAACATTCCACTGCTGTACTTAAGGTTTGGGTATAATAAGTATTAGTGCTTGAATAAAATAATTGAGAAAACATGCTGTTTGCATTTACTGCAGTCATAACTGTACCGCAGGAATCTGAAACTTATGCCCCCACCCCGGCACCTAAGCAGTTAAATGCATTCCATGCTTTTACTGCAACAGATGTCTTTAATGAACAAAGTAATTTAGGAGGGCCTTGCCACTACCACCTCATGTTGTATCAATAACCTTTAGGGTGTGTAATCATGTACAAATTGTTTCTTACTGTACAGCTTGATGTACCCCCAGTAATGAAATTGTTTAAGAGAGACATTCTGTTTATATTGACTTTATTTTACTATATATTTCCAGTAAAATATATCGGCATGCAATTCTGTAAGGGCTCTTTCACGAAAGCATTTCTGCTTGCGTTTCCCTGTGGTGCATCAAGTTGCATTCCACCTGCAATTGGCACTGTGCCTTAGTGAGTACTGAGGGAGTACTGAGGGAAAATAATGGGCTGTGATTTTTCCTGTGTTCCCCTGCAGCGTAACATTTTGCTGCAGGGAAACACAAGCATGTGTAAGAGCTCTTAGTGTGCCCATGTGTAAGAGCTTTTAGGGTGCCCTGAGGGGTTTGCATTTTCCTTTAGTAGCTGAAAAATATGCCACATGTGCCATTAATTTTGTTTGGATCACTGTCAATGCATGCAAGCACAGGCATTTCTTGTCACCTAACTTTGTCCTGTGGTTTCCACTAACATAAATGGGAAGTTGAAAGTCTATTTTTTGGGTTTGTAATGTAAGCCCAGTGTGCCATTAAACCAAGTAGCCCAGGCATCTGTTTACACAAAAAATTAAATTGCTTAGGAAACTAAATAAGCAGAGAAAAACAAGTCAACTGAACCTCTAAAAAATGGTTTTATCAAAAATGAACCAAGTGTAAATAAACCTTTTTTACCCATAAGCTACATTAAAATGTGAAAAGAGTTGGGGAACAACACCAGCAGGAAAAATTTAAATGGGGTGCTAAATAAGGGATGTGGATGGCTATTTGGTAGTCCTTATATGGACTGGCAGCCTACAGAAAGCTCTGATTCGTAGTACACATGGTTTTTAGAAACCAGAAACCAGGAATTCAAAAATAAGCATCTACTTTGAGGCCACAGGGAGCACCATCCAACAGGTTGGTGAGCAACATGTTGCTCATGAGTCACTGGTTGGGATCACTGATTTAACTCATGCACTTAAAGGCCAAAGCTGCTTCTCAAACACATGTCAAACTTGCATCAAAGGCACTAAGGGAGATGTTGGCACGCTCATGTGTTTTGCTAAAGACAACAGTTACCTATTATAATCACACACTGTGCCACTGCTCTGTAACAGGCTCTGTCCTTTATTCAGTATGAATGAGTCACATGATAAAAAAGGTTTAAATAATGAAAAAAAAGGTTTATTGAGGGAACCTGTAATGTAAACATTTTTCTATTTAATTAGGGATATGCATCCTATTGAATTCCAAACTTAGCAATGAACTACAACTCCCAGCATCCTAGGGCTGTCAGCAGTTAGTAGGAATTGTAAACAAGTGAAGCCCTGAGGTACCTGCATTTTATTGAATCAAAGTGTACTTTTAAAAATTATGAATAAAATCTATTGGCATTCTGTGCCAGAAATGAGCCTGGTATGTCATTTATATGAATACAATCTGCTGTTTAACTGGGATTCTATAAATGGTTGGTAACAATTAGTATGTATCCTACAAAAGGATTTAGTGTTGTTGGGGTCGAAGGTCGGATAATGCTTTCTATGAGTCATTATATTCCGAGCCTTTAAGAACTGCCACTCTGTTAATGGTAAGATTTAAAAGCATTTCTTAAATGGCAACCCTATAAGATTACAGATGTCAGTCATGATCATGTAATCCACGGGTTGGAGATGAAGTTTTGCTTTGATGTGCTAAATTGGAGACAGGCTAATGGAACTATTAATATACAATGGTGCATATTCAAGTAGTGTGTAAAAATGATTTGCTCGGTTTTTATTAGCCACAAATATTTTTAATCTTATGTTCTGTTTATAAGAAATTCAGGGATTCCTGAAAAAGCACACACAGCTCTTCCCAGCTGATGGGCTGACATGGCATTGTTTGTGAAGGGCCACTATACCTCAGAGCTCAGTGTTTGACAGATGTCTAATGTGAAATAAACACTGCACGCTGGCTGCATTGGTTTCAAGTCTTGTTTTACCCTTTTTAGTTTAAGGCACCATATTACAGCCAGAGGCCTACAATCAGATACAAGCCTTTTTTGTCAGGAGAAAGACTATATTGTGTTTAGGTATTAAGCTTTTTATATATACGTTTCTATATAAGGAGACACATAAGCACAGAGAGTGCCTGGCGAGATAAGCTCAGTGAAGTGAAATGATTAGAAAATGAAACTGAACTCTGCCTTTTTACATGAAAGCTTCCATGTAAGGCCAGATAATGTGGCTTCACTTGAGATGTGCCACCACACCAGTGTGTCATGATGCGAGAATGTTATACTCACTAGGGGGCATTAACAGTAGGTACATGAAGCAGAATTTGCAGCAAATTCAATGCGAAAGCCACTTTAACAAGGCCAAGAGACCTCTCCTTTAACCAGGGATGCTTGTGTCTTAATTAACAGCAGGAATTTAAATACATCCCTAAAGCTGTTATTCTGGTTTGCAAGCATGCCAATCTAAGTGATCATCTATGCCAGACTTAGTTGGTGGCAGGTTGGGAAGGGGGGGGATTTGTTTTTTTAGGGTTTATATGTATTATAAGGGCTGCGAATGGGCTGCTTCCAAAAGCTGCCACCCTAGTCATGGCCCTCACATGCCTATATAGAAATATGGCACTGCATGCAAGGAATAAAGTGGGACGCGTGAGGGAAAGACTAAAGCACAGTACAAAAGCATATTTCTCTACCTTTGAAAATACCCATTTACATAGGTGTTACAGAAGGGGAAGTAAATTGTGATGTAATAGTTGTACATTCATGTCCTGAATGTTATTAAGGTAACTATGCCTTTTAAAATATTTAGCGCTTTCCGACTGACCCTAGAGCACTGGAGATCAAAAGCTTTTTGCCCCTTACTCACTCAATAGGCTTAGAAAAATAAAACTCTAGTTACTTTCAGGTTTCTGGATTGATATTCCTTACTCAAACACTCAGTTTCAAATAGACTGTATAATTGTAGGACTATATAAGAGTAGAGATTGCCAGTTCCTCCTAGAACATTTGGTGCAGTCACAGTATCTAACAGCCATTTCTTGTATAGGGCTCAGGATACTGTTAACCCAGTTATGCTTTCCCTTAAAATTAAAACCCTTTATATGTAGTATTAACCTCATATTTTATTTTTAGTATTGTTTTAGATATTAAGGAGTTAAAGCCCATAATCATGTATCCATAAAATTAATTTAATAGCTCCGATATCCAGTGTTCAAGAAGTCAATCATGTTTATTTTTTATTGTTTCACTGAGAGTAGGCTAAACCAGATAAACCTCCCAGTATCCATGCCTATCTATAAAGAATAATAAATGGAAGCTGAAAACATTCTCTTATATGTGTCTGCACCTTTTGAGACATAAGAATAAGACATAAGACAATTGAGACATAAGAAAATACAAAATGTAGTTAGTGGTTCTTGCAAAGTGTGTCTGCATTAGTTTTACATGTCTTAGTTGTATGTAGTTACTTAGCCAGCTTGGCAATATACCTAAGTCCAAACATCATCTGGCTTGAATACATTTTACTTTATACTCCACACATGGGCCTCTGCTCTGTTGCTTAGTCTGGAAATTTAAAGGCCTAGTAACAATAAACATCCATATAATTGTGTTGCTTCAGGGATAGAAAATATCAGAATGATTCCACATCATGAGAACAATTTGTTTTCTCATGGTTGGTACAGCATGCTGTATGTCATAGAGTGCACCTATTTCAGTAGACTGCAGGGCAGTACTAGGCAAACAGAGTTTTTTGATGGTGCCTTAAACGAATGTAATACTATAAGGGAATGGCACATGGGGCGATTTTGAGAGTTCTTTTTCCCAAGTGCCACATAGATGGGGGAAAAATACTCAAAGTCAGCCCCCATTCATTTGATTCTCTAAAAGCAAGGGTGCCATTTCTTGACAGGTGATTATTACTTGAAACACTGACTGCCATGTTGTTGAGCACTCAGGTTAATGAAACAAATAATTTTCTCTGCCAGCATATTTCGGTCAGCAAGGAGATGCTTGATGACCCCCATACCTCCTGTCTTTGACATGAATGGAATATCATAAGCGGTGAGGCAGTATTGGGCCTGAAAATGCACATCTAAGACTTCCATTACTGTCATGGACAGAAGGAACAGGCTGAAAAACACCAGCAGAGAAACACTACCTGTGCCATTAACCTTAGAGTTCTTCGCACCTTACAGGATTCCCTGCCTTCTTAAACAAAGACAAATTCATGTTTGATGCAGCATTTCCTTTTATTTAAGTAGTAAGTTTAGAGGCTGCCTTCTGCCATGCTTATTGGCATAAGCCAAGTATTTATAATCACAATATTCTGGTAATGAGAAATAAATAATATAGTTTACATATTAATCTGTAGAGTAATATAATAACTTCAGTATGTCAGTATTATTCACAGACATCTGCAGGAAAATGAAAAACCATAGCGACCCTTTAATAAATCATATGGTACACTGCATAGTAGCAAATACATTTTCATCTATACAAAATATGTATTTTTAAATGTTCTCTATGTTAATTTAATTAATATATTAGCAATTCATGCTGTAAATGCTATACCTTCAATAGCAATACCAACCATAAATATGTATGCCTGCTTTGTTTTTCCTTTTTTCCCCTAGTATTGCAGCAGAATTGGCTTTTCTTTCTTTTTTTTTTCTTCTACTTTTTCCCCCCCTTTATTTTAGCTAAATGCCGCATAATAGATAGAGCAGGTTTCATTATGTAGTTAGTGATTTTTTTTACCTGTTGTTAGGTCATCCCAATCAGAGAAATGCTTATGGTAGATAACTATCAATTTGTTTCCATTAAGACATAATTAAGGGAATGCTGAGAAGCCATTTTAGCTGAGAAATACTTTGGATGCATGTTAAATAGTGAACAGCTCTGTCGCTCTAAAGGCTGAAATATGCATAATGGGTTAGTGAGACACTCTCACCTATCTCCATGGCAGCCTGAATGCTGTTTGAATTGTTAGTGAAACATTCAAACTCATGTTAAACTTGTTTATAGATGAAACAAATTATGGCCCTTTATTGTTGCTGAACTCTATGAGGAATAAAAAGGTTAAATGTAACTCTTACACCCAAAACAGTTTCTGCATAGTGAAAGAAAATGTAATTCTAAGTAAATTAAGTGCATATTAACTAAGACATTTCATTAGTTTAAACTTATTAGTAAATGTAATTGCAACTGAAAAGCAGCAGTTGTTTTGCTCTGACTATTCATACAATAATACAATATATCAGAAGTCTGTTTTTATCCCCCCCAGGTCACTTAGGGCTTTTAAACATGGGCGTTTAGCCACCCTGAGGTGGATTTCCCTTTTGTTTCACTGCAGGGGGCACAGGGCAAAATGCAGCCCATTCCTCCTTATTGCCCAGTAATGATACAAGCACATCTAAGTGGCGAATGCAGTGAAATGCAACTTGATGTGGTCCAACTATTTTCGGCACTTGGATGCGTCAGTGTCTGTATAGGCCGATAAGAAGGAATGGCCTGCATTTTGCTCCTCTATTGTGGAATGCATGAGAAATCCACCGCAAGGGTAAACGCCCATAAAACATGCACCGATGAATTTAGGTTTCATACGATACTCAGTGTGTATATCGTGGATTGACGGCCGTTTGAAGGCGCCCGAGCATAGGCATGCATTTAGGGCTGAATCATCAGACAGAGGTAGAATTCCTATTATTTCTACCTCCATGTCTGATGATTCAGCTCTGAGCATTAGTGGAGGGTACAAGCAATTTTTCCTGATTCCCAATAGTCGCAGGAAAGATCGTAATTAGTATGTGTATGGCCTTAAAGGAACAGTAACACCAAAAAATTCAAGTGTATGAAAGAAATTCCAATATAATGTACTGCTGCCCTGCACTGGTACAACTGGTGTTTTGCCTCAGAAACACTATTATATAAAGAATGCAGCTGTGTAGCCATGGGGGCAGCCATTCAAGGGAGAAAAGGCACAGGCACTTAGCAGATAACAGATAAAACACTATTGTATTCTACAGAGCTTATCAGTTATCTGCTATGTAACCTGTGCCTTTTCTCCTTTTTTCCAGCTTCAATGGCTGCCCCCGGGGCTACACAGCAGCTTATTATATATAAACTATAGTAGAGTTACTGTAGCAAACACACAACTTTTGGGCAACAGTACATTATATTTCATTTACTTTAAAACTCTTTAATTTTTTGGTGTTACTGTTCCTTTAATTTCTGTTACATTGTTTCAAGAGTCAAAATCAGAAGTACAGAGAATATAAATACCCAGATACTCCTTTCAATAGCAGTTACAGATTACTAATAACTTTAAAACCATTGTAAAAGTTTAATTATATTATATTAGAATTACATACTTTTAAAATCAAAATATGTAGTTGGGTGGATTTCTTCTTCATTGGGAACAATTTAAAGATTGCTGATTTATGACAAGTTTACTACACTAAAGGTGCAATCAGGCAATCAGGTTGCAGTCACTGCAGACCAGCAACTCACATTTTGTGGCCCTGATTTTGCATGTGGTCTGGTAACCTTAACATACACAGACATTCCAGAACAAGGGCACCTGCATTAATGGGACATACTTTCTTCATAAATTATTACAGTTACCGTTACTGAAAAATAGATTTGGCGACTTCTACCACAAGGCTGTAACTGAACTGTGCTAAATTTTGATTTATGCTGCCAAACATTGGTGTTTGAAATTGATTAACGTTTGAAGAAGCATCTGCCAGAATTGGCAGACACTATTGTCTTTATGAGCTAGAAGTCTGCACCATATCTTTTTCCCATAACAGTAATGGATAAAAGGCCACTAAATACAGTAAAATAAGAGGACTATTTTCATTTTACTTACTAGTAGAAGCTGTGATTTGAAGAGCCATGACCCAGAGACAGGGAATGAAAGGTGCTCCTTATAAACATAAATACATATATATGTTTTAATTCACTGAGGAGTCTAAAGAAGAAACTGAAGTGAGCAACATGGCTTGTATATAAATGCAGATTTTAAAATGATATGCACTCATGTCATTTCATCAAGCTGAATATATAAACTTTATCAGACATATTTGTACTTGAAAAATGTTCTTAATCCAGGGCATGGGCCTTTCTCAAAAGAGAGATATGCAAAGCTTATGATATAGATAACAATAGGACCCATGTATATCTGCAAGGGTAGTCGCAGTCCCTGCACTTTCCCCGTAGTCAGGTGCACAACACCACTTTCACTTGCGTCAAAATGAACTCCTCGCGTTTCTGCATAGTTGTGCTTGACTTCACTCTGATGTGCCTATTGATGCAGGGGAACCCTGGAACTACCACCACCCCCTCACCAGGTGGTAGCTCCAGTGTTCCTTTCGCACTAGCGTTAGTAGGCACAGCACATTAGGTGCATACTTTCATCTCACTCCTCTTAGTCTCACTGCTCCTCACTTCTAAGCTCCCCAGTCTCAAATCACTATATAACTTGATTGTCAAACCTCAGAGCAATCATTTACTTAAATTTAAAGGGGCATGAAAATGTATATTTTATTCAGTGGAGGCAAAAACATTTCTGGGGCTAAGGCACTTCCTTATCTAAGCTTTCCTTCATTGAATAAACTATAGACTCCATGCTGTCAATTCTTCTATAAATAGAATAGTTCTTTATGACAGTTGCCTAACTATGGAAGCCTAACTATGGAATGCTTTTGGAGTGTAATAGTCAACCATGGAGAGAACATACAAATTCTTTTGCAAATGGTGCTCTAGTTTTGTCATTTAGAAGCAGGTCACTTGTCTGAAGTTGACCAGTATAATTAGTAGCTTAATTGTACAAAACCAAACATTTAAATATTATTATTAGGTTCAGGTTTTTTGGCACCATATATCATGCAGTATTAGCATTC
This sequence comes from Xenopus tropicalis, assembly GCF_000004195.4. Classification (NCBI taxonomy): domain Eukaryota; kingdom Metazoa; phylum Chordata; class Amphibia; order Anura; family Pipidae; genus Xenopus; species Xenopus tropicalis. Next base: position 106,328,190 of record NC_030680.2, on the reverse strand, counting down.
CAGTTATAAGATGGCGTACTACATAAAGCTAAATGAATATCACTCTTAATCCCTTAGAGGTCACTGGTGCCTGTGCTAAAAATGCTTTTATGCATAATTATAGTGGCTCAGAGCCACTCGGTAAGTGTATTAAGGAACCAATATCTAGAAGCAATCAAATATGTAATAGTCACCGTAGTAGCAGTAGCATATAGCATACATCAACAAGGAAGGATTTTAGTATTTGGAACCGAGTATATTGAATATGTTATAATGCTGCTTATATGTGATGTCCACACTCACTATAAAGATTGTTTTATATATATATAATATAAATAGCTTTTCACACATTTAGGGGGCAATGTATTACAAGTGGTAAGTTTTCCCAAGCTATATTTACCCCCCCAAAAAATCAGATGTATGCTTTTCAAAAGCAGACAAGCAAATGATGGTATTAAATACTAGAATTAGGCAAACTTTGCACCTCTTTTTACATCTCCCCTCTTAAAACAAAAATTGAAAAATCACAATAGAAGTAAATAATCACAGCCATATTTGGTTACCCAGAGTACTGGTGGAAACCATTTCTCCAGGGCACGAACCTGTTCCCAGTTCTCCCAGTATTCAGTTGTTAAGCAAAGTAACTGGGCTAGAGCCGACATTTTGAACTGCTTAGAAAATTACTTCTTGCTCTTGTTTCTTTTAGTCTCATCACCGTTCAGTGAAGCCTAACACAATTATTCAGAAGTTTACTGCGAAAATGCTTATCTAATCTAACACATTGAATTTTGCCTTACTCCTCTTTAACCTTTTTTTATAAAGATAACCAAATTTTTGTATCCTTTGTATCTACTGGTTTAGTTATGTAAGTTTTATTAAGCATGAGAAGAGTTGTCCAAGTCTGCCCCCTTGCAAAATGCTGCTGAGCTTTAACACAGTTAGCTAACTGATATAATTCAAATTTTAGCTAACTTATGTAACGCTAATGTTAAGGCTGATGCCACATGTGGGAGATTCCTGACCTGTAGATAAACACAGACCAAGAATCCGCCCCTATGCTTGAATCAGTGCTCTTATGTGTCTGCACCCATAGCCATTCTGTGAGCGTGGATGCAGGCACACACAGCAAATTTTGGCCCTGCAATGCATATTCTTGTTCACACATTTGGAAGCTGAAATCTGCTCCAAAATTCAACATCCTAGAGGTACATACAGTCCAAGGAGCACATGCAGCTTCTCCTGCAGTTAACTTTTTGTCGCCCCTGCAGAAGTGCAACAGAAGGTTAGATTCGCACCTGAGCTCATTGCTGAGACATTACTGGTCGTATTAAAATTGCCCCAAAATACCATTTGCATGAGGCCTTATTTATGTAAAAAACAGTTGAACAAAATAAAATATTCAAAAACCAAGAATGTATAACTTTCACATATTTTCCCTTGCTCCGCACAGTGTCTAGCAGCTGTTTCCTTACAGATCACACAGAAAAAATGTTAAACCTCAGATGGATTTTGGAAGTAAAAGAATTACTGTCAATTAGATGGTGCAGGTTCATGCACGTCGCTATTATGAAAGCAGATGCATGTTTTAACCCTCTGCTGAAATTGTTTATAATGAGTAACAGAGTAAAAGCTCAACGCTCCTCAATCTAAGGTTCATTTAACCTCAACCAATAAAAACATGTGGTACAAATTGAAGTGGTTAGGCTGTGTTCATGAAGTGAGACAGGAAGAGTCTAAGATTAAATAATTCCCATCATGCTTGCACATGTAACGCTGTCAAGCTGAACCATCTTAACAGTACATTCTTTTCCTTGTTTATTTAGTTTATTAAAGCATGTTATTGGCAAAAAAAGAATGAACTAACCACCAGACATTTTTATGGGGGGGGGGGGGGGGGTTGTAGAATTGTTAGGCCTCATTTACAAACCCTCTGGCATGGCACAGACTGCAAAAAAAAAAAAAAAAAAAACAGATGCAAAGCTCCCTGTATTTTTCACTAAATACCTTGCCCCGCAGGTTTTACCCTGATATCTAGCTCTTTGTGCCCTTAGAATAGTGTCTCACTATGAATACAGTGCTGCCTTTGCTTGGTGGAGTTGCATCCAAAGGAGGTGGCAAGAGGGCATAACCTGGAATGCCTTCACAGAAATGCTAGCAAGAGCTGGCACAGCCACCAGGGAGCCATGTACTGACCTCATGCCAAAGGATTTTGAAATGAAGGCACAGTTCTTCACAAAATTCTTTGAATAATATACCGTTTACTTTAACGGGCTTTTGCAATGTTTTGTGCAATGTTTTCACTGTTCTCATGCTTGATGTAATATCTGTATCATAATAGGCTAAGATATTGCACAACTATAAAGCATATAATGAAATGGATATATAAAAAAATGAGCTCAGCTCACATCGAACCACAATATTAAGAGAACTGGATAAGGTCGGACAAATAAAAATAATCTGTTTTACAGATTTAAGGGAGTCTGTGTGAATGATTATGGCCTATTTTAGCATATGCCATGAAATACTTGGGTTTTAAATTGCATTTAAAGACAGAAATACATTTCTACATAAAGTAAAAGTTAAAAAAAAAAACTATTACAACTACTGTATTTCAGGCCATTTTAAAATCTGAAAAGCAAAACAGAAGGACACTGTCTGGCTTGGCCATCATGTTGATAATTCACATTTTTAGGCTGATGGCCTAAACAAGTAGATCTGAGCAAATCTGCCAGTGCTTCAAAGATAAATATTAGAATCATCATCAGGAGATCAGAATATGATGCAATAGGACTGTAGCACAGTTTGTCCAACCTACCCACATACAGACTTGGAGAGCAACACAAGCATCATAAAAGTTTATTTAGGTGTCAATTAAGGGCTACGATTGGCTATTAGGTTGCCTCTATGCACACTTACAGGAGGCTTTATTTAGTAGTAAATCTTGTTTTTATTCAACCAAAACTTGCCACAAAGTCAGGAATCAAAAAGTTACGATAATATTCCTGTTTAATAGTTTACTTTTTGTCCTGAAACAATTAGTTCAGCCACAAAATAATAGTCTGAATCATATCACCCTTAAAACGATATGCATCAGAGAGCAAGGAATTGGTGCTAAGCACTGAGCACTACAATCCCTTCCCATGGCATTTGACACATTCAACTGAACTGACTCAGGTATCATCTTTAATGATCTGCTGGGAAACCTGTATGATTCCTTGGTTAGCGCTATACTAAATCAGCCCCTTCACTGAGGAATTTAGATTTTGAAATGAGTAAAAACTTACAATACATTTTTATTCTGAATAGAACAGGTGTACTTGCAAGGCTAGAAGATGCCTTGCTCAAAGTCATGCAGATTTTGGTGAGAAAAAGTGAAAGTATGCAAATAGTCTGAAAGTATGAAAGATTTACCAATGATAGGCTTTTTTCGGTCAGCTGCAGTTAAAATAATGAATGCAACTATTTGATTGGTTGCCATGGGTTACTGCCCACAGCAAATTTTCCCAATGTAGATAAATGCCTCCGGTGTCTGCACACAGGCAGATGGTGTGGCTGTAACTGCAGATACACAAAGGAGCGTTTGAGAGCTGTTAGCCTTACTGTTGGTGCATACAGGCATGGTATTTAGTTTTGTAAGGCCACATTATTGTGTTTAGTACAAGAGATTCTATGCTTTCTACTGACATAGCACAGTAATATCTCTTCATAAAGGCTATTAGAAAACCTAGAGAGTTTCTGCTGGTATAGTGGCCCTTTAAACACTTTTCTCTCTAACGGTTAATTATACTACTATGTATTTTTCATTGTTGCCCAAAGATAATGCAAGCTGTATTTTAATGGCAGCTAGTGAACTTGAGCTGTGAGATCTTTTAATGTTGCAAACACATTTTAATCCAAAATTGAAATCACAGAAATTGTGTGTTGCGGGGGGGGGGGCAGGATTGAGAACTGAAAATCTTGGTAAAATAAGTTCACCCCTCTGGTTAATGTAGTGACCAGTAAAGATGAGATCCGGCTTTGGCAGGCATCATGCTTATTTTTGCCAGATATAGATTTTTGATGAGCTTTGAAGGATTTGCTGATGTTCATTTGGTAAGTGCTGTTGATCTACAGATGGTAGACACTTGTGACCTGGTCTTGGTAGATGTCATACTGAAAGATTATAATTGAAATTGATGTTGTAACACATGTTATCTTTCCAGAGCTGAGGCATATCATTTTATAATAAAAATACCAATTTTCCCTGAACCCTTTTATATTTTTCTTTTTGTATCCTCCTTGTCACTTGATTTCCCTCCGTCTCTTTGCATTTGAAACTGGAAAGTCAGCAAGCATTTAATTTCTTCCCCCTGAATGAGCCATTATACCCTAGAATATCCCTGTACATAGGCGTCAGAACAAAGGGCACTGGGGCGGCCCATGGCCCATGTTATCACAATTTGCAGTGACAAAACGTGAGACGTTTCCCGTTATCTATAAATTTCCTATAATCTCTTCTTTATTCTGTTGATACTGAACCACAGCACTGTATGTCTGTTGTCCAGTTTATCATTTACCCATTACTAGTAGCTGTGTCCCAGCCCAAGTGTAAGGGGTCTGAGATTAACCCACAATGTTTAGCAGGATTTTTCTTACTTTTTACACTAAGGCCTCATCTGCTTTTCATAGGCAACAGGCATGCCTTACAAATTGCCTCCCCAGAAATACTGAATCTAGAACTTGAAATGTAATGTTTTATCTTATAATTACAAAGTGGAAGTCAGTGGAAGAAGCATTTAGTATAGGTTTTTGAGTCAGAGGCAATAGTATCTTAGTTGTTACCTGAGATCTATGTATGAAGAAACTCAGGTTTTAGGTATTCCTCTTTGGTTTCTCTAGAATTACGAGCCCCCCAATAACTCCACTTCTACAGTATAGCTGCAAATGAGGGATTTAGGGAACAATGTGCTAGCCACAATTTTACATCACTAATTCTCATTAGAGAATGACTAATGAATCAATTTTACAAAATAACCACAATAACAATAACACAATATTGTGTCCTGTTTCAAAAATGTTATTTATGTGTGTCTGTAAGAGCAGAGCAGAGTCACATTGTGCTGTGTTATATGAGCTAATGATGCTGAGAAGCTGTTTTTCACTTTGCATTCCCCACTGTTATTTTTCCACTTTGTTTTTGCTGCCCCAGTCAGTCTTTATAGGCTGATAAATGAAGCAAACATATTGCAAATGAACAACTTAATATTATTAATTGTCATTTTAAGAAGAGATAACCAGACGCCGTTCAAACGGAACAGATTATACCTTTAATTACATCCTTATTTCTGCTGATTTCTCACTTAGCAACTGCTTTTCTGTTTACACTTTAATTGTTGTATATGTGAGGAATAGATGAATCACCAAAAACATCTTATGGTCGGTAACTAGGATTGCTTACAGATACAAAAATGAGTCTTTAATTTTCCACTTTTTTTGTCAGTGTATTTTAGAAGTTTGCATTTATATACCAAAAAATAAGAATGAAAATGGTGGTTAGGTGGTGGTTAGGCCCAAAGCAAAATATTCAGTTTTTGTAATATTACAATATTAAAGGCATCCAAGAAGTTTCATGTCCATGTACAAGTCATGCAACTCTAAGGTGCTATATACAAATTTGTGGTGGGACAAAGGGGACTGATGGCACTCATAGCATCAATAAGAACCTCTTATAAGGTTATTATTTACAGGTTATACATGACTTGTGTCAAATCAAGCTTTACCTGCACCATGTTGTTTTACTATACAGGGCTATTCCGGACAGGGCTGCCATCAGGGGGGCATGGAACACAACAGTCCCGGGCCCCGACCGTGCTGCACATACATGTATTAGCTGGGCCCCCTGCTGTCAGAGAGATGGAGACTTCAGAAGGGAGGGTGGGAGCTCACCTGCATGTTCTTTCCCCTACGCAGCTTTCCCTCTGCTTGTTGGTCACTGATGTTAAGCCCCAGTAAAACTGCATGGGGATTGGATAACCTGGATGGGAAGTTCAAACTGTTGTGCCGGGCCCAGTAAAATCTTCTTCCGCAAAGGGTCCATAGCCAGATTTCAACAGTTACGCAAATTACCTGTTATGTATAAAGTTACATCAAAACTTATCCAATTTACATAACTTCCTCAAAAACTGCTTAGAAACTGCAGACAAGACAGAGAAACTTGGCAGGGTCAAACTCCGCTGACCCTCAATGAACTGACTGTTAATTAGCACATTAATCAGTTAAAGGAACAGTAACACCAAAAAATTAAAGTGTATAAAAGTAATTACAATATAATGTAGTGTTGCCCTGCATTTCTACAACTGGTGGGTTTGCCTCAGAAAGACTACTATAGTTTATATAAGTAAACTGCTGTGTAGCCATGGGGGCAGCCATTCTAAGGAGAAAAGGCTCAGGTTACTTAGCAGATAACAGATAAACCCCCATTATATGGGGCTTATCTACTAGTTATCTGCTATGTAACCTGTGCCTTTTCTCCTTTTTTCCAGCTTGAATGGCTGCCCCCATGGCTACACAGCAGCTTATTTATATAGTAGCTTTTCTGTAGCAAAAACACCATTTTTTTGCAGAGCAACAGCACATTATATTTTAATTACTTTAAAACACTTTATTTTTTTGATGTTACTGTTCCTTTAAACTCTTTACACGACCTGCTTATTATAAATTTACAGGAGCCGCTTATATTGTACTCACAGGGCGTGGCCATAATGTTTGCTACTGCGTCCTTGTGTTCAGGGGGGCCCCAAATAAATAACTTGTATGGGGCACCAAAGTTTCTGATGGCGGCCCTGCTTCCAGATAAATCTGTAAGGCACATTGGAGTTTATTTTTCCTTTGTAAAGAGCTGATTCTTTAGGGCCTCACACTGGGAATGGGCCTATGTTGTGTGGCCCTAAAGACAGCTCTTGCTATGCTAAGTATAAAGAAATCTAGAATAAAGAATACTGTGCTCAGGTTCTTGGGATTTAGGAAGTTTTCCTATTACAACAGAGATTAAGTAAAATCTCCCTCCTCTCTTAAAAGCTGCAGTAGCAACAAGCGCAATATTTGAAAACCTCTAATCTTTTTCTCTCTATATTCTGTGTTACATATCTCAAGCCAACAGCCTTGTTCATTATTTACTTTATCCTCTGCTCTGGTACATTCAGAATGAAAATGATGAAAGCTAATGCAGTTCCCCAGCATAAAGTTATTTTGACATGCATGTGTGTAAATGTATAATTATAGGTTGATCTATCTGCCCTGTTTTTGTATGAAAACCAGCTTAACTCATACCAGTTAACAAACATAATCCTAAAGATTTACCAAAACTGGATTACTTTCAGATGGCACATGACATGCGAGCAAATGAATTCATGTGACACGCGTTGAGGAACAGATGATACACGTTTCAATTTACATTAAATGTATTGATTAAAATATTAAAGGATCTTTAATACTTAATACATGTTATTATAGGAGATCATTTGCAGTGACATTCATATAGATGTATTTCTGGTTCCATGTGGTTATAGAATTTAGGGTACATGTATTTGTGTGTGGTTTTTTTTAGAGACTTGCAACAAGGTTTTTCATTTGGACTTTATTCTTTCATGTGTTAGACATATGTTTAATGTCCCAATATTTTAAATGCTGAATTTATTCTGACTGAATTTCATCTGAATTTCATTTTATCCACACTTTGGATTTATAAAATATGCATTACTCTGGTTAAAGATGGGTTAATTCTCTGCATTCTATTCAGTCTGCCAAATGGCTAAGTGACTGAACTGCCCCTAATTTTACCATACCCATTAGGTGTTAAAATGCACTTATTTGACTGGTTAGTTTGCTGGGTGAGTAATTGGATTACAGAAATACAAGGGAGTTTTGGCCACTGACACGTTTGTCCTAACACCTTAAAAATGTGCCATGGAAATCATTCAAGACGAGCTTTAATAATATTGTGCTTACTGTTCAACCGTACCATTTTCTGTATGGCCAGGTATACTTTTTAGATAATTAATTAAAATGTTACAGTTAAAAGACACCTCTTGCCTCTGTCTTGGTAATTTTTTTCACTACCCATTCGTAACTAATGCTAAATTAGTCCATTATTGGCTTCCTGCTGATATATCACTCCTGATTTATACCATGCATTCCTGTCCTGTCTTGCAGCAGTGACTCTGTTATAACTTTCTTCCACTCAGTAGGAAAGCATGAGCACCTAGGGGCATGTAATGATATTTAATGATTGCATTTTAGTATGTACTGGTAAACTATAATCTAAAACATAGAATATAATGCTCCCCTCTTTAGTTACTTGTTTTACAAGTAATTTGGCATGCTTTCTCTAAAATGCTGTTGTTATCATCTCTATTTCCACTGGCCAAAGGATATCTTCCACTTTTTGTGGCACTCACTCAGTAATCTTATTAAGAAAGAGATTGAGTAGATCTACTTAAACCTCAAAAATGGTAGTAAACATTACTGCATTACAGCCTTAGAAGCTTTTTCAGGTATATGTTGAGAGGTAGGAATGCAGTGACAAAAGAAATCTTTACGGTTGACAATATACAAACCGTTTCTTAGTGCATTTCTAACACTTGCTTTACATTTTTGCCTGCCTCACCTAATTAGAAAATGCTACAGGTATGACATTGTTATGTTCCAGAATATTTTGATCCTTGGGTTTCTCTGCATATAATATAGCTATAACATGTCTATAGCTAAGGGATACCTTAAGTTTGCTAAAGACATTTTTAACATAAAAACAAATATACTGAAATTGTTTTACCATCAACTTGGATTTATATTTACTTATCTAACATCAAGTACGTGACAAAAAGCAAAAAATTTAAATTTTATATAAAGAGTACAATATGACAGACTACTTTGCTGGTATTTAGAACTTAATGATTGAAGAGTTTATAGATAGTAGACATCATACCTGTGATAAATATGTTGTTTTCTTTCCAGGATTCAAGCTATATTGCATACAAATTAAGAGAAGGTCTCCTCCCTCCACATGTGCTGTTAATGTAGAATTGTTTTCCTTCCACAATATATTAATCAGAAAATTAAGGACAATGACACGGTTACTTTTTTGCTCTCGAAATAGCGCAGGATACAAAACAAACAAAATGGCATAACAATTCAAATCAAATAATAATGTGATAATGCTTCTAGGGCAGTTTCCCATTGCCCTTAGGTAACCTTTTCTTACCACATTAAAATATAAAGAATACATTCAAAAGTATAAAAAAAGAACCTGAGCGGTGCCAAATAAAGGGTTTGATTACCTATTTGGTAGCTCCAAGTGGACTGTCGGCTTCAGGAGGCTCTCTTCAAAAGTAAGCTTGTGTCTTTTATGCCATAAAAACTTTCAAGTCACAAATGTAAAAATGAGCACCTGGTTTGAGGCCACTGGGAGCAACACATAAGGGGGTTAGTAAGCAACATATTGCTCAGGAGCCACTGGTTGGGGATCACTGCCCTAAGCGAACATCAGAGTAAACTGATTAAATAGCAGTGGGTTAAATGATTATGCTGTGTTAGTTCAAGTGAAGCCGTCAGACACACAGTAACTTCTGGTACATTTTTTATAACATGGCACGTAACAATGGCTGCTCCATACTTCCTCTCACCTTAAACAGGAAGTGGGAAACAGAAACAGTATAATGGAATCATAAGACAAATGGCAAAACCGTAGGAATGGCCTTAATCAAAATGTACACACAAGCAGAGGTTACTACAAACAAAATTAAAATTAGAAAATGGATTGCTTTGCAATTTGCATGTATTTATGAAAATTGTTCAATGGGATCTATACCCCAAAAATCAAGCGTCTGAATACTATTGCAGTGGTCAGAAAGTGGAGTCAGAAAGTCAGTTAATACAAGGCAGTTAAAGGAAAAGAAACACTAAAATTTTTTAATTAAAAAATCTATTCTACCCTGCCCCAATAATTTCCCTATCCTGCACACCATTTATTATTTTGAATGCTTCATTAGAAAATACCTGCTAAAACTTGGCTTCTAGTCATTTGAAATAAGGCGATATGGAGATGCAGGGCAGAATCCCACTATGTGAGGCTCGATTGATTGAGCCTAGCCTGAACCCTTCCTATACAGAAGGAAGGCTAGGATCGATCAATCGATCGTCGCATAGTGGATTCTTCCCTGCATCGCCCTATCGTGTGTGCAGGATAGGGCAATTATTGGGACAGGGTAGAATAGATTTTTTACTTAAGATGTTACTTTTCCTTTAAGATGTTTGATGCTCTGACCTTCAAATAGAACTGTTGAGCTGAAAGTCTGGAGCTGTGTCTGATGCTAATATCCCAGAAACCATTATAATAAAAATAATTACATTTCAAAATTTTGCAATTTGAGTAAGTTTTTTTGGTGTATCTCAGCATTGCTTAGCTTTGTGGATATTGGGTTACATCATAATAAGTCCCTGGGGCGAGGTTTCTATATACGCTGTTTACAGACTTAGGATAGTTGATATGGTACCATTTTGATCACTGCGGTTTATGCTATATATTTGGTGCTTCTAAAATACACTCCCACATGACACTGATACTTGTAGCGGGTACTAGAAATAGGACATAATTGGTTAAACTCCATCACAGAAATCAAGCCTATTAGAAGCTTTCCACAATAGCTGCTACTTCAGTCCTGTGTGACATTAGCCTTAAGGCAGATGTCACTCTGAGTGTTTTAGAATTCTATTTTTGGCATAATGTGATTTTTGTAAAGAAACATGACACTTTTTGAACAAATGGTGCTTGAAAACAATTTAGAGAGCCCCACTGGTTTGCCTGCCTGTATCTCATTGAAGCATAGTAAGGGCCATGGTGAAAACTTCTCTTATGATGGAAAACCATATTGCATTCCCATATAGCTTTGGACTGAATGTTATCACATCATTATTAAAGATACATTTACGTTGTAAGTGCTAAAATAACTGAAGAGAACTCATGTAGAATTGTGATTAGTATGCCTACTGTATGCTGTCTCCCCAGTTATGAGTAGCTTGTCCATGTTGCTGCTATGCCAATTTAATTTCATTACAATCTGCTTTTGCCTGGTCGTGCCCCCACTTATATCAGTCTACCTCCCCTTGCTGGCTCGGCAATGCACCCGATTGACTTCTTGTAAAAGGGTTATGACACCACAGAAGGGCTATGTGAGCTCATAAGGAAGGTTTTGTCCAGAGAACACTGGTATTGTATTCAGACTTGAAACTGCATACATAGTCAGTAACCCTTTCATAGAAGTTGGACAAAACAAAGCAAGAGGGCTATATGCATACAATCTGTAGGTAGATATTAGAAGCAGATATATAACTTAAGCATGGAATATTCTTCCATTCTGCTCTTTGGTAAATCTGCTTTAAGATGTCACTATCAGGGCCCAGTGGGCTTGGAGTATGACATGTATATTATAATGCCACAAAAAACAAAGGCACAAAATGCAATTCCTTTTTCTAATTGTGGGAAAGAATATTAGGTACCAATAAAAAGACATAGGAAAGACACTAAATAACAGCTGCCGAGAGGATATAAATGATCGTTAATGGGAAAAGTTTGTAATGGCCCTTACAGACTCCACCTTTCAGTTGTTAAAATATGTTTAACTTGCTGCTATAAATTTCCCTCGTTTGTGACTAGCGGCATGGGATTTTCAACATAATGAGACATTTGTGTCTTTTAAACAGTTGAGAGCTGCATGTAGATTTTATACTCATAGGAACGTAAGCAACATGTCCAGAATAAATCAGGGGAACTTGAATATTTTCTTTGCGCTTGTAGGGAAGAAAGTGCACAAAATATATTGGTTAATCTTTTCAACCCTTGCAGCCGTAAGGAAATGCAGCACTTTTTTTTGGCAGTTTATGCTTTTGACACTACATTAAAGTATCCGTTTAATGTGACACAGAAAGTCTCTGGGCACCTGTGAGTATGCAACAATAAACAGTAGTTCAGTCTTACAGCAAATACGCCTGCCAGCTGTGTCTTTCTAAAAGTTTTACACTTGTTTGTATGGATATAGTTTGTCTTTTAAAAAAAATATGCCCTTGTAAAAAAAAACGTATAACTGAGAAGTATTGTTTTTTTATATGGTTAAACACAGTGGGTAAAGGTAATTTGTCCTGTAGCAAGCCATAAAATAATTTTGTTTTCAGGTACAAGCCATATATAGTAATCCCTTCATGATTTGGCCACCTAGATGGTGAGTCAAATCAAGCAGATAGATCATTTTGGCCCCATTCCAACAATTGAATTATAGTGGGCTATGCAGACCCATTGGAAAGGACTATATCAATGGCAGACATTTATCTGACAAGCCATCGCTTGGCCCCTTACATGAACCAATAATATGCCAACTCAGTTTGGAGAGTCATTAGCTGATGTCAGCCTGTGTGTAATTGTGTTGCCTTGTGTAGATGAATCATTTTTTTCAAGGCTTTCGAGAGATTTGTCATAAGCAATGAGGAGTTTAGGTTCAGATAAAATTAGTTATTTTTCACCAGTGAGCTGACTTTTTAATTTTTGCTATTGCCCGGGCTAAGCTGTAGTTGAAAGACTGGCAAGGAAACTGCAGAAACCTCAGTGCTGATTTCATATAGTAGCTCAAGGGCTTTAGTATGTGCAATCTGATTCCTACTGTCCTTTTTTATAGGGCAGGCATGTTATGTAGTGCTGAAGATTATTTCTTATTCCTATTAGCCCCTGCTCTTGAGTTTTCTCTATTGCGTAAAACATTTACAATAGGGAAAAATTTGTTAGGAACCAGTTAACCGCCTTTATAATTTTAGTGTGGGCAGATATTTGGAGCACCCAGAGTAAACCCATGCAGACATGATGACAACATACAAATGTTGTGCCGATCAGACCAGTACCTTCGCCTGCATTTAACTTTGAATCCCAGTTGGGCAAAGCAGGAGTTCTAAGTTCTAACCACTCAGCCACCATGCTACTATACCCTGTTGAACCCATTTATTATCTCACAGATAATCTGCCTCACAGGCACATGACCAGCAAAGGAATTTCTCTGCTATCAACTGAGTAAAAATACTCTAAGAATTATGTGTATTTATTTATTTTCTTTAATGTTAAATAAAACCTTTGAATCTATAAAATGTGAGCCAAATGGCTATATATCCTGCCACAATAAGTACAATTTTAAAAAAAAGCATTTTTCAAAGTTATTTCTATAGTGACAATGCTATTACATCTAAGTATTCTGAATTATGTTGTTTAAAAGAGCATTGCCAATAATGAGAATCCAAAAGGAATCAACTAACAATCATATTTTAGTAACTGAATGCAAATAGGGATGAGAGCAAATTGATAAAGTCTAAATATAACTGAGGGTTCCTTTTTAAAACAGAAACAACTTATAGGCCTCCAGGCCAAGGTGATAAATTGGACAGATTGTTAGTAGATGAAATCACTGACATGTCATTAAAAGGTGAGGTGATAATTATGAGAATTTTCAATGTGCCTCATGGAGACTGGAGTGCACCAAATGTTAAATCAGTCACTATTAGCAATACCAAAAACAACTTTACATTTTATTCTCAAAAATGAAATATCAGTAACATAAAAGAAATAAACAGACTCTGATCCAGATGAACACACCAAAAGGTTTCAGATTTTAAAAAAGGGTGTGAATCTTTGAGTGTATTACCAGTGCTGTAAAGTAACTTATAAGGATATATTGCTCAAAAATCAAGTTAAACCTAGTAGATGTTTTGTATTCAGAGCCAGGCCAAGTAATATTAGTAATATTACCTGACTGCTTTCCATCCCGCCCCTCTGGCTCTCACTCCCCCAGTCCACATGGGCCCTCCAGCTCTTGTTCTCCCAGTCACACCAATCAATCCATCACCAGTCACACTACCCAAGCTGTGTCTGAGGCAAGTGCTTTTCCTGCCTACCCCTAGTTCTGGCTCTGCATGAGTTCATATTTATACCATGTACAAGGGTTAAGCATGGGCCAGTATTGTCTGCAGACTCTTTGTGCGAATGAGGCCAAAACAACTGCTAAAATAACTTAAAATATCAAGTCAGGGTTTGCTTTGACATGGAATTTTTGGGAAGTTCATTTAAGGGAAAGATCCGTGATCAAATGAGCAGATCATAGTATGCTTATAACTTAAATTCCCTCCATGCAAGCCTATTAGATTATTGGTTACAAGGAGTCGCAACATGATGAAGATATGGTCTCAACAGTGTATTCAGAGACACATTTGCATCACCATTTATCTCTTTAGCATGAAAACTGGATCTGATGACCAGATATGCCAGATATGATAAGTATGATGTGATTTACATTGACAATACTTTATTCTTATTTTTCTATTCAATTTGCATCCTTGCGCTGAAAGGTATCTCACACAATTTGCAGTTATATCCAAATTTAGATGGTACTAATGCTCATTCTGCTGGAATTAGCCAAATAAGTGTAATCACAGTCTGAAGTGTGAATGAAGCATTAAGTAGTAGATCAAGGTAGATCAGTGTATACAAATTCTTATTGATTTATACAGTATGTCACAATGATTTCATTCACAAATAGCAGGACTTTGGATTTAATACATGGAAGAACAAGGGCCATGGGAGCAGATTTATAAAAATTAGAGATATACCCCTTAAATTGATCTACTCTATAAAAAATGCTAACTTCTCATGCAGATTGAGATTTTCTGATATTTATCAATTTTATCATGTTTTTTCAGAAGCTTTTTCTCACATAACTGTTGGGGAGCTCAGAAGTGCTGAGATCAGTTTCATCCAAAAGAATTAATGGCAGAATTCTATCTCTGGTATTCTCTTATAGGGTTTAATAAATCCATTCATTGGAGGTGTGTTTTTTTATGCTCCAATGACTTCACATCTTTCACCAATGTGCTAATAACAAAATTGTACCAACTAGAATTTGAGCATCCAAGAAAGCCCCTTAAATGAACCACAATGCAATTTCCCTGGAGAACTGTACCTTACGTAGTGATGGTAAAATATATTTGCTTGAACACAATGCCATGTAGTTGCTGGCTTTTTAAAAGGAGATTATGGTATGATACTGTGGAAGCACATACGGAAGGTGGTAGCCAACAGTCAGCTAAAAATGAGTGTCCATACATGGGCCTTAAAAAGCTGCAATTTGGTATTCAGGCAATTTAGAAAGTTCTGTTTGACGAGATTCTGTATAATGAAGACTTCATCAGCATCTTGATGCAGTCCATGTCCGACAAGCCTCCAAAGGCCCAACTGTATGATCTGATCATTGGCCTGATTTGGCCCAGTACAAGGTTGCCAAAATTGGACCCAGATCTAACATGTGTGGGACCTTATTATCCTCTGCAACACGTATACCTCAACATTAACGATAGGGTCTCAAAGTGTTCAAGTAGCAGTATGTCCCAGGATGGAGAGTAGTAGTCAGCACCAAGCCTTGTGATTAGTTAGAAGTAGTGCAGGTTCCCCAATGGCCACTTTCCATCGGCATATCCTGGTACAGAAGAACAGGAACAGCACCTCTTGTCTTTGTAGATTAAAATGCCTTTATTGCAACATTTTTTTGGGGGCAAACAACAATAGCAGCAACGTTTCAGGTCACAAGACCTTTTATCAAGCTTTTATCGGGGTGTCCTGTTCTTAAAACCGGCCCTGACAAACCCTAGGCCTTGGCATAAAGGGTTAAGAATTTTTTCTCTAGGTCATGTTGCGTGCCTCAGCAAAGTCAATCTTATTGCACTGACTGAATGTCAAAGTCACTGTTTTGAATTAGACATAATCTTAACATAGATGTTAGCTTTCATAGCAAAGTAATAGAATTGGGATAAACAGAGCTGATAATGTTTGTCAAAGCAAGTCTATCAGTCAATACACATTGTAACTTGCGAGGCAATAATGTACAGTGTAATGCCACTGATAGTGCTCTACATTAAAATGTACGATGCCTGTATGCCTCGATCTTTTGATTTCCGCCTGACATCTCACATCAGTGACAGAAATTAGAATCATTCTTGAAGATTCACCAAACTGGATTTATAAACTGCACCAACTGTAGCAGTGCATTGTTTCTAATGAAATATCCATCCCAATAAGAAAAGTCAGTGTGATTGTAGTAACTCGCTTTTGCTAAATAAAGATTTACCTGTTACATGATGAAGAGATATATCACTCTTCCCTTGCTTTATTAAGAATTGTTATAATTATTATGCTTTATTTAGCGCTGACATATAATGCAATGCATTACAAAGATTGTTCTTCAATTATATACAGGGCTGTTTAAATAAATGGGCAAAATGGGCATTTGCCTAGGGCTCACCAGAATAAGGGAATAGGGGCAGAAGCATCCTACACAGATGACAGTGAATAGATTCACTTGTTTAGTGAGATCGGCCCATGCACAACTATGTATATAGTTTATGTATGCAAGTGTATAGATAGGTCAGTATAGGTTGTGTGTGCTGGGTTTACTTGGAAGGGTTGAACTTGATGGACTCTGGTCTTTTTTCAACCCTATGTAACAATATAGCTATTGTAACCCCTATTTTACTGTAAAACAGTCAAACCACGGCTAGTATAGGTTTTAGAACATGCGGGACATGTGACTCAATCCTTCAGGATGGGCCTTCGCTATATGGAAGTAACCAGTGGAACCAGGGGTGTAGTGTAACTGAAACTCACTGTAGCTGTGTGCAGTGCAATTTATAAATAATGGACGCCAGAAGGTTCTTGCAGTTGAACAATAGAACTGGTTTATTGTCAGAGACAATCAATGTGCAGGGTTATTGCAATATACTCACATACAGATGTTATATGATAGTACTCCCTGAGGACAACAAGAGAAGATGCACACTGGTTTATCCCACCTCTTTTGGGAGACTGGGCAGGGTAATTGCACCTGGTCAATTTGGTACCCCTATGGAAGCAGTCAGGATTGATACCTCAGTCCTCAGGTTGAATAACTCTAGCTTTAAGAGTCCTACAGCCGACTGTGGATCAGGGTTTAGGTACTGCCTGTCTCCTAGTTAACCATGGCTCTATGCAGAGGCAACAGTGCCTGTATGGAAGGGTACTTCCAGCTACTTTCCTTGGTGGAGCAAAAACTGCTCTTGCTTCCTTCCCTTTTTATCTCACTTTCCTAGAAAGTTCTCAAAATATTAACTATATAACTTGTCCTTGTTCACGGGGTCCCTGTCCCCGACTTTACTAGAGTAAATTATTGCTTTACTGGGGCCCTTTTGATCCTAGGCTCAGTGGACCTTCACCTGAGACACATAGGCAGCCAAAGAGAAAGACCCACCCTCCTGCTAAACACTATATTGGAGTGCAAGAGGTGTGGTCAACCCAAATAACCCAGTAACAGCATAAACTAAGAAAGTTGTAGGGTTTAAAGCCATAGGGACATATTAACCCTATGGGTCCCTACACTATGTTTTGGTAAAAACCTATGTTTAATACATAGGTAAGTTCCTTATGTAGTTCAGTCTATGCACTGAAAAAAACTCTCCTTAACTCTTTTACTGCCAAGCACGTATGGCATACGTGCTGGCAGTAAAAGGGCTTAAACGCCAACGACGTGTCTCATACGTCGTTGGCGTTTAAGCGCTGCCCTCTGCAGCGGCGGCATGTGCCGCCGCTGCAGAGGGCTTCTAACAATGACAGCCCCCCTGGGCAATGTGCCAGGGGGGCTGTCATCAGGGTCCTGCGAGCCGATCGCTCGCAGGACCCTCCAGGAAGCAGCAGACGCGATCGCATCGCGTCTGCTGCTTCCTGCTTCCTCCCTCTCCCCCAGCGCC
This sequence comes from Xenopus tropicalis, assembly GCF_000004195.4. NCBI lineage: Eukaryota > Metazoa > Chordata > Amphibia > Anura > Pipidae > Xenopus > Xenopus tropicalis. Next base: position 106,310,376 of record NC_030680.2, on the reverse strand, counting down.
GGCCCAAATGAGCAAGGAGCGATCGGGTCTTCAGGAACAAGTAAGGAGTTTTTTTTTTCTTGCATTTACACACTTTTACACACTTATACACACATTTACATACATTTATACACACTTACATACATTTACACACACTTACAGCACACATATTAGCATTTTTTTTTTTTTTTTTCATTTTTCACACTTTTATACACTTATTTACACTCATATACACACTTACACACTATCACACAACTTTTACACATGTACACACATGTATACACAAACACTTTGGTTTTTTTTTGTTTTGCTTTTTTTTTTTTTTTTTTTTTTCATTTTACCACTTTGTTTTTATTTTCTTTTACCTAAAAACTGTTTATTTTGACAGCGTAACTATTGGATCAGATATTCTGGCCACTAATTACACTGTCATGTAACTTATTTTGTTGTTTCACTGATTTGCACAATTTTTGTGGTTTTATCACATTTTATCCCTGTATAAGTGTTCCTGATCTGTTTTTAGCGTAGCTTTGCCAGGTGTAACTTTGGTGTACAAAAATAACTTTACCTATTTTGAATTCATCAGAATGTGTACTTTCCAAAAATATATGGTTTTGTGGGGGTCACTGTATAGTTAGGGGAAGTTTTGGCACATAATACACTGACAGGGGGCTCTGTGTGCAAAAGCTGAGCTGGCAGGCGAGAAATCCTTATGCGCTATTTTCATTTTGGGTTCAGTACATACCGCAGACTTTGGTATATCTATGCATATTGGGCATCAAACTGTTCAGTAGGCCTCTGGTGTTCCTATTTGGGGTGACTTGCCTTTGTACGCAAGAAATTGTGTGAGATAAATGCGGCAAATTGCAACATTTTTAGGCGATTTTCTGAAATGTCATAAAAACCGATAACTTTAGGAAAGCTTTGCGGCTTGGTACTTTGGTGTAGAAAGGACTCTTTACCCTTGTTGGATTTGTCAGAATGTGTACTTTCCAAAAATATATGGTTTTGTGGGGGTCTCTGTATAGTTAGGGGAAGTTTTGGCACATAATACACTGACAGGGGGCTCTGTGTGCAAAAGCTGAGCTGGCAGGCGAGAAATCCTTATGCGCTATTTTCATTTAGGGTTCAGTACATACTGCAGACTTTGGTATATCTATGCATATTGGGCATCAAACTGTTCAGTAGGCCTCTGGTGTTCCTATTTGGGGTGACTTGCCTTTGTACGCAAGAAATTGTGTGAGATAAATGCGACAAATTGCAACATTTTTAGGCAATTTTCTGAAATGTCATAAAAACCAATAACTTTAGGAAAGCTCTGCAGATTGGTACTTTGGTGTAGAAAGGACTCTTTACCCTTGTTGGATTTGTCAGAATGTGTACTTTCCAAAAATATATGGTTTTGTGGGGGTCTCTGTATAGTTAGGGGAAGTTTTGGCACATAATACACTGACAGGGGGCTCTGTGTGCAAAAGCTGAGCTGGCAGGCGAGAAATCCTTATGCGCTATTTTCATTTAGGGTTCAGTACATACTGCAGACTTTGGTATATCTATGCATATTGGGCATCAAACTGTTCAGTAGGCCTCTGGTGTTCCTATTTGGGGTGACTTGCCTTTGTACGCAAGAAATTGTGTGAGATAAATGCGACAAATTGCAACATTTTTAGGCAATTTTCTGAAATGTCATAAAAACCAATAACTTTAGGAAAGCTCTGCAGATTGGTACTTTGGTGTAGAAAGGACTCTTTACCCTTGTTGGATTTGTCAGAATGTGTACTTTCCAAAAATATATGGTTTTGTGGGGGATCTGTATAGTTAGGGGAAGTTTTGGCACATAATACACTGACAGGGGGCTCTGTGTGCAAAAGCTGAGCTGGCAGGCGAGAAATCCTTATGCGCTATTTTCATTTAGGGTTCAGTACATACCGCAGACTTTGGTATATCTATGCATATTGGGCATCAAACTGTTCAGTAGGCCTCTGGTGTTCCTATTTGGGGTGACTTGCCTTTGTACGCAAGAAATTGTGTGAGATAAATGCGGCAAATTGCAACATTTTTAGGCGATTTTCTGAAATGTCATAAAAACCGATAACTTTAGGAAAGCTTTGCGGCTTGGTACTTTGGTGTAGAAAGGACTCTTTACCTTTGTTGGATTTGTCAGAATGTGTACTTTCCAAAAATATATGGTTTTGTGGGGGTCTCTGTATAGTTAGGGGAAGTTTTGGCACATAATACACTGACAGGGGGCTCTGTGTGCAAAAGCTGAGCTGGCAGGCGAGAAATCCTTATGCGCTATTTTCATTTAGGGTTCAGTACATACTGCAGACTTTGGTATATCTATGCATATTGGGCATCAAACTGTTCAGTAGGCCTCTGGTGTTCCTATTTGGGGTGACTTGCCTTTGTACGCAAGAAATTGTGTGAGATAAATGCGACAAATTGCAACATTTTTAGGCGATTTTCTGAAATGTCATAAAAACCAATAACTTTAGGAAAGCTCTGCAGATTGGTACTTTGGTGTAGAAAGGACTCTTTACCCTTGTTGGATTTGTCAGAATGTGTACTTTCCAAAAATATATGGTTTTGTGGGGGATCTGTATAGTTAGGGGAAGTTTTGGCACATAATACACTGACAGGGGGCTCTGTGTGCAAAAGCTGAGCTGGCAGGCGAGAAATCCTTATGCGCTATTTTCATTTAGGGTTCAGTACATACCGCAGACTTTGGTATATCTATGCATATTGGGCATCAAACTGTTCAGTAGGCTCTGGTGTTCCTATTTGGGGTGACTTGCCTTTGTACGCAAGAAATTGTGTGAGATAAATGCGACAAATTGCAACATTTTTAGGCGATTTTCTGAAATGTCATAAAAACCAATAAATTTAGGAAAGCTCTGCAGATTGGTACTTTGGTGTAGAAAGGACTCTTTACCCTTGTTGGATTTGTCAGAATGTGTACTTTCCAAAAATATATGGTTTTGTGGGGGTCACTGTATGGTTAGGGGAAGTTTTGGCACATAATACACTGACAGGGGGCTCTGTGTGCAAAAGCTGAGCTGGCAGGCGAGAAATCCTTATGCGCTATTTTCATTTTGGGTTCAGTACATACCGCAGACTTTGGTATATCTATGCATATTGGGCATCAAACTGTTCAGTAGACCTCTGGTGTTCCTTTTTGGGGTGATTTGTCTTTATCTGATCTTTATCAAGAAATTGTGAGAGATAAATGCGGCAAATTGCAACATTTTTATGCGATTTTCGAAATGTCATATAAATCTGCAAACTTAGGAAAGCTTTACAGCTTGGTACTTTGTAGCAATAAGAAATATTTACCCATTATAGATTCGGGGGGATGTGTATTTTCCAAAAATATTTGGCTTTCTGGGGTGAATGTACTTTTTTTGTAGCATTATCCCACATAAAGGATGTAAATGTGTTGATTTTGCAGGAGCTGAAATGATAGATCATATGGGGGTATGTTCCCATTGGGGCCCCTACATGCCACATACTTAGGTAAACCTATACATATTGGGCATCAAACTGTTCAGTGGACCCCTGGCATTCAAATTTAGGGTGTTTTATCTTGGTACCTAACACTATGTGTGAGATAAGATGCTGCAAAGTGGAAGCTTTGAGGGGATTTTTGGAAATGTCATCAAAATTGCTAACTTTAGAAAAGCTGTGCGGCTTGGTACTTTGGAGTAGAAAGACATGGGTACCCATTTTAGATTCGGGGGAATGTGTACTTTCCAAAAATATATGACTTTCTGGGGTGAGCGTACTTTTTTGTAGCTTTATCCCACATATAATGATGTAAATGTGTTGATTTTGCAGGAGCTGAAATGACAGAAATGACAGTATATATGGGGGTATGTTCACATTCGGGCCCCTACATGCCACATACTTGGGTAAACCTATACATATTGGGCATCAAACTGTTCAGTGGACCCCTGGTGTTCAAATTCAGGGTGTTTTATCTTGGTACCTAATGCTATGTGGGAGATAAGATGCTGCAAAGTGGAAGCTTTGAGGGGATTTTTGGAAATGTCATCAAAATTGCTAACTTTAGAAAAGCTGTGCGGCTTGGTACTTTGGAGTAGAAAGACATGGGTACCCATTTTAGATTCAGGGGAATGTGTACTTTCCAAAAATATATGACTTTCTGGGGTGAGCGTACTTTTTTGTAGCTTTATCCCACATATAATGATGTAAATGTGTTGATTTTGCAGGAGCTGAAATGACAGAAATGACAGTATATATGGGGGTATGTTCACATTGGGGCCCCTACATGCCACATACTTAGGTAAACCTATACATATTGGGCATCAAACTGTTCAGTGGACCCCTGGCGTTCAAATTCAGGGTGTTTTATCTTGGTACCTAATGCTATGTGGGAGATAAGATGCTTCAAAATGGAAGCTTTGAGGGGATTTTTGGAAATGTCATCAAAATTGCTAACTTTAGAAAAGCTGTGCGGCTTGGTACTTTGGAGTAGAAAGACATGGGTACCCATTTTAGATTCGGGGGAATGTGTACTTTCCAAAAATATATGGCTTTCTGGGGTGAGCGTACTTTTTTGTAGCTTTATCTCACATATAATGATGTAAATGTGTTGATTTTGCAGAAGCTGAAATGACAGAAATGACAGTTCATATGGGGTATGTTCACATTGGGGCCCCTACATGCCACATACTTAGGTAAACCTATACATATTGGGCATCAAACTGTTCAGTGGACCCCAGGCATTCATATTTAGGGTGTTTTATTTGGTTACTTTATGACCTGTAGGAGATAAGATACTATAGACTAGAAGCTTTGAAGCGATTTTTTAAAAAAATCACAAATTTTGATAAAAACCAATAATTTTAGGAAAGCATTGCGACTTGATAGTTTGGAGTAGACAGACAGTTGTGCCTATTCTGTATTCCCCAGAATCTGTTCTTTCCAAAAATGTACAATTTTCTGGGATAAACCTTCTGTTAGTGGAATTTTGGCCTTGAAATCCAAAGTATGCAGTTTTTTTGGAGCAGTGCTTTGGGAATTTGGTAGTGTACTGCTGGGAGTTTTTGACCTATACAAGTGAGAAATCTCCATAAAACTATATATATTTGGTATTGGCACGTTCAGGAGACATGGGACTTTCCAAATCAGTTGTATATTCGTGCATAAAATAATTTTTGTTTCTAGTATGTGTGATTATATTATGGAAAATTTGATTTTTTTTGCATTTTTAGACATTTAGAAGCCTATATCTTGTTACAGAATTGGAATTACACAAAAATTCTACCATATTTTGAAAGCTTAGGTTGTTCTGAAAAAAACGATATATTGTTTTCCTTGGTAAACTAAAAGTCCCCCAGAGGAAAGGCCCCTAAAGTGAAACAGTGCAAAATGTTCAAAAACTGTCTGGCAATACAAGTTCCGCTTTGACCAAAATGGCTGGCAGTAAAAGGGTTAATCCTCTTCATCCATTTAGTCCTATAAGAATCTAGGCGACAAACAATGTCACTGATTCATACTGGGAAATTTGTATTTAAACACTGTTGATTTCTGTATTCCTATTTTGTTCAAGGCAATATTTCCTCTTGGTAATATTATTGCCTCACTCTTCCTTCTTAAGTATGTTACAAATGGCAACTGTAAACCAGCTGAAGGATCTTGATTAAGGGCACCTTTTTTCTGGATAAATTACATTTATCGCCTTATACTCTCTAAAAACTGGAGAGTGAAAAAAGAAAGAGCCGACAGAAATGATTTAATCCCAGCAGTTTCAAGTTGCAGTATAATATTGCTGTATGACGAGCCTTTTGAATATGCTTATCCCAGCTCAACAAGCTGGTATGTTAGATTGGCCTAATATATAAATAAGATGAAAAATTCAGCATCTAATACCTAAATCTCCATTAGTGAATTCTACAGCTCAGTAAGTTTGCTTCATTATCTGATTAGGTAAAAAGAGCAAGCCAGTGCTCCCTGACCAAACTGGAACGGCCAGAATGCTAATAGATGTAGCAGTAAATTATTCTTCTCTTTAAAGAGTTGTGTTAGTGACATTTTGTTTTTATCAAGGAATGCAATTAGACTTCATCCTTAATATCTCTGAGGCTGTCACATCCCTGAACTCTACAGCACTGCTTGCCAGGCACAATCAGAAATAACTCTGTCCCTTCAACTTAATGAAAAAGAAGCACTTGGCCATAAACTTGTAGTCATCCTCTATCCAATCATATTGTCTTGAGTAATTAAAATGATTAGCTTAATTAGCTTAATTAACTAAATTTGACTACAGGACATGGCCATATGGTGAAGCAAAACAAAGATGGGAGCTAATTAAAGTTAAAATAATGCAGGTTTTAATTAACTCAACCCCTAGGCATCAACATTTTCAAATTTATCCAAGCTGATAATTAAAAAGTCCTCTTGCCCAAGCAACATTTCTTCTCTGAGCTAATTAAATCTGGAAATGAATTAGCAACACGGAGCTCCAAATATTAATTCCTGCTAGAAGATGACTTCACTTCCTAATGAAATTAATTAACTGCGCTGGACCTTCAATCAGACGCCAAACACTGTCCATGAACATAGACCTCATGTAATCTAGCGCCAGGATACAAGCCCTGGGGCAGGAATTTACAATACTAATGAACACTCTTTAACTGGGTGCCTTTCCTAATACAACAAATGAACATGTGGATCTGTTTGTGACAACGGCTTCCATTCCCTTTTAAACAACTTAGTGTACCAGATAGTTAAAATTAGGTTGATGTTATTTGTACTTTATTTTACCTGTATTGCTGCTGCAAATGACAAGAAGAGACAATAATTGCTTGAATTAATATGCTGTGCAATTGTATTAATCACGAGAACGGGGTGGGCTCATTTAATCTGACTCACAATACTGCTTTGCTCATTCTGATTTAAGTAGTTCACCTCCTGCTGCTTGTATGCCATGATATAATTACTTCTTTAACTACCTAACCATATGGAAATTATATATATTTTTTCTGTTGATCTTTTCTTAATGAATTGCTTGACCAGAATGCATTTTTCCTTCATTACCACTAACAAAATACATTGCTTTATGCTGCTTCATTAAGGTCAATTATTTTAAAGTGGCTTACCAAGTAACTTAGAAAAAAACTTAGAAAGAAAGCTGTTTTAAAAGGAGAAGTATGCATGAACGCATTGCCACTACAGCATGTGGCAGAAAACTGACCCAGAATTTAGAACTTATTTTGGGGTTCAGGGTTCACCGGAGAGCAGCGGGGCTGCCTGGCACTTATTGAATGTAAAAAGGGTATTTCATTCATTAAGAAACATAGAGATTATTTGTAAAACAGTTTCCCAAAAACTTGTATAAACTGCACTAACTAAAAAAGCAATGGATGTGGCCAGGAATGGCTGGTAAATTAGACAACAAAGCATTGCTGCTGATACCCATGCAAAGCTTAGGGGATAAGCTGCTATTTCATAAACTGCATACTTATGTGCCATCTGTTGGTTTTCTGGCCAATCTGCAATACTGGCCCTTGGCTAACAGTGCAAAAGAGTCCACTAACTGTCACTGTTTTGCCAGTGACCTGCAAGGTTGCAGGTGAAATACAGCTGCCCAAATTCTCTAGTTAGTGCGAGCTGTCAATTCTTTATATTGTACAGAATATCCTAAAGGGAATTATTAATTGCATTTCTGGCAGCTTAGTTATTTATTACATTGCTGGCAACTTTCCCACAGTTACTGAAAACCCTACCTGCTTGAGTAAAAAAATAATCCTCCCTCAGGAGTAGTGCTGCCCTTCAAATTAATAAAGAAAAGAGTAAATATCTAATAAATAACCCAAATTAAAAAAAATAAAAAGAAGAAAGCCATATTAGAAATATGTTTTGGGGAACATCTAGACTGGATTAATAATACATGCCCTATAGTTATAACCCAGTAAACCAGTAACTCCCTTTATCAACAAAGCTGACACATAAGATAAACACTGATGCCAACTTAAGAAATCTCCGTATCGCCAGTGTCCATGATGTCTTTTTGCTTTTTTGCCATATTCACTTGACTTTGACATATGGGCAAAAGGTTTTACACAATGGGGGCAGAATTACAGTCCTGAAAACTCTCTCTCTTTCAGGAACCACTTGAGTTTGTTAATGATTCATTTAAATGTTGGTAGGGAACGGTTTCTTTCTTTTTTTTTTCTTCTAGTCTCGTTTCAGTTTTTTTTATAATTATTTAGGGCATTCATCTGAACAATTTAATTATGCTAACAATGTTGAATTATGCCCCTTGCCCCATTGCCATTAGAAGACCTAATGATCAACGCAAACAAAGGGAAAAAAGTATAAATATGATGCTTAACTCCTAACATGCAATAGTTGTCTGCTCTGCTGTATTACTGCATGGTTTGGGGCTAAACATTGTAGTAGTCATAAGGACAATTTGATATAATTTATACTATTGTCACATGCCAGAATTAAATATTAAAGAACAGTATTTTCTGTAAAATTCTATACCTGAACCCTATTTGTGACCTCTGATTTCCTCCCTTGCTGCAATGTAGGTGTAAAACGGAGGTTCCTAAACTGCATGGCTGCTGTGATTCCCCCCCCTCCCATGCCACACACAAGAGGTACCTATAGCAATGCATGGGCGGGCTGAGCCTATGGAGCCAATAAGGGGGTGTTAAAGTTTTATTTACTAATCCTTAAAAGCAAAATTAGCAAATTTAGGGGGGATTGGTGGTGAGCACTAATTGCCTGTTCTTGGAACAAAAGCAAAATAGTTTTAAAAAATGATTTATTGGGCTCTAACTTCTTATGTAAACACCATCAACCAGAGTATTCTAAGATTCTTATATACTTTATTTTTGTGAATACTGATATTTTGGCACCATTGAGTGTGCCTTTTTCAAAGAAGTCATACAAGTAAAGCTGAGAAATATACTGTGTGCAATTTAAAAGTTTCCCAAATGTAATTACGTATTCCCATTGTATAGAAATAGGTCAATAAATATGTGAACTATGGCCATAGGTCAGATTTCCCAGCTCATGAGATGCATGGATCACAGAAGACCAGCTTTTTTTTTTAAAGAAAGGTATATAGTTGCTTTGCTTAATAGTGTGCTTTTAAAAATTTGCTTTGATGTATGACAGGGATCCCCAACCTTTCTTACTCGTGAGCCACAATCAAATGTAAAAAGACTTGGAGAGCAACAAAAGCATCATAAAAGTTCATTTAGGTGTCAAATAAGGGCTGAGATTGGCTATTAGGGGCCTCTATGCACACTATCAGCTTACAGGGGGCTTTATTTGGTAGTAAATCTTGATTTTATTCAACCAAAACTTGCCCCCAAGTTAGGAATTCAAAATGAACCTGGTTTGGGGGCACTGAGAGCCACATCCAAGGGGTTGGGGAGCAACATGTTGCCCCCGAGCCACTGGTTGGGGATCACCGATGAATATTATATATTTGTTCCTCTCACTAAGGTTTGCTGGTGTGTTTACAATGGGGAGTTCATAGAATGGGGTGGATGGCTGTTGTAGGAAAGATAATGGGCACTGTACTTTTATGCATGATTTGAGAGCACATTTCTTAGTGCTAAAACTTTATCCCTACAAATACCATTGCTTTAATAATCTAAGCCTTAGATTCTTAAAACAATGGTACTTGTAGGGATAAAGTTTTAGCGTTATTAGATTCTAAAGTTTTTAGATTCTAAGGGCACCTGGTTGCTACTCTTTTTATTAGTTAAGCTCTAGCACTTTATCTAACTTTTATCTAACTCTATCCATTCCAAAAGTATATAGCAAAATAGATTGCCATCTATTGCAATTATTTGTGCTCTCAATGCCTTGTTCACTCATCTCGCACATGGACTTTCAGTTTCAACTTTACTTGCACTAGTTAACTGTAAATACATTTTTGTGTAAACAGTGGGGTTCTTGGCTCTGCATGCAGGGGTCTAGGTTTAAAGGACAATGAAAGGTTAATATAAAGTAAAAGTAAGTCTAAAGGCATTCTTTTTAAGTGCTTACTGCATATCTAAATTCCCAGATCCCTGCTTGCTTCTCTGAGATATGGTGCTGGCAGCCTACAGCAGTGTGAAGACTACAGTGACATCACTGAAATCTCTCTCCCCTTCCTGTAGGTGCCAGGCAGCAGCCTTCCTATTCTCTGAGCATGTGTGTAACTTGATCCTGTCTCCTGTTCTGAGCTACACATACCCACCAGCCAATCAGAAGCGGATCTGCCAGAGGGGGAGGGGGGAGGGAATGAAACACATGTGCAGTATGAAGCAAGGAGGGAAAGGAAGGGAGAATACCTTTTTAGAGATGGCTGCCTGTTCTAGAAAATGTGAAGTAAGTGTGACTGAGTAAATATCTGATTAGGTGAGCCAAAAGTGTGGCGTTTTTACTAAACAATAGGAGGACTATTGGGCAGTATGCTTTTTAAATTTTGACTTGCATTCTCCTTTAAGGCCACTTAGGGTGAGATTTGAAAGCAACAATAATTTGTTGTTGTAGACATACAGTTCAGACTAAAGGCCATATAGATTAAGACTTGCAGTGCACTAGTAAACTGTGGGGGTCACTTTTACCCGCAAGTGCTGTGAACAAAGTGCAATTTCAAATGCAATTACCAATTTTTTCCCAATTTTCCTACAGTGAAGGGTTTTTCCTCAGAATTCTAGCATCATTGCTGTCCCAATAAGGCTCTGCACCCAATGCAATTACACTGCACTGGCACAACTGTATCCCTGGACCTACCCCTAGGATAATATCCTAATAGGTACGCGGTTTACACAGGTATCATCCTCAAGAAATGGTGGTATCTCCAGGGTTCCCCTGGGTCAGTAGGTTAAAGGCAGCGCTAACCAAATTTGGACCACAAAGTATAGCATTAGAAATTCTAAAAAAAAACAATTCTGTATCTGTTTTGAACCTTAATCTTTTAAACCAAACTCTCTCCCTGAAACCAGCATCTACTAAGTGTACTGTATCCAGTATTTACAAAAAATGTGTATTTTTTATACATTATATTAAGTTTTAGAACTGTGTGTGTTTTCTGCATTTTTTCGTTAATTTCCGTGACTTTTTCATACTTTAAGACAATTTGTGCGACAAAATCATATTTGTCGCAACAAGTACGAAAGTTTCGGATTCATTCAAACTCCGGCATCGTGGCTTTCCTTGAGCCAGGTTGGAGCTGCAGAGTGCCATTGAGCCCTATGGGAGACTTTCCTTGGGCCGGGTTGGAGCTGCAGAGTGCCATTGAGCCCTATGGGAGACTTTCCTTGGGCCGGGTTGGAGCTGCAGAGTGCCATTGAGCCCTATGGGAGACTTTCCTTGGGCCAGGTTGGAGCTGCAGAGTGCCATTGAGCCCTATGGGAGACTTTTCTTGGGCCGGGTTGGAGCTGCAGAGTGCCATTGAACCCTATGGGAGACTTTCCTTGGGCCAGGTTGGAGCTGCAGAGTGCCATTGAGCCCTATGGGAGACTTTCCTTGGGCCAGGTTGGAGGTGCAGAGTGCCATTGAGCCCTATGGGAGACTTTCCTTGAGCCAGGTTGGAGCTGCAGAGTGCCATTGAGTCCTATGGGAGGCTTCCAAAATTATGCACTGAAGGATCAAAGTGAGAAAGTTTTTTGCCCCATTTACAATCGTTCGGATGTGAAAATTTAGGAATTTTCGGATCGTACCATGATATTTTTGTACGACCACGGCACGAAAATTTTGCGCTATTAGCGCACATCGGAAATTATCGGTTTTGATACAAATTTATTCCAAAAGTACTTCAGAAGTCCAAAATTCGGATAAATCAGCCCCATAAATTAACTTTTAGTATGATGTAGAGAGTGCTATTTTGAGACAATTTGCAACTGGTCTTAATTTTTTGTTATTTGGAATTTCAGCAGCCATCTGGAAGGGGTTTGAAAGAGATACAGGAACATAAATAGAGAAGGTCCTAAATAGAAAGATAAGTAATGAAAAGTAACAGTAACAATAAATGATTTTTTTAAATCATTTTTTTTACTCAGGTCAGTAACCCCTATTTGAAAGCTGAAAACAGTCAGAAGAGAAATGCAACTAATTAAAAAACTATAAAAAAAAAAGTAAATGAATACCAACTGAACAATCCATTCTTGTGTTTTCAGTTTAGTGCCATAACATGAAATTACTAACCTAATCCCAAAGCAGAAGTGACAATGATTTAATGAAATGAAAACTGTCAAATAAAGCTCTGGATCTATACAAAGCATTACTTTTGTAATGTGTCCATACTTTTAACTTTTTATGTATATGTGTACATCCCTAGTTTTAATGAAAAACATGTGTATGATATAGACTAATTAGCACCATACCACCGAACCAAGTCTACATAACAAGGAAGAATATACAGGGATGTTATCTTTCCACTACACAGAGGTACCATGACACAATATGTTCATTTCTCACTCTGCATTTGATGATAGGGCTATTACCAGAAATGATGAGCTGTGCCATGTTATCTACTTTCTTCATTTCAGTGAAATATAGAACAAACATTTCTATGCTACTGTATGTATGCTGGGAGAGGCACATACAGTATTATCACTTGGAATGTGGGTTATGGGAATGAATCTGAATTTCATGTTCTGCTCTATGCTTCTAACAACTTACTTGTATCATTGCTGTCAGCACTTCCACTCCTTCGAGTGGCTCCTTTGCAATCAGTCCCCATTTTCCTGTGATAATATACATCGAGCTACTCTGGTTGAAGTGGGTGCCTACAGACAAGTTATGTGTGATACTTTCCAGAAACATAAAAAACATCAGGTCTATATTAGTAAAACAAACTAGCTCTGCTGTACAGGAATTTAGATGTTAAAGAGGGATTTTACTTTTGAAATAACTTTTAGTATGATGTAGAAAGTGATATTCTGAGACAATTTGCTATTGGTCTTAATTTTAATTTTTGTGTTTGTTGACTTATTTACAGGGCTGGATTTCTGAATAGGGTGCCCCAAGGCCTCCTCCCCCACCTCGACCGAACGACCCCCCCCCCCTTATGTGCGTGCGCGCAACTTAACTCATATGGAGCAGTGGGGAGAGAATGCACTAAAGTTTCTGCGTGTCCGGTCCCCGTTGCTACGTATGTGGGTAAAAATCCAGTGTGGCTAGGCCCTAAATTTCTGACTCCCTAGGCCTGGCCTTTTGTGGCCTCACCACAAATCTGGGCCTGCTTATTTAGCTTTTTGTTCAACAGCTTTCCAGTTTGAAATTTCAGAAGCTTTCTAGTTGTTAGGGTCCAACTTACCTTACCAACCTGGCAGGGGTTTGAATGAGAGACTAGAATGAAAAGAAGAGGGTCTGAATAGAATGCTAATAGTTTATGGGCCACCATTTTGGAAGCTTAAAAAAAAACCAGAAGAAAAGGAAAATAATTTAAAAGCTATAAAAAATGAAGACCAATTGAAAAGCGGCTATGAATTGGCTATTCTAAAACATACCGAAAGTTACTATACCTTTAACAGTAAAAATCAACATGGTGGTATATGAAATACAATCTTATTAAACTGAATATTTAGTGATAATATTTGAACATTGGCAAGGGGACAAAATGTATTGCATTCAGGGCAAGCATGAAGTAATAGAATGCTAAAGTAACTACTTCCTTTCACTATTACAATTTTCACTGTTTAATGCTATAGAGTAGGATCCCCAACCTTTTTTCCATGAGCCACATTTAAATTTAAAAAGAATTGGGGAGCAACACAATGTGAAAAATGTACCTGGGGGGGTGACAAATAAGGACTATGATTATCTATTTGGTAGCCCCTATGTGGTCTGGCAGCCTACAGGTGGCTTTGTTTGGAAGAACATCTGGTTTTTACCCAAACAAAACTTGCTTCTAAGCCAGGAATTTAAAAATAAGCACCTGCTTTAGGGCCACTGAGAGCAACATCCAAGGGGTTGGTGAGCAACAAGTTTCTCACGACAAGCCACTGGTTGGGGACCACTGAGGACCACTGCTATAGAGAATAAGCAGACTTTTAGAAAATAAAGGGACTTTTTTTTCACAATTGTTAATTTGATTAAGATGACTGAAAATATTGCGAACGCGCTTTGCCTGAATGCCCGTAGTCCATGCAAGGTTTTGGTAGAGGCCCTGGGTTTAACCTAAATATCAGCCACTAAAATGTTTTAATGTTTTTAATGTGCAATTTAAGTAAAGTTTACCCAGACAAGCCTCTGTCTTTAACAGAATGTGTTTTGGCACAAGGAGCAGCAATAACATCTTATCTTCTAGGCTGCAGGTCTGCTACAATATTTAATATTTCACCGATTTGCTGTTTCTCTACACTACTACTTGTACCTGATGTTAAACATGCTAGGATAAATCCATGCTGATGCCAAAAAAATCTTATAGGGTCCTTTTGATACTGTCACATATAAAGTTTCCCTAGCAGTGTATTTCAGCTGGCAGAGAAACATTTGATATGCCACCAGTGCCTCCTGTAATTGACCTGGATCAAAACAGCCTGTTACTGCTTGGGACAGGTGTTGTTTTGGCCCCAAATGTTCAAATATGCATTTGAAAAACCCACCAATTAAGAGGAAAGGACATGTTTAGGAGCTTGTTTATTGAATGAATGAGTTGATATTTGTTGCCTTGCCAGCTTTTCCCATAAGGATCTGTGTCACCTACAAATATACCTCCATGAGTGGTATATTTGTAACTATAAAATATGCCTAATTTACTCCCATCACCATGTTTATTTATTTTATGTTTATGTTATGATTTTGTATAAAAAATAGGTGATGTATTAAAAGGATGAAAAAAAAACAGTTTCAAGTACATCAAAAAAGACAGATGCCTTGCTTTTGTTAAGGTCATATGTGGTGCAGCTACAAAGACAAACTTGAATAATAAAATCTACAGCTCTCATGAGTACATATATATGTTAGCAAATTCGATTCGGCAAGCCCTGGCATGCAATGGGTTACATATAGGTGCCAACCTATAATTTGTATAGAGCACAAATTCTACAACTAGTTCTACTATGTCTACTTGTATTTTCTAAGGATTTTGCAAACAAGCCTAACTTCTAGGGAATCTTCTGGTTGCCACAGAGCCCCAGTGTAACTAGAACAGATATAGCCTAAGGCTGCTGCGTTAACTATGAAAAATAGTAAAGTGAATCTGTAAGACATGGGCACATGTCCAACTAGAGGCAAAGCGGAAACAGCTGGAAACTTAAAGGAAACAGGTGATTCACTTAGAAAATCCTATCTCCCTGTAGAGGAATTCAGCCTGTTCCTGGGAAAAACACTATAACTTTAATCAGCACCCAGAAACATTCACACATTCAAGTTCATTTTTGAAAAGGAAATACAGGTTTATATGTTTGCTTGCAGACAGTTGACATTTACAGTCAAAGACCCCCTCCGTGATAACACAGGGATTTTGGACAAAGTAGAAAAAATTCACAAGGGGAATATTTGCCATAACAGACAATATGTGTAAAACAACTCTCTTTTCCCCATGGGAAATATGCCAGGACTGCTGTGGATTTTGTATTTTTTTTAACACTTTGTTCTTTGAAGTGATATAATTCTCAATATAACTTACCTGATGTTTCCAATAATTTCAGGGTTGTGATATTATTACATTTATTTGGCTTAAAATGTAATTTGCATTATACATAGAGACATTTTATTTTAAAGTGAAAGTAAAGTGTAAAAAAGATTGCATTAAAAGATACTGTATTTTAACTGAACTTATTGTACAGGTATGGGATCCCTTATCCGGAAACCCATTATCCAGAAAGTTCCGAATTACAGAAAGGCCATCTCCCAAAGCTTAGGAGGTCATCTAATTCATCAAAACATTAGCAGAAAGTGCAATTACATCTGACATAGAAACTAAAGCTACAGGGTCAATTATTAATTAATTCTGATTCAGAATGCACTCGTTTCTATGCTGCCATGTAATGTGAATTACAGGTACGGCACCTGTTATCCAGAATGCTTGGGGTTTTCCAGATAAGGGGTGACCTGTGTTCTTCAGTCACACTTTACTGCCTTGCTGCAAGTTGGAGTGATTTCACCCCCCTCCTCCCAGCAGCTGATCAGCTAAACAATGGTGAAGGTAGCAAGTTAGATGGCACCTGTATTGCTAAAAGTGGTAGATATGGAAATAGCACTCAATAGTAAAAAATCAAAGCCCAGATTGGGACTCTTCCAGTTACATGGGAGTAGGAGAAACAATAGGTTATCTGAAAGCAGTTCTAATGTGTAGCGCTGGCTCCTTCTAAAAGCTGAGAATCAGAATCCCTTTAGGGTTGGGGTACATGGGGGGGATAAGCGGCGCCGTGTGATTTGCTGACGTCGGCCGAAGTTTCCTCTCATTGCAACATTTTAGAACTTTCTGGATAGCATGTTTGCAGGGTACCATATATGTACTGATCAGCCTTATATCTTGAATTCTGCATTGAATTGGCCTTGTAAAGAAGCCCTAAACATTTGGTGTAACACGTCTAGACTAATTCTTTGTTGAACTCTGGTTCTCAACAAAGAATTGGTTTTCTGTTGTTGTTCATAGGGTTGAGGTAGGTTGATTATTTCACACAAGTGGTAAGTGGTTTCATTAGTTAGTATGTCTTTGCCTTTTGACTGACCAACAATGAAAGTAACAAAAATGAACCACAGTATTAAATAGCTGGAGTACCCTTTTCTTCCTTGTACAGTTCTTCTTGTTTAGTGGACTAGAGAGGTTGGCTACAATACAGTAGACCCAGCTGTCTGGGTTCCCCTGTCCCCTGGGCCCCCCACACCCGCAAGGTCTGCTCTATTTTTGTTATATCACTGCCTTCACTCCAATTTTTATCATACTGTATCTAAATTATCTAGATTTATCATAGTGGCTCTGAATAAAATAATTTATTTTATGTTTTTATCTCACACAATATTAATATTTATTCTTGCATTCGTTTACATTTTTTTCAGCTTAGGAACAAGATTTACCATCACCTTGCGATTAGCCTAACACATGTTCATAGGACAAGTTCAAGCCTCCTGAAGCATATCGAGAAGCTGAAACATTTACAGGGTATGCCAAATGCCATCTCAACTTCAAGTAATAGCCATGGGCATCAGCTGATCCTGTTTTCTACTGAAGGTAGACACTATTACTGTGTCTTTTGTTTCCGTTTCCCAGTAGTTATATCTGAAAACATTTTTGAATACTTAAAATCAACCTATTTCTCATCTGTCTAATTCACTGTTATTTACTTTCCTATTAACAAGAGGCATTGTTAAGGTTCATACCCACTGATGTATACTGTAGTTGCATATTTTACTATATTTGAAATATCCCTAAGTATTTCTTAGGAGTTATATATATTTACCAATTGTTTTGTTCAATGAATCCATTAAGCTGAGCTGTGTATTGAACTACTTTATTATTAAAGGAGAAGGTGGCAGGAAATTGAGGTCACAAGGTCCTATTTCCTCCAAGAATTCTATTTTGAATGAAATGTGTGTATCACATAATTGAGCTTCTTATATGAGTTTCTCACAATATTTTGAAATGAACTCAAAGCCCCCACAAGCTGTAACAAACTACAATTCCCAGCATGCAATAACTGGCTGGAGATGCTTGGTATTGTAGTTCCTGTAAGCTGAAGCCTCACCATAAAGTTCTGATTCTTTTGTACTATAATAATGATGGAAATCTGTGATTTGACAGGAAAGGTTACTTCATGATACATACCGTACTTTATTTTCAAATGTCCTTTGATTCCAAAGGTTAATGATATCTCGTTATCAGTGCATCATCTTATATTCTAGTGATTTGACATCAGATGCTCTCTGTGATTGTGCTTCATAGTCTGTTCCTCGTAATACAGGTCTTTCCTTCTAACATTCTCTTCACTTCTCTTCTAAAGGGGTTCTTTACCTTTCAGTTAACTTTCAGTATGATGTAGAGAGTGATATTCTAAGACAATTTGCAGTTGGTCTTTAGCTTTTATTATTTAATTATCATTTTTAAATGTTTTGCTTTTTGCTCTGCAGTTCTCCAGTTTGAAATGTCAGCATCTATTTGATTGTTTGGGTCTAAATTACCTTAGCAACCAGGCAGTGGTTTGAATGAGAGACAGGAATATGAATAGTAGTGTATTTCTGAAGAGAAAACTAAGGAATGCAAAGTAACATGACAATTAAACTGTAGTCTCACAGAGCAATAGTTTTTTGGTTGGTTTGGGCAGTGACCCCCATTGAAAAACTGGAAAGATTCAGAGAAAGGAAGCAAATATTTCCAAAACTACAAAAAATAAAAAATTAAGATGGACTAAAAATTTGCTAAGAAGTGGCCATTTTACAGCATACTAAAAGTTAACTTAAAGTTAAACTACTCCTTAATTGTTTAAAGTGGCTATTGTTTGTGGTTGCCAACTCCTTTATCTATCAACTGCCCCGTCAATTGTCTCAAACGCCAAACACCATAATTTGGACAAAATCTTCACAAAAAATAGATTTATTTTACCATTTAAGAAAAAAAATAGTATAGTCCTAACTGTGTAGATTTTATTTTTTACACATGGCAGTTAAATGTTCTAAACACCTTTTTCTAACAACTAATAAACGTACAAGGCAAGCTAACGCAATACTTCTTACAATATTCCTTGTTCCTGTCTGTTTTGAACTGTTTAGAGTGCCAGTGCTTGATACATTACACATTAAGATACTGTAAAGCACCTCCTGTGCGATCACTCAACAACTTAGTGTCACCGATATAATTTAAAAAGCCAAAGATCTATCTTTAGAATGTAACTGGTGAAACTAATCACATTTTAGTTCTAAAGGGATCAAAATCACAACCAGGAATTTATCATCTGGTAAGTCTGATGTCTATAATTGGAAAGCTCCTTGGAGGTATATTAAGTGATTGGATGCAGGAGTACAAAATAAAAATAATTACAAAGAGTCAGCATGGGTGCAAGGAAACAGGTCATGTCACATTAATCTAATATATTCCTATGAAGGTGCCAGTAGAAATTTGGACCAAGGATATGAAATTTATACAATATATTGAAAGTTTCCAAGGCCTTCAATATAATTGTTACAATATATAATTGGTAAGAAAAGTATCAGGCTTACAGATGAAACAAAGTTGAATGCAGCAAGCACAAGCTATTCTGCCTTTATCACCACTACACAAAGTTTATCATCACCATAGTCAAATACTTTCATTCTTTCAGATGAATTTTGACACATGGGTATAAAAGACTCACAGCACTCATAGCACATACATGTGTGGTTAAATATCTGGGCCCAAAATAAATTAAATATAAAAGAAATTCAAATATAGCAACTATCTAGTTAAGTTATAAATAATTAGCAGAATAATCATTAGGGAACAACAGAATAAGCAATAGCCAGAGCTAATGAGCAGCTGTAAAGACTAATACATTTCTGTTTTGTGTAAGTGGCATTATGTCAGCAAGGGATAAGGGTAACATTTTTTCACCCTTCCAAAACCGTGCATTAACCTTACCCTGAATATGTGTTTTAGTTGACTACAACTACAACTACAACAAATTCGGTGAAGAACTGTCAAGCTTATTAAAATGATAGATGATTTTAGGAAGACATTAACATTTTTAGTACCTTGTATGGGTATGGGTTATCCAGAATGCTCAGGACCTGTGGTCTTCTGGATTAGGGTTTTTTCTGTAAATTTATACCAAAACTTTACTAAGAAATCATTTAAATGTTAAGCCCAACAGAACTGTTTTACCACTTATATGCATTGATGCTACTTAGTTGAGATAAGTAAAAGGTACTGTTTTATTATTACAGAGAAAAAGGAAATTATTTTTAAACATGTGAATTTTTTGCTTACATTGGACACTTTGGGAGATGGCCTTCCTGTAATTCAAATCTTTTGGTTTAATGGGTTTGAGGATAATAGATCCCATACCCGTAGAACTAGAAAAAAGCAGCTTTTATATTTACTGTCTAGTTTTTCTCTTACTTAAATTAAAGTTCTCTAATGTTGCATAAAATGCTGATACTTAACTTTGCCTTTAAAAAGCCTGCAACCTGTAATTAGTTTTATTTTGTGAACGCTGGTATTTTAGCAAGTGTCAAATAATACACTTGATTATCCTAGCAACAAATTCTCAATAGTCCCAAAAGCTGCAAGCAGTTCAGTTGACTTGAGTTGACTTGAACAATTGGCCTTTTGGGCTGCTTGTCTTCCAGTGTCTGCTTACAACAAGGTCTTGCAGCAGTCGGTCACAATGAGCTTATATAGGATATGAGTATCACGGGGAGTTAAATCTGTAGATCTTTCTCGTTTTTATCTCAACAGCCAATATATAGCCAATCTTTCCTGTCAGAATAAAGAAGGGGAGGCTGCTGAGCCTTTACTATTTCTTGCCATATGGTATAATTTGCAAAAATTGGATTCAGAGACATTATGATGAATCATTCAAATCAATTCATTATGCTCTATTTCCCCAAAAATGAAAGATTTGCACTAGTACACAAGGGGTATAGCCTGCAGACGTGCCGTGCTTGAGAAGAACATTACATTATTTGTGGTCTTGTGGAAGCATATTAACGAGATTTGATTCATTAAAATCACAAATGGCATCTGTTTGTGAATTGCACACTAATCACTATAGATTTCAAACGCAGATTGCTTTGCTATGAATCACTAAATAGGCTCTTCAGTTCATTAATCTAGTCTGTTGTCTTTTTTTCCACTCTGAGACTTTGTGCTGGAAGCGTCTTAAATCTGAGCAGGTGTGTAACATATAAGAAGAATTGGTCATAATTATGAATCTATAGGAAGAATTTGGAATAAATAGAAAAGCAAAGCCATCTATAGAGGGGGAAAAAACCTGCATGACCATTTCAGTATTTCTAGATCTGCATGAAAGAAGCAAAGAAAAAAAAAACTAATTTCAAGAGAACATGGTCTCATGATTTTAGACTGAAAGACATGCAATGATCGAGGGTTTTTTTAGACAATGTAATTAAACTGCAAATAAACAATTGTGCCCATTGGCTTTTGTAGTTTACTTTCACTAGGAAAAATTGCATGAGATAACCCATAGCAACCAGATTGTTGGAGTAAATACATGTGTAGTACCTGTCAGTTAACACACTGCTGAGTTCACTGGAAGAGCTCATGAGAGCTCCACAAATCATTAATTAATTGATGGTACCAGTAGACTGCAGGAAACTTTGCTCTTTAAATAATAGATATGGCATACAGTGTCTAGGGTTGTGCCAAGTTTACAACCCAGTTTCAAATCAGGTCCAACACGGATAACCTCAAATCTTTTTGACTTCCGTCAGCCTCTCCCATTATCTGCATTGCACATGCTGACCAGTAAAGTGTGTACCCAGTGATTGGGTCATTGGGTCCTATATTTAACACTGGGTACAGCAGTCCTATATACAGGTATCATTTCCATCATTTCTTGCCTACTGCTGTGAGCAACAGTAAGAATGTTCCATGTCTGTGGTTCTATCCCTGACAGCCAAAAGCACGCAGGTAGGACATATTTGGGGCCATTTATAAACACTGGGCAAATTTGCCCCTGAGCAATAACTCATGGAAACCAATCAGATGATTGGTTTCAGTGGTTGACCTGCAACTGGCTGAAAAAATCTAACCACTGGCTGGTTGCTATGGGTTACTGCCCAGAGGCAAATTTGCCCAGTGTTTATAAATGAGCCCCTGATTTTATAGGCTCATTTTCAATATTTGCCATTCCCTAAGCTTCCTCCAAAAATGTTGCACATTTAGCAGCATAAATATATTTTCCAGAGGTGCATTATGGCCACTTTGAAACGTCCTGTACATTTTTGAATACGGAGCAATGAAATTTAGACAATGGTTTGAAGTGCGGTATTGTTTGCAAGAATAACAGAAACATAAGTGTAGCTATGATGGAAAATAGAAATATCTTAGTGTTACTCTTATTTCTTGTTATATTGGTTGGTAACTTTATAGCATAGATGCATAAAACAGGATTGCCATCTGGAAACAAATGGTTTTATGGTACACCACATACATATCTACAAAATTCTCTGCTCTCTCAATTTTAAAAGTAGATTTTATTTTAATTTTGCTTTTGGATTTAACTCTTGCTGCATACTCTGTGGAGACCACTTGTTGCTCAGCTACAAATACTATAGTTCTGTGTCAAATACTGCATGATTTTTAGGCTTGTGTCACATGGGCCTCATTCTTGGCCTGCAAATAAATGCAGGCCGAGAACCAGCCCCTACTAAGGTTGCCACCTGTCCGGTTTTGGCCCGGTTTTCGGAAGGACTGTCCGAGTCAAAACCTCCTGCCCGGTTTCCCAAATTAGGAAAAGGACTCAGTAACACTGACGCGGCTCTGCCGCTTTCCCAGCCCATAACATCACAATCCTGCATTTTCATTAATGTATATTTTCCTTAGGCTGATGCCACACGTGGCGTTTTTACGCTGCATTTTTTCTCAGCCTAAAAACGCCACACAAGCCACACATCCCCTGACTTTGGCGTTTTCAGCCTAGTACTGGTGACGTAGCAAATCCCATTTCCATGGTGCTAATAGTGCAAAATAGTAAAAAACGCTGCGTATTTCCGCTAGGTCTGGCAGCTGCCTTTGTGTATACATAGGAATAGCTTGCTGTGCAAATACTGGCGTATTTCAGCCAACGCTTGAAAAATCCGTGCTAAGGCGTTTTCTAGCGTATTTCCGCATTGTGTGGTTTGCTTCGAGTCTTTTCAAGTTATTTCTATGGATGATGATATCAGGCGTTTTTCAGCCGCTGAGAGAATTAGAAAATACGCAGCGTAAAAACGCCACGTGTGGCATCAGCCTTATATTAGGCTGCATAAGAAAAAAACTACATTTTTGCCAGATTTCTTCAATTTGCTGAGACATGCTCTAGCGCTATCCCTATAATAGCAAACCTAGTGTTCATTAATATGTGTCTGGGTTCATTAAACACAATGGAAAATACCTCTGCCAAGTCAAGCAATATGCAGCTCCCACCCCTTAGTAGGAATGTGATTATGAAAAAATATGAAGGTACTGCACACACCAAACTATGTCCAATTGAACAAACAAAATGAAAATTAAAAGTTTATATTTTACTTTAAAGAATTCTAGAAGCTAAACAAGGAAATCTGCCTGGAATTAGTTCTTGCTGTTTCCTTGCATAAAAGGCTCCAGTGTACTCAGTCATTGACTTGAGTGGGAGTATACAAGCAAAATTAATTTCACCTTATCTGAGCATCTATTAAGGAATGCACTTTGCCTATTGTGATTAAACAGTAATTATCTTGGTAAAGATTATTTCAAATGTGGATAATGAGGAAAAAAATTAAAAACTGCTCTAGGCAAATCATTCAGCAATTTTTTTAATAAAACTAGAAGTAATTTATTAAGGAATAAACATTTTGCTGCCACGGGGATCCGTAACATTGTTTTTCCTCTGTGTTGTGCTGGAAGAGCATTTTCAAAAATAAATTGAGTTAATAATTTGTTTTTTTATGTCCAATATAGAATATATAATCTTTGTTCTAATCACGGGAAAAAATGATTTTTGTTGTAGGCATCATAATGAGAAGCAGCATTTATTAATTACATTTATTATCTATTATTCTACAGACTATTGCGTTTTTTAAACTCATCTTATACATGGCTGGTTTTAGGGGAGAAAACCAACTGCAAAGACAAAACCAATGCCATTCAGCTCTTCCATGCATTACGGGAGCTTATGAAAGCATTTATTTTTCAGATCTTCTGAATAGGGATGATCGGATTTTTTCAACAGGCATGGATTCGCGCAAAATTCTGCATTTCACCAATTTTCAATTTTGGCATAAAAAATCCGCAGTCACGTTATAAAAGTCGTGATCGCATCAAAAAAACACGGTCATATAAAAAAGGCACGGTCGCATAATGAAAGGTGACGTTGCGTCAAAAAAGTCACGAGGTACCTGTATTTCGTGAATTTTTTTGCCGTTTCCCGACTTTCCAGCGTATCGAAACTGAATAGATCTGCTCATCACTACTTCTGAAATCTAAAGCAGTGCTGGAGTGAAAGTATTAATCCAAAAGCTACATATAAATTATTTGCTTTGCTCTTCAGAGTCTGACCCTGGAAATAAAAAAAAAAACTATTGTTCTTTGAGGCTACAATTTAATTGTAATTGTTACTTTTCTTTTTTTTTACATATCTTTCTGTTCAGAGCCAATCCTATTCTCATTCAAACCACTGCCTGGTTGCTAGGTTAATTTAGAAACTAGCAACCATGTAGCTGCTAAAATTCCATAGGAGAGTTGCTGAATACCAATAGCAAACTAGTACAACTAGTACTCTCTACACAACATTAACAACAAATGCCCACACATTACAAATTGATAACTATCTACATACACATTTTTTGCCAGAAAATGCAGTTGTATTTTATGGCTCATTATAAGCTAGAATTCCACCCTGAGGTAAGAACCCTAAAAGTAGCATGGCTGCCACAGATGCCACAGATCCTAACTAATTTCCTTATGAGGGTATATTTTGTGGACTGAAGTCAAATGAAATTGTTCTACGTATATTTTTAGGACTCACAACAGTTATTTCATCAAGCAGAATTAAAAAATATACACATAGGCATTTGAATTATGTGCAAAATCATTTGCATCTCTCCCCAATGCAATGTCTTACATAGGGTAAACCACTAGAGGGTTTTCTTATGTACTCATTTTTGGTAAATCTTGTGTTTATTGATGCTATTCACTATAATACTAAACAGTGACTGTCTATTCCATCTTACAGGAACCCCCTTTGGCAAGAATCTACAGATTGCCAGTCTGGGTCTGACACCATCCACCCACAAAGAAAAATACGTACTGTAACTTGCATGAAATTTACCAAAATGGATGCAAAATTGTGTTCATACAGTATTGGTGCATCACATACAAATTGTGACTGATGCTTCTTGTATCTGCTATTATTCTAGAATTCTGGTATAATACTGCATTTTGGGTATAAAATACATAGATCTGTCCAATTTTGTACATTACATTGCACTTAATATCTGCCTGTGCAACATTTCATTCCAAATCAAGTGTAATAATATAAAGTTCTTCCTTCATTTGCTGCTTTGACAGCTTCTACTCCTCTGAGTAGTTGGTTATTGGTGAGATACTCTTCCATTCAACAACAAGAGCACTAGTGAGACTAATCACTGTTTCTGGGGGGCAATCAGATCTGACTCAATTGGAATTCCACTCAATTTAACAGGTATTTATTTGGGTTTAGGTCAAGGCTCTATAAAGGCCTGTCAAGTTCCCCCTCATTACAGCAAACCAAATCTACAAGGACCTCAATTTGTACAAGGGAGCATTATTATGCTGGAACAGGAAAGATAGACTTCCTCAAACTGCTGGCACAAAGTAGAAGAAATGGAATTGTCAAGAATTGCTTAAACCACTGAAAAAAAAAAAACAGTTTTTCTAGTAAGTTTAAACCTAAACAATTAAAACCTGGTCAGGGAACTTCTTACTAGGGATACACCGAATCCAGGATTTATTTCGGGATTCAGCCTAGATTCTGCCTTTTTCAGCAGGATTCGGCCGAATCCATGCCTCTGGCATGGGGCATTGCTACTTCCTTCAGATGGATAAGAAAATGGTGTTGTTCTGTATACAAAGAGAAAGCTTGATGTGTATATGGGGGCAGTTTGGGATTTTGGTGGGGTGTGTGTGTTTCTAGTGATATACCCTCTCACAATTATTACTTTGACTCTACAGTGTTATTTTGAACCTATAGGTTTGCAGCCACAATATCTAGCATTGGTGACTTGCAGAAATTGACCCTTGAATTTGATTCTGGCTGGGGAAATCTGTGTGATATTGGTTTGAGTAGGGTGCCCCCCCCCCCCCCCCAGTTGAATCCAGCTTCCAAATGATAATACTAAGGCAGGGTTTGACCAACAGGGAATACCACTAAATAGCACGGGGTATGCCTCAGGAAAGTGCAGAACATTTTATACTTGAACAGAACTTAAAGAAATGAAAGCTGCTGGAAACTTGTTTGCATTTGGATAGTTATGGCATATAATTACAGCAAGCCAAACGCCTAGGCTAAGGGCCCACATTTAGTACAGGGTGTAGCCATACTATATACATGCAGCTTCAGAAACATAGTACTACACTACATGGTTCCAGATTCCCTCATACACTGCTGCCTCTAGCCGACAAGCTCACAAGCTTGTTGAGACTGTATACAGCATGTTGTGGTTTGGACACTGTATATCCTCCTTTAGCTGGAACATGTATATACACAGCCTGATAGCTTGTAAGTATGTCTTATCAGAATAAACATGATTAAGCAGTGATTATATTTGAGAAATATTCAGACAGCATGCAATCAGCTAGCTGTGCCGGGAATCACCAAAATCCACAGCAGCCTCATTATTTTATATCATTCCCATTTGTTTTCATTAAAGAAAAGCTAATAACATCGACAAGGCTGAACTTGTTGAATGACCGGACAAAGCAGTGTTAAAAACTCAACAGCACTAATTACTAGCTGAGCAGTGTAAAAACTATGAATAAATGTCAGGCTGGAAGATAAGAGCTTATCTTAATCTAATGACTCTGCAGACTTAATTTGTCAGGCCAGCCGAGCTGATGAAAAACAGGTTTGTATTCTCAGGCTTTTTGGAGCAACAGCCCTCCAGATCCCTGGAACAGAGCAGAAATATCACCAGTGTCATCCTACAAAATCCTGCAAGTATGCCAATGAAATTCTTATTGCCCTGAGAGAGACATAAGTGCTTTCAGGTCTGTTAACCCAGTCTTCTTCTTAAACATTTTTGAGACCAAAATATAACAACATTTGCCCGTGTTGGATTGCATTGTAGTGAAATAAAAAGAGTTACAATTGAGGCACTTTTGTAAGGATCTTAGGTCACTAAAATATTTGTTATTTTAGTGATGATCTTGTGGTTAGAAGGGGCAGTGTTGTGTTGTGCTGAAAAATACCAACATCTTTATTATTTTTATTGTTATTTTTCCAGAGAATTGTATTGACTTAAACAACATTGTGTACACATGACAGTGCTGAGTGAATGTATACATGTCCTGTTTTACTATTAGTTGTGGTAACTGTCCATATAAGACCACATGTTTTATAACAGATGTTAAATGCAAACTATTTATTATTAATATAACTTGCCTTGAAATAGTTGTGCACTTTATATACCTTTTTTCATTTGGCTGGTACATTCATATAGTTTATCTCATTGTACACTATACACAAGGTACACAATACCCTACATACATATATAGACAATGAATGAGACAACAATTGTGTTGAGTGCCATACTTTTTTGACCTTTCATAGACAGGGAAATAGATACTTACTTGCAGTGCAGCAATAGACATATTTAGTGGAGAATGCTGCCAGAATGGTGTTCCAACTATACTTTCTTGAGTCTCTACAATGCCATCTATGACCATTGCTTATATATATATATATATATATAGAGCCAGATGTAAAAATATCTGAGCCTCTTGGGAATATCAGCACTTATTATACAGGGGCTCATCTAACAGCATTCAACAATAGCTAAAACCCTCATATTATATATTACCTTTTAACAACACAAAGGGGAAACAGTCCCTTTGGCAGAGGGAAATGGAAGAGAGAGAAGGAAAGAAAGAGGAAAAAGAGAGGAATGAGTGAGCTGGGGGGGGGGGGGGGTGTTAGATGGGATCAGGAGCCTTACATAGATGTTGTAATTGTTTCCATGCTGTTGTCTACAAGGCCACTTGTTTAATCGGTACTTCCAACTATTTTGAGTGGGGTCCCAAATGAAAAACAAAAATACTCGCCTATAGTGCAGGCTTGACCGTACACTGATTCTCCCATGCCAAATGCACACACACAACCACTTATTCCACAAATCCATCCCAATCCCACTACAAGGCCAAGGACTTTGCTGGACTCTTAGGTCCCCTCCTACTAGGGGGTTCCTGGGAGCACTCCCACCTTTCCTTTCCTCTTGATAGTGGCCCTGCCTATACAAAACTAATCTACTGAGGTCTTAAACTGGCCTCAACGCTACTTATTTTCCAATTTATTGTACAATGCTGTTGGCATAATAATAATAATAAAAATAATAATAATCAAACTAAAGAAACAGATCTTGCCCTATATACCAAGTTTACAGCTGTTAATATCCTATAGTAATGTACTGCTAGAACAGTACTAATTAGTTTATATGTGGAGTAGGCATATACTACTGTCCTTCCTGTGTTATATTACTGTGCACCATCTGGGAGAAGCTTATTGCAACCTGTTGAGAGTCAGCTGTAAAGTGCCAGCAATAAAGCAGTTACCTGTGTTTTTCATGGCCACTGGCTCCCCAGTAATTAAATGTGTGTGTGTGAAGATCAGCTAGCAAACCCTTTTTCAAGTACTACACCAAGGGGTCTAAGTGAGTCATGTATAACACATGCTCAGCTGGGATCAGCAGAGACCTGGTAAAAATAGTGTTTTGTAGGAAAATAGGTTTGTTAACTGTATTCTTAAAATAAATTCTTACATATACAATGCACTAGCTCACATCACTCTTATTAACCTACATTTAAATCGTACTTTTGCAGCTGTATTATCTGTATTTATACAGTAGTATTTTAGGCTAAAGGAAAGAAATCAAATGTGCATTTACTACTGCCTTGTTTCCAGTAGTCCCAATCCCATTTTGTAAAACAGGTGCATTTCAGCCCCTTTGATCCCAGAAGGAAACAATTCAGAAACCTTTAGTTATAATTTATTTTCTTAGTTCAATATTTGAGCTATTTTCACAAGAAAGTAACTAGTTTATCCAAACAGGTAGTGTATGGGTTAAACATTAAAATTAAACAGTAGATTATACATTAGATCCAATTTCATCATATATTCATGATCTATTTTGTTATATCAGCATCAGGAATTGAGTTTCAAGCACTCAGGATAGTTGGGAAGCTTCCATAATATACATACACATCTGCTGCTGAATTATCAGTTTGCTTCAAAAAACCTTTAAATGATTAAAAAGGTTGTTTGTCCACAATATTAAAAATACCTTGTAATTAACATTGCATTTTAGGAATTGGAAAATTTCCCAGAAGCCCATTCTTTCTTTTTTATGTCTCATTGCATTATGCGGTAATAATGCACAAGCCTCTAAAAACATGATGGTAATGAAAATATGTAATTAATATCAGCAGGGCAAAGTATGTGGGTTTTTTGTCGCTGTTATATTTACAGGAAATTGATGCTTGAGCCTGAAGTTTCACAATACAGCAGGAAAATAAAAAATTACCAGAGAAATCCTGCCTTTTTACTGCTAGCAATAGATACTTCTTAGTAGTATCTCAGCTCTCACTCCTATTGACTTACACAATCTTAGTAGTTTGAGCTCCTATTGTATCAACACTCTGTTCTTGATGAAGAACGAGAGGCCTACAGTTTGTCTCTGGACCCCCACCCAGGCGCAATCTTTAACCAATAAATGGACTCAGTTTGATGGTAGTGGCCTATGCATTGCCATAATTCCACAGCGCAGAGACTGCAAGTTTATATACCAGAAGTATATAATTATATATATATATACATAACATATTATGTGTTTTCAGGAATGCAGTTGGTGAACATGCAAATCTTTATTTTGATTTATCAGAAGGATGTTTGGATATCTGCCATTTTTAATTTTTTTTGGGCATTTCAATAATGGCAGCTTTCATGCATTGAGTGCTGACATAACAATATATTTATCCTGTCGTCAAATACAAATGTTTATGTAAAACGTGTATAACAAAATTACTTCTGGTGCTAAGCATGAGATAGTAAGCAGTGCATAAACTGGTAGTGGAGGCACCTTAGGGGTTATGGTTGCATGGCGTAGGTAGGACAGTAACCATAAATGGAGGGAGGATTAATATATTAAGGCTCATTTATAAATATTGGTGTTAAATTTCAACAGTGCACATACTTATAGAAACCAATAAGCAATTAGCATGGATCAGCTTACACACTAGGAAATGGAAGCAAAGATCTAGCAGCAGCCTCTGGCAAGCTAAACAGACCTACTTTACTTCACTTATTAACTCCCTGTGTAAAAAACCTGCACAACTTTCCTTTACCTTTAAGTCTCTGCTGTCCCTTTCCCTGCCCTCTCTGTGTGCATCAGTCACTGCTATGTTGCCGAGCACTTTAAAAATAAAATTGACACACGAAAAAGTACCATCACACAACTAAATCCCCTTAGCCATTCACCTCCCCTCCTCTACACTACCCAGTCTCTTTTTTGCTCCTTCCCCTGTGACTGAATAGGAAGTCTCAAAACTTTTGGCTTGCTCTCACCTTGTTACCTGACTACTTCATCACATTACTTCCAAACTTCTCCGCAATGCTAATCCCTATCTCAGGGATCCCCAACCTTTGTTACTTGTGAGCCATATTCAAATGTAAAAAGACTTGGGGAGCAACACAAGCATAAAACATGTTCCTGGGGATGTCAAATAAGGGCTGTTATTGGCTATTTATTAGCCACTATATGGACTGGAAGCCTACAGAAGGTTCTGTTAGTCAGTACATCTGTTTTTTATGCAACCAAAACTTGCCTCCCAGCCATGAATTCAAAAATATTACCTGGTTTGAGGCCACTGAGAGCAACATCCAAGGGGTTGGAAAGCAACATGTTGCTCAGGAGCCACTGGTTGGGGATCACTGCCCTATCTAATGAAAACCATAACATCTATTTAATCTCTCCGTCTCTACTGGAATCTTTCCCTCCTGTCTAAAACATGCACCTGTCACCCCCATTCTAAAGAAAAACTCCTCTCTTGATCCCTCCAATCTTGGGAACCTCCGACCTATCTCCCTGTTCCCTTTTATCTCTAAACTACTTGAGCGCCTAGTTTACAGCCGGCTAAGTCTATTCCTATCTGACAATAACCTGCTGGATCCCCTACAATCTGGTTTTAGACAACTGCACTCTACAGAAACAGCTCTGACCTGACTTCCTAATGATCTGAAATCACTGAAGCCATAAACCACTTCTCACTACTAAGGGCTCTGGCACACGGGGGAGATTAGTCGCCCGCGAACAGGGAGTTAATCGCTGGCCACTAATCTCCCCCGTGTGCCAGAGCCCTAATGCTTCCTGATCTCTCAGCTGCTTTTGATACCGTCAATCACCCTCTGCTCCTCCAGTCTTTATATTCTCTTGGCCTTCACAACACTACCTTGTCCTGATTTTCATTTCACAAATAGATCTTTCAGTGTCTCTTACAATGGAACATCATCTTCTCCATTACCCTTTTCTGTTGGGGTTCTTCAAGGCTCCTTATTATTTTCTCTCTATATTTCCTCCCTTGGCAAACTTATCAGCTCATGGCTTCCATGCCACCTCTATGCTGACAATTTTCAGATCTCTCTCTCTTCTCCTGATTTCAACCCAGAGCTCTTAACTCGTGTCTCTTTCTGCCTGCTACTTTCTCATTGTTCTGCTGATCGGCTGCTGAGGGGGCGAGGGGGGTGATATTACTTCATCTTGCAGCTCAGCAATGCCCAGGTTACATGGCTGTGGCACCCTGGGAAATGAAGAATATGGCTAGCCCCATGTGAAATGTCAAAATTAAATATAAAAACATTTGTTTGTGTTTTTGAAAAACAGATTTACATGCAGGATTTTGTTGGAGAAGCTCTATTAACTGTTGCGTTTTAAAAAACATGTTTTCCCATGACTGTATTCCTTTAAATACCTGCCACTCATTTTGTTCAAAGGTTAAAAGTGTGAAGGACAGTATACAGGGGGGACCCATGATCATGAAGTTGGCATATACCGTGTCAGTAAAATGTCTCATTTATGTCTGTGTAGTGTTTCCATTTCCTTGCTCAGCTAGGTTGCACAGATATCAGTAACCTACATATCGCAGTTTCAACCCACCTCTTGCAGAACATATAACCAAAGCTTCAACTGCTCAAGAAACAAGAAAGTACCTCTTTGAGTACCAGATCAGCGCTGCATATAACTCAAAGAAGGCCAAACCGCAACATACTAAGAGAGGGGGCTATATTTTTCCCCTTAGCGTCTGCAGCTTAGCTTCTGCAGATGTTGCCTTTCTCGTATCTAGCTGACAAGCAACTTTTGCAAGCAAGAAATCCCCACCTTCCCCCCTTCTTTCCTGAGCTTAAATACCTTTACCCCGAGATCAATAACCAGAAGAGAAGAAGAAGTTTTGCTACTGAACCTGTTTGTGTCAGTGTGATTTCTTCAGGTCTGGCCAGACCCTTACCCATATATTTCATTTGGATGGGAATAGATATCCTTCGGACATATTAGTGTCCTTAACAATAGTAAGGCTACAGCATCCCTATAATCACTTAGGATTCCTTCTCCTCCTCTAACCCACTTCCTTAGGAACTGACTTTGGCTCTTGGCTAACTGAGCATGCTCAGTTCTTCTCAACACAGATTACTAAACACACCCTCTAGTCTAGCAGCCCATGAAGAGATGGCACTGCTGGTTTCCATGGAAACTCTGGGCACACCACAATTGCTAAAGCAGAAATAACAGGCTTTAAAACAAAGACATCAAAGAGAAGAAAAAGGGTGCAAATGAGAATCTGTTCCCCAAGCCCACTTAGGGCCAACAGAATATTAATACAAATCAATCAATTACTCAATGTACACCTACTAACCACAAAAAGGCAGCAAATGGTATGTTTAACATATAATCCTCTTTATATGAAGATCATATGGAAAACTCTAGCTGTGCACTGTAGTAACCCTCACTTTATAACCTCCTGTCCTGAGCTCAGTTTAAATGTTATAGTGCTTAATCCAATCTTTTAGTAAGTTCTGCCTGTGTAGGCCTGCATTCTTCAGATAATGTCAGAGGGAAAAAGCCCGCTAGGTAACAGCTGCAATTTGATTTAGAAAAATGTGATGGTTCTGGTGAACGTAGAGGATATATGCAGTATAAATGATGCAGTTCAGGTGGGGGAGATGTGCCTAACTTATATACTTGGTAGGAAAATGAAGGGTTAGCATGTCCTTTAAACTCAACTTTTCTAATTCGGAATTGGTCCTCTTTCCTCTCATCCAATACCCATAACCTCGCAGAGGCATCTATCATAGTTAACAATTCCACTATTGCCCCTTATCCCCAGGCTTGGTGCCTTTGGGTTATTCTCAATTCTGCCCTTTTCTTATATACAGTCACTTACAAAATCATGTCACTTTCACCTAAGAAATATTTTTAAAATACAATCATTTATCACCCAAGATGCTGACAAAATTCTTATTCACTCTGTCATCATATTATGCCTGAATTACTTGACTAGATATGTCCTCTGCGCACTGCCTTCAAGACCTCATGCATCAACCCCCAAACGATAAAGCCGCACTATCAGCCTATATAAATCCAAGAAGTATATAGAGGGGAGCACAAGACAAAACGCAATAATGCTACAAGAGTGCTTTTATTGCTATGCCATACACAGCATGATTCAGACCCCTTCCATGCCCTTTTAAAAGATTCTGTAGGACCCTGCTATATATAATCAGTTAGATTCTAATGTCT
This sequence comes from Xenopus tropicalis, assembly GCF_000004195.4. Lineage (NCBI taxonomy): Eukaryota > Metazoa > Chordata > Amphibia > Anura > Pipidae > Xenopus > Xenopus tropicalis. The sequence goes on along the minus strand of NC_030680.2, from coordinate 106,276,764 downwards.
GAACCTAAGCTTCTCATTATTAGCAAAAAATTACTCAATTAGGATAGATGCTATGGATCGAGAGTTGGGTCTGGCTGTCAGAACCAGAAATATATATTTTAACCTTAACCTTAATTTGATAGCTCTCCTTTTTGCAGGTATGCTTCCATCAATGATATGATCCAAGGACCTTTGCTTTGTTTGCCAGCCTGGGATGCAGAACTGGAATATAGTTTTGCACCTAATATATTTAGTTTAGCTACTCATCCCTTCATCTGGTTTAGTTCTGGTATTGGCTGTATGTGGCATGTAAACCCTGCAGAGAAAGTGGCAGGGCTGGCCTTTGGGATGTCTGGCAAGTCTATAGAGCCAACATCAGAAATTATGGGGTCAAATTATTTGTCTGGGGCCTCTACAAGAATGCAAAGTATACTACACAAAAGATTTACTAACAGTTGGGTAGGTTGAACTAAAGGTTGAACTTGAAGACTTTGTTTTTTTTCCATCACAGCTACTATGATACACAGGGTAGTAGTAAATGACACCCATTAGGTTTATTAGAGACTTTGTCTGTTATTATTGTTACTAGTGGGACCGTTAATGGGTACAGGTATGAAACCGGTTATCCAGAATGCCCATGTCATTGGGTTTTTTCAGAATTTGGATCACCATAGCATAACATCTATGGATTTTCCAGCAGACTGATTTGGATCAGTCTACTGGAAAATCATTTCAACATTAAATAAAACCAATAGGATTGTTTTGCTTCCAATTAGGATTAATTATATCTTAGGATCAGGTACAAGGTACAGTTTTATTACTGTAACATTTTTTAAAAACAAGATGATCTTCCTGTAATTCAGAACTTTCTGGATAATGGGTTTCTGAATAACGGATCCCATACCTGTACACTTTCCACAGAAAAAGGTTTCCAAAAGCAAGGACTCACAGAATACACTAAAGTAGTAAAAATTTGTCTGTGCTAGATATGAAGAGGGGTGGGAAAAGAGAAAAGAAAGAAAACAGAGAGGGGATTTGTTTAAGGGTCAAGAGTTAATGTTATGACACTCATTTTCAAAGGAGCCATACCTGCTTATGCCCGACCAAAGGCATTCTGCTGTTTCCAATACTCTTGTTATTAGTTCACTATGGCTACGTTATGTGCATTTCAGGGTCATAAACCAAGGTTAATTAGTTCCGGTTGAGGTATAGCCCAGTATAGCCAAAATGGGGGTATAGTTTAATGCTATCCACAATCACATTATAATTAAGGCAAGATTCCACACTAATACTAGTAACCTAGCTGTGAACAGGCATATATTGAAACTTAGATCGAGTTTTTACATTTCAGCATCAGAAATGTATGTATATTTGTATGTATATTTTTATTTATAAAGCGCTACTTATGTAAGCATCGCTGTACAGTAGAATACATTAATACAAACAGGGGGTTAATAAGATAATAGATAAATACAAAGTAAACAATATATACAAGATACAGTTACAATAAGTTAAGAGTCAAAGACACAAGAGGATGGAGGTCCCTGCCCAGTAGAGCTTACAATCTGTAAATGGATTAAAAGGGACATTTCATTGGGAAGTCCTATGATTATAATGCAGAGGTTAAAATATTTATTATACCATTTTAAACCATTTAGAGGAACATTTTATTAAATAGAAACACCTGGGGGAGGGGCCAGAAAGCAGAAAACTTTTTTTTTTATTGTAGTTGACTAATAATATTTGCAGCAGACATCAGAGTTCTTGATTTATAAAATTAAATCACTTTTCACTGCTCAGAGCTCATGATCAAACTTTTAGAATCTTTAGAACATTTTCAGGATTTTAGAAAAGTGAAATGTTCTCAGCTTGAAATACAAACAATTTTGTGAGGAGAAAAATTCAACCTTTTACATTTCTTTTCCGAAATTGATTAATTATAAAAGTTAAGACATGATACATTTGTTAACATACTTTTGTAATAAAAATTTTAAAAAAAACCATATATATTAACTTTATTGGTAATTTACTGCTTGGTAAAAAACATCAACGTTTTGGTCCTGGTCTAGGTGACATTGTGAACATGGTCCTAGACCAGGACCGAAACGTTGATGTTTTTTACCAAGCAGTAAATTACCAATAAAGTTAATTGAAGGATGCTGGGGTGCGCATAATTACTGGAAATATATACAAGATACAACCATATGCAGCACCTGCGTATTTTGCGAATGTGAACAGCAGAAGGGAGTGCAGACCTTTCATTGTAATATATATATATATAAACAAAGGGTGGCACACCGCTACATAACATACCTCGGGTGCTCGGTAAAGGGTTCCAATAGTATAAAAAATACCAGCAACTCCGGGATTGCTTGTGAAAAATCAAAACATATATTCAAAGTAGCATAAACAGCCAGTAGCATAAAACAGCTGTTTATGCTACTTTGAATATATGTTTTGATTTTTCACAAGAAATGCAGGAGTTGCTGGTCTTTTTTATACTATATATATATATATATATAATAGATAGATATGGGTAAAATGTTTTCTTTTCTAAAGCAACACACTTTGAAACATGTACAAAATGTAGTAAATACTGAAAATAATTGACCTCTGTAACTTTAAAATGGTTTTTAAAAAATGTGAGCTTTTTAGTATCTTAGTGGGTATTAGCCGGAGACTTCAGAAGGGAGGGTGGGAGCTTGGGTGCCTGCATGTTCTTTCCCCTACAGAGCTTTTATAGGGGAAAAGTTAGTTCCGCGTTAGGGTTTGTCTCCTTCCCTCATGTAATGTAATAACACTTCCCAGGGCTGCCATCAGGAAGAGAGAGAGGGTAATGTTGTGCCGGGCCAAGGTAAAATCTTCTTCCAACAAGTTACTTATAACGTTACAAACGTAATTGATATAACTTCCTCAAAAAACGCTTAGAAACGTAAGTAACTTGCCTAGAAACTTATGTAACTTGCGTATCAAACAAAAGACAATGCAGAAAAGCTTGGCAGGGCAAACTCCACTGACCCCCAATGAACTGAATGTTAATTAGCACATTAATCAGTGGAATTTCTTATATGAACTGCTTAATATAGATTTACTGGAGCTGTTTATATTGCACACGCAAAGGGTGTGGCCAAAATTTTTGGGTACTACGCCCTTGTGTTCATGGCGGACCCCATATAAATAACTTGTATGGGGCCCCAAAGTTTCTGATGGTGGCCATGAATATGGCTCTAGGTGGACGCAGAGGTGTTGGTTTAGTGATAGTAGGTGTCCTGTGTCACTTATAAACCCCTACTATAGTTGGAGACTACAAGTTTATATGGGGAGTTGTAGCAATATAGAATGAATTTTTTATGAAATCTAACAGGTGTTCATTATAGTAATTCCTTAGGCTAATGCCCTGTTGCAGTGCACATGAATATTTTCCTTGTATTGAAGGAATGTAATTGACACTTGGGATCTCAGTATTAGTGAAAGAGCTTTCATTTAAATCAAGAACACTTTGCTACCAGTTTTGCCATTATAAACAGGTCGGTTATGCTGCTGAACAGTAAACAATTCCTTTTCACTGGGAAAAAATGAAACGTATAGACATTGACACAAAGCATTTCTCTAGACATGATAACAAATATCTGTCTATAGTTGAATGAAAATGTATTCCCACAATGCAGATTTGTTATCCTATTCTTTTGAAGTAAAATGAATGACTCTCTCACAGACATATTGTACTGCTTCTTCAATATTCAACCAAATAGTTGGATCAGTGATGCATGGTTATGTACTCCATCAAGTGATTTGGCCAATGAACTAGCAAATACAGGATCGGATTCATGTATGGGGTAATTATTTGACACCAAATTATCAAAATTGATATTTGTGTAGATTGTGTTTTTTTTTTTTTTTTACTAAACTCACATTTAAACAAAATCATGAATGTTGTGTAAAGTGTAAAGAAAAAATGAATACCTTGAATTTATAATTTTTGCGCAATTTTGAATGCAAAATACTTTGAATTACGGAAAAAATGTTGGTAAATTACACCCTTAGGGGCACATTTACTAATCCACGAACGTCCGAAAAGCATCCGAATGCGTTTTTTTTTCGTAATGATCGGTATTTTGCGACTTTTTCGCGAATTGTCGCGAATTTTTCGAGCGCTCAATATGAAAAAAAGTCGTGACAATTCGCGAAAGTCGTAATGGCTATGCAAAAGTTGAGACAATTCTCGAGAGTCATAATGGCCATGAAAAAGTCGCGACAATTCACGAAAGTCATAATGGCTATGCAAAAGTCGCGACAATTTGCGCAAGTCGTAACGGCTACAAAAAAGTCGCGAAAAATACGAAAAAGTCGCAAAATGTTTGTTTCCAATCCGATTTTTTCCCATTCGGGATTCGGATTCATGGATTAGTAAATCAGCCCCTTAGTGTGTACTGGGAGCATATTTATCAAAATACTAGTTTAAAGCTTAATATATATATATATATATATATATATATAAAACTTGCCCATGTTCTACTCAGTTCTATGGGGTTTTTAAAGAGAACTCGCTATTTGATAAAGACGCTTCTAAAAATCCCATAGGGATGAATAGAACACGGGCAAGTTTTTAACGTATTAATCTTCCCTTAAGTAATAAATTAATTCTCATTGTGGCCTTTGTACCTTTGTCTCAAATACCATGTTTTTATTTTGCATATGTCTTTAGAGACTATAGAGTTCATTTATGACCTCTAAGGTCATGTACAATTGTCAGAGGTCTCTACATGTTGTATTGGAGCACAGCTGCCAAATACAGTTCTCAATACAATATCTGGTCTAATATCCCAGAAATCCCAATCAGTACAACTACCTAAATATCTAGGAAATAAATTCTAATGAATAGGTAAAATATGGCATTTACTGTACACAAATTATGAATATGAATGTATAGATTTGAAAACACTATTTCATAAGTTACAGAGGATAGATAGGGTCACCTTATGGACCTGTTAAGAGTGTTTTAGCAGCTTGTTGATAAGAGGGATATAATATTCACATTGTAAATAAACACATTATTCATCATTAATTTTAGTATGATGTAAAATATAAAAGGTAAAACATTATGTATTGATAAATGCTTTGAAACTCAAGTGCAGTTGCTCTCAATTGTGTCTTATCCTATCTTTAAAAAACTCCATTCTAATGGAGAACATTTAGGCTAAAATATGCAAGGAATGGTGGAAAAAATCCAACCACTAGACATTTAAAATATGTAGGGCAGATTAATTCTAGTTGGCAGTTATTTGTCTAGCAAACACCAGGTAGTTTTTTTCTCACACCATGCATTTGTTTAACCAACTGAAGTTGCTTGTAAGTATTTAATACCACTTTTTCTCCTTCCCTTGATTTTAGTGCTGTCATGCAGGGTGAAACCAGCTAGTGTTCTCGGTAATTCACCCTGGAGGTTATACAATATATGTGGAAAAAGTAGAAAATAAATTGAGCATTTCTTTTATACAGGGGGAAAAGACAATAAAAAGCAGCTGTATTAAAAGGCATTACTATTTCTGTTAAACATTTTAAAAGCAGGGATAGAAAGTTGCTCTTGGTGACGATTTTACCAGCCATTACTGAAAACTCTGTTCAGTGGGTGTAGAAGGCCAAACCTAGGTCATATGAGCAAACTAAATAGACGGGCCGTGGAGGAAGAACTCATTAGACAAAGATCTAATGCAGTTTGAAGTAAGAGCCCATAAAGTTTCCTTGGAATGTTTAGAAAGCCTGAACCCCTGTTGAACAGTGACTGCTTCAAATGAATCATCCTTTAGGCAATGTATTTCAAAGATCACTAAGTGCATTAAGCAATGTGATACTTGTAATTCTATTCCAAGCTACATTCCAAGTTTTTCAGGTAACACTTGGCTTGCTTTTAGTGAAGATGTGACAAACACATGGGCTCCGGGAGGTAGATACGCATTCCACAATTATGAATATCCCAAACATTATTATATAATGAGCAAAGTTCAGCACCTGTTACTGACAGTCTGCAGATTGTTGAAGCACTCCTCAGTCAGTAGCGGGTATGCCGCTGAATGTCATCTTATTATTAAACAATAGGCTTATCTAATTCTTAAAGGGATTCTCTCATGGTTTTATGGTATAGTTTTTATTACTATATTACACTGTGTACATTGCAAATAATTCTAAGATTTAAAATGTTATTATTGAACCAATAAATGTATTTGCTTTAGTTGTAATATTGGTGTATAGGTGGCTATCTCTGGTCATTGTGCCTGAACAGCTTCTTTCTACTGTTTCTCCTACTCAATGTTACTGGATGAGTCATAGTCAGGCTGGAGTGTTTTACTGTTGAGCGCTAGTTTCATATCTACCACTAGGTAGGGAGAATTTTTAGCAATACAGTGGTCAGCTGCTATCTTGTTACCTTCCCAGTGATAGGTTTCTGGGGAAAGGGAGGGGGGATATCACTCCAACTTGCAGTGCAGCAAGGAAGTTCATCAGAGTTCATCAAGTCACATGACTGAGGGCACATGGGAAAGTAAGAATATGGCTAGCCACACATTAAATTTCAAAACTAAATATGAAAAAGGATTTCAATGCAGGATTCTGTTGGGGGGCGGTATTAACTGATGTGTTTTGTAAAAACATGTTTTCCTGTAACAGAATCCCTTTAATTGTACTATTTTATGTGTTTGTGCTGCACACTGCTTCACTGCCCAGTCTTCTGATGATCAGTCTTCATTATAGGACTTTTGCTGGTAGCCCAAGATAACATCCAATATTTCTGAGGATTTTAATATTACTTTATTACCTGCTGCATACAAAGTGCCTGTGCGATAGCTGCTGATCTCCTCTCTATCCCAATAATTTCAGCACGGAGAGGAACTTGAATAGCAGCAAGGAACTGAGCACATATCAATACATCCTATGTTGTCTAGAAGAGACTATTCTGACATTTTCCCGACATTTAACTGTAAAGAAGAGTGTATCCTGTGGCACAGGGGTTGGTAAAGTAAGGCAAACCAGAGGGATCAAAATGGTTAATACTGCTGCTAAAGGCTGTAACAAGAGAAGGAGGGATAAACATTGCCATTTTATTAAAAACTCATTTAATAATTTACAATAACTTAATAACATTCCATATTAAAATAACCACCAATATATTTTGCAAAAAAATATTCTTCTTTTCTGCAGTGGTTAATACAGTCATTTGCACACAAGTCATTTTTAATTACCATCAGTATATTTTTATCAAACATTTCCAACTGCTAACATATTCTAGAAAGAAATGAATAACTTATGTTTGTATGCAGTTTAGAACTACTAGCTGTGTTACCAGGATTTTACTACGGATTGCATTTAGAGAAGTAGATGCGGCTATCCTTACAGTCACTGCAAATCAATAAAATTGCACCTACTTTCATTGGTCTATGAGGTCACCTGCATCATTAATTTCCATTAAACGTCTGCTAACAGCAACAGGGGCAATGGTCAGTCTGGCACCGTGCCAGTGCCCTGCACCCTAATGTTTGTGCAGGCACCCATCAGTGGATTCGGCATCAAAGATAAAGCACATAATCCCAGTCTGTTAACGATGACATTCAAAATGGCTGTCCAAATCACCAGGAACAAGGAAAGGTTGGAGAAAGAACTGCCACATATGATGGTTAGTGAGGGCAGGGAAATGCCCCAAAAAATACATAGGAATCCTTAGTGTAACTTGGGTTCTTTTTTAATAGTCCTTGTTAAAATAAATAATGCCCATTAGGAATAGTGTAAAAAGTGTATAGCATATAGTAAAACCATTTCTGTGTGTAAATATATATGTACAAGTAATTTTAGGACTGTTGATCAGGTTTGTAAACTTTTTCTTTACAGCAATATTAAATACAAACTTAATGCTTAAATGCTTAATTTAAAATTCTACATTTCTTTATATTTTCCCCGAAAGACGGTTCTTCATAAAATCAGGCACCAAGATGGTTATTTGTAACCCTCACCAATCAGAATGAATGCTGTGAACAGTCCATTAGCTGTGAAAAATTTGAATGGTGTCCAGATTCCAGCTTAAAACAAAATTGAAATAAATCCAGTGATTCCAGTTTTAATAATGCAAATGTAATTTGTTCAGACTACAGCCTCACAAAAGAAGAATTTGGATGGTGAGCAATATTGGGGATTTCACTGTATAATTATTTTGAGCTACTCAGAGTAGCCAGTGTCCTGTTCATGCCAAGCCAAGATACCAGCAGGAGAGAACCGTGTCCAATCCAGAAGATAAATGACTCCGTCAGTCTGGTTTATCCTGCACTCAAGACCCCTCCTTCAGTTCTGAATTATACTCTCCTTTAGTTACAAGGCCAGTTTTAGGTCTAGGCTGCCTTTTGGTGTGCTTGCTTTGTGCGGTTGTGCCTCATTTTTGTTCACATTATCAGCTGAAGGTTCTTGATCAAGCGGCACCTGAATACTGACACTTCCACTCTGTGTGATAGCCCTTGCTTTGATGGAATATGAAGATATTTTGGCTTTGCTGTATTGGCATTGGCAGTACCAAACAAGGCACCTGTAAAACAAATATTAAGATTAGAATTCTAGCCATTATGTATTATAATGAGTACCTATTTATCCAAAGAAACAAATTAATGCAGTAAAGATTTGGGTGGGGGTAGGGTGTCTCCTCTATAATGAATTTAGTATAGAAAGTATGAACAGGGCAATCTACTTGAAATTGTATGGCAGCCCAGAAAAGTTAAGTGTTCGCTTTAATTGCCCTCCTACTTTCCTCTGTTAATGTTCCTCTGTTAAGTAACCTTGTTGTAGAGGCTTGGAAAGGTTATGCTTTTTCATTATCTGATCCCTTATGTTCACAGTGCCGCTTCAGGGGTCCTTGATGCCCTGAGGCGGCCAAGTTGATGTTGCCCCCCTCGCTCTGTATTTTTCATATAAGTGGGCTGAGGGGGGCCGCATTGCCAGTGCAGAGAGCACAATAGTGTTTTCAACACTAGAAACCATAATTCTGATTTAAACTGATTTTTAACTCTTTAAGTTTGCCGCTGCTGGTAACTTGCTGGGAGCTGCTGCCTAAGGTGAATTGAGAAACTCTCCTCAGGTGCCAGCACCCAGCAAGTTACCAGTGCCCCTGGGCTGCCATATTTGTGCAGCAGTAATAGAAGTTAAGAAGGGACAGTCAGGTTGGCAAAACAATCATGTTTAACAAATTCAAGCAACACTTACTTGCAAAAGGAAGCCTTTTGGTTAAAATTAATCAACATGACCTATAGGTAACTTTTTATGTACACTAATTTTTTTTTTTAGTGTCAGTATCACTTTAACACTGTCCTGCTTATCAGAAGAACATACTCCATGGGCTATTTACCCAAGTCCTAAGCATTTTAAATAGTAGATCCCATAGCTGTACTGGCTGGTTGCAGTGCTGAGGCTCTATTTGTTTGTGACACACCCTTATTGTGGCTGTGCATAAGCTAAGTTTGTAATGATGAACACAGCTTGTCTTTTCATTATTATTTTATCAGGGTTACAATAGACTCCCACACAAAGCTGCCTCTAGGAAACGTCCACAGTTTTGCAGTAATCTTTGCATTTCTACAAACTTGGTGGATTATTACAAGCAAAACAATTTGTAAATAATGTGACCAGTTTTGCAGATGCAAACATAAATCTCAATAGATACTTCTTGTTGGTGCTATTTTGTACTCTGCTCTGTGAGTGACAGAGGCTTGTCTGATTTCCTTCCATTTCACCTATAGAAATAATGACTAGTAGCACCGTTCACCTGCCCATTATATACTCTCAAAACCATTTTTTCATTTCACATTGTGCTGCTGGGCATCATTATTATATAACATAGCTCAGGCTGCATTTTAGATGTTCACTTAAAATTGTAATTCCATTTTTTTCTTATTTTCCAGCAAGAGCCAAGTTGCGTCTTCCAACCATGAAACTTTTTTTTTTAAGGTTTATTTTGTGATAGCTGCAAAAAAGCTAGGATTCCTTAGCAAAACAATGGCTGGACTAATGTTTCATAAAAGCATCTAATTTGTCAAAAGTGAAAGCAAATATTATGGAGAAAATAATGGTGTTGTTGTCATTCCTTTTACAGAGCTACATCAGTGAAGCCATTCCCTTTACTTAAAAGCATTGGGCAACATAACACTGATATCTATGCACGTAATTATGGAGGAGAGAATAGAGAAACCATATTCCACACCTAGTTGACTTAAAGTTACTTCCCACCAATTCCTCTGCTGCTGTTTAAATGAAAAGAATAGGCTCCCTGCCTTGACCATGGAATAGAAATTACATGAGTAAATGTATGCTCTGCTGTAAACACTTGTCCTTTTATTCTTAGAGCTCAAATTAAAAAGCTATCGGTCGTATTCCCCGAAGCAAGGTCCTGACACAGGAGATGAGCAGGAAGAGCTTTTTGAGACAGGAGGGAGCTCAAAATTTGCTGTAGGCTAGATTGCAATATTATACATCAATAGGAAGAGAGAATCACATGTAGTTATTGTCACTGCTCTGCCAGTTGTCTACACACAGCTACAAGCTATTGACTTTTCAAAGACTGATGTATTCAAAATAGTAGGAACCTCTGGACAGGCTCACCTACTGTAGCCTGTGTGTATTATGTGTACTTGATATAAAATATATCTTTTGAATAATGAAGACAGCATAAATATGTAGGCTGAGACAATTATGCTTTCATTCTCAACCATTTTGGTGGTTAAATGTACCTATTTGGCATAAGGGGACCTGTCACCTACACATAAAAAGCTGTATAAAAAAAGCCCTGTGCAAATTAAACATGAGACCAAAATTTGTTTTTCTATTAAAACATCCATTCCTGTAATAACTGTATTTAAAAATCTGAGCTGTCAATTATATATTACCTGCCCTGCCTCTATTGTAAATACTTGTACCTTTATTGCACACTTTTATTATATATTTAATATTTGTATTTTTTTTTGGTCTATGAAAAGTTGGGAGGAACACGGGTCAAAAAAAATTCATTACAGTAATGATGCTTCATTGTTATTTGTATATGACAATAAACTTGAAACATGAAACAGACAGAGGTGGGGCAGGAAATAACTTTCACTTTCCATTCAGCACTTCATAGATGTAATTGCATTTATTTAACCTGTACATGAGCATGGGCATCAGGTGCCAGATTATGAATCTTAAACTAGATTTTGGGATGACACAAAGCTTGTCTTAATAACAGTGTTTTCAAAATGGCAGCTGGCTGCTTGCTGTGATTGTGTACTTGCAAGACTGAGGGAAACAAAATGTATTTAATTAATGTAGTATAAGTAAAGTTTATTTTGTTCTACTAACATGATATAAAAGGATTATTAATTATTTTCCCTTTAACGTTAAAGGTTGAGATTTTTACTTCAGCTCAGTCCTCTAAAAAAATTCCTGGACACACACAAATACTATAACAAGAAATGAGGACTGGTGAGGCAAGATTTTGGATAAACTTCAACTTAAATTCTCAAAAAGGCCATACAGGGACTTGTTTCCAAAGCTGGCATATACAGATGCCATATGTTACATGTTAGCTCCTCCATTGTAGATATGCTTATGGGTTAATAGCAAATGTGGGAGTATTTTGATACTTGGCTTTGTCCATGTGGTAAGAAAAAGGTTTTTGTTCACTTTTATGCTTGTTGTAAAATGAACTCTCAGTCATACGTGGTAGCCATTCCCAATTCTGTACAGATATATTAACATCTGCTAGTTGTTTGGGGTGTGTGGTTGCTACTACAAACAGGCATAGCCTTAGATGGTCTGTAGTGGGCTTGTATATTAGCAATAGAGTCAAGCACACATTTCAATAGGGAATTACATCCCTTTCATTAAAATCATTTATGCTGCTAAAACAGTGTGTAGCATGTACATTTTGTGGGGCTCCCACTTGCCTTTCTGAAATGCAGGGTCTGTACTTAAGTCACAGTGACTTCATTCATGGCTATGTCTGATAATATCCCCTATAGAGTGTAAGCCTTTTCAGGCAGGGCCCTCATTACCTACTGTATGTGTTTGTCTGCATGTCTGTTATCTACCCTGGTACAGCACTGCAGAATGTTGCATAAATACACATAATAATCATAATACTTATTAATCTACAGATGGCAGGCCATACTGAACTCACAGATGATTACTTTCCTTAGCATTTCAAGTACACAGAGTCCCACAGCCCCCCACCAGCCCACTAAATATTGACTGTCCATGACATCTTACAGCAGCCCCTCTGGCATTTGCCAAAATCCACATATTGGCAGCCTGGACCTGCTACCTTCTACTTCATGTGCTCCTGTGTCATACATACCTGTATCTGAATAATAAAAATAAAATAAACTACAACCATCACCCTATGGGCTTCTTCATAGTAGAAGTTATGCACAGACATATTTGTTGCCTTTCTTCACATCCAGGTAAATACAGGATTAGAAGATATTTATATCTTCTATGCTGCCTCTGTCCTTTTTAACTTGCTTATTGCCTTAAAGGGGACCTGTCACCCTAAGAAACAATTTCAAATTGTTTTCTATTGTGTTTTTCAAGCAAAATAAACTTCACCTACACTGTAGAAATTATTTTAATCTTATTTTCTTCAGCCTTGGAATTCACAATTGCAGCAAGCAGGCAGGTAACATTTTGTGGATACTGTTATTAAGGCAAGCTTTGCATCCTGCCAAAATCTTGTTTCTGTGCCAGTATGGGGGGACCTGATACCCATGTCCATGCTCTGGTTACAAAATTACATGTTGCCGAGGGAGGGGGAATGTGAGCGGCACAGCAACGCCTAATAAGTTCTGAATTGAAAGTAACTGTCTGCCCCACCTCTATGCCTAAGGTACAGAGGCGGGGCAGGCAATATATGATTGACAGCTGGGATTTTTAAATGCTTTTATAATGGGCATGGATGTGTTAATAAAAAAATGGCTTTTGGTTTCATATTTAATTTGAAAAGGACTTATTATACAGCTTTTTATGCCTGGGTGACAGGTCCACTTTAACATCTGCAGCTTTATCTTCTTCAAACTAAAGCTGGCCATACACTGAAGGATCTGCAACTTTAGCGAGGTCGCCAAAGAGAGAATCTTTCCCTGATATGCCCAGGCTGCCAAGGTAAGGACCGCATCAATGAGCTGCTTCACTCCTTGCCACAACAGGATTTTGAAACATACCCGATCGACATCTGGTCAATTTTTGTCCAGATGTCAGTATCTTTATTGGCTCTTAGGCCCACCTTAATTTCCACTGTATGTCGTCACTCTTTGATCTCTAATATCCTTGCACAATACATGAGTTTTAGTCTATCAGTGCTGGTCACATGCAGAACTAAAGTATGTACCCTTGAAATTATCTCTAAACAAATAAATATGTAGTATTGTAACATTTCGGAATACTTGGGTGTATTCTTGCTTTTATTAAACAATTACTATTTCAGCTGTGTCTATACTACTACAAATATTTTGTCCAGCTATATAACTTATTCATGTTTTTTTTTTTTAAAATATTTTAAATATTGTTAAGCTTATTTGAATGATAGATTATGTAATCATGTAATTACCAATTGGCTGATATATATATGCCTGGTCTTTAGGGATAAAAGCAACAGTATATGCTCAAAATTAAATATATCAGGAACTTGAGTACCCATGAGAGAAGAATAACTGCTCAGAATGTAAAAACTGGGGTTTCATCCAGAGATGTAAACATAATTATAATTGTTTAAAGCAGCAATCCTGCCTGGACGATTTTTAAACAAGGGAATTCATCCATTACATTGCTAGTTTTGATATTGTGAGAGCTTCATTAAATGTACGGATAAAGTTCAGCCTATTCCTTGTGAATTTATGAACTGGAGTATAATGCTTTAACATGAAAGCCTTCCTATAGTTTGAATTACTTAGTGGTGTTTGCAATAAAAAAGTACCATTTTCAATATAACATCAAGAAACCTATTCAGCGTTGCCAACAATGACATTTCTCTGATATATATATATATGGAAAGAAAACTGCAAATTAATAATGCATTGGCTTTTGATATTCCATATTCTCCATCTCGTCGCAATATTAGTTTTACTTACTTATTATAATAACAGGAAATCATATTAGATATTCATGGTACATGTCTAGGTGTGAATTGATGTTTTCATTACCATTATTGGTTATCATGCACTTTCTTAGTATTTGTATAAAATGTAGGATAATGCTCCTTAAACATATCTCAAACAAAATAAACAAATTTGTTAAAATACAACTGCAATGGTGCAATGCAATTTTCACTATACTGTCCTATATATAAACTTGTGGGTAAAGACTAATTCTCCCCATTTATAAAAGCCAGTACTGGAGTGTGCAGTTCACTATTTCCATTACACTAAAGACATTATGGAGGAGGCCAGATAGTGGCAACTAATTTAAAAAAGGAAAGGGAGAATTTCAATGTCCAAACAGAAATTGTTTGTACTGGAGGGGAGGCATTAACTTTGTATGAATATATAAGATGCCAACACTCTAAACTATATTCATTTAAACATATATCCTCCCTTGAGAAGAGAAGATTTTTCATCTTACAGTTACAGCTGAAGCAGTTGTACAAGCAGAAAATTAGATTCATCAGGGAGCCAGATGCCTTTTTATCAACGAATACAAGGTTACTGGTACTAATGTGGTGAAATGCCAGTTGGTTAAATATTACATTTGATGAATAAGGCTAGTGCTGAAAATACGGTTTACCTATGAGTTTAAGAACCATCTATACTCTAACTGGGAAAGAAGTAATAATGAATGTAATTTTATTTCCAATGTTGTTGGTTCTTTAAAGCTATTTCGGGAGGGGAAGAAGGTTGTCAATCAATCCTAGTTAAACCCACTTATACAATTAACTCCTCCTTATCTATAAGCCATTGACACAGGCTGCAGCTGTAGTAAAGTACAGACTTAATTAAAAAGAGCTAATTTGTATTTATAGGGGACCTGTCACCCTAAGAAATAATTCCAAACTATTTTCTATTGTGTTTGTCAAATAAAATTAACTTTACTTACACTATATAAATTATTTAAATCTTGTTCTCTTCAGTCTTGGAATTCACAATCACAGCAAGCCAGGCAGGTGCCATTTTGTGGACACTATTATGAAGGCAAGCTTTGTGTCACCACAAAATCTGGTTTATGTGCCAGAATGAGGGACCTAAAACACATGCCCACATACACATGTACTGGCTAAACAATTAGATGGTGAGGTGGAAGGGGGAAATTGAGAGCTTAATGGAAAGTGAAAGTAATTGTCTGGGTGTGGATGTGTTAATAAGAAAAAGTAATTTGGGTTTCAGATTTCATTTGAAAAGTTTTTGATATGTTTGGGTGACAGGTTCCCCTTTAAGTCAAACTCTACTTATTTTAGAATGGTAGGCTAGTAAGCAGTGTCAGACTGGGGGTGTAGGGACTCTCCGGAAAACTTGAGATAAGGGCTTACCCCCCCCAGCTAAGGCCCATTTCGCAATACCGCCCAATGCCAAACCCCCCAGCACTGATGACTTCTCTGGCCTATTTCTGCTAGATATATTCTTGTAGCTTGCCAGAGAAAGCAGAATGTAAGTCGGTTCCAAAACATGCAGATAAAGAATGTGGTTGTGCACAGTAACCTACACACTTATGGCTCTGACTGTGCCCCGATCTGTGGGTTCTGGCAAATGCCAGAGGGGTGGCTGCAAGATGCCATAGACAGTCACTATTTATTGGGCCTTTGGGGGCTGTTTGGCTACTGTATACTTAAAATTCAAGGGCCTATTTTTAAATGCCAGTCCAGGTCTGCACACAGTAAATGTAAAACACCAAGCAAATATATTCTTCCCTTTAAATGAGAGATTTCTTTCATTAAATGTTTTTCATGCAGTGCTCCTCTCTTAACCACCATTCTATTTAAAGTAGCAGGAATGCTACAGATGCAGTTGATTGCCAATAGATTATTCACATTAGTGCAAACTAGAATGTTTTCTGCAGAGTGCTTTACCATACCTGATTAAACAGCCATAGACGATCCCTCTTTTTAAGATAGTAGCTGCCATTTTAGCTTGGTCTGACTTCACTTCTGTGCCTGCATCTCTGTACTCAGATTATAGCAGTGAGGGGAGGGGGGAGAAGGGAGGGGGAGAGAGAAGCAAATTGCGCAGGCTTGTGCTCTGCCATGAGGATTTTTCTGAGAGAAGGAAGTCTGACACAGAAAATCATGTATACAGAATAAAAGGAAAGAAATGTTGTGTAAGTGTTATTGGCAGTATTTACATAGACCATTCTGAAAAAACTTTGTACCTTTCCTTCTCCTTTAAGCCTGTATACATAATCAGCCAATCAAAACTGTATGTAGATCTAATGCAGAGCCCAAAATGTCCAGTCAAATAAAATGTTGCAGTCAAAGTTACAAAATACTTTAGTTAAAATCCAACTCTGTTTTTTAAGTTCATTAGTGAGGCAAGAGATTACAGGTTATCAATAATCTAAATAAAGTGTCAAGTGCCAAAAAGTGCAATTGTGTCACAATGTACTTAGATAAATTAAAACATATTAAACATATTAAAAAACAACCTATTAGTTAAGAAAAGGAAATCACGCAGGGTGAGATATCCCAAGATAGCTACTAACTAAATTGATTTCTATCTAATCTATAGGGATACCACCAAGTGGGAGAACCCAAGGGCTCAAATTTTCCCTTGCCTATTACTGTAATGGGGAGAGACTAACTAACCAATAAACCACAAGGGCCCTCAGAGAGAAGCGCAGAATATCAGTGCTGAAAGTGTCTTGGAGTGAGAAAATAATAATTGAACATATGGCCAATCACTGATGCCTATTATTACCTTGATATACCTCAGATCAGTAATTTTGGTTAAAAGGAGAAAAAGTTTAAAATAAAAAATAATGATTATGCTGACACGCGTTTCACCTACGGTTTTCTTAAAAAAGGGAAAGAATCATGCAACTTGCACTTTTTTGGCACTGGACACTTTCAATTTTTGATCCATTATAATTTTTTGATTCACTAATAAATCACTTGCACTTGAATTGTATTCTACCAACAAGGTAAAAAGCCACTAAGAGTTTTGTCTGTCTACCAATGTATAGTTGAACTACACCCACAGTGGAAACCTATTTCTTGCACAAAACGGCTGCAAAATTTCATCATGGAAAATTCCTGTTTGCGGCAGAAAAAGTTTCTGATATGAGTTTTGTGAATTTCTCAGAGGTTTCGCAAATTTTTCAGCTATTGAAACAGGATAGAATCGTTTATCACTATTACTGAGTAATCCTTGCCCTTCCCTATTATTGCTCATTGACAAGTTAGAAAAATACACAGTACTGTTGCAATCATGCATTTGGAATTTCGATAAAAACAGTACAAAAAATGCAATGACAGTTTCCTTTAAATTCTAATCTTTGTATACAGAATATCTTATTAACTTAGACTTGAACAAAAGCAATTCTATAGTCAGAATTAAGCATTAGTTTGGCACAGCAATAATAAATGCTACTTTCTACGTGTAAAATTAAGGGACAGTAGAAGTATAAGCAACTTTTTTTCATAAATAATGTATGAAATAAAAATCTCATTAGCTTCTAAAGAAATAATGTACTTCATAGTTTTTATGAACAATAGGTTTATTGTTCTGTAAGCATGAACTTTTTCATTTGCCGCAGCTGTTTTTATCTGAGTTCACTTGGAGCGCACAGTAATAAAGGGTCCCAAAATTCTGTCATGTGACATTGAAGCAATGAGCAAGATTAGATTTGCATTGCTGCTAACTGCCTTATAATTCAAGGACAATGACCTGTTATTCCAAGCCTGCATTTGCAATTGCAGTTGTCCATTTTAAAAATAAATTGTAATCATTGTGAGAATATTACATATTGTCAGAGAGCAAGTTTAGCCAAGTTCTCCCCCCTTCTTTTGCCAATAAATTTACACAGCTGCACGCTAATCTGCCTTCCTTTTTGCTCCATTAGTTCAGGCCAACCTTGGCCACGTCTGATAATAAGGATGTAGGGTCTAAATGGCAGATTATAGTTAAATGCATAGTGATTGGCCTTTATAATTAAAATTCTGCAGTGCCTGAAATAAGATGTGTATGTTGATCAGGGCTGACTCCTGTTGCACATATGTTAAAGCAGCTGTCCCTATATTTTTTCTCTTCTAACATTATTAGACTTCATTATTCTTATAGGTGACCAGGAGGATGCCTCACGTAGCATAACATTGTCAGCTCTATGCACTGCTTATTTTTCAATATTTTTGTCCCCATACTTGAACTCCATATCTAAACACCAAAAATGTATTTATTATATACTACTTTACCGAGGTGAAAATAACACATTTTTTCTCCACATATCTGTTGACCCGTTGAAAAAGTGAGCAACCAAAATGCAGGGTCGGACTGGGCCACCGGGAAAAATCCCGGTGGGCCCCGGCTCTAATGGGCACCCGGCGGCCCAGTCCGACTCTTGCCGGCGCTCCCCCTGCCCGACTGTTCCTCCCCTGAACAGTGAAATTTATGCACGCTCGAAGAGGACGTTGGGTGGGGGCCCTGCGGGGGGGGGTTAGGGGATGCGGCAGGCAGAGGCACCTGCAGGGCCCCGGTGGGCCCTCATCCCCCAGTCCGACCCTGCCAAAATGTGCTCTGCTGGGAAGGGAAGCAATGTGGTAAGGAATGGGAGTCAGAGGTGTAGTCAGAGGCACAGGTGAATTGGCCATCTGATGAGTTTAATGCCTGTACTTGGTCATGTGACTCTTGCATATTATTGGGGTTATGTATTAAAAAGCACTAAGTTTGCCCAGGAGAACGCACCACACTGAGGCATCCTGATATCTGAGCTTGTGGAAACCTCATGGCTGCTGACTATAAATGAAACCAACCATGTATATGTACAATATACTATTCATTAGATTTTATTCAGCTCAAATTTTGACTATTTAGAGCCTTTACCATGCTGGACCCATATCTTTATTAACATGGGAGGAACATAGACAAATCCGTACCATGCACAATGAACATTTAAAAAGGCCTTAGCTGTAAAACAATTTGTTTTACCTTTTTTTTTCTTCTTTTTCCTAAATCTATACATCGCTACCAAACTGTAAAGGTCAGGATAGGTTTGGGTGTTTTGAAATGCTGACTGGAAGCGGTTTTTCAAAAGGTCAAGATGTCATGTAGTTTCAGAGTTATGGAAGTAGTAAGGGTTTCCTGAGTGCCAGTGAACCCCCCAGCAGCTTTGTGACAGACATTTTGTGACGTGAAGACAGCAGGGGGTTGGAAAACAAAAGGTATCTGTTTGCTGTTGGGCTGAAAGGCAAAATAAACTTTCTCTAAATACCTACCTTGTACTGCAGTTTATATAGAAGGGCTTTCTACATAATAGTCATTACCTTCCTCTTATTGAAAATTGTTTTAACAAACATTAATTGTATTTAATATCTTTTATTAGGATCCCTGTACATCTATTTACTTTGTTCTGTCTTGTATGGTTACATACAGATATATGTTCTGCCGGTCTAGATCTTGTGCATCCTGACATAGGGCAAATTTAATCAAGTTTAATAGAAACAAAATGTACAATTCATAGTTTTTCATTATTATTTTCATACACCAGCACAGAAGATTACATTTCTGCCATTGGGCAGGTTAGGTAATAAAACTACTTACTGATGAATTAATTATATTGTTCCAAAAAATATGCCATGTTTAAGCAGGTCTTTAAAACTGTGCAATTAAAGTTGACAAGGTAATAACAATGTAATTGAGAATATATCACATAAGGACTCATTTCAGATATAAATGCTAAACTACATAAGTGCTATTGCTAGTAGCAACCAATCATGGCCCTTACATCGCCTACCCTGTACTCCTATAACAATTTAAATCCTCTTTTGGAGTGATACGGGCCACAACTTTATCAGTTACCAACAATGTAAACAACATACGGAAACATACATAGAAATGTGCAATCATATAATGTAACAAACTGCCACCCCCTCATGCTGTAACTCCAATAGCCGACTGCTACTGAGCAAATTCCCAACGGCCCAGTCCATCTTTTGTAATAGGTTTCCACTATTCTGACCAACTAAGGCCACCCATATTAGGGGTTGAACCATTGCCCAAACACCTGCCTTCTTGTGGCACCCACTCTCCCCTTGGAAGACTGACAAGGGCCCCTTTAAGAGCTGTTTGGAGACAGTTTCTTGGGAACAAATTAAGTATCCCATCTATCCCTTCCCCATTACTACCCTTAACGAACAACTGGTGTACCCACAACCCATCAAAACCACATAAGTGACAGTGGCAAAACAAAAAAAACGTAAAAAATAAATAAATAAAACCTCCCCCGATTCTAGGGAGGGCACTTTACTTTTTGCTTGCCAACCTAAAATGGTGACTAGCTCCTCCTGTCCTGACACTAAATGGGTGCCCCAATTCCACCCCTCCTCCAATCTTGAGCTGCTATCCATGGCTCACAGGACTTTCTTTTCATCAGGTGACTGCTTTTCATCAGGTGACAAATAAACTAGAGGCAAGGAGGAGATTCTGCCATTTATTGCTGCTCAACTCATCTTCCTATGCACTGAATCACATGTGCTACTTTACTCTCCCCCTAATTTTAAAAAAAAAAAATACACAATGTACAAAACCACCATATATTATATAATCCCTTTTAATAAAAATATGAATTATTATCTAATGAAGATACATAATAGCAGAGAGAGCTTTCTTTACAGGAGGTCATTTGTTTTGGTAAGTACTTTGTTTAAATGTTATAACGTAAATTAAGGTAAAAGTGGTAAAAGTGCATAGCAATCCATTAATTTATGAAAAAACTTTTCGTGATATTAATACATGTATTTGCCATCATTTAGTGGCAGCCCAACCAAGTTAATGGGAAAATTCAAGACTAATTCCAATCTAAAAATGATGAACAAATGGCAATGGCTGCCAGATATTATGTGATGATGTCTGGTGTTCAGATAGAAATGTGTGGTTGTATTTCATACATTTTTTTGTTTACAAAGCTATAAATAGGCCCCAAGGGGATTTCACTCTAAAGCCTCCATTTAGTGATTAGCCAATCTGTCCTGTTTTGCTTAACCGAAAAATTCATGAAACGGCAACAACTTGCAAAATGCATTGGTCAACTGGGCGTTTTTTCATAGCGACTTTTTCCATACTGGACAATGGTAAGAGTCTATGGGCCCGATTCACTAAAGTCCGAAATAAGGAGTGCTATTTATAGCATGCGTTAAAAATCTTATCACTTCTTATTTTTCACTTGATTCACTAAAAGGACACTTGTCATAATTAAGAAGCAATGTTTTTGGCGTTATTTATCTTGCAACGACATATTTTCAAGCAATATATTACGCAGCGCACAACATATTACGCAGCGTGCGATATTTTACGCAGAGCGCAATATATTACCCACGTAACCATTACTTTCTGAAGACAAGAAAATTTTGCGCTCTGCGTAAAATATCACGTGCTGCGTAATATGTTGTGCGCTGCGTAATATATTGCTTGAAAATATGTTGTCGCAAGATAAATAACGCCAAGAACATCGCTTCTTAATTATGACAAGTGTCCTTTTAGTGAATCGAGCGAAAAATAAGAAGTGATAAGATTTTTAACGCATGCTATAAATAGCACTCTTATTTCGGACTTTAGTGAATCGGGCCCTATGGGTGTTTTTTTGCTCATCACTATTTCTGTTATATTTATAAATTGTGACTTTAAGTCCCTCTTTTGCGATTCAGACAATGATAACTTGGCCAGAACTGAGATCCTCCATTCCTCACCTTAAATAAAAGGAGCAAAGTTACACTATTGGACTAAATCTTATGGACCCTTTTAGGTCGTCATATTAATGTTTATGAATTTCATGAATATGCTGCAATACTCAAGCAAAATATCTTTTGAATTGAGATTCTAATTCATTATGAGTGACCAGTGTGTCTAATAGCATAGGGATGGAGAGACATTTTATGTTTCACGCTACAATGGAGCTATTAACCAAAATATGTACGCAAGATACGTTTTTATTTATAAGAATTATTTAGTACAAACATA
Source organism: Xenopus tropicalis (assembly GCF_000004195.4). Taxonomy (NCBI): domain Eukaryota; kingdom Metazoa; phylum Chordata; class Amphibia; order Anura; family Pipidae; genus Xenopus; species Xenopus tropicalis. Next base: position 106,254,637 of record NC_030680.2, on the reverse strand, counting down.
ACATTTTGAACACGTTTCTGTTTCTTGTGGTTTTTAGAAAGGACAAATTGTAAATCTAAAGAAACATTTGAAGTTTAAAAGCTCAGAGCCTGCGTATAGTTGTAACTATTATTAATTGGAATTTTGTTAAGGTTCACATCTAACAGGTTTTACGGTGCTATAAAATCCTAAAAGGAGAACCATCATTGTAGACTTATGGCTACCAATTCACTATTTGCTACACGTTTAAAGGAAACAGGCTGCCGAGGTGAACTGATTGCAGATGGACTGTGCAGCTCTTCCACCAGGATTTTCAGAATGTATCCGTGATTTTTCACATAATCCCATAATCTTAACTAATGCCATTTATTAAACTAACATGGAGATTTAGTGCTCAATATGAAGTTTTAGGTTGTTAATATATAATAATATAATGAATGAATTAAGAGCGGACAGATTAGATTTAAAAGTAGATGTGCAAAAATCATTGAATCACTGGTAATTTTGAATTGTAATTATATTCAAACTATAGGCCAATTATGTACCGAAATTTCAGAAGAACAGGCAGATTCACTGAAGCAGTGGATACATGAATACAAAAAATGCATTTAGAAATTACATCCCCCCCCCCCCAAAAAAAATAGCCTTACATATTTCATGTCTGAGTGTGACAGCTTAATAACAGTATAATATGAACAAGTACTTAAGTTTTTAGACTTGCTTTATTTTAAGCATATACAGGTCCTTTTTAAAAAATTAGCATATTGTGATAAAGTTCATTATTTTCTGTAATGTACTGATAAACATTAGACTTTCATATATTTTAGATTCATTACACACAACTGAAGTAGTTCAAGCCTTTTCTTGTTTTAATATTGATGATTGTGGCATACAGCTCATGAAAACCCAAAATTCCTATCTCAAAAAATTAGCATATTTCATCCGCCCAATAAAAGAAAAGTGTTTTTAATACAAAAAAAGTCAACCTTCAAATAATTATGTTCAGTTATGCACTCAATACTTGGTCGGGAATCCTTTTGCAGAAATGACTGCTTCAATGCGGCGTGGCATGGAGGCAATCAGCCTGTGGCACTGCTCAGGTGTTATGGAGGCCCAGGATGCTTCAATAGCGGCCTTAAGCTCATCCAGAGTGTTGGGTCTTGTGTCTCTCAACTTTCTCTTCACAATATCCCACAGATTCTCTATGGGGTTCAGGTCAGGAGAGTTGGCAGGCCAATTGAGCACAGTAATACCATGGTCAGTAAACCATTTACCAGTGGTTTTGGCACTGTGAGCAGGTGCCAGGTCGTGCTGAAAAATGAAATCTTCATCTCCATAAAGCTTTTCAGCAGATGGAAGCATGAAGTACTCCAAAATCTCCTGATAGCTAGCTGCATTGACCCTGCCCTTGATAAAACACAGTGGACCAACACCAGCAGCTGACATGGCACCCCAGACCATCACTGACTGTGGGTACTTGACACTGGACTTCAGGCATTTTGGCATTTCCCTCTCCCCAGTCTTCCTCCAGACTCTGGCACCTTGATTTCCGAATGACATACTTTGGACCACTGAGCAACAGTCCAGTGCTGCTTCTCTGTAGCCCAGGTCAGGCGCTTCTGCCGCTGTTTCTGGTTCAAAAGTGGCTTGACCTGGGGAATGCGGCACCTGTAGCCCATTTCCTGCACGCGCCTGTACACGGTGGCTCTGGATGTTTCTACTCCAGACTCAGTCCACTGCTTCCGCAGGTCCCCCAAGGTCAGGAATCGGTCCTTCTCCACAATCTTCCTCAGGGCCCAGTCACCTCTTCTCGTTGTGCAGCGTTTTCTGCCACACTTTTTCCTTCCCACAGACTTCCCACTGAGGTGCCTTGATACAGCACTCTGGGAACAGCCTATTTGTTCAGAAATTTCTTTTTGTGTCTTACCCTCTTGCTTGAGGGTGTCAATCATGGCCTTCTGGACAGCAGTCAGGTCGGCAGTCTTACCCATGATTGCGGTTTTGAGTAATGAACCAGGCTGGGAGTTTTTAAAAGCCTCAGGAATCTTTTGCAGGTTTTTAGAGTTAATTTGTTGATTCAGATGATTAGGTTAATAGCTCGTTTAGAGAACCTTTTCATGATATGCTAATTTTTTGAGATAGGAATTTTGGGTTTTCATGAGCTGTATGCCACAATCATCAATATTAAAACAAGAAAAGGCTTGAACTACTTCAGTTGTGTGTAATGAATCTAAAATATATGAAAGTCTAATGTTTATCAGTACATTACAGAAAATAATGAACTTTATCACAATATGCTAATTTTTTAAAAAGGACCTGTACATATATTTGGCCCTTTAGCATTCTCCTAACATATGGTAAGAGCACCATCTCTGCATGTAGGCAACTTCTTCATTAACTATATTTAAAGGGAGTTCTAGCTCTATCACAATCTTTTGTTGCTCTATCACTCACATATTTATTAGAGCCAATACCAAGGCACCACTATTGACATTATAATTAGGGTTACTGGTATCTAAAATCATCATTTCTATGGCTACTCCATAGAGTAGATCTAGCAAGGTCACTCGGATGATTCAAGGTGCTACACTTTGTAGGCAGCTCTACCTCCATCTTTATGTCAAGATGGTGCAGGAAAAAATCATGAGCAGACAGAGTAGCCTGCAGGGGCCTAGAGATACACCTTATTGCACTGGAAAAGCTAACGCCTGACTTCAGTGAAAAACAATATATACTGTACCTTTTAATGAAAGGGGTCTTTTTATTAAAAACTTCTGAAATGGCAGGCAAACCATTCCAATTTATTTTATCACGAAGGCAGGCTCCTTGGCTCTATGACATTTCTAATTTGATATTTGGACATGGTTTTGTTTTATTTTGTTTCAGTACTGAGGCTATTGTCAGATCTACTTTCATACTATTCTGTTCAATTGTTGGAGCTTGCAAACAACAATAAAAAATAATTCCCTGATCACACCTGGCATCTCTGTCTTTTTGTTATGTACAAGAAAAAAAAAAATGAGAAACCGTTGTAGTGGAGCAAGATTTGCCATATGAAAAGACATGCCTGAAAACAGCTGCACCCCAGATCTTAATTAAATAATACTCATAGCACATTGTTTAAATGAACAAACATGTTGTCCTTATGTTGTGGAATTGCGGAAGAATTACACTTCCTTACATTTTATAATTAAACAGGTCAAATCCTAGGTGCGCTTTATGAAACCATTTTAGATTTAATTTGCACCTGTGGTTCCTTGTTTGAATAATGCACTGTAGAAATCAAATATATTTTATAACAAATGGGAATTTCAAAATAAACATGTTACTTATTGGTCTGATGTCTTTCAGTATGTTCAGTGGAAAACTTCTAAATCTTTTAACAACCAAGTCATTTTCAGCTCACAGCATGTGGGGAAGCAGTACAAAGGTATGCACAAATTAAAGAAAAAAAAAGTTTTTATAGGCTTACTCCAATTTACTTACATTTTTAATTGATCCATTTTTAAAGAAGTTTTTTTTTCCTCAGACTTTTTTGTACTGGCTTAGGGGCATCTGCACTGTGCTGGGCTCAGTGATGCTGCTTCATGCTTATATAGTCCAGCACAGTTAGTAAATAGCACTCTGGGCATGGTTCCCTATGCAGGACTAAAAGTCTTCTAGGCCACTGGCCCTGCAATGATCCCTGGATTAGTGTAGGAGCTGGTATAGAAAGAGCTGCTTGCAACAACCTGACAAGCAATGTGGTACTGGGAAAAAATCAATTGCATGTTATTTCCTAGGTCCCATTAAAGCATTGACCTTAAGTTCAGTAATAATAGATTGCTTATTTAATATGTCCCAGTGTTTTCCATACATGGGCAGAGTTAAGCTGCTGATTTGGGTTGTTCAGACTGATACAGCAGCTTATCTGCCCAGGTATGTGGCCGTTCAATGGGCCTAACTAACTGACATTGGCTCAGACTACATGTATTACCTTCATTGTAATGCAATTCTTTGGCAACATTGTCAAACAAGTGCATCTTAAGGTGGCCATACCACCTTAAGTTTAAAAATCATGTAGGCCCACTAAGGAGTAGTACTAAAATATGATAGCTTGGTACTTGCAAATACAAGCCCAACTGCCTAATAAGTTCTTTATATAGTATGGTTGATGTGGGGTGCCACACGCAAAGATATTAGGTTTTAGGGATGGCACTGCTGTGTTATATAGAAGTGCAGCTGCTATCAATATAATCTTGGATTCTTCAATCCCAACACCCCTGAGCTATAACTGATCCTAATCCCTTTCCCTAACTACATCTCAGTTACAATATATTGGTTAAGTTCCTATTTATCTCTTACTCCAAATACAATTGGAAGTAGGTTAAAAACATTAGGTTTGAGTTAGGGAGGCACCTCACTTTCCTGCATGCATGGCTGCCATGAGAAAATTTTGGGCTCCATGCAAGTTATTTATATGCCCCCCCCACATGAACATGCCATACCCCTTGTGTGTGCGCGCAATATAAACAGCTGATGTTACAATGTAATAGGCGGTTCATATAAAGAGTAACGTTAAATTAGTGTGCTAATTAATTATTTGTTTAATGGGGGCTAGTGGAGTTTGCCCTAAGTTTAAACCCTTCACTCCTTTCTGCTCCTGCTCTGCATATGAAAGTTATGTAAGGTTTTGTAAGTTTAGGGGCCAAATGATCTTGCTGTGGGGCCCAATAACTAGTCAGTAGTTCATAAAAATAGTAAAAAAACAATTAATGTGCTAATAAATCGGTTTTTTATTGGGGATCAGTGGAGATTATATATAAATTAGGTAAATTAATTTAAAGAAGCTTAAGTTTATGCATAAGTTACATAAACTACATAAGTGTATGATGTTGCTGTGGGACCCAATAACTAATTATTCCCTTGCTGGAAAGTTCATGTAGAAGTTGCTAATATAATTCAGTAAATAGATAAAAAGCTGACGTTACGCTATAATAAGCAGTTTATATACTGTAAATAGTTAAAATTAATATGCAGTTTATTATAATACAGTATATTGGAGGGCAGTGGAATTTAAGTTTTGTAATTCATTAGGGGTCAGTGGAGTTTGTCCCTGCCTGTCCCTGTTGAGCTTCTCTGCATTGTCTTTACTTTATACACAAGTTACATAAGTTTCAAGGCAGCTTCTCCGAAGCATAAATTGCGTAAGTTTTGATGTAACTTTATACGTAACTTGCGCAATTTGCATAACGTTTGATGCCCCCGGGCCCCATTCAGAAGTAGATTTCACTAGGCCTGGCATAACCTCTCTCCCCCTGATGGCAGCCCCGCCTGCGTGGTACAGAGGGGACTAGGAAATACAAGCGTTGGTTTGGTAATTACAGTTTAATTTATAAAGACACTGTACACTGCATTGGCTTTTAGGACTCTGTGCAGTATCCAGCTGGACAAATAACTAATATGCTGTAATGTAATGTTATGTGCATATAAATGTATCCTGTTTTAAATAAATTATCCTGCAACCCTGCTTCAAACTCTTATTGGGGAATGGCATGATTCCAGGTCATATGTCTCCTGGACAATTAATAGTTCCACTGACAGGTGTCAAAATGTTTGGAATCACTCTCTGTTTTTCTTTTCTTTTTTTAAATTTCATTTGCTTGGACCCATTGGTCAGACGATTTCTGCTTTGATAGAATGACTGCCGCATTTCTGAACGACTGCCAATGCCTGGCATCATGTTGCGTGCCATTGCCCATAAAATCAACATGCAATACAGCTAATTATTATTCCTAAGTTCAAAAGCAGTATGGCAGCAATAAAACAGACAAGACTGCACTACATACCAGATTAATAATCAGACAAACAGATTGTGGACTTTCATTGTTTTTTTTTTTTTTATGGAGAAGCAGTGAGAGGTTTCATCTGTTAAATCTGCATTGTGATCCAAATCACCAGGAGTTCACACAGTAAATCACAGTGCTTGTTCATATATTTATTATTGTTAAAACTTGTACCTGACAAGTTTAACCTCACTCACTAATCACTACTCTCCCAGTTATTTCTCCATGTTTCCTTGCCCTTATGCATGCACAAATCTACAGGACTATGGATTTATTTAGACAGGATGAGGAGCTCCAATGGGCTGATCTGAGTCTGACCTTCATTTAAGTTAAGGCTCTAGTCTAGATTTTGATGAGGAAAGCGCTCTATTAACATTTTAATAAAAAATATATAAAACAAAGAACAGGGTAGAAGGTAATTTTTCTACCTTTATCCTATTGTAGATTCCTTTGTTAAACTAGAACGCCACCCAACACACAATTTAAAGGAAAACTATACCCTCAAACAATGTAGGTGTCTATAAAAATATATTGCATAAGCCAGCTCATATGTAAAACCCTGCTTCAGCTAAATAAACCATTTTCATATAAATATACTTTTTTAGTAGTAAGTGCCATTGGGTAATCCTAAATAGAAAACTGCCATTTTAAGAATTAAGGGCCGCCTGCTGTGATCAAAGGATTCACAGTGCACACAAACAAGCCAAGGCACACATACATGCTAGGCCCCCCATCAGCCAATTAATGGACTGAGTTCTGTATTTTGCTCCCACACTTCTTCCTGTTGCAGTTAAAGTTGCATTATTTCTGGTCAGGTGATCTCTGAGGGAGCACACAGCCCATCTCTAAATGGTGGCTCAAAACAAAAGATGCAAAAGGGCAACATTTACTGATATATATATTTCAGTTTGACGAGATTCTTTAATAGGTCACTTAACATAATATAAATCTGTTGGTTAAGTATTCATTCTGGGGGTATAGTTTTCCCTTAAGTAAACAACATACATTAAAAAATATGCAGCCTTTTCATGATTTTTAATGTAATAATATGATTTGGAACAGTTACCTAACATAGGCCCCCTGTTCTCCTGCTGATCTGGCTGAATACTCAGAGACTCAAATAAAATGTAACAGTAGTCGACTGTCCTTGGCCTGCCTTCAGCCTGTATCCTCCAAATCACACTATTCCCTGCACACGCAATGTCAATAAGGAAAGGAATATCACAGTGCAATGCCTTGTGGGTGATGTAGTTCCTGCATGCTTTCCGTAAACTGTGGAGAAGTTGTTACAATTTGTAACATCTAAGTTTTAGTCCCTCCTCCCCTGCCAGGATTTCAAATGATGGAGAAAGAGAAGAACTTTTTTTGCAGCTGGATTTCCGCTTGTAAAATAGTATTTATTCATAATTTTTAAAGGAACAGATTTCAGTGAAAGGTATAAAGGGGTTTCTGTGTTGTATGGGGGCTCCTTAACAAATGATTGATTTGGAAGCCAGAGTTCCCCTTTAAAGTCTAGGGGTACAAGCATCTCAGATATAGAGTGTTTTGCAGGAAGAAGCTCACTTCCGCAGTCTAGAGTCTGGATAATAATTTCTTTTTACCATTAAATGTTTGTGCAATTGATGTACAGTATTTTTGAAAAAAATCTGAAAAAAGTGTTTTTTTCCTTAAATGAACTGAACTTCATATACAGCATGAGATCCATTGTATAACATCACCTTTGGCATACAGCTAATTACTATATAGGCATAAAAGGTCAAAACAAAGAAATGAGCCCATCACATCATGATACACAAATACTTCATACACGTTTCATGTCTCTTGTTTTGCTTGGAAAACAGCTGCAGGTGTCTTCTAATTATATCCCCATTTCCACAAACAACAACTGGCTTATTTAATTTGCTGCATTTGGTATGCATTCTCCAATAATAGCAAAGTACTTTCATTACACATTTAGCAGACTTTCCAACATTCAAGCTACTCAATTAATACATTATTTACAAGTTAGAGGTTATTAAAAACAGATTCTTAATTTACTAATGATTAAACAGACCCCAGGCATTATTCCAATTTGTGTTTTTATTGAAAACGGAAGTTGGAACAAGGTGATAAAAATGTCACATATTCGAACGTTGCCTGTTCCAGATGAAGATTTGCCTGGTTATTTATTTATTTATTGGAAAGAATACCTGTCACAAAGTGGGAGGACAAAGAGTAGAATGGAAAGCAACAACTTATGTGGTGGGTTTAATCAAGAAAATTGAGAAAGGGCCCTGTTCATTAGTACTTTGGAGCCAATATTGACTTACATTTACAAAGTTTTACTCATTTCTTTAGTAAAGACTATAGCAAGTTGCTTCCTGACCATTTCTAAAATGTACAGGTGGGCAAGTTAGTGGTGCTTATATAGATTTCCTCCACTTTTTTTTTTCTTTTTAATCTTAAAGTATTCAGCTATACCTTTGATTTTCAACCAGTGTCTTGCAAGAAACATGTTGCTCAACAAACCCTTTGCTGTTGCCTCCAAGCCAGAAACCAGCATCAAAACCATCTTTGAGGCCGGTAGCAAGTTTTGGGCACTTTTGGAGAGACTTTCCTGCATATTGGCAGTCCATATAGGGGCATCATATACCAAAAAATATAAATGCTTCAAGCTGCTATAGAGAAGGCGGTAACAAGTAATATTAACAATTTCAAAAATGCAGTATAACGGAGGTTTCCCTATCACTTCTCCTCACAGCTTCAGGCACCTGGCCCCTGTGCTTAGCTGCAGACCCTTCGAGTATGGGAACTACTCTCTTCACATCAACAGTTTAACAGTGGAAACAAATGGGTCACTCACTGAGACACTTTGGTGGTCAGGGTGCAGTGCCCCAGACCTATAACAAGGGAAGACTCAATGCATATATGCCAAATGGTCATGCAGTCCAAGAAACAACGTGTAGCAGTTAAAAGCATTTGTTTTGAATTTGTTAAATAAAGAATCATTTTAACCACTGCACTTGGGTCCTCGGAGTGCACGTCTGAATGGTATCTAAGCATCCAAGTCCACATGAGACTATCAAATAGTCAGTCACAGCCCTTATTTGGCAAGCCCCCCAGGAATACACATGGGTAAAAAAGTTTGGGAACCACTGAGCTATGCTAAGTACAATTTACCAGGCAAAAAAAGAATTTACTAGACCTGTAGTCTCAGAGATATATCCCTGCTACCAGCAAGATAAAGCGATGAGTGAAGTATTGATTAAACTGTAGCTTTCAAAGCTTATGGAAACAAAGTTTTTTTTACTGGTATAATTATAATAGCTATACCTGGTGGAATTTTGAAATTGAAGGACCATTTATACACTATATATATATATATATATATATATATATATAAGTATAAGTATGTGTAAGTAGCAGGAAGAGCCGCATTGTGATCTAATTAGAAACAGTACATATATACAAAAATAACTATCTTTACTGAAAAAAATATTATGTTATGACCTAGAAGTTTACCATAGATGTAAAAGTCTTCCTAGATAACTGATCTCATTCTGTCAAAGGGAGTGTGATACTCGCAGTCTGCTCTAGCTGGTTCTTAAGCAAACACACAAGCTGAATGTATGGCAGCACCCATATAGATGGATTACTCCTTTACCTGGGCCTACCTGTATTTCCACAAATCACATAATAGACTAGGCAGGATTTGTAAGACTAATTTCTATTGACTAGCAAAGATATAAAGGTTCTTATTCTTGACTTGTCATGTTCTAATGGGAGGCATGTTGAAGGCTTGTGCATAATAACAGCAATGTGTAACCTTTGTGTTTGTTCAATAAAAAGCAACATAGAACACAATAAAACAAATTCAGGGTGTTGAGTGTATGGCACAATAACGGTCTTTCATTAAATGGATCCATCAGGAAGTTTCAGACTAATTAATTTTGTGTTTATTCAGCTTTGCAAACCTCCTCAGTAGTGTTTCATTTACCATGAAACTGCTTTGCACAAGTGAATTACTCGTGTAGTGACTCAAAGGCATTTAACAATGTCTTTGAAATTTTAAGTACTGACTTGAAGGGATGTTTAATTTTTTTCCCTTGTACTGAAAAAAAAAGGATCCAAAACGAAGAAGCATAGTGCTGAAACATTTGCCTCTTTTCTGCACAGAGCCAAAATGGAATGAGAAAAAGCTGAAGATTATTTACTTTGTTTAATGGCAGAAAGCATGTTTAACATGCACAAACAAGTGACCTTAATGCCAAACAGCAGTACAGTTTAGAGCTATTATTTCAGAAAATGCTGAGGTCTCAAGGGAATCTTCTTGAGCAAAAGAAGCAGACCTATTAGTAGAATATTGCATTATATTATTTCTTATACAGAATTATTATAGATTCTTTTAGTATCAAGTGATATCTAATTAAAAAGCTGGAAACTGCCAAAGAAACATATCCAATAATTATTAATATCTTTTTAGTAGAGCATTTTAATTGTAAAAATGTGAGAATTATACTGGAGATTTAATAGCTGGTAGTCGAAATTATAGATTGCAAGCCATTATGGCCCAAGCTTTCTGATTGTCTTGGTTTGCTTCTGTTTGCTCTGCAGTTTGTGCTTCGTTTGTTTCTGTTTGTTCAGGGTTGGACTGGGACAAAACCCAGTAGGACCCGGCCATAGTGGGCCCCAGCGGCCCAGACCTGACCCTGCAGGTGTCCCTCCCCTGCCGCATTTCACATACGCATGTTCAGGGGATGACGTTGGCAGTGGCTGGGGACCCTGTTGGGAGGGTTAGGGTGAACAGTGGGGGACGCGGCTGGCGGCTGCACCTTGGGGGGTGCAGGCCCCTGGGGTGGCATCCCCGGTGGGCCCTTCAACCCTCATTTCGACCCTGCATTTGCATTTACCCCTAACGCATTAATAATGAAATAAGCTTGACAACACTGTTTTGAGAAATTTATACCAAATGTAAAATATAGGGGCTTATTTATTGTTTTTGTTCATTTTTTTCGCAGTTTTTTTTGCATAAATAATCTTGAATTTGAATTATGGTTTTTATTAAGCAAGAAGATGTAAAAAAACTTTGCATCTGAAAGCTTGTGATGTCATGTAGAAATCCATGGGAGCTGTCCTAGGCAAAATCTTAACTATTTAGTCAATTTGAGTTTTCCAGCGTTCTTCAAACTTTCCAGCATCGTGCCCCGTTAAAAATTATGGAAAAATTATGAATTTGAGATTATTTTTTATGGTTTTATTTGATTTTCTTTTTTTTTACTAGTATTTTTAATACATAAGATAAAATTTGTGTTTTTAAAAATTACGAGGTTATTCAAAGCAGAAAAAAAAAATAAAAAATGACACAAATAAAATTTTAAAAATAGGTGTTAAAGTGTATATTTTTGACCCCTAAAGATACATTTCCCCCCCCCGCTGAATGTTGGAACGTTGTTAAAAAGATATGCATGAATAAAAATGTAACAAAAATATGGGACATTCACAGAACAGTTGTTATTCTGGAGAAGTAGTTCACAGCAACCTATAAGCATGGATCAAATATCTGCATTCGGATTAATCAAATCTAATGACTTCTTATGGGTTACCAGCTTAGATTAAAAATTTCACCCAATTGAAAAACCCCCTTGTGAATGTAATTCATTTAAACCAATTTTGAGATCATCACACTGTAAAGATCATTAGATTTTAGACAGCCCTGACATATACAGATGGGCATACCAGAGCTGTTTGTACTCACTTGATCAGAAGGGTCTCTGCAATAACACCAAAACATACCGCTGCTGCTTTAAATAGTTCAGCTGGTGGTGGGTTCTTCAACGTTTTCAACTGATGAACAGTAAAGGCCACCAGCACCATTAAACCAATTAATACAACAGATAATAGCAGATTCTTCCAGTGACAAAGCATTATTTTCCATACTGGTCCTTCCTGAAGGTGATACTGAAAGTATAAATAACAGGTTAATTAGTCTATGGAACCTTAGACTAACTACTAATGATGTGGCAAACCAAGCAGTTATTGCACACTAAATATGCACAGTGGAAACTTTGAGACACTAATGATCCCTTTTATCTTTATTATGTGTAGAAAGGATATTTCATGTATGGCTACCGCATGTACACCCAAAATACTCAAAATGTATTGCTTTAATTTGCATTTAGACATTACACCTGAATAGGAGATCAAACCATATGTAGTCCTTTTCACCATCCCCAAATAAATACATACACACAGTGTCAAAGAAGTTTGGCTTTGCTACTTTTATTCCCTAACAAAGAAGTCAGGTCAATTAGTTTGTACTTATCAAATGTCACAGGCCTATAATAACCAATGACTAGATGTTTCATCCTGAGGCAACTCACCCACTTCATGCCAGTTCCACTTTGGTTTTGGTGCTCTTTCCTGCTTAAAAGAGTGTTGATATTGGCACTTGGTTGTCATGGTGTTCTACCAGTTACAAGCCCTTCTCTGTGCATCCTACTGATTTCTCCTGTCAAGACTCAGTTTGTTTCTGGAACTCTGCTTGCTTGCTGCCTGGCCTGACTCTCTGTCTGTCCATGGATCGTCATAATATTATGATTAATAAATATAAGATATGAACTATTTCTCTATATGGATATTATGCATGCAGGAATACAGAAGTTTTAGGACTAATATATTAGGCTGGACACAACCATGTTCTTTTCATCTGGTAGACAGATGCAGCAAAGATTACAGAGGTTCAAGCAGTGATGGAATTCTGTGTCCAACTCAAGAGGCTCTTTGGGCTGTAGGGACCATAGAGTCTAAATATTTTAGGTGGTGGGAGCATAACTCTTATAACTTGCCTATTTTGCTCTAGTGCATTTATGATTTAAGGTTCTAGGTGCCAGTTTTTGATAATCCCTTTTATCACTTAGTTGCTATGGCACCACTGCTAACTAAGGCCTAAAAGGTTTAAACAAATATTTACACATTTCAAAAAAAAAAAATCAAGAGATTAAGAATCACGTTCATATTTCTAAAAGACTTAATATTGTTTTTATCACGTAGTATTGCCAAGCTAAGTATTCTCAATTGTAGGTTATTTTAAGCCATTAATTTCCCACATGTCACATATTTAATATGGAATTTGACCACTGGCATATTATGCAAGTTATATTTCATAGGCATGTCGTAAAGAAGAACTATTATTGCCATTTAAAAATAATTACTTTTCTAGTATGCAAAGCTATACAAACAGTTACAAGTTAATGAAGAAATCAAAGTCATTAACGTATTTCCAATAAAACAGTTTAAAAAGTGCTTAGCAATATTTCTGAACAGATGGGTTGCACTGGCTATTTTGTCTGTGTGGTAATATGATTTTGGATTGTCATACTTACATTGCTACATTCCCTGTAGCTTGGAGAGTGCTGGGAGAACTATATTTAAATTAATGCATTTCAATTTCTGCCACGCAGTGGCCTCAGGCACAGTTTTTTTCCTCTCTGCTTGGTGATTTACCAAGCAAATAGAGTTTCTGGCACCATCTGCAGTCTCTCTGAAAAGCTGCCCATCAGTACATTTTCTCTATTATATCAAAACAGCATGTCACCACTCTGCGGGCAAGCTGGCAGCAGTGGTCAGTAGGAATAGCCATGCCATTTTGGTAATGGATCACAATGTTGCCACATGTAGAAGATTAAACCAATACAGAAATAAGAAAGTCTACTACAAGGTATAAAGCATATCTCCTTTTCCTTACTATATGTGCATAGCCATAGACTGACGTTTATTATTCAACTTACTATAAGGTGAGTAACTGTAAATTAGTGGGCCTGACATGGTGTCCTTGCAGAAAATTTGCAGAATAACTTTATGCACACTCAAACCACCTATCAGAGCAAAAAAACATATTTCCTACCATAATGTATTTTAATGTCTTATGCGAAAAGTTCTCAGGACAGAAAGTTACGGAATATGCAGAGGACCTATGTCTTATCCATGCTTTGACAATAATCTCCTGTGTGCCATAACTCCAGATATACCTTCTTCAGATGGGAAACTTGTATGGAAATCTGGCTGACTGCCCATGGGTCATTCTATGGATATCATACTACTGTATGGACACCTTTGTAATGTTCTGCTCATTCCGGCTGCAGCTCTTCACCTTCTATAGGCCAGTCAACAGGCAAATATGGATATGTATGGCCAGCCTTAGTGACAGCTCATATTATTTATGCTGGAAAAAAATCAAAACTTTTCTTATAGATATTTCCTTTTGTTTTATAGCTTATCCCAGGAGAAGTCTCAGCCTTTACATGCCTCTGAGAAAGCAGAACAGACCCAAACAAAGTAAAGAAATCATCAGTGAGTCACAAAAATGGTCAGAAATAGTGGGCTAAACCAGGCCGCACTCCTGACAAAGCCCCCTGACTGGAGACAATACATGTAGGCTAATGGTGTCAGTGTGTTTCTCCTACTCTGCTGAAATACAACTTTTATTTTTGCCATCTGTTTAGTATATTATGACTCATGATTTTTATACTTTGCCTGGGACTGTTCTAATTTCTCAGGGACATGTTAAAGCTTTACTAATGGCAGCTGGGTGCATCCCTAGTGCACAAACATGTGCGATCTGTGCCTATGCTTTGTTTACTACTACACAGATTGCTATAGTAGATTTATCCCTGTACAAACTTTGTATTTAAAGTTTATATGCTTTATGCAGTCTCTACATTGGTACATCTCTAAGCAAGGCAAGTTGGGGTACATTAAATGTTATGGTATATTAACCACAACAAGAGATCCTCTGCACTCACCCATTATCAATATATAGGACATTAAGACATTCGGTGCATTTAAGCTACTAAGAAATGCCCTTCCCTTTAAGCAAAACAGGGATTGTTTGTCCATATATTGCAATATACTTCAAGCTGGCCAACTGCATCAAAGTCATCCCTTCTGGCCAGTCCTACACTGACTTATGCGATTCATTAAGAATTCTACTGCTTCAATATACATTTAGCCAAGGGACTAAGTTTTACCTGCAACTTTCTTGCTTTCAAGGTTAAAACCCCCATATGGATGCCCTTTTATTGGCTCCACTGGGATCACCTGACTGCAGCTATGGTATATTAACCTGCATTTTGTGTGCTTGTTTTTATTTACATATATTTATGTGTCTATAGTTAAGTTGGATTGAAAAAATACCAAAATCCAAGTTCAACCCTTCTAAGTGAACACTAGTGCACACACATATAGGTAGACCCATGCCAACCAATCTATACACTCTATACAATACTTAATTGTAGATATTAGTATCACAATAGCCTTGGATATTATGCTTGTTCAAGAACTCATCCAAGTCCCTCTTAAAGGCATTAACAGAATCTGCCATTACAACATCACTCGAAGGGCATTCCCCAACCTCACTGCCCTTTTTTCCAGAGAAAACAACCCCAATCGTGACAGTCTAACCTCAGTTTAAATCTTCCATCCCCTTTACCAGTTTAGTTGTCTCTACACTCTTTCCAGCTCTCCCAAAAGGGAATAACCTCATTTTCCATTTTGCTGCCCAGGTTTTCCAATTTTGACAAATCGCTCTGCAAAGTGGCAGCATCCTGCATGGAATTTACTACGCTTTTACACAATTTAATATCAGCAAAAATAGAAACCGTACTCTCTATGCCCACCTACAGGTCAGTAATAAAAAAGTTAAAAAGCAAAGGATCATGGACTGACCCCTGCAGTACTCCACTAACAACACTGGCCCAATTGGAAAATGATCCATTTATCTATTTGTACTCTATCCTTCAGCCAGTTCTCTATCTAACTGCAAATATTATGTTCTAGGCCAATATTCCTCAATTTTATCATTAACGTTCTGTGCTATACTGCATTAAATGCTATATATATATATATATATATATATATATATAAAGAAAATTAGTGAAATTACTACATTATGATGATATGTAGCATATGAGCAGCAAAAGCCTCTAGAACACCCAAAATAATGTGTAAGAAGCACAAAAAATCTACAATGATCACAAATCGGCTACATTGATGTGTGACCATCATTTAATCCATCCCCAGAATGCATCTGCAAATGCACTCTGTTAATTTATGGACAGCACTTCATTAATTAGTCTTCTTGTGGCAGGTGCCACTGTGCAATCAAACCTAAGTAAATTGCTCACTGATAATAAGATGCATCCATCTTCATTACTTGGCCCTTCTTGTCGGCTCTTGCTAGGCTTCCTTGAAAACAGTGTCACATGGAACTAAAGAATTAAACTTTTATCCAAACCAGACTCTGCTCTTTCACCTCCATCTTACTCCTTGAGTAGTTCAATTTATTCTTCCTTAATGACATCTTATTACCCAACATGGAGATGGGCAGCAACTAATTCAGCAGGATCTGAACTTGCGTGTGCAAGGGGATAAAAACCATTCTGAAACATGTGTTTTGGGCAAAAATGCTTTCAGAATAGATTCTCTGTACCTACTCTCTCAAAAAGCTATTTTTGATTCCTTTAGATTTTTATTTTAAATGTAGCCAAATTGGTACAGCTGTAAAACATCTCTTTTAAGAATTTTTGTAATAAAAACATCAAGTTTGGGCAATCTTGTCCTCTATTTCTTCCCATATTGTGAGCATATTGTGCATGCATAGTTTATCTGCACAAAACAGGAACTTTCTGATTTAATTGCATGCTTATATATGAACAGGTCATTAAAGCTAACTTTGTTAGTTTGTGTTTATTGCAAAGTAAAACAACTAATTTAAGGTCCAAATCATTAAAAGCAGTCTTAAAGCAACATACTGGCAAGTGACACTTCCAGGGAGTAAACGGTGAAACGCAGAACCCATTCCAGGTTTGTCGTTTAACTCATAAGGGTGCTGGCAGGTATATCCTGCTGCATTTATGAACCATGGTACAATTTTAGGCATCAGTGGTTATTATTGGTAATTCCAACAGTGGTTAAAAGTAAGTTAACACATTCTGATGCACAGTGTGAGAGAAAATATAACTGTTCATTTGAAATGACTGCCCAAGGGAGGCTGTCAAGAACTTTTGCATCATTGAGCCCAACTCCTGAAATTTAGTAGAATATTGTAAAGTCTTACAATCACAGAAAAGTTATCATTGCCTTTGCATATAGAAATTGTCAGTTTTTCTTTTTTAAATATATATATATATATATATATATTTATTCCACTTTTGAACATATATATTATATATATATATATATATATATATATTTATTCCACTTTTGAACATATATATATATATATATATATATATATATATATATATATAGTATAAAAAAGACCAGCAACTCCGGGATTTCTTGTGAAAAATCAAAACATGTATTCAAAGTAGCATAAACAGCCGACGTAACGTTTCGGTCCCCATCGGGACCTTTCTCAGGGCATCCATGCCTTGTAACACACATCTTTAAATCACCAAAAACCAGTAAATCAATAGGAAGTGACATCACAGTGTGCTGCCATAAAGTGGCTGAAGCCATAAAGCAAGTGAAAGTGCTGAAAAGTGCTGTAAAGTGTTCAGTGCTAGGCAACATCAGCCTAATAAAGTGTTAAGCAGCATTAACATAATAAAGTGACTTAGTGAAGATTGTTAGTCCAAAAATTACAGGTATGCATAATATCATATAAAAATTCATATAAAATTCCATGCAGTAAACATTTACAGCGAGAGGTTAATGTGCAACATAAAGTACTTTTTCAACCATACATCGACATACATCCTTTATTATGCTGCGCAAGCTGATCAACTAACCTCACTATCCTGGCAATTGGGGGCCCCCAATTTTACATAGTTAAACTACTTAGTCTTATAGTTCAACTACTTAGTCTACACTAGTTGACACATATCTTAATATGCCAGGTACTAAATGACACTTATAAAGCAAGAAAATATTAATACGAAAAAACATACAATGCAAGTAGTTTAAAACAAACAGACCTAAAATCCATGGTCATCTTAGACGTTCGTAGGACAAATTGGTTCACAAAAAACAGCTTAAAGATAATGAGCAATTTAAACCTTTAGGGGCCACACAGTTCAGTTCATATGTCCAAAAGGATTCCTTTTGTAGTAAAATCCGATCTATGTCCCCACCTCTCGGTAGATCTGCAACACAGTCAATAGGCATACACTTAAATGCGGAGGCCGGATGTTTGGCTTGAAGCCAATGTTGTGCAACTGGCTGCTTAGAGATATCCTGTTTACCCTCTTTTTTCTCACTCTTCTTTAAATTGGGGTCCAGGGCCGCCCCCAATTGTTGCACGGTGCATACTGACCCTCTCTCTTAATTGCCTGCATGTCTTACCACAGTAGAGCAGTCCACATGGGCATTTGATAATGTACACTACGTTACGGGAGGTACATGTCATTCTATGTCTAATGGAATAGCTCTTTCCGGCGTGCGGGTGAAAGAACTTGTCCCCAGTAATCAGTGTGTTGCACATGACACAATTGCCACATTTATAAACCCCCATTTTGTTTACTCTTATCTGCGGGGTATATTTACTCACAGGGTCAGCCGGGGAGAGGAGTTCCTTGAGGTTCCTATTCCTCCTGTAACCAAACTTGATCCTTTTACGATTAATTGCTGTTAACTCAATGTCAGACCTCACGATTGGCCAATGCTGTAATACAGATTTTTTAATCAACGGAGTACGCGCATCATAGGTGGTCATATAAAACACTGTGGAGTCATCATTCCTGCTATTCTGAGCTTTACTTGTATTACTCATCAGCAACAGCAACTAATCGTAAAAGGATCAAGTTTGGTTACAGGAGGAATAGGAACCTCAAGGAACTCCTCTCCCCGGCTGACCCTGTGAGTAAATATACCCCGCAGATAAGAGTAAACAAAATGGGGGTTTATAAATGTGGCAATTGTGTCATGTGCAACACACTGATTACTGGGGACAAGTTCTTTCACTATTAATATATGAGTGGAACAAGTGGTTTGGTAAAAACTTGGAGACAAGTTCAATGATGTAAGTTGTGACCAGCTTTGAACATAAGGGTCAGTTGATTAAATTCCATTCTAAATGGCCAGTGGGGGTTATTATGGAATGGAGGGGTAGGCCATTAGACAGCTGTATTGGTCAGCCTGTTATATGAAGAGAAAGAAAATGAGAATTGTCTTTTGTGCAATATAAAACTGCTTCAAAGGCAGGACCCATTTGATTGGATAATAAAATGGCAAGCAATGAGAATTAAGTGTTTGCCACCATGACCAAGGCATCAAAATGTTTTGTTTAGTTTGCACATCCACTACCATAGCATGGGCAGCTAGTATATTTGTTATCTTTGATTCATCAGTATATAATATCTTTTGCTAGGTCCTCAATATATCAGGTCCCAGTCTGTTTCCCAGGGCTGTACAGAATGTTGTATAACAGAAGTTTAGAACTTTATGCATTTTAAATGGGGTTATTGTAAAGGGAGTAAAAAATACATTAAGGGGTATATTTATCATGCTGTGTAAAAAGTGGAGTGAAGCATTACTGGTGATGTTGCCCAGGGCAACCAATCAGCAATTAGATTTCAATCGGTAGAAAACCAAAGCAAAGCATCTGATTGGCTGTTTTGAGCAACATCACTGGTAATGTTTTACGCCACTTTTTACATAGCATGATAAATATACCCCTAAATACATTGATTTTACATTTTTTAAGACGCACATAGCTTTTCTTTGCTCTTTAACAACATATCCAAAATAAAGGAACAATTCTGTGTCAAAATGAATCTATGTTAATAGTGCAAAATAAAAAATGTTTTCAATATAGTTATCCAAAAATGTCATCTATAAAAAGACTGGAGTAAACAGATGTCCAACATAATAGCCAGAACACTACTTTCTCCTTTGCAGATCTCTAAGCTGTTAGTAGTCAGTAACTAGTAATTATAGGTATATGGTGCTATAATAGATGTGGCCATTTGTTAAATACACGCTACAATATGGTGAATGTGCTCTTACACTGCCTCTTTTCTTCTGCCTGCTGTCTGAAGAGGATACAGTAAGCACATGCTATTGTTTCCTGTACAGTTAGACTGCGCAGAATTGTGGCCTTGGCAAAGACTGAAGCACTATGGGTTATTTATTTTAAACAAGTCAGTGGTATTTACAGAACATAGTTATACAGGACCTTCATAAATGACAAATAAAGCTCTACACATTGTATTTTAGTAGGCCTTTCATTAAGGATAGAAAGTTGAGCTTTTCTTGTCCTTTAAAAAAAAAAATTCTATGACAATGAATAGCTTGGCGTTATAAAAAACAAACTCAAGAGGTGTTTTCAGTAACATGATTTGCTGTATACAAAGTACAGATTTTCAAGATTCATCTTCACATTGTTAAAGATTTAAATCTGAAGGGTTTGTCCATGAGTTTTCTAACAAAGTCTTATCGGTTTTCTCATCTTTGGTATGAAATAAGTCAACACCAGCAAATACTGTATGCTATTTTGTATTACAACAGAATAACTACTTATGCTTTAAATGTACGAAGCAATGATTAGTCTCTTAAGGTAAGCACTCTTTAGAGCTAATGTACTTCTATTGAGAGAATGGTACATTTACTTTGAAAGCATCAATGCAACTGAAAATAAAAAGACAGAAGATTTTGTATTTTAGCATGAAAGCACAAGCTGCAATAATGGAGGTCATATATAAAGGTCCTTTGCAATCAGAAGTCTTCACCAAGTATTTACATTTTCTCTCACTCATTCATGAGTTATAAAGTAAAAGTCATTTACAGGATGCTTTATGTGATTGGACAATGCTAAATGCAATGTATAAAATGAAATAAACTCGATACTGGGTCAAGGGAGCCCTCTGAAGGTTAAATGCTCTTAAGAAGGGTTATGGAAGAAAATATAACAGCTTGGAAAAGTACTAAAGGAGATAAAACATCATGTTCATGTGTTTTAGAGTTAGCAACAGTTATGTTTGATTCAAAATAAATGTGAAATAAGATGTAGTAATCTGGGATATTAAATGGAAGGGGGAGAAGATTCGGGTACCTAGCAGCTCAATACATTTAGGAGGACATCATATAGAAAACAGATTGGTTAAACAACTTGATTCATTTACTGTATATACCAGAGTGGTGGGGTTCTACTAGAACTGGCTGCTTGTCTACTTGTTGTATCAAACACTTATTTTTAATTCTAAATGTAGCTGTACTTTGTATTCATTTGTATTAATTATTAGTGATGAGTGAAACTGCTGCATTTCACTTTGCCAGAAACTTTGCAAAACTGAAATATTAAGTTTATGGGCATCTTTTTCACAACTTTTTGGAAATGGAGACTGGTTCTGTAGAAAACTACAGTGGAGTCTATGGGCATTTTTTTGGCAGCACCCTTTCCCCCCACTTTGGGCTACCAATAGACCTGCCCCTGCCCAGATATTCCTATCAGATATTCCTATCAGATAAGTACCTAAACTCCTACAGGCCTTATCATGACATAACAGGTGTTTTTTTTTTTGCTCCGTGTGTCAAAAAGAAAAACAGACGTGTAACAATTGTGCGGCTTCACGAAATGTGGAATTTCACCGCAAATCTGACCATGCTCAAATTTTTCACCCATAACTAATTATTGTTGTATTCACCCTGTTTTATTAATGTATCTTTCTGCTGCACAGCACTGTGTGCACAAGTAGCACTACATAAACAAAAATATACAATTTGTAAAAATGAATGGAACAATGAATTATGCTGCAATCTAGTTTTTTTCTTGACGTAACCCAATTTAATTTTTTTTATTCCAGTTTTTTATTCCAAAGAAAAACTCAGTTTCAAAAGAAGTTCTGAGTTTAGTCACATTTTTTTTTAATGATTGAATTTCAAGCCTCTAAGAGATAACATGCTACCTTTTTCACAAATTAACCTAACGTATTAAACATTAAAAGATGACACACTTTATCGTTAACAGAGTTACAACAGTATAACTTGATAGGTATTTGCACTTTGTAATGCATTGCAAATCATGCTAAATCCTCAACTTGTATGTATATGATAAGCGTATGTTCAGTATAACTAAAGAAAGTTCATATTGTAACTGAACATCAAAGAGGCCAATGTCATTTGTCAAAGATATTGTTTATCAGTTGGTGAGTTGAAAACAGAGGAGTGTTCAATTGATGTTTGATTAAAAGAGAACTGTTTGTGAATATGACGGAAAATTACCATTATTTGAAAGACAAGTTGTGCTTATTGGATAAATATGGGGATTTATATTTATACATGAAAGTGGTATGGTCCAATTAACTCCAGCTGTGTATATAGCTATGTACACACACATATTCTGACATACATTAGAGGTCAGTTGGATCTTTGGAACCCTTTACAATTGCCTTCTTTTTTGTGTAGAATCCATTAAGGTCTTCAGCTTGGATAAAGGGGCGAAAAATGCAAAGTAGATCTTTAAATTTGAAACGGAGTAAAACAATATGCAGTCTTTTTGTGTCTCAGGAGAAAAACAGGCTGTTTTCTTTCATTTAGTAGTGTAAAATGAGAGAAGGACAAAAGGGAGCTGGGCTTGACATGCAGGGTATACAAAAGTGTGTTATTCTTGAACGTAAACATCTACCTTTAACCATCTGTTATCAGCTCTCTCAAACATTATCCACATCCATTATCGGGAACATTCTGGTTAGTTTAATGAAAGGTATTCACACAGGCTTTCTGGCATACTGGTTGGTCTACAAGTAATCAAAAAGTAGCGATGAGCAAATTTTTTTGGCAGGCATGGATCCAAATTAACATAGAATTAATCCTTATTGGAGGATAAACAATAAACAGCTAGAGGGCTCTTCTATGGCTATTATAATAAGGAATTGGTGGTCAGCAATGCATTATGGGATTAAGATGAATTTTGCCCATGTTGGTTTATAACCCTTATTAAATTAGTTCAATGGTCTCCCAAGGCCAGCAAGATCATTAAACCAATATGTAAAGGGTAGGTTCACACAAATGTGGTCTTGAAGCTTCTATTTAAAAGTAAGGTTTACATATATGTAGTTTTCTATAAAGGACTCCAGGAGTTTAGATCACAATAGTTTTCACTGGTTAACAACACCTGGGCCCGATGGCACCTGCTCTGCATTATATTTTAGGGGGATCTTACAGAGTATTAACATGGGAGAACTGTCAGTGAACAAGACTGCATTTTCTTACAACACTTTTTTGCTTGTCTTAGATTTCTTGTGTAGTAAAACGGAAGATGACGGCCAACATTCTTTTTTACATCTTAATCCAAACACCTGGATATTCAGTTGAAGAGCTGCCCTAGTGACCAACTTTAAAGCAACCATTTAAATTCTTAATCTAACCTAGCAAGAAAACCTATAGAAAGATTGCTAAGCATGAAGTGACAAACCAGTATCTTTGTTTTACTCAACCAAAAAACCTATATAGATATTAGCCTATATTTAAAGACCTGTATATAATATTTCAACACAATTGTTTTATTTTCCCATCTTAAAACTACAGTTCTTAGTGTTTTTAACAATAATAATACCATTTTCGCAGCTGTATGAATGGCACACATCAGGAAGGTTAGCTACAGCAGGGTAAAAGCAACTATATGTGTAATGTATAAAAATTAGATCTTGTGTGCTGCAGTAAACAGCAGAACTTAATATAAATAGATTTATTAGAAATGGTAAAATATTTTTTTTTTATTTATATTATGAAGCACTCATCTGAAGAAATAAAACTTACAGAATCAAGAGTCTCTGCAGGTAGATCTGTTGCTAGGTATGTGAACCATCAGTGAGCATTCAGAAATGCTGGATTTTACTCATGAGGAAGATGCAAGTTTAATATAGTTTCCAACTGGAAAAAAATCAAAGCTATACAGTCTGTGCCATTAAAGAAACCATATTTTGCAAAAGCAATTGGAGGCTGTATTTTTTTTTCCCACTGCAGCTTAAATATTAGGCATGTGGGCATGTCCAGGAAACACGATCTCTACTTTAAACGACAGAGCATTTGGTTACTGCTTAGGAGAACTCCCATCTTTGCCATTAGTGTCAGCCATTTGGTGTAAAGGTGGCCATACACAGCTGATTAAAGTTGCCAACCATCTGTGTTGGCGGTTTATTGGCCTTTGGCAGGTTTAAAAATCCCATAGGAGCACATTTCAGTTCTCGTCCTGACAGCCTGCACCCTTTAATGTGATCTGATTGTTTGGCCTCAGGCCCTCAAAGTGGGCATATTGGGGCAAGTGCCACTTGTTTGGCGACCTCACCATACTACCGGATCTTTCAATGTATGGCCAGCATAAGATATTGCCTGTGGAAAACCATGCTACTAGTGAATGTGGTACAATACTTATTATTATCTAAACCATTTAATTCCCTTACTGTATGCATTATATGCAGGAGCATAACAGACAATTGTGGGGGTGGGGGGGGGGGGCAGAAGTGTCAAAGGCCCACTGAGGCCCTAATTAGTGAGCAATTTCAGTATATCTAGGTTAAATAGATAAACTTACCATTGCTTTTGGGCCTTAAATTTGATGTGGGGCCCAGTAACATCTTGTTACACTGCTGATTGTATGACAGCATCAGTTTAATTTAGCTAATTACCCCACCTAGAAACTAGACCATAATTATATGAGGAATGAGTTCATCTTGGTGGGTGTGCCACTTTTCTTGCCACCATAACTGTGTTACCTAGCAAAGCACCTGTTTCCAAATATACTCGGGTACGTTTCAATGCTTGACTGAATACTTTACTTTGCCATTTACTTGTAACATTCCTTCACAGAAAGGATTTCTTGATTATTGCCTTTATCAGTAATGACTAAGTGTAATTTTAGTTCATGAATATTGGTCCCCCCGGTCTAACAACTATAGATTGAAAGATCTCTATATATATTTCTTCCAGATTTTCAAGTTAGCTGCATTCATATCAGAGAAAAAGATTATTTTATATCCCAGCTAAATTAACAGACCAAAAGGTTTTTGAGTTTCGATGCTCCCATTGTGTGCAATCAGAAAGCAATGACGATGATAATCTAAGATCAAATATGAAATGTTTATTTAATGCCGGTGAGCAGACAATAAGCAACTGATGTCACAAAATTAGGGAAATTTTATTCTGCAATCTATTCTATGCAAAAAAAAAAAAACATATCTTTTAGTAGCAAGGGAAAGCTGCTGATAAGTTTATTTACACTTTTAAAAAGGTCTGCCAGTCTCAATTTATCAGTTGCTTTAGTGTGACAATTTATTCAGCATTCTCTCTTACAAGTAAGGAGCTACATAGGAAGCATGATTGGTGATAGCTTTTCCTCTTCAATATGGTAGAAGAGAGATAACACAGTGCCCAAAAGCTCTATACAGGCCTTTTGTCTGCATTGTCTATTTTCATTACTCTATCAGAATCTTCATTTAATATAATCAAAAAAGCAAGGTAATTGGTTCACTTATCAGTTATCATCACACTCGCATATTTATCATGTCAAAATTATTTATGTGGATAGCCAGGTTCATCTTGAAGCATTTAGAGACCTTAAATTTGAATAACTGTTGTGTCAGTCAGGTTATCAAAATTGCAGAATAAGCAATGAGCTTTCTGAACAAAAGAAGCCATTGATAAATACACAGAAGCTGCCTTATATGTAACTGACCGAGGCTTCTTCCACATTTCATCTGCCACTGCCCCATACACTGTGCAAAACACATGGAAATGGCACTCTGCAGATTCTATTCAGTTATAGGCAGCAGTATTGTACAGAAATGCATACAAATCCTCCCTCCCTCCTATTGATCATAGCTATGTTTTCAATGTTTCTGTCAAAAAAAAATAAAATCCAGTCTGGAAATGGATCTCCTCACACAAGTGGGAGACACGCCAGACAGACTGACTTCAATCCAGTGGCATCATGGGATAGTCCAAAACTGGCCATTCTGCCCAACAATATCACTCTGCATCCCCAGCCACCATTTGGCAATAAGTAAAATACCTTGTGTGCCCAAAAAATTAGTCTAATTAAGTAGGTTTTTCCTCTGCTCAGGCTGTTCTTTCTCATGGGAAGTCTGTTATTTGATCCAGGAAGAAAAGAAGTGGAAATGAAACCTTCTCAGCAGGTTTAAGGTGTATAAATATTCACATTTATATATATATATATATATATATATATACACAGTATATATGATAAACATTAACATAGTCAACATAATATGCTGCTATTCTTCATATCGGAGCATAGAATTTAGTAATGTTAAAATACAAACAAAGGTGTCCTTCATTACAGGTAAAAAAAACAGACATATGGTATTGATCTCCACCTAATCAAAATATAATTAGATTTTCCCTGTGGCAGCCTAATTAATAGTTGCGTTAATTACTATCATTACAGCCTTCAAATTTATTTTGGTAGTTGAGTCAACTGTTTCAAACAACCTGTTTTCTAGATGTCCTCTTGCGCAAGACATTACACATGCGAAAATATTTGACAAATGATTTTACCATTTCTTTTACATATGCTATAGAGTGTTTCTAGAACAGACAAAAAAAAATCCATTTGCAAAATAAAACAAAATATGAAAAATGAATGATGTTTGGAGCCAAGCTACTGCAGCTTTGATCATCAATTATAGGGCACATATTCTCTAGGAGACAGTTTAAGGGAGACCATTTTGCATGCCATTTCCTTGAGTTATTGCTATGGAGTTTATTAAGATCATAAGTAGAGACAAGGAGTAGATCATATCTATTTCCATGTTTAACAGTTTGGGTTATCAATATTTTATTCATAGTACAATTCTGATAAGATAAATAGAAATATAAAATGATCCAGTGTAATTATTCAACTGTAGTGATTATAAATCACCACAATTTTTTTTCTGAAATAATTGATTTAAAGATCCAGTACTTCAATTTATCAAACAAATATCAATTTAAAGGTATGCTCTGGTCACATAAGGCAGCTCTCCATAGTTGTTTGGAGAATATAAATAGAATCTGTACAAGACTGTACAAAGTGCTATGTATATAATCCATCCCAACCCTAATGGTACTATGTACACATGGAGCAGACTTTGTTTTGGCATCACATAGCTCACATGGTGCACTATGGAACAGCACAACACAGTATGCCTTTCAATGGAAAAAAGTTGGTAATAACCCCATTTAAGAGGGGTAATATCTCCCTCCATGCAAGTAAACAAGTAACCGTAATATTTTATTCTATGACATCTCACAACCGGCATTTCAGAATTCCCACCCTGCTGACAGCAAGCAGATACATTTGGCCCTTTTTTCTGAAGTAACCACTCCAGTTTTTCAGAAACTACTAGGCTGATGGTAGAGTTCCTTTGGGGTCAAATTTATTAAAATTCAATCTCAAATTTTCCCTAGTTGGAGTTTTACAAACTGAAATGAGAATTGAAAAAAATCTTGAAAAGTCAGAGGGAGGTGTACAGTATTTTCTACATTCAACCTATTTTGGGTTTTTTTTCAAGATTTTTTACAAACAAATGTTTTCAGACTTCTCAAAGATTTAGGTTTTTTTCACTAAGCATCAAGTTTTTTGAAAAACAAAAAGAAAACAGGAAAGCAAATTTGTGATTGTGAAATAATATACAGGTATCGGACCCCTTATCCGGAAACCTGTTATCCAGAAAGCTCCAAATTACGGAAAGCCCGTCTCCCATAGACTCCATTTTAATCAAATAATTCAGAATTTTAAAACTGATTTCCTTTTTCTCTGTAATAATAAAACAGTACCTTGTAATTGATCCCAACTAAGATATAAATAACCCTTATTGGATGCAATGCAATTCTATTGGGGTTTATTAATGTTTTATTGATTTTTTAGTAGACTTAAGGTATGGAGATCCAAATTACGGAAAGACCCCTTATCCGGAATACTCTTGGTCCCGAGCATTCTGGATAACGGGTCCTATACCTGTATATAGAATTTAATCGTGATTCTTCCTTCTGTGATTGTGTTTAGAAAAAACTTTAAAAACTGAAAAATCAACCTCCCATGTTGGTTCCCCTCAAAATGCGCTCTCCTTTTTTGCAGCTGATTAGGCCTCCCTTTAAAAAATATAATGCTGACAGTGGAGCCTTCCTTTAAAGAATTCAAGCTACTACATGACTGCTTTGTGAATCTGTTTCTGTTATAGATGAAAGCATAGAATCCCAAATGTAAATAATGACAGAATTGCTCTATGACTGTTTATTTATGAAGTACAGTGACTTAAGTACCAGGAAATAAGCTTTTCTACATTACTCTGACAAGTCACTTAATCTCCTGTCCTGACATACTTGCATTCCATTAGAGAGAAATGCTATAGGAATAATTCCCCTCTCCTTACCTTTTACTCATCATCATAACAAAATGCATATGCTTAAAAATGATGGGATGCAGATACTTAAATACAGTAGGGATCATCATTGAATCAGATTATCCAATTCAGATATCATGAAAAAAAAAATCATGAAGGGCTACATTCCCAATTTTTTTTTTTTATAACACCATTTAATATGCCACATTAGTAGTTTCATGATTTATACAGTTTCAGCGTTAATATTTTAGTTTACTTTAAGCTGGTTTTCCCTTTTACTGTTGTTAAGAGCCAGTATACCTTTTATTTTTGTCAAAAAGTTCTGATAAATTATTTCTGGCTCAGCCTGTAGTTTTAGCCTTGCCTACCAAAGGCCGGTTCAATTATAAAGTAGAAAGGGAACACCTTCCACTGTTTGAGAGAGATGCTGTGCAGGATTAAAAGTACTAACATTCTAACTAGCTTAATAAAGATTATGTTTCCGGGACCGGACGTAATTCTCTGGTACCTTTGTCGAGTGGGAAGGCTCAGTTCAACAGGCCACTTTTTTCTTCCATGTTTTCCTAACAATGGTATCACAGCTCATGCACACCTAGGGAAGGAAACTCCATTGCAACTGACTAGAGATATCAGTGTCCATAGCCTACCGAGGCAGTCTCAAACTGTATGTATTGTCCATATATTCTAAAGCTCCAAGATTTTCTGCAGTGAAGTACAAAAGTTGAATAAAAACAGAGGTTACTCAACCTTGCTCATAAAAGCATACTCTCTAGATCATGTACTTTCAAAATATTCTGAGGTCAGCAAGAACACTGTTGACTATTTAAGTTAAGAAGTGCTTTAAATCAAGACCATAATTCTGTTGTGGCTTTGACTTGTTCCAAGTGGTTGCCCTTCCATATTCTTGTTGCTACTCAACAGATGTCATCTCTGCTTGATGATGAATTAAAGTAAAACTACTGTCAAGTACTTCTGATCATATCATACACTGTTTCCTATCGTACACTATTTCAAGAATAATAACAAAGTCTCATCTTTATTTTGCCTCTAAATAATGAGATCTTGTTTTCCCTTTCAAACAATTACTTTGTATTGTCCTTTCAAGGTGAAACCTTTCTTCAGAGAAGTGTGAAAAGGTTTTTCCATGATTCATTGCTGCTTGTATGTTTCACTTCACCACAGGGTCCATTCGAAAGTATAGTTTTAAAAGGTCACCAATTTTTTCAACAGCGTTTCTGGACAGGGAGTAAATGGCACCTAAACATTTATCTATTAACATTAACCTATTTGGTATAAACCTATTATATGTGAAATGTTTAACTTTATCCTGTTATAATTACCCAATTTTCAGAAACAAGTCAAAAATATGAATTTAGATGTTACACCCCACCCCCAACCAATTACACAAAATGTTTCATATTGCCTTGATTCATTTCAAACACTGAACAGGCTATTTTGTCTGTGAAATCATGTGGAACTAAAAGCTACAGAATGTAATTTGTGTCAGTAGCTGGGCTATAGAAGGACAACTAATTCTAATTAGTACAAATTCCCAAAAGGCCAGAAGGAGTCCTACTGCAGTCACCAACTGCCTAATGTGATTTCTCTTTTTCAACAGGTGTGGGTTGGGGCCTACAATAGGTTGCTATGACAATAATGGCAGATCTTTAGAAGTACAACAAATATTAAGTCTTTATTAACCTTTCATTAAACTGGGTTTGATATAGGTGTTTTACAATTTAATTTCACTTAACTTACATTTCTAAAAACAAAATATTAAAAAGACACTCCCTTAGGGGCTGATTTACTAAGACACGATTTCGAATCCGAATTGGAAAAATTCCGATTGGAAACGAACATTTTGCGACTTTTTTCGGCGTCTTTACGATTTTTGCGTAAAAACGCGAGTTTTTCAGCGTCTTTACGAAAGTTGCGCAAAGTCGCGATTTTTTCGTAGCGTTAACACTTGCGCGCAAAGTCGCGCCTTTTTCGTAGCGTTAAAACTTAAAAGGCGCAACGTTTCGCGCAAGTTTTAACGCTACGAAAAAATCGCAACTTTGCGCAACTTTCGTAATGACGCCGAAAAACTTGCGTTTTTACGCAAAAATCGTAAAGACGCCGAAAAAATCGCAACATTACCGATCATTACGAAAAAACCGCAATCGGACGCATTCGGCCCGTTCGTGGGTTAGTAAATGTGCCCCTTAGTGTCTCTATTAAGAGGTAGACGTATGACTTACTAAATTGTCTTATGAGTGTAAAGTGCTACTATTGCCTTATTTGTGCTTAGTGCAGGTAATTACTGCTGCCATAAGTTTATTGTTTGTACGCTCTATAAGTAAATGTAAGGACATGGGGGTATCCATATCCGATAAATCAGCCACCCATCTACTGGATAAACAAACAAAACAAAAAAAAATAAAAAATAACCCAAATACAATTTTTATCATCAGAAATTAACATTTGTGGTTCAAACATATCTAATTTTTATTTTAAAAATAAAAGTAAAATTATGTTTCCATAGTTTTGATATATTTACAGTCTATATTTGTCTATTTGTGCCCCTTGGCGGAATAGCATTGATCTCATCATTTGGGCTGTTACCAAATCTGAATGGAAGCAGGAGAGAACTGCGGTTCCTCTATTCGGCCAGTGGCACTTCCACCAGCCAATAAGGCAGTTGGAGAAACAAATTTCTTTCTGGTCAGGAGGGTCTTTTGAAATACAGTATTTTTCATATGGTGCCTTATTTACCTGCATATATGTATATGAATGTACTGTAAGTTGCTACACTCTGTTCAGAAACTAAATTTTCATGACATTGCCATGAAAATAGTAAAACATTTGCTGATCAAGCAGTATCCTAAAGTATATTTCAGACATGGATGTACAGTATAATTAATAATCTTTTAAAATAATCAGTTATGGAAAATTTGATAAAAATAATGGGCTGGACCAGCATCAAGGGTTTTGGCACTGTAGTTCTGTACTGTAGGCACAAGTTCCCAGTTCTTTCTTTACAGTATAAACTTTAAAATATGGCAGTATGACACAGATGCACTTAGGCCCCCATTTTATTTTAGTTTATTTGTTGAGTCTCTATACAGTTAACGCTGAATTATGCATGTATTTGGTTTAGAAATTGGATCACAGCTTGGGTGCCACTAGCAGCACCTTTACGTTCCAGGACTTAACTAAAGACATGTTCAAGTATTTGAACACCCTGCAAATTGAAATCTCATTAATAGAGCAATACTACTTCCTTATACCTGTAATTTAATAGGATATTTTAAATATACTGGTTTTAAAGGCAGGGGATTTGATAATCACTACACCTTTGCTGGCCTGCTCCTTTCAATTAACATGATATTATTGCATGAACTAAAATCTATTAGTACACGGCAGTATTTTTAATGCTTTGTGCTCTTGCCATATGCCTTCCAGCTATATTAAATTTGATTTATTTGATTAATTTTGACAAACATTTGAAGACATCAACATCACATCCAGTAATTAAATACAAGGGTATATTTGATGTAAACTAGAATAATAAAAACTGCATATATGTTTCATTCTCTTAAGATCTATGAAGGGCAGTAATTTAGCAGTTTGCATTGTGAATGGAAGACCATTTTACTTCTTTAGGTTCTGCAAACAGCTCAACTGTTATTAAAATTATTTTTGTTATTTAATATCACTGGGAATTCTGAGGCCACTTTGCCTTCTTACTAGAGGGAATAATTTTCGAATGTTCCTACTTCTCTATTAGAACTTGAACAGATGAACAAATCAGATTCTTCAGAGACAGTTTTACACAAAGTTACATCCATCCAATTCAATTATAAATTAAATTGACTAACGAACCATAGCTCATTATGGGAATCAATTACTCAGAACTGTCGTTGGACCAAAAATGTGTAAAATAAAAAATAATGGTCATACTTCAATATGCCAGATTGTCAGTGTTTGAAAGCTCTGTTTTTCTTTAGCTTGGCATAAACCAAGTCAAAAAAGATATGCTAATAATCTACTTTACTATTGGTAGAGTTGCTCCATTTTTAAAAGGATTTAACTACTTAACAGTTTTATATGCTTTATAGTTTTCTAATAAATTTTACATACATATATATTGTCCATCCCAGCTACTCTTGTGATCTACCCCAAACCCAGTAACATCCGCATATCAGGACAAGTCCACTTTAGGAGATAATATCAAAATGTATATGGGTATATATAGATATATGTATAGAAAATACACTTTATATGGCAGAATTTGGTGGTGACATGTAGACCATTGCTCAGAAATCCTTCCTTTGGTATCTCTGAACGGTGGTCTGTCAGCCACAAATAGCATTTGCTACAGGCAGAGAATATATATTTTTATACATCTCTATTGGAAAGGGAGAGTACAGCAGTGGCTAAAACACCCTATGTACTATTAAAACCCGCCCTCTCAAGTAAATAGTAGATTCAACACATTGTAATCATAACTACTCATCACAATTAAATTAGAAGCTACCTGACTGCCATTGCTAAAAATTCTAACAGCTTACTTCATACCTACTTGCAATCAGACTTGCATGCAAGCATGTATTGTTAAAAGGGTTTTCCCTTTTTAAAGGAATACGGTCATGGGAAAACACGTTTTTTTTTTTTAAATGCATCAGTTAATAAAGCTTCTTCAGCAGAATCCTGCATTTAAGTCCATTTAAAAGTGCAAACAGATTTCTTTTACATTTAATTTTGAAATTTTACATGGGTGAAAGTAATGTTCTTAGTTTCCCAGGGTGCCAGAGCCATGTGACCTGTGCTTTGATAAACTTCAGTTACTCTTCACTGCTGAGCTGCAAGTTGGAGTGATATCACCTCCCTCCCAGCAGCCAATCAGCAGAACAATGGGAAGGTAGCAAGATAGCAGCTCCCAGTAGATATCAGAATAGCACTCAATAGTAAGAAATCCAAGTCCGGCTTGGGACTCCTTCAGTTACATAGGAGTAGGAGAAACAATAGGTTAGCTAAAAGCAGTTCTAATGTGCAGCTCTGGCTCCTTCTGTAAACCTACACATCAATATTATGACTAACAAAAAATATATTTGTTGGTTCAAGAACAAAATTTTAAATGATACAGTGAATTATTTGCTATGTAAACAGTGTAATTTAGAAACAAAAATCATGACAAAATCCCTAACTAAACAGTCAATCAATGCTGCAAAATGCCATATATAGCCAAAATAGTAATTCTAGAATAGGGTTACTGCTTAATACAAACTGATGGTGGCACAGAATGTTGCCCACTTATCTTTAATCTTCTTGTAAATGGTGAAACATGAGAAATTGTATTTTATTAGTGTCTACCCCTATATTTATAGAGTAATATAAGCGCAATAGATACTGCTATCATGTGTGTCTCAATGTCATATTACATAAACGGATAGGAAATAATACCTTTTATGCAGATGTAATGAAAAAAGGAGTGCAGTGAATGGTAAAAGTAATGACTAGCTATTATCAAATACAGAAGGTAATATTTCACTTACAGATCTGCCAAGTAAAAGAAAAAACCCAGCTCCTGTCAATTTACAAATATAGGTTTAAAAACTAGTAATACTTGGGATGTAGAGGAGATGAAAGCCTATCTATTAATGGAAAAAATGATTTGCGAAGCTC
The DNA here is from genome assembly GCF_000004195.4 of Xenopus tropicalis. Taxonomy (NCBI): domain Eukaryota; kingdom Metazoa; phylum Chordata; class Amphibia; order Anura; family Pipidae; genus Xenopus; species Xenopus tropicalis. The sequence continues at coordinate 106,220,850 of NC_030680.2, read as the reverse complement.
TTAAAACTTTGTGTTATATGTAAATCGGTACAATCATGTATTAATCTGTTCAGACTATTGTACTTTGCTTTTATAAAGTTTACTACCAAGATAGGGTCAGATACGGACAGATAATTAATATACTTAAACCAGTAAAAATGGTATATCTTAAAAATAATCCTTTTGGGTCTTCATTCTTCATATAGAACTCCTTTCTAAAATTGAATTAGTTCACAATAGGAGTACATGAAGCATTATATTCTGTCTAAATGTTATCACAGTTATTATAACAACACAGGGCAACATTATTAGTGCTTAGATTTTGTTTATGAACAGTAATGATAATCATTATAAAAAATAATAACGATCAGTTCTGTTTTACAGATCATTCTCCATGTTACTACTGATCTGTAGTAATGCAGAAAATCATTTGTACTGGTTCATTAAATTCCCTATATAAGTCCTGTGTTAAAAGGTACATGCCAATTGTCCTTATTTAGGGATTCTTCTTTGGGGACTTCAGAGCACACCCAACTGATTAAACACCAAATAAAAAAGAACTGGATTCAACAGCTTAGTTAGGTGCCAAAAAAGTCACATGATTTAAAAAATTTCGATTCGGTTTGGCCAGGAGCATGAATTTGGCTGAATCTGAATCCTGCTGAAAAGGGCTGAATCTTGGCCAAATCCTGAACCAAATGCAATTTTTTTTTACCCAGGTGACAATTTTTTGTTGCTCTGCAAATTTTTACATGGTGAATTTTGTCACCCATTTTGCAAAATAATCCACCGATTGAAAATCCGCGAATCCATGCCTGGCGAATTATTTCACCAATCACTTGTCCTAGCTGCATTTTGTCACACAAATGAAAACTGCATTGTTTATTTAATTTTCAGTGGCTGAAAACCTTAATTTTTTTTTAATAAACAGGCTTGGAATCTCTTGAGACCACGGACTTATAGAAACTCACTAGCTTTTACTTAAGTTTTTTCATGCAAATTTTTACCATTTTTTCTTTAATAAAATCACCACTGTTTTAGCTTTCAGAAAATATTCCGCATTATGTTTGGGTTTTTTCTCTGCATTTTTTATCTAATCACAAAGAAACTCAATCTCGAATTTTGATAATCTGCCTGTTCGATATTATTTGTATGGATTCCAAAACAAAGATTGTTAATCATTTTACGATTTTAGTAGTTTAATAATTTATTATATACATTACCTATCTCAAGTTTTTTAATATAAATATATGCAGGGTATCTACACTGAATTGCTTGTTACCTCCATTTTCAAAAATGACATGTACCACAAATACACACGTATTCTCCTACTTGTTACATTGTTACAGAGAAGACATTTAGGACTGATTAGAGCACTATTATTTAAATTATTTTATGCATTTAGAAGATCATAGCTATGTAGACATTACACATTGCTTTACAGAAGAGAACTAAGTTGCATTTTATTTAGGGTATGAGTTAAAACTTTAGTCTTCCAATATATTTTTTTCAAGGGTTTCAGGTTAATAATGCGTGTGCTTTGTATGTTTCATATATGCTATGTTAAAGCATAGTGAAAAATCTAACTTACGCAGCTACTTAGTGATTGATCACAATAGATACCATTTGCCTGGGAACATAACTTACAGTGACACCCCTTATCTAAGCTGAGGAGTTTGCCCTCATTGCACATTGTGTTTTCTATAGTCATGATTGATGTCTGGTTTAAGGTTTTATTCAGATTTAAAATGTTCTTTATTGTTCTTCTTGGATTAGTTAAAAAAAAGTGGAAGATGGTACAATGCTAATGCATTTATTAAACCATAAAGCCTTTGTATGCAATATACACGACAAACCATGCAACATTTGTACTGATTTTATGTTCATTTTATGCACAAAACTTTTAGTCTTGTTCTAATAAGTTTCTGTTTCATTTCTTAGAGCCAGTCTCAGACATACACTACAGTTAAGGAAAGTATGGGCCTTCATTAAGGCATCAAAGAAGCCAAAGTTGGCAGTTGTTGATTGTTCTACATTATTTGTCCCTGTAGTATGACCTTTTCTATTTGATTTTAAACAATGGGAAGACTTATATGTTAACCCACAGAATTGCAGCCTTGAGATGGCATAAGCTAGTGTAAAAGGGTGGCCACTAGTGTTATAGAATGTGTAAACTGCAAATGCAAAAGAAGTCTCTAGCTTAGTGCCAGTAATGAACACTGCCCAATGTATAAATAGAAGTTGTTAAGCCTTAAACATTCTTGCGTCTGAGCTTTAGAACTACAACTCCCTGTTTCCTTAATGTGTAGAAGTTTAAAAACATTTAGAAGGCAATAAATCAATATTTTAGCCAAGGAGCCCATGTGATGCTTGGGGCATAGGGCAAAGTTCCTTTGTTCCCTACCCTAAAATCAGCCTTGATCTTCAATTAAAAAAGCTCTGTAAATTACTTAATGATCCATATTTATTTTGTCAGAGTATAATCTTTAAACTAGGAAAGTTATGTGATGGATCAGTGCCTCTAATCAACAAACATTCAATTTAAGCCAAGAAGCAAAATGTACTGAACCTCTTAAAAGACCTGCATCTGCCAGTTATTATTCATTGGCTACACATTAAAAAGAAACTGGTTGCGTGGGTGGCTCACCTTGGTTTTTAGTGAACCAAAACAAAAACATGCAGCACTTCTGATTTGTCTCTACAACATCCCATTTGTCAACAATATGAAATGAAGAGATGCCTACATCCCTACTGGAATCCATTCCACATATCACTATGAGGACCTGCAGCAACACTGCTTATCGCATAAAATGATTTCATTTTCACTTCATTTTTCATGCACTACAGATAAAATTGTGACAACCACGCAGCTGCAAAAACTCCTCCTTTCCACCTTTTATTGTCCCTGCCACCTATTATTCACAAGACTCCATCTATATTTAGGATGGTGTGTATCACAGCCATATAGTAATAGGTCCTGCATCAGCATAATATAAAGTTTAGCAATAAATGAATAGTAGGTGGCACTCCTTACTTTAATTTTTACCTAGTAACACTCCCAGTACTTTCTTATTGCATCAGTTCTTTTCACCCACCCTCATGCTGCGCTTGTGTCTTTGTGTTTTACTCACCTATAACAACAAAGTATTATAGACAGTCCTGTGCCTCTAGATGAACTGTAGCCTGGTGCTTGATCCTCTGTTGAGATGGCACTCCCCAAAACAGAAGCAGCCAAGAAAAACAAGGTATCAGCACTCCAAGGTAGTTCCAGTGGGGAACAATTCCCTCATGTTTATTGCATCAATGATCAAACATTGTTTTGGGCCTGTAATGTTGTTTGATCATTGACACAATAACCATGAGGGACTTGTGCCCTATTGTGACCACCTTGGAGTGCCGGTACCTTGTTTGTCTTGGCTGTTACTCACCTATAAACCATTTTGCTTCTTTGTTGTATTATTCACTACTGTTCGATGACAAATGGCAGGGGGTAAAGGACAGCCAAGGTTACACCTATTTGTTTGTCCGTCTATATCCCGTATTTTTCGGACCATAAGACGCACCAATTTTTTGGGAAGGGAAATGAAGAAAAAAAGATTCTGAAACAAAGTGTTCTAAAATATTTTATGTGCATTAAAACCCAACCTGTACCAGCAGCACCCAACATATTGCCCCCCACCTGTACCAGCAGCACCCAACATATTTCACCCACCTGTACCAGCAGCACCCAACATATTTCACCCAACATATTGCCCCCATCTGTACCAGCATATAGCCTACCGATATACTTTAAAAAAATGTTTTTACTTGCCCGTGTGGTCTCCGCAGGGCCCTCCTCTATTTACCGGCGCTTAGCTCTGGCGCATGCACAATGACGCGCATGCGTATGGGCATGCGCGTCATTGTGCATGCGCACAGCGCCATAGCTAAGCGCCGGCAAATAGAGGAGGGCCCTGCGGAGACCACACGGGCAAGTAAAAACATTTTTTTAAAGTATATCGGTAGGCTATATTCGGACCATAAGACGCAGGGACTTTTTCCCCCCACTTCTGGGGGAAAAAAAGTGCGTCTTATGGTCCGAAAAATACGGTAGTTATCAAGCTGCAGTGACCTCTAGTTTAGTGTGGTGCACTGAGATTTTAGCAGATAAAAGAACCATCTTCTTAAAGTAAATAGTAAAAGCCCAGTGGGCATGATTTTAAATAATTTTAAGAAATGTGCTGACAGACCAAAAACTACAATTTATCTGTGCAGCAAAATAGGCAAATTGCTTGTAACAATTTAGGTTAAAGGACCAGAACCTACAATGTTCCATTTAATGGCTCATTCACACCACTAATTTGGTAGCGGTGATTGAAACTAGCTGTGGCTTATTTTTTTTATTACAAAATGCAGATGTGCTGCTCAAATGTTTCTGGCATTAGTGGCTGCTAATTAGAAAACATCAACAGCTCTGTGGCCTCATAGAATCTCCACTGACAAACAGAAAAAAATCAAATTACTACCACTAGTTGTATTACATGTACAGTACAACCAGATGAGACTTATTTGTCTCTGGCTTTGTGAGGAGACAATAAAATTCCTTAGCATTACAGGGTAACTTAACTGGCTCTAGACTTTTTAGTTTGTTATTTTTCAAGTAGAAATTAACAATTTCTTTCTTGCCTTGTTTGCTCCAACTTCTATGAAGATATTACTGATCTGCCACATGATTCAATGGCTCTGTGGTCACAACCATCTCCTTTAATAGCCCTGATGGTTTAAAGCCCTTGTATGAAGCCAGCAGGGCTGCATAGAACACGATCTAGTAGTCAATAAGATTGGTCGGACATTATTAGAGATGGAAGTTACAACACCTATGCAAATCACAGTTGAGCAGTTCTACAGTTAGCAATCCCTAAAGACTTCTAAACTAGTCATTAAACCATAGACATGAAAGCCCACATCATGCCTTTAAGAAAGTCCACATGTGCTACTAAATGAAATGGCCTACATGGATATCAAACTTAAGCTCCAGTTAAACTCATATTGTACTGCCCAGGGGGAAAAAAATATATTTTATATATTTCCCCACAATTTAGAAATATTGGTGCAAATGTTTTGCTATGGGAAAAATTCATAACAAAAAAAATGTATTCTCCCCCCTTCCTGTCTAACAGTTTTGGTGCAAGAACTGTAAGGGGAATTTGAGAATGCTTTAGTTAAAACTAAGGAGGCAAGATACTTTGTTGTGTGCAAAAACAATTTACAAAATAAAAAATGTTGCATCTTCAGAAATTTGAACATTTCTGACTTTCCGATTTTATTGGAATTCCAACAGGGGAAAAATGTGACCATTAGTATATTTGCCCTGTCAGTGCGGCTTTAGGTGTGACATGCCTGCTGTGCTGCTCACTCTGGCTAAAACCAAGGCAATGCTAAAGCCATGCTCTGAGTGCTCTAGAAATAATAGGCTGTCTGCACTGAATTGCTTACATTTGGAAATGCTATGCAATTAATGAACCCTTTTTAAAATCTTGGAGCACTTATCTTGTAATTTGCAGTTGGCAAAAAAGTGTCTCTGGTATCTTGTAAGTGGGCACAACAGCATCATTCTTCCTCATCCCACGATTGGCAACTTTCCTGCATTAAAATGTGAACAATAAAGCATTTCCACCATACAGATTTCTTTTTTACTAATCTAGACAAATGCTCATCAAGCCTACAAAAGCCATTGCTATTATTATAATCAGTTATTTTAAAGGGCAAGCAGATTCTACAATGCTGCACATCGAGGGGCCACAGTTATTAATTACAAATAAAATAATTTATGCATGCAGAGTGCTGGGGATTGATTCCCATTCATGGAAATAGACATTATTACCCCAAAACATGCATTCATTGCTCTGCCATGCCCGTATCTCATCTAATAATGAATTATTGCTTTCTGAGTGTTTTCTAAAAATAGGTGGAGTTGCAGCTCATAACTGGAATGGTGGCTATGTTCTAACATTTCCCTTATGAATAAATTGCCAAACCTGTATTGCATTGCACACTCTATAGGCTGTGCTGAAATCTCTGCAGCCCCACATTATTAATCAGTAATGTTAAAGCTAACACTCAAACTAGACAGGCACACACTGGCAATGTGTGAATTCTGAAAAGTGCCATAGGACACTATATAAGATGCAATAGACAGTCACTATTTTTGGGGCTTCTTGTAAAATTTTGGGCCTATGTATCTAAAATGCCAGAGCCTATTTTGAACCACCTCATTTTGGACCAGTGTTGGATAGTGTTAAAATGCTTTTGTTCAGCAGACAGCCGTAAGTGGGCTTATTCACTTATACCACCCCACAACGCTCATTCTCTGCTTCTGGCACACCCAACAATAACCTAGAGCTCACCTCAAATAACTAGTGGAGAAAATCTGAATGCTAGTGCCAAGTGCTGTTCTTTTTTTTTACCTTAAGGTCCCATTTTAAGGCTAATTTTGTCAGGTTAAAAGCAACAAGTTTTTTTAATGGAACTTTCAATACATTTTTAATGGCATGCAACAGTTTGCACTTGTTGTCTAAATGTTTTCCATAAACAAGTTAATTTTATCAGGCAAGTGCCATAGTTATATGTATGGGCAGTAGAGGCAATTTTCACACACTGTCCAAAAATCTCCAACAATAACAAATTATTCAGCTCAGTATTCAACAATGTCACTCTTAGCATGGCCACATTAAAAGAAAATGGGGAGCTACTGGGGCATCACTCGAGGCACAAATTTTCCCTGCTAAAGGGCTGTGGCTGCCTTGGGCTGGTACAGAAGCCCAAAACATAATGTACAACATTTCTACCCTACTAAGCTTTAGTTCTCTATTAATATATGCCTCTTAGCTAGGGGATTTTTTACCAGCACAAAATGCATGGTAGGCATTCTCCAACCCCAATCGGCTATGTCCCTAGTGACCACCAACTGACCCCCCTATCGTTTCATGTATGTACCACTTCACACTTCTGTATTTTCTTTCTGTTGGTCTGAAAGACCTGCTTATTTGTGCACACAGGCCCCCCATTAAGCCTCAGTTACCGTTAGCATTAGGCCTCAGGTAACCTATAATCATGACCCTACTTAAATAAGCTAAAAACACATAGTATACCTCAGCAGTTCCTTCTTTGTACTGTGTAACTATGTTCTTCTCAAGAAAAATACTGTACTGCAGAATAAATACTGTATTCTACTTTCATTGTCTTGTAATCCCAAAAACATACTTTTTAAAAGTTCTAGTTTCCAATTTTGTTTGCCCACATGCTTACATTTTGATCTCATACTTATTTTACTTGATCTCAACAATTTACTTCAAGAAATAAAACCATTTTTACTTCACCTTACTAAAACAGAGCTGTCCTTAACACATTATTTCCATAATGGCCTAGGCTGTTTACTTGTAAATATCCGTGGATATGCAGAAGATTGATTTCGCTGGAGCTTGGCAAATGCAAATGTGACCAATTTGTGACAAATTGGAAGAATTCCTCTCTAGCTTTCTCAGGGTAATGAAGAATGCTCATTTCTACTGAAAAGCACTGCAAAGAATTATGGCATATACAGGAGCTGAAATGTGGTCATAAAAGACCCTTTTTTTCTCCTTTCCTTCAATTCGGAGACATAGAATTTTAAACAAGCCATATTAAACAGCTGTGATTTAAAGACAATATTCAAAGGATACTTTACATAAATAAACATGGGACATTTAAATATGATTAGGCTGATGTTAGGGTTCAGAACATTGCATGAACGTATGCAGTATGTTACAGGGACCACCGCTGTGAAATGCACAATTGCTACTCTGTACCGATTCCTCTACTCCTGTTCAGCAGCTTGCAGTTAAAGCATATAAAAATGTGGGAGGACAAGGGACTTTTAATCATACAACATCCTTTGAATGCTTTCTTGAGAGCCTTCTAGGGTAATGTGATAAAAGGTTCAAAGTTTGCCCACATCTAGTAACCAACTGGAATCAATCAGAGGCAGGTTTTCAGACATCTGACCTGAAGTGCTACATTCTGATTGGTTTCTATATGTTACTAGTGTAGCCCACTTTATAAATAGATGTGGCACTACCTGCTGATCTTTCACTGGTTGGCGCTTCCAGGAGTCCTGAGCCCCGCTTACTTTGGGGAACAGCTATTACTTTGTACTTTGGCGTGCCTCCACCCAGGATAGGGATAGAATGAACTATAACTCCCCTCCTGAGACCTTGATATTATGCTCCTATTCAGGGGATCCCAGCACCCCTGGTACCTTGCCCCCTCCCTGGGGCAGATTCTTACCAGGCGGTGTAGATCCTCCAGGAGTAATACACACACACTCTGAAGTATGCTGAACCAAGTGATGTATTTATTTGTGGAGTGGCAGACAGCTTTTGCACACAGGATACACAGGATATGTCAGGATACCTTCTCTTTCCCTCAGGAGTCCCTCTCTCCTGGGATACCGGTAACACTCCAGCCAAATGATCCTCCCTTTGGGGTTCCCTCCGGTACTCACGCCGGAATACCCTCTCTAGGGCTATCCCCGGTACTCACGCCGAGCGGACACCCCCTGGAGACCTCACTCCGGAAATGTCACCCGGCTATCCCCCGGATTAGGCAAACTCCTACTCCTATCTCTTTAGTCCCTGACTCCAGCTATAAGTGCTGGGAGATCTTAATCTCGGTATGTCTCCTGGTGGGGCCAAGCTGCCCAGCTAAATACCCTGTCTGCCACTCCTAGAGCGGCCTATAATCATTTACTCACTGTCTACTCACTGGCCTGTCACTATCCTCTCTCCAGAGGGGTCCCAGGCAGGAAGACCTGCAGGCACATGGCTGCACAGCCTTATATACTGTGTGCACCCTGTGGCCTAACTACAGAACTGCAGGGAAGCTAACTCCCTGTTAACCCTTATAGTGCCAACCACCCAAGGTGTCCCACTACTAAAGTACTACCCTCCCTTGGGGTCTATTCTGGGGCAACCATCCTAGGGGACCCAAATTTTGGGGAACCCTACACTAGGAAAGCAGCAAACCTTAAACATTGTTTTGAGCTTCATATGGGACAATGGAGTAAACGGTCTAAGAGTGAAAATCCCAGTTGAACGGGCCCACTGGGAAAACTCCAGGAGGACACAAGTAACAGTGGGCATTCCTGCTTCTATACATTTGTATGGGAACAAAGAGGCCGAATAGATGTAATATACTGTATTATGTAAAAAGACAGAGACTAGGAGAGGAGATAAAATAGTAGGGTCCATGGTCTAAGGTTTTCTGATGGGATCCTGGCATCCTAATCAGACACAGGAAAAGCCAAACATGGAAACAAAAGCTGGCTTTTCACTCTACTGCACATTTGCATCTGTCCTGGGGCCACAGAGAAGAACAAAGATCAGAAAAATAACACAAAATGATGCTCCTACAGTGAACAGGGGCACCGGCAGGCAAAGACATTTGCATGTTCTCCCTGTGTCTGCGTTGGTTTCCTCCCACACTCCAAAAACATAAAGGCAAGTTAACTGGCTCCTGGCCATGGTATGTGTAAATGTGATAGGGATCTTAGATTGTAAATTCCACTGGTGCAGGAACTGATGTGAATAATGTAAAGGGCTGTGTAAAATATGTTGGCGCTATAGAAATACCAGGTAATATGTAAATACTTTTAGCCGTACATTTCATCGTTCCTCATATTACTTATCTTGTTAGAACTGTACTATTAGTAAAAAAAAACAAAAAAAAAAAAAAAATCTCCTCTCATTAGGACTCTCTTGATGCAATGAACAAGGTTGTCAGCTATAGATATTCTCCACCCAGTCTGGGAATAGGATAGGACAAGATGGTGCAGCATTTACATTTCATATCTTTACTGCAAGTAGTAAATTTGGGCCTATGAAAACACAGAATTCTGTTCCTTATCATTATTTATAGTCAAATTACTTACTGCTTTGCAAAGGCAGAGAATTCTGGGAGTTTTAAAAGAATAATACTTACAAGGCCATGATTTATCTTACTGGTTTAAACCAGAGAATACACCATATTTCACACATTATTTGCCCTTCTAAAAACAAACAAAGTTAAAGGCAAATGCGGAGAGACGATAAACCGGTAAATCAATAATGAACTAATTTGCCGTACAAGGACTGAATAAGTCTTAAGCACAGGTCAAGAGAAAATATGTTAGGCTTCATATTGATATCAGTATGTTTATGTGCTGAGAGAATTTGGCCTCCACTGGCTTGTCTCATTACTTCCAGTAATATTATTAGTGGAACAAATTCCCCGCTAGCTATGACACCCTTGATACTTAATGCAGGTCTTTCTTTAGGTGCTGTACTGAAAGCACATCATTCAGTGCAAACGAAAAGCCGAATTACCTCAAAAATAGGTAGCCAGTGTTCCTCGAAGGCTCTTTAACTGATGTAAACATTCATACAGCAGGGTAAATAAAACCACAGCGCCTCATATGTCACATAATATAAATCCCTTTCCACAGTGTACACTTTAATTCCAATACTTTTTTTTTTTTTTTTGACTGAAGAAAATGTGTAAATCGTCTATTCATTTTCCCTCCCCACAGTAGCAACAGAAGAGATGTTCTTTTCCATGTGGCCTCCCTGTAATACCCTGTGAAACCATCTGTTGCAAGACTCCCCAGCTCGAAAACAGTTCACCGAGTCTCAAGAGCCACTGGATTTTTACACCTCAGCAGTTTCTGCTTTACACCCATATCCATGACATGTTTATGACCCTTAGGGACCCAAGTGACACAAATAGTCTAAATAAGGCCTTGTTCATGGATAATGACTATGGTAGGGTGAGATGTAATCCCAGGCAGAAGATGCACACTGACTAACACACCTGTGGACTTGTTACAGCTCTCAGGGGGGCATTTAAGCCATTCATGTCATGTTCATCTCTGGCAAGTGATATTTAATTCGCTTCTCTCATACTTTCAAAACATGTACAACACAATCTGTTTTTCTTGCACAAATGCAAAATCAATTAAGCGCCTCAGTATGTAGCCCAGAAACACAAGTCAGTTGGGCTTTAAATAGGTTAGCACATAACTAGAAATATATTGTCATTCTCATTAGCTACAATAAACAAATGTGCACACATCCTCTTAATTATTAACTGTAATATTGTACTCTCTCTATTATATTATTGTAACAACATAACATTAAAGCCACTGTCCACTTACATTTCCCTTCTTAATTGTGCTTAATGCAAAATAATATATAAATGGCCTATGTCAAGATACATACAAGCCATACAGTACATACATACACGGTAGAGATAGCATAAAACACTGAGCCCACATAATACTCAAGAATTAGTTATTGCTTTTGCAATCCTTGTTACAGGGAAGCCTTTGGGTGCCATTGTGTTTCCAGTTTATTTGCAGTTGTATAAGAAGGTTTAGGGCAGTGCATCTGGATATGCTATAAAAACATTTACGAAGAGGTTACTGCTATGGAGTATTCTATTTATATCCCCCCCCCCCCCCCTTTTTTGGTCAGTCACACAGAGAACCCAATTCTGGTCAAAACTAAACTTGGCCATGCCAACAGTCACACCCCTTCCACCCCAACCAAGACCCTGCTTTGCCCTAGTCCTAAACCCAGTCATGCTCTCTGCTTCTGAGGATTTTAGGTGAAGTTTCAAATTACAGCAGGTGATGGGAATGTTAGTGTCACTGAGCGGAGGGCGATATTAGGGGGGACTCCCAAAAATGCATGTAAGTTGACATGTCTTCATACTCCTACTCTGTTGCTAGGCCTTACCCCTACTGGTCTCCCACTAAGACATAATTGGAAGGCGATGAGGGGTATAAGAAGGTTGTGTCCAGCTACAGTGACTAAGTGACAATGGCCACCTATGCAAGACTAAAATTGCAAGTTGGGCAATCTAACATCTTGATAGAAGCTTTAAACCTAAATGAAAAGAAAGATCTGTATCCACTTGGTAATATTAAATGCCACTTTAAAATGGGCCACAGCCAGGGGTGGGCCCCTGGTTGCTATGGGTTACTGCATCTGGCATTTATTGCCTTATATTATATATGTGTCCCTTTAAATATATATGTGGCAAATATTTACTTGTACCTGAGAATTAAATATTGTGTGAAATATTAGTGTTTAAAAACCATGTTTTGCTCTTTACCGTTTAAAATATTGATCCTTTATGTGAACAATAATAGAACACTTTACAAGCTTGTGTAAAAAGAATAAATGTTATTACATACAAGGGGTGTAATTATGTGATAACAGTATTCCTTTAAGCATAACAACAAAATGTTTGTTTACAGAAAAATGCATGTAAGCCAAAACAAACCTGGGTAACAGTCAGCACATACAGCACCAGCAACCATGGCCTATACAGAATGTAAAATAACACTTGTACATAACCCTGTGCAACTCAACCCCTTAATCTGCAGCATGCCTCCATCTTCTGAGGGAAATGATACCGCAGCCCTATCCAATGAAACACACAGGCAAAACCAACAGGCTTCGCTTTTAGTATTACCTTTATAGTTACAGTAGGCTGTTAGGAACTTCTTCATGAGATATAATGCTCTTTATTCCCCTAGTCATAAACTATCAGTTCTTCATTCCCTTACTCATAAAATATCAGTACACAGCGCAAGATGCAATATTCTGCAGTAAATAATTTCAGTAGAAAATGTTAATTACAGACATTTATATTATACCTTAAAAAGCACATGTGCAGGGAAATTAACTGTATATTTATGTAGAGTTTAAAAAAATCTTTAATGATGAATTACATAAACATAAAATAAAGTCACACAGATAAGAAATTTTAAGAAGAAAAAGACAAATAGATAAAAAGGGAAAGACACTCAAATAATCCAACAGGCTAATAATGCCACACAGGAGAAGGCCGATGCCAGCAGAGGCAAATAATCAGCACCCCTGCCCCTGCTGGCAGCCTAGTACCGGCACGTGGAGCAGATTTTGGCACAAAAATACATACTTACCTATATAGCTTGCTAAATAAATTTAGTGAAAAAATAGGGACCTGTGCTTTTATTTTTTAGAGACTTTAAAGCACAGTGACTGGGAGTCATGATAGAATTAATTTCAACCATGGAAACATTTCTAAAAACAAAATCTGCTGACAATATGTGACGGTTAACCTGCAAACACCTTTTTTGTGTGGGTCATGGTTGGCGACATACAGTAAACCACGGTAGGCAAATCATTTTATATATTATATATAGTCCTTTATAATACAAAGTAAGTAAACATATTTCTTAATAAATGCAAATACAAATATAGTATATGCTAGTTTAAATCAACAATAGTACAGGTATGGGGGTATCTAGAAAGTTCAGAATTAGACTCCATTTTTAGCAATAAATTCTAATTTTCAAAAGCAATTTCCTTTTTCTCTGCATTAATACAAATGTACTGTGCACTTGATCCTTACTAAAATATAATTAATCCTTATTAAAAGGCAAAAGTATTATTTGGGGTTAATTATTTAATGTTGAAAGGAGAAGGAAAGGCTAAATCACTGGGTGGGGGGGAGGAGAGTGCAAAATGTTAGTGATTGTACTCACTTACCTGATACCCCTGTCTGGTGCTTCTGTTAGGACAAAACTGCTCCGGCCTGGGATATATATGAATGAGTATTCCTCTTTCTCCTGTCTTTTTTCTTCAAAATCCAGGGGCTGACACATGCAGTTGAGCAAAAAAGTTGGCTATTTTCTTAAAGACGGCTTTTCACTTTACTGCGCATGCACAAAGAGCGAAGCAGGAGGAAGGATCACTAGCTCACATACACCCAGGCTGGTGCAGTTTTCTCCTAACAGGAGCACCGGCCGAGGGATTAGGTAAGTGATTACAATAATTGGGGGGTGCCTTATACTTCGGCACCCCCCAGTGAATTAGTCCTTCCTTCTCCTTTAAATGATTTTCTAGCAGACTTAAAGGAGAAGGACAGTCAAAACCTATTAAGCACACTATTAAATAGTACTACTATTGCTGTGTAAAAACACTATATTTCTGGCTTGCCTAATGAAAGAATTACAGAGATACACATACTAGAACCTACATACTTGTTTCAGTGAACGGCGCCGCCATCTTGTCCAGCATGTCTGTATGGGCTGAAAAGCACAAGCCAGCCCCCCTCCGCTCCCCGCTCTTGCCTCAAAGCCTCCGCCTATCCCCGCTCCTGCCACAAACCCCCCCAAGCTCCCTGCTCCTGCCACAAACCCCCCCCCCGCTCCCCGCTCCTGCCACAAACCCCCCCAAGCTCCCCGCTCCTGCCACAAACCCCCCCCCGCTCCCCGCTCCTGCCAGAAACCCTCCGCCGCTCACCGCACCTGCCCCCCGCTCCCCCCACCTGCATGTCATAGAGTTCTCAAACGCTGCATCGCCATGGCAACGGACGCTCCTGTTGTGTGCGCATGCGCCGCCTACAGTAACAAGTCGCCAAGTCTGGATGGAGCTATGCATTATGGGAATCTTCTCTACACTGCTCAGCGTTTTTTTCCTGTTTGGCTTCTGATCTTGTGAACAGGTGAAATATGGGGAGACTTAAGGGCACAACTGAGGGAACTGAAGGTATGCCTGCAGCTTGAGATTAACTCTTTATTAGCCTTTCCTTCTCCTTTAAGGCATGGTGATACAAATTACAGAAAGTAACGTATTTTGGATAATAGATACCTGCATCGGTATCACAAGACAACAGGCTACATTGACTGCCAAAGCATTACAGCACATAGAAAGTATGCGGATATTGTGTCGGAAAAGAAACATGGGCTTTTTTCACCAGCCAGTAAGCAATAATCATTTGTATACACAATTACATGCATTTTAAATGCATGTCTGCTTTTCTTTAATATACAGATTCCTAATTTCTTTAAAATAATTAAAATTGAAAGGCAAATATTAAAAAATTAAACCTAAAATAACCAGAAGATTATTTGATACTAGTTCTAGTCAACATAAAATGGATCCCACACAATTAATGGATCCCACAGAATTAATAGAATGTAGCACAATAGCAGGAACTATGTGACAAGAGGGGCAAGTACATAGTCCATACCACCCCTTTCAAATAGGACTAATTTGAGTTACTATGTAATTACCATTCACTGTATAGGTACTTCCTAAATTCAAATTGTGCCTCATTAGTCTGAAGAGAATGGCTTTTCCTGATGGGGACTTCAAGTCTTTCATGCCTGATTAACCCCAATACCTATACTAGGGCTTTGGATGGCTATTCATTTAAGGGGAAGGGCAGATGATTGATGTATCTGTATCACAACACCAACTGATTAATTTCCTTTCATTAAAACCAAGTTTGATAGAAGAACTGAAATGCTTGCTGAAGCAGCCTCTTTGTTCAAAGGCCTTTGAAAGTGTCCAAAATCTACACACAACTGACTAAACATATGGATCGTATAGAGGGCCCATCTGGTTATACAGTTACATAGACAAAAAGCAGCAGTAATGACATCACAACATACACAAATATAAATACCCATTCTATAAGAAATACAGTATTGCTGTATTACATATATATATTTGTGTAAACACTCTTTGGCTTTCCATCAACTGCTCTTGAATATTAAAATATATATATCAAAATGTGAGTTTAAATACATAAAAACTTGCCCTCGTTCTATTCATTCCTACGGGATTTTTAGAAGCATATTTATGAAATGGTGAACTCTAATTTTCATTCATTGATAAATACACTTCTAAATATGAATAGAATGTGGGTGAGTTTTTAAACTCACATTTTGATAAATCTGCCCCTAATTGACACAGGCCAGGGCCAGATCTTTTAATGAATGGGTTTTAGGATTTAATTGCTGTTGCTGGGTGTGGCAGAGTTCTCCTAAGCTAGTGTAACACTCTTGAAAGAAATTAAGTCAGGATCTAGCAGAGTTCATTGTTATTCAAGTGTACGGTTGCCCAGCCTTCTCATGGGTTCCTAAAGGCCAAACTGTGGTAAACATTGTTTGGGACATCATGTAGCTTTTTTTTTTTTTTTTACAGTGAGTTATATAGTACTATACAAATGATGTGTCTTGGTAATGCCTTTACTGATATAACTGCCTTTATTCTGGTAGGAAGGCTTTCAACTAGGCTTTAAAACAATACTTACACAATTTGCTTTTATTTAGCCACAACAAAGTTAAGGTCCCCATACCCGGGCCGATTCTAGCTGCTGCTATTGGTCCCTTAGACAGATTCAGCAGCTAATCAGCCCCTGTATGGGCACTGCCGACGGGACTGCCCGACCAATATCTTGCCTGAAATTGGCCAGATCTCGATCGGGCAGGTTTAAAAATCTAGTCGGATCAGGGACCGCATCTGGATCCCCGGACCGACTTTGCCTGGATTCTCCCGATATCCCCCACCCGTAGGTGGGGGATATCAGGAGAAGATCCTCTCACTTGGCGACATCGCCAAGCGAGCGGATCTTAAGGTGTATGGGCACCTTTAGTGAGAGAGGTCACTGATGTTGAAGATTGTGACGCAGCTGGCATTTCAATTCTCAATCTCTCAGGTGATGCAGTTTGGGTAAGGTAAGGGATCTGTGCATGACAGTCAGATTCTTTGTGTACAGGTAGTGATGAGTGAAATTTTTCGCCAGGCATGGATTTGTGGCTAATTTCCTTGTTTCGCCATTGGCGGACACAAAAATTATCAGTGAAAAAAATTGTCGCATGTCAAAAAAAAAAGTTGCATGGCAAAATAGGCGTCAAAAGAAGTCGCGTTACACTAATTTTTTGCCATTTTGGGACAGATTCGCTCATAACTGGTACAGGGGCATTAATACAAAAAATGACTATAAAGTAAGAAGCATATGGAATTGCCACAAAGGTCACTATAGTTTATAGCATTATTAAGATTTGCTTGTACTGGAATCAGACTTTAGCCCAGAAGTTTTTATGGCATCTGCCAAACCAAGACTCATCTATCAGTCTGCCCGATGGTGCAGAGCAATTTTAGAGAATGCTTTTCCACAGGTACACATTATAATGGCCTTTACACTCCTCTAGCAAGCGGCTGGCAGCAAACATGGTGGTGTTCCCATTGCACAGTTTTTATTAGCCACTTAATGTATTTAGGGGCATATCATTAAAATTGGTTGTGATTTTATACTCGTTGCTACATTGTTATGCTGTCCTAGTGCAACAAGGTATGCTATGTTTAACATTGTGGTGTGAATGGCATTGATGTGGCAAAACGTAATGAATATAAGTATATAATGCATGAAACTGAAATACTTTAGTATATAGCTATATAACCAACAGGAAGCACACTTCTAAAAGCAATTATAACCATTCATTATCATATTATTCTTGTACAGTTTTGATTTATTTTTCATGGAGCCCTGTACCACTGAGTTTACAATTTGTTTCAGAATTCAGTACAGATGACGTCTCGTTCTAACATTTTTACTTTCATATTTCAAGTTTTTTACTTATTAAGGGCTATGGTATGAGGCAGAAAGTAAGAAGATTTCCCATGTGTGATGTCTGAAACTGTGCAGCTGTATGTCTTTGTGACTGCACAGTCCTTGGGAACCAACATGTAGCAGATCACCACTTAGAGGCAACCAAAATCCCTTGCATTCTACAGCCCGAACAGGACAGTAATATGTATTTAAATATGAAGAATATGAATAATTGACATGTTTGAAAATTCCAATATAAATCTGTGAACGTTACTAAGTTTGCTGCCATATATGAGCAACTTAATCTTAAACGTATTAGCACACATTTATTCCGTATGAAGTGTCATGATTCACAAACTGATCCACAATTTTTCCTTATGATTATCTAGGGATTTAAGCTCAAATCAAACTGCATATTAGAACACGACTTAAAGTTAGTAAAAATTAGAAAAAAAAAAACAAGAACCCAAACACAACATAATATAATTTGCTATTCATAATATTTCACTTAGAATCAGGTACATTCTCCTTTTCTCAACTGAAACCGCTTAAAATGAAAAGAAGTAAAATACATGGCATGAGAGGAGAGATTTTCCCCATGGGCCTTTTTTACGTGTGGCTAGACAATCTATAATGAATATAACAATTTGTACCAATCAATTATTACCGTTCCCCTACTGCTAGTTTCCATACCGCCAGTTCTCACTCCTACACTGAAGCAGTTTCAAAGAAAAGTGTGGCCTGGTCTAGAAATCCGACTTTAGCTTTTTCAAAATGAAACTTCACAGGGATATTGAATATTAAAAGCTTGTTTATTAACAAGAAAGCAATTATAACCCCATGTCTTCTGCTTGTTTAGCAGCTACATAAGGGATGTACACATGGATGCACAGGCTGTGACCATTCAGCTGATGTTATTTCTGTAAATTTTCCACAATTTTGTAACCCTGCCTTTTTTCCCATCTCCATAAGTTCATATTCTCCTTTTAAATTTCCAATCCCTTTAAAAATTCTCTTCTCAGAGCCACAGTACAGAGGTATTTGTCGAAAAATGTACAACTCATATCCAACCCCAACCCACAGGTGTCATCTACAGTATATGCAACTGACCTTCAAGGTCCTCTACTCTCTTTATCTGCGCCCATCACAACCCTATTGATAATGTCACAAATGGGCAGGATTGGCATAAGTGGGACATTGGTGCTAGTGTCTTACCAATCAAGAAGGACTGTGCTTTAGGTATAGCATGCCACCTGCCCAAACCCAGACTTGGGACAAAATTCCTGAACACATCCACCCTACCTGCCAGGACTATCCAACCCATCACTTTTGAAAGCTGAGCATTCAAGACACCTGTACTCTCTGGAAGCCATGTCACAAACACATGAATGGGAAAATCCTGGTCTATGGTAGACTCTGCTGCAGGGAGGAGTGAAGCAATTATTTCCTATGCCATTAAAGTCATGGAAGTGGACCTCCAAAAAATGAAACATTTGGGTACCCCTACTAATCAAGTATTAGGCCTTGCCAATAGAAGGACCCCCCTTCAGTTGTACAATGTTTCCTCCACAATGTCTTAGTAGTACTTTTGCCTTACAGTAGTGGGTTCCTGGGTTAATTTATGACATCACATTAATTTCTTTAATCCTGCTGCCTGCAAAGTCTGTATGTTCTCTCTCTGTCTGTGCTAACTTTATTCTGGGTACTTTGACTTCCTCCCACACCCCAAAAACATCCTGGCAAGTTGAAATTGACCCTAGTGTGAGTTGCACAAATGCAATTGTAACTAGTAAGCTCAAACAAGGCAGTGACTGATGCTACACAAAGCACACTAATAAAATAAAAAACAGTAATGGGAAAAATCAATGCATAGCAGCAGCAAGCCAAAAGTTTGTGTGACAAAGTAAAGAATTTTTATTGCATTTCAGCATTATTTTTAAGTTTGGTAGAGTGCCAAAGAAATCACTTCTCTCCTGAATGACTAAAATGTGTAGAATTTCTTAAGTTGCCCCCAAGATGGCACATTTATTAAAATCGCATACCTCCATATGACAGATTTCTACTTATCAAAGAGCTTTTGCCTGATTTAGCCAGTAGGTTTAAGTGCAATGTGGGCATATTGGGTAACTAAAACCCATCAATAGGAATGCATTTAAAGGCTGCTGCTATGGAATTGTAGAATTAATTTAAATTTTTACCCCTAACTTTTCTTAAAAGTATTTCATTGGTCAACTTGCCATTTTAGCTTGGTCTAAGCTACCTTGCTCTCTAATTGACTGGCCACACGCTTCCATATCACTTTTAGTAGCTCTACTACTGTGTTATAATCTCTTAAGGCTACGGCCACATGGGGCAGATTCTCGGCTTGAGGATAAATGCAGGTTGAGAATCAGCTCCTACACTCCAAACAGCCTTCCCATGTGCCTGCACCCAGACTTACTGCGTAGGCACGGGTTCAGGCACTTGGAGCAGATTTTGGCACCAACAGCCAAAGGCATAGGGGTAGATAAACGCAGGCTGAGAATCAGCCCAATGTGGCTTAAGCCTAACAAGACATTGCAAGAATACCATGAAACTATACCCGCATAGGTACTTGTTGGTTATTAGCAGTCTTTAGGAAAATCTGAGGGTACTGCGGCCTTTGAATGGTTGAGCATTAACAAGTTATAGTCTGGTCAAATTGGCAGAACTCCAGATCAATATATATATTTACATATGCAAGCAGATTTGATTGGGTGGCTAGAACTTACCCTGTACAGTTTTAGCACGCCTGAACAATTACAATAACATTAGTCAAAGTTGATCTTGAATGTGCTGACACTTTACAACCAACCAGTGTTCCCTCAAAGCTGGAGACTTGCACACACACACACACACCAAATAAAAAAAAATGCATGCCGATACATAACATTTAATAATTCATACACTAAAAATTAGAGTTAACAATATAACCAACCTGAGCAGGGTGAATTTGTGGAAGCTATGCAAGGCATGCAGGCACCCAGAAAGCTTTTGTACATACAAGTTATGGCAACAGTGATTGCAGCAAATTGTGGAGTGAACATTAAATGTTGTATGCACATATAATTAAGCACTCGCTCAGATTTCGGCACAATTTTTTCTAAATGCGCTCAAAGGATAATGTTTGGCACACACAACGTGAAATTAGATAGAACACTGGATGGAGGCCAAATTTCATAGTGTAATTTATATTTAAAAATAGTGCCGCCTTCTTTTGATTTGCACTAAACACACACACATCTATGTATACAAATAGACATCCAAACTTTACTGTTTAACGCTCTAAATATTAAAAGGTATTATTTTAACAAGAAAAAAAAATCAGCACACATATTTAAAGATCATTTCATACATATATCCATTTCATATGGAACCAATTCTTCTGATTCATGGAGAATTCATCTAAAACCTTCCCTGCTTCAGCCTCACACAGAAGTTAAATCTGATGGAATGGAGGATAATTTAGAAATGCAATAGCCATTAAACTATGCAAGTATGCATGAACTGTAAAAAAGTGGATCCTGTACATTTCTGCTTAGCCTTCAGCTGTTAGCAGGTGTGAATCAGTCAATTGTACAATTCATTTGTCTACCTAATTGCACTGAAGATAGGCTTTTACTTTCCCTATAACATCACACTAATGAGTAGGGGATTTTTTTTTTCCCTTTTAAGCTCACTTCAATCTAATTTATTTTTGCTAACTTCCTCTCCTGTGTTGGCCTTTTAATTTCGCCAGTGCCACAACAGAAGTAAGAAGCAGTTCTGCTTAGCCTCATCTAGGTGACCCCTTTTCATTTAAAGACAGTAATTATTTGCCATACCCTTCCCCGATAGTCATTAAAAACCTTTGGCTTGTATATTGGATAACAGCAATTTCCTGACTCCAACTGACTGTTCTGTATGAGGGAGGAGAGAATGCTAATAAATTGAATAAATGAATCTTTTCTCCATTCAGCGTTATGTGCCTTTCTTTTGCAGGAGAAATTGCAGTTAGGTGGTGAAACGGGTTTTCTCGCAGGCCCCCTACCTCCACCCTGTGTGAAAACAATAAGAAATAAGCCAAGCATTCCCTGCTTACTGTGATTACAACATCCTTAAAAGTGATTATATGGCTGCTGTAATCAACTTCAATGAAAGCTGCCTGTTAGAGCTTCAATAATTACTCATTTCTGTTAACAGCTTGCATTCAACTTAGCACTCTGGGACAGAGGGGAAAAAAAGTATTATCTTTTCAAATAAAAGAATCTGTTAAAGTTTGTGCTGGAATAATGATGTTTGCTGTTGGTTAAAAGAAAGGGGACGTTAAAATGTTGTGGAGCCAGCTCTTTTCTTGTTCTTAATTGTGCAGCTTGAGTTTCTTAAATGGAAACGAAGTTCATACAGGGTTCACTTACACACAGTTTACTCCGGCAAGTGTTCTACACTTACATTGCGTGTATAGATAGAGAGCCGGTTCCCACCATTTCAGTTAATTCCTTAATGGTGGGATGTCAGCTAATCGCCTTCAGGCCCCTTTTTAAAAAAAAAAAACTTCTTTACTATTTACACCCAACATTAATCAGAATAAAAGAGAATGATTACACTTTTATATAGGGTTTAAATTTCATACAGAGGGGCATTTGTGACTGGCTGCGGCATCACACAATGGCACTATTAGAGATGTGATGGACCATTCTTTCTATACACATATGGGCCTACAATCCAAATTAGCTATTGCAATAAAAGCATATACAGGTATCCATTATCTGGAATCCCCTTATCCAGAAAGTTGCAAATTACAGGAAGGCTATCTCCCATAGGCTCTATTATTAGCAAATAATTCTGAGTTTTAAAAATACTTTCCTTTTTCTCTGTAATAATAAAACAGTACCTTGTATTTGATCCCAGCTTAGATATAATTAAACCTTAAATGGAGGCAAAACAATCCTATTAGGTTTAATTAATGTTTAAGTGATTTGTTCAGTAGACTTAAAGTCGTAAGGAGATTCAAATTATGGAAAGACCCCTAATATGGAGAACCTCAGGTCCTAAGCATGTTGGATAACAGGTCTCATACCTTTATATAAAAATTATATATAGATAGTATCCTAGAGGGGGATAAAACACACATTTTAAGGTGATTTGACATATGTGAATAGATTTGGCTTAAGCAACAGGGATTATAGAATACTTATGATTATAAGCGCAGAGGGCATATATCCCAGTGGTGTGCATCTGTGCCTACACCTTAAATGAAGATTTTATAATCATTCTAGGGGGACTGCTTCAAATAGCATGATCCTGTCATTCCGGGCTTTTCCTTTCACGGTCTGTTAAATGTAGATGGTTGCTAGAAATTATTAAATTCTATTGTTAAATAACTTTCTATGAGCACTAACAAGCCGCACTTGTTCTGCATCACTGAACCCAATGTTAGAGTTAAATGTACGGGGTGACATGAATAGTCTTGCAAAAAATATATAAATATATGTCTTTCTTTGAACATTTTTTTTTTTTAGCTTCTGGTTGGAATTTTGTTGAATTAGATCCTGGAAAAACATATCAAAGTGTTATTTTAACATGTTTCTAAAGCCACAGGGACCTCAAATACAATGTAAATGGCACCACACGTCCTTTAGCTAATAATCGGTCTATGTATCATGGCACCAGCCTAATCCTCGCACTGTAGCTTGCAGCAATTACATTGCCAATAAATATAAGAACTTTATTTATACTTTTATCATTCCACAAACCAGTAAAACATATACTGGCGCAAGCTATTCTTCCCAGGCATATTTTATATATTCATATGACTGCGAACAACCAATCATATCTCATCTGTAGACATGTGTAAAAGTGTCTTCCTGAGGCCAAATTGCCCTAAGCAGGGTCAATGTTCAAATATGCAGCAAAACGACATTATATGACCGTTATAATGTCATATATGATTATATGTTATGTTAGTCCATTTAAAAGGAAGAAAAAAATTGATACCATGTATGTAAATACAGGTATAGGATCTGAATCTATCCAAAATGCTCAGGACCTGGGGGTTATTTGGATATGGAATATTACCATAATTTGGATCTCCATGCAAGTCTGCTAAAATACATAAAACATTAAATAAACCCAATAGAATTGGTTTGCCATCAATAAAGATTCATGCATCTTGGTTACCATCACATACAAGCTACTGTTTTATTATTACAGAAAAAAAGAAATTATTTGTACATATTAGAATTTTTTGATTATAATGAAGTCTATGGGAGATGGCCTTCCCATAATTCAGAGCTTTCTCTGGGTTTCCAGATAACGGATCCCATACCTGTATTTCTCTTTTTATGAATTACTTAATTCATTCCTAAATTAAATTTAATTCTCCCCTAGGTTTTTGTTACACACCTGCTTTTTTAAAAAAAATTCTTATCACCTTATTTCAACTCATTCTAAGTGTTGTCTCATACCAACTAATTGATTTAGTCACTGTCTCCACACACATCCATTATTTGTCATACACGGGCCATTTGCTACTATAGTTTAATAAAACAATCACCCTCGCATCTTGGACACTGATGAAGCATAGCAAATCCCACATTTAAATTCAATTTCTCAAAACACAACCTCAAAAACACAGGGTCTTGGAAACCCAAAAGAATATTAAAAAATAAGTAGCTATTACATACAACAGATCAGAAAATTAGGTGTCACATGTAAGGGCCACATGATTTAGTGGAAATAATCATGGGGGGCTATAGAGCTGTAAACAGTACATGGGAAAGGAAAGGGTGAGCTATTTATTACTATTGCCTATAAGTAATTTATACTGATTTCTAAAAATTACAATTTGGTGCTTTTAGTTTTTTTGCATTTTGTTTAAGTGGAAGTAAACCGTACAGACATTTCATAGTTAGCCAGACATCAGCTCTATCGGAAAGCCTTCCATATTTATACGTGCCCTTCTAATATACCGCACAACTATAGCAAAGCACAAGAGCCGCTCATCTGCAGTTAGGAAACTGTAACTGTTTGAACAATTCGCCACCAGAAACCATACAAAAGACCTAAAAAAATAAAAAAAACAAAACAAAAAGAACAAAACACGTGAATTCACAGCTGCTCCCTGACTATTCATTGATAATTGCCTCTCCTGGGTTTGCCTTGCAGTTTGGCTCTTATTGTTGGGTCTTCTTTCAAATCACCCCAATGGCTCCTCCTAGAAACCATAGTGAGCCCTGGGAATGCATCTGTTAAGATTCAGCACAAGATACTTTCACTGCTTGTCACATTTTGTATGTGTAGCTGTCAGAATTGTGTCCGTTTCTGGTATATCTGATTTTAAGGGTGTGGGAATCAAATCCCACTACAGTCAGCATGCAGATCATTATACTCAGGAATACGCAGAGATTGTATATTATTAAATGCCATAAGAATGTGAACATAATATCCATTCACTTGTCCATTGTTGAAATCAGTTGAGAATTACTACACACAAAAGTTTCATTTTAATGCAATGGATTCAATGTGGTTTTTTTTTTTTTAATGAATATGTTTTAAACAGCTGACACAAGAAACAAAATTAAATGATCCCTATCCATACAAATAGAATGTTCTGTTACTCTCGCAAAAAAAAAAAAAAAAGTATAACAGCATGTATCCAAAAACAAGCTTCCCTGTATGGCAATGGAGGCAGCACCTTTCAAGAATTGAATTAATGGAAATTTCAATGTGCCTGTAAGTCTTTGAAGGGGCATTTTGAAGGACTTTGATGTGGTGTTCTTGTGGTTACTTAAAAACAAGGAACTCAAAGCACCAAAACCACCCAGTGGGCCATATCCCTAACTTTAGGTCCCCATACACCATAAAATCCGCTCGTTTGGAAATGTCACCAAGCGAGCAGATCTTCTTCCACCTGGGGCCAAACAATCGAATTATAACGGCAGGTATAGGAAAAGTCGGTCCGGGGACCGCATCAACGAGCCGATGCGGTCCCCGATCCGACTAGATTTTATAACTTGCCCGATCGAGATCTGGCCGATTTGAGGCCAGATATTGGTTGGGCAGGCCCGTCGGGAGTGCCCATACACGGGCCAATTAGCTGCCGAATCAGTCCAAGGGACCGATATCGGCAGCTACTATTGGCCTGTGTATGGGGACCTTTAGTCTGAGTTGCTGCAGACCAGGCCAAACTATTTACCAAATGCATGTATTTCAGTGACATTCCTACATCCATAAATCAGTACTTTTTAGATATAGCACATGTATACCAGATGTATGAATGGATTATATTAAAATAGTGTAATACAAAGAAGTCTACAGAACCCTTGAATAGTCTGGTGTGGGAGCTTTAAAATACCTTGGAAGCCATGTCCGACTTGTAGGCCTCCTGCTGAACTGCCATACGTACAAACTAACATATGCTTAACAGTTATGTTTTCAAATTTTAAGAAAATTGCAAACAACTTTTTTCTATTATAGAGCTAAACTTTACCAATGTGATTCTAGGATCAGCCAATCTATACTGCCCTAAGTGATTTTACATGGAGGTGTGGTGGAGAAGTGTATTCCAAAATAGAATGTTTGCCCAACCATGTTGCTTTTTGTTTGGTTGGCTAGAGTTCAGTCCAAAATAGGAAGTCTGGATTCTGTTCCTTGTATATCCAACTGGCAAAGAGGTGAATTAATTCAAAAGGCTTTTCTTTGCAAAGATCAATTTAATCAACAAGAATAAATGCCTTCACTATTATAGTGGCATTAAAGACACTGCTAAAGTAGTGTGTTTCCAACAACCATGGTAGCAATGTATCATTTGGAATGTGTGCTTATTCCAGTCTAATCAGTCTCTTTCTGGTGGCTCCCTATATACTGCTTGTTAATAGAGTGTATAAGTTTAACTCCAAAAAGAAGGTCATTCATTTGCTCCAGTATAGGGAAAATGTTCCAATAGCTGATAGAAGTTATGATACATGGACCGAAATGTGCCGTTCCTCAGATGAGTGAGGAAATTAGTTTATCTGCAATTTCTTTTTCCTGCTGTCAGAAAAAAAGTTAGTGTAAACCTGATATTTGCTTCAGATATGTTATAAATTGTGACAGTTTAAAGGGATAAACTCTACCCTACGGGAAACCCGTTATCCAGAAAGCTCCGAATTACGGAAAGCCCATCTCCCATAGACTCCATTTTAATAAAATAATTCAGAATTTTAAAACTGATTACCTTTTTCTCTGTAGAAATAAAACAGTACCTTGTAATTGATCCCAACTAAGATATAAATAATCCTTATAAATGGCTCAGCAAATAAGGGAGCATGTTTTCCTTTTTAGCTTGCACTAACTACTGTTAATAATGACAGAAACTTACAAAAGCAAAAACAACAGATGTATAGTAGATTGAGCCCCCAGATTTTAGGAAAAAACCACAATGCATATATTTTTATCATCTTAAACTGAACAAATTTATATATATATATCCTGGTGAGTGCAGCTCATTCTCTTGCTTTATATTTTTTAGCTAGCACCCTGGGCATTTGAATCTCAATAGGGTGTGCTCCATTTGTTCTTGCTATATATATATATATATATAAAATTAGAAAGAATATGCCGCACACTCAGGTCTTAAATGCAAAAAACAAAAATTTTTATTTGGATCAAGGACTTGTGTTCAATAATTCCTGCTGCCCTAGGCCAGGGCCTCTGACTACCAGGCCTGGGATTCACAATAAGCCCTGGCATTTCAAGTACACAGAGGTTCAAACAGCCCTCCCCCATCTGCTAAATAAATATTGACTGTCTAATGGCATCTTACACCAGCCCCTCTGCCATTTGCCAATTCAGGCCTGCTGACAACAAGCAAGCACAATATATGACCAAAAGCAACCAGACATGGCTTTTAAAATCCCATGAACTCATTGCCGAGTTTAAACTGTCTCTGGACACAATATCACAACTGTTTGGCCAGTTTTATTGATGAGCAGCTGCCCACAAGCCTAACCATATCAGCAGTATGTACAATGCCAGGTGTCAGCTAGAGTAGTGTGAAGCTCACTGGCTGCCATTGGAGACTGGAGCAGTGGAAATGTATTCTTTGGAAAATGGATTGCACTGCATCAAATAGCCTGATGAGATGTTATTGAAGACAATGTGATATGCTGACAGTAAATTTAGCAAATGAGAAATAATGGTCTTGAGCTGGTTCTCATGGTTTGGGCTAGAGCCCCTGGTACCAGTGAACACAAACTATAAAGCTACAGTGTTCACTGCTTCCTACACCTTTGTAACAGTGCAGGGAAGACCCTTTTCTGTTTTGGCACTATAAGGGTCCTATGCAAAAATCAGTGTTCTAAAATAATGAGATGGTAGAAGAAAGTAGTAGAAGGCAGGTCCAAACTGGGGTTCAAAATAGGCACTGGCATTTAAAGTACACAGAGGCCCAAACAGCCCCCACCAGTCCAATAAATAGTGACTGCATATGGCATCTTACAGCAGCCCCTCCAGAATTTGCCAGAATCCACAGAATCCTAGTCTAGGTCTGGTAGAAGGACATATCTGGCCCTGAACAGAGCCCTATCCACAACCCAGCTGAACTGCTGTGGGATGCACTGAACTGCCAACCGCAAGCCAGGCTTGATGACCCAGTGATTAGTGAGTGTACAACCTCTCTAACACTCTTGTGGCTTAATGGTAGCAAAACTCACCAACAATGATCTAACAAATCTTTCCCACAAAAAAAGGAGGAACAACTTCACTTAGGGGCTTATTTATCAAAGTACGATAGCTTCCGAATACAAAAAAAAAATCGTATTTTTCGTACTGTTCGTCTTTTTTGCGACTTTTTTGTACTTTTCTATAAAAAGTGCGACAAGTTGTGCGACAAAATCATATTTGTTGCGCTGAGTATGAAAGTTTCGGATTCATTCAAGCTTCGGTATTGTGACTTTCCTTGGGCCAGGTTGGAGCTGCAGAGTGCCATTGAGTCCTATGGGAGACTTTCCTTGGGCCGGGTTGGAGCTGCAGAGTGCCATTGAGTCCTATGGGAGGCTTTCCTTGGGCCAGGTTGGAGCTGCAGAGTGCCATTGAGCCCTATGGGAGACTTTCCTTGGGCCAGGTTGGAGCTGCAGAGTGCCATTGAGCCCTATGGGAGACTTTCCTTGGGCCGGGTTGGAGCTGCAGAGTGCCATTGAGCCCTATGGGAGACTTTCCTTGGGCCAGGTTGGAGCTGCAGAGTGCCATTGAGCCCTATGGGAGACTTTCCTTGGACCAGGTTGGAGCTGCAGAGTGCCATTGAGTCCTATGGGACGCTTCCAAAGGTTTTCCCCGCTATTTACGATCGTTCGGATACGTGACTTTTGGATCGCCAACACAATATTATTGTGACTAATACGATTTTTTCATAAGCATTTTCTTGATATTTGCAATCAGAAATTATCGTATGTAATCCAAATTTTACCCATTTCGGGATTCAAACTCGTGCTTTGATGAATCAGCCCCTTAGTGATATAATTTTTGTCACATGACGCACTAAAAACTTATTGTAATAAGTTATAAGTATATAAAGTATATAAAGTATATTCAAAGTCACCTCAGAGTTCTATGGCCTGAATAAAAGTATTCACCCTCCGGCCTCATGCCTTTATATGGTCATGGAATGGAACTCCTCTGTGACTTATACAAATTTTTCAACATTTACTAAAGAAAGAACATGATTCATGCATTTGGAGATGATTGGTTCTTATTGTTTCTAAAGTCTAAACTTGGCTGTAAATATGCATTGTAGCATTATCTAATATTGTGAAGGGAACTGTGTGAACAAACAGACAAATAATATTAATCTACAAAAGCTCGACATCACGTGGAATAGGTCCCCTATTTCAATTATTCGCAGAATGACTGATCCAATTTCAATCTTCATGATCAATTTACCTCAACATGCTCATATTTACACAGGGATACATGTAAGGTTTTGACTCGATCTGCCTCCCAAGGTATTGTGTAATCCACAGTGGGAGGCAGATGGTAATGTCTGAAACAGAGGAAAGTCCTTTGAGATGACTGACAAACATGCTCCAGGAATTATAGAATCATCTTTCCCATTCCCATAGGGAGCAGAATGAATTGTAGGCTTGTTATGCACCTGTATTTTCCCCTTTGGTTTAAAGGAAACACAGTTAAATGCAGAGGGAAACAATTTCCAGAAATCATTTCATAAAGTATGTTTCAGTTATGTTTTTTTTTTTTTTTTACTGTATTTAGTATACAGGTAGCAGTTCTGCTCTGATATCAGATTAAATATTAGGGCAAATTTTACACAGCAATTGAACCCATGAATGCAATGCAAAGCCTGCAAATGAGTAGTGGGACAACCACAATGAAAATTCTGGGTGGGAAAAGAGCCACTTCTCTCCCAGTTTATGATGTTTGCCTCTCCGAAGGTCTCCTATCCTTCTCACTTCTGTTCCTATGCCTCTTACCATTTAATCCCATTTCCTCTTCTCCTCCAGTTTATGTGCCATCTCCTCTCAGTTGATACTCCATTTCTTCCAACCATCATTTCATTTGCCCTCCATCTCCCTAGTCCACATACTTTTTCACTCCTCCTAATCAAGTGCCATCTCTTGTTCATAATTAATTAGCTACCTCAAACCAGTGTTCTCTTTGGTGCATATGCCACATCTGCCTTCCAACAATTCATGTGTCATTACACCCATTTCCCCAGGTCATGTGGCTTACCTGACCTTATTTTCCTTCTCTATCCCATCCTCCATGTCTGTTTAAAATGGACAAAGAAGACTACCGGTAACCATCCTGCTGAGTTATTCCCCCATTATTTATTTAATTTAACATCCCAAACATTGCAGTTGGCTTTGGAGAATCACAAGACCAAAAGAAAAACAGTGGCTAATAAAACAAAGGCATTATAAAAACAAGGGCAAACTTAATATACTAGAAGGCACCCTTCTGGATATTCAGCTTTTGCGAGAATGAGTAGACAAGAAATAGTAGCCCACCCCAAGCTAAATTTAATTATAGGGGCAAATTTACAAGCATAGGTGCTAAACTGAACAAGTGGAAAATAAAAGCAAGGACCTGAATGATTACTACTGGCAAATGCGCTTATGCAATTTAGCACAAATGTAAATAGTGGTCAAGTATTTGTGGTAGCAGCTAGACACCGTGGGAGCAAAAGAGTAGGCCAGTGCCTATGTGTAACTAGCTATACCACTCTAATTGGTTCTTAAGAGTAATAGCATTGAATTATCAAACGGCCTTCTACAACTGCAAATAACCTTTAAGCACACACAGACATATATTACATAGAAAAGGGTTTCCATTATCTGCCTTTATATATTGCCTTTTATAAAATAGTTATAATGGACTGCTTGCAGTGCCACAAACTAAACAAGCTCATTTTTCAGCTGCATTTCACTTACAACTTATTTATAAGTGGGTGGCAGTCAAAGTTTCTCAGCTCTGCATTTCAAGACATTTTTCCTTTCAGAGAACAATGCCTGCGATTTTCCCTTCACTTAACTGATCAATTATTTTGTGACCTTTTACACAAATCCAAAAGATCTGTGTGCAAAAAAAAAAAAAACTTTACAAAAGATAACCAAGCTCTTGGATTTGGAACACCATCCAAATATCATTACCATTTTAGAGATGAAATATGTTTTTTGTGGCTTATTAACATTTAACAGTTATATTCAGAATACAGTAACAAGGTCAGCATTGCATCTGGTTTTAAAAATTCTTGGCAGATTCAAGAGTTCACGCCTTAAGCATTTTCATAACACTCAAGGGAAAAGTGGATTGAACAAACTACCTTTTGTATTCTGAAAGTTAACATTTTAAATTAATACTTCTTCCCAAATTATGGAGTCAGCAGGCTGCCCTTTCTAGTCCATTACATTTTTACTAGGATTTGGAATTAATTAACATTGCAATTTCTAGCCAGGTTTGCATCAAAAAAAGTTGGCATATAAAAATATTTGTATCTCTCCTGTCCGATTGTTTTGTTGTGTATGTGAAATCATAAAACAAGTTATAGGATTTTATTTAAAAAAAAATCGTATATTACACATGTAGCATAAATATATATATATATATATATATATATAAAGTATATACATACTGTAAATAAAATATGAATATGTTTTGGTTACATATTTGACTGCTTCTGCACTAATAAGGATATTTATTATTTTTTAAGCAAGTCCTGTGAGTGTTACGTAAATTCTATGGATGTATTTTGATACGGATATTCAGCACCCAGGCATTTATTTACTTTTTTGTGTGCCCTCTCTTACTATGGTGGATATATTATATTATACAGGTATAGAGTCTGTTATCCGGAAAACTCATTATCCAGGAAGTTTCAAATTACAGGAAGGCCATCACCGTTGACTCCATCGTAATCAAACCATTATATTTTAAAATAATTTCCCTCTGTAATATGTAGGGTATCAGAGAACCCTTTCCCTTGTTTTTCTGTCTGACATCATCCAGCCCAGTTACAGGCTGGAGAGCACTCCAATACCTGGGAGCCCCAGTGCACCACTGGGAAAAAAAGAAGGACCCAAGCAGATCATTGCTTTGGAGCCAAATTCAGGTTGGACCAACAGTTTATAAAGGATCCCTTGCTGCAGCAACCAACCAGAGCCAGATCCGGAGAAGCCGAGAGCAGCAGAGAAAGTGAAAGAGCTATCAGCAACCCTTAAGACTGTGTGGGGTGCTCAGCTTGGAACAAGTTTGAGCTCCAGCCACATAGGGTGAGAGTATTCGGTGTCCTGCTCAGCTGCCTGTGTGTGCCTGTTGCCATCCAGGTACTATGGGGGCAGGTAGAGCTACATAGGGACACTTTGCCAGGGGCAAAACTGAGCAATTGCTTTGTTCATCCAGAGCGAGTGTGGGACTGTGGCAGGGGTTGATAGACCACATGGGTTTCATAATCTTTGTTTCTGCAAACCTGTGTGTGAGTTATTGTTCCTAGGGGAATTCCCCTGAGGTGTACTCCATAGTGCCCACTAGGTGGAGACACTGTGCTATAAACCCCAGTTCCCAGTGCTTTCAAAATTAAGCAAAGCGGTTCAGGGCTGCCAACTTCCAAACACAGGTAGTGAGTGTGATTATATCCTGCACGAGTGTGCCAAGAAAGGGTTACAAATAACACAGTAGCCTGAACTTGATGGTAACGAAGCTGCATCATTTTACAAAATGAAATACGGTGCAGCACTCAGAAATGGTGAAAAATTTGAAATTTTGAGCAGCGTGAATCCATATTGGAGGCAAAACAATCTTTTTGGGTGTATTTGATGTTTTAATGTTTCAGATTTAAAATATGGCAATCACATTTATGGAAGGATTCAACCTGGGTAACCTGGTCCCAAGCATTCTGGGTAATAAATACAAGCATATATATAATATATAGGAAACAGGACCAAAAGATTAAAGGTGGCCATACACGTGCAGATTTAAGCTGCCTATTCGGGTTCTTTAGATCCACTCTGCAGCTTATCTGCCTGTGTATGGGGCCCTCCAACAAGCCTCCCCGAGTGATATCTGGCGAAAAATTGGTCAGATGTCTATCAGACAGACTTGTTTTTTGTTGGATTGGGGACTTCATTGGCTCATTAATGGGATCCTCACTCCAACTTTTCTTATTCCTTTCATTGCAACCATATTAGCACAATATCACCCACCCAAGGTGGGCATATGAGAGGAAAGGTTTGCACATTTGCGGATCTCACCAAACAAGAAAATCTTTGTGTATGGCTACCTTAAGTTAGAGATCACAAGCAGACTCACATACTTATGTTTATAAGCTAATGCTCTACATGATCATACATGCCCATACATGAACCAATGGGATTAGAGGATGGTCTATAACCTGACCCCAAACACAGCTGATCAACCATAACGAACAAGTTATTGCTTCTTACAACACACAGATCTTTGACCACAGTTTATATTTATTTATTTTTAAAGGTGGGCAAGTTTCCATTAAACTAATAAGAATATCATATCATGGGTAGCATGGTAAGCACTGCTACCTGCAAGAGTTTTGTATGTTCACCCTGGGCTTGCATGGGTTTCTCTCCAGGTACTCTGGTTTCCTCGTACACTTCAAGAACTTACAAGCAGGTTAATTGGCTCCTGATATACTGACCATAGTGTGTGTGAATGTGATAATACACTGGGACAGGGGCTAATGTGAGTGATGTAAAATTACTGTAAAGTGCTGTAGAATATGTTGGCACTATATAAATAGAGAATAGTAATAACATCCAGTGACAGCATTACCAGTATAAACTGCCTGGCACGTAGGGGGTTTCTGATAAATATTAAAGATTAACACTTTTGAGATAAAAAAAAAATAACTAAAGTGATTGATACAAAATGGGATACCTTTAGAGGATAATTACCCATTGCAAGTTTTGAGAACATTGTAGTTCTAGAAACAGTTTTGCCACTTTCCAAAAGTTGCTGAACTGCAAATCTCTGTAATTCATAGTAGCACTTAGCTGTTGAGGGATGTTGGGAGTTGTTAGTATTATAACAACTGAAGTGAAGAGCTACAATAAGATGATTATATCAAAAGAGTATGGGTTTGTGGACCTGCAATGTCATACCCAGTACTCCTCTTGATATGCAGAGAATCCTTTTACATTGGCAGGGTTTTCTATAGCATTTATGGAACACTCTAAAGTGTTAATGGCTTTAGTTAAAGTGTTTAATAACTGGAGGTGAAGAAAGATGATGTAGACGGGCTTGATAAAATGACCATGAGAATGTCCTTGATGCAGCCCCTATATCATAGGGTCAAGTGGCGCTTTGCAGTGCAGCAAGATTAGGGAAAACTATGTCACTGCAAGAATTCAGCTGGGTGCCGATCCCTGGCGAAACTGCTTGTCTTTGATAATACACGCTGACCTTGGCGTTTTAGATAAACGTTTTCAATTCGGAATAGAAGTGGACAAGCTTCAAATTGGTCGGTCTGCTCGGCTGTTTTCATTCAGAAGTGTACAAATTACCCCAACATGCCCTTTTTTTCTGGAAACAGAAAGGTCTGAAAGAAACTCTTGTTATATTGTTGCCACTTAGGTTTCACTGAGCCTGCATTATCTACTCACAGCTTTAATGACTTCCTGCTGAGAGAGGCTCTGTACAAGTCTTGGCAGCAGGGCTAAGAATAGCATTAAATGCAAGGTTATCTAGGCATTACAGTCACTGTAACATGCAATTAACTCTCCTCTTCCATTTTCATTACACAATTATTCATTAATGTCAATTTAATTTTATGCATTGTTCTACATGACCGAAGGCTGATTACGGGCCTTTTCACTCCAATATCCCAAGTTAACTGGTGCCAGCCTCACTCAGGGCTGCCTAATTGCAATTTAGCCCAGACAATTCCTCCCATTTGTGCCCTCCAGTAATGGAACAACAGATCACAGCCAGGTAGAAAAATTAGGGTAGAAATAGAAGTCAAAGGCAGAAAAGCTCAGCAAGGCTTTTTTCATAAAAATAAATATCACACAAAAAAGTGAATATGGAAATACACCCTGAGCACTTTGTGCTGGTTTTGTAAATTGGCCTCTTTATTATCCTAAAGGGATCGGGCAAATTGTGTAATACATTTACTGCGTATTTCAGATATTCTACACAGTAGTGTCGCAGTTAATTTGTGTAAGAATATTCTGCACAGACCTAACATGAGAGGAGATGTTGCTTCCTGTGTATGGAGGTTTGTTTTATTTGGCACTGTTTATACTCTATACAAGCAGGTACAGAGTGATTACACTGGACCTTTGGCTGAAGGACTTAAAACTGTAAGCATATCTGGTTTCAAGTAACATTGCTTTTCATTTATTTTCTCTAGCACAGACAGGAATGTATGGGGCGTAATCTATTGTGTACAGAGAGCTGTATTGTATACATATTCAATATACATATACACATTATATGTGCATACACATTAGAAAATGGTTATTTATCTTTTCCTTATGAAAACTGAAAGCAGCTGTAGTGCCATGGCCCATAGGGTACACAACAAGAGGAACAGCAGGAGTGCTATAGGAACAATGAGATGCATTAAAATGTTAGGGAAAGCAAAGCCTAAGGGGAAAGGATGCAACGAAAGAGATGGGGTTCTGAAGCAAACAAAAAAAGCAAAGCAGAAAAGAAATATTTGAAGGCAGATCACATCACACCAACAAGACTCAGTCTGGGATTTAAAATAGGGCCTGGCATTTCAAGCACACAGAGGCCCAAAAAGCCTCCCAAAAACCCACTAAATATTTACTGTCTGTCTATGGCATCTTACAACAGTCCCTCTGCATTTAACAGAATCCACAGTCAGGGCCTGTAACCAACTGGAGCAATAGGTAATGGAAAAACGATACAAAGACAGCAAGGTGTAGGATGTGCAGCACATAGAGAATCATTGTAGTTAAATTGCGTGGGAGAAGGGACAGGTGTATAAAACAAAATGGAGGAGATATCCAGGAAATGCATGATTATATGTAAGGCGTGGCATCTGCTGCACATAGGCATGGGAATTGCAGCAGGGGAAGTAGAGGTGTGGACAAATCAGCATGAAAAGGTGGTAAAGTGTGAGAGGCAGAAGGTTGGGCTAAGGTGTTGGGGATAAGGGTTGGGAAATGCACAAAGAGGCAAGGCTTATCAAATGTTTGGAGAAGGGAACCTACAGATAGGCCTTAGATCAATTTATAAAGTAGGTTCTCTGTAAGAAAATAGATTTAGTATATCTAATAAAACTTAACACCCACCACCATTTGAAGTTATGATACCTGCAACCAGTACCTGCCTTACTTAAGTAAATACCTTTATTTACAGCAAACCATCTGTAAATAAATCATCCTGTTGCCGAGAATTTTGGAGCTGCTGTCTAGCTACATCTGGAGGGCCCCCAGTTGACCATGCTTGCCATACTGTGCTAGAAAGATAGCAACAATAACAAGGCCATCTGTCCTACCTGCTACTTTAGATCTACTGACTGCTCAGTTTGTTATACATTTTGTAGATTGTCCTCCTCTCCCCTTCACAAATCATAATTAAGTCTAATAGCTGCCCAGGTCCTGCATCTCAAAGGGCTAGTCTGTGCTACACTCACAGAGCTCTTCCATCTAGGCTCCTTTAAATAGCATCTCCCAAAGATCAGCTGGGCATTTTTTTCTGGCCCGAACAGCTTTGTTAGTGATTGCCAGATGGTTACCTAGGCACTGCAGTCACAGATGGGCTAGGGGTAGAGAGATGCACTGCCATTGTCTTTTTCCTGCACATCACAGTGGGATATGCAATTTTTTTTTCTTTTCTAAATCGTGGCCTTATACAGTTAGGTGAGCGTATGCGCCAAGGTTGAAAGCTGTAAGGAATCTTAAATGTCATTTATTTTAATGTATTTTACATTATTTAAGTGGTTCTGCAGTAATTGTTCTGCCACGCTGTCAGCCTGGAGTCATTTAAATTGACCATTTTAAAAGCCGTCAGCCTGGGCACTATTATTTTTCCCCAATTTAAGCTAGGAGTGGAAGCCCATTAAACCGTCTAGGAAATAACTATGCATCCTGCTGAAATGAGTTACCATTTTCATTTCAAAAGAGGTTCTGTGCTCGCTTCCCTACACACACACCTGGTAATAGAAATATGAGTCAGACACTTGCTTTGAAACGCTGTCCAATGCCCGAGGCTGGGTGCAAACTCTTCTTTTTCAAGTACACATCCACACACTAATAACTATGTTTTCAAGCAAACAAGCTCTGTAAATATATTCAGCCTGTTACTGTGTGCACACATCACACAAGCCAAATCTCAGCTACATTTAAGTTTTCCTCTTTAATTTATATGTTTCTAATAGTTTACTGCTTCCTAAAGTCTTCTTGATTCATGCTCTATTTGCTTTCCCTCTATGAGGTTTATGGCCATGGGACCTAATTTGCTGGTTTCATTATGTATGTTAGACAAAATCTGTATTGCTAACAGGGCTCATTTTGAGTCTAAAAACTTTATTCATCAAATTAGGTCATTACCGTAAAACAAATGGTCACTCCAAAGACTAACTGAAGTGGTCAAATTAGGATTCGGATTTAATTTGCAAACTATTTAAAACATACACTCCACTGCATTATAAATATTTAAGATTGTGAAGTTACTGTGGTTACTGTATATTAGAGAGAGGTAAAAAAATGAAAGTGACAGGCAAGTCAAGGGGCAGAGATAAGAATTTGCTTTTACTTCATTGGCTGAGGGATATTTTCAGAGGTTTAAAAAATGCACTTGTGTTCTGTAATGTACGCAACATACTTTATATCCCTATAATACGCAAGCGCCAAGAATATCCTGGAAATTATATTTTTAGAAACAGTGTTTAGTGATTTGAGTCACATCACTCACTGAAACTTGTGTATTATAATAATGTACCCCTTTTGTAAAATATAAGGATATAAGAAATCCATGACCTGTTTAAAAGCACTTGTCTTTATATGGTCATTATAAAAATCCTTCATATGATAAAAATAATATCCGTATTAGGGATGCACCAAATCCACTATTTTAGCATCCAGCAGAAACCCAAAAATTTGGTTGAATACTGAACCAAACCAAATGCACTATATTTACTAATGAACCAATGCACAATCTAATTCAGTCTGATTATGCTTGCATTCATTGTTAGCCTATGAGTAAGTATGTAGAAGGGTGCTGCTACTCTAGAAACCTGCGCATGCAACCATGGAGATTCTTTTTATAATTAATAGGTGAGCTACATGTAACTGTCCTGGGTAGTGTAAGGGTTAAGGCTGGAACATATTGTATGCCATCTGACCAAAAGGGCTGCAGGCCAAACAGACTGAATCACTTTTCTATTGTTTCTTTGTTCAGGCTGACATCTTGGTCATTCAGTATTGCAAACGTGTAGAGGAACTTTGGCTCCTCTCCCCTTTCCAGTGTATCATACAATGCGGGACATGTCCGTTGGCAGATAACATTTTGGCAATTGATATGGGCCAGGACCATTGGGCCAGCACAAATATATGGCCAGTTAAATCATGTTTTTGTAGGTTGGATCTGTTCAGGAGTGGTCAAAAATACACTGGCCTGTTGGCAGTTTAAAGTAGAAGGAAATGTATAATCATTGGGGGGGGGGGACATACCAAAATGTTAGGCACCTCACCCCCAGTCATTATAATCGCTTCCTTAAGAACCAGGGTAGGTGCTCCTGCTCACTGAAAACTGCAATGGCCAGGGTACTGCTGTAGGGGCACAAGGCTGCCACCTTCTTCTTCTTCCTCAATCCCCTCTGTGGCCTGATTTGAGTTTGCATGCACAGCCGACAGTAGAATCAAAATAAGGAGACTTTTCATTCCAATGTGAATCTGCTCAGAGTATGAAGATCCTATAGATAGATAGAATATTGCAATGAGGTGCATTAACAACAGTAGCCAGAACTGGTGCAGTTTTCAAAAAACAGGAGCACTGGCCAGGAATCTCAGGTAAGCGATTATAACCACAGGGAGCACTGTGCTAGTGACTACACCTTTCGTTCTCTTTTAAAAAAAGGTATACAGAAGGAGACTCAGTACTCAGTGAATAGGCCCCTGCAGTAGACATGCAGGATCAAAAAATTACTTTTCACTACAGCAGAATTAATTTTACAAATGTGCATGTATATATAATATATACAGTTCAATTCATTCTATATACAGCATAACCAAAAGATTGCTAATTAACTGAAATTATATAAATGAATGCAAATTTGTCATGAGAATGTATGAATAAGCTAATGTGGTGCTATGGGGCTTTATATCTCATTATGAAATACTGGTTTAGACTAAATGAAGAATAAACTATATATTTATGCTTGCTTTTTCTTGCGGATGTGCACCATTAAATAATGCTGACCATTTAAATTCACTGGGATGTTCATCTTAATGAAATTAGAATCTAAAAACAAAGTTTTCGGCTCACTATTAGTGGTTGACAGGGTATCAGCTTCACGAAAATGAGGTAACTTGAACACTTCTTGAAGGCAGATGGTGTGCTATTACAGCACACGCACTTAAGCCAATTATTTTGGTGAGATGTTTTAGATTAAGAATAGGAAATTCCCCTTTTGAAATAGCAATACCAGCAGACAAACCATTGAGGCAAAGAGTGCTGTTGTGCTGCCTGTTGGAAAAAAACAGCCCCCAAAGACACCTCTATAGCAGGCCAACATTGAATTCTGACTGCAGACTGGGGGCCACAAAACTCCTTTAGAGGGCCACAACTGGCACATGGACCTCCAGTTGGACAGCGCTAATATAGGTAACAATATAAATAAGAAATAATGATAAAAGGTAATAATGACAAAAGGTAAAAGCATAAATGACCCTCTTTACCTTTATATGAGAATTACGTCCAAAAACTATTTTGTATTCAATGCAGAAAAGTAAACTAATAGTATCAAGACTTGCACAGCTGTTAAAGTTCCCTGACAGTCCGTTTATAAGAAGCCATGTGAGTGTTGACAGCTTGATCTGTCATTATGTTATAAACATCATGTGCCTAACCTTAAATATCCACCAAATTAGACATGTGGGTGAACCCCTAGAGTCTTTTTAACTCTACATCCCCAAGCAGTGTTTGGCAAGGTACTACAGCAGCATATTCCTGAGCTGGTCTGATTTCATTTGGTTATCACCTTGTTATAGCACAGGTTATTCAAACTAACAGCAAACAATGAGCTAAGTACATTGCCTATTACGTCTTTAACTTAAAACACAACTGCAACTCTGTAACTTAAGGTGGCCATACACGGGCCGACTATAGCTGCCGATATCGGTCCCTTGGACCGATTCGGCAGCTAATCGGCCCGTGTATGGGCAGGGCAGAGCGGCCTGGCCGACCGATATCTGGCCTGAAATTGGCCAGATCTCGATCGGCCAGGTTAGAAAATCCGGTCGGATCGGGGACCGCATCGGCTCGTTGATGCGGTCCCCGATCCGACTGCCCCATTGCCGCCCACATAATCCGATCGTTTGGCCCCAGGGCCAAACGATCTGATTATTTTTTTTTTACCTAAATGCTCCCCGATATCGCCCACCCGTAGGTGGGGATATCGGGGGAAGATCCGCTCGCTTGGCGACATCGCCAAGCGAGCGGATCTGCTGGTGTATGGACACCTTTAGTTAGTCCATTCTACAGCATATTATAACACATTCTCCACTAAGAATGTCCCTCTTTCACAGTAAAGATCATTGTTTAGCCAAGTGAGTTGTAGTACAGGTAGAGGTTGATGTATGAATAAATAAAACACCTAAACTACAAGGATTCTAGGCTTTTGTTATTCCATTCTTTAGGCCAGGGATCCCCAACCTTTTATACCCGCGAGCCACATTTAAATGGAAAAAGTTTTGGAGAGCAATACAAGCATGAAAAAGGTTCCTGGGGCCAGCAATAATTGGCTACTTAATAGACTATGTGGACTGGCAGCCTACAGAAGGCTCTGTTTGGCATTATATTTGTTTTTTATGCAACCAAAGCTTGCCTCCTTATCAGAAATTCAAAAATAAGCACCAGCTTTGAGACCACTGGGAGCAACATCCAAGGGGTTGGTGAGCAACATGTTTCTCAAGAGCCACTGGTTGGGGATCACTGCTTTAGGCTAATGCCACATGAGGCTGAATCAACCACTACACTGGCATCAGCCTCAGAGGGGCTGCTGCAATGAGGCGAGTTGAGAAATTGTGCTCTATGCACTAGGGATATGCCCCCTTTGCACCTCTGAGACACTCATAAACTTGAGATTCGGATGTGGGGGGGCAGCATCCAAAAGGCTGTTTCAGGGTGGCAAGGACCCCAGAAATGCCCCGATCAGCCTCCTACCTTGCCTGAACACAAATGGCGGAGTAAATGCATACTTCAACTGTCTGTGTGTCTGCACCTGGGCCTACACCAATGGTTCCAGGTGCAGTCAAGGAAAAAGGCTGATGCAGCATAGGGACTGATTCTTGGCCTGTGTATCAGCCCTGTGTGGCATTAGCCTTAGCTTTCCTCTCTATATATTTATCTGTCACTTTAGTTTCCAGCAATGAAGAATGCCAGGTAACAATTAGCAAACAGTTGTCAAATGGAAATGTTCTGATTTCACTTGCACAGACCCAGGCATCATTTCTGAATTTTTAGCACAATCATCTACACCTGTTGCTAATTATAAAAATTACTGGCACATCAATCAAAGAAAATGTGTTGTACCAAGAGATTCTACATTTTCTGCAGTCACACTTCCTTGGAAACTGAAAGGCATACTGGTGAGAAAAGGGTCCAAAAAATCAAGTTAGAAATTGTAAGATCAATACAAACAAAAAATAATTGACTAAACCAACCTGATTGATCATCAATTGATTTGATTTCTCAGCCCATGTTCTGAATCACTGAATCTCATGCACGTTTACGTAAATAGTCATTAGCCAGATTGCCTGGGGCCACAAATATAATTGGAGTCAGTTTATCAGATGAAGTTGGACAGTGAGTGCAGAGAGAGGAGTTACACTTTCTACATCTTTTTGGGTGCCTTTTCCTGCCACTGAGAGCATCCACAGGAAGAAATACAGTATAAGCTCCAGTAAATATATGTAAGCTCCAGTAAATGACTATGATTAATTTCCTTTAGTTACAGTTCATTGTAAACTATATAATATGATGGAATTCCAATCAACTATTTG